>NC_023757.2:30001990-31270304 GCF_000499845.2 Phaseolus vulgaris | reverse complement strand
ATGATAGATGAGCAGATAACTATGATCCAGACCCTTCAAGCACAAATGGAGGAGATACGAAAAAAAAACATTGTGGATCAATTGAAGAACGACGAGGATCGACGTTAACAAAAGGAGGAGATGTCCCTTCTTAAGAAACAAAATACAAATCTTCATTAGCGACATGAGGGGCCTAAACTAGAAGAACAATCGCGAACAGCTCTACCAACCCCTCAAACTCATCAATCTAGGGTACCACCTTCGCCAACCCATCAAACACCTCACACCCTTCAAACACATCACACTCACCAAAGCTCCAAAAACAATCCCGCCCTAGATGATGAGGAGGACACGAGAGGACACCCATTCACATACGAGATAATTGACATACCACTTCCCCTCAAGTGGAAAGGGTTAACTATCAAATTGTATGATGGTTCTACCGATCCAGACGAACACCTAAATGTATTTAAAGCACAGATGACCTTATATACAACCAACAAATCAGTATGGTGTAAGGTCTTCCCTACCTCTCTCCAAGAGGGACCACTAGGTTGGCTCACTGGTCTCCCTCCCAACACCGTGGGGAATTTAAAAGTCTTCACAACAAAGTTCATCATACAGTATGCAACAAGCCGACCACATCACACGTCATTTATGTCTCTTCTTAATGTGAAACAAGAAAAGGGAGAGTCCTTACGAGCATTTATAGACAGATTCAACAAAGTATGCATGGGTATCAGAAATTGAATGCTCGAGATAGCCATGCATCATCTAGTTGGGGCAATCCGTCCTGGCCGATTCACCGAAAGTTTAATCAAGAGACCAACCAAAAATATGAAAGAATTGAGCAACCACACCACCAAATTCATTCAGATAGAGGAACACATCAACTACCATAGAAGTCATCAATTTGAGGTTATCGAAAAGGGGAAGGAGAAAGAAAAAAGCAGAGGAAATTGGCCTCTACCAGGTCGATCTGACCGAATCAAAGAAACTCGAGGACCCCAATTTTTAAATTACACACCACTAACTGTTTCAAGGGGACGACTTTTGGATAAGGCATTGCAAGTTGAGTTAATCCTGGCTTTGAAGCAATAACAAATTCCAAGAAATGTATATACTTCTAAACACTGTCAATATCATCGCAATTACGACCATACGACCGAAGGATACCAAGCATTGGAAGATAAAATAGAAGAACTTATTCAAGCATGTCACTTCCACAAATTCATTAAGACTGATACCAATACATATCGATCCCTACAGAGGGATCGGTACCCATCTAGAGGGCAAAAAGAATACAAAGATCGGTCAGGACGGGGAGATTCACGTCGATGTGATGACAACCAACATTCGACGAGACAAAGACGAAGTGAAAGCCCAGTAAGAAGCACTCGACCACGAAGCAAAAGTCCCGAGAGGAACAATCGGGCGAGACGTAAGGTCCAAAAAGTTATTAACACTATTGTCGGGTCGGTGTCACTCGGCACGCCTGAACGAGAAATCAACACCATAGATGGAGGCTTTGCGAGAGGTGGATGTTCCAATTCGGTCAGGAAAAAGAATCTTCGAGCCATCCAGTTGGTTCATTCCACATCCACTCGGAATTGACCAAGGATGCCCCCAATCACTTTCACTAAAGATGATTTTACTGCAATAAATCCAGCGCAAGACGACCCCATGGTAATAGATAAATTTGTAATCACCAAAGTTTTGGTGGATTAAGACAGCTCAGTCGACATCCTTTACTGGAAGACCTTCAGGAAAATGAGGATTCCAGAATCAGAAATCCAACCACATGAAGAACAGATTGTCAGATTCTCAGGCGAATGAGTAGACACAAAGATTTATTGATTTATACACTACGTTTGGAGAAGAGGGGTGTCTGAGTAAAACAAAAAAGATAAGGTATTTATTGGTTAATGCAAATACATCCTATAATATATTGTTCGGACGGTCTTCCATAAACCGTCTCTAGGCAATAATATCCACCCCTCACCTAGCCATAAAGTTTCCATCAACGACCGGAGATATTGCTACGATTCATGTAGATCAGAAAGTTGCTCGCGAATGCTACGTTGCAAGCCTAAAAGTCGAACCTACCAGACATATAGAGCATTGCCACGCGGCCGGTCCCGTGAAAGAGTAGCACGGTCAGCTAAGAAGCACCCTCATGAAGAAACATAATGGTCAACCGAGAGACGTTCTAGTGACAGAATAAGAGAACACATGGTCGCACTTGTAGATTTAGACCCTCGACTTGATGAAGCTCGTATGGAACCAGGCGAGGATCTTCGTCTGTTGCCTCTGCGTGACGCTGAACACAAGACCTACATTGGAACATCCTTGAAACCGAACGATAGTAAGCTGTTGAGTCAAACTCTAATTAACGATACCGATTTGTTCGCATGGACAATCATCGACGTGCCTGGGGTGAGTCCTAACATCATTACACATCATCTCTCTGTTTACAAAGAAGCAAGACCCATAACTCAGAAAAAAAGAAAAATGGGTAAGAAAAATGTGATGTTGCACGAGAAGAAATCGAGAAATTGATGAAGGTCGGCTTCATAAAAAAAGCACGTTACACAACATGGTTGGCCAACATAGTCATGGTCAAGAAATCGAATGGTAAGTGGAGGATGTATGTAGACTACACTGATCTTAACAAAGCATGCCCTAAAGACTCCTACCCCTTATTGAGCATCAATCGACTCGTAGACGGCGCAACAGGTCATATTATTCTAAGTTTCTTAGATGCATATTTAGGATACAATCAAATCCAAATGCACCCAAATGACAAAGAGAAAACAACTTTTATGACCGACTCCAACAACTTTTATTATGAGGTCATTCCATTCGGTCTCAAAAATGTGATGTTGCACGAGAAGAAATCGAGAAATTGATGAAGGTCGGCTTCATAAAAAAAGCACGTTACACAACATGGTTGGCCAACATGGTCATGGTCAAGAAATCGAATGGTAAGTGGAGGATGTATGTAGGCTACACCGATCTTAACAAAGCATGCCCTAAAGACTCCTACCCCTTATTGAGCATCGATCGGCTCGTAGACGGCGCAACAGGTCATATTATTCTAAGTTTCTTAGATGCATATTTGGGATACAATCAAATCCAAATGCACCCAAATGATAAAGAGAAAACAACTTTTATGACCGACTCCAACAACTTTTATTATGAGGTCATTCCATTCGGTCTCAAAAATGTGATGTTGCACGAGAAGAAATCGAGAAATTGATGAAGGTCGGCTTCATAAAAAAAGCACGTTACACAACATGGTTGGCCAACATGGTCATGGTCAAGAAATCGAATGGTAAGTGGAGGATGTATGTAGACTACACCGATCTTAACAAAGCATGCCCTAAAGACTCCTACCCCTTATTGAGCATCGATCGGCTCGTAGACGGCGCAACAGGTCATATTATTCTAAGTTTCTTAGATGCATATTTGGGATACAATCAAATCCAAATGCACCCAAATGACAAAGAGAAAACAACTTTTATGACCGACTCCAACAACTTTTATTATGAGGTCATTCCATTCGGTCTCAAAAATGTGATGTTGCATGAGAAGAAATCGAGAAATTGATGAAGGTCGGCTTCATAAAAAAAGCACGTTACACAACATGGTTGGCCAACATGGTCATGGTCAAGAAATCGAATGGTAAGTGGAGGATGTATGTAGACTACACCGATCTTAACAAAGCATGCCCTAAAGACTCCTACCCCTTATTGAGCATCGATCGGCTCGTAGACGGCGCAACAGGTCATATTATTCTAAGTTTCTTAGATGCATATTTGGGATACAATCAAATCCAAATGCACCCAAATGACAAAGAGAAAACAACTTTTATGACCGACTCCAACAACTTTTATTATGAGATCATTCCATTCGGTCTCAAAAATGTTGGGGCCACTTATCAAAGATTGATGGACTACATCTTCATAGACATGATCGACCGAAGTGTTGAAGTCTATGTAGACGACACTATCGTTAAATCCAACTCATGCGAACAATGCATCAAGGATCTACAAGAAGTCTTTCAAGCCTTCGTCACCATGGAATGAGACTGAATCCTCACAAGTGCGCGTTCGGGGTCGAAGGCGAAAAAATCTTAGGTTTTAGGCTCACTCATCGTGGCATAGAAGCAAACCCTGAAAAATGTAAAGCAATCACTGAGATGCGAAGCCATGAGAATGTCAAGGAAATTCAAAGGTTGATCGGACGACTTACAACACTTTCGAGGTTTGTCCCAAAACTTGTACAAAAGACTAAGCCTCTTGTACAACTATTATGAAAAGCTTCCAAGTTCCAATGGATCGACGAATGTGAAGGAATATTCCTTCAATTAAAAGCTTTCTTATCGTCTCCTCCGGTCATTCAGAAACCGGACGCCAAGGAACCTATGATTGTATATCTTGTTGTGTTAGAGGATGCAGTATGCGCAGTATTGGTTCAAGAGGTGGAGGTAGAAGAACGACCAGTCTATTTCGTCAGTCAAATACTTCATGGCGCCAAAATCTGGTAACAATTGATCGAAAAGGCCGCCTTGGCCTTAGTCATAATTGCACGAAAAATGCGTATACACTTTCATAATCATTGCATAATAGTAAGAACTGACTACCCCATTATGAACATTTTAGCGAAACTAGATTTGGCCGAACAAATGATAGGATGGGCAGTGGAATTATCGGAATTTTAAATTCAATATCATCCCGAAGGGGCAATTAAATTAAATCACAAGCTCTGGTAGATTTTACAACTGAGCTTAGTCCTCAGCCGGTCGAGGAGGGTGATGACTTTTTACGGCAAGTGCACCGCGTTTGTCAGAAGTAATAATTGTCCCTAAGGACGGATATCGATCCCACAAAGAACAGTGAATCATCGAGTACAATATTCGCTAAATATAACAACAGAACAATAAAAAAGAGTGTGAAGTGATTATGTTGGCACTGATTAATAAGAAAACAAACAAAGAATTAGTTGCTTCAATTGGAAAAATTGGGATTAAGTTTCAACTCTCTCACTCTCATGTATTTTGATTAGCATGTTAATATTAAGTTCTTTAATTGAAATTGATGCCCGTATAAAAATCATTTATATCGATTCCTCGCATATAAAATCCTTAAGAATGTTCCCTAACTATCGATCCCTCGCATACTTATAAGAAAAACTTAGAACGAAGCTCAGACGTTTAATAGCAATTAACATTTCAAGTCTATTCCTAGCACTCAAATATGTTAAGTATTGTTGTTTAGGTCCGAACCCTAAAAATACCTCCCGGTCAGATTTAAGATTCTCAATTTGTCACGGAGAATTAAAAGTAAAACAACAATACCAATAATCAATCAAGAACTGAATATTAATATATAAAATATCACCTCAATACATAAGAGTTTGAGCAGATTACTCCCAATCCCAAAGGGTAGAATTAGCCACGCATACTTCTATCACCTTCCATTCTCCCAATTGGGTTACAATTCACTCTATGGTGTTTTCCTCTCAATCTGGCACCCTAAGGTTGAGCCTCTAGCCCTCTATTTATCCTAGTTTTCTAGGGTTAGGCTAAATGATAAAACATAAAAAAGCCCAATCTTCATTTGTATCTTTTTCCATTCTGTGACCTTCTATCTTTATCTTTTTAGCTCAAATCATTCATCTTTAATCCAAATCTCCAATCTTCCTTAGAAATATGCAATTAACACCAAATTTGGGAATAAAATACTCTTATTCAAATAAAGATCATAAAAAGTGTAAAAAGGTATAAATTAATAAATTAGGGATTATTTTTTATGTAAATTAGCAATAAATCCTCATAAGTGTCTATATTTTAATATGAAATATTACTGAAATTAGACACTTATCAGAGGGGAATGCCCAATGGACTCTACACAATTATGGTTCCTCTAATAGTAGATCATGTGGTGCAGGGGTAGTACTCGAAGGACCATGAGATATCCTCATCGAGCAAACTTTGAAGTTTGAATTTAAAACATCAAACAATCATGCCGAGTATGAGGCTATTATAGTCGGTCTCAATCTCGCCCTTGATTTGGAAGTGAAAAAGCTCATATGCAAAACTGACTCTCAGCTGGTGCTCGGACTACTCAAAAAAGAATTTGAAGTTAAAGAGACGTTATTACAACAATATTATCATTTTGTGCAGGGTTTAATCGCAAAATTTACTGAGGTGGAAATCCAACATATCTTCCAGAAACATAATACCCAAGCTTATATGCTTTCCCGCCTCGCAACAACCAAGAAGAAATGACTCCACCGGTCGATCTCTGTGATCTTGAGCAATCATAGCGTTAGTTCAGAAGAATACATGATGATTGATAAAGAACCAACCTGGATGACACCCATCAAACAATATTTGATAGATGGGAATTGCGAGGCGTCTTCAAAAAAAGGTCACGAAATAGTAGGTCGCCCGTTTTATACTCATTGATCAAGACCTTTATCGGGGAGATTACAATCAAAATCTCTTAAAATGTATTACCCTTGAGCAAGCCACCTATGTTATGTGGGAGATACACGAGGGGGTATGTGGTACTCATTCGGGAGCTCAAACAATGGCAACCAAAGTCCTGCGGGCCTGTTATTACTGGTTGACTGTCTAGGGTGATTGTACAAAATTCGTACGGAAGCGTGTTAAGTGTTAGGAGTACGGTAGTCTATCTCACAAAAAACCTAAGAATCTTCATTACATTCTCTTCCCGTGGTCGTTCGTGAAGTGGGGGATGGACATCATCGGACCTTTTACCCCAGGTAAGGGGCAATGTAAATTCCTACTGGTCGACGTAGATTATTTCACTAAATGGATAGAGGTCAAACCCTTGGCGGCCATCACTGCACAGAATGTCCAATATTTTGTTTGAAAAAACATTGTGTGCAGGTTTGGGATATTGCATGTCATCATCACGGAGAACGGTCGAAAATTTATCGACCGAGGGTTGACTGAGTTTTACGAGAAGCTTGACATCAAACACATCACGAGCTCAGTAGAACATCCGCAAACCAACGGTCAAGCCGATGTCGCTAATAAAGGAATTCTTAATGAGTTGAAAAAGAGACTCGGCCCGACCAAAGGTAAGTGGACTGAGGAACTTCTCGAAGTCTTATGAGTTTACCGATGCACACCCCAGTCCACCACACAAGAAACCCCATATAGTTTGACCTATGTGACCGAAGCAATGATTCCTGTTGAAGTAGGAGAACCCTCCTTACGACGACAAACTCTGGATTCGGATTTGAATAAATAAAGTTTGTTGGTTGGCCTACACCTTATCAACGAACTTAGAGACAAGAGCAGAATAAGAGAAGAAGCATGCAAGATACGTGCAATGATAAGATATAATTCAAAAGTAAAGCCAAGAAACTTCCACAATGGAGACTTAGTCTGGCGAATGTGCAATGACGCTCGGAAGGACGACAACAAATTCTCGAGCAACTGGGAAGGACCATTCTGCATTGTAGATACAACGAAGGGCGATGCTTGTCATTTAGAATATTTATCAGGAAGAAATATATTGAGAACGTGGAATGCCACACATCTCAAATTTTATTATAGTTTATGAGAATTCAATAAAATAATGTACTCTTTCCTCGCTTAGTTGTTTTATCCCTAAGGAAGATTTTTGACCAAGAAGTTTTTAACGAGGCACTTTAAAATTCTTGTTTCTTGCCCACATAATTATCGTATCAACCAGTTAGTAATACTAATCGGTCTGTCAGCATAAAATTAAGGAGTAAACATAACTCACCTTTATTGGGAATCCGATCTCGACCTGTATATTGTTATCTAGAATAACTCTGAATAGGTCATCGTCAAGCGCGACTAGTGCCGACCGAATCAAATAAAAATATCGCACTGAGCGATTAGAATAAAATAAAAATATTGCATTGGGCGATCAGAATAAAATAAAATTATCACATCAAGCGATCAAAATATAAGAAAAATATCGCATCAACGTGGAGGGTTGTCGAGAGGAAGATGACCTTGCCTCTCCACCCACTTGAGCTGTCTTGGTCGGTCGACCCCTCTTCCGAATAACTGGGGGGCAACAGGAGCACTAGCGGGAATTACATCCATAGGAACAACTGGGTTGCCCTTCCCAATCGCCTCAAAGCTTCCTATCTTCCTGTTGACCACCTGATGCCTCACATTATTCATAAAGCTTCCCAACGATGGATCCATCCGAGTATTGATAGCAGCAAGACACAAAAGAAATTAAACAGCATCAACATAACAAATAAAAACTCAAGCATAAGAAATCTACATACCATTAATATTCACCCACTTCTTGGACGACCCGTATAATGTTATCACCTCCCGAGTAGGTAACTTATACTAAAGCTAATCAAATACAACCAGGATCGATTGGTCCAACGGTTATATGCATGACCACGGTCAGGTACCAAGCTGGGTCGAATTTTGGGTCCAATGAAAAGGGAATTTTGTTCACCCTTTTGTATTATAAAAGTAATCACAGTCTTCCGGCTCTACGAAGATTTTGAAGTATTTTTCTTTGAATTTTTTGTATGAAGTAGTGAAAGCTGCAAAACGAACATTCCTCAGTCGGCTCGATAAGGACAACCAACTTTCAAGAGTGCTTGGATGAGCACTGTAATAAAAAAAATGACTACGGTGTGGGAATAAACTTGAAAATGTCACAAAGAACTCAGAACGCTTGAAGGGCCGCCCACGAGTTGGGGTGTAGTTGGGTAGGAGCAACACTAAGGATCCGAAGGACCCCCATGGTAAAATCATCAAAAGATAGGCTCATATGCAGGTATGAAAAGAAGGTATTATAAATAGAAAAAGAAGTCTTGGGGTAGGTTTTCCCGACCGTGACAGACCCGGTCGGTGTGACCACAAATATCAGCCATCACCGAATCGAAAGGAAAATAAGGTTTTATGAAGAAATTTTGGATACAAATTTATCTAAACTATTGAAATCCCTAAAGCTAGTAGGGAGTTTTAAAACAGAAGAGTCGCCCCACTCATAAGTTGGACCCTCGGATGACCGATCAATTGAGTGGTCTGAACCACTCACTTCTCTTGCACTGCCAGATGCAGTGCGAGTGACAGAAGACTCGACATTAACAACACTATCAGAGGAATCGGAAGAAGAAGAAGACATTACTAACTTGAGTAAAGTACGAAGAGTGAAAGAGAGATTGGAAAGGTCGGTACTCAGAGCACTCAGTAAATCCTTTTGAAAGCAAAGCGTACACCCTACTATGTTCAAATGCACTAATATTTATAGGAAACTATGGAGGAGATAAGTAAGTGTGTCCTCCATTCAAAACTGTTAGATTCATATTCGTCCAATGGTTAACATTACTCGGCATATGAAACGACACTGCATCTCAACCGTCCAAGATATTTGATTGTATAGTGCCCATTCACGCGATGACTCTTTCTTAAAAAGTAAACGTCACATCCCTTCCAAACATTTATTGCACCTCATCATCACATCCCACCTCGACAACTCTTCAAAAATTAATTTCTTCCAGCCTAAGGGCAAGTGTACCGATCAATACCGGACGAACCAATCTCGGTCCCTATGACCGACCGCCCAAGTCAAAGGATATAAATATGGTAAGTAAAAACAATTACAATGGCATTGAATGAGTCAACCCACACTCCGAAATATATGAAAAATATCTCTAACATAACAGATAAAACCGATTAAACTGAAAGATACATCCCATATATTAAGGAACTGTATACACATTCGTTAACAACTAATATTCAACCCATAAGGGTCAATGCCCATAAACCAAGCACTATAAATAGAGCTTTCTGAGAAGAAGCAATATACATTTTTGACATTTGTACCGTCCGGATCCCAGCTAGGAATCCGACCGACCATCTAGGAGTCTGGATCTCAAGAGCTTCTGGGTCGATCGAGCACGACCAAAAAAGGGAAGGTCAAACCCAACCTCCAAGACCCATCAAGCCCGATACGCTAGCTTTTTTATGACCCACGTGATGCCCTTGATTACTGTGTAATATCCCCGCATAAATGCATTGATTATATTACTTAAATGTTATGATTCTATTACCCAAATACGCGGATTTATAAGCATGATATTCATATTCTATGCCAGGATACTGGAAAATGTCACATTAAAACCTGGGGAGACCTGTGTAAAAGATCCAAGCCCAAAAGGCTCATAAATAAATGACCACTGACAGAGAGTACTCTCAACTTGCATCTTTGCAATATATTCTCTATATGCACAATATTTTATGCTCTTACTGACTTGAGCGTCAGAGTGCAATCGCAGGTGGAACCCCCCTTTTTTTCTTGAAGGACAACTTTGTAGAACTTGGAGGGAGATAACAAGGAGCTCATCCAGATTCTGACCGACCTCGAGTCGGCAAGAACAACATTTTATAAAAATACACCTAATTCAAAGCATTGACTTAAGCGTTGGAGTGCAATGACAAGTAGTCCCGACCGACTAAACATCAACAGAAAAAGAAAGAAACTTGAAAGAATTTGTAAATCACCGACACATCAACAATTGTGCAACCAAGTACTATTTGGGCCTCTCTTTATCCATATTGATACTCATTAAAATAGAAATAAAAAATAAAAATTGACTTTGACTAGTGTCACATGTATTGTTTTAGAATAAATTATTTAATAGCATAATATAGCTGGTTCGGTCCCCATGGTCCCATAATCATTGAACCACCAATAATACCTTGTCCTTTCTCCGATTTAGAATTTGTATTCAGTATTGTTCCTCTCTTTTCAAAGCATTTACGTGGATACAACTTTGTGCTTCTCTTCCATTTGTTTATCTAGCTATTGCTTTCGGAAACCTATAATTTTTTGATTTTCTTATACTTCATCTCATCAATTTTGTCCATACGTTATGCAGCGTGTCTTCTCAAGTTTGGAAAGGGTGACTTCAAATCAAATCTCAAATCTGCCACGTGTAAAGGTTACCAATGTATCATACAAATTTAGGCAAAGTCTAAAAGAGCCAATTGGTTCCTCTACCCCATCAATTCGAATCTGCACCCATCATTTTCTGAAATTTCTAAAGTTCTCCTTCAGCATTTTATTTCAAACAGAGTGCTTCCATGACAGCACGTTCTATTGTTGGTGACTTCTCCAGGCAAGGTTGAGCCTAGGTGAAGTGGTTTGAGGTAAGCATATGTTGTTTTGTTGCGATTGTAGATGAAATGGTGAAAGTTATATTTCCAAAGTTCAGAGTTTGGAAAACCTAGATAAAAAGAAAAGAAAAAATTATTTTTACAATAATATAGTAAAATACGGCGTGACAAAATATAATTTTAAAATTGTTTCATCTTTTTAAGTGAAATACATTCTACTAGTTATTTTTTCAGGTTATAGTTATAAAATTGTTTCATCTTTTTAAGTGAAATACACTAGTTATTTTTTAAAGTTATAATGGTTAAACATTCCTCATGACTAGCGATTAAGACATTTTATAGTATACAAGTGAATTCAAACCTATCAAATTAAACTTAAAATTCACTTATTAATATGATATCAGAACCATTTAAAATTTATATATAATCTCACGCAACTTATTATTAGTTATTAGTTATGTTCTTAATAGTAATATGATGCAAAGTTGTCAACGAATTAACACTAATCCCAAATGTATTTGAGGTGTTGTGTTTGTGTTTTAGAATTGAATTTCCACAAGTGATTGTTAGGTTCCAAAATAGGGAATCCTAAAGCTTTATTACGTATACGAATTGTATTTCGGATTACAAATTCTAGAATATCTAAATGTACGAACATTTTAAAGTTATAATGTTAATTACTTCATAAAAAAATTCCATATGCAGTCATAATTGTTTCACAAATTAAGAAGCATGCACAATAATAGACCTTAACAAACTTTATAAAGAAAATAGGTTGAAATGAAGATAAAGATAAACACGTAATATTTCAAAAAAACAACAAATAATCGTGTTTGATATAGGATTTTTTTTTTTGAAAAGCACAAAATAATATAAAAGAAATTAACAGAATAAATTCCACATAAGTTATGTGATCATACTGATATAGATAAGAATAATGGAGTCTTTTTTGTAGGATTTAAAATGTGACTCTAAATCTTACATTTAATATATATAGAAAAGTTGAACAACATACAACAACAAAAACTCACATCTATTGTCTTAAGGTAGGTTTAAGATTGGAAGTAATATTAATCATAATTCATTAGTGTCAAATTTGGTGATAGAGATAGGAAAGAATGTACAATAAAAAAAAAAAAAAAAACTTGGCACTTGTCACTTTCAAGTAAGTCCAAACTAAGGCATCTTAAAATTTTATCTTAACCTATTTCCATCCCTATGTGTAAGCCTATGCTTAACAAGATTTCATGTATAAGCATGTGAAGGTAAATTAGTATATTTATCAGTAAAATTAAGGAAATGGTTATTTTTACTCCAAAAGAAGAAAAACAGTTAAAAACATCATTGGACATCTTACCATTGGCAAATTCATTCTCATGTGATAAGAGAACCTCAGTCACTATATTAAGTTACCAACTCTTCATTATCAATAATCACAAGGCAATAATTCTTTTCCATCCCTGGAATTCAGATGCAAATTCTAACGGACTGTTCCTTATCAGAAGTAAGTACCACCCTTTGAATGTGCACCGCCAACAGCTATAATGCAATACAAATGCCCAGGATGGAAGAGGGAGAAGCAATGACCGAAGCATTTGAACAATCTATTACTTTTATTAAGAATCTTTTTATGCTGTGCCGCAATGGGAGCTTCAAATGCTTTGACTGAAACCATTCCCAGATAAAAGAGATAAGCATTAGCAACTGATAGTAATCAATTATTGCTCTTTGATGCCTTTTGTTCCACTTAATGATTACAGTATTTTCAGATATAATAGCCACAACACAATGGGCAAGAACCCAAGATCATAAACATGTACAGAGTTCAAATATACAAGGATAAAGAACCATGGCCCAAGAGTATTTTGGAGGGAATACACAATTCAAAAGACGGTATATCTATTTACAATTCCATGGCACATTTACAGCCCACAATAGGAATAGCAATTCAAAGAGCACTCTGTAGATTAAGAACCAAAAAGCCAACATTGTTCCTGTAGATTAAGAACCAAAATTGGACGGAAAATAAAAATGAGAAATAGATAAATGCCATAAGATGTAATTAATTTTGAATGATTTCAGGGTTACAAGTGTGACATTTTCTTGCCTCCCCTCCCCTTTTCTTTTAGTTCACATATTTTTTCCTTTCAAGGATGGTATTTCTGTTATAGTACTTACATTTTAGGATGAAGGTACTGTTCCACTGTGAGTGGTTTTGGACCACCAAACCAGTCGATTAGAAATATATTTTCAATTTCTAATTTGAAGAATTGAAAGTTGTGATTCTTCGGCCAGTCTGTCAGCGATATGTAAAACATAAGTTCAGAATCAATTTTTATCACCATAATGTATATAACAAGGAGAAAGGCGGCATTGAAATTTAGCAACATGTCACATAAAAACAGAAAGAATGAATGCTTCTAATTCATGGATCATCAGCCAATTACCTTTCATCTCTGGATGCTTGGAGAACAAGGCTTTTCTAGCAAATTCGGCTTCCTTGGACTGTTGATCAACCAATTTCAGCTGAAACACAAAGAAAGAGTTAACAACTTCCCAAGGCCTACTTGATATTAGAGAAAACTTGAGAGTAGTTTCTTTAAGATTTTTCACAAAGTCACGTAGATATTGTTAAAAACATCTATGCCAATGCAAAAAATTGTATAAACTAGAGTACAAATACAATGAGTACAGAAATATAAAAATATAAATTAACTAACTCTAAGATAAATGTATTTTTCATAATCTTCTAACTCAAGCATGAAAGAGCATTCAAAGAAGGCAGTGTTTGAAAGGAGAAAAGTAAGAGTACAATTCACTTAGTCACAAACCAAACCATTTTAACGAAACTTAAGTGTTTTACACTGACTGATTTGTATGCCAGTGATGCGTCTGAGAACAAATTCATGTACAAAAAGTACCGGTACTGGATATGTGTACCCAGTATGGATACACCAACCATCTAGGAGTACCCATATATCATAGGTTAAGATGGCATAGTTTTAAGAAAGACATTCTTATCACCCAAAGAATGCTTTTGACTTTTTGTAAAAAATCGTGAGGCTGGGGTTTGAAATACTGAAGAGTATGGACACTTTTAGTTGGGGTGTTGGAGTGTCAGAAATGCTTCCAACACTAACACTAGCAATATATGTCGTGCCAAACTGCTCACTATAGGCATCCAATGAAAAAAAAATATTGGTATGAACATGGAAAATAGCAAACGAGCAAAATTTACAGATTTTTTTTTAAAAAAAAAACAAAGGAAAAACACTATGTTCACACATCCACATGATCATATTGGATAAACTTCAATTCTTCACAGACCTTTCCAGTTAGGGAAATTTTTGAGCAAGTAGGGTTCATCGGGTCTTTCGTGCCACAAGTCCCAAGAGGGTATTCACTGACTGTAAGTGAAGCTTTATCATTTTCCAGTGCATTTCTTGCTGTTGGATCTAGACTTGTCAAGTAGAAGTAAGGGATTCCAGTGCCGGCACCAGTCAGTCCATCACTGTATGACACCACATTCCTGCATGTTAGACAACATAACAATAACTTTTCAGCATTCAAAATTAACAAATTCCAGTGCATAACCCAGTGGTTAATTCTGTAGAAGGCACCACAAACCATGAACAGAAAATTTTAGCAGAGTAAATAAACGGTTTACCCAAAGGGAGCTCCACCCAAATCAGCTGATATAGTGCTGAAAAGAAAGGGGGAAAAGGCAAATAGTTTTAGTTCCATAAGCAGATAAATAACTGAAAGAGGGGTGGGCCAAAACCCAATAATTTGATCATGCAACTTCAGGAATCAGAACGGAAGAGGTGAAGATAGAAAGAGAGAGTACTTCAAGACTCCCCAGAAATTGAGAGAGACGAGCCAACGAGCAGAGGCAGCAGCATCATTTGGGTCGGGTTTTGATGGGATGAACAGTAATCGGCCTTTGGATTGAGAGACCCACATCAACAACCACATCAGACATATGAAAGCTTTCATTCCCATAATATACAATTTCAAACACAACACTGTGTTTTGCCCTCGATCTCTCCCACTGCCTCTTTATCCTTGCAGTGTAGCTCTCTTGGAGCATCTTGCAGAGTTTTTTAATAAAGAATTCAAGTCAAAGTAGTTAATGCCGGTAAATTCCCAAGCCCCATTTACACTTTCCTATAGCATTAGATTTTTATTTCCCATAGCACTTTTTTATTTTAATTTTAAATACATTAAAAATAAATACTTTTAATATTTAAAATAGTTAGAAATATAATTAATGAATAAAAAAAAAAGATTTTACAAAATAGAAATAAATAAAAAAATTTAAAATGTTTAGTTTAAAAATTATTTTTCTAAGAATGAAGAAAATAAAAAAATTAAACTATACAACAACATAAAAGTTGAATCTATAAACATAAATTAATATTATTATTATTGATGATGTAATCACGTTAATTTCAAGTAAAAAATACAGGTTATAATTATAAAAAGAAAACAAGTTGAATAAGGACGGATATGGACATAAGAGAACAACATGATCGAACAAAAAAATATTCATATAGTCAAACACCAGGACACACATAAATAACTTGTCCCAACATTATGGATTGTGCACTTCTCGTCATTAATTATGTTTCATTTCGCACAAACTATTTAATGTATCATTGAAGAAAATATTAAATGAATGATCATCTTTCATTTATTTTTCTTTTTATGATCAACATATACTTATTTAGTATCGTCTTATATCTCTTATATTTATCTTATTTGGATTTTTTATATCTTTTATCTTTATCTTATTTTGTTTTGCCTTTATTTTATATTTTTTATGTTTTTATTTATTATTTTTTTCTGTCATTCTTTATTTATTTATTTATTTTTGTTTTTATTTTATTGTTGTTGTTTTTTATTTTCTAAACTTATTTATTTTTGCATTTTTTTTCTTCTCATTTTTAAGCATTGAGGGTAACATTTGCATATTTTTTTTAGGATTTTGCATTTAAGGTAAACACTTCAATATTATTTGTGTGTCCACTATTAATTAATACTAATTGACTTTGTTTTTTTTTATAATTATGTCCTGTATTTTTTACTTGAAATTAACATGATTACATCATTAATAATAATAAAAATAAATACTAATTTATGTTTATAGATTCAACTTGTTGTTATAGGGTTTAATTTTTTATTTTCTTCATTCTTAAAAAAAAAATTAAACTAAACATTTTAAATTTATTATTTTTTTTATTTTTTATTTTGTAAAAACTCATTTATTTATTCATTAATTATATTTCTAACTATTTTAAACATTAAAAATATTTATTTTTTAATGCATTCAGAATTAAAATTATAAAAAAAAAAAATTTATTATTTATTTATATATTTTTGAAATGGTGCTAGATATGAAAATAAAAAATAAAAGGGTGCTAGATAGAAAAATAAAAAATAAAAGGGTGCTAGATAGGGAAATAAAAACAAAAAGGTATTAGATAGGAAATAAAAACAAAAAGGGTGCTAAATAGGAAAATAAAAGTGTAAATGATGCTAGATAGGAAAGAGAGCCTAGTTAATACATTAAAATAACTATAGACATGTTTTATTAGATAAATACTCATTTAACTATATATTTCAGTTTTAATATAAAAAATAAAATTTTAATATTTAAAAAAAAAATAGTTAATAATTAAGATAATCAAACAAGTATTTTGATCTTTAATAATTCTTACATGTGGTTATTAAATAACATTAATATATAATTAACCTTTAAAATAATATTAATGTTATTTTATTTATGTTGGATAGATCTTGAGTAGAAAATGGAGTGTTTATGTATCACCACCTCATTAATTATACATAGTATGAAAATTATATCTGGTATGAAAATAGTAATCTCTATGATGAAATAGGTTTTTAATTATTGCAATTATCACTCCTCTTTATTAATATATTAAAAACAAAGATTGAAAGTAAAATAAAATAAAATAATTGAATTTGTGTATGTATTATTTTTTATTCTCTTTTACTAGGGATAAATTTGATATTTGAAATATTGTAATTATTAAATATAATTAAATATAAATATGAATGTAGCGAATATACACAAAATGAGAAAATGTTCATTATATATTATTTAAGTAAGTTATAATTTAAAATTATTTTTTTGAAATATCTTTTTCTTTTGTTTAGTATCTATGGTGTTGGATAACATAATATTTTTTATTTAGTTTTTCTTTTGGAAAAAAAAAATGATTTGTTTTGATAAATATTAAAAGTGGTAGTAAGATATCACGTATACTTATGCCAGTAATAAATTATATTATGTGGAAAAAAAGTCACATTTGAGTGTAATTTCTAAGAATTTAATGTGTACATCAATTAAAATATTTCTCTTTATTATTATAATAATAATAATTATTACTATAGTTATTATGTATTATAATTATTATTTTAATAACTATTATACATTGATGACCAGAAAAAGAGATAATAGCTTTCGTATATGTGTATATATATATATATATATATATATATATATATATATATATATATATATATATATTCACCTTGAAAAGAAAAAGTAAAAATGATAAGAGAAGATTAAAAAGGAAAAATAATATAAAAATTCTTTAATGTTTCCTAATTATAAGTTTATTTCTTAAATAATAAATATATGGTTAATCCATTTATTTATTTTTATTTAAAATACATTTTAAATTCATATTTATAATTATATATTTGAGAAGGATAATAAATTTAAGTGATATTATTAATGATTCCAGTTAATATATTAATTAACTATCATGCATACCTCAGTTAGTCATTATCCATTTATTTATATTTTATGAAATTTATTACTTTTATTTTAAAACAGTGTAATTTTTAAAAAAAATCATCAATTTTATTTATAGACGCCTAATTGGAGATATTCTCAGGTTAAGTTTTCTATATCATAAAAAGAAGTTAATATTCTAACCCAACTCATTTTAGTTAAGTATGCTTTCTTTGTCATTCCTATTAACATAACTTAGTTTAGAGTTGGTTAGTACTAGTCCCTTCTTTTTTTAATCTAAGGTTGTTTTGCAATAATAAATCAATATAATAAATTATCTTTTCTAATTTTAACAAAATAATTATGTAATTCCCCCCTTTTCTCTCTCTACTTCTACGTATGATTATTTTAAAAATAGAATACATATAAAAGCACAATTGATAAAAAAAAAATAATATGGTTTTTAACTTTACAAACGACAAATAATTGTTTTAATGCCTTTTTGTTTTGTTTTATAAGTTCATTATGGTAAATTATTCAGTACATGGGAGATAGGGTTATGACTTCAGGTTTTCTTGTTTGAGTAGTTGAGCAAGGGAAATTTTTTATTCTACAGTTGTTGTTCCTGGTTTTTTTTGCAGTAAAAGTAGTAGTAACCTTGTACCTCATATATAGGATCTATTACTGAAAAGAAAAAAAAATATCATAACTCTTACCATCAAATCTTACTAATGTTTGGTTGGAATGTGACTCTGTCTTGGTTTGTGTTGCGTTTACTGTTAGGACAAATGTTCCTTGGATAGAAAGATTAGTAAGACAAGTATTCTATCAATCATTACTGTTAAGACAATCATTACTGTGAAAAAATCAGGTTTAGGGTTACTCATATTTTTGGTGAAGGGAATGCGTGTGCCGATAAGTTGGTTAATTTAGGATTTATTAATAAAGAATAATTTCATTAGTATAATAGACTTCCATATAGTCTGTTCTTAGAATTCTTTATTAATAGGTATAGTCTACCTATGTATCGTTTTTGTTAACATATGGATTTTGGTATAGTCTCTCCATATTTTTGTATTTTTTTTAATAATACTTTTTTCATGCGATGACAAATGATTGTTATTACTTGAGGTGTCAACCTAGCTGAGATGTTAAGTAACATAGTGAGACATAACATGAATGATACTTAATTAAAATACAAAAATGTGCAGAATTATTTCTTCACTTACATCAATGATACTTAATTAAAAAATTACTAGTAGAAATACAAGTGCAATAACACTATGTCCATATTTTTTTTTATAATAAAAGGCAATGAATATAATTAATATTATAATAAAAAATAAATATTCAAACATAAAATTATAATAAAAATATAAAAAATAGATGCATAAATAGTTATATAGTAATAATATTTTTAACCTTTCATCACATCTGATCCTCATGGTAGATTTTTTTTTTATCAGCAAATAATTAAATTAAATAAGAGGGATACTTCAGGGGTATCCCCACCCGTGTACAATGATCAGGAAAGAGACCTCTCAAAATCTACAACGGACCCCTCTTCCCTTCTAACAAACTTCCAATAGGGGACTATAAACAAAATGCACCAAGATCAGGTACCAGAACCTAGAGGGTAAAACCAGCTAATCCTAACAATCATCCAACATAGCACAAACCATAGATCCCCAGGGATCATCCATACCATCCAACAAAGACACTGCACCATACAACTATTAGTTGTAATTCTATACCTTCATATATTTACCAACCATAGCGAGCCTAAACCAGATTGGCAGCAACACCTCATTAGCTGCAACACACATCCAATAACATTCTATGATTGATGCAAGCCTTGATTTAGCTTTGGTTATCAACTGTCTGGATTTGGCCGAGCAGAACCACTGATAGTGTCCCACATCCCTTCACTTGGGTTAACTTTTCCATGCATAACTCTTTGATGGACAACCTTCAAAATCCATCTACGTGTTGTCAATAAGAGCGTGGATCCCCTCAACCAATTTTTCCAAACCAGCATATTAAAACCGATGGAGCAGCATAGCATCAAAGGTGATACCAATAGCTTCATGTTTGAGATCACACCTCACACCAATGCATCCACACATAGATGAGTACTTGCAACACTTTAATACCTCACTGCGGAACCATCATCCAGCAACTGTCGTGATTTGGCGTGATTAGGCCAAGGATAGCTGCTGCCAAATCCACCAGCAGAACAATTAATAGCATCCTACATCCCTTCACTTGGGTTAAGTTTTCCTTGCATAACTCTTTCATGGACCACCTTCAAAATCCATCTTCGTGTTGTCAATAGCAGCGTGGATCCCCTCATCCAAGTTTTCCAAACCAGCATATTAAAACCGATGAAGCAGCATAGCATCAAAGTGATACCAGCAGTTTCATGTTTGAGATCACACCTCACACCAATGCAACCACTCATAGATAAGTACTTGCAACACTTTAATACCTCATGGTAGATTTGTTTTTGTAGATAATGAAAAGTAGATAGTTGGTTAATAAATATTAGGATAAAATGGTAAATGTGTTCAATAAAAATCAGTTGATTATAGAGATTATAAAAAATAATTATTATAATTACCGTCCAACTTAAAATGTTTTTTTACATTTCACTGAAAACAAAAAAACTAGTATATATATATATATATATATATATATATATATATATATATATATATATATATATATATATATATATATATATAAATTCAAATAACTTCAACACGGTGTCTTTAGTATTTACGATTTTGTTTTGTTCAAAAGAAATAAATAAAATAAAATTAAATAAAAGAATACAATAAAATTATTAATAAAATACGATTTAAATTTGTATAATAATTTAATAAATGCTATTTTTTCATCTTTTATTTAAGTTTGGTAGAAGTGCTATGTTTATTTGCACCAATGCATTCACTATCATTTTTAAATTTTTATTTAATCGAAATAATATAATAAGTTGTATATTTAAAAAGTAAAGATTTCCAGCAACATTTTACATAATTTTTAAATTATATTACTCACAAATTTTCATAATTTTTTTTTTACATTTTTTTCTTTATTTACCTTAATCTAAACACTCTAACTTTCTTCGTAATTTTCCTTCAAATCATCTCAAATCCACTCTTTTAATTCTCCTCCTTAATAAAAAAAAAAACATAATAGAAATTTATTGTAAATGGTGGCATGCTCGTGCATGTCCCATTTCGTGCTTTCTTTTTCCTCCAATTGTGCCTCTTGGTTATGTTTATGATTTTACCAACAAACGATCAAGATAAGTTGGTTCAAAGTTGTGACTCAAATAGTCATAATGAAAATATCCACATGAGGGACTCTAATAGTAATAAATACATTTTTATTTTTAGTGATATTTAATGTAGGGACGGAAAGTGCCACTGATGAATTTTTGTAGCTAAGTTTTGATTGTTAAATTGATGGTCATAAATTAAGATAAAGGTGTTGATTTTACTATCCAATTAGTAGTGACCAATTCAAACTTATTTACCTTGTGTTTATATTATAATTAACTTGTTTACCTTTGTGTTTATATTATAATTAATGGGACATGATTCTCAAGTTTATGTCACTAGAAAAGTGTTACAAATTAATTGAAAATGAGATTTTATATATATATATATATATATATATATATATATATATATATTTTAATCACTACAAGAAAAAGTTATATTGGTAAAAAATGGACATGAAGTAAGTCGATGATAAAATGTCATTAATGCATGGGCCAAATAGTGGACGAAAAAGTTATGGAAGCAAAGTGATTTTTTGGTCGGTCAGTGAGAGGATACAATTGGCGTGGCTAAGCTGACATAAAATGGACGCAAATTGCATGGACCAAACTGATGCAAAATGAATGTAATTTGTGTGGGTCAAGCTGACGCAAAAATAATGACAAAAAACATTGTGTGAGCTAAGCTGACGCCTAAGAGCTTGGAAAAAATTTGTTGTGAGCACATGACACTCTTCGACTGAGTGAGAATAATTTTATGAACTAGATAACTAAGTCAATAATTAACTTCTTCTCTCACACTCATAATAAAAGAAATAATCAACATATTTCACTAACAAAATTTATATCAAGTCGCCCAATTTTAAACTAATCAAGTTCAAACTATGATTTTAACATTTTTATCTAGAAAAATGATCAAACCAAACCAACTCATTCAACAATCCAAACTGAAACTCAATTTAAATTTACCTTTCAACAATCCAAAATCAAACTATATATAAATCGAAGAGGGAGCTTCGCCAGAACAATAAATGGAGCTGAAATAAAAATAAATAAATAAGTTTTTTGTTTATTGTTGCGAATTCAAGAGAAGAAAAAGATGGATAGCCTTCATTATCAATTTCAACTTATCCCCTGATCCTCCTGGATAGCCTTCATCGTCAATTTCAACTTCTTCTTGTTCAATATAATCTTCAAAGTCCTCATTTGGAACTAAAGTACTAGGACCACCACACCTTCTTATCACAAATGCAGTTGGTCGCACACGGTCTGAATTAGAAAACCATCCTCCTCTAGTCCTCACCATCATACTATTCATACAAATATCATCAAATAAAAAATAAAATTGGTCCTCCAAAAAACAGATAACTTATTAAAGATAATTTGAAGAACTAATGGTTCCGAACTAATGACCTAATAAAACAATTGTTCAATCATAAATAGCTAAGTGCACTAATATTATAAGGCCAACAGATAGTAGGAACATCATTGAAGGACATAAAAAAAAACGCACCTAATTAATACATTCAAATCAAAATATCCAGAACCCACAAAACACTTTCGGATAAAAATATACAGAACCCACCACACACTTCCAAATAAAAATATTCAGAACCCACAAGCAATGCGGAAACTCACCATTTTACAACGCGTCTCCTTCTCCGGTATCTTCGCTCTCTGTCACTGCCTTAGTCCCTCAAAACACACACCCTAGAATTGCTAGACACTCATCTAAACTGTCTATCATATTTCCTAGATGCTATCCCAGAATTGATAGATACTTCACAAAGTTGCTACACACCCGCTAGAATTGCTAGACACTCATTGAGAGTTGCTTGACGCTACCCTGAACTGCTACACAATACCCCAGACTTGATAGACACTTCCGATAATTGATAAATTCCAATGGCATGAATCTGACGAGAAACCTTCCATAATTACCATGGGTATACAAGTTGGACTGAATGTTCAACTGATATGAAATCAATTCAAAACTTTAATCAGAAAGTAAAAACCACATAACATTGATCTTCAGTCTAACAAACCATTCCCCCCACATGATCACATGACATATTCGTAGAAGGGGTGATTATGAATTAAAACACAAAACAGAAGTTAATCATCAAGTAAGCCCAAAAGCAGGTGTAACATAATACACCATCTCTTGAAGACAGTTTGTGACAAAACTTCCCAAATTAGAAGAGAAGCCAAATCAAAGTTTTCCTTTGTCTTCCTCCTTCATCTTCTTCTGCCACCTTCTCTTCTTGTAATCCAGTAACATCTGGGGCATCTTCTCCATCAACTTTTTGGTGTTTTCCCGTTTCTCGGCGGATACCCTATCACATTTGTGCCCTTTCCTCCTGGTCTTCATCTCCTTTCTTTCAGGATCATAGGGCCAATCTTCCCCAGCAAGGAGCACTTCCTTTCGAAGTCTGGCACGTCGCCGAGCACTGATACTCAGTGGCTTCCATGCCCCCAGGTCCCAGTATCCCCATACTCCCTTGGCAAGTTCGTCCTTGTATTTTACTAGCTTCTCACGCCAAGGATACTGATATTCTGCCACTGCCTTTACCATCGAACCAACACCTTTGCCCGCCATACAGTAACAACAGACTCTTTTTCTCTACACATGACAACAACCACTCAATCAGGCATATTCACAAACAACTTCAAGGCCAACATTTTATCCCTTTTACACCAAATTATTACACACTACATTTATCACGTTTATTATCTGAAAATAACATAAATAACGAGAGAAACAATAAAATTCCAGAGAGATAAAAGAGACTGTGAATAAATAAAGTGAAGAAGCAAATAAAATCCAATTTAGGTGATGATTTCCGAACAGAAGCAGAAGCGAATATCGGATCTAATTCATAATTGAAGAAATTAAATGTTTGTTTGTTCAATGCTGGCACAGAGGAATGACAACAAACTGAATCGGCTATTAACATCAAACAAGAAAGAGAAAGAAGCAGACATGCAAATCTTTGATGCGAGACAAAACCCTGCAAGGTTAGGGTTCAACCTTGCTATGCGAGTGGGGTGGGGCCCAAAATGACTAAAGGAGGGATTTTTTATTGCTTACATGTTTCGGTTCAGTGATTTCTTCTTCTTCCCGTTTTCTCACCCTCCTCCTTGCGCAGACGGAAACAAAAACCAGTGTTTGAGTGAGACTTTTAAGATTCAATGTGATGTTTCATAATATAATTATTAATAGATAAAATTTTAAAATTTATTAAAATAAATTTTAAAATTTTATTTATTTTATTAATTAATAAGTGAAACTGAAATCAACAGAATCGTGTTTGTGTTCGTATAATTTGCAAATAGGAAAGAAAAACGTTTGTTTTATGTAGTCTAAAATGTATAATGGTACTTTTTTCAGCTTACTTGGGTTCAATTAACCAAACAGTAGGTATAGAGTTATATTTAATCCATGATACTTCCAAATGGTTTCTTAGATTAATTCCTGCACAGGAATGCCATGATCTCTCAAAATGCACAAATTTGTCTGCATGCCATGCCCAAATTTGACTTCATGGAATGCTATACTCTCAGTCTATAATCAGAATGCAGACCATAGAGAGGCAATTAAACTGTTTAGAAAAATGCAGTTTCAATGCCAACATCCTGATCCAACTACTTTGGGCCTTATTCTCAGTTCATGTATGAATTGGGACTTCTCGAGGCTGGAAAAGAGGTTCATGCCTGGAGTAGATATTGTATGTTGGAACTCAATGTTAGCAGGGTTCTCAATTAATGCTCTTGAACAAGATGCCTTGTCTTTCTTCAAACAGATGCCAAGACTTGACTTCCTCCCATCTGACATAGGTGGTGCTGATGCAGTTTTGTGAAGAAATAAGGCAATGGAGTCCTTATTCAATAGTAGTGGAGGCTCAGTTTCTCAACACAGAGAAACATTTTTACACATTATGTTTTACCAAATCATTTTCTAAATATATTTTATCCTATTTTTCTGTAAATAATTATAGTTTGTGTAATACATGAAATAAACGTTTATCCTATATAATTAAGATTTACAACAAACAAATATTTTAAAGTGTATATATTAAAATATCTACTGAATGGATAAATAATTTTGATTATATAAATTAATTTTTATTTATAATAAATAATTAATATTCAAAATTATTGTTAATGAATAATTATTCTTTTAAAATCACTCAAATTTATCTTAGAAAAAATAGATTGCAGGTGGTTAAGAAAACATTTCTTAAAACGTTCTATTTAAAGAAAAAAAATTCCAATCCTCCCAAAGAGTTAGAAAAAGGGCACAGCTCACTTGCATAAAATAAATTAGAAAAATCGATTTCCATTTTATCTATTTATAACAACACATTATAACCCTATATGATAAAAATTGCATACATTACTTTCTATCTTATCCTTAATTTTATATTAAAATCAAAACACCTTTAATTATTTGGCTTTGTTATATGTCCTATCATCCGAATTGTTTATGATAAAGAAACCACCCCCATAGAAATACTCATAATACTCATTAACGTATCCACCAATGTATATAAAGAAGGAAGTATGTTAAAATGATAACTAAAACCTGATAGAGAAATAACAGACCAATCATGTATTTCATTTAAGAAATATATAAAGTTAAAATTAATATAAACTTTACATTTTAACTCATTAAGATAATAAAATAAAAATATATAAACACACAGACGACATTTCACGTGTTTCCACTATTATTTAATAGTAACAACACTAGTATTAATAATAACATTTAATTAAGGTTGCAAGAATGCAATGAGATAAATAAACCAGAAAGTCAAACAAAAAAAAAAGAACGGGTAGTTAGAACAATTTTAAAATTTTGGGTTCGGGTTTTCTTATATATTTTTCTTTCACTGCATTATGCATTAACTACTGAAGAGTTAAGAACGACTAAAACTAAAAACTAAATACGCAAAGGGTGAAATAGAACTGTGACAGACGGTGCACACTATAAAAGTCGATAAGAAAAATATCAATGATGGCCGTAAACAGAGGCCAAACATCCTTATTTAACAACAAAAGTTTCTACATAGCGGGACTACAGGACAAAACGCAAACTTCGTAACATTGAGAAAGTTCACAAGGTATCCTACAACCTCACCTTCGTTACTTGTGTTGTATCTAGTGGGCAGTACGCATAATTCCATGCAAGTAACCACCAGTCATTATAAGCGACACAAGTGACACAACACCTGCTGGAAAGACCTTCCCTGATTTCTTGAAACGAGAACCCATCACCCCAAGAAGTGCAGCAGATATCCCTACATGTGAGAGGTAAAGCAAACGAAATCAGATATGAGAGCAGAAGATAGTGACTCAAACTTCACTCTAATATCAAAGTGCATGTCGTAAATATGTAGAAGTAATACAGAAGCAATGTAATCTAAACACATAAGCTCAACTCGGGAAACTAATAATCACGTCTACTTCCAAATTGATATTTCAGAAACAGACTCGGGTAAGAACTTTGAACCAGGTATTAAAATTGTCCGGCTTATCAAACATTTTTAGGTGACCATCTACATAAAAGCATAGCATAGATTCTTCTGTGCAAACCATAATATGTGACTAAAATTATATAAAAGTACATCATGTAGCCTCTTTCCATAGTCAGTTGGACAACTTTCAATATTATTTCTTTTTGGTAGGTTGTGTACAATCTTATAGGCTTGAATAAGATATTTATTTAGTTTTAAATTCTTAAGAAACTTCTGAATTCTGGGATAACCAGACGATAGAGCCTTCACAATTCATATTAGTTAGTCTCAATTTGCATTTTGACATATCATATCAAATTAATAAACACAAATGATGTGTGTTCATGATTTGCATGATTTATTTATATAATTTTTTTTTCAACTTCAAAAGTTTCATCTCTTAATAAAAAATGAAGATGTTGTACATCCCACATCAACGAAAGATATGGCCAAATTCCAATATATACGTAAATGCAAATCTAAGCTTACTTGTAAGTCGGTTTTGTAAAATTGAGTTAGATCTAAACTAACTTTCTGTTATGGTATCAGAATCTATTTCATCAAGGTTTGTCGAACATTATTAGACATCTACTACTGACTAATCATTAATCTCTAGATTCAAGCTCAAGATGTCCGAACATTGACATGAAAAGGGTCTGTTGTAAATTGCAAATGAACTAAAATATAATCAAATTATGATATATAAATTGGTGCAAGCTATACCTTACAAACTGATTTTGTAGGTTCGTCGAGTTAAATCTAAATTCACTTTCTATCTCTTAAACTAAATTATTTAACTATTTATTTAACAACTGCCATTCTTTAATTTTTGCTTTTGAATGCTAGCTAAATTAAAAATACTAATGTACTGTACAGGAAACTGTAGGACTTTAAGATGGACATTCAAAAAAACTCCAATTTAGACATAAAGATTACCTTTAATTCAAAAGTACTAATGCATGTACTCAAAATTTATACGTGAGAAGACACTTATTTTTATTCAAAATTACTAATGCATCTTCTTAAAGAAATTACCTTTTCTGCTTTCTGAAACAGGCAAATTCCTTGGTATTACAAAAATAAAACGCTGAGATGAATGCATCTTATCTAATAACAGTTTACTAAGATATGCTTTAAGCAATGAGTAAGTCAGAAATGTGGAGAAAATAGCCACTTACCAAGGCCCACAGATGACGCAAAAACAGGCCTTCCAGGTAGCTCAGTAAAAACATAATATAGCAGTGATGCAGACAAACCCCCGGCCAAAAGTGACTTCTGACTGCCGCTCTTGAGAAAACCCATTACACCACCCACTGCCAAAAACCATAAAAAACATCATTATATATATGTCACCGGGAAAGGGCAAAACATAAAGCAGATAATGCGAAATTATGGTATGCCCCAATCCGTTGGACATATTATATTGTGAACAACCTAAACACATGACAGACTCTAAAAACCAGTTTTAATACAGGAGCAGTGTAGGACCATATAACTAGAAAGCACAGATATAGGATCAAAACATAGCAGTAAAAAAATAACTATTGTTTCAGACACATTCATTGATTTTGGAGTGTGCTCCCTACCCCGCAATTTGTGAAAAACTGCGGCTAAATATGACTCTCAAATAACACCTTAATTAACATCTGAAATTCCAATGAATCGAACACCTTGTTCTAGAAAACTTACATCCATCAAGCACATTCCAATATCCTTTTGGTTGAATTGAAAAAGTACGAAGTTAACTAAGTCAGCCCCCTTAGATAATTAAACAAAACATACAATAGAGACATCATTCTCTAGGGTTCAGTGACAGTTATGTTGTTTTAGTAACTAAGTGAGTGAGAGAAATCCGAGAGAGAGAGAGAGAGTGAGAAGTACCTCCGACGAGTGCAGCATAAGCTAGAGTGAATTTCTGGGACATTAACATAGCCATTTTCTTCTTGTCACTATCCGATCCTTCCTCGCCCTTGTTGTTATCAGCTCCTTCTCCTCCTCCGCTCCCTCCGCCGCCACCGCCACCAGAGCCGTTACCGTTTCCTTTACCGTCGGAACCGCCGCCGGTATGATCGAGATCGGGCTGAGTTAGGTCAAGCGAAGTGGCCTTGGAGTCGGAAGTGACAGCGGCGTAGAGGTGGGGATTGTAACGCGTGAAGTAACGGAAAGCAGGGAAATGAGATTGAGAGCGAAAGAATAAGGAGATGTTGGGAGTGGATGTGTGATGTCTAGTAAGAGAGAATGAGGGAAGAGTTGAACCTGTAACACCCAATCCACCTACACCTACACTCTCTGCCATTGACCTTCTCCTTTCTTTCGATTTTGATTTCGTTTCAGTTTTGTTTTCGCCCCCTTCCACCACCTTCTTCTCGCCTCCGGCCCATCTTAATCCACCTATGCAAAGCCCAAGCCCATCTCATGCCCTTCCATATGTTCAAAAATTTAATTAGTTATTAACTGATTTTCTTTTAATTCATAAATTTTACTATTGTAAAATGTTATGTACGATGTTGAAGTTATGCTTTCATCGTAATAAAAGGGTAAACACATAAGTAAAAAACTATGCCATACTTTTCATATAAAAAATCACTTTTCAAGTTAGAAAAAATGAGAATCAAAATTTTTGTTTCAGCTCTTTCTTTCATCAAAGAGGAAAAATCAATTACGTGCCATGGCTAGATAAAAGTCAATTAAAAAAAATTAAAACTGTGTGGTGTAAATATTTTGTTAAGGTTAATTCGAGTAATAATCTTCCTTCTCATCTGGATCACTTTAACTCACATTGTTCTTATTTGGTGTTTGTTCCTTTTAGGGAGATGAAACCTAGAGAACTATTGAAGTCTTCGTCTTCCTCCTTTGGTCGGACAGGTTGTTGGGGCTTCATTGGGATCCTTCTCGTCTTCGTGCTACTCCTTCGACTCTCGGTCTCGGGTGAATGCCAAATGGGGGAGGTACCTGCAGAAGACACTCTGATGATCAAGTCAGTAAAGTAGGTGACCAACACTCGGGTAGGTGCACAATAATAAATGACGTACCTTGTTCCTTGGAATGTGTGCTATTTATATTATTTTAATGGGCTTACCTCATTGGGCCTGATTAGTGGAATGGATTACATTTAGGGTTGCATAACCTAATTCTTAATGATAGTTTAGCTTCACTGACATTGGTTTGAGCGTTAATGGTTATATGTGTCGGTCGGCTTGGCCATGCGTGGTGTCTCGGCCATCTCGGTCAGGTAGACCGAGCCACGTCAGTGTGTGTCTCGGTCAGCTCAGTCAGGGAGACCGAGCCATGTCATATGTGTCGGTCGGCCATACCAATACAGTTACCCCCCAGGTTCGAGGATGGACATATCTGATGAGTCTTTAATGGTAGGTGTCGGTCGGTCTCCCCTTAGGTGAGTGACTATTGGGCTTCCCGAGGTGTGAAGTGACCTTAGGCGGCGTAACGTGACCTGCATTAATGGGGTTTTTTTTTGGGCGGGAGTCATTGTGGATCGTTGGATCTGGGAGATCTAACGGTTGAGATCATTTTGACGTTTCGCGTTTCGAGGTCCTTGGGCCCTATAAATAGTGGTCCCAACAGTGTCGAGACGCTGTGTTTTCTTTGTGTGAGTTGTTTGATAACCGAGCGATATCTTGCCCAATGCTCTGATAACCGAGTGACCTATCACCCTCCTGCTTTTCTTCAGTCTTCAACTTAACATAAGGTTAGTCATGTCAACTATTTCTCGGCCTACATCATTTTCTGATCAGCCTTCCCCTCCTCTCGGTCGCCCCTCTTCTCCCCTTGGACATTCTTCTTCTTCATCTACCACTGACTCCTTGTCGTTCGAGGTGGCCGAGGTGCCACCCGAGGTAGAGGTAGTCAGGGGGGATGATCTGACCAATGTTGTTGATCAGTCGGACTCCCCCTCGATGGGCGTTCCTTTGGTGGACCTTAACTGGGTGGACCCTAAGGTGATTGGGATCTCGTCCAACTATAAGATCGAGGCTTTTGTGTCCAAATTTTTGGACAAGTGCCCAATTTTAAAGGCAGGCGGGCATTCCAGCTTCTTTAGCGTTTTGCCCTGCTCGTCCACTGAGAGTGTCTGCCTGGGAAGGTCAAGTATCGGTCCCCCTTTCTTCTACATGTCACTTGTCTCTTTGAAGACTTACATGTGTCTCTCCCTTTCGATAGGTTCACAATGGGTGTCCTTTGAGCGCTCAATGTGGCGCCCACCCAAATTCACCCAAACACATGGGCGTCCATCCAGGCCTTTCGCCTGCTGTGTGACATCCTTCGACTTCATCCCACTCCCTCTTCCTTTCTTTCTTATTATACTTTTCACCCCGCCCAACTTGTGTCATGGCACTCCTTGATCGGTCGGTCAGGAAGTGTCCTCTTCAACTTCTTCGTTGTCTCTTACAAGAGATTCAAGGAGAGATTTGTGAAGGTTATTATTCGACCAGAGGCGACAACCTATTTTTTTGACGAGGCTGGTCGGTCTCGGTTTCCCCTGTACTGGACTACCTAGCCTCGTGACTTTAAAGAGTGGCCGAGGCTGACGAGAGGTGCTGACGAGCTGGAGATTCTCTCGCTCTTTGATGCACTCCCGAGGAAGCTTCCCACTAGGAGGTTGATTAATGCCTATGCCGAGTCGGCACGGTGGGCATTCGTTAAGGGTATGAGTCTCGTCTATTGTTACCGGTCGGTCTTATTTCTTATCTTTCTAACACTTGTGATTTTTTTGTAGAGATCATGGTGCAAGAATAACTTGCTGGTGTTGACGTCCTCGATGCCTACAGGAAACGGGCGGCCGAACGCAAGGGGCATAAGAGCATTGATGCTCTGCCAACCATAGAGGGCTCGGATTCCCTGCCAACCATCGATGTCACCCCTGGGGGGTGACTTGCAGTTTGCGCAAAGGGTTTGCGTAGCTCTTCCCGAGGACACTCGGGAGGTGATCCGAGGCGTCCCTTCCTCGGAGTAGTTGAGAGGCGGCCTTGAGATGTTGTGCCGCTCAGTCGTGCTGATCCAACTGGGCGTTTAGGAGAGGGAGCACCATGCCGAGGAGATATCTCGGTTGGACCATGAACTGGCCGAGACGACCGACCAACTGCAGCAGTCTTTGACTGCCAACTCCGATCTCTCCAAGAGGTTGGATTCTGAGGTGGCCTAGAGGGAGAAGGCTCGGGAGGAGGCTGCTGAGGCCGAATGCCTCTTGGGGGAGGCGAGGGTCGAGATGACTAGGGTGGCAGCTGAGAACGCTAGGCTAAAGAGGATGGTCGAGGAGAGAGATGAGAAACTCTCGTCCTCGGCCACTGAGTTGGCCACCCTCAAAGCTGCCAAGAACGAGGCCGAGGAAGAGCTCGATCGCAACTTCGAAAAAACTAAGGAGCTGCTGAAGCAGAGCTTCCTTTAGGCTGTTCACCAGGCCCACGTGTTCTATGGGGGTCGCCGGCCTATGGTGCTTCAATAATATCAAACCTAGTTGATCGGTCTTGGCAGGGTATGCCGGTTAAGGCTTCATCCATACCAAACCTAGTTGATCGGTCTCGTCAGGGTATGCCGGTTAAGGCTGCATCCAGACCGAACCGAGGATTTGAGGGAGAACAATGCTAGTACTCTGAGAAAAACGCCTCGTCAAAACCTCCCCGGTGGGGTGAGGAAAGAGTGCGTGACTTACTTATTCAGCTGTAATAAAATTTGAGGTGCGTGGCATTCCACGTCCTTAGTACAATTTTACCCGAGAGCCATTCTAGGTGATAAGCACCCCCTTTTGCGACTTCTCGGACTCGGAAAGGCCTCTCCCAGTTGAACGAGAACTTCCCTTCATTTTTTCTCGCATCACTGCGCATCCTCCAGACGAGGTCTCCCTTCTGGAAGCTCCTCGGTCAAACTTTTGTGTTGTACCGCCTTGATGACTAAAGCTTGCACGCGGTCTCCCGAATCTTGCTTTTGTCGCGAAGCTCACTTACTAAATCGAGGTTGACCGCTAGGCTTTCCTCGTTTAGGGTGAGGTCGAACATTTGCCTTCGTATGGTGAGCTCGCCCACTTCGACTAGGATCATCGTCTCGATCCCGTACGTCAGGCTATATAAAGTTTCCTGCGTGGTTGTCTGGGGGTGCACCTGTACTCCCAGAGTACTTCTATTAGCTCATCGGTCCATCGGCCTTTTGCCTTGCCCAGGCGTTTCTTCAGCTCGTTCAGTATGACCCTGTTAGCGGCCTCGACCTACCCATTGGTTTGTGGGTGCTCGACCGAGATCGTGATTGACTTGATACCGAGGTCGTCGCAAAAGGACTGAAGTCTTCGGTCAATGAATTGTCGGCCATTGTCAGTTATGATTGTGTTCGGAATGCCGAATCGACAAACGATGTTTCTCCAGACAAAATTTTGAACATTTTTGGCTGAGATGGAAGCAAGTGGCTCGACCTCGATCTATTTGGTAAAGTAGTCGACTCCGACTAGGAGAAACTTGGTTTGCCCTTTTCTCAATGCGAAAGGACCGATAATGTCCATCTTCCAGATGGCGAACGACCATGAGGAGATGAGGCTGTGCAGCTCTTCTGGCTTAACATGGTAGAGGGGGCCGAACTCTTGACACTTGGAACATTTTTTCACATACTCGACATAGTCCCCTTAGACAGTCGACCAGTAGTAGCATGCTCTCAGGACTTTAGAGGCCATAGTTCGTGCCCCCGAGTGATTTCCACAGACTCCTTCGTGGATCTTGATCAGGACATACTCAGCTTACTTGCTGGTGATGACTTCAACAAGGGGGCCAAGTAGCCTCTTTGGTATAAATCATTGTTGATCATGTTGTACCGGACACACTGTTGCTTCATGGTTTTTTCTTGTTCTGGCCTGCATGTGCCATCCTCTAGGTACTGGATGATGGGTGTCATCCAGTTATCAATTTCGGCCTCGGCTATTGTAAGACATTCGGTCTCAAACACACTAAGGTGCCTCAACCATATCAGTATGACTAATCTCTGGTGGCTCTTCTTCTTGGTGACCGACAACCTAGACAAGGCGTCGACCTTTTGTTTTCCTCCCTCGATATGTGCTCTAAGGGTGCTTTGTTGAACCAGACGATGCTGTTTTGCGCAACATGGTAGTAACGTTGTAGTAGAGGCTCCTTCACTTTGAACTCTCCCTTGACTTGGCCGACCATATCCTGTGAGTCACTTTTGCACACGAACTCGCGTGCTCCCATGTCATAGGCTAGGTTTAGCTCAGCGAGCAAGGCCTCATACTCGGCCTGCTTGTTGGTCACCCTAAATCTGAATTGGAGTGCTTGTCCCAGGAGGAGATCGCCCAACCCTTCCAGGACGACTCCTGCTCAACAGGTTGTTTTGTTGGATGAGCCATCCACATAGAATGTCCACCCGGCCGACAGGGTGGGTAGTGGTGTCAGCTCGACCGAGAAGTCGGCCAAACACTAGGACTTGATAGCCCCCCGTTGCTGATAACGAATGTCGAACTCGGACAACTCGACCCAGCATCCTATCATCCTCCCTGCAAGGTTCGGTTTGGACAAAATTTTAAAGATTGGGTAGTTTGTCCTTACAGTGATTGAGTGGTTTTGGAAATAGGGGCGCATCCGCCTCGCCGTGAGGACCAAGACGAGCGCCACATTCTCGATCATCTGGTATCTCTTCTCGGCCACGTGGAGCGTCCGATTGACGATGTATATTGGTCGTTCCTCACCCTCGACTTCCTAAACTAATGCAGCGCTGACTGCTTCCTCCGAGATCGCTAGGTAGATCAAGATGGGTTGGTTGGGTCTCGACTTTTGTATGACTGATGGAAATGTTAGGAAATCCTTCAACTGCTTGAAGATTTCCTCGCATTTGTTGTCATAGCTGAACTTGGAGGCCTTTCGAAGTATCTGGACCATCGGTCTCGTCCTCTCGGCTAGTCGGGGGACGAATCTTGAGAGGGCTGTTAAGCACCCTAGGATTTGTTGCACCTCCTTGATGTTTTTCGGACTTCTCATGCGGACTATGGCTTGACATTTGTCGGGGTTGGCCTCTATCCTCCTATTGGTGAGCATGAAGCCGAGGAAGTTCCCTCCTTTAACCACAAACATGCACTTCTCGGGGTTGAGCTTCATGTTGGCCCCCTTGAGGGCCTTGAACATCTCCTGAAAGTCCTCCACGTGTTGGTCGAAAGAGTTGGACTTCATTACTATGTCGTCCACATAAGCCTCTACACATCGGCCGATTAGCCCTTTGAAGATCTTATTCATGAAGCGCTGATAGGTCGCCCATGCGTTCTTGAGGCCGAACGACAAGACCTCATAGTAGCAGTTGGCGTTGGCCGTCATGAAAGTCGTCTTCTCTTTATCTTTAAGGTGCATGCTTATCTGGTTATAGCTAGAATAAGCGTCCAGGAAGCTCAAGATTTTATGGCGGAACGCCCTGTCCACCAGGCGGTCGATGTTGGGTAGGGGGTATGAATTTTTCAGACATGCACTGTTGAGGTTTCTATAGTTGATGCACATTGTCTAGTTGTCGTTCGGCTTGGTGACCATGACGACGTTGGCTAGCCAAGTCGTGTACCAGGCCTCCCATATGAACCCGGTCGACAGAAGCTTATTGGCCTTTGCCTTTGCCGTTAGGCGTTTTTCATCGCCTAGATCCCTTTTTTCTGGAAGATCGGTCGGGCTTCTTTAAATATTGACAGCTTATGAGTGATGATGTCCGGGCTCACTCCTGGCATGTCGACTGGTGTCCACGCAAAAAAAATATACGTTCTTTTTTAGCGCGGAGTGCATTATCTCGGCCTCGGCTGCTGCCATGGCCGTCCCCACAACAATATTGTGTTCTTCATCCAGCAACGGTACTCGCCTCAGCTCTTCCTCTTCATCTCGGCCATCACTCTCTGCAGAGACAACAACAACGTTGCTTGGTCGGCATCAGTCATCCTTTCCATGCTTCTGGTTGAGACCATCTACTTTCTTTCTTCAGCTAGTTTCTCTCGGCCCATGGATTTGTCTCAATCCATTATACCAACACTTCAACTACAAATTTATTGTTTTGTTTCTTCATTCTACGAGCTAGAATCGCTAATGATTGTGGAAGAAAATGACCATCACTGTCAGCAAAAGGTAAAGTTGTAGATATTGGTTTATGTCATGTGATGGTTTAAGTAAGGAAACATGGAAAACATTATGAATCTTAGAGTCAGTAGGTAATTCTAATTTATAAGCCACATTGCCAATGCTTTCTAAAACTTTGTAAGGACCATAATATCAGACATCTAACTTGTGAAAATGTGTATTGGATAAATTTGTCTGTCTGTATGGTTGAATCTTTAAAATAAACTCAATCTCCAACCTTGTACTGCTTGTCAGTCCTTTTTAAATCAACATAAAACTTCATACGTTGTTGTGCCCAACTAGATTTGCTTGTAATAGCTTATTAATTTCATCTTGTGTCTTTATAGTACAGGCTACCGCTTCTATTAAAGATTTTTTTTTTTATCTTGTATAACGGTGGGAATAAAAGGAGGATAACCATAAAAAGCTTCAAATGCAGTCAATTGTATAACTGTATGAAATTTGGTGTTGTACCATAATTCCGAGAGAGCTAAGTACTCAGTCCACTTGGAAGGAGTGTCCCCGAAAACACAACAGAGATAAGCCTAGATGGATTTGTTTACAACCTTTGTTTGACCATCTGTCTATGGATAAAAATTCGTTCAGTGCAGTAGCTTGACACCATTCTTGTGCATCAACTCAGTCCAAAAATGACTCATGAAATGGAGTCCTTATCTGATATAATGTCCTGTGGCCAACCATGAAGCTTAATAATATTGTCCATGAAAAGGGTTGCCACCTTAGCCGCTCCAAAAGGATTTGCAAGCAACAAAAAATGAGCATACTTAGTTAAACGGTCCGTAACAACAAAAGTCACAGTCATAGATCAAGATTTAGGGAGAACAACAATAAAGTCCATGGATATAGATTTCCAAGGTCTATTAGGAATAAATAATGGTTGTAACATACCTGCAGGAAATTGAAGTAAAGGCTTACATTTTTTATAATTATGAACCCACTTTTTGACCTCTTTTTTGCATACCCTTCCAATAGAAGTGATATTTAATTCTTATATAAGCCATCTTATATCTTGAATAACCTCTGATTACTGAATCATGAAAGTGTTGGAGAATCTGTTTTCACAATTTTGCATTGTCTCCAACCACTAACTTACCTTTTCCCCTCAATAAATCATTCTCAGAAGTATGTTTATGGGGATTTTGAGTCAAACGAATACTATCAATAAATTTTTGTAATTTATGATCTACTGTCCAAGAATCCTTAACTCTCTAAATTAATTCAGAAGTTATTACAAACATTGAAGCTAACTTACCTTGGGTAGGGTTTCGTGATAGCACATCTGCTACTACATTGTCCTTACCTTTTTTATATTCAATGCAGAAAACCAAACCCATGAGCTTTTCCAAACCCCAATTCTGTAACATTGTTGTAGGTGGTTGCTCCAGCAAATGCTTCAAAACCTTTTGATATGTTTTTCTTACCACATATTATTCTAAAAAATAATGGTGTCACTTTTTTTTATTGCAAATAGAATAGCAAAAAATTCTTTCTCATATGTAGATAACAATTGATATTTAGGTCTCATTGACTTAATTATGTAGGTAATAGGGTGATTAGATTGCATGAGCACCGCTCCAATCCCTATTCCTGAAGCATCAATTTCAATAGTAAAAGATTGGGAAAAATCTAGTAATATTAAACACCCCACACATAAGGAATATTTTTCTGCAGTAAAGTTGTCAAAGGTGTTGCAATCTCACCATCACCCTGAATAGAATTTCTATAGTAGCCAGACAGTCCCAAGAATCCACGCAGTTCCTTTAAATTGGTAGGTTGTGGGCATTCTTGAACAACCAAAATATTTTCTGGATCAGGTTGTCCTTGCATAGAAATTTGATGTCCTAAATAATTTACCTGTCTTCCAAAGCTACATTTCTTTTTATTAAAAAGTAAAACATGATTGCATAATATGGTCAAGGTTATGTCAATACATCTAATATGGTTTGCCCAAGTCTTAGTATAAATTAATATATAATAAAAGAAAACCAATATGAACTTCCTTAAATAAGGTCGAAAAATATCATTCATAAGATTTTTAAATGTTGCAGAGGCATTACTAATACAACCCAATTAGCCAAGCAAATGACCAAGGACACAAGAGGTACTTCACACTTTGATCAGTCATCTCAACTTACAAGACAAGGCCCCACCAAATATTGGAAGGACCTCAGCAGAAGAAGAACAGGGCATAGACCAGAGCATCAAATGTTCTTTCTTCTGGTCTTCTTACAAGACAAAAATGTTTGTAAATAAATTAGGCTCAGTTTGGGAGTTCCAAATAGAAGAATAAACTAGAGTAGGGTGTGCTTAGTAATTTGGGCTTGTGCCAAACCCATCTTTCATGACAAGTGCTTCTAGATTTAGGATTTATTTGACCCACCTTCTAGAAACTTCTCACAAATGACACCCCTACCCCTCTATCTTGTTCTCCAAGACACTCTCTCCTATAAATAAGTGTCTTGCCTCATGTATTGGACACATTGAATTTGAATAGTAAAGAAACTCTGCGGGAGTGTTTTTATGAGACTTGAGAGTTCTCATAATGGGTCTTATCTTGAGTGTGTGAGCACTTCAAGTGACAACTCTTTCACCACTCATCTTGGAGTATCTCATCCTCCAAGTGACATGATTCTTGTCCATTACTCCATAAGATTTCTCATCCTTTCATCTTTTTCTCTTTCGTTCTTTCCTTTTGCGCCACCTTCCATGTCTTCTTTATTTTATTATGTTCTTTAATTTTGGTATTCATTTTGTCATCATCATCATCATCATTGTGTTCTCTTGATTTTTGCAATCATCGCATCATACTCACCATATTGTGTTTTTTTCTTTGCCATCTAGAAGTGAACCTTCCCACTTACTTAACCACTTGATTAAGTTCGTGTTCAGTGGGGATCTTCTTTGGATTCTCACCTTAAATTATTAATCTCAAAAGGCTAATTAAAAGAGTAATCTCTACAATGTGCTAATCTAAAATCAACTCACATAAATTACTAAGACCAAAAGGTAAAACTACCCACTCATACATACCACTATGAGTCCTAAAAGTTGTTTTATAAATATCTTATGGATGCATTCTAACCTGATTATAACCACTTCTTAGGTCTACTTTTGAAAAATAAGTAGCCACATACAATTCATCCAAAAGATACTCAATCAAGGGTATAAGAAATTTATTTTTAATAGTCATAGCATTCAGTTTTCTGAAATAAGTGCAACAACGCCAAAAACCATCTTTCTTTTTAACCAAAACCAAGGGATAAGTGTAACAACTAGAACTTTCCCTAATAAATCCAGATGATAACAATTGTTTTATTTGTCTTTCAATTTTAGTTTTTTAATTATGAGGATACCCATAAGGTTTCAAATAAACAGGGATGTCACTATTTAAAATGATTCTATGGTCATACCTTCTAGGTTGTGGAAGTTGCGTAGGTTCTTGAAAAATATATTTAAACTGATTTAAAAATTTATCTAGTTGTTGTTGTTGTGCACTCAAACAAAGAAACTGAGAATGTGATGCAATTTGAAAAGTAGTTGCTTTGAAAAGTAGATGCACCTTGTATGGCTAATAAAATAGGTTGACCCTCTGCAGGCTTAACTTTACTGAAAATCTGAAAATTATCATTTTGTTGTTTTTCTCCTACTAAAGTCACCTTATCTCCTTTATGATTGAAGCTCATAGTTAGTTGTGCACAATTCCATACAATCTCCCCTAATGTTTGATACCAATGCATGCCCAAAATAACTCCAAAATTAACACTAGGTAATACCAAAAAGTCAGTCTGGAAAGTCTGATTACGAAACTTCCATTCAACCCCAAGTCACTGTTTAGTGATTCCAAGTTGTCTATCCGAAGCCATAATTACTGAAAAATAATTGATGAAAATTGTCTTTAAACCCAATGATTTCATCCACTTCTCACTAATAAAATTGTGGGTGCTACCTGTGTCCATTAAAAATGAAATCCTTTGTTTTTTAATCATACCAGTTAGCTATAAAGTACTCCTACCAGTCACTCCTTGAAGTGCATGTAAAGAAACATGTATTAGCGACTCAGGAAACAATTCCAGACTGTGTGTAATTAAATCCATCCTGTCATATTTGTCTAAATCATCCTTCTCCTCCATCTGATCCTAGGAAACAAAAATAGCATTTAATTTGCCCCAAACCTTACATTTATTTATATGGTTCTTATCCCATTTTTCACCACATAATCTGTACAACCCCTTAGAGATACGTTCACTAACCTCTTTTCTTGAAATAAAACCTGCAGTATTAGTCTTGTTGTCCAATCCTAATATTGGCTTAAAGGAACTTGGTGCAACTTGAGTTTCTAATGTAGTAATAGGTGTGGATTTATAGTAAAGTTGGGACTGATTCCCTGTCTTAAAATTCCTGTGTTGCTCCTCTGAACTTCCCATTGAAATCCCATGAATTTCCTTAGTCAATTCCTGTAATTCATCTACCTGGAGACGGGCTAACTGCACTACTTCTTAAAGTGTAGAAGGTTTGTGTAAACAAATTGATTTCTCTAATCTCACAGTTAAACCTGACAAGAAAAAACTCAAAGCAATTTCTTCCAAAAGCATAACTCTGGCCAACAGATTATCAAAATTTTCCAAATAATCAACGAAAGAACTTCCTTTTTTTAAATGAGCCAAATCAGCCACAAGATCATCAAAGGCACCATCATAAAATATTTGAGCCGCATCCTTTAAGATTTATGTCCAAGATTGATGTTGGAAATCAAAATTCTTAATGTAATGATGTTGCCATGCAAAAGCCTTGCCTTCCATCGGAAGCAACAATAATCTTGCTCTTTGTTGTATTGGGATGTCCTCAAATTCCAAAAATTGCTCCACTTTGAACCTTCAATCCCGAAAATTGGATCCATCAAATGATGGAAAATGCAACTGGGTTCTATCAAGCACCGAAGAAGAATTCATGACAAGTTCTTGATTTGTGCAAGAAGAATACAAAAACTGTTGTAAAATGCCCCTAGCAGACATGGAAGAAATTAAACCTTTAACAACTGTTGTAAACCTTGTAATGGTTTGCTTCTTGGAAATTTGCCACCAGTTTCTCCAAAGAGTCCACCCTTGATTCTAATTCTTTATTGGACACCATCTCACCTAACAAACTGATACCACTGTTAAGGTTGATTCCAGTAATAATCTCCATTTTTTCGCTGGATCACTCTAACTCACAATGTTCTCACTTGGTGTTCACTCACACACACAAAGGTATGCTTTCACAACACAAATGTTGGCAGGATAGAACTAAAACTGTTATATTTCATTCAAAGCACCCTTAAAAGGCTTAAAAACTCACTTTCTGTTACAATACAACTATTTTGTTTTGAAAACAAAACCAAAACTAACTACTAACTCTGTTTTAAAAGAGTTATATAACATATTTACATAATGATTTCATCACAAATTTGTAAAATGATAACTTAAAACTTAATCATTTTTTAATAACTACATGCTATTAAAACTTATATAGTTTTATCTTTTCTGTTTTAGTTTATTGTTTCAAATAGGTTTGTGAAGCGTAGAATTTATTTTTTCTACTTCTGTGTAATGGCTATTAATAGACAACAAGTCTATTCAATTCAGTGCATCCTTTCTTTGTTCAGTTTTCTAAAATTTCTAAAGTTCTGATTACCAACATTTTGTATCTGAGCTAGGAAAGGGACCTGACTAAAATATGAGTGTGAGGGTGAGTGAAGCATGACAACCTCAGATAAATTTGTGACCCCAAAGTTTGACAGTTACTACGACCATTGGTAAATGTTGATGGAGAATTTCTTAAGGAGCACGGAGATGTGGAATCAGGTGAGTGAAGGGATTTCGTCATCAGCGATAGGAACTTCATCAGCAAGTGAAACGCAGAGGAAGGGCGTCGAGGAAGCTAAGCTCAAGGATATAAAGGTCAAGAATTTATTGTTCCAAGCAATTGATAGGGAGATCATGGAAACTATTCTTGATAAAAGTACGTCAAAGGCGATCTGGGATTCGATGAAGCAGAAATACCAGGGATCCACCAAGGTGAAGAAAACACAACTACAAGCTTTGAGAAAGGAGTTTGAAATGTTGAATATAAATGAAGGAGAGAGGATTGATAGCTTTATTGCACGAACCCTAACAATGGTGAACAAGATGAAGGTAAATGGTGAAAATATGCAATCAAGCACAGTGGTAAGAAAGGTTTTAAGATCTTTGACTCCCAAATTCAATTATGTTGTATGTTCAATTGAGGAGTCAAATGATTTAGATGCCATGACTATTGATGAGCTCCATGGAAGTCTGCTTGTTCAAAAATAGAGAATGCTAGAGTGTCAGGAGGAAGAACAAGCCTTAAGGGTATCTTATGATAAGTCAGGAAGAGGAAGGGGAAGAGGCTCATTCCGAGGAGGTCGAGGTAGAGGAAAATGGAGGTTATCTCAAAACAAAGCCACAATAGAATGTTTTTAAATGTCATCAATTGGGACACTATCAATATGAGTGTCTTGATTGGGAGAAACAAGTAAACTATGATGAACAAGAAAAAGAATAAGAGCTTTTGTTGATGTCATATGTCGACTTTGATCAAACCAAAAGTGAAGAAATTTGGTTCCTTGATTCTGGGTGCTCCAATCACATGACTGGTAACAAAGAATAGTGCTCAGAGCTGGAGGAAGGATTTATACAAACTATAAAGCATGGTAATGACACCAGAATGGCAGTGGTTGCTAAGGGAAGCGTACGTTTTCAAGTGAATGGCCTCACTCAGGTAATTTAAAATGTTTTTTACATACTTGAATTGAAGAGCAATTTATTAAGCATGGGACAACTTCAGGAGAAGGCTTTAGCCATCTTAATTAAGCAAGGCACTAGTAAAATCTATCATCCTCAAAGATGGTTAATTATGCATACTAACATGAGTGGAAATGGAATGTTTTATCTATTAGCATTTATGGGATCAACAAAGAATTCTATTTGTCTTTAAGATAAAGTTTTTTCTAAAAAAGAATCACATTTGTGGCATCGCCGCTTTGGCCATTTGAGTTATACGGGATTGAGAACGCTTGCATACAACAATATGGTAAATGGCGTGCCTCTGCTCAAAATTCCAAAGAGATTATGTGAAGTTTGCTTGGTTGGAAAACAACATAGAGAATCTATACCAAGGCATAATTCATGAAGAGCATTGAAGCAACTTCAACTTGTGCATTCTGATCTATGTGGACCAATCAAACCAACGTCCAATAGTGATAAAAGGTACATCATAAGTTTTATTGATGATTTTTCATGAAAAACTTGGGTTTATTTCTTACATGAGAAATCAGAAGCTTTTGTTGCATTTAAGAAATTCAAAAGCAGGTGTTGAAAAGGAAATTGAAGCACATATAATTTGTTTGAGAACAGATAGAGGAGGTGAGTTCAACTTAAATGAATTATAGGAAAATATTGAGAATGCTTCAGATGGTAGTAACAACTTAGATACCTTATCTTCAAATGAAGTAAACACTGAAGAAGTGGTAGTTGAAGGGAGGGTGAAATAATAAGAAAAGAATCGGTCTAGATGGAGGATTATGAAATAGGGGAAGGTCTTTCAGAAGAGGAAGATATGCATGCAATGTTGATAGCCACATCAGATGATCCATTCCCATTTGAAGATGCAGTCAAGAGTAGGAAGTGGAGAAAGGCTATGGCAGTAGAAATTGAAGCTATAAAGAAGAACAAGACTTGGGAACTAGTGGATTTGCCTAAAGGTGTTAAACCCATTGGAGTTAAATGGGTTTTTAAGACCAAACTTATTGAAAATGGGGATGTGGAGAAATATATAAGGCAAGATTGGTAGCCAAGGGTTATGCACAACGTTATGGAGTAGATTATACTGAAGTATTCACACTAGTAGCAAAACATGACATCATTAGAGTAATACTTGCAGTAGCAACACAATGTGGATGAAAAGTTTTTCAGCTTGATGTCAAGAGTGCCTTCCTTCACAGTGATCTCAAGGAGGAAGTTTTTGTGCAACATCCAGAAGGATTTATTAAAGAAGGAAAAGAAGAAAAGTTCTACAAAAAAAGAAAGCATTATATGGCCTCAAGCAAGCACCAAAGGTGTGGTACAACAAAATTGAAGCTCATTTTTTACGTGAAGTCTTTGAGAAATGTTCCAATGAACATACTTTGTTCACCAAGTCAAAAGAGGGTAATATTTTGATAGTAAGCCTTTATGAAGATGATTTAATTTTCGCTAGAAGTGATATGAGCATGTGCAATGAATTTAAAAAATCAATGATGATGGAATTTGATATGTTTGATATGGGAAGAATGAAGCACTTTCTTGGAGTCCAAGTGTTGCAAAATTTAAATGGGATTTTTATTTGTCAAAGAAGATATGAACAAGAGGTGTTAGCAAGGTTTGTAATGGCAAGTAGCAATGATGTAAAATCCAAATGTACCCGGTACAAAGCTAACAAAAGATGAAGGAGGAACTAAAGTTGATACAACTTTATTCAAGCAAGTAGTTGGAAGTCTCATGTATCTAACTGTGACTCGTCCCGACTTAATCTATGTTGTAATTCTCATTAGCAGGTACATCTCTAGGCCAACCATGTCACACTGGTTGGCAGTCAAAACGATTATGAGGTATGTGAAGCGAACAACTGAGCTAGGCATTCTCTATAAGAAGAAAGAAAGCAATGTAAAACTCTTGACATTTACAGATAGTGGATATGTTAGTGATCTTGATGATAGAAGGAGTACTTCTGGATATGTGTTCATGATAGGGTCTGAAGCTGTATCATGGTCTTCAAGAAAACAACCAGTGGTGACTTTGTCTACCACTGAGGTTGAATATATTGCAGCAATTCTCTGTGCATGTCAGTGTATATGGCTCAAGAGGATTATGGAGGAAGATGAATGGACTATAATTCATTGTGATAGAGCTCTAGCTTTCAGTTGGTTAGGAATCCAGTTTTTCATGGAAAAAGTAAGCATATTCATGTGAGATTTCATTTCCTGAGAGACTTGGTGAATGGTGTTCTGGAACTAAAGTATTGCAATACTCAAGAACAAATTGCAAATTTGATGACAAAGCCACTTATGTTGGAGCAGTTTAAAAAACTGCTTGGTATGCTTGGAATGATTAATGCATCAGAAATAAACTAAATACATATGTTTTAGTTTAAGGGAGGGAATGTTAGCTATAGTTTTGTCTTTTATGTTTTAGTTTATTGTTTCAAATAAGTCTGTTACAATAAAGACCTATTCTTTAGGAGAGATTCTAGCAACTACGTTGTACGTTTGTAAAGCGTAGAATTTATTTTTTCTGCTTCTGTGTAATGGCTATTAATAGCCAACATATATGTTCAATTCAGTGCACCCTTTCTTTGTTCAGTTTTCTAAATTTCTAAAGTTTTGATTTTCAACAGTTAAGGTTTCAATTTTTTGATATTTATTTTTCAGTGAAATCAAGTTTTCTCTCTTGCATCTTTTTCCTCTTGGTCCTCTTTTTTGCTTATGGTCTTTTTGAATTATAGCTTTAATAATTTTTTATGGTACCAAAATCATTTAGAGCTTATCCTAGCGAAATTTTGTTAGGTTGATTAGGCCACCCTCTATCGGACCACCTATTATATAGTCTCATGCACGAGTTAGAGGGTCTTTCGTGAGGAGGGTAGTTAGCTTAAATATGTAGATGATCATTCTTCAAATTTTCGTTATCATTTGAGAATTGAGTATTAGCACTACTATCAAAAGTGTAGCCCTACATGAAGGAGACATACTTGATTGGAGAATTCTCCCTCATAAGGGTTCTTTCCCGGTAATTCAATAAACTATAAACTATGCTAAAACATCCACTTTCCTTTTCCTTTCTCTATTTCTCAACTATTTTACGAAAACTCAACCAATAAGGGTTCTTATTGTCCATACATTTCTTCTTACAACTATCTCCTTACAAATCAATGATTCAAAAGTCATGTCCATGTGATAACTAATACAACATGAAGCGCTTTCTCTTGCCTAATTCTTGATATGAAGATTAATGTCGTAATTAAAAAAGGAATACAAAATATTTGGAGGTCACAACAAAGGCTCACCATGTAACTTTCAACTGATAGTCTTGAAACATAATTCAACAATTATATGCATTAAAGGGGAAACTGATTCTTAGTATCCAAAAAAGCAATAATACATATGCCACACATCTAGAAAACATCATTTCCGACATTATGAAGTGCACAAAGTTCCAAATGCATGGACAATAAGAAGAAACACTACTCGACGAATTTCCAATAAATATTTTTTCTCTCCAGTTCTTAGTTCAATCCCTAATTCCCATCCATGGACAATCTCGAAGAAAACTACTCACCAAATTCGATTGGGGTTTGATCATCGAATAAGTATTGGAAATCAACAACCATGACCTTTTTTGAAAGATGACACTGCTCCTGTTAGCATCAGTAGTGTCAACCTTCGAGCGATTCTGTTTTGTCTCAAATAGAGAAATTTTGCTCTATACCATAATATCAATATTAGGGATGGCAAAGCAGGACAGGTTGTTCTGTCCGACATGCGGTTAGATGAGAAAAAATGTGAGGCGGACTGTCTATTCCAACTTGCTGGCCTGTTTAGGCCTGCCCCTCATAACATGCAATCCACGCGGGCCAAGTGCGGGGAAGGGCGGGCTAGCCCACATAACTCTCTTAATTTAAAAATCTAGAAATTTCTTTCTGCATCTCCCATATTTTCTTCATGCAACCTCATATTCTAAAAAAATTCTAAAATTATCCATTCCAAATTCTATAATCTAAAATACAAATTTGTATTCTAGATTGTGTAATTTGGAATATTATACAATTTGAAACACAAATTTTTAACTTCCAGATTCTATAATCTCGGAAATCTCTGAATTTTACATTTCAAAATTTGTAGTCATATATTATGCGGACCAACACTTATGCGGGGTACGCTAGTAAAATCATCCCACATATTCTACGTGAGGTGAGCTAAATGCGGGACGGGTCATCCCGCATTGTCATCCCTAATCAATATCATATCTTCAAAAAATATTCTTCATAAAAGAGGCTATTGAATTTAATAAATATACTCATATTTTAAAATAAATCAAAGCCATTCAATATTTTAATTTCAACAACAATAATAATATCATAACAAGAACAACAATAATAATATGATAATAAATGAAATTGAGAGAAAGAAACAAGTGAGGTTGAACTGGTCTAGATCTTAAACTCAAGTAAGAGAAGGATTCATGGATGGATGAATTATTGTGTAAACAAGGAAAAAGTCTTTAGTTGACGAATCTAAAAGCTTTGGGGTCGCCGTGGCCATCATAGACTATAACGTAGGTAAAGGAGGGGGAGGTAAAGACTTGGCTCTGATCTTCGAGACTATAATTGGCTTGTGTGACGACGATGAAGAAGTCGCCAGAGGTATGGGGCTTCAAGTCAGTGTGACGGGCGACGAGGCAACCATGATGTAAGCAGCAATCGAGAGCACCGTAGCACAATCACAACATGATTTATCTAAATCCTAGTGCGTGCGAGACCACAATTATATTTGATAGTTTCAGAAAATTGAGTTTCGAATATGCAAAAGAGCAAAAATGAACGAGAAGAGAGAAAGAAATGAGAATGGTATTGTCTTCCCCCAAGCGTCATTGTTTGAGTCGTCTAAGCTCGATGAGGGACTAAAAGGGAGCGTTCCAAGACAGACTCCCAAAACAATTCAAACAAAAATGAATTGGACAAAAATAATGCCTTTGTTGGAAGAATGTGAGCGCCTATGGTTGAAATTATACGGTAGAGAATGAAAGAGAAGTAGCACTTAGGTTGTCAAGAAAGGAGAAGTTGAGATGAAGGAGAAAGGATTAACTAACTTTTTATTTAAAAAAGACTTCTTAATGATGGTCAAAACTAGAACTCACACATTAGGTTTCATTCATATTTACAAATATATCACTTTATTAGGTTTCATTCATATATATCACTTTATGACGAGTAAATATATAACCATAATAATAATAATATATTATATTAGTTGAATCTATAATTGACATAGTAATTTCTTTATATTTACAATAGTGTCACTACACAACATACCATGACATGTGCATTAGAACTATTATAATAAGTCATCAATAAATGTCATTTTTTTCATTATGGGACTTTTATGATTTTATTCCACTTATAGACAATGATTATGTTAATAATCGTCGTTTATAGTTGTGTTCTATACTACGATTGTTTAGTCGTCGTCTATAATTCAAAATTATAGACAACAAAATTATAAACAACATGGTTTCATTCATAGTTACAAATATATCACTACGTGATTTATTATGATGGGTAAATATATAATCATAAACTAACATAATAAATTTCTTTATATTTACAATATTACCACTACATGACATACTATGATATATGTGGATTATAATTCTCCTAATAAATCATCATTAAATATCATTTTTTCATTAATGCTATATCCTTCTGGGACTTATATGATTTTATTTTACTTATAATATAAGCAGCGATTTTGTTAATAACCACTTCTACCTTATAGACTACGATTGTTTAACTATCATCTATAATTTAAAATTATAAACGACACAAAACTGCGGTTCTGGAATTGCTGCCTAAAGACTTTTAAAACTATTGTCTAAATTTATTTTTTGTCTAAATGTATTTTTGCAGTAATGTTGCCGAATAATCCAAAACGATTTTGTTAGTTTTGCTATAGTAAACATCCAAAAAAAAAAAAAAATACATTAATCTAAAAGGATAAACACTTTATGAAAACATTTATGGTCATAAGTGCTGAGTTACGAGCATCTAACTCGTTTGTAATATGTAACAAGTTCACAAGTATAACTTTAATACCGTATTAACTAGTTGGTGTATCTGACATATCTGGGAAATCAGGTTCCTCCATCACCAAGGGATGAATATCAGTTGAGGGATTGTATTGCTGAATTACCATAACTGACGTAACAGTGGAGAAATCTGAAGAAGCAACAAAGCTTCCAACAGGTCCAAGCTCTGGACAGTCACTTTGGCTACCCAAAGGTGCCACTGATGGCATTCTACCAACCAATATTAGGTTGCATCTATTCATTTCCTTCAATGCTGTCTCAATATCTCCTTTGCTTGCCACTACCTTTTGCTCATACTTCATTGACTCTTGAGTGTTGTTGTTGCATGCACTTAAAAACTCACTCCACAATTGATCATCTTGTCCTTTATCTTCATAATTATTGCCATCAACCACATCCATTGTTTTCCTATCTTTGTTTGATGACACCTCAACCAATTTAGCACCAAAGGGCAATGATGTCCCTGGTGCAGTAACAAACTTATACACATTGAGAAAAATTCCAGGGTGTTCAGCAATTCTCATTCCATAACAAAGTGCTTCACGATCATCACGCCCTCCAAAAAAGGGTACCACTACCTTATAAGAAACATCACTAGCTCGCACTTGGCTTGTCCCTCCAAGACCTCGATCAACAAAAATTCCCACTGAGCAAGGAGCATGGCGTAGCACTAGTTGATTCATCACATGGAATGAATGTCCTAGTGACTCCATTGATCCATCCACACGTTGGTGTTTGTGGAATGGAAGGATGATCATTGCTGCACGCTTTCTGTGAGCAGTAGTACAAATATCCTCATGGATGTTATTGAGAGCAGAAATGGCTGTCATTGGGCGCACACTGACACTGCTTAGTTTCTCATAAGCCTGAAAAGCTATGATCATTTGATCTTTGCCATCCCGCTTCTTGTTCCAAAAGGGCATGCCATTCTTGTTTGCCTTGTGAACCATTGTGATTGCTGAAGATCGCTCCGAGAGCACCATCAAATGCATTGCATATATACAAAGCTTTCCTTTCCTTTGGGTTCCACGGGAACACTCTATTAGATTGATTAGCGAAGGAATGTTACGGGTGCTGTGGAAGCAAGCTAGCATTCGAAGCTCAGTGTCAGGATCTCGTTGAACTGTTTTGTGCTTGTAAGGTGCTCCTTTGCGAGCTGGTTTATATACAACCATCACTATTGGGGTGGAGATGAAGGTGGTAAATAGTGCCATGACAACACAAATGGCAAATGCTTGGTCATTCAACACCTGCATTGTATACAAAATGATTCATAAAAAATATAAGAACAAAGGAGAACACTCACAAATTCTTTTATAAGAACAATTAAAAACATGTAACAGGAACTAGGCTAGCATGGATGTTTCAGCTGTTTGGTTATTTTCTTGTTTTTTTTAAGAGGGGTCGTTTTATTCCCTTTTTTATTATTCCCTTTTTATATTGAAATGGAGTTATTTTTTTAAAAATTACACATTAAAGTTAATTGTTTAGGAATAATTTAGAAAAAATTATCGCAAATACAATAAAACTTTATACATTGAACTTGAGACTTAACCAAATATATATATTATTGGAATTGTTTTACTAATGAATTCTTTATATATTAAAATTTATGATATCCCTTCAATTTGAAATATGACTAGTTTTTTTTATGAAGGTATCATTTTTATTTAGAAGTTTGTTGATAATGTTCATGATAATTGTAGATAAATTTTAAATTCTAGTATATATTATAAGTGTTTAAATTAATAATTTCAATTTCTTAATACATTTCTTTTATTTAATATCTTTAAAAAATATCTATTAATATATGATAAAATAGGGTCACCTAAATGTATAAATAAAATTTAAAATAATGTTAGAAATGCTGTAATAATATTCCTTTTTTCACAATTACATTTTCATGTATAAAATTAGTATTACTCATATATAAAACAATATAATGTTAAACAACATTTTTTTCTAAAATAAAATTCCTACATAAAATTTATTTTTAAATCAAAATACTACATAATTGGTTATTCTTCAATAAATACTTTTAATTTATTTAAATTATAATTAAATAAATATTATTATTTACATCAAATTTATTTAATATTTACATTGACTAATATCATATATATAAATAACTTTTTTTTCAAAACACGTATATAAATAAAATAAATAGTAACTTACATATAAGTCATATTTTAGTTCTAATCTAATTATACATAAGTCATACCATGATATGACTTCCAGTTTAAATCTATTTTTTCATTAATTAATATTGTATTAATTAATATTGTGTCAGATTACTACAAGTTCGTCTTTAATACTAAAATCATGTCATTTTGACACGACTTCATTAGGATATGACATAAAAACTTTTTCATATTAACTTCCTTTTTCATAATCTCATTTGAGTAAAAATTGATTAGATATTTCATTTACTTTTTTCTTATTGTTTTTTTTAGGGTGAGTTTCCAACTAGCTGGGTATTTATAAACATGTATGAACCAAAAAAATTCTTTTAAAAACAATTAGTGTTATTGTTATCATGAATTAACAAAATGATATCTTTGACAATCAACTTTTGATTTTAAATATTAAGATAAATTGTTATTGTTTAGAATTAAATAACAATATATTTGTCGCAAATAATTGTAAAATGATGGTATAATTAAATTGGTATGGGTTTAAACATAATACCTTACGATCCTTCCCAATGTTGAGAACAATGAGCTCTACCAAGCCCTTTGTGTTCATGAGAAATCCAAGAGCCAGGGCTTCTCTGGAAGGCACCTTATACAGTAATGAAACAACAGTAGTGCCAATAATCTTCCCAAAGCAAGCATTGAATATAACAAGCATTAGCATTGCCCAAGAAAGTCCTCCCTTAATTGTTGCCACATTAGTTTTCAAGCCACTGGACACAAAATAAAGTGGCAAGAAAAGACCAGACACCAGGTCTTCTATCCTCTCAGTCAACACTCCAGAAAAGGAACCTTCTTTGGGCATAACAGTACCAACCACAAAAGCCCCAAAGAGGGAATGAATTCCAATAATATCTGTGATAAAACTGCAAGCCAAAACCAGAGTCAGTGTGATGCATATGTACACCTCCTTCACTGGCTCACCCTCCAGGGAACTGTTAGCCATAGCCACAAGCAATGGCCTAATGGCAAACACAACAAAGATGACAAAAGCAGCACCACAGAGTAATACCCAGATAGGAACAAAGGGGGATGCGTCAGAACCAGAAAGGGCTATGGCAAGAGCAAGAAGAATCCAAGCTGCAACATCATTGACAGCAGCAGCAGACATTGCAATGCGACCAACATCAGTGGTGAGGAGTTTAAGCTCAGCCAGGATCCTAGCAAGGACAGGGAAGGCGGTGATTGAGAGAGCAACACCCATGAAGACTAGAAAAGGCAACAGCTCAGCATCTTTGGATACAGTGGCTCGAAGGGCAATGGAAGTGCCAATGCCAAGAACAAAAGGCACAGTGATCCCACAGAGGGCAATTCCTAAGGCCTTGTGACCCGTACGTCGAATCGCACGCATGTCAAGCTCTAGCCCCACGAGAAACAAAAAAAACAAAAGTCCTATGTTGGCCACTGTGTCAAGAACTGTTATGCTTTTCTCTGGGAAAACCGCATTCTTAAACTTCTCGCTTCGCCCAATAGCAGATGGACCTAGAAGTATTCCTCCCTACAATTTTAACAACAACATTATTGGTATATACTCAACATTTTTATCCACTTTCTACAACAACAAAAAATCCCCTTTCTTTATACGTCACAAGTTTCTTTTATACAATATAGTCTTTTTAACGCATTTACATAGTTAAACTTTAACAAGATTGACCCAAGTGTTGGGTCATTAGTTACTTCTATTAAGTGTATATTTTTTCTTTTTCTATATCTCTCTTCTTTTTAAAAAGGACATGCAAAGTGAACATTTTTCAATAAACAACTTCAACCGAATTCTGCAGTTAAAATAATAGTAAAAAAAAAAAAAGAAAACATGGGCGTGCCCATGAGTACCTAAATACATGATCATTGGAAGGGGAACCCCGTTTTCTAACAATCACGAGAACACACTTGTTTTTGATAAAAGGAAGCAAAAATCATTTGGATGGTGGGGAAAGAAAAACTTACGATGATCTCAGCAATGACTCTGGGTTGTCTGAGGGGTCTGAAGAGGAATGCAAGAAATCTAGTAAAAACAACGACCAAACAAATTTGTAGAATTAACAGAGGAAGCGCATAATCGAGAGGGTTTTCATGTTGGAACGCTCCGTTGGACGTGGCCTTCATGGGTGCAGGGCATGACATGTTATTACCCGTGGCCATAGCAGCACCGAGAATCATTAAACAATGTCGGTTTTCACAAGAAAAACAAACTCACAAGAACAACTACTACCTGTGTTGTACTGTGTTGTTCATGAGTCTTGAATTGGGTCGATATATATAGAGAGAGAGCGGGTTTAAACAGTGTATAACTCTATGCAACGAAATCACAGCTAAATGGGGTGCACTTGTTTGTGGTAGGACCAGTTGAAATGAGGTTGGTTAACTCTCTTATGCTAACATCTTTCATGAACCATAAATTTAATTTCAAATCGTAATCATTTGTTAAATTTGTTTTTAAAATTAATAAAATATAAAGGGGTGGTGAGATGTTACCACACAAAATATTTTAAATTAAAAAATAAATTAAATATAACTAAAAAAAATTTGTGAAGTAAATGTTTTCTAAACATGTCACCACCCAAATATAAATACTCTCCACACTTATATATCACCAATTAATTAAATGCTTGAAACTATAATGAATTATAGATTTTATAAATAAATAAATTCACAGTTATTTTTAAATTATAAATTATCAATAAGTCGGTCATTTTAAGAATAATGAAAATATAAATTAATACTTGATTATGTTTATTAGTCAGATACTATTATATAAAGCAAATTTATTTATTTTTAACTTTTTAGTGTAGTTTTTGTTTGATAAATTTATCTTCAATACAGAAGGGTTGTATTTCTTTTAGCTACTTTTATTGTAATTTTAATTAAAATATTTTTTTAATAAGTAAAAAAAAAAATTTATTTGATAAAATACTAACGCCATAATTACTTTTTCTATTATAATTATCTAAATTTCTTATTCAAAATAACTAACAAATATTTTTTGTTTTTAATTCTTTTTATAATTATATATATATATATATATTCACATGAAAATTATAAAATTTATTGTCTAGATGCTCCTTCACCTATATTTCTGTATATGCTCCTAAAATCATTGCACTTTACAAAATAAGCCAGCCATTTACGACTATTGAAATAAATTTTAATGATAAGAAGAAGTATACATATAAAAAAAACATTTCAATTAATAAATCATAATCATTCAATCTTCTTCCAATACCATATAACATAAATATAGATCACATAGGAATCTATATATTCAACAAGTGGAATATTGTTTGACGTCTTCTGGAACGTATCAAGTATGCCTTATTAGATACTTACATCAACAATACATAAGACTTTTTTTTTCTTTTATCAGTCCAATACCTAAGACTTAGATTTACAAATAAACCTAAGAGAAGAAATTATGATAAGTTCATTACAACCCAAGTTGTGTATCTACATGTGGTTAAAGTGTGTAAGAACTCTCTCATCAACTTCTCACCACTTAATATTTTAGTCTATGTGACTTGGACCAAGCTATAGATGATCTCTATTACAACACAGGTGTTCATACTTAATATACAAACAACGACTCACATTATCCCAAATGTATGATCTTAATTTCACACAATTTCATTTTCAGTAACAATTTTCATCCAATACATAACATTTAAAAAAAATCACAAATCAATTGAATATATAAACCAATATTTATTTTACATTTTCTGATTTACTTGTTTTAGACACCTAAGTTGTATGAATTTAATCAAATATTAATGTTAAAAAGTTGTACTCATTTACACTTTGCAAAATGATTAATTTTCATAAGAGTCAATTGAATTTATGACCTATAGAAAAGAAGCAAGAGCTTAGCAAAATTGATCGGTGCAGAGAGTTTCGCTTGAGCACAGGGAACTAATGTTGAGCAAAATTGAGGTAGAAAGCACCCAAAACTGAATCTCCTTCGGCTTGAGCGTAGGGAGTTGGCATTGAGCGAATTTGAAGTAAAGATCAATAAAAATTAGCTTAAATCTATAATGCCTTGATTTATACATACAAGTATATCTCATTCAAATCACAATTTGACAAATATTTCCAAGACTTAAATTTTGAAATACATCTCACAATCGATCTAAATAATTAACCACTTTTCAAATTGTTTAAATTCAAAGAGTTTTCATCAAATAACATTTATTTCATTTAACAAAGTAAACCTCTTAAGAGAAGCTTAGAACTTGTGACCACATAATGTTCATACTCAAATCCTTTAACTTAGGATTTTATTGAAAGATAAAATTAGTTTTTCTTACTCAAAATATTTTACTTCAAAGCCACCTCCCAGTATCAATTAGTAATGCCACATAAAATTTGGGGACTTGGAACAAGTTATTCAAACATAGCCAAATTTTAGTATTATGTGTTAATCAAGTTGAGATGATTAATTTTCTTAACTGACTCCACCAACATTGATAGAAAAATCATAAAAAAACAAGTGGAAAATATTTAGAGTAAACATGACTCTGTTTGAAAATTTGAACGGGTAGAAATTATCCCTAATTTACCAATTACTGCAAAATGTGATCATATTTTAAAATAGATAAGATATGAAAAAAAAAGTATAGAGAGAAGGGACTAGAGGTGAACTTTACAAATTTAAACATATTTTTTAAGAGTAAAAAGTTATATAATTAGATATTAATTTCTCTTCTTAAACTAAGTTAATTGATACTTTTTAATTTGTAAATACTAATTTAACACATGATTAATTTCAGGGAGTAATTTAATCGTTTATACAATTTTAAGAACCAAATCAATTAATAACATATAATTTTGCAGACAAATTTATTAACTTATTAATTTCAAACAGAATTTGCACTACAAGAAAATCATTAAATAAAAACTAATTTTAGAGATAAAAATTAATTAGTTGCTATAGTGCTCAAATTAGAGACCATTTTGGAGACTAAAAATAATTTTGGTTTCTAATTTAGTTTCTATTGTTGTTAAGTGGTTTCAAAATTGGTATCTAATTAGCTACCAAGGTTTTAACTACCAATTATTTAGATTCTAAATTTGGTAGCAAAAACCTTGGTAGCTAATTAGATACCAATTTAGAAACCATTTAACAATAATAGAAACTAATTTAGAAACCAAAAATTTTTTAGTCTCCAAAATGGTCTCTAATTTAGTCACTGTAGCAACTAATTATTTTGGCCTCTAAAATTGGTTTTTAATTAATGATTTTCTTGTTGTGTTAAACAGTATTACAAATTCAAATACCGATTATTAGGTTACCAAAAAAAGTACTGACGATTTACTCCTTCTTTAGCACTTTCTAACAAAATTCCCATATTTGTATAGATCTTTTTATTTCCATTACATTATTAACGCAAAATGTAAGTCATTATTCAACAACGTGCCAATTATACTATCGCATACATCTTTTTCCACATGCATTACATCTATGCAATGTCTAACATCTAACTTTGACCAATATGGAAGTTCAAAGAATATGAATTTCTTCTTCTAGATGTTTTTCACAATGTTTTTCTTCTGTGTTTTTTCAAAAGTCAAATTCACATTACAAACTCGGTTGTACACTTCCTCGCCAGTTAAGGGTGAAGGTGCAATTTTGTCCTCCTAAGATCCATTAAAAGCTTTCTTTAACCTACAATAAGGGTGATTACGTTTTTCAGAAACCTTCGATGCCCAATGTAAGAAGTTTTCCTCCCATGTTTTAGTTGATGATAACTTGTGTTCTCTTCACATATCGGGCAAACAATGTGTCCTTTAACATTGTAACTGCTCAAATTCCAATATGCTAGAAAATCGTTAATGGTGCAAAATAACAATGCCCGCAAATTGAAATTTACCTTCTCATATATATCAAATACTTCAACTCCTTGATCCCATAAAAACTTCAAGTCTTCGATCAATGGACTTAAGTAAGCATCTATGTCATTTCGTCTTGGTCCTGATATCATCATATATTTTCTCTTCATACACAACCAATACAACAAATTATAAATAATGACTAAAACTGACCACAAACTATGTTTGCTACTTAAATTACTATAAGGATTCATACCATCTGTTGTAAGACCAAGTCTAAGATTTCTTGGATCACTCCCATACTTAGGAAACAAAGAATCAATTTTCTTCCATTGCGGTGAATCGACATCATGTCGTAACAATCCATCATATTTTTTTCCATTTGCATGCCACTTGAGGTTTTTTTGCATCATTAACATTGGTAAACAAATGTTTAAATTAAGGAATGATTGGAAGATACCATAATGCTTTTGCAAGAGGACCCTTTTTCACATAATCTTCCTCACTCTCATCATCATTCACTTTGTATTGTGATACCCCGCATCTTGGACACTTGTGCAATGATTCAAACTCTTTTCTATACAACATGCAATCATTAGGACATGCATGCATTTTCTTGTACTCCATACCTATCAGACACAATATCTTCTTTGCCTCATAATGACGAGTGAGAAATGTATTATCTTTTGGAAGCATTTCATGCAACAACTCGAGCAACTCAGTGAAACTTTTATGGGTCCACCCATTTCTTGCCTTAATATTAAATAATTTTAATATTGCTGAAAAACGTGTGAAACTTGAACAACCAGGATAAAAAGGTGTTTCATACTCATCTTTCAATGAATCACACATGTGTGCTTGCTGGAAACTATCTTGTCCAATATCTTGAATCATGTCCTCCTTCAAAATGTATGTATATTAGAATATTGACCGTTAGATCTCTACAAATTCCCCATGCTATATCCACTTTATATAATTTTTCAAGAAACCATCACAGAGAACATGTTCTCTTATCAACCTAACTTCTAATTGTCCCCCATTCACACAATTCACATGGACAAAAGTACTTCCATTTGCAACTTCTACATTCCATTGAGCAAATTTTAGAAATTCTTCGACGCCATATTCATAAACATCACTAATACGAATCTCATTTATCCAACTCTGATTCATGACTATGTAATAGAAAAACTAATCTATCAATATCAACTAATTTTTAGTTGATATAAACACAATACAAGTTGTTCAGGGTCAATCACCCCCAAACTCAATACCGAAGCGTTCAACGTATAAACATTAAAACAACAATATATTTCAAACATAATACATTAAAAAACACATTACAAATTGCCGAGGATCGATCATCTCCGAACCCAATACCAAGACGTTCAACATAATACAATATATTTCAAATACAAATAAAACTAATCATCTATATAAATAATTGTGAACTTAATGAATAATTAAATTTAAAATTAACATGTTTGAAAATTAAAAAATTAACCTGGAGCGTGAACTAATAAGTTGTGGTGGTGGTAGTGAAAGTAATGTGGTAGCAACAAAATTATCTATATAAATAATTAAAACTAAATTAATAATTAAAATTAAAACTAAAACTAAAATTAAATTTAAAATTAAAACTAAAGTTAAAATTAAAAATTAAAAATAAAATTACAATATTTGATAATAAAAAAACTCACCTTGGTCGCGAGTGCAATGTGGTGCAACTATGGAGGCGAAGCAGCGGAAGGATTGGTGGCAAAGAAGAGGAAGAACGGTGACACCGAAGAGGAAGAGTGGTGGCCGCAAAGGAAATGAAGGACCAGTGGCTACGAAGAAGAAGGAAATTTTTGAAGGGGTGGTGGTAACGAAGTGGAGATAAACGAAGTTGAGGGCAGCAGTGGAGGAAGAAAAATGGAGGCACAAAAAAAAATGGAGGTTGAGTGAAAATGAAGGCAAATAGTAGTGCGAATGAACAACAACGGTGTAAGATAAAGCAGCAGAATGGAGCCAAAAGAGTAGAGTATCGCGAATGAGTAGTGAGGCGCGAGCTTAAAAATAGGGTAAAAAAATTATATTACACTGGTTCTTAGTAATAACCGATGTAATATATATATATATATATATATATATATATGTATATATGTATATATATTTTACTAAGAATGGTATATAACACCGTTTGTACCCCTCAACCAGTGTTATATACCTTTTTAAAAAAAAATTCCCTTTGAGGCACTACATATTACACCGGTTGGGTCATCCAACTAGTGTAATATATGTTGCCTAGAGTTAAAATTTTTAATTTTATTTTTTTTGCTCTAGGTAGTATATATTACACTGGTTGGATGGTCTCATCGGTGTAGTATACAATTGTTAAAATAAAAGAAAAAAATATTTTAAATTTTGAAGTGTTGGGAACAGGTGTAATATCCATGCTAACAGCAACAAAAAAGTTTTAAAAAAATTTAAGTATTACACCAGTTCCGCTATCCAACCGGTGTAATATGTACAGAATATTTGCAAAAATGCCACCACCGGTTCTCATTTAACCAGCCTAATATATTGTTGTAGAAAGCGTTTTCTACACTAGTGCATCTTTCTTCAATCAATTCTATACACTAAAAACCATTCAAATTCAGTTTAAATAATTATATACTTAAACATACATAATATAGTTTTCATATTAACTTATTATCTAAATCAATTACCTTGACATGAGGTTCTATTCAAACACAAATAGCTTCTCTTACCTTAAATTCTTTATACCGGTGGATATTTCAGCTCCAAAAGGAAACCACTTCAAATCCAAATTTCAGTATGTCGTAAAACAAGTTGAGAGAAACATTTTAATTTTTTGCTCAATGATTGATGACCAAATCCTAAGAAAATGTACCATGATTCCTCACCTACTACATTATGCGATTAGATTTTGGAACAGGTGGAAATTAGAAAAAAAAATGAAGAGAGAAGGGAGAGGGAAATATATATATATATATATATATATATATATATATATATGTTGGGAATCCCTCCTTAATTACTAGGAGACCATGACCAATTAATATTGATCCATTGAGTATATTCATTGATGGACATTCCAAAGTCTTGGAATTATATCTCTATTGAAGACTTTGAAGTTCAACCTAGAAAGTTGAAGATAGTATTTCAAGGTATCTTGAAAATGTGACAAAACATTACTTATCCATTATCTCTTTATGAAGAAGTCTTCCTCTCATTCTTTATATAAAAGGAACTTGTGAGGAAGAGATGCAAGCAAAGGATGATAGCAACATAGAGAGTAAATGATAAAATAGATATCCACCATAATGTCAAATTAGAAATCCTAGTGAGATGCTAGAGAGACTTTGTATTCCATTATTTCTAGGTAAGATTAAGTGTTATTCTCATAGAGTGGGAGAAAAAAATATTGTAATCCTACTTTCATAGTGAAGGTTTTCCCACGTTAAAGGTGTCATTATTCTATTTAGCTCTATTTTCTTTTGTCTCCTTATTGCTTCCACAAGTGTCTATTTTGTATCTACATAAAATAGGGAGAATTATTTCTAAAAGAAATTAAGGAGGAGAGGTGCTTAGGGTATTACATTAAACGTAGTATTAAAGTTTTACATAAACAAATTATATATTTATTTAAGTATAAATAGAGAAATTTCTTTAGTGTGGTTAACAATTTTTTCTTGCAAAATAGTAAAAGAGATTGCGAAGATATCCAGACAGGAAAGACAATAAAGCATGAGGGAGAGAACCAAAAAACCAAGTGAAAAATTAAAAAGGAAAAAAATAAAAGACGAAGAGAGAGTAGTAAGAAAGAGAGAAAAAGTAACCAAAAGAAAACAAGAAAACCACAGAAAAAGAGATTAATAACTTAAGTGAAATGAGATTAATCTTGTTTATTTTCTTTGAAATTAAAGTGATATATAGGAAAATTGACTAAAGTGGTGCAATTTACTTTCAATATTACACAAATGGGTAAATGGAGAAAAAATTACATAAATTGACATTTGAGTCAATGTTGTTATTAGTAATTAAATCTACCAATATGTCACTTTTTTAATTAAAGTTGTCAACCGAATTGACAACTTCAGTTTAAAAAAATTGTGAAGAAATTGGACACGGGATTAACAACTTCAGTGTATTCTATCTAAATTAAAGTTGACAATTCGGTTGACAAGTTCAGGGCAATATTTTTACATTACATTATATATAAATATTTTTATATATTTCTATTACTTATAAATATTCTATATTGTATTATATATGAATAATTTTTTAAGATGTTATAAATATTTTTCTATTATATTTTTTTAATAAGGATCAACCTCACATGTCATTTCTATTGTCATTCCATCAACCATCTTTCAACTACTTAACATTTTCATCTCAACAACAATTTTTTGTTGGTCCAACAAATCCCTTTACAACCTTTACCATGACCCCCGCACCATCTGCTTACAATTTAATGTTATCCATGCAGTATTATCGACCAACAATGTCTTCACAGGTGTTCGGAAATTAGAGTGAGGATAGTAAAGTAGAAGACATTGACGATGATATTCCACTCCACCCCCTCCTACTATTCCATCTGAACAACAACCACAAGGACGACCACAAAGACAACAAAGAAGACCACCTTGTGGTAGAGTTTCTCATAGATGACAACTTTTCCTACACTTCTATTTTCTAGTCATGTATAAATTGTACTTATTTATCATTTTATAAATATTAACGCTACCCCTTTTATTTAAAATTGTATCAACTATAAACACTACTTCACAAACATAATTTCAATTTTTTAAAACAAAAATATTTTTAATTTTAACAATATTTAAAAAGTACTAAATATTTTATATTTATTACACAACCTATTTTTAATTCAACTTAATTTAAGGTAACTTTATTTTTTTTCAAAATAAAATTTAGTTTTAATTTTTAATATTATTTATCTATAAAATATAAATTTTCACAATATTATTATTCACTTCATGTAATTTTAAAGAAATTTTAAATTATTATTATATAAAGTTTTAAATTTAAAAAATATTAATTATTTAAAAATAATTCAACTGAATTTGCCAATTGAATTTGTAACTTTAATTTAGATAAAATACGTTAAAGTAATCAATCTCGTGTTCAATTTCTTCACAAATTATTTAAACTGAAGTTGTTAATCTGATTGTAAACTTTAATTAAAAAAAGTGACACATTAGTATATTTAATTGATGTTGTCTACAACTTTAATCCATAAATGTCCATTTTTATAATTTTTTATGCATTTGTCCATTTGTGTAATATTGAAAGTAAATTGCACCATTTTGGTCACTTTTGGTGATATATCATGTATGTACTTTATGAGTGGGAAAAAAACAATTAAAAGAGTATGAAAAATGTAATCGTTTGAATTAAAAAAATTGAAAGTAAAAAAATTAGAAAGAAATTTTAAGTTAGGTGGAAAGTTAGGAGAAAATGAAATAAAAGTAAATACATTTCTAGAATTTTAGAAGGCCTAATGTAAGAAAAAGGTGAAAACTGTTTGTTGAATTGTTTGGTTAAATATTAAATAGAGAAAATTTGAAATTTTCATATAACAGTGTTTTCTATTTTTGTATAGAATATTCGTATCTTATTTGCACTGGGAGCAATAAGAAGCGGTAAAGTCATTGGAAGTTTTGCTAGCCACAAACTTAGCCTGATTTATATCGTCAAAAGTTTAAATTGGACAAGAAAAGCAAGTGTAGTTTTTTCTTTTTAAAATAGGTTTGGACTAATTTTAAACACTTATTCAGGAAATATTTCCAAACAAATTTGAAATAAAAATTCATGTTAATCCTTATTGAATAATGAATACACTTCTATCCATTTTTTTATTGTTATAAATGTTAGTTACATAATTTTTATAAAAAAAAAATAGAATATTATTAAAAATACTTTTTTAATGTTAAGAAAGAATTTACAACTACATAAATATCAAATCAGATTTTGAATTAACAATTAGAGAAAAATTAAATAATTATATAAAAGAATAAAAGAATAAAAATAGCTAAATATGTATTATAAAAGTAAGTTACCAAAGAACTAAATCAAAGTTCATAAAAAAAAATTATATAAGAAATTAAAGATATTTAAGTTATTTTTATAGTTATTTAAAATGAAAACAAATATTAAAACAATAGTAAATGTGAAAAGAAAGACAGAATAAATAGATTTCCATATATAGTTAAAAAGAATATTATTTATATTTATACTTATGCTTAGTCGATGCGAAAATTTAATATCAAAATCAAGCCAATCTCAATAATATTCAATCAATACGAGAATTCAATATTACAATCAAGATAATTTGAATAATATTCAGTGAAAGAGATTTAATTTGTCATTCCTGAATTTATTAAAATAATTAGATAATATATATATATATATATATTAAAAAGACATTCTACTATCAACCAATTAAAAAAAAATATATATATATATATATATAAAATATTATATATATATATATATATATATTATTGAACAACACTATAAAAAATATTATCAGTGTTAATGTAAGACTATTTAATCTTTTGATAATAATTAAAATAAATTTATTAGGCCTAACAACAAAATTATTAGATTTAAAGGCTTTTAATTTGAACAACCTTAAAAAGGTATTATTAGGGTAGCTCACTTTTTAGGGAACATATTTAACTATCAAACTTTACACTTTCCAATGTGTCAAATAATAGTATTTTAAAAAGTTTATCTATATAAAAACTAAAAAATATTTGTTTTAAATATAGACATTAAAATAGGAAAAAAAAGTTATGAAACTCCGATGACCAATTAAATAATTTTATATTAATAGTACACATTTATAAAATAGTATTTATAACATCCAATGAATGTGTAGTGAGGTTCATCGAAGAGGGACACTCCCAACTTGTTAGTGGATTGCCAACTGGTAGTGTGATTTGGACTCCCAATATTTTTCCATTTTTATAAGCTTAATCTTAAATTTTTAGTTTTGTAAATTTTAACATCTCAAATTTAAAATTATACATATTATTATTAAATTCTAAATTATTAGCAACGTGGTTGCTGGAATTTAATTAGTCAAATATGTATTAAATTTCAAATTATATATGAAGATAAGATCTAATAAATTTATATTAAGAAATATGATTTAAAGTAATTAATGACAGAAGATGGAAGACTATATATTGCGGAAGTAGTAAGAACAATAAGTAATTCATTCTTTTATCCAAATCTAAATTTGATCTCTTTATAAATATAAGTTAATATATATATGTATTGAAAGGAATGTGAGAGCTGAATCGACGGAGAACACTAGGAATGGTGATGATGATTATCGACAGCAATACACATGGCACGGGTCATAGAAATGATGGCAAAACATTCCAGAATTAAATCTCACCATGATAACACAACATCAACCTACGTTACATCAAATAGAGTTTACTAGAATGGTAACTAAGATAACATCACCACCACATCAATCACCAACACATCATTCCACATTTAATAGCTTAGACGAATTTCAGGCATATACATAGTTAAGATCTAAATGGATCCCTTAGTAGTACTAGACAAACTTTGTGTTCAATTTTTTTATGATGATAAATATAATCAAAAATTAAAATGGTTATTTCTTATTATAATATCGTGTTAAAGATATGTAGTATTCATAGAAGTAGACTTTAAGCCTAATTCAATCCCGTAAAATCGGCTCATAGGGTTAAGGTTTGCACCCACTTATATATAATGAAAGGTTATAATCTCTAGTCGATGTGGGATCTCCAACACACCCCCTCACACTGAGATTACCAACTCGTGTGTGGGACTATATATTATGGGTGGTCCGATAGCGGCCCGATAGCGGGTGGCACAATAGGCCCAACACAAACATTCGCTAGGATAGGCTCGAAAATGACTCTGATACCATATTACGAAGTGGACTTTAAGCCTAACTCAACCCCATAAAATCGGCTCATACGGTTGAGGTTTGCACCCACTTATATACAATGAAAGCTCTAATCTCTAGTTAATGTGGGATCTCCAACAATTCGTACACATCTTAACACACAAATACAATTCTACTCTCTTAAAAAAACCAATACACTTATATTTTCTTTAGTCTTGGTATGTCAGGGAGAAAAATCTTGTAATCTTTTACTTCATGAAGTTACACTTATACAAGAAGGTTTTCATTATATATTATTTTTTCGAGAATTATTTATTATATTCACTTTGTTTATTAATATTCATTGTCAAAAGTAACAATTATGAATACTTGTATTTGATATTACATTCATTAAAAGTTATAACCGATAGTTATGGACGACTCCTTATACTTAGTATCTTGTCTCGCTCTTATGAGTTGTTATAGTTATGAACGATTCCTTATACTTAGTATCTTGTCTCGCTCTTATGAGTTGTTTAACATGAAAGATGACAAAAACATTGAAACCATATCCATTCCATTACAAACTCTCCTAAATGAGTTACACTATTAGGGAGGAACTATGAGAGTTATGATTATGTTAACAAAATCCTTAGAAGCTTGTCTAAACAATGGAGGTCACATGTTATTACTCTTTGTGCCTTAAAAAATATTGATAATATTTTCTTGGAGGAACTTCTGAATATCTCAAAGTATATGAAGTTGTGTTGCAACAAAATATCTAAGAAAAAAACATGTGTAACTCTAAACCCTAAACACTTAACAATAAACCCTAAACCCTACATTTGTAGTCTTATTTAACGTTGAACACTCAACAATAAAAGAGGATATCATATACTAAAACTTTCAACATAAAAGAAGCATCAAACAACTCCTCAAATGAAGTTGAATTAGATAAGGAAGATGAATTCTCTTTTCTCAAGAAGAAGTTAAACAAGATGTGGAGAAAGAAATGAGACTACAAATGTAGAATGATGCATCAAAGTATAAATAAAATTTTTTAAAAGAAAGAAACCAGCGATGTGCTATGAGTACAAAGAAAATAAAACATATATAAGGTAAAAGTGTTCAAACTAAGAGAACAAGAGATTAAAAGATGAAGAGAAATTTCATATCAACTTGGGAAGATCTTGATTTGTTAGAATCTAAGAAAGAAAAATAAAAAAAACACATATATGACATAGATAACACAACAACATGTAAACAATCATATGAAGAAAATAGAGAAAAGATATATGAAGAATATAGAGAAAAGATATATTTTATCTTTGCAGCTTTTGATTTTCAAAATTTTATAAAACTATTAAAGAAAAGTTTGAAAATTGTGACTAACAAAGTCAAGGTTTTGAAAATCAAGTATATTTGGACAGTTAGACAATCTTATAAAGAAAACATCAAATTAAAACACAAACATGAATGAAGAAATCAAAAGTCTGAAACAAAATCTTACAAATTAAGGCACGAATTTTAAAAAAGTTAAAGAGAAAATATTTTCAAAAATTGAAAGTTTAGAAACAAAATAATATTCGATCTACTAGTAAAAAACACAACACTCAAAAAAGTCATCTCCTAAATGCTATAAGAGATAAAGGACTTATCTTATAATAAAAATGTTAAGAAAACTACACAATAAAATAATATTTGACTATAAAGAAGAGAAACCTGGTTAAAAAGTCATGCATATAATTCTATGATTTAGTGTCATTCCTAAATAACAACCAAACACTGATCATAGTATCTGAACTATAGATTTTCATGATAAAAGAAAGATTTAAACACCTAAAAAACAAGAAAGGAAAAACAATCACTTTTAAAGAAAAAGATAGAATAATTGAAATTGATCAAATATGTATATAAAACCTTTACTTTTCTATTGAAAAACATTATTTAATAAATAGTCTGAAATATTATCGGTTTAATATAACTTGATTATGTAACAAATATAATATGTTTAACAAAGACTAATAATAAAATGTTGTAATGAAATTATGTTATTTAGTGTGAATCAACAACGTGATGGTTATGTTATCAACAAAGTGATGACACATGGTAAGTGGAAAAAGTTGTATTCACTCCCAAATCAAAGCACTATTTTTTACCCCAAGACAAACTAGTTTAAAATATGAGTGGACATTAAGCATGTATATCTAAAACGAAGGAAAAAAAAGGGCGAAAATTAAAAATTGAATTAGAAAAAAAATAAAAAGTAAATAGATTTTTTCATCTAGAAAATATTTTTCTATTTCCTTTTTTTTTCTTACAAAAAAAAAACATGTCGTTATTATTTATTTTTTCTCTTAACCAAGTATATATAATATAAAAACTCACTACAACTCTGTAAACAAAACTCTAATATCATTTTATTTATTTCTTTTGATTTAAACTTTTTTTTATCAGCAATAAATTAATAAAAATAAAAGAGACAGTTTCTTGATGTAAACTATATTTCTTTAAATTTGTTTCTTACCTCTTTCTCTCTTTTTTCTTTTTATTTTCATTTGATCAACTTTCATTATACAATTCAAATAAAGCTTTATTTTTCACATTTAAAAAACTAACATTTTGTGAGAACCAATTCCAAAAGAAAATGATTAACGAAAGATGACTGTTACTGTGAGTGAGACAATAATGAGTGTAGCTGCGACTGATTTGTGAGAAGAAAACTTGCTTTTCTTGCGTCAAAAAACTCATTTATAATCATGCTGAATAGATAATTCCACTAGATAAACCTTTTTTACGTATTTATGTGCTATTTTTAATCAAAAATTAATATATTTTTTATTGTTATTGAAATATAAATTTTTTTTAGTTAAAAAATATTCAAGATATTATACGTAAATTATGTCTTTAGTAAATAGCTATTTTGTTTGCACGAAAAATATTTAATTTTCAAATATTATAATATTTTTTCACTGTAAAATTATATATAAATTATGCTAAGTATGATTTTTTTAAATGATCTATTATTTATATTATTGCGGATTGGTAAATTAATTATTTAATTAAATTTTATAGAACAGGATTGGTAAAAAATTTATCCTATCTCTTATAACTCAAAATAAAATTTATTTAATTAATATTTCTGTTACCTCTATGTATTATAACCACAGAGATTTAACAAAATCAATTTATTGTTCTTATCAATGGTCTTGCCTAAATCTTTGAAAAATAAAATTGAAGGATATTGAAGACATATTAAGAAAGATAGACTGTGACCTCCTAAGTTGGGTTTAATGTAACGAATATGAGTTTATTAAGAAGTACTCTTCAATCTATTATAAAACAGAAAAAAAAATGTGAATTTACTTAAATCATTAATAATTTTAAAATTAACTTTCATTTATTGCGAGAGTAACAAATTATTTTATGTGATGGATGCTTTTACAAAATATTCTTACACAAATATTTATTGCGAGAGTAACAAATTATTTTATGTGATGGATGCTTTTACAAAATATTTATTGTTATTTTTTATGATATTTGATCTTGTTCTTTTGATTTTCTTGAAAAGAGTACATGTAATAATATTTCAACTCTCAAGTCAATTTTAAGAGAATGAGTGCTATGAGTTAAGATTCATTACCTTCTTTACTAAAGAGTTGTCTATTTATAGCTATAGTTTTGGATCTCTGGGACTATGGGCTAACATGGTCCAATAAGATCTAATTTTTTATTCATTGTGATTTTCATATAATTATCGTGTAATACTTATTTAATGATGTTGTTAATTAATTTGAGGAATGTGAAATGGGACAACTAAGAAGTCGATTAGTTGGGTGCTTATGTGTATGTAAGTGTTTCGAACTCCAGATAATATAACAAGAAACTAAAATTTATAAAAAAATAAATACTAAATACATTAATTATAAAAGAAAGTATATTAAATTTTTTGACTAAAAGTACAAAATCCCAATCATATTCTAATTTCCTTTTTCAGTAACATATTTAACCTATCAAGCTATATAGGTTTGCCAAAAATGATGTTCTATAAATGACACCTGTAAGAACAAAAAAATATAGTTTTTTAAATAAATAAAAAGATAACAATTTTTAGAATTATAAAAAGACAAATAAAATGTAAAGTTGTTAAAAAATATGTACTAATTTGTAGAATTTAATTGTGGTAAAGAATATATGAAGCACGATGTATTGATTGTTACGTAAAGATGTTTGTGGAAGAGAAGGGTGGTGGGTTGGTAGTGGGATTTTTGCAATTGACGACGACCACAGACAAAATGTTGAGGAAATTTATTCTTGTGATGTCGATACTTCTGCTGACTTTGGATTCATAAATAGTAAACAATCAAAACTTATATACCAACCACAACCAATTATTATATTCTTCTTGTCAGATTTGGTTATATATTGTATATAAGGAATGTTTGAAAAATATATAAAGATATAATTATTATAAGTCAAATTAGAACATCGAGGGTCTCACATAATTTTCTTAAAAATGTCATCATATGTATTCCTATTATCTCCATTTGTAGCTTTAATTGTTTTCGTATTATTAGATTATAGCAATTCAGAATATACAATAATGAATTAATTTAATAAAATATCCAATGCATCACAAAAAAAAAATTAAAAATAAATATATATATATATATATATATTATTCCTAGTACCAACTATCTACATTCTAAATATAAATTATTAATAAAATGAAGGTATTTTTTAAAAATATTTTTAATAAACAATATCACTTACAATATTGTCAAAAATCCTTATTTAAATCCAATTGTATAATGTAATAGTTCAAACTTAATATATAAAATTTTTTATCACCTCATTTTACTTTAGGTGATCGAGTAAAGTCAAAATATATTTTTTTATTTAATGAGCTGACATGTGAATACATGGTCACCCACGTACTTACCATCTACGATCCATATGTATGCATAATGTGTGTATATGTATGTGTGTATATACATCGTCATCATAAACTATCGTTGTTTGAGCAAACTTTTCTCGTTTGAATGACATAACTTTTCTTATCTGGGAAAATTTTCATCGTTATTGCTTGAGCAAAATATCACTTGAGAGTAACACTAATTTGTCTCCTCCTTACTTGAGCACCTAATTTCTTGAGAACTGATATTTTTCGTTTTACTATCACATTAAAATTAATTCATAGAGATGATAGTATAATTATGGTTAGATGATCCGAAGTCATCTCCAATGAATTTGATAGTGAAATCAATGTTTATAATTTATATGCAAGCAAGAAAAGTTAGCAATAACAACAAAGATAAAAGGGATTGAGATTTTTTAACATAAATATAAAAGAGATTAAAACAACAATTAAAAAGCGGTTGATCCCCAAGTTCTTTCACCATTAAATTCTTCACAGATTCTATAAATATTAGTCATTTCTCAATTCTCATCACTAAAGCATGTGTCTACTGGTTTAATCAATATCCACTTTGTTCCATGTGTATACTTGATGACTACTTTACGACAAGTGCAACGTGCTGTCAGAAGTAATAATTTGTCCCTGAGGACGGATATTGAACCCACAAGAAACAGTTGAATAATCAAGTATAAGATTTACTAAATAGAAAACAAAATAATAAAGTTGATTGAGAGTTTGGTGGTTCAATTGGAAAAATTGGGATTGGGGTTCATCCTTCTTACTCTTTTGTATTTTGATTAACATGGTAATATTCTATCTTTTGATTGATATTGATGCCCATATAAAAGTCATTTATATTGATTCCTCTCATAAAATTATTAAGAGAGTTTCCTAAATATCGATTCTTCACATATTTATAAAAACTTTTTATCATTACGATTAGATTAGTTGTTGATAGCAATTAATATTTCAAATCTATTCCTAACATTCAAATATGTAAAGCATTATCATTTGTGTCACAAACTTAGAAGTACTTTCCAGTCAAATCTAAGAATCTAGATCATATAAACAAGCATTACAAATGAAATGACAATACCAATCATCAATCAAGAACAAAATATTATATTTAAATATCACCTCAATACATAAGAGTTTGAACAGATTACTCCCAATCTCAAAGGCTAGAATTAGTCACTCATGTTGGCTATTACAAGCATGGAGAGCAGGAAAAGAAGATTTAAGATGTTTCTCCTTGACGATTGCCTCCTCTAGGGTTTCTAACACCTTTTATTCTCCTAATTGGATTCCAATACGCTCAATGATGTTTAGGGTTGTGCCTCAAGCCTCATATTTAACGTAGTTGGGTTTGGACTAAGTGACTTTTCGCTTGGGCGTTATTGGGCTCGTCTAGGCGAGTTGCACAAAAAAAGGCCTAATGTCACTAGAATGATCTCGTCTAGGCGAGATTGGGCTCGCTTGGGCGAGATCCTCTGGGAGCTTCTGGCTTGGGCGAGTGCTAGTGTGTTCCAGCTTTCCCTTTTTAGCTTTATATATTCTCCTTTTGTCCTTTCCTCTCCATTCCTCCCTAGAATCCTGAAATTAACACAAATTTGGGAATAAATCATTCTTATTCAAATTAAAATCACAAAATATGTAAAAGGGTTTAAATTCATAAATTATGGGTTATTTTATAGTTATTTTATCAATTAATATCCATAAGTGTTTGTATTTTAATATGAAATATTACTTAAATCTCGCACTTATCAATACTCCATGGAAATGTTTATCTCCTCTCTCTTGGATCATGCACCTAAGAAATTAATTAGAACAATACGAACTAACTAAGAAACCAAATTTTAAGTTAATGAAGACTCTCAATCATGCGTTCAAGTACAACCTCACCCAAAAACCAATTTTTCAGGAGATTAGAATATTGATGACTCTTTTGCGACAAGTGTACTGAGTCAGAAGTAATAATTTGTCCCTAAAGACAGATAAAGGAACAATTATTTAAAAGCCTAATAGTAGCATTCACTAAGTATAAGAATATGTACAATAATTTGATTTGAAATATATTGACATAAGTTTGCATGAAAATTAATTAAAAGCAAAGTAAATGATTTGGATGACTCAATTGGGAAAATTGCGAATAAGGTTAATCATTTTTACTCGTCTGTAGTTTCAATGAATAAAACATATGACATCTCATCTTGATTGACATTGATGCACATATAAAAATTAAGATAGTCTCCTAAATATCGATTCCTCGCATATTTATAAAAATTCTTTATCATTACGAACAAATGTTATAAAGCAATTGACATTTCAAATCTATTCCTAACATTCAAATATGTTAAGCATTATCATTTAGGTCAGAGACTCATAATTACTTTCCAATCAGATCTAAGAATCAAAATCATGAATAGTTTCAACCTTTAAGAATAAAATGATAATATCAATCATCAATTAAGAACTGAATATTATAAATAAATATCACCTCAATACATAAGAGTTTGAACAAATTAATCACAATCCCAAAGGAAAGAATTAGCCATTCATATTGGCCATTACAAGCATGGAAGCAAGAAAAGAATATCTAGGGTGTTTCTCCTTCACGGTTGCCTCCTCTACAGTTTTCTATCTTTCCATATACCCTCTCAATGATGTTTAGGGTTATACTTCACGCCTTTTATTTAACCTAATTGGGCTTAGGTAAAGTGACATCTCGCTTAAGCGACATATTACTTGCTTAAGTGAGTTTTACCAGAAAAAGTCAAACCTCACTAGAGTGAACTCGCTTAAGTGAGCCTTGGGCGAGTTTCCAATGCTCCACTTTTTCTTTTTTTCTTGTCTTTAATTTGTTCATTCTTCTATAGCTCTTTTATCTCCATTTTCCCCTAGAATCATGAAATTAATACAAATTTGGGAATAAATCATTCACATTCATCTTATAATCCAAAAATATATAGAAAGGTTCAAATTCCTAAATTAGGGGTTAAATTGTAACTATTTTATCAAATAAAGTCCATAAGTGTCTATCTTTTGGTATGAATATCACTGAATTATGGCACTTATCAAATATTAAAACAATTGTTATAGAGAATTGAAAAACGAAATTTTATTGATCAAAACCTCAAAACTCAATGGAGAATTACAAAGGAATCAACAAAAGGTTTATTCTTCCATGCGAGGAAAAAATACAAAAAAAAATAAACAAAGAAATTCATTTTGCACTCAGAGATATTAGTGCCATCTGTGTGCTTCTGATAAGTGTCATATTTCGGTAATATTTCATATTAAAAGACAAACACTTATGGATATTTATTGACAAAATAATGATAATTGAACCCCTAATTTATGAACTTGAACATTTTTACATATTTTGTGATTATAAGATGAATAAAACGATCTATTCCCAAATTTGTGTTAATTTCAGGATTCTAGGAAAAAAATGGAGACGAAAGGGTTAAATGAGAATAGACAAGATAAAAAGGAAAAGCTAGAACACTTAAAACTCACTCAAAAACTCGGCTAAGCAAAATCACTCCAAAGGAACTTGTCCAAGCGAGCCCAATCACGCCTAGGCGAGATCACTCCAAAGAAGTTGGGGTTTTCTCGTCTAATTCGCCCAAACGAGCCCAATCACGCCTTGGGGGAGAAGTCACTTAGTCCAAGCCCAACTAGATTAAATATGAGGCGTGAGATATAACCCTAAACATTATTGGGAGAATAGAAGGTCATAGAAAATCCTAGAGGAGACAACTCTCAAGGAGAAACATCATGAATCTTCTTTTCTTTCTTTCCATGCTTGTAATGGCCAACATGAGTGGCTAATTCTACCCTTTGGGATTGAGAGTAATTTTTTCAAACTCTTATGTATTGATGTGATATTTAAATATAATATTTTTTTCTTGATTGATGATTGATATTGTCATTTTATTCTTAACGCTTGTTTTATCATGATTTTGATCCTTAAATTTGACAGTTTCTAACCTAACTGATCATGCTTAACATATTTCAATTCTAGGAATATAGTTGAAATGTTAATTGCTTTTAACACTTGCTCGTAACAATAAGGAGCTTTATAAATGCAAGGAATCAATATTTAGGAGACTATCTTAATAGTTTTATGTGTAAAAAATTGATATAAATGAATTTTATATGAGTATCAATATCAATCAAAGATAGAATATTATTATGCTTTTCAAAGTACAAATGAGTGAGAATGATGAACCCCAATCCCAATTTTCCCAATTCAATCAACCAACTATTTACTTTGCTTTATTTACAATTCTTGTATATTCGCCATCATCCTTAAAATAGAAGGAGATGGGAGGGCCGTTCGGCTACGGGAGGTTACGAAGGCCGCAACAATCATTCAACAATGTCACAACTTTCTTTTTCTCGAACTTCCCAGACAACTATGGCGAATATGATATGGTAAAAGTGTTCTAACGCTGGGCAAGGGTGAAAGAGGTTTTTATTTCTCGTAGAATGAATAGGTGGGGGAGAAGATATGGGTTCGTTAGGCTGTTCAACGTGGTGAATGTTCGTGGGCTCGAAAGGGAAATGGACCAAGCGTGGGTTGGCAATATGAAGCTATACGTTAACATTCCGCGTTACAGAAGATCTGAACTGGTGCACACAGAGGTTCCACTCAGAGGAAAGGGGGTGCAATCTGAACGCAATAACGTGGAAGAAAGGAACGGTCACAGGTTCAAACTCAGAGAAGGGAACAAGAAGGAGGAGGGAAGGCATTATAAGGGAAAGAAAAGAAAGGAGTGGAGAGAGGTTAACAAAAATCAATCTTATGCGGACGTCGTGAAAAAAGATCCACTAAACGTATGGAAGGGCCCTATCTTTGAAACAAAGCATCAAACTCTTCCTTGGTTGAACAATAGTGCAGTAGGTTTCTTCTCTGGAGAGCTGAGCTACAATCAGGTGTGCGAGGAGTTTATCTTGGGAGGGATGAACATGGTAAAAGTGAGATATCTGGGGGACAACATGGCTCTCATAACACCCAACCAGGGAGTGAGAGTAGAGGATATCATTCGAACCAATAAGCAATGGTTTGAGAGTGTGTTTGAGGCGGTAGAACCATGGACCGATGCACATGTAGCAGGTCATAAAATTATCTGGGTTAGGTGTTACGGGCTCCCTATTTCCTTGTGGAATAAGGACTGCTTTTCGAAAGTTGTTGGTGAAGTAGCATCCTTGGTGGAGGTTGACAAAGCAACGGAAACTTGGGAGAACTTGGAGTATGCCAGACTTCAGGTTCGTATTCCAAAATCGTGTAGTGTGAAACTAGCGAAGGAAATGAAGATTAATGGTCAAATCCTAAACATTTACATGGAGGAAGAGCAATCAGTTTTCTTCGAAGGCAAATGTAAGTGTAAGTACAATCTCTACGAATCCTCAGATAGCATCACTTCTTCGGATTCGTTCGTGGAGGGAACAATCTGGTCGGAAAAGAGTGTTGAAGAAGAGGGCAGGCCAGGAGAGGCGGCGCTGCGGTGGTCGGAGAAGCTAGCGCAAGGAAATATCCCTAATAAGACAAAAGAACAGTTTGAAGAGGAAGGGGAAATGCTACAAAATCTGGAGCAGGTAGAAGGTAACAGTGCTTACACGAATAAGGCAAAAGCGATGCAGGCAGAATTTGTAGAGGCAGAGGTAGGGGAGTCAGCTTTTTCGGTTTCCCACATGGTTAACATTGCATGTAAAAGCAATTATGTCCAAGTAGCACTGACCAACTTTCTTGTAGTTCTAGAGGCCTCAAATTGTAGTAAAACAAATATGTATGTAAATCATGAGGAGTGCAGGGATGAGGCCCAACAAGAAAGTCAAACCGAGCCCAAGTGGAATGAAGCTGGTCAGGAATTGGTTGTTGCTACTTCAGCCCAATCAAAATCAGGCCCACTTCGTGTGAAGACTGAAAGGACGCGATTGGATGACATGCACTCATCATTAGTTACCAAAGGTGATAGAAGCGTAAAAAACAAAGGGTCAAGGGGGAGAGAGGGTGACGTTGAACGACCAGGAAAGGAGTTTGTGCAGGGGGGGGTGTGTTGTGAACAATCAATTTGCGGTGAAGGTTCTAATCAAAAGGGCAACGATAATCACGGTGTTCAGCTTGCGAATTTGGGCGAAGAATTGGGAGCAGAGGTGTCCAATAAAGCATCCTCATTTATTCAGAGAAAGAGCAGAGGATTGTGGGAATTGGGAGAAACAAGTAGGCTAATGCAAGGAAGAACAAACCACCAAGCAGAAGGCACATTGGAGGGCAGTTCCTCAAATTCAAAGGTTAGTAAAATTCCAAATGTAGTTTTTTGCAACAGTAGATGTAGGGAGGAAGACAAAGAGGAAGAAACATCTGACTTGTGGGAGGTAGGCAAAAATCTAGGGGTTGCCTGTCGTAAGGATGAGGTTAATGTCGTAGAGGAAATTGAAAGAATGGAGTCAAGAGATCTTGAGACAATGAAGAAACATCATGAGGGGAACACAGGGGGTTACATATGATCATTGTAAATCTGAATATAAGAGGGGTAGGAGGAGGAATCAAGGCTAAATACTTGAAAAATTTGATATTGAAGGAGGGGGTGGAAATGACATGCCTACAAGAAACCAAAACAACTTTGTTTTCGGATGCTCGTTGCTTTGCTTTGTGGGGAAATAATGAAGTGGGTTGGATACACAACGATGGAGTAGGAGGGGCGGGAAGTCTACTAGTAATGTGGTATAAACAGTTCTTTGTATATGAAAGGCATGTGGAGGGAAGCGGATTTATTGCGATCTTTGGCCAACATGTGAATTCCAAACTAAAATGTGCGGTGGTCAATGTATATGCGTCATGCAACATGAGTGACAAGAAGAAGTTATGGGAGGATTTATCAAGCGTGAAAAACACTAACCCGGGTTGGGCTTGGTGTTTCTGTGGGGACTTCAATGCGGTCAGGTCTGCAGGTGAAAGGAAAGGTGTTGGGGAAAGGGGAAGCCAAAAGAGCGAGATCAAAGGATTCAATAGTTTTATAGAAAGTAATCTTCTAGTGGAACTACCGTTAGTGGGAAAGAAGTATACATGGTTCAAAGCTAATGGCACATCAAAAAGCAGGTTAGATAGAGTATTGGTGTCGGACGAATGGCTACAAAAATGGCCTATGGGAAAGCAATACATCCAGCCGAGAGAAGTGTCAGACCACTGTGCAATAGTGGTGAAATGTGTCTCAAAAGATTGGGGACCTAGACCATTTAGATCGTTGGATGCTTGGCTCATGGACCCAGGATTCAAAGATTTAGTTAAAGCTATGTGGAACTCATATACGGTTCAAGGTGATCATATAACAGTGCTAAAAGACAAGCTGAAAATCCTCAAGTGCGACCTCAAAGAGTGGAATAGAGATGTATTCGGTCACTTGATCACAGAGAGAAAAAGGGTATTGTTTGAAATTGATAACCTTGATAATCAAGACGATGGCACTGAATTTGATGATCAGGGAAGGGTAAAGAGACTGGATCTAATAGGACAGTTAAATGTATTAAATAAGAAGACTGAATCTTTGTATAGGCAGAAAGCTAGGACAAGTTGGTCCAAATATGGGGATGCCAACACCAAATTTTATCATGCCACATTAAGATGGAGACGTATGAAGAATGAGGTGAAAGGAGTACATGTGGGGGATCAGTGGTGCGAAGAACCCGAGGTTGTAAGGAGGGAAGCAAAAAGATTGTTTGAAGAAAGATTTGCAGCCAAACATGACTTCGGGGTCAGGTTAGACAATGTACAGTTTAAAAAGTTATCTGTGGAAGAAAGTGTGAGTATCATATCCATAGCTACGGAAGAAGAGATTAAGAAAGCCGTGTGGTCATGTGAGGGATCCAAAAGCCCAGGCCCGGACGGGTACAACTTTAATTTTGTTAAACATAATTGGGAGGTTCTTAAACAAGATATTATTGCAGCAGTGCACCTTTTCCAAGCTTCCGGACGCCTCCCCAAGGGAAGTAATGCATCATTCATAGCACTTGTGCCCAAAGTGAGGGATCCGACATCCCTTGAGCAATTTAGACCTATATCTCTTGTGGGAATGCTTTACAAAATCATTGCTAAAGTTCTGTCATGTCGAATGAAGAAGGTGTTACCTTTGGTCGTTGATGAATGCCAAGCTGCCTTCCTGAGAGATAGAGGGCTACTCGATAGTGTATTAGTAGCTAATGAGGTCATTGAGGAATTGAGGAGGGGTAGGAGGAGGGGCTTGTGCTTCAAAATAGATTATGAGAAGGCGTTTGATTCAGTAAGTTGGGCGTTTCTTTTTGACATGCTTCAAAAGTTGGGTTTCCATAGAAGATGGATTATGTGGATGAGAGGTTGTTTGGAATCTGCAACAGTATCAGTGTTGGTTAATGGTAGTCCTACTGAGGAGTTCAAAGTTTCAAGAGGTCTAAGGCAAGGAGATCCCCTAGCACCCTTTTTGTTTATTGTGGCTGCTGAAGGGTTATCTGGGTTGGTTAGGCAGGCGCTCAGAGTCAATTTGCTTACAGGAATAAAGGTTGGCAGAGAGAAGGTCGAGACATGTATGCTACAATTCGCGGATGACACAATTTTCTTTTGCGAAGACCTATATTTCAATGTCATTACCATAAAAGCAATTCTCAGATGCTTTGAACTAGCGTCGGGATTGAAAGTAAATTTTCACAAGTCAAAGTTGACTGGAATTAATGTCGGAGAGCAGACTCTTGAAGTCTATGCAAAGAGCCTACATTGCACTCTTATGAAGATACCCTTTAAATACCTGGGGTTGGAGATAGGAGGAAATCCAAGGAGGAAGAAGTACTGGGAGATGATAATAGAAAAGTTAAACACAAAACTTAGTGCTTGGAAAGGGAGGTTTCTATCTATGGCTGGCAGAATTTGCTTAATTAAATCGGTCTTTACGTCATTACCGTTGTACTATCTATCTTTTTTCAAGGCACCAGAAATGGTTTGTGAGAGTATTATACGAATCCAAAGAAGATTTCTCTGGGGATGGGGAAGGGAGAATAGGCCAATACCGTGGGTGAGTTGGGACAAAATTTGTAGACCACTGGAGGAAGGAGGGCTGGGAATCAAAGACATCAGGAAATTCAACGCAGCATTTTTAGCAAAATGGAAATGGAGACTTATGAGTGAAGAAAAAGGCGTGTGGAAAGATATTTTGTTGTCTAAGTATGGTATGGATTCAAATCAAAGCCGTAACAACTAGAAGAATTCCTCTTGGTGGTGGAAAGACCTGTGCAAGAGCTGTGGTGAGGAAGAAGAAGTAAGTTGGTTTCATAGTGCCACTAGCTGGAAATTGGGGAATGGGGATAGGGTACGTTTCTGGAAGGACGCATGGACTGGCAGCAGGACTTTACGGGATTCCTTTCCGAGACTGTTTTCTATATCGCTGAATCAGGAATCAAAGGTGTCTGAGATGGGAATATGGGAGGACAATGAGTGGACATGGACGCTGGGTTGGAGAAGGTATAGGTTTCAGTGGGAGTCTGAACTAGTAGATGAGCTGCTAAGAGTGATAAGCAGAACCAAACTCATCAGGGAAGAGATGGATTCCCAGAAGTGGGAAGGGGACACATCTGGAGTTTTTTCGGTGAAGACGGCATATGAACGACTTACTAAATCTTCTACAGGTGGCCCAAATGCAATCTTTAACTTGCTCTGGCAGGTTAAAGCGTATCCTAATGTGCTGGTAACCGCGTGGAGGGCCCTTCTAGACAAACTTCCAACAAAGACAAACTTAATGAGGAGAGGGGTGATGATAAACAACCAATTATGTGTATTGTGTGGGGGTGGCAACGAAACAGTACAACATCTATTTGTGGAGTGTTCGGTAGCTCAACGTGTGTGGAATAGATGCTTTAGATGGATGGGAATTGTCTTTGCTCAACATAGGGAGCTGACATGTCATTTGGAGCAGTTCAGCTTTCAAGCTTTCAATTACAAGCAGAATATGGTGTGGAAAGGCATATGGGTAGCGGTGGTGAGATGTCTTTGGGAGCAGCGGAACACTATAATCTTCAAAAATGGTGTAGTGGATGATGATGAAATTTTTCATCTAGCACAAGTTAGAGCCTGGTCATGGATGAAACATAGGATGCGGTCTTTTAATTACTCTCTTGCGGAGTGGCATCTAAACCCTGTCCAATGTATAAAATGCTAATTCTATTTTCTTTGTAGGGGAGCCAGAGACCATGTGATGGCAATCATATCTCCATGGCAGAACCTAGCAAGATGTTTCCAATACAAAAGTGTGACAAATCTAGTATTTTTTGAGTCTGATTCAGGGCACAAGGGGTTGCTTCTAAACCATAGCAGATGAGTTAAGCAGGGCGAAAGATGTGAGGGAGGAACTTTTGAAGTCATGATGGTGCCTAAACGGAGGGGAATTAGAGTTGCTGATGTTTTTGTCTTTTGAATGTAAGGGGGTAGGTTGTAAAGGGGTAGGGGCAGTGGACTATGAGATGCCACCCTGATATGCTTTTTGGAGTCGGTGAAAGGGGGAAGTGAGTAGATAATATTCAATAGGGTAGGAGAAGTTTTGTTTTCGGTGGCTTCTGCAACATAGGTATTCTTAAAAGCTGCAGATTGGGCTTACTGTGACAGCACATGCTGTTTTTTATCCAGGTGTAGGTATCTCTGTTTTTCTAGGATACATGCGATGCTTCAAGTTGATGTTTTTCTAGCTAAACTTTGTATTGTTTTTTCTATTGTTTTTATGCATTGTATCTTAGGTGACTTTCTTTGTATATGGGTTGGGACACCCCTGAAGTGTCCCTTTTATTCCATTTATTTGTTGCTGATAAAAAAAAACAATTCTTGTAATATCACATACAACAAACATCCATTAAACTTAATTATTGTTTTCTATGTAGTGAATATTTTACTTAAAAATTCAATGGTTCCATGTGAGTTTGATATCTGTCATTAAGGACAAATTATTACTTCTGACACAGTACACTTGTTGTAAAATAGTCATAAGTTTCCCTGACTCTCCTTAAATAGGCATGCTCCATGCAACCTCCTCCACAGTCCATGTTGGAGGCACCACTTTTGGTGGAGAAGATAATGAAGAAACTGATGGAGAAAATAGTGGAGAAAATAGTAAAGAAGATCCAACTCCTACTTAGGTGAAGAAAATTTCTCCTACTTTGCATAAAATCTTCTCAAATATTTTTTTCTATTTTGATTCAAGGAAGCAACTTAGACTTTTGCATATTTGACTCATTCACAAAGGTAAAACCATTTACTCTAAAAGCACAAAATTAACAAAAAATAATAGTTAAGGTCCAAATAAACTCAATTATATGAATCTTAATTAAAACAATGAATTTATTTATTATAATATTTAAATAATTTATGATTAAAGCTCTTGAGTGTGAATAAAATTATGCTCATCAAGAACACAAACATGTATGGTATGTCTTGACATCTTCAACATCTTTTTATTTATTTGAAATTATTTTTATTTTTATTATATTTTTTATAGTTTGACAATGGTTGATAAAGAATTATCGTTAAAAGTGTCCTTATTTTAAAATTGTCATTGTTCCTTTTCAAAGACGATTATTCTCAATTCGTCATTAAAAGGACATCGTAAATGATTGTATTTACATTAGTGAATCATTATTTAAATCCAAATATACAATGTAACCAACACATAATGCCTTATAGTATTAAGCATATCCCACTAGAGAACCACATTTGGTCCAGTTTAGGGGAGTTTGTGCACATACTAGTTCAAACCTGATACACAAACTTTCTTCAATTTCTTACCATCTCATCGATAAAGTAAAAAAAAATTACTTAATAAGCTAACATGTTAACATCTCACTACACACGATGATATCATACATATCCATATAGATATCATCGTGTACAGATATGTGTGTGTATTCATGTCACCAATGATCTCACCTTACCATGTTCATCATACACATATTATCTTTAGTCATATATCGTCATTCTATGTATAATTAATCATATAAATCACACATCATCACAATATTTTATCGCTTGAATGACCTTATTTTTCTTAACTGGGAAAACTTTCATAGCTTTAATCGTATCAAGTCGCTTGTGCGAGATAACACACCTGAGAACAATACTAATTTGTTCTTTTGACATCACGAACACAAATATGTTGGATATCTCTGACATCTCCAAGATATATTTATTTGAATTCATTTTTATTTTTAACATTATTTTCATTTATTGTAATTCAAAAAAATTTATTTATGAATTTTTTCTTATTTTCAAAATTTGAATTTATCTATTTTCTTTATAATCAAATAATTATATAAGAAATTTACGTAAATTTGATACTTGGGAATTTATCCATTTTCACACAATAAACTATTTTTTCCCTTATATTATATGATAAATTTATTTTGGCACTGAGAACAAAAAAAAGATTTGCTTGCAAGATGAAAAATATTTCCGTGTTGTATTTTACCCATTCTTATAAATTCCAACAATATGGTTAGCTACTCATCATTCTCTATATTTTCTTATGTATTTCTTTGTCGGGTTTGAGTACTAAAAGGAACATTTACTCCACACAATTAAATTCAGTCAACATTCATTATTCAAATTATGATTGATTTTTATTGATGAGATTTTATTTTTTATGCAAACACTTTAAATTTAGAATTATAAAACTTGTGACAAAATTGTACTCCCTCCTGCGTTCATTTTTAAGTGTAGCACTCTTGAAATACTTCTGTTCCTATTTAATTTTTATTTTTAGAATTTAAGATAAAATTAATTACTTTTTTTTGTCTTTTATACTTCTTTTTTCACTTAATATTTAATTAGTTTATATATATATATATATATATATATATATATATATATATTATGATATAGAACTGAAGAGAAAAAAAAATCTATAAAAATTATTACATTTCTTGATATATCTAAAAAAAATCTAAAACAAAACACTTAAGAAAACAAGTAAGTAATAAAAAAAAATTGACAATTATTTTATATTATACAATTAAAATTTTAACTAATTTAAGTATCTTTGACTTTTGTTTTATTTTTAATGGTAAAAGTTGACATCCTCCCCGTTTTAATTAGGTCGTTTAATCTGTTTTGATAAACTATAATAAAGTAAATGATTAATGTAAAAGTAATTGATTAAATTTGCTTTTAGTATGTTCTGGTTGGAGGAATCCCTCGTTAAGTAAAAAAAATACGATTTAAAATTTTTTCCACGTAAATTAAATATAACAATAAATTAAACACCTCAACATTTCATATTACCTCAATTATAAATATACATACAACAAATTTTTTACTATTTCATATATGCATACAAAGTCCAATCATACGCTCCCGACAAAGGTTTTGACATACAAGAAGCAAACATAAGAAGAAAAATTAGTCAAATTCAAATATATTAATCAATCTAACATAGTCTATGATCCATTTCAAAATTTTATTGATTTAAAAATTTTTATTCTAATGGATACAAGATGAAATATAACATAAGTATTCTTAAAAATTTGTATTAAATATTTTTCACAGAAACTAACACCTAACTCATTTTAAGAACTTTTGATACATATAAGGACTTCAATTTCATATGTGAGGATAAAATATAATAACAACCTTCCTTCAAAATTTCTTTATCTGATATCTTAATTTAGATGATTTAAATTATAAATGAAACGATAATATTTTTTTTATAATTAGCAATTTATTTTGCTTAATAATATATTACATATCATCCTATATGACTTTAATAAACTAATATAATATTACAAAAAAATCATTAAATTTTTTAAAAACAAAAAATAATTAGTTGTTTATTTACACTACAAGAAAATCATGTAATAAAAACTAATTTAAAAAAAAAAATTAGTTGATATAGTGACTAAATTAGAAACCATTTTAGAGACTAAATAAATTTTTGGTTTCTAAATTAGTTTATATTATTATTATATGGTTTCCAAATTGGTATCTAATTAGCTACCAAAGTGTTTTTGCTACCAAATTTAGAATCTAAATAATCGGTAGTTAAAACATTGATAGTTAATTAGATACGAATTTAGAAACTATTTATCAATAATATTAACTAATTTAGAAATCAATACTTTTTTAGTCTCTAAAATAATTTCTAATTTAGTCATTATAACAACTATTTATTTTTGTTTTAAAACTAATTTTTATTTAGTGATTTTCTTGTAGTGTAAAATACACCATTCAATAAAAATAACATATTTCATTTTAATACTTATCTCCAATTAATCTACCTAAACATTTTTTATCATTTGAAATCATATAACTTAATCAAACATATAATCTTAAAACAAACCAATTTGAAGGGTGAGTTATGTATAAAAAACAAAAATAACAATTTTACAAAACCACATAAGCAACAACAATTTAAAATTTAAAATTTTCAAAATTTTGAATTAATTAAAACATTCTACAAACAACATGACAATATTAATTTTAAACAATTTATTAAAAGTCGAATTGACGGTCTCAACTAAACGTATAAATTAATATGCATAAAATAAATTGTATCTATAGTTAAGTTCTAAAAGTTCATCTTGATTTTATTTATTTTATATTAACACAGGGGTTACAGATTCAATGTTTAAAGAAAAAAGTTAAAAGAACACAACAATGTATTTTTATTATTCAATACTTAATTAAATTCTTCTTCCACACACACATATTACAAAGTTTGTAACACCCCGAAAAATAACCTCTAACTATTACAATGCAGGTTGTACATATTTCTATACAAGCATAAATTTTTTCAGAACATTCATAATACATGATTAGGACATATAGAAATACAAATATTTACAATATAAGTTTCAAAATCAACACCCTAAAGCTCTTCAGATCCTCAAACACCTGTAAGATCATCTGCTCATGTACGTAGTACAGTCATCGCAATTCAAACACAACAAGAAAAACAAGGGTAAGCTAGTGAAAATAGAATTTTATAATATACACAATTAAATCAAAAGAGAAAACCAAGTTACATGATCAATTTCTCAAATTATTCAATCTTCTTCAAATCTCAACAATAAAACAATCACATAGATCTCACATAGATCTACACATTCAGAATATTCAACAAACAACATCTTCCGGAAGACCCATATTAAGTAAGTTCTACCAGAGACTAACACCTGATCCAAAGATTACCAGCGAATCCAACAGAAAGGATCAAGGTAAGTTCAATACAACCCAAGTCGTGCATCTCATATGTCACGGTGTGCATGAACTCCCCCATCAGCTTCTCACCACCTGATATCTTAGTCTATGTGACTTAAATCATCAGTGAAGCTCGGAGATCTCTGTTACCACATAGGCATCAATACTTAATACACAACAAACATCAGTTCATACATTATCCCAAATGTATGAATTCAATTTCATACCATCTTGTCATACAATATCATTCAAAAAGTGATCCACAATATTCAAAAGCGTAATTAACATAAAAAAACACTTAAATATTAAACCATCAAAATATAATATTTTTACAAATTTAAATAATATATAAACAAACAACCCAACATATAAACACACAACATCCCTGCAAGAGAAATTGAATATTGGAACCACGTCCCTTCTGATGGCAAATTCATAGAGCTCTTCTCGGAATCATGTGAAAATGGGTGCGGAAGCTATGGATTGTAATGTGCAAGATCCTCCTAGGAGCTATGGTGATCTTGAAGGTGCATGATGTGTATGGAAAGAGGGAGGTTCGGCCAGCCCGATGGTAGGTGATGAAGATGAAGATTAGATCCTAGAAACTAGGGAAAAGCAAAGTATGGCACAATGTTGGCAGCATAACTTTACTCTCATTAATCTTGAAAATACAAGAGCTAGGCATCTCCTTTTATAGGCTAAGGAGGCCGTAAATCCTAAGCTAATTACACATGAAATGTGAGAAAAATGAAATGGAAATGAGAAGGCACATGGCACATGGACCACATGGCCGGTCATGTGTGCTAAAGTTCTAGAATGTGCACAAAATCTAGGGTAAATCACATATAAGACAAGTTTGTGCTTTCTAACACTACACTAATTACTAAGCCACCCCTAATGGGCCTCCATGTAACATATACAAGGTCTTCTCTCTTCCATCCGTGGCTAGATCCATTTGGGCGTGAATGTGCTTAGCCATTGACCTTGTAATAGGTCCTAGACGGTCTAGGCCTCCTCCTAGACGCTCCATGTGTAGCCTCCCTTCATCATGTCCTAGACGCTCCCTTCTTGAGTCTAGACGCTCATCACGGTCTAGTCTTGGGTCTTGGCTTCCATGGTGAGGTGTGCTTGGCCCTCCTCCATCATCCCCTCCCCCTTGGAAAGGATTTGTCCTCAAATCCAGCTCGTCCTCGTCGTCATTGGTACCTACAAATGGAGAAAGATCAATTACATTAAAAGTGTCATGTACTCCATATTCAAGAGGTAGGTCCAATTTATATGCATTGTTATTGACTCGCTTGAGGACTTGAAAGGGTCCATCACCTCGGGGACTTAGTTTGGACTTCCTTTGAGTTGGAAATCTATCTTTGCGAAGGTGAAGCCAAACTAAGTCTCCTTCCTCAAAAATTATTTCTTTCTTCCCTTTATTGTTGTATTTTGTGTACTTCTCATTTTGTTGTTGTTTTTGGAGTTTAATCTTCTCATGCATTTTCTTCACAAAGTCGGCTTTGATTACTCCTTCCTTATGCACAAATTCTTGTGGATTAGGAAGAGGCAACAAATCCATGGGTGTGAGAGGATTAAAACCATATACTACTTCAAAAGGAGAAGCATTAGTAGTCTTGTGAACTACTCGATTGTAAGCAAACTCAATGTGGGGAAGATACTCATCCCAAGATTTATGGTTGCCCTTCATGATAGCCCTAAGCATAGTCCCAAGAGATCTATTGACTACTTCGGTTTGGCCATCCGTTTGAGGATGACAAGAAGTTGAAAATTGTAGTCTTGTTCCAAGTTTGCCCCAAAGAGTTTTCCAAAAGTGGCTTATAAACTTGGGATCTCTATCGGATACTATACTTCTAAGGAGACCATGAAGTCTCACCACTTCTCTAAAGAAGAGTCTAGAAATATTTTGAGCATCATCTACCTTGTGGCAAGGAATAAAATGGGACATTTTGCTAAAACGGTCCACTACCACAAAGATAGAGTCATGGCCTCTTGCAGTCCTATGAAGTCCTAAAATGAAATCCATGCTAATATCTTCCCAAGGAGCGTTTGCAATCGGCAAAGGGGTGTAGATTCCATGAGGCATTGTTCTAGAATTTTCTTTTAAACATGATATGCATCTAGAACAATGTCTTTGGACATCTTTCCTCATGTGTGGCCAACAAAATTTTGCTTTTAAAAGGTCTAGAGTCTTATCAACTCCAAAATGGTCCATGAGTCCCCCCTCATGTGATTCCTTGACAAGGAGTTTCCTATGTGTGCCTTGGGGAATGCAAAGTTTTCCCTCTTTAAAAAGATATCCCTCGAACACATAGTAACCTCCTTGCGCTCTATGTTGACATTGGGCATAGATAGATGAAAGTTCTTGATCTTCTTGGTAAAGTTCTCTTAGGTGATCAAATCCAAGAATTTGGGCACCCAATTTTGAAAAGAGTGTATGCCGCCTCGAAAGAGCATCGGCCACTATATTGGTGCTTCCTTTCTTGTATTTGATTACATAAGGAAATTGTTCAAGAAATTCCATCCATTTAGCATGTCTCTTGTTGAGCTTGTGTTGGCCCTTTAAATATTTTAAAGACTCGTGATCACTATGGATGACAAATTCTTTGGACACAAGGTAGTGTTCCCAAGTCTTTAGGGCTCGCACAAGAGCATAGAGCTCTTTGTCATAGGTGGGATAGTTGAGGGTGGCACCATGGAGTTTTTCACTAAAATATGCAATGGGGTGTCCACCTTGCAACAATACCGCACCTATGCCTACCCCCGATGCATCACATTCTATCTCAAAAGTTTTGGAAAAATTTGGATGAGATAGAATTGGTGCATTGGTGAGTTGAACTTTTAGCCTTTGGAAGGCTTGCTCATGCTTTTCATTCCAACAAAATGCAACATCTTTTTTAACAAGTTCATTCAAAGGAGAAGCTAGGCTTGAAAAATTAGGCACAAACCTTCTATAGAAGCTAGCTAACCCATGAAAACTCCTTACATCACTTACATTTTGTGGAGTGGGCCACTCTCGGATGGCTTTGATTTTCTCGGGGTCTACATGCACCCCCCTTTTGTTGACTATGAAACCTAAGAAAACTACACTATCTACACAAAAGGTACACTTATCCCTATTGGCGAAAAGACTATTTTTCCTAAGCACTAGAAGAACTTCCCTAAGGTGACTTAGATGGTCTTCTAGGGTTTTACTATACACTAGGATATCATCAAAATAAACTATTACATATTTACCTATGCAATCTCTCAAGGTGTGATTCATGAGCCTCATGAATGTACTTGGGGCATTAGTGAGCCCAAAGGGCATCACCAACCAGTCATATAATCCAAATTTGGTCTTAAAAGCGGTTTTCCACTCATCACCCTCTTTGATTCGAATTTGGTGATATCCACTTTTAAGGTCAATTTTGGAGAATATGGTTGACCCATGTAATTCATCAAGCATATCATCAAGCCTTGGGATTGGATGCCTATACTTGATGGTGATGTTGTTGATTGCTCGACAATCACAACACATGCGCCATTTTCCATCCTTTTTGGGCACCAACAAGACAGGTACAACACAAGGGCTTAGGCTCTTTTGAACCCAACCCTTCTCCAACAAGTCTTGAACTTGTGATTCTATCTCCTTGGTTTCCTCGGGGTTTGTTCTATAAGCGGGCCTATTTGGTAGGCTTGCCCCCGAAATGAAGTCAATTTGATGTTCTATACCTCTGATGGGAGGGAGTCCAATGGGCCCCTCATTAGAGAATATATCTTCAAATTCACTTAAAAGTTTTTCTATTGGAGGAGGTAGATTCATAAGTTCACTACTTGTGGCAGTGCATGTAAGTGTTCCTTTACAAAAGACAAGGCTTGGTTGTTCAACAAGAAGCAAATTTTCCAAAACGTTTTCAAAAGGCTTTTCTTGTTGAGCAACCTTGTGAGAAGGAACACTCTTCTCCCACGCCTTCCTATCCCTAAGGATTTTCTCTTTTTCTAGCGCTTTTTTTTTTATTTTCCTCATCCCTCTTATGTTTCATTTGTATTTGGTCTTTCACCACTTGAGAATGTGGTAAAGGACTAAGTACAAATTTCTTAAGCTTGTGGGTGAAGGAAATCTCGTTAGTGAGACCATCATGCAAGGTTTTCTTGTCAAATTGCCATGGTCTCCCTAATAAGATGTGGCAAGCTTCCATAGGCACTACATCACATAAAACTTTGTCCTTGTAGTTCCCTATGGAAAACTTGATTTCCACTTGCTTGTCTACACTTAGTTCCCCATTTTCATTAAGCCATTGAAGTTTGTAAGGTTTTGGGTGAGGAACTACTTGTAGATTAAGCTTTTCCACCATTCTAGCACTACAACAATTACAACTAGATCCACTATCCACAATGAGGGAACATATGTTTTCTAAAACATTGCATCTTGTATGGAATATGTTCTCTTTTTGTGTTTCGATGGATTTGCTAGGGTGATTGTTGAGGGTTCTCCTAATCATAAGCAATTCTCCCTCTAGTGGAGCTACCCTCTCATCCTCTCCCCCCTCCTCTCTCTCACTAGGCTCATCCTCGCCACTAGTGTATTCATCTACACCCTTGAGAAACAAAGTCCTTTGGTTGGGGCATTGTGCTTGCACATGCCCTCTACCATAGCACTTGAAACACTTAACATCTCTATCTCGGATGGGTGGGGTGGAGGTTTCTTTGGTTAAGGGTTTGGTAGGTTCTTTTTGTTTTTCTTTTGATGTACTACCCTCCCTTCTAAACTCTTTCTTGGGATAAAAGCTAGAGTAGGAACTCACCCTTTGACTTGAAGTTTTGCACAAGATTTGTTGTTAAACTTTAATGCAAAGTTGAACCAAGTCATTCAAGTCTTGGTAAGGTAGGAGTTCTACCCTATCTCTTATCTCAAGTGATAGGCCACTAAGGAACCTAGCTATGGTGGTGTCCTCCTCTTCCCTAACGGATGCTCTCATCATGTAGAGCTCCATTTTCTGCCTATACTCTTCCACGCTCATGTTCTTTTGTTGGAGTCTTTGGAGCTTGTCCATCAACTCCCTGTGGTAGTAGGAAGGTATGTGGCGACGTCTTAGGGCTCCCCTAAGGTCATTCCAATATGCTATGGGAGGTTCCCTATGAAGACGTCTTTCTCTTTCGAGAGAGGTCCACCAATACATGGCGTTCCCTTGGAAACTAAGGGCGGCTAGGGGTACCTTACGTTCTTCACTCACCCTATGGCAAGCAAAGAGTTGCTCTACTTTCATCTCCCAATCTAGGTAGATTTCTACATTTTCTTTACCATGGAAGTGAGGTAGGTCTACTCTAACCTCCCTTGGCCCCTCTTGTTCCCTTTGCCTATTTCTTCTAGGGGGTGGTTGGTAATAGTCATTGATTATAAGGCTCCCCTCCCCTAGAGACTCATTACTCTTAGATGCATGAGTATGAGATTTCTTTGATTTTTGTGATTTCTCTTCTTGGGCTTTAGCCAACTCATTAATTTTAGTCTCATTCTCCAATTGTCTAAAAGAAATCATTTGCACAACTTGTGAAACTTCTTTCAAAAGAGTTTTTATAGATTTTACTTCACTTTCAATAGACTTTGGAGAGTGAGGAGAAGAAGACATGGCTAAAGTTTTGTGTATACGAGTATTTTACCTTGAGAAAATTTAGGAAAGCCAAAGAAGGTAGTTTTCCAAGTAAGGGAGGTGAGTCACAGAGGACTACTTCAATACCAAGCCTTTGCCTTAGCCAAAAACTATCCCTCAATGTCTTCACACAAAGCTTTCTCTTAGTAAACCACTTAGAACACAATTAAGTTGAGAAATCATATTTTAATGCAAGTTAACTAATTAACCAGGCAAGACTAATTAACAAAGCTTAAACAAGGTAACACACATGAAAAGCGTAGCTAATTAAGCAAGGAAATGTAGTTAAAACAATTAACAATTTGCTAATTAGTAAACTCTGTACTAGTCGGCCCTAGGTGAGGCTTCTTGGACACTTGGAGCCCTTGAAGACACACTCACCGTCTAATCACGTAATTAAAGAAGTAATTAACACAAGTTAAGTTGCAAAGAAAATTAAGAAAACTCCCTTTGTTGATCCTTTTTTTGCTATTGGCACTTCCTTGGTTGTCTTTTCTTGTTGGACCCTCCAAGTGTTTGTGGTATTTTGAGAAGTATTTGTTTCTGCCTTTGCTCTTGTTCCCCTTAGAATTAAGGACTTAATTCTCCAATTCCAGCACCTATCAAGAAGACTAGACCTTACTCAAGTCAAATTTCCACTCAAATAAGCACCAATTGAGAATTAATTCCAACACCAAATTTAGAGGTCAAAGAATGAAAGCAAGAAACAATTTAATTGGAAAAACAGTACCACACAAATGGAGTTAGATTGTGACAACTAGAAAGAGTTCCAAGAATATTAGACAAGCAAATAAAGGTACTCAAATAAAGGTAGACACACAAAATGAATCCTAAGAATAGCACTAGAATAGATTTCAAAATCAAAAAAACAGCACCACTGAAAAATTGTTGTGGGCTAGAGAATGTGATTTTCCCCGATTTATGCTGAGCTGCCCCCTTAAGATTTGATTCTGAAAATTTATATGCCAAATATTCAAGATCTTAACTAAAATCTGGCGTTGGTTTCACTCCAAACGCATGAACCATTTTTTTTTAATAAATTTTTCAAATTCAGTGTTCAGTTACGCCAACTATAGCGCCCAGATTTGCACACTGTTTTTAAAATATTTATCATTTTTTTTTCTATTGACTCTTTTGAGATGATTCTTTTTTTGTCTTTTCTGTAACACCCCAATCTTGCATAATCCAGAGAATAAAAAATTTCCTATGTAGGGAAATAATTTTCTGAAACAAAACAGCCAGCACAGAGTATGTAAAACAGGGGATTCTGTAAAAACTGGAAAAAAAACAGCAAGAGACCAAAAGATAAACACAATGGAATTAATGAAAAGGAATTTGTGTAGATCTAAACACAAATATGAACTCAAACTAAAAAAATAAAAGGTACCAAAAGATCAAAACACAGCAGATTCAAAACAAGTATTTAGACCAAAATCAAGAAACAATTAAGCCAAACAAAGTACTACTTATGATTTGATGACATTTTGGAAAAACATGACTAGACAAAACACATATGGATTCAGAAATTAAAAGACTCAAAGAGCATAAAATAAAACAAATAAACTTGCAATAAAGACTCAAATACCTAAAATAAAAACAGTCACTCAAAGGTGTATGGAATCCTACCAAAAATTGTACAAGGATTGCTCAAGATCAATTAAGCAAAGTGCACCGATTGGATTTTCCAATAGCACACCAAAACAAAGTAAAAATTAAAAACAGCAAGACAAGTATGAAAACAAGATGAACAACATGAAATAAAGAAGAACTCAAAATGAAAAAGACCAAGAACTACTCATCTTTGAAGAACCTATGCTCATGATACCAAATGATGGCAAATTCATGGAGCTCTTCTCGGAATCATGTGAAAATGGGTGCGGAAGCTATGGATTGTAATGTGCAAGATCCTCCTAGGAGCTATGGTGATCTTGAAGGTGCATGATGTGTATGGAAAGAGGGAGGTTCGGCCAGCCCTATGGTAGGTGATGAAGATGAAGATTAGATCCTAGAAACTAGGGAAAAGCAAAGTATGGCACAATGTTGGCAGCATAACTTTACTCTCATTAATCTTGAAAATACAAGAGCTAGGCATCTCCTTTTATAGGCTAAGGAGGCCGTAAATCCTAAGCTAATTACACATGAAATGTGAGAAAAATGAAATGGAAATGAGAAGGCACATGGCACATGGACCACATGGCCGTTCATGTGAGCTAAAGTTCTAGAATGTGCACAAAATCTAGGGTAAATCACATATAAGACAAGTTTGTGCTTTCTAACACTACACTAATTACTAAGCGACCCCTAATGGGCCTCCATGTAACATATACAAGGTCTTCTCTCTTCCATCCGTGGCTAGATCCATTTGGGCGTGAATGTGCTTAGCCATTGACCTTGTAATAGGTCCTAGACGGTCTAGGCCTCCTCCTAGACGCTCCATGTGTAGCCTCTCTTCATCATGTCCTAGACGCTCCCTTCTTGAGTCTAGACGCTCATCACGGTCTAGTCTTGGGTCTTGGCTTCCATGGTGAGGTGTGCTTGGCCCTCCTCCATCACCTTCCGCATTCAGATCTTCTATCCTAGGGTGCTATTAAAAATTAAATTTAGCTTCCCTTACATCAATTGCTTGCTTTCCAAGCAAATTTTAGAATTTTATTCCCCACAGTCTGGATAAGCTTCAAGATTTACGGGCCTAATGCAAGTTATCCAAATTGAACAAAAATTCAATATATAGTAGAGTAAGTTGAGAGGATTAAACTTCTCAACTGACCCCACCAAGATTGATGACTAAATCCTAAGGAAAAATAGAGAACAAAGGAACTTTATAGCAAAAATGAACTTACTCGGTTTGAAAATATGATCGGGTAGAAATGTTCCTTAACTCCTCTGCTACAATGTGGTATTATCAGATTCTAAAATAGATGAGGTATGAAGTGAGAAATTAAGAGAGAAGGGAGAGGAGAGAAGTTGGTAGAGAGAGAAAGTGATTTGGAAGAAAGAAGAAGAAAGAGATTAGGGTATGATGCTCGTATCACCTCTTCAATTTCCCAAGTGGAATCTCCAAAGATGAGATCCCACAATACTCTCACCATGGGAATACTTCTTCCACGAAGTTGTTTCACTTGTGAATCTAAAATTTTGATTGGCTTCACTTCAAACGACAAATTTTCTTTGACCTGGATGGAATCAGACTCTAGAATGTGGCTAGGATCAGACACATACTTTCTTAGTTGGGATACATGGAAAATATTGTGAATGTTAGCTAAAGGAGGAGGCAAAGCAATTTCGTAAGTCACAGGACCTATTCTCCTGAGAATTTGATAAGGTTCTATGAACTTAGGAGTCAATTTCTTGGATTTGAGTGCTCTTCCTACACCAGTGAACGGTGTAACTCTAAAAAAGACATGCTCACCCGCAAAGAATTCTAAAGATCTTCTTCTTTGATCTGCATAAGATTTTTGTCTGCTGAGAGATGTTTTCAATCTTTCCTGAATCATTTTTACTTTCTCATTGGTTTGTTGTATTAATTTTGGTCCAATTAACACACAGAGGTGTCCTGCACTTTCTTCCGTACAATGCCTCAAATGGAGCCATTCATCTGCTTGCTTGGTAACTATTGTTGTAAGTGAACTCTACCAGTGGTAGAATTTCATCCCAACTGCACAAATGATCTAACACACAAGTCCTAAGAAAATCCTCTAAGGACTGGATAGTTCTCTCTGATTGTCCATCAGTCTGAGGATGATATGTTGAACTAAGTCTGAGTTTAGTCCCCAAAGTTTCTTGAAGTGTTTGCCAAAATCTGGAGGTGAATCTGAGATCTCTATTTGAAACTATGCTGGAGGGTACACCATGCAATCTGACTATTTCATCTATGTAAATCTGGGCCAACTTCCGCATAGAGATTCTCAAGTCTATAGGTAGGAAGTGTGTCGTCTTTGTCATCCTGTCCACTATGACCCAAATAGAGTCATGCTTCCTCAAAGTACGTGGTAAGTGGGTAAAAAAATCCATTGAGATACTATCCCACTTCCACACTAGAATGTCTAACTGAGTTAACATGCCTCCAGGTCGTTGATGTTCAATCTTTGATTTCTGACAAGTCAAGCAAACAACTACAAACTTAGCTACATCATTCTTCATGCCATGCCACCGATAAGACTTCTTGAGATCTTGATACATCTTGGTCATTCCTGGATGTAAACTGAGTTTGCTTTTATGACCTTCAGATAACACTGTTTCCTTTAGTTCATTATCCTCTGGTATGCATATTCTATTTTTGAATCTCAAAATACCATCCACTCCTAATGAGAAGTCTTTAGCTTTGTCAGTATTTAATAAGCCCATGAAGTTCTTCAATTTTGAATCTTCCAATTGCTTCTCCTTCACCTTCTCCAGAAATTCATTAGTTATAACAAGTGTATTACAACTAATGCAATGTGAAGACATGGAAACCTGCAAAGTCATACTCCTGAAATCTTCAATCAATGCTAGCTCTCTAATCTTAAGCGACGACATTTGTATCTTTTTACGACTCAACACGTCTGCAACAACATTTGCCTTCCCGGGATGGTATATTAGCTTAAAATCATAGTCCTTTAAAAATTCAATCCACCTCCTCTACCTCATACTAAGCTCCTTCTGATCAAACAAATACCTCAAGCTTTTATGATCACTAAACACATCAAAACTAACTCCATAAAGAAAATGTCTCCATATTTTTAAAGCAAAGACAACTGCTGCCAATTCTAGATCATGAGTTGGATAATTTCTTTCATGCACCTTTAATTGACGAGAAGCGTAGGCAACAACTTTCTTATTCTGCATTAGAACACAACCCAATCCCTGATAGGAAGCATCACAGAAAACTTCAAAAAGACTTATTGGTATCAGGGATTGTCAATACAGGAGCATTAGTCAACCTTGTTTTCAACTCTTCAAAGCTTCTCTCACATTGTTCAGTCCATGCAAAAGGATGATCCTTTCTAGTGTATTGGGTCAAATGAGCCACTATTTTAGAAAAGCCTTCTATAAATCTCCTGTAATATCCAACTAACCCAACAAAGCTTTTGATTTTTGTAACTGTTTTAGGACGTTCCCACTGAAGTACAACCTCCACTTTAGAAGGATCTACTGATATTCCCTATGCAGAGATGACATGTCCTAAAAATTGTATTTCTGACATCCAGAAGTCACATTTTGAAAGTTTAGCATATAACTGTTTTCCTCTCAAAATGTTCAGGACGGTTCTAAGATGTTCTGCATGTTCTTCCCTTGTACGAGAATAGATCAAGATGTCATTTATGAACACTACCACAAACTTATCAAGAAAAGGTCTGAATATCCGATTCATATAATCCATGAAAATAGTTGGAGCATTAGTCACCCCAAATGGCATAACTAGAAATTCATAGTGACCATACCTTGATCTAAAAGCAGTCTTTTGAACATCTTCCACTTTCACTAAAATTTGGTGATAACCTGAGCGCAGATCTATTTTAGAAAAGACAAATGCTTCATGCAACTGATCCATCAGATCGTCAATTCTAGGAAGAGGATATTTATTCTTTATTGTTAACTTGTTTAATTGTCTGTAATCTATGCATAGACGTCATGAACCATCTTTCTTCTTCACTAATAACACTGAAGCTCCCCATGGAGAAACACTAGGTCGAATGAATTGTTTCTCTAATAAGTCTTCTAGTTGTTTCTTCAATTCAGCTAACTCTACTGGTGCCATTCGGTATGGAGAAATTGACACAGGGCCTGCTCCGGGAATCAAGTCTATTGCAAACTCTATCTCTCTTTTAGGTGGAAGTCCAGGAATCTCGTTAGGAAATACATCCATAAACTCCTGAACTACAAACATATCTTTTTGTACTTTATTAGTAACTATAGAACAAGACAAGAGCATAAAACATTTTTCACCTTCTTATATCTCTCTTTCAAGTTGTTGAGCTGAGATAACCTGCATTCCTTCTAATCCAGGAAAAATTAACTTCTTTCGACCACAATCTATAAGGATATGATTAGCAGACAACCAATCCACTCCCAATATAACCTCCAAATCTTTTAGAGGTATACAAATCATGTTGATTTTGTATCTCCGCCCATCTATAATTACTGGACACTCAGCACACATGGAAGAAGTTACTATAATACCTTATGTTGGTGTAGATACCACCAACTCAAATTCTAACTCTCGGACTAGCAACTTAAGCTTCTTAGCACAATCAAAAGATATAAAAGAACGGGTTGCCCCATAATCAAATAATACAGATGACTGTGTTCCAAGGATAGAACAAATACCTCTAACAAGGCTATCAGACTGTGAAGCTTCAGCTCCACTAATAGCAAAAACTCTGCCAGCAGCTTTGGGTTTTTTATTACTATTTTGTTGTACTTGTTGCACTCTGCCAGAATTTGGAGCTCCCAATTGGACACGACAGTCTTTTGTTTCATGACCATACCTGTGACATCTATCACATGTCACATTTGACACTGGATGAGGGCAAAATCTAACAACATGTGGCCCACCGCATCTAAAACATCTGAAACTAGGTGCTGATTGAGAACTGGGTCTTCCACTGCTATAAGATTGATGTTTGAAATAAGGTTTCTTTCTATCTTCATATTTAGGCATGCTTTTAGAAGGTCCTCCCACTAGAGGCTTAGCAAGTCTGCTACTATTTTTCAAACTCTCCACTAGTTTTGCTTTCTCCACTAGAGCAGGGAAATCTCTAATGGACATAGGAATCACCACTTCTTTAAGCTCTTGCTTCAACCCAAACTCAAATTTTCTACATCTCCAAGCCTCAGTCATGGTCTGGGTGTAAAATCTAGCTAGGTGTTTGAACCTAGTAGCATATTCAGTGACTGAAAGATTTCCTTGTTCCAGCTGCATGAATTCAATTTATTTTGCATACCTGACACTATCAGGAAAATACTCCTCCAGGAATCTTACTTTGAAGTTCTCCCAAGTGACATCTTCTCCTTTGTCTTCCATCATTTGCTTCATGCCTATCCACCAGAATTCAGCTTCTTCAGTTAGTATATAAATGGCATAGGATAACTTTCTCTCTTCAGGGCATTGAGTAGCTTCAAAGATTCTTTCTATGTCTCTCACCCACTGGTCTGCTCCATCTGGATTTACCTTGCCATTAAATCTGGGTGGATTGTGTCTCAGAAAATCCTCCAGACTAAAAGTATGGGGTTGTTGATGAAGCTGAGATGCTTCTGTTACTAATCTAGCTAATTCTAATTGATGAAGGGCGTCCTGATGCTGTTGTGCCATAGTAGCACTCTGTAGTTGCAAGGATGTTGCCATCATCTCTATTGCCCGAGCTAGGTTGGGCATATCTACTGGTGGAGGAGGAGTAGGTGGTCTACGTGCCATCTACTAAGCACATAAAGAATTGGGTTCGAAATTACTAAAATTTCCAACTACATCTTTAAGACAAATTAATTTCAAAGAAATTAATCATACGAAACAGGTAAAAACCAATCAAAACTTATCTCTAAAATGTACTTTAGCTATTTAGAATTAAGATAGAAAATAATCTTGATCCATTCATGAGTGTGCACCCTCACCACTCTATCAAGATTCTTTTCATTCTTAATACTTTCATCTATATTCATAACAATTAAATTTATTTGACTCGAACACAAAAAAGATTTCAAGAAAAAAAAAACTTTGTCAAACATCTTATTATAAACTTTTAACTAAGTCTGGAGGCTAAACTTAAACATAAATCTACATGCAGGAGAAACATAATAAACCCACTATCCTCAGGTTATCCTAAGGATGAACCGCTCTGATACCATTAAATGTAACACTCTGGAAAATAACATCTAACTATTACAATGCAAGTTCTACATATTTCTATACAAGCATAAAGTTTTTCAAAACATTCATAATACATGATGAGGACATATAGAAATACAAATATTTACAATATAAGTTTCAAAATCAACACCCTAAAGCTCTTCAAATCCTCAAACACCTGTAAGATCATCTGCTCATGTACGTAGTACAGTCATCGCGGTTCAAACACAACAAGAAAAACAAGGGTAAGCTAGTGAAAATAGAATTTTATAATATACACAATTAAATCAAAAGAGAAAACCAAGTTACATGATCAATTTCTCAAATTATTCTATCTTCTCCAAATCTCAACAATAAAACAATCACATAGATCTCACATGGATCTACACATTCACAATATTCAACAAACAACATCTTCCGGAAGACCCGTATTAAGTAAGTCCTACTAGAGACTAACACCTGATCCAAAAATTACCAATGAATCCAACAGAAAGGATCAAGGTAAGTTCAATACAACCCAAGTCGTGCATCTCATATGTCACGGTGTGCATGAACTCCCCCATCAACTTCTCACCACCTGATATCTTAGTCAATGTGACTTAGATCATCAGTGAAGCTCAGAGATCTTTGTTACCACATAGGCATTAATACTTAAGACACAACAAACATCCGTCCATACATTATCCCAAATGTGTGAATTCAATTCCATACCATTTTGTCATACAATATCATTCAAAAAGTGATCCACAATATTCAAAAGCGTAATTAATATAAAAAAAAAACATTTAAATATTAAACCATCAAAATATAATATTTTTACAAATTTAAATAATATATAAACATACAACCCAACATATAAACACACAACATCCCTGCAAGAGAAATTGAATATGGGGACCACGTCCCTTCCACATTCAGATCTTCTATCCTAGGGTGCTATTAAAAATTAAATTTAGCTTCCCTTACCTCAATTGCTTGCTTTCCAAGCAAATTTTAAAATTTTATTCCCCACCATCTGGATAAGCTTCAAGATTTACGGGCCTAATGCAAGTTATCCAAATTGAACAAAAATTCAGTATATAGTAGAATAAGTTGAGAGGATTAAACTTCTCAACTGACCCCACCAAGATTGATGACTAAATCCTAAGGAAAAATAGAGAACAAAGGAACTTTAGAGCAAAAATGAACTTACTCGGTTTAAAAATATGATCGGGTAGAAATGTTCCTTAACTCCTCTGTTACAATATGATATGATCAGATTCTAAAATAAATGAGATATGAAGTGAGAAATTAAGAGAGAAGGAAGAGGAGAGAAGTTGGTAGAGAGAGAAAGTGATTTGGAAGAAAGAAGAAGAAAGTGATCGTGTGGGATGGGGGAAGTGTGGGGTGGGGGGAAACCTTCTGCTTTTAAAAAAAAAGTGTTGTTACAAAGTTATATATAAATATACAAATTAAAAAGATTTCAATATCAATAAGATTGAATAATTATTTCATATAATTAAAACCATATTCATTTTTATAATTCAAAATATTTTTTCTTTAATCGCGTGTATTACAAGTAATAAACAAAAGATAAAGAAAGCTATGAAACACTACGTACATATACTTAGAAGAATGTTACCAAAATAAAAAATAATTATTAAAGAAAGAATTAGTTTAAAAAATAAAATTTCTTAACTGACGATTAGTAAAATCTCAAAAAACTCACTGACAAAAAAAAAGTTAAGAGTAGGAAAATTTAGAACAAAAATAGACATTTTAAATTAAATTTTGATAACCGGAACTGTTTTTAAATTTTACTACCTTCCAGTCGATAAGATTTATTTGCGAAGAAAAAAAGAGTAACAAATTCCTTAACAAAGAGACAAATTAAAGATGAGTTGAAAAGGGAATTGGTGATAAAAGAAAATAATTTGGAAGAAGACGAAGAAAGGGTGTTTTATCCACCACCCCATCATTTATAAAAAAAAAAAAAATCTTATTTAATTATTTATCATTATGGAAAGCTTTTTCCGAAATATAATTTGAAAATATTATTTCACAAAACATATTTTAGAACATGTATAATGTTCAAAAAAATAATTTTTCAGAAATATATTTTATAAATTCTAAAAAATATGTTTCGGAAACATTTTAGAAAAAATAATTTAGAAGTCCTTTTAAAAAGGTTTAAAATAATTTTTGCCAGAATATATGGGGTTGAGAGAGAAATTTGTTGGGTGCACAAAGAAACACCCAAGAAAAAATAGAAGATAAAAAAAAACTGGAACTAGGCCCAATTCTTGTGATAAATTTATTACATTTAAATATTTTCTCTAAAGTAATTTATTTTCTCAATAAATACATTACATTTTATACTATAAATATTTACATCGACATAATTTATTCAAAACAAAAAATAAAAAAAATCTTTACAAATTTAGAATATGAGTCAACCACGATGTTTACAAGAAAAACATTAAAGGATCCATTTTCTACTGAAATATGGTAGAAATTAAATTAATTTTAGAGATCTTAGATGTTAATGTTATGCAATGAATGACTCCGATGTTTAAAACATAAAAACAAATAATAGCGGGTGACAGCTAACAAAGGAAAATAATAAAAAAAGAATGAGAAAAAGAAGTTTCCTTCGAAATTCACGAACATGAACACCAAAACCAATGTCTATATATGTTCCTCTTGTTCAAGTGCTTTGAAATCCTGTTAATATATATATACATATATGGGTGGCTTAGCTAAGATAAGAAGACACCATGTTGTGAGCCTGGTGGTGGCAATAGGATTGTGCATCACTGCTGTTGAATGCACCAAACATGTGAGCATCAAGAACAGTCTAGGATCTGGAAAAAACATGAGTTTGCATTGCCAGTCCAAGGACAATGATCTGGGACAGCAAAACATAGAAAATGGGAATGAGTTTGGGTGGGACTTCTCTGACAATGTTTTTGGAAGCACTCTGTTTTTCTGTGATCTGGGGTGGCAAAATGTTGAGCACTACCATTTTGATGCTTATTCCTTCGGCAGGGACAGGGTACGATGTGATGGTGCAGGATGTTCATGGCTAGTATCTGCTGAAGGCATTTATGGCTTCAATGGACAAACGGGCTTCTGGGAATTCATGTTCCAATGGCCAAATTAATTCATCATTTCATGAAATTCAACCTAAATCACACATCTATTTTCTGAGAATGATTATAATAATAAACACCTACTTTCAGTCTCCTATGTTCTTTTGCTTCTTGTCACTCTTCTTAAGTCTGGGGTGATTATTATCACCTTTATTCTATTAGTGTTAGTTTAATATCGATAAGTATTTATCCTTACGTTCAATTTACATTTAATATTTTGTTTAGAGGTTAAGGTTAAAGACCATTTAAATACAATTTCATTTATTAATTTTTTAGAATATTTTTTTAAAGATAAAATGATGACGAAATCTTAATATAAATTGCAATGATTATCTTCATAAATCTATCTGAACGGATTCGAGTGGAACCATTGATATTCTCTATCCCTTCCTATGCAATGATGGAAGTAAAACATTAAGAAGGTGAGTAATAAAAAAAAATATCACATCGGTGATAATATCTCTTGCGTTAAAATATGTAAAGAAAAAAAAATAAAAGATGTAGAACACAATAAAAGAAAAGAAAACATTAATATAGAGATGTTATATTTAATCAAGGTATGCAATATTCAAATGTGTAAGTTGTGGTTTTTATTTATTTTAGAATATTATATTATTTATTCTAAAATATACTTTTGTTGCTAAAGAAACAAATTAATATATTTATTAATATCATAATATATGATTATTCATTCATATGTATAAATATTTAATGTTAGCATTATTATATATTTATTAGCATTTAATATATACTAATAAATATAAATTAATATGTTAATAAATATGAAGTATTATATTTATCTTAAACCTTCTTTATTAATGAGAGATAGTAGGAAGATTTTTAAGATATTTCCACAATTCATCTAGACGAATTATTTTCTTTCTCTACAGTTCATTTTCTTGAAATATAGTAATTAAGATTAATTATTTATTAAAACCATTAAATTTTAAGAAAGTAAATTATGAAAATGAGAAATATTTTCCTCAAAGTTTTTTTAAGAATAACTTAATATCCTTTCTCTATCTGTAATATGTCCAATATAGTTTTGATTCATGTGTTAAACCAAAATTTTAACTGCGGTAATTTAGAGGTGAAGGTGTGTGAGCTTCCAACCCTACTATCATTTTTCAAATTTCTTCATTTTTTTTAAGTAATCATGTCACTCCAATTTTTGTTTAGCTCTTTTAATTTTATTAAAAATATTTTAACTCTCACTGGGAAAAAGAAAATTTTGGTCCCTTTATATGTAAACCTCTACCTCACTGCTTGGATTGTTATGTTCATCATTATATCATTTGTAAAATTACTTCTTAACATCATATAAGTAAAATATGTTAAATATTCTTTAAAAGATAATGAATTCAACCACAAAAACATCACAAATCTAAAACTTGCACAACTTAAACTAAAATGAAAAATAATCACATCATTATAATATTTGAAAGATTTTTATGTTATACCTTTTTTCAATTTTTAAAAAATAAAAAATATTTCTTGATTCATGATGGAACCAATTTCATGCCTGAGATGGATATGGAAATCATCTCATGGCTTTTTTAAGTACAAGACCTTTTACACAGAGATGAAAATATTTTTTTTTTTATCTTCAATTTATAAAACTAATAAACATTTTAAAATTTGGAAATTAAGATTTAGACCTGTGTTGGGGAGATTAATAAAGCCCTGGATTCTATTACTATGGTCTTTCGATATTCTTTTTATTGATACTAGGCGAATCCATCTTTTTTATTTTTATTATTTATTTATAATTATATTTAATATTAAAAATAAAATAAAATATTTTATTATTTATATATTATATTATCAGTATAAATTAATAACTCATTTTAATAGATATAAATACACATTAGAAAACACATTTTTTTATTGTATCTGTGATTGAAAACATAACTAAAATAGTTGTTATATATAACAATAATTTAATTATGATTAGATATATTTAAAATCTTAGTTTATATCTTAATTTATAATATTGGTTGATTTATTATAATAAATATATTTATCATATAATATTTATAATTGTTTATTAAAATTTCAAAATTTCAAAATAATTAAAATAAAATAAAATAAAATATTAATAGAAAAATAAAATAGAATAAAAATTGTAAAAAAACGATTTTAAAGAGAAATTTTTTATATAAATATTATGTTATTTTTACTCAAATTAATCCTATTTTAATTATTAAACTTTGTTTTAAACTCTTTTAGAGTCTGTTTGGATGTACTGTTCACAGACAAAGAAGTGAGGAGATATCCGCTATTTAGATTTCGGGTTTTGTGGGGAAGAGAATGTTAGGATATATATGTGAATAGTAAATATTTTCTCCCCTCAAAATGAAGAGAGGTAGAAGGAAAGTGACATCAACATATAATTTACCCTCATTTATTTTTTTATTTTCCATCACTACAAGATTTTTAATATTAAAAAAATAGTATTTTGTTTATTTATACGAGATGTAATTTATTTTCTAATTTTATAATATGTATTTAATATTTTAATAAATTATTTGAGTTTTTGTTTTTATTTAATTTATTATTGTGTTTATATTAATATATTTTTGTGTATAATTATTATGTTTATGAATTATAATTTATTTCATTATAATTTTTTATGAAATTATTTTTATTATTAATTACCTTAATTTTTGTTTAGTATTTTTTATTTTTCATTAGTACAGGGTTTTTAATATTAAAAAATAATACTTTATTTATTTATATAATATCTGATTTATTTTTTGATTTATTTTTTAATTTTATAATACATGTTTAATATTTTAAGAAATTATGTGAAGTCCTATTTTTATTTAATTTTTTGAATACATATTTTTTTTAATTATAGTTTTTAAATTATATCTATTTATATTTAATACATATTTATTTTTTCTAATTATAATTTTTAAATTTATGATTATGTATTTTTAAAAAAACTCATTTTATTATTAAATTTTTTAATAAGTAAGGATAAATTTGTAAAGTAATATTTAACACCTTTAAAAAAATTTCAAAATTCTTTCAGAATTATTACATCACTCACAAACTTCCATTAATTTTTCTCACACATCTACAATCCATCACGTTAAACTCAACCGTAGTTATTTCTTGTTTTCTTTTCTTTCTTCTTTATTATATCTTTTGATAAAGTTTAACGTTTTGCCTTTATTTTCTTTGTGTCGCGTTTGTTTAAGTTTGTAAATCCAATTCTCATAAATTTTAATATTATATCTTACCTTAAAACAGTTAGTGAGTCAATGGTCCTAAATAATTAGAATAATTTTTAATTTAGATAAGTGCATTTTTATTCTATAAATATTTAATTCTTTTTTCTACTAATAAATTTGAGTTTAATATTGGTTTATTTAGTTAAGTATATAGCCTTTGATCAAAGTTTGATTTTATTTTATATTGTTTTAGGTTTCTAGAGTTTTTGTGTTCTCTAACCTACCTTTAGTTATTGCTTAGAATACAAGTTTCTTTCAAATAAAGATAAGTTATATTTGACAAACTCTTATTAATGACTTACATTGTAGAATTTAATTAATGAGTTACATTGTAAAATTTAAATGAATCTAAATCTAGGATGACTTTATGTATGTTATGAAAGGCATGAAAGTGACTTTGTCTTGATTGAATGACAAAATGTGATTTGACTTAAGTTAGGTGCATTTTGGATAAGAAATGTCTTTTGGTTGAGTTGTAAATGACTAGATTATTGTATTGAAGCATGAATTTAATAAAAGTGAATCTAATTTGAACTTTGAATGATAATTTTGAGTTGTAATATGTATTTGAGCATTTTGAACTTGTTAAGTAAATTTAAATGTTAGTATAATTTCTATTAGTTTTGGAAAAGTATATTTTTGTTCTTTAACTTTTATTCAATGGAGATTACGTCCATCACTTCAACATCCATTTCTTCTTTGTCTTTTATTATTTAGATTCCATATTATCCAATTCCATAAAGAACTAAATCCTCTTTTGTTGAAATTAAACATAATTACCAAACTCTCTTGTATTTTTTTATTATATTTATATACAATGTTATATTTTTTTTTTTATTTGTGTTTAATTTTTATGTTTATTGTTCATTGTGATCTAATCAATCATTAATTAGTTGAAGTTATAAGAGATTAAAACAAATTTAGTTATTCGACTAAGATAAGACAACAAATAAATCATTCATCAGGATATCATAAAATGACTTATTAATCATCTTTAAATCTCTTAATGCAAATTCATTTTATTGAGTTGACATTTATGGTTTCTTTTAAGAGATTCGAAAATAATTTTTCATGATAAAGATTGATGACAATAAAGAAGATAAAAGTCTTTATTTTTAAGCTTAATAATACAAGAGAACAAGATGGTGAAGTCTGATCCCAACAATATCCATGTCAATGTCTCACTAGCTTTCTTTCAAAAATACCAAAAATATTATGATGTTTAATTTTAATTTTTCTTTTAAGTTCTTGTCATTTGATTTTACTTCATGTTTTATCATTTATTTTATACATAGTATAATTATTAGTATTACACCAAATCTTATGAATTTGATATTCTTACTTATTTTTTAAACTACTAAGAATAATGATGCACTTGACAAAAAATCAACTATTTCACTAAATATTTAAATCATCTATATTAAAATCTCAAGTTCTGAGAAATTCAAAGATTTTATATACATTTAGAATATACAAAAGTTTGGATATTGACTATTTTAAATTATTTGTGTAGAGTTAAACCTAAAAGAAGATAGTATTAGAAGTTTATTTTCATACATTAACATTCTCACACATATGCTATATTTATTATCTTTCTAAAATAATTTTAATTTTATAAAAAATCGTTCTTAAATATTAGTGTAGGTCTTCCTTTTATGTATGAATATTTGATCATGTAACAAAAATTTATAGTTATTTAACTGATTTTAAGAGTACTAAGATTTTATTTAAATTATTGAAACTACAATGATTTAAACAATTTATTTGTTATTTAATAATAATATATTTTTAACTATAAATACATTTTAATTATTTTGACTTTATTTAATGAAATTTGTTCTAAACTACATAATCCCTCTTTTTATAAAAATTGAAATAAGTACACTAAACGATAATCTACTTATATTATTTTGACTATAAATACATTTGAATTATTTTGACTTTATTTAATGAATTTTTTTCTAAAACACCCAACTTTAATTAGTGCCTAACATTTGGTTAAATTATTACAATACGCGTATTTCGTTTAATGAGAAAACATTTTAGAAACAAAGTAACTGTTGGTAAAATTGAATAAAGTCATTTTTTCTATTACTAGTTAGATGATTATTCCTATTAGAAGTAAATATTTTGTCTTCGTTTGATCATAACTCATTTTTCTTAAGTAATAAATACCTCATTTTTTATTTATTTATCAATCATAATTAAAATATGCATTTTTCATAGAGTTTGTAAATATTAAAATAGACCATAGCCACCAAATATAGCTTAAGCATTAATTATTAATATGCTTTACAAATATTCTAAATTTTAATTTCCTCCGAAATTTTCAAAATTAAACTACATAATCCCTATTCTATAAAAATTTAAATAAGCACATTACGACAATGCGTTTTGTAACAGCGTGTTGTTTTTAAAAAAACAGACCCTGCACACATTATTCTTCCTTATCTCCATTCTCTCTCTACAATTCTCTTCTCTCCCTCTCTCTTAATTTCTCTCCCAATCTTCATCTATTTTAGAATCTGATCATATCACGCTGTAGCTGAGGAGTTCAGGAACATTTCTACCCAATCATATTTTCAAACAGAGTAAGTTCATTTTTACTCTAAATATTCTTTGTTCTCTGTTTTTTCTTAGGATTTAGTCATCAATCTTGGTGGGGTCAGTTGAGAAGTTTAATCCTCTCAACTTATTCTATTATATACTGAAATTTTGTTCTATTTGTATAATTTACATTAGGCCCGTAAATCTTGAAGCTTATCCAAACGGTGAGGAATAAAATTCTAAAAGTTGCTTGGAAAGCAAGCAATTGAGGTAAGGGAAGCTAAATTTTTTTTTTTAATAGCACCCTAGGATAGAAGATCTGGATGTGGAAGGGACGTGGTCCCAATATGCAATTTCTCTTGCAGGGATGTTGTGTGTTTATATATATTGGATTGTTTGTTTATATATTATTTAAATTTGTGGAAATATTCGGTTTTGATAATTTAGTATTAAAGTGTTATTTTTTATGTCAAATAAAATTTTGAATATTGTGGATCGTATTTGGAATGATATTGTATGATGAAATGGTGTGGAATTGAATTCATACATTTGGGATAATGTATGGACTGATGTTTGATGTGTATTAAGTATTGATGCATATGTGGTAACAGAGATTTCACTGATGATCTAAGTTACATAGACTAAGATATCAGGTGGTGAGAAGCTGATGAGGGAGTTCATGCACACCGTGACATATGACATGCACGGCTTGGGTGTATTGAACTTACCCTGATCCTTTCTGTTGGATTCGCTGGTAATTTTTGGATCAGGTGTTAATCTCTGGTAGGACTTACTTAATACGGGTCTTCCGGAAGACGTTGTTTGTTGAATATCTTGGATGTGTAGATCCATGTGAGATTTATGTGATTTTTTTAATGTTAGGATTTGAAGAAGATTGTATAATTTGAGAAATTGATCATGTAACTTGATTTTTCTCTTTTGATTTAATTGGATATATTATAAAATTCTATTTTCACTAGCTTACCCTTGCTTTTCTTGCTGTGCTTGAACTGCGATGACTGTACTACGTACACGAGCAGATGATCTTACAGGTATCTAAGGTGTCTGAGGATCAGAAGAGTTTTAAGGCGTTGATTTTGAAACTTATATTGTAAATATTTGTATTTTCATATGGAGTGTTTTGAAAAACTGTAAGCTTGTATGAAAATATGTAGAACCGGTACTGTAATAGCTATATGTAAATTATGGGGTGTTACACTTTTAACTACCATTATTAAACAAGAGCGTCTTTAAAAACGTTTCTTCAATACAAATGTTTTACCGATTTTTTTCTCAATTTTTATAATTTTCAATATCTTTAATCGTAGCTTGAATTCAACTTTTTAAAAGAAATGGCATAACATTAAATACGATAATTTAATAAACAATATTATAACGGTAGAATATTGAAATAAGCTTTAAATAAAGCTATAATAATTTTAATAAAGTATTGGAACTTTTAATTAATTTAAAAATCAGAATGTACTACAAATAATAGTAGGGATAATCGCGCTTCACTTTAGTTCAAATCTTTTTATAACAAATCCTTCCATACATAAGACTTAAAATATTATCCAAAGTTAAATGCGATTCAAAATTTATTTGAATTTGAATTTAATATAAAATTTGAGTTAGATTAAACAAATATTTTAAGTGAACTTGTCAAGTAAATAGATATGTTGTAAAAAAATTACATAATTATTATAACATCAATATTTTGAACTTGTACTTACATCTATAAACAAGTTACAGTTAGAAATTACAGTAGAAACAGATCATTTGAAAAAAAAAAAATCAAAATATTCCCCTTTGATCGATTTGTGATTTTTTTTTCCGATTTGTAGTTAATTTTTTTATTTTGACGGATCTGTTTTGAACACCTACCTCTAAATAATAATAATCCTAACGTCTGAACTGCCTGTTATGAATACTTCTGCTTTGTTGAAGCTGAGGTAAGTGTGAGCGTGTTGATGTCGTCAATCATATCTAAAATAAATTCTAACAAGGATCAGCATCAACCATCAATATGACTAACACAAAACACTGAAAGCTCCAAACAATGTTATTATGCCACCAATGTCAGCAACAAAAGAAACAACATAAAACATGAAAATGCAAAACCAGCATTTGAACGGTATTATGGAAGCAAATTAAAACTAAGCATGAAAAATCAAAATCAACATACAAAGATTTGAAAGACCAACAGTGGCGGTAAGAGCAAAAGAGCCAAAATCACAAGCAAAATAAAGGCTAGGTCAACTAGTATGTGACATACAAACATCATGAAGCTACGAGGTGTGTCACCAAGAGGCAAGCCAAACTGAAGAAGCAGGCATTGGTTTACTCTACCATCAACTTATCCTCCTACTTTCTTCTTTCTCAATGGATTCACAGTAAAGTACTTCAAATGAAGAGGAAATAACGTGGTATGGATAATCGGCCCAATCCAAACCACGAAGTATAACTAAGTCTCATTATTTGCTTTCATTTTAATACTCATTATAGCTTGATAATTATTGATCTTAATGTCCCCTCCCCACCCATTGATTGATTATTTGTAAGGCTCAAAAGTTCTTTTAAGTTGCCACGATTGGTGTTAAATAGGATTACAAAGTCTCCAACTCCAGTAACTGGCACAAATATGTAACCAACTTACCGGTTCGATTGAAGGATAGCTAAGTAAGGGTCAGACAGTTCCAATTCTCATTCTCATTCAAATACAGGTACAACAGGTATTATGGGATTTGAATTCAAAATTGCACTCTCAAACAGCCAATTCCCCTCTATGTCATCCATCACTAAGGATCAGCTATGACCATGATTACACCACAGAAACCACCAGTATTTTAATCAGTACTATAAAATGGCTGATGGTTTAGGACATTCTCCCTCTTTTACGAAAGAAAATCTTCTCTTAACGGAGTGAGAACCCTAAAATGTGAAAGCATTAGAGAATGCCTCTGCATCGTCGAGTCCCCTTGGAGTAGTCTATGGCAGTAACTTCGGTTACCTGGGCTGGGCAACATGAGTTCCAACCTAAACCTTGAAAGTAAGTGTTTTTTCGGTCCAATTTTTCTTTTTGTTCCTTCTATTTGTTTGTCTAGTACAAATATAAATTGATCTTTGAGTGCATTGACTCACGGTTTCCCGATTAAAGTTTTCACATAAATGACTCTAGTCTTTTATAAGTATTTGAAATGAACACATATTTTTCTTTATATTTTATATGAAAAGACTTATATAAAAAGCAATGAAAATTTTAATCCCCCAGAAACATTCTTCTTTCAAGGATCAATTTGGGTATTTAGTATTTTTTTTCCATTTCTTCATCCACTTTCTCATGTGTTTTTGCTCGTGTAGTTGCTGCTCTGTTTATATCATTCTCGTTACTTTATTTGTTCAAAATATCAAAACCTATTATTTGTTTGTTGTTCTTATGTTTGCTTATAAAACACCATTCCCAATTATAGGATAATGTCAAGCACCCGAAAGAAACCAAAGCAATGCATCCTCACATTACTAAATGAAATATTAGTGTTTTTATGAATTATGTTCAAGACTTTATATGATGACAATCATAAGTATTTTATAAATGTGTTCAATTTTTGTCAAGAAAATTCTGCCAAATCACTCTAGCATGAACAAATTCATTGCTCAATGTAATTGCTAAGCTGACATAACCTGTCATCATAATTCTATAACAAACATATGTTTAAACAAAATGTGACATATGTGAAATCTCTATATCCAAATGTACTATTTACCAGAACCTGTAGTGAACTAAAATCACCTACCTCGCAAATCTGTCGAGTCTCCGGCGGCGCAACTCATCCAAAGGAAGGCCGTCAGAACGGGAACTCCTCTGAAAAGAAGAGAACCCATCGACACCGTTACTCGTCCCACACATCTCACACACACTCCGCAACCCAGAATTGTTCTCATACGTACACGTCTGGCATCTCCACGCCCTGTTAGTTCCCACAGTCCCCCTTCCAGTGATCCTTCCCCGCCGTGGCAAGAACTTGAAAGGCCACTTCAAAAAATCAGTTACCCCTCTAACGAGCAACGTTATGGGATTAGAACCCGAATAAGTGTTCCTCAACTTGACATAAAGAAGCCCTGCGAGAATGCCACCGAGATGCCCAATAAACGAGACACCCGGCACGAGGAGCTGAACGAGAATCAATTCAGCCCAAGCGGCATAACGAGAGGGAACGATAACTCCATGGACGTAGGAGTAATCGCTGGATTGGGAATTGAGAACGACTTTCAAGGCGAAGAGGACGCCGGAGAAGCCAACGGCGTATTCGTTGTAGTAGGGTTTGTCGTAGTCGAAGAAGAGAAGCAGGGATTTGGATAAGATTAGGGTAACGCCCTGGGAGAGGAGAAGCACGGAAGCAACCATGGAAGCGAAATCGACGCTTCCCATTGACGTCTCCAACTGAAATCCTTTCCAGAGAAGCGATAGCATGTTGTAGACAAGGTGCGGTTCACCGATGTGGTAAAACGGCGACAGCAAGAAGCGTTTCAAGTCCTTGTTCTGTTGAAAGAATTAGAATTAGAATCTAGAAGCTTCAAATGAAACTATGATAGCAATAAGAAGAGGAATTGAGAAGCGACCTTGAGAATGAGGTGAGGGTTGAACCAGACTTGCTGGATCGGAGGAATGAGGGACTCGAAGAGGGAGGGGCGGAGATAGATGATAGTGTTGGCCGCGATGAGGGCGGCGGTCACCGGAGGTTTGTGCTCCGACCGGTAATACTCGCTGAAGGTGTGGAGAGCGAGGAGAGGGAGCATTCCCCGAGAAACCCTTTGCCCAATTCTCACTTCCATTTCCGTAAACTCTGAAATTCCAATTCCACACACACAAGAAAATTGAATTGAAGCCCAATATTTGACAGGGAAAACAAATAGTTAGGCCTTAGAGACCAAGGAACCTCAACCCTTCTAGAAGAATCCAGAGGTTTCCTTCAACTCTGAGACAACTTCTTCCACTGTTATTTATTTTTATAAAAAATATTCTAATTATAGTTTAATATTATTAACTACATTAATTGGTTATTTAACAATATTATAAATTATAAATTACATTTGAAAAAGGATCGATAGTTTATTTATTTTTACAGTCTTATACCTTGCTCACTATTCCTATTTTAGATTTTAAAGGTGTTTAAGTTTGTAACTGTTGTAATATGAGTTTAGGGTTTAGGAATATGATTTCAGAATAAAAGAAAAAGTAAGTTTCATAATTTATTTGAGTTTATTTTTCAAAAAATTGGGTACTACTATTAATTGATTAGAAACTATAATTGGTTTAATTTTTAAAGGAAGTACTTAAAAGTAAAAGAAAAAAACTTAGCTAACATTTAAGTCAGTTTATTTTTATAAATTATTTTTTCTTTATTCTAGATTTGTGAAAACAAATGTGTTTATTTTCTTACCTAATAAAAAATTTAAAAAATTAGTTATTATAATAAACATAAAAATAAAAATTTACTAAAATTTATATTAAAATTATTAAAAATGTGTCCATAAAAAATATTTATAACTTTTTTTATAAATTTTTTATCATTTTACTATGGATACAATTTAAAAAAAAAAGTTAATAAAGTACAGCTAATTAAGTTTAAAATAATAATAAAATAAAAAAATTGTATATAAAAATAGTTATGAAATAAAAGGTAATATTGTTCCACAAAGCACAAAAGCACAAGCATTCTTATGCTGGAAAATGTAATGTTGTTACTTAAATTTGCTTTTTCTTACAAAATTAATCTAACCAGGTGATTTGGGTTCTACGTTGTGTTTGTTAGGTGGATCAAAATTGCAAAGTGAATGAGTGACACAAAAGAAGAAATAGAATGGAAAATAGATAAGTAAAAAAATTGTAATCCTGATATGAAAGATTAAAGAACATATAGTAATTAGATAATTTAAGTAATTATATGCTATTGATTAAATCTATTCTTTCTTCTTCAACCATATGTTTGTTGGAAGCAAACAAAGAATAAAGGTTGAAAAATCATCCCAAAGTATAATGTTGTCGGGAAATTTCCTATTATTCCATTAGTTTCAACAATGAAAGGTGTTTTCAAGTCATAACTTAAGTAAAATTGAAAAAGAAAAAAAAAAGAATTATTTATTAGTTTTCAACCTGACAAATACTATCCAGTGTCATTACTAATAGTTTTGGGTAATATATTTTTATTTCAATTTATAGTTAAATTTACACATTTAGTTAAGTAACTAATTTTAACCTTTTAATAAGAATTTGGACAAATTTATTATTCAAATCACTAAAAAAATATTGGATGGGATTGAATTTTTATATTAAATCTAATTTAACTTATTGGTTGGATTGGATTGAGTTAAAATTTTATTTTTTTAAATTTTTAATTTTCAAATATTAACTAAATTAAAAACTAACACAATATTTATAAAAAATAATTGAAAGGTTGAAATAAGTTAATAAATCAAGTCATAACATATTTGTTTAAACTAATTTAAACATGATACAATTTGTTCATAACATGGGTGTTAATTTGTTTTTGAGTGAGTTGGTTTAGGGAGAGTAAGTTTTAACCTAATCATAAACTAAACATAACACAATATAATTGGATTGTATTAGGTCTAAGTCTAGATAGATTATCAAATAACTATATCTAATGAGCATCTTTACAACTAAGCTCATCTTAAGATCCATTATAAGCAGGTGTAATATTTTAAATAACAATAAATTTGAAAATGTTATATAATTAATAAACTTAATGTTACAACTAATAAGTGGTTGGGTGGAGTGATATTGGATATGTTCTTCTAGAATATATAAAGAAACTTAACTCCTCAAATTTATAGGCTATATTAATACCAAAGATATGGAAAATAAACAAACAGCATCAGTGGTTTTGTGGAAGAATGGTACCCTCCTATAGCATTGCTCTGAGTTTGATTCCAGGCTAATGCATTTGTTTTTATTTTTCATCACGGTTACAATGTTAACAAAATTTTATTCATGAAGTATACCAAATTACTAGTCAACATTTACAAGGGACCCTGCAGAACTGAAATTCCGAGGGTCTGCAGTTTTTAAATGCTGCAAAATTCTATAAACCTTTATTTCTTTCTTTTTGCTTTTTCCTACAAACAATTTGACATAGTAATAACACCAAATCATGGCTAAGCAACTTCAGCAAATCCGATACGGAGATTGCCATGGTCAAACACTGTGTGATATGCCCCCAAGAAAAGATCTCCAAGAACCCTGCAACCATACTTCAACTGTCATATACTATTTCAACTACTAACAATAATATGCTGCAGGAATTTCATTCGAATATTATTCATTACCAGAGGGGACCTTGTGGTGGTGGCACATCTAGAGGAACAAAACCACCATAGCAGACAGTGGAGCAACCTTCTTCAATTCTTAGCATATACTGAGAACAAAAAAGGAATATTAAATGTGTAAACTGTTAATATTAGTGGCCAAATATGGAGTCTAGCAACCAACAAAGCTTTGCTATATTTATTCAAGGAAAAATGAAAAGAGCCAAAGCAACTTGAACTAGGTAGCTAACAAACATAGTGCCTTATCCATGCTCATTTTTCTAGACCAATTGACCATAGAATTCAGACCTGTTTTGGAGAGAGGGGAAATGATTTGTTTCCAATAGTGAATGTAATTTGTGGCATGGTGTCAATACGGTTGCAGTCTATAAATGTTTGTCCCACAGGATTGGGAAGCTTCTCACACAGCTTTTACAGAAAAAAACAAAGAGCTTGTAAGTGCAAAATTGGAAAAAGTAGAGCTATTGAATACTCAATTCAAAAGTAAAATCGATCAATCTGAGATTTAACCATTGTGCAACAATTACCTCATCAACATATTTTAATATTTTTTCCTTTGTATTCTTTTGCTTAAGCTGAACTTGAATCCAAAAAACTATCATGTCACAAAAAGTACACAAGGGGCTCTCCTTTGTTCTTGACTCACCCCAACTTTCATTATGTGCAGCTGTTTCAATAACATCACTGCAGGTTAAAGGTAGACTTTGGTTAAGAGAATCGAAATAAAGGAACGAGTCTCAAAAGAAACAAGAGGAGGAAAGTGAGAGGTAGTGTACTTCTTTATATATGTTCTATTACGTGAGCAGAGTCCAATGTCAACGCATATAATTTCAGGCTTTAACTGAAGACATATAAAATATACAAAGAATAGTTAAATTCCCGTTGAGCTTGGATAATCACTGAGTATAAGGAGATAGGTATAGAGAACAAACCCCAGAAATTATATATTCCCATATGGAATCGCCATAGTTATGGACGATGTTTTTACATTCATAACTCACATATCCTTCTGCTCCAATGGCATGGTTAATTTGAGTCACAATTTTCTGCAAACAAAAACTTGTGAGAGAAGAGACACCAAACAAAAGTGAAGAACCAAAAAAAGTACCAAGACAATGTTTGAGATCATACAGTTGGACCGGCTATCAGAGATGTTCCTGAGTCAATAATAGCTGCACAACCACCCGCACATAGCCCTGCAAAATTCAAATTTTATTTTGTGAGTCAAGTCTATGAAATATTGTGAAGAAATGAATTAGAATCAGTTGTATAAGTTGGCAGTTAAAAACACACTGATACTGTGAGAATGAACCTATAGGAGAAATTCAATGAAAAATTAACACCCTGAACATTGTATGTAGCAACTTGTAACTGATATAGAATCTTGAGCAATTTCAATCTTTTCATACATTTTTTTATCAATATCTTTCATAACTATAAGCAACAATGAAAAAACAAGGCATGTAGATTAACATCAAGCGGAGTAGAAAATGAAAGGGAGAGAACCTGTTGGATTGTTTGCAAGTAGAATATCTCCCACGTCAATCTGGAGATGAAAGCACAAAATGTCAATATCCACATGGTTGATGCTAAGAGCCACACAGAAATAAATAAAGCTATAAATATAGTAGACCTGCCAATAATCTTTATGAGTAAGTGGAACATAAGTATGGTCACCCTTAAAGTGTTTCCAGTCAATACCACCAAAGACAATCTCACCCCCTATCTTTGACATTGGGTCTGGGTTTAGCCAGAGGGAGAAAATCTTTTGAGTCACGTGCCCTTGTTCTATCATGTTGTACCTGCATTCACGGAACTAATCACTGTATTTAAGGCATCAAAAGCTATGAGGGGATACTTTGATTTTTCTTCTATCCTTGTCACCAAAGACAATCACAGCACTAAGCATGTGCTCTTCTTCACTCATTATTGAAAGGGAAAAATTAAAGATCAAATATTGCAAGGAATAATTACCACACTGGTGTGACTTGTCCCACTGAGTTATTCAGGAATCCAAGTCCAAGTATCCCATCAAAATGATGTGCTAAAAACGCTAGAGGTCCTTCCTTTGTAATCTCAGCAAATTGCTGGATGGAAAGGAACTAACCATCAGAACAACCAACAGTACAAATATATTTGAAGCGCATGAAACCCATTGAATGAAAATACTAATTAGAGTCATAATACTGACCTGATCTTTGACGATGAGTTCCCCTACTCTTAAATTATCTTGGCTGAAGAAACCAGGAATGTGTCCACGGCCATAAGGGATCCTACAAGATGTTCCTGGAGTTTCCAAACAAAAACTTTAGTATAAGCATATCATGTACTATAACAAGTTAAATGCTAACAAAATATTATCTAATACACTCATTTATCTAGTGAAGTTCATGTAGGTCTCACTAAATATAAGTTTCATTTCCCATTTGGTAAGTCATGTTCTTGATTAGTAGGATTAACGTGAATTTCAACTAGTAAGACATAGTGTGTTGGTGCTGGCTATATCTCCTCAGTACAACAAATACAAGCTTTGAACATGTAAAACCAAATGGAATAACTTCATGGTCAATGTCATGCTAATTCAGACTTACCTATTTTCGTGTAGGTGTTAGATAGCTTGGATCTATACTTGGAATGAAAATAGCAAGCAATCTGCAGGTAGTCGTATATATCTTGTTTTAAAAATAAACTCAGTCAAAGAAAAAAAAAACAAAACTGAAAGAGTATTCAATTGCATCAGATCATAGGGTAGCTAACTTACAGACAAGATACATTTGGAAGAAGGAACCCAGAGATTCGAGCTTCCAGTATCAAACACAACTCTGAAGGTTTGAGGAGGTGACCCAATACCAATTTCTCCAAAATACTGTGCATCAAGATAATTCTTCAGATACACTGCATCTGGTTTTAAATGATGAACAGCCTCTCTGATCCTTGCAGAACTAAAACTGTTAACGTCCAAACTCCTCTTTTTTAGACCAACTCTTAATAACTCCTTATCAGAAGTTGTAACAACAGCCAAGGATCCAAGCCAAGCACACGCACACGTTACAACCAGCAAAAACTTGAAAGCCATGTTCTCAACTCATCTGTTAATTGGTAATTCAACACTTTAAAGGCATTTTCAGCTGTTCAATAGAATTCATAGCGCATGTATGTGTAGTTCTATAGTATAATATCTAATGATAAACTTGAAAAAGAAAAAGAAATACCTATTCTTAAAGCAAGGCCAATTGAGAAAGAGTTACGTTATAGTGCAGGGACGGAACTACAACACAGGTGTAACATGGCATTCATATATAAATCTAAGCATGATACGGTTGCTTGGTAGCTATTAATAAGTAGTGAGTAAGAAGGAAGTGTTAACATTTTGCTAGCCTTTCACCTAAAAAGACCAAAGTATGGCTCCTTCGAATTTTCACTTTGGTACTCCGAAGAGCACTTGGATTAACCGTGCATGGAAACCACAGCGTAGTTTCGCGTAGGATAATGCATTTTTTGGTACGGTAAACGAAGTAGCTGCAGCACTTGGCAACATACAATACAAGAATGGAGAGGTTCGATTAAGTGGACTATTAGGTATGTTATTCCACTTAAGTACGTGTAATACCGTTAAAAATTGTTGTCGCAAGGTTACTTATTCGGAACTTTTTAATGTTTTTATCTAATCCCATGCTCCTAATTAAAAAAGTTCCTACTTTCTATTCTGCACTGGGATTATTAATTATTATTTTTTCCCATAGGTTTCTGTTCTTGTTCAAAGTATATTGCTCCTTAAATATGAGCATTTCTCATCTCATTTCTCAAATCCTTATTTGTTCATGATAGGTATTTCATAAATGATTAATGTTTATTTGACATGCTCCGTATACTACACCCAATAAATAAATATTAGTATTTTAATTATTTTAAAAATTTATAATTTTGAAAAAAAATAACTTTTTTATATTTTGTATGTACTTTTATTAAGAGATTTTTTATTGTTATAAATATTAATCTTTAGTGTGATTGTAAGGTGGAATATGTTGTGAAAATATCAAAACTCTTCATAAATTATGTCAACATCTGCATGTTCCGTGATTCATATATTAATTTATTATATTTAATATTTAAATATAATTTATAATTTATTTGTCCCTTGAATTTATTTGTTTTTATTTAAAATTATCATTTATTTATTTTCAAACGAGATTTATATTTTATATATAAAAATATATGTTATAATTTTGTCTTTATAAATTTATTATATATATAAGTTTATAATAAACATAAAATTTATAATAGTATTTAAAAATGAAGATACATATAATAAATTAAAAATATTATGATATAAATTTATAATTGTTTTAATAAACATAAATATATATATATAATAATAAAAATAAAAAATACCTACTTACAGTTTTAAATTTTACACTATATAAATATAATTCAATAAAAACACCCAAATGTTAAACTTTTAGGGAATTGCTTCTTGCACCATATCACTGCACCCGATCACGGGGGAAAACCCAAAAATACCCTTAAAAAATGGGATACATATAAAATTACATTCTAGACCCCTTTTCCCAGAATATAATAATCTCTTCCAGATAATTTTTTCTGGAATGTATTATTTTCAGTCCAGGGTTTTTTATCCGAAATGGAATTTTGTTTTCTTTTTCCAGATTTTTATATCCGAAATACAAAAATCTCTTCTGGATTTATTTTTCTGTAATGCATTATTTTCACTTTCAAATTTTTATTTTCGGAATAAAAGGTATTTTTGGAACTTTTATGTTGGGTGTAGGTTAAAAAGTATTGGGTGGAGATCATTTGCCAACTTTTATCTCCCTCTCATGTAGAAAAGAAAAGAAAACTATTCTAAAATAATGGTAACATCTAAAACCCAAAAAACAATCAATTTTGAATTTATTAATTACTGAAGATGAATTTAGGAATAGTTTGACGCAAACACGAAGCAAGTTAGATGAATCGATGAACTGAACAGAGCAGCAAGCGAAGACGGAAGCGGGGTGTAGTGAAATGAAGCAAACGGAAACTACGTCTTCGTCGGTGGCGGCGGAAGGACGGAAGCGTGGGAAGTGGGGATACATATGGCCGCTGTGGACGACGTTGTTGCTCCACCTCCTCGCCATTCTCCTTTTCACCGCCGGTTTTCTCCTCACCCGAACCGAGCTTCCATACCACAGTCAATGCTCCGACGTGTCACTCTCCCCTTGCTTCTCTTCCAACAACGGATCTTGCTGGACCAAACCCGCAGTTAACCGTGTCGTCCTCATCGTTCTCGATGCTCTCAGGTACACTACCATGTGTGGATGATGTTCACAATTATCACCATTCATTAATGGCGTTATGTTCTGTGATTTGCGTTTCAGGTTTGATTTCGTTGCTCCCAGTACCTTCTTCGCAGGTTACCTATCTCACTTATTCTTCACTTGCTAAACGATTTCTCTTCTTCTTTTTCTCACAAGTTTGTTATGTTGTGTGACAGAGTCGAAACCGTGGATGGATAAACTGCCAGTTTTGAAGAATGCGGCGTCGACGCGACCGTTGTCCGCAAGGATTTTCAAAGCCATTGCTGATCCGCCTACCACTAGTTTGCAGCGCTTGAAGGTCTAATCAATTTCTTTTTCATGAATTCAACGTGTTACGATAATGAATTAGTATGATAACCTTCCCCGTTGCTAGATTGTGTTGAATGTCTATGAATTCGGGATTTGATGTTTAGTATCTTGAACTGATGAAGGGCTTGACAACTGGTGGACTTCCGACTTTCGTTGATGTTGGTAACAGCTTTGGTGCACCGGCAATTGTGGAAGATAACTTCATAAATCAGGTAGGTATTCTCTCTAGCTTCTTGCTTGTAATCTAGGTTTTATATTAGAGTTGTAGTAGCGATTGGGGTTTCGTTGCGATCCTTGATATTGTGGGTAAATGAGGCCCTGTGGCCACAATTGAGGTTGCGATGCACTCATAGTGAGTAGAGAGTCCTGGACATTGTGGTCGATTTTTAAACCTTGTCTGTAATGTTTGTCATCCAAATATTGCTTCACTACTTTGATCCCAGATTTGAAGCAGATTCTTGTTAAATTTCTGCTAATTTATGTGCTCACTTGCAGTTGGTTCAAAATGGAAAGAAAGTTGTTATGATGGGGGATGATACGTGGACTCAGTTATTTCCTCATCATTTTGAAAGATCTTATCCATACCCGTCTTTTAATGTCAAAGATCTTCATACAGTAGGCCTTCTTTCGTGTTAAACCTGACTTTTGATTAGACTTCTAATCCCTCCAGTATATGTGAATTGAGCATGGGTGGCTTTAGTCTTTTTGTTTGATCCATCATTTCAATGAATATTAAATATTGTTGTTTATTTTCTAGGTTGACAATGGATGCATTGATCACCTATTACCATCCTTATATGAAGAAGATTGGGATGTTCTTATTGCACATTTTCTTGGAGTGGTAGGTTTGATATTATTTCATGCTATTCACCTAATAATCCTAATATCCTCATTCTATACTTGTTATTCCTGTTCTCGTTCTCCTTACCAGTGTGTAAGCAATTTTCACGAGGTTGTGTATTGTATTCTGCTTGGTTCAGGATCATGCAGGACATATATTTGGTGTTGACTCAACCCCAATGATAGAAAAGTTGGAGCAATACAATACCATCTTAGAGGTATGTTTTTTGCAATCCTTGATTTACAATATTTGTGGAAATCTTGTATTCATGCTTTATCAAAATATGTTGGTTTAGTATTGCTGATTTCCATGGGTTAAACAAACTAATGTAAGTTGTTTTAGAAAGTTATTGAAGTTCTGGAAAATCAGTCTGGACCTGGGAGCTCACATGAAAATACTTTGCTTGTGGTCATGGGTGACCATGGACAAACATTAAATGGTGATCATGGTGGTGGGAGTGCTGAAGAGGTGTGTACAGCACTTATAGTGTCTTTTCATATGCTTTGTTTTTTCATTTATAAATTTTTCCAAATTTGACTTAGGATACTGGTGATGAAATCATGCAGGTTGAAACTGCCCTTTTTGCCATGAGTTTTAAGAAGCCTCTTTCGTCTGTACCTGCAGAATTTGATTCTTGTTCTATTCAACAGGATCTGGTATTTACTATTCCTTTTAAAGTTTAAACATAGACAATAAAAATGCTGGTGTCTTTTTTCTCTTTCCAAATTTCAACAATCTTTTGCTTCCTCTTGCACATGCTCATTACCTTTAGTGCAAGAAAAATCAAGAAATGGAGAGCATAATTGGGAGTGGAAAATGGTTATGCATAAATAAGTTATTGAGGAGACCACTGGTAAACTATAACACTAAGTTCATGCATATCTAACTTAAAGGATACACTTGGATAAATATTCATTCTACTCATAGGTAGTGCTATTGCACGAAGCTGACATTGATCTTTATATTTCTGTGCTTGGATTTTAATATTTTTATGGGTAAATTACATTTCAGGATGGGAAGAATGTTTGTATCAGCTCCATGCAGCAGGTTAGCAAAGTTTTTCCCTTTGTAATAATGGCATTTGAACACCTCAGATATAATTTAATATATTGATATCTGTATTCATCCAATTGCCTATCATCCTTTACAGCTAGACTTTGCAGTAACAATCTCAGCTTTGCTTGGCATACCTTTCCCATATGGAAGGTGCAGTGTAAGCAACCTGTCTATATTACTACTATCTTCCTTTGTCTTGCACTAGTATAGCTATATAATTAGCCTGATGTATTGACTCAATTGACTTTCTATATTTCTTTGTAACATTTTGTTTTCCTGTATGAGCTGTGGGTTAAATGGAAGGTTATTTTGGTCTCAATCTTGATTCAGTATTTCATGTTTTAAGGTGGTTTGCAAAGGCCTAGGATACTTTTTGCTTGAAAGTATTGGTTTTATGTGTTATTTGGTGTTGAGAATTTACAAAAATATTGGGAGTTGAAGGGGATTGAAATTTATTTTTCTTAAAATTTTTAAGAGGATAGATGAATATATAAGGAAATTTTGGAGCCATTGTGCCTAAGTAGATGTCTATCCTATCATTCAGCATTTAGATTTTCCAGAGGGCTTCATAAATTCTTGCTACATAGGCTTGATAGAAACACATATATATAAATGAAGATTATGAAATGAAGCACCTGTGCAATTCTTTCAGTCGAGTCCAACAAATATATCGTGCATCAGAACATTAATCTTGTGCATATAAGCCTCCATATTTATTGAGTTAAGCCTTGTCAATTCATCACTTTGCTGTCCCTATCTATATGTCCCGAATCCTATTCTCCATTAATTTCTTCAATCTGGAAGCTTCTATTTTGATGTCTGGTTTTTCATTTTCTTATTGAAGCACATTTTAAAAATTTATTGATGACTGTTGATACTCACAACGTCTTTTTCTTGGTCATCAGCATTGGTCATATCAATCCTGAATTATATGCTTTGGGAGCAGATAGTTGGAATTCGGATGCCTCTCAAAAGCTGTCAGAATCAGATGTCTGGATGCAGAATTATGCTAATGCATTGTGCATAAATTCTTGGCAGGTACTTGCTGAATCTTATATTCTTAATTACAAGTTACTCTTTCTACAACTTTTCTGCTGAAATTTGGCTATACAGTTGTGAAACGGACCTTGATGGTGCAATTCGAAAGTTAGAATACCTCCCTTTCCTGGATGCAGCATTTACTCTTTTCTCCTCAGGATATTTGTTGACTTGAAAAACACAGCATTCTTTCTTCTTCTTGTCTCATTTAACATAATTCTTGTTTGGACTTTTGAGAACCCCATGCTTACTTTATAAGAAACGGTTTTCTGTTGGAGTTTGTTAGTTGATACCACAATGTTGCTCAAGCACCAAGATAGACAAGTGAACTGTTTAATATGTTAATATTTTTTAGACTTAAACAAACATATCCCATGTTTTCTTTCCCGATTGAACATATGAGGACTAACAAATGCACACACAAATATGTATGCACACATGCATGTATGTACGTATATGCATTGACATTTTTGTATTGTGAGTAAACTGTGTCTCATATCCAATACACTTGCGTTATTTTTTCATAAACAATAAATGCAGGACATTTTTGTTATGCTAGTAAATTTTGATGGTTTGCACTGTGGTGCTGCATGTAAAAATATTATTGACAAGCTTACCATTCATGTGTTATTTAATCAGAAAAAACACGAGTCTTTTATGCTTTCAAAATAGCTTAATTATACTTTAAGGAAATCTTGGGTTTTACTACAATTTTGATATTTAATTACGGCAACCAATAATGATATAAGCATTTAGGAGAGTGTGTGTGTGTGAGATATCATTTAGTCATTAGAATAATGATTTTCTCCTTGTCTAGGTGAAGAGATATGTAGATGCTTACTCAGCATCATCAGCCGTTGGATTCTCTCATGATGAATTTTCACGAATAGCAAGCATCTATGCTCAAGCAGAGAATCATTGGTCACATTCCACCAAAAAGATTCTGCTTGATAGACAAAATAACAGCGATATATCAGTGTCAGCACTGAAGAAGCAAATTGATGAATACTTCAAATTCCTAACAGCGGTCACTGAGTTAGCTCGGTCTAAATGGACTGAATTTGATTTGAACATGATGGGAATTGGCATTGGAATCATGTTAATATCACTTATATTTCAAGTTTTTACTGTTTTAAGGACAACCAAGGAGCATGATGTGACACTGTCATCATCTGGAGGTTCTTGGATTGTCAATGGCTCAATTCTTACAATCTTTTTACTGGCCATCCGTGCATTCAGTTTCCTTTCAAACAGTTATATCCGTAAGTGTGAAGTTTTTATCAACATACATTCCACTTTGTTTATCCAGAATGTTTAAAATAGTTATTGTATTTTTCACTCTATCTTTTTGTCAGTGGAGGAAGGGAAAGTAGCAAATTTTCTTTTGAGCACATCTGGAGTTGTGACATTACGCCAATCTGTTATCAAGGGGAAGCTGTTAATAGAAGTATGTGTTTTGTTTAGTTTTTTTTTTCTGTCCTCTGTCTAAAAGCTTAATTTATTTCTGAACTTCCTTACATTCTAACGCATGTGTGCCTATAGAAGTCTTCTTGGAATTCTAATTAAATGGCTCTTTAACTTATTTATCTTTTCTGCAGAGCATTGGGTTTCTTATTTTGAGCACTTTTTGCCAATTTGCAATTGAAGTTGGGCTGTCCAAGCAGGCTGCCACATCTGCTTTCATGAAAGACTATACCTCATGGATCATCAACATAGCCTCAGGTTTACCTGTTTGGGACTATGCAGCTGAAGTTGTCCCAATCGCAGTTCTGATTCTGTTGGCAGCTTGGTTGTACAAGGCCACCCGTGGCAGCTTCTTTGATTGGCCATGGAAGTATTTCATACTGGGCACTATCTTGAGTTATATGCTAATAATTGCTCATTGGATCACAGACAGTAATAGATTTGATGGCGCATTGATACCTCAAAGTGTTGGAAGAACTTATATTCCTAGAATCATTTATGCTATTGCTCTGGGGCAGTTGTTATTTCTGACATTTGGTCAATTATTTAAGAAAAGCAATTTAGACTGCAAAACAAATTTAGTTGCAAAAACAACATCCATGTTATCTGCGTGGAGTTCAACTGTCATTCTTCTCTCAGGAAAACAGGGTCCCATGGTTGCTTTTGCGTCCATATTTGGAGGTGCTCTTTCTTTTTGTGCTCTTATGTTGTATAAATGGCCTATATCTTGCTGCATAATTCTCGAATACATTTCTTTCATGGCTTTGGTTATACCTTTGTAGATAAGGAATGGGTATTGCGGTTTAGTAGTCAGTTTCATGTGCTCAAAGCTGCATGCTCTTTAGTGAAGAAATGTTTGATTTTCAATGTATTCCAGGTTGTTTTATTATGAAGTTTGTTAACATAGAAGGTAAGGATGGACCTCATAGAAGTTTTTCTATCATGCAATGGAGCCTCTTTGCGACATGTCTCTTCTTCTGTAGTGGTCACTGGTATGCTCTTCAAGGTTTAATTTTGGAGTTATAATTATCATTTTTAATAGGTGTATAGATTTGCAACTCTCTGTCCTTCATTCCCATTGTCTTGTAATAATTTTGAAAACTATGGTTTCAGGTGTGCATTTGATGGTCTCCGCTACGGTGCTGCATTTATAGGGTAAATAATTATTAGCAATCTTGATACAAACATTTGAGTTATTATAAGATCCGCTATTGGACTTTTTTCCTTTGGCAATATATTGGGACTCGAAACAAATGTAACCATTACAATCAACCCTATTTTTTCCGTTCGAATAATCAGTTATTGGCATCTCTGTCGTTACTATTTCTATACAATTGGTAAATTAAATAATTGAGACACTGATTAATTTTCAGGTTTGAAGAATTTGTGCTAGTTCGCCAAGCAATCCTCCTTACTATTGATACATTTGGCTTTTCTATCATTCTTCCAGTTTTTGGACTCCCGTTTCTTGTAGCAAGCAAGTACCAGGCTAATCATGGAAAGCATTTTATTTTCACACAATTATCTCAAGTGAGTTTTCTTCATTTATTAGTATATCCATTAGTTGATCATTGCATGCATTACTTGTTCAATGCAATAACCACTCAATGTTTTGTATAGATGTATACAACATATGGGCTCATAACAGCAATTACAACCACTTTCACGATACTATGTGTCACAATTCAAAGGCGGCACCTGATGGTAACTTTTATATTTTTTACCTGAAATATATTTCATTTACCCTGATGTTACATATTTGATGCTTTTACAGTTTACTCAATGCTTAATCGTTTTTGCAGGTTTGGGGTTTGTTTGCTCCGAAGTTTGTTTTCGATGTGTTTAATCTTATTCTTACGGATGTCTTTATTTGTTTGGCCTCAATTTACTATTTTGATCAAGGGAGGGATGATCCAGAAGTGAAATCACCAGGTGGCTGAATAAACATACATATACTATGATCAATTTAAATTTTTTTGTTTTAAGTTTCTCACGATTTGAGCTTTTATCTTTTAGTGTTTAAAATAGTGAAACTGAGGGCATAGGGGGCATAGGGAACTTGCAGTCCTCCCCCTCTCGCTGTTGGGAATTTTGTCCGCTAATTATGTAATATAGAAATATTTATAGCTCATTGAACCGAATCCATCAATGCTTTGTTTTTGGTGATGCTAGCTAGTAAAATAATTACATGAACCTGATTATTTCTACGGACTTTTACTATCTATATCTTGGCAAGTGGTTGCTTGAGTCGGGGTTAATTTAATTTTCCATCTTTTGGTGTTGCTTGTCAAGTATGCCACGCTCATTCATATTCAGTAATCATTGTGGATCTTGTCAGTTAGCAAGATATGCAAAAACCAAGTTATTTCTACGTCTACCAATCTACTATTAAAACTGCAAGAAAGCTACACTGACAATGAAAATAAGACTCAATATTTCTTCTTTGTTACCTCAAAATATAAAGTAACCCTAACCTCTCTTCATTCGTTTTACCTATCAATTTCTTTTAAAGATTTTTTGTTTTTATTTATTTGTTGTTTCCCAATTTTGAAATATTAATTACTTTTTTTTGTTAATTATATCTTTATTTTTTGCCTAATTTTTAATTTATTTATGTATGTACATTTATTGAGGTAAAAAATTAAAAAAGTTAAAATAACAAACTTCATAACATTAGACAAAAGAATAATTACATATTTTTTAGTTTCGAAATTAAACCTTAAGTAAAAAGGATAGTAAAGAGTATTATGTATATTATCTATAACTATTCTAAATGTGAGCTACATCTTTAAATGTGTCGCTTTATTGGTACGGGTGTGCAAAATCCAAATCCAAATAAGTGGATTGGATTTAAAATCCATATCTACTTTAACTAGATCAAATATATTTGGATTTTTTTAAAATTCATTTAAAGTGGATTGAATCCAAATTAAATTCACTTTGTTAATTATATTAAATCCTCTTTGTCAATTACATTAAATCCATTTTGATAGGGATAAAGACTAACTTGGCTCAAACTAGGCCTAAGCCGACTCAACCTAAACACAGACCAATTCAGCTCTACATCGGCCCCGACCCAGATGACTCGACATCGGTCCGGGCCCGGACGACTCGACATCGGCTTGGGCCCAGACAACTCAACAGCGGCCCCGACCCGGACGACTCGACATCGGTCCGGGACCGAACGACTATACATCGGCTCGGCCCGAACGACTCGACATCAGCCTAGGCCCGAACAACTCGACATCAGCCTCGGCCGAACGAATCGACATTAGCCCAGGCCCGTCGACATCGGCTCGACATCAGCTTAAGCCCGCTCGGCTCGACATCGGCCCGGGCCCCCTCGACTCGACATCGGCCCTAGCCCACACAACTCGACATTGGCCCAGGCACACTCGGCTCGACAACGACCCGAACCCCCTCGACTCGACATCGGACCAGGCCCACTCGACTCGACATTGGCCTGAGTCCGGTCGGCTCGACAACGGCCCGAGCCCGGTTGGCTCGACAACGGTTCGGGTTCGGTCGGCTCAACAATTGCCCCGCCCCGGTCGGCTCGACATCAGCCTGGGCCCGCTTGGCTCAACATCTGTCCGGGCCCAGTTTGCTTAACATCGGCCCGGCCCCGGTCGGCTCGACATCTGCCCGGGCCCGCTCGCCTCGACATTGGCCCGGGCCCGCTCGCCTCGACATCGACCCAGGCCCGCTCAACTCGACAATGGCACGGGCTCGCTCGACTCGACATCTGACCGAACCCAGTTTGCTTGACATCGGCCCGGGCCCGGTCGGCTCGACATCGGCCCAGGCCCAGTCGTCTCGACATCTGCCCGGGCCCACTTGCATCGAAATCGGTCCAGTCTCGCTCGCCTCGAAATCGGCCTGGGCCCACTCGAGTCGACATCGGCCCGGGCCCGCTCGACTTGACATCGGCCCGGGCCCGCTCGACTTGACATCGACCCGGGCCCAGTTGCTCGACATCGGCCCGGGTCCAGTCAGCTTGAAATCGGCCCGGCCCGACCGACTCGACAATGGCTCGGGCCCGCTCGACTCGACATCTACCCGGGCCCAGTTTGCTTGACATCTGCCCGGGCCCGGTCGGCTCGACATCGGCCCGGGCCCGTCGGCTCGACATCTTCCCAGGCCCGCTCGCCTCGAAATCGGCCTGGGCCCGCTCGCCTCGACATCGATCTGATCCCGATCGTCTCGACATCGACCAGACCCGCTCACTTCGACATCGATTTGGATTCGCTCGGCTCGACATCGGCCTAGGCCTGAATGACTCAAAATCGGCCCGAGCCCGCACGACTAGACTTCGGCCCGGGCTCGCACGACTCAACATTGGCCCAAGCTCGAATGACTAGATATCGGCCCTGGCCCCCTCGTCTCGACATCGGCTTGGACTCGCTTGGCTTGACATCGGTCCGGGCCCATTCAGCTCGACGTGGACTTGGATCAACTTTGCTCAACCTGCGCCTGAATTGTCTTGGCTCAACCTGGATCGGGCCAAGTCAAAATCCAACCCAAAATACAAATTGGATAATCCAAAAATGTATCCAATCCATATCTAATCCATATCCAATTAAATGGATTGGATTTAAAATCCAAAAATATGGATTTAGATTTGAAATAAATCCATTTAAATGGATCAAAACTAATATGGATTTGGATAATTATGGATTGGATTTTGTAATTTGGATTTTTTCCCACTTACTTATTGGTATGATTCAAGAAGTGAATGTATTATGTGTAAATTCTAATAATATCTATTATTATTTTCTCTTTCACGTCAAAATTTAACTTTTCTGTATTCCTAGGTAGTATATTATTTTCTCTATCACGTCATTTGAATGGATGAAAGATGAAAACAAAAAAGGAAAAACAAAACAAAAGAGGGTTCTGAATGAAGAACCTTTCCTTTGAAGTAGTAGTAGATGCCCTATGATATACCAACACCATTATCATTCTTATAATTACAGTTACTGTTTTAGCATATACATAATTTGCCAACATAACACTCAATGGAGACTTGCCTTCTTACCATGCACATATGATTAATCATTACCATGTTTTCCGCGTCATCTTAACTGATGTCGGCAAAAAATAATCTAACCAATATTTATGAGAAAAACTCATTAATATTGATATAATAACTTTGGTCTACATTGAAAAAAAAACTCCAATTAAATCAACTGAAAAACTATTTATTCATATTAACTTAAAATAAACTATTTAATATAAGTCAAAAAACAATAATGTTGAAAAAAATCCCCATCAAAATACTCAAATAGTGTACACTTTACCCCCAATTCATGTGGTATGGGACAAGTAATACAAATTATTCAAAATGATTATGCATGCCCATTGTTTGACAAAAAGTAACTCATCTGCTAAACAATTTGCAAGAAAAGTCTTCTAACCCTGTCCAATCCCCTTCCTAGTTAATCTATTATTTCAAATTACCCTTTAAATCATCATGAATCTTTTAACGTGTTTTCTTTTATATCTTAGAATTCATGCAACAAAGTTCTATAATATTCTTATCGTGTATTTTGTATTTATAAGTAGAAAAAACGTTTTATTTATAATATGTTATTATGAAATACATGTGTTATATTTTAAAATATTTACATTATTTATTTAATTCTTATTTTCTTCCTGTGGTATATGAACATTATGTTGTGACTTGTTCTTGAAGCTCTAGGTAACATTTATATATAGGTGGGGTTGCAGATACTTGTAGAGTCTTCAAGTAGGTATTTTATTAAAAAATATTAAAGTTAACCATTTCACTATTTTTACTTGATGCAAAACATAGAGGATAATAATTTCACGTGATAGTCAATTGAATTATTTTAGTTTATTCTTCTATGAATTGAATTTTTATTGTGATATTGGATTTGTAATTTAACTAGCTATATAGACCTAGGTATAAAGTAAATTGCAGAGTTTTATTTTATATTTCTTGTGTATTTAAATCTGGTTAAATGGATTTTAGAATATACATTATTTAGATGCTTGATAATATATCATTGTACTTTAAATATATAATTTTCAAACATGTAATACACTTGAGAAAAAAATAAGACAAGCTATAATTAGAAGACATAAATTAAGATTTTTGAAGTACATTATTGTAATACACATGAATAAAATAAAACAAATAATACTGTAATTACAAGTCATAAATTAAAACTTTGAAATACCTTAGTTAGCATAGTCATTGTCACTGTAGGTCTCGTAAATTGGAGATTAAGAACTGAAGTAAATGCACTGACCCTTATTGAATAATTTTTTTTTATAATTTAAATCAATAAAAATCTCGTTCTTTAATTAAAGTTGCAAAGATGAACTCTTTTTTATCTTTCTCACTAATATAAGTGCATTTCATGTTTAAAAAGATTTTAACTCTTTTACTTCAAATTAGAAAAGTATCCCTTTTGGTTAAACAATTTTTTTTCATTATAAACCAAAGGTTGAAGCTCTAATAACATACTTGGGATAAACTCTTGAAACCCATTTCAATGTATGCATTATATTTATAAGGTAAGAAAGTAGGCAACCTAGGGTTTGAGCAATTAATTATATTAACTTGAATTTTGTTGCTTGACCTTAAAAGAGTTTAATTTAGTTTGAGTTTGGAATTGCCTTCTTCTTTATTTATTTAGTTGGTTAAATTAAGAATCCCCTCTTCTCAATTTTGCGTGGACGTAAATATCACTCCACCAATACAAAAAAGTGTAATTTGATTTTCTGTTAAGTTTCGTTAGCATGTTTGGAAACTTGTGTAAGATTTTATCTGTAAAAAAATATGGCTAATATACAATATCACTAATGGAAAAACAGTATTCCGTAACAAGGGTGTAGTAAACAATGAGATGATATGCTGATTTTAGTTATTATCGACATAGTAACTTTATTTAGTAAGTGTTCTATTTCTATTACATGCCATTATTTATTTAGGAACTTTTCTTTAGGAGAAGAGACATTAATTCTTCAACGATTTTTCCCATTTTTTCTTCTGTTTTTGGTCTTTGGCAGAGGAATCAGGTGCACCTACAAAAGTTTTTCTAATGTTTAAAGAACTTATCAATATTTTGATATAATAACTATCATAGTAATATCTTATTTTTATCTAGGTTGTACATATTTATAAAGTTTTATTTTATGGTTGAATCGAGATTAAATTATATATCACGATTAATATTTGTATTATCTTGTTATATCTTAAATATTAAGTTGCATAATAATATTTAACATCAAATTTTTTATTAAAAAAATTTATATTAATTTATATTTATTTTAATATATTTTTCTTGTAATAACCAGCTGGTACCGGATACCACCAGTAGATTTAGGACCATTCGGCCTTTTAACGGTTAGAAAGTATTTTTTGTATACTACAGAATTTATATATGTGGATAAATTTTATTTAAGTTTGATGCAATAGTTGTTATTAGAGCTGTAAATATCACGGTGCATGAAAGTTAAGAGAAGAGATAAAAGATGCAGTGTTGCAGAATAACTCGGATATTAACGAAGTTTGGTGCAGTTCATGGGCGGACAATGTTTTCAATCATATCAAACCTCACAAAATTCCAAAACTACTCTTAATATATGTTTGCCTTTAACAAAGTCAATAGTAGGTTTTGTCCAAGTAATCCATAATCACCATCATCATCTTTCTCATAATTAAATTTCATAGACACTTTTTTATTTTTACTATAATTTTTGCAGCCGGTTTCAGCATACCAATTTCCCAACACTATCAGCCAATGGAGATTTCCCTTCTTACAATGCATTCTATCATTACTCATTACCATGTTTTCCGTGTCATCCTTGTCATGAAAGCAACTGGGTGATCATTATAAATAAAGTACACTTTTCACACGGATTTCATCACAACCAAACTTTCCTTCCTATTTCTCTCACTGGTCGCTGCTTTCTGGCTGTGACATTCCATTCCAGAGTCATGGTAACTATCTGCACATTGCCTGAAATATGCAGTTTTAGACTTTGCCTGTATAAGGGTTCACAATTTTCTACTTCATGTTTTTCTTTAGCTAATCAACTCTCCATATATTATCCACTTACCTTCTATTATCTGTTTATCTTTGGCACATTCAAATGGTTCAAAAATGATTCTGCATGCTCATTGTTAACAAATCAGATCACTTTTAGATGTTCATTCATTTGCTTAATTAAATGTGATGTTTTACACTGAAGGATTTGAAAGCTGAGGATTACGTTGGAGATGTTGAGTATAAAGCAGATAAGACTCCGAGACAAGGAGGATATAGAGCCACATATTTCATCTTTGGTGGGTAGACCATGTTCCCCTCATTCACATTTTCTTTTTAACATTCTTCAGGTAAAATGGAATAATCTGTTTAACAAAGGCAAATTCTTTGGCTTTTTACTGCAGCAATGATGTTGCTAGATAACGTAGGATTTGTGGCCAACATGGTAAGCTTGGTTTTATATTTCATGAATGTCATGCATTTTGACTACTCTGGCTCTGCAACCACCACAACAAACTTGTTGGGTACTGCTTTCTTGCTGACGATCGTTGGAGGGTTCGTCTCTGATACCTATATGAATCGCCTCAACACCTGCATCCTCTTTGGCATAATTCAATTGTTGGTAAAGTATAAACAACTGAGCTGCTTAATTTTAATTTTTGAGGGTCAAAACATAGATAATTGAAATACAAAAATGCTAGAAATATATTTTCTCATGTATTTTTTCAACACACATACCATTATGTTGGTTGAACTTTGTGGGAGATTACTAAATGATGTTGGTCTCAGTAAAAGAAAACGTAGGCTTGAATCAATAAGAAAAATGTGTTAGAAAGAGGTGTCACAAATCGTTGCTAACACTTATAATTGAAATAACTAGCATACAAAAAAGAATCACTGCTATCTGTTGATACATAGTTGCACACAGACACAAAAGTGAAAGGAATTTTTTCTCACTGTCTTAATCTTGATATGTTTGAATTGCAGGGATACTCCCTACTTGTGATTCAATCTCACGACCATAAACTTCAGCCTGATCCATGTTTAACATCAAAATGTGTACATGGCACAAAGGCTTTTCTCTTTTATGCCTCAATATACTTGCTGGCACTTGGTGGTGGTGGAATCAGGGGCTGTGTACCTGCTCTTGGAGCTGATCAATTTGACGAGAAGAAACCAAAAGAACGCATACAACTAGCCAGTTTCTTCAATTGGTTTTTATTTAGCATCACAGTTGGGGCCAGCATAGGAGTCATTTTTGTAGTTTATGTGAGCACAGAGTATCAATGGTACTTGGGTTTTATCATGTCTCTGACATGTTCTGCCGCTGGTCTTCTTTGCATTTTCTCGGGAAAGAGATTCTATCGTACCAGGGTGTCGGGAGAGAGTCCATTGTTAAGTGTTTTACAGGTCTCTTCATTTCCCCTCAATGTTTCATTGCTACTCAACTTCATTCTAGTTTCATTTGAGATTGTTCTTGCAGGTGCTCGTGGTCACCATAAAGAATTGGAGGGTGAAAGTACCCGTGTATTCTGATGAGTTGTATGAAATACAAAGTCACGAGTCTAATTTTATGAAAAAAACCATCCCTCACACTAACCAATTCAGGTTGGTCTTTCTACTAGACCATTATTTTGTTCAGATTTTTAGTTGTCTTGTTTTCAAGTTATACCTTATTTTAATACTTGTTTTGTTCACGAACAGTGTTCTAGACAAAGCTGCTGTTCTACCTGAAGGCATTGAGGCAAGGAAATGGAAAGTCTGCACAGTGACACAAGTTGAGGAGGTGAAGATTCTGACAAGGATGATGCCTATTCTTCTAAGTACCATCATCATGAATACATGTTTAGCCCAATTGCAAACCTTCTCCATCCAACAAGGAACCTTAATGAACACATACATCGGCAAACTTAACATCCCAGCAGCTTCCATTCCCATAATACCATTAGTATTCATGACCCTTTTGATACCAGTCTACGAATTTGTTTTTGTACCTTTTGTCAGGAGAATCACTGGCCACCCCAATGGAATCACAGAGCTACAAAGAGTTGGGGTTGGCCTTGTTTTGTCAGCAATCTCAATGGTGATAGCAGGGATGATAGAAGTGAAGAGGAAGCACGAATTCAATGATCACAATCAGCATCGTATCAGCCTCTTCTGGCTCTCTTTCCACTATGCAATCTTTGGTATAGCTGACATGTTCACACTGGTGGGGCTGCTGGAGTTTTTCTACAAAGAAGCTCCTCAAGGCATGCGTTCTCTTTCCACTTCATTTTCTTTTCTTTCCTTGTCCATTGGTTACTACTTGAGCACAGCTTTTGTTGAGCTCATCAACTTGGTAACTAGAATCGGAAAGAGCAAGAAAGGGTGGCTAGAGGGACGTGATTTGAACCAAAACCATGTTGAATTATTCTACTGGTTCTTGGCTATACTCAGCATGCTTAACTTTCTCCTTTATCTGTTGTGTGCAAAGTGGTACAAATACCAAACTAGTGTACCATTTGAGAACAGGGGAATGTTGCACAAAGATCCACCACCTCGTAACGATGAAAACATGTCTACTATCCAAAACATTGCCTCCAATGAAGAACATAGACCAGAAATCTCCCACTGATCAGAAATTCTTGTATAGTTTTAACTCTATGGATTTACGTTCTAATCACGTGATCCCGATTAATTTATTCATGAGACAATTATGTTTTTAAAATTGATTAAATAAACAATAATGTGCCATGTAAAGAATGTTCAAGATCACATGGTGTAGACTATACAATATTGTTGTGACCATTATGTGTTTTGCAATACCAAAATGATAATTTAGGTCATTTCCCCTTCATATCACAAATGATTTCACTATGTAAATTTTATTTCCGCAAATTCTTCCTATAACTTCATACCTTCTTTTTTTCACCTCTATTTTTTTAATTTCAACAATATCCTTCTAACTATGGTGAAAAGTATTGTGTCTTCTTCTTCATTTTCAAGTGTTAGTGATTTTTTGTGGTGGTTGACGGTGAACATTAGTGGTTGAAGTAGTATTTTTACTAGTAGTGATTGTTTTCATTTGTTTATTGTACAATCTGAAAGCCACAAAATCTATAAAAAAAACCTTGGAGTACAAACCTAAAAAAAATCACACTGTAGAATAAAATTTTGGTTCCAAAGGTCCACAATTCGCTTCAAATTGCAATAACAGTTAATTTTATGAAATCATTGCAAGGTGCAACAATAATTATTTTTTATAGGATTTTTGTGTTGTTGTTTGAGTAAAACTTCTAACTACAAGAGACTCAAAGTTTTCCGATAGATGTGAATTTATCTTATGAAATTAATTAAAACATGTCAAATGATGAAATTGCTCTTTTGAACATTATGGTTGAATAATGATAAAAGTGTTGCGGTTGAAAGGGATGTATAAGTTTCATTTAGAGTTATTTAATTTTTTAAAAATGTTAAAATCGAATTTCACAAATAATATGAAAATGAAGGAAGTATTTGTCTTTTATTTTTTTATTTTAAAATAGAATTTATAGAAATATATTTGATCAAATTACTTTACGGGCTTTGTAGTGGACCTACCTTCATTTTCCTTTTGGGCTTTGTAATTCAGATGGGGAAATATGTGGGCCCATCTTATTTATTATGTAATTGTTGTACCGCATTTATCGCCGATTGATTCATTAATTAATTCTAAGACGGTCTGGCTAATGCTATTCACGTGACTTCAAATTAAAGCTGACAGCAAAATTTAATAAGAAAAAGTTCGTGTTTTCTAAAAATGCATTTTTGAACTTATTAGAAAAAAGAAGTTTTATAATCGAGTAGAATATAATAATCTTTTAAGCTAATAAAACAGAGTCTTGCGTTTAACTAGTTGTAAACTTCGATATATTCTTACAATTTGAGAAAAAAAAAAAATAACAGAACAAATATAAACTTCAATATAAACTAAGCTAACAACATAACATATGGTCTTATTTTTTCATATTAATCAGCTTTGCATTATTTAACAGAGTTTGTATATTGTTATTATAATAACTTTATATTTTAAATACACTCTAATTTTAAATTACGAGAATATTCCAAGAAATTCTCAGCATAATTATTTAAATAGACAATTGACACAGTGATAAATTAATTCCTGAATGAAAATTTTGAAGAGTTTTGTTATAATTAAAAAGGAATTCTCACAAAAAAAAGTCAAAATCAATCCAAATATTTATTTTTGTTGTCATCTTCTTCATCTAAAAAGACTTAAAATGCATTAAACACGACCCGTTATAGGATATTGTTGGATTCACCATCTTTGATAACAAAATGAAGTAAAAAAAAAAAAATAGTGTACCGGTATGGCCGAGAGGCCGAAACCTGAGAAGACTTGGCCGAGGGGCCGAGACCTTAGAAGGCTTGGCCGAGAGGCCGAGACCTTGGAAGGCTTGGCCGAGACGGCCGAGGGGCCGAGACCTTAGCAGACTTGCCCGAGAGGCCGAGACGACCGAGACCACTGGAACATGGCCGATGGCCGACCCATGCCATGATGATTTGGCCGATGGTCGACCCCTATTACAGTTAACGCTCAAACCAAGATCAGTGAAGTTAATCTATCATTAAGAATTAGGTAATGCAAACCTAAGAGGTGTCCACCTCGATAAATGGGCCCAACAAGGTAGGCCCACTAGAATAATATAAATAGTACGCATCCCAAGGAGTAAGGTATGTCATTTATCACTCTGAGAGCTGACCACCCGCTTTACTGACTTGAGCGTCGGAGTGCCTTCGCAGGTACCCCACCATCCGGTGTTCAGCCGAGGCCGAGGGCCGAAGGAGAAGCAGGAGGACGAAGAGAACCTCAGTTCACTACCCAGTCACCTGACCGACCGAAGGAAGGAGAAGAAGACTTCAACAGTTTTCTAGGTCCCATCTCCCTAGCAGGAACAAATAGTATTAATTTAAGTAAAAGTGTAAAAATCCCATATAAATCTTTTAAAAATGACAGGACATAATGAAGACTAAAAAAATACAATAAATATAGTTGAAGAAACTAGTGTAACTGTTATTGAAAATGACTTTATCATGAATTGTTTCTATCTGTTCTTATTTTTTTCCCTCTCTTATTTAGATACTAATCTATTTGCAATAATGCATGTATTATTTGTTTACAAAACAGTGTTATAACTGCACTATGTATCAATTGTATATAAATACTCATAACAATACATAAAAAAATATTTTTTTATAAAATTAGGCAAACGTAATTTATTTTTATAGTTATATGTATTTAGTATTTTCATTCTTATTTTGTGACAGTCCTTTTGTGAAATGATAAACTATAGTTCGCACTGAAAAAAATATAACTTGAAAAGTCTAAAACTCTCACTATTTTTCTCAAATCATAGGTTTACTCACCTTCGCATACAATAGACATTAAATTAACCTTCACATATATTATAATATAGACTGTTATTAAAAAAAAAAAAGTAAATCTAAAAGATACTAAAAGACACAGAGAGAACCCTTTAAATATTTTTTTAAATTACAAATATTTAATTGATAAAAATTGTTATCATGTAAATTCAAGAGAATAAATAAATTGTCATTTATTTTTTAAAGGTATGAACTACATTTTTTAAAATACACGATAATTTAAACAGAACTTTATCAAAGTTATTGCGGTTAACAATTTAAATGATTAATATTGTGAGAATAGAAAAATATACACACATGTCTACAACTTAAAATCCAGTAACTCTCCTAATTCAATGAGGCAAATAAATAAAATTAAATCTTTAAAAAGCTAATTTCAATAGTTATATTGTGTTCAAATAGCATTAAGATTACAATTATAGAATTTTTAAATATCACTTTATAAATATTTTTATAAGTTTGAATTAGATTTAGAATTATTTTTTTAATATTTTTCTAAATAAAATGAAACATTAATTATAATGTTATCTTCTATATTATATTTTTCTTATTTGGTGGTAGGGTATCTTTTATGTCACTAATCAAATTATGGTGTTTAAGATATTAATATCTAATGATTACGGCACATTATATTTAATCATGTGGTTAAATATAAATTTATTTAAATTGATATATATAATAATAAGACATTGGCATTATCATAATGTAATATAATAATATGATATTTTGTTATTTTTATTAGCTTACTCTTAAATACTTGTGTGTACTCTTTGATGAATGTACTTAGTATCTGTATAATATACCTACATAAAGATTGTAATAATATAGTATTACTAGTATTATTTTTCGCTTAGTTTTCAGAGTTGTGCCTTTATAAGATTTTGGTTACTAAATCAATAAATGCAAATAACAATAAAGAACACAGATACGATATGACATAAGTATCATTGATTCATAAATTATTGAAAATGTTTTCTATCTTTAATGAAAGACGTTCAAAATCCTCTAACCACTATTTAGCTTCAGAGAGGAATGATTTAAAAAACAAAAGCGGATCCTTGAAGTTAAGAATGTTTTTATTAATTAAAAATGGCTACATTGGAAGAAAGAATGTACTTTTTAAAGGTGATATTTTTATTTAGACAGAAACATCTTGAATCTGGGTTCCTGAAATACTAACGTGTTAAAGATTTGAAAAAGAACATAATTGTTATTAAATGTTCTGAAGAAATGTGGTCCTAAAAAAAAATCTTAAATTGTATGTGGTGCCACCAAAATAACAGGAACAGAACAAGCTGATAGCTACACTGGGACACACACACACACACACATATATATATATATATAGAGAGAGAGAGAGAGAGAGAGAGAGAGAGAGAAAGAAAATATTGATTTTATGAGTATTTGAAATGAAGAATACTGGTGTAAAGTTTAATATTGAATAAAGATTGGCAAAGTAAATAATGAACCTGTGACAAAAAAATTATAAATTTAAAAAAGTTAAGGTTCTGAATTAATTTAGAATTACTTGGTTAAAGATTGAATATAAAATAGAAAGAAAGGGTAGAAGATAGAATAAAAGAATTGTTGTGAGTTCTGAATTTGGAATGGGATTTTGCACAAGTCATGAAAGCAGAGGGCCCAGAGTTTGAACAGTGTGAGAGTGATGGGAGTGAGGTACAGCTCTGGCCAGCCTCCTCCTCTCATGTTTCATGTCGGTGCTGTTTTGCCCACATTCCTTTGTTTCTCTTTGCCTTCACTTTCTAAACTACAAGCTTAGTTCCTCTCACTCACTCATTCATGTGATGCCATTATTTACTCTCTCAATACTTTTCATTCCTTTCTTGCTTGCTTGGACTTTGCTGTTTATCACTTCCATTTCTTTTTAGTCCTAAAAATGTCTTACCTTTCTATGTTTTCTCTCTTCCCTTTAAGCCCCTCTCTGTTTTCTTCCAGCTATTATTGCTGCATTCATTGTTAATTTATTACCTTAGCAGAAAGCTTGCTTATTTATCTATCATTTCCTTTCTGCGATTCAACTTTGACAATTTCACAGCCTTTGGAAAAAAGTTTTGGCTTTTTGTTTCTCCCACTCCCCCCAAAAGAGTATACTTGCTCTCCATTCTCTTCTTCCCTCCAACTCTACACTCTTGAAATCTTTCTTTTCATGCTTAAAGTTCTGGTGAAGCAACCATTTTAGTTGCCCTCTTTTGTTTTTGTTTCTGTTGGCAATGAGCCAAAGAGGCAAGAGTTGTGGAGGCATGAAGCTGCTGAAGCAGTGGATGTTTTTACTTGTGGGGTTGGTGATATTGAAATGGGTTGAAGGCTTGGAAGATACTAATGTGACAGACATAGATATGCAATATGTCAGTGGAAAAGGTTTCTACAGACCTTTGATGGTTGGGCTTACACTTATTAATGGTGCTGCTGCTAAAGGAGCTGGTATTCATTCCTTCTTCTCATATGCTTACTTTCTTTGCCATTAATTTGGCCTAGCAAATTGAGTTTGTTCAAGTCATTTACTCTGATTTTGACGCCACTTTTGAGATTTACTAGATCAAATGAACGAGCTCATCAATGGTTGTTTTGTTCATTTGGTGCATTTTTTCGGAAGCATACAATTTTAGACATTGGGCCTACATGCTTCATAAACTTAACATTGAGAATGATTAAGAAACGTGTTCTTTGTTTCTAAAACACAGCTATTAATAACTTTTACCGGTTTTGATTGAGATCTGGAGATATGAATATGATATTTAATCAAACTTTTCTAGATTGCACGGTCAATTGCTTGTTATCATATGATTTTTTTTCTTCTTTTGTGCAGTCTGCCTGGATGGATCTTTACCAGGTTACCACTTCCATCGGGGATATGGTTCAGGATCAAACAGTTGGCTTATACAATTGGAGGTATTTGAGACTCCTGAACTTTGAACTGGGTGCACCAAAGACGGAACACAATGGTTGTTCTTAAGTTACTAACTACGATCGTCCTTTTCATTTTGTTTTTGCTGACAGTTTCTGCGATAAAAGTGGTCATGCACTAATTGATTAGAATTGCTATGCTAATGCAATCTTAAATTGACTCTTGAGCACTACTTAATTCATTGTAAAGTTGCATGTAATCTTCCCTTCTTTCTTCACCACTATATGTTGCTAAAGTTGGAAAATGGCTTGCTCTGTTAATAAATATACAATGTATTTAGATGTCAAGATCCTCAGTGGTGTTTGGTTTATGACATGCAATTTTTGTATCCTTTCTATACCTTTTGCTGCAAGTAAATTATGCACCGATTGACAACCCACCTGGAAATCAATGCACAGGCAATACAGATTACCTTTCTAAATATGTTGGATGATGTCTTTGTGAATGTATTAGATATGATTATGACACTATACCAAACATAATTTTGTAGTTGGAATGAGAAATTTCAACCAATACTTCTTCCAACGTACAAGGCTGTGTAAGGATCTTCCATATAGCATGTGGAGTTATGGAATTTAGCATTTTGCTGTGATGACAATGGCACTTGTATTGGCAGTCATGAGAAATTTTGTTGATACCATTTTTTCCGGATCTTCATTGGCCTAATTCTCATGCTCTTTCCTTAGTCATATCCTGAACATTAGAATAGGGAAATTAAAATTTGGTAATGCATGATGGTACCATTAGCATCTGCTGTGCTGCTGAAAATTTTGGTTTATTTTTTATGTTGAGACTGAGCAGTAAATATTGGACTAAATGGTCTATTGATGTAAAATATAGGAAAATTATAAGGTATATAACATTCCTATATTGACTGGATGGGCCTGATATATTTGAAACACTTACAAAATGTCAAAAAGAGAATATTGCCCTGGGCATTGAATTTCTGACTTTCTTGTAACATCCTGCTGATCTGTTTAGTCATAATAATTTCACTAAACCTTTTGGTGACAGGGAGGAGGCTGGTGTGGAACTATAAAAAATTGTCTTTACAGTAAGAAAACACGCCATGGTTCTTCATATTTTATGGAAAAGCAAATACCATTTATTGGGATATTGAGCAACAAAGCTCAGGAAAATCCAGGTTACAATTCTCACAATTCTCAGACTCAACAGCATTTCTATTTCTTTTTTCCATTTAGCACATACACACATAACATGCGTTTATACCAGGTCATGCTTATTACTCTTCATTTCTAAGTATAAATTAGCTTCATCTTTCTTTTGATGATTATATTTTCAGATTTTTTCAATTGGAATAGAATAAAAGTCCGATATTGTGATGGGGCATCATTTAGTGGGGACAGTCAAAATGCGGTAAGAGTGCCATCTCTTTTTCAACTTTAAGTTCCTCCTGAAGTCATACACTTTGCTATGTAGGATAAAACAAAATGCATGTTGCTTATTTTAATTGAAAAGAAAAAATATAGTTGTCAATGAGCTATAACTGTACTTTGATTCCCTATTCTCTTATCATATTTATTTTATGAGTCATCCCGTATGTTGTGCTATTTTTTTTATTTTATTTCACGCATTGTTTTGCACTTTCAAGTTATTCCTTTATTTCAATACTAGAGTTGTGTCAATTTATTTGATGTGAAATTAAATTGTTATCAAATCAAGACAACTACTTCATTCAAGTGTTTATCTAAGAGTCTTGTCTGTTTAACACTGTTTATTTGGGCTGATGGTGAATGCGGTTGAATTAATACTGAGTTCATCTTTGCTCCACAGGGAGCAGGATTGTATTTCAGAGGGCAACGCATTTGGCAAGCTGCTATGGAAGATCTAATGTCAAAAGGAATGCGCTATGCCAAACAGGTTTCCCTCTAGCCTCTGATAATTTCAGGAAAAAGAAAATTGTTGCCTGATTTCCTTTTGATATTATCTATGTTTTTTTCTTTTTCAGGCTCTTCTATCTGGATGTTCTGCTGGAGGTTTAGCTACTATTATACATTGTGATGAATTTCGGGAATTGTTTCCTAGGACCACAAGAGTAAAATGCTTGAGTGATGCTGGATTGTTCCTTGATTCGTAAACATCATCCAATGAACTTTCAATTCTAATATATTATTTATTGGATCTGGTCATAAATCTTAGTTCTGATCAGTCCATGTACTTTAAGAGATGAATAATCATCTTGAGTTGTATTGTTGCAGTGTTGATGTATCTGGCCGTCGCAGCTTAAGGAATTTGTTTGGAAGTGTGGTCACCTTACAGGTTTTTCTCATTTGAATATTTAATGTTGTTGTATTTTGTTTCTATTCCGTTATAGATGATATAGTAAAATATGGTGAATCAAATAACTTTATAGCAGAAAACAAAATGTCATGAGCTAGACCCAAACAATCATTTGCCTCAAGCCTGAACCACGAATAATCACAAATTAGAGACTTTCTTGGAGAACATTTTATATTGCCTTAATACACCAGAGCAATAATGACAACAGCGTTTGGTCAGTCTGAAATATGAGTTTCTTCATTGCTAAATAAGTACAATCAACAATAATATCATGACTCTAAGAAGATTCATACTCACTGTACAATCTGAAACTTCAGCTCTGATCCTCCAGTAAGAGGAAGGAAAAGAATAAAGATGTAATAATGCCTTAAAATTGATAATCACCTTATTGTGGAAATTTATTTCAATTTCCTGGTAGGAGGCTTTCAGTAACTTCTGATTACTTGATTATTAGCAATGCAATCATGTTCAACAACAAAAGTTAATTGGTGCATCTTTATGTCAGGGAGTGCGAAAGAGCCTTCCAAGAAGTTGTACCAGTCGCCTCAATCCAATTTTGGTAACTACTATTACTGTCATTCAAGATTGTAAAATTACACAACTAGTCTAATCAAGTTCTGATTATGGTACTCGAGATGAGATATATTTTATTGACATGGAATACTAGTATTGTTATCATCACTGTTCTTTTCAATACAGAGGCATCTCGTAATTATTTTTACTCTTTTCTGTATTTTATTTTTCAGTGCTATTTCCCTCAGCACTTAATTGCCAGTGTTAGAACACCACTGTTTCTTCTCAATGCAGCTTATGATACTTGGCAGGTAAGTTCCTTTCCCATATGAAATTTTTCCCATGACAAAAATTCTTGTTTACATTGGGAGCAAGATCTCATGAGCTAGTTTCTTATCACTTGTGGAGTATGGTTTGTGAATGACTTTGGAGCATGGAATTTCATGTTTTATGTTTTTGACTTATGTGCCATGAAGATGCATCAGATCACTGGCCTGAAAGGCTAATAGATGATTATTTCCACTTTTTTCAGATTCAAGCCAGTCTTGCTCCACCATCTGCTGACTACCGATGGAACTGGTATGAATGCAGAAAAGATTATGCACGTTGCAGTGCACCACAGATACAGTATCTTCAAGGTAATTAATTAGAAGCTTCAAGAGTTGTTTTCAGTTTTTTTTACGCATTTTAAATTTGTGCCTCTGGAGTAGGATTTCCGTGACATCAATTGTTCTCAGTATGGTTACTAATTAGTGTCAACATCATGAACTTTGAATAAAGCAGGTTTTCGAAATCAGATGCTTAGATCTACAAGAGCCTTCTCACGGTCTTATAAAAATGGTTTATTCATAAATTCATGTTTCGCTCATTGTCAATCAGAAAGACAGGATACGTGGTTTGCTCATGATTCTCCTCGTATTGGAAATAGAGTACGTCTTTCCTAACTAACTTTTTATGTTGCTTTTATCAAATTTTAAGGAAGACTTACACTAAGATTAGTTCATTGGAGTGTGACAAAACAATTACAAGATTTTAACTTCTCCATATCATTTTATGTCCTACACTGTCCATGATCATTGCTCTCACTTTATATTGTAAAACATAGATTTGAAATTTGTTTTAATTGTTCATATGCATCAAATAAAGGAACAAAACTCATTGTTTTTGTAAGGTTTCATCTCACCCATCTAATGTTTGTCTGAAAACACAATCAGGGAATCGCAGAGTCTGTTGGGAACTGGTTTTTTGACAGAGTTAGTGTCCAGGCTATTGGTTGTCCTTACCCTTGTGACAAAACCTGCCATAATTTGGTATTTAAGTGATCACTGCTCAAGTTTCATTCTTTCAATAGTCTTTTTCTGCTCCTACATTGCACAAGCTATTGGGATCTGAAAAAGAAAGACATTGCTAGAATCATTCTTGTTGCCATAAATTATAATATTCATTCTTGTAAAACATTGGCTGAGCTTATTAAGTTTTCATCTAATTTTTTTCAAGTAGATATTCAGGTTCCGCTCTCTGGAACATTTTGTTGGGATTTTGGGGTTTTGAAAATATAAGATATATTATATGAGAAGCTTGTGATTTATTTTATTTATGTACTGTGTATACAAAGCAAAATGTAACAGAATATCAAATATTAATATCTTAATCTTTATTTTTTAAATCTAAATAATAAATGGTTTATTTTTACGTAAAAGATATTTAAACTGCAGTAAACGGACCTCCTAAGTGTCAAATTATCATAAAGTTTAAATCTTATGCCTATTTATTTTTATTTTTTAAAATGATAAAAAGATAGGAAAGCAAATTTGTCAAATTTTCTAATTTTCATAATTATTTCATTCCATATTTGCCTTATAGTACGTGACTGACTGTGCAGGTTTTCACATACATGTTGGGATGTGTTTTTTTCTTTCTTTTATATAATAAATGATTGGTTAACTATTATTAATGAATGAGTTCGTTTGCATTTAATTTTTTTAAAGAAACACTTATCGCAAGAGTAAGCATTTTTTTTTTATTTTGGTAAGCAAATATCATCTATTTCTTAAATAAATAGTTATTTTAAAAAATATTTATTTTAAGTTCAAAAAAACTGATCCAATATCTTCCATTGGTTAAGAGGCATAATTGGACATATGAGCTGGGCCTTGTGAGTTTCCGTTTAACTTTTCAAACTATTCAAAGGAAAAAAAAAATATTTATAGAGTTGTGAATTCTTCACAAATGAGCTTTAACGAATAAATTTAAGCTTCAGTTAGAGGTTTACTTACATAAAACTCTCAGGCCTCTAAATAATAAAAGAACAAAATAATAATTATATGAAAATGATTAAATGAATATTTTTTTGGGTAAATGTGTGTATTTATAGATATTTGAACCTCCTAAAATAGGGTAAAATAAAAAGAAAATAACTTAGAGAGAAATTATATTCATCTCGTGTTCTGTTTGAAAAATAATTTAAATGATAAAAATGTTAATTTTTTCATTGATTGAAAAGAAAGACGTAACTGCTTTTATTGTATTGTACTGTAGATGTACGAAGATACAGAGAAGGTGTACAGGAGGGTGGTACATCGTTTTCTTTTGAAAGGAACATTAGAAAAGGAAAGTGTCTATTCCTGCTATCATCGAAATGCAAATGGAACTGCTAATTATGTTGTAAGGTAAACCATAAATGGTTATGTAGCGAAAAACAAATAGCTAGGATAAGAATAATAGTGCTGATAAGAACAAGACAACTAAATTATAGTAATAAGCCACAACAGCTGTAAGGAAAATGAAGTGCACAATTCTACAATCACTAACTAGGGAATTACTTTTAGATGTTCTCTTCACTTTTCTAAATTATAGTTTATAAAAATATCACTTAGCTCAAACCACTCTGCACCAATGAAATGTTGACATTAACTCCACCAATTTCCATAAAATCACTCCATGTTTCCCACCACACCAAAAGTAATTCTTCCATATTGACAAGTTCATCTGACAAAACTTGTGATGAGACAAGCTAACATTGGTTGAATCAAATGTTTAATCTCCCACCAGAAACATAGGAAAAAAAAATGTTTATTGTATAGTTGAAACCGGACTAGTGTTAGAAATTTCGATACCTAAATTGATGGATATTTTAAAATATAGTAAGAAAGTCTTTTACAAACATATAAATAATAACAACCATCCAGAAAAAAATATCTCATTATTATATATTTATTATATCGAATACTGAACATTTGCTTAAATGTAGGAACATCTTTTGTAAATGTTCTTCCGATCGAAGGCAAACAAAAAGAAGAACTTGATTGAAGTGCAAAGAGAGTTGAGAAACCGACCTAATCTAAAGAGTAAAAGAAAAAGTGTATATCAATTGAAACAAAGAAGTTAATTGTTCGACCAAGAAGAATTATCTGAGACTATTTTGTAAAGTTGCATTTCATGAATTAAAGTTGGTATATATGTAAGGTTCTTTAGCACTAACAAATATACAACATGGTAAAAGTTGTATTTTCTGAATTAAAGTTGGTATATATGTAAGGTTGTTTAGCATTAACAAATATAAAACATGGTAATGGTAAGAAGCAAGATTTATTGGCATATGGTGGTAAGATAAAGTGCAGAAAGTGAGAGAAAGATGTTTGAGGAAGGGAACTTTATTGGGTTTGATAAAGTGGCAAGGTTGGAAACCAGTTTGGTATGGAAAGAAGGCCATGTTGGTGATTAAGGGGAAGAATGAAATTAGATGTTAAGTAGGTTGGTGTTTAGGGCCAACAGAAAGGTGCAGCAATTGGGGCTCAATGCACGAGGCCCACCTCTTATTCCCACAGTGTGTCTTGTTGTGTTTTATGTGACTTTTGAAAGTAAAGAGAAGAAAGGGGAAGATGAAATCTACATGCTTAAGCCACACACAAAGTGCAATGTGACAAAAAAATGATGAAATAAACAAATACTATATAGAGCATTAAAGAAAAGAAGGAGATGTCCAACTAAAGCAACATTGGGGGAACAACCGTTTCTTTTACCCTTGTTTTTAACAAACCGAATCTTAAACCTCACTATCCCTCCTTTCTTCACCAATAATTCTGCTCCCTTCTTGCTATTTCATATGCAATTATGGTGGTGCCAGTACAAAACTACTCCAAACTCATGCTATGGTTCCATAGGTGTAATAAAAAAGAAGCAAAAGGGGAAAGTGAAAAATGAAAGAAGAAAGTGTTATTCTCTCTAGCTCTACCTATACTTAGCTACTGTTTATTCTGCATGCTAACTAACAAATGGGTTATTCACAAGTTTTTTTACTGGTATGAAATTATGTAAATAATGGTTGTGGTTAAAGAAGAAATGAGGTTTGCACATGGGTAGGCACATGGTTGTATATATGGAAAGAGAGTGCATGTTTGTTAAAGTTGGGGTCATGTAATGGCTTTTGTGATAAGAATTGCTTAGTTGAATTAAGAAAAAGATGTGTAATGAATCGAACGTATCAAAACTTGCCCAAATGAGATGAAAGACTATTTCTTGCTTCCAAGTTTCAAATTTTGTGTCTTCACTTTCTTTTCCTCTTTCCCTAATCATCGCTGCCTCCTACTCTTTTCTAAAATTTAAATAATCACCTTTGCTAACCACTTCCACACGCCTACACCTAATATATCTATTACATTTATTTTCGTTCAAATACCATTTTTTTAAACATCTATTCTCTCTTTCAAACCTACGTTTTTAACTTTTTGAGAATGCTTCAACTCAGGATTCTTGATTCTTGAGCTCACACAATAATTATAATAATAATAATTATTATTATTATTGTTATTATTGATCAATAACATTCTTTCTTTCAATATGATTATTATTCTGCAATTTCCTCGATCAGTTTCATTTTATAATGTCAAAACAATATTTGTGACTTATTTTTTCTAATTCCAAATATTTCTCTTACATCAAAACTCTGTTCGTCAGAGAGAAAAAATTAGTAAAAAAGAAAAAAACCGAAAAATATAATAAAAATAAATGTTATTTAATTAAAAAAATTTAAATAAGAAAAAGATGCTATTATAATAATAATTTTATTATTTTTATTTTTAATAATAGTTTATTTTATTTTATAGTTCACTGCAAGAAATTTATTAAATAACAATGAAAATTAGATAAAAAAATAATTAGTCATTATCTTAACTAAATTAAATACTATTTTAGAGAATAAAAATTATTTGTATCTAAAGTGATTTTTATTATTAATTAAAATTTATAAAATAATTTTTAAATTGGTATCTAAATTAGCTAATAGTTTTAATTACTAATATTTTAGATTCTAAATTAGTCGTCTCAATTAGTCTTTTAGAGACTAATTTAGAATCTAAAATATTAGTAGATAAAACCTTGGTAACTAATAGTTAGATACCAATTTAAAAACTATTTATAAATTTTTATTAATAATAGAAACTACTTTAGATATCAATAATTTTTTACTCTCTAAAATGATCTTTACTTTAGTCCAATAGTAACTAATTATTTTAGTCTCCAAAATTAGTTGTAATTTGATGATTTTCTTGTAGTGGTTATAATGTGTATTAAAAAACAATTAATTAACTATTAAATAATTTAAATAATAATAATTTGATACTTTTTACTTTATTTTTTATAATTATTGTGAATTTAAATAAATAATGACTAAGTTTTTTAATAAGTATATCTAGGATACATCTTTATCAAATATATGAAACATATTAAAAATTGTTATGTAATATAATTTATTTATATCATGATTACTAAATAGTACCTATTTTGGTCTCGTAAGATGATTATTTTTATTCTCGTATATGTATTTATTTTTAACACTACAAGAAAATCATGAAATAGAAATTAATTTTAGAAATAAAAAATAATTAGTTGCTAGAGTGACTGAATTAGAGACCATTTTAGGGACTAAATAAATTTTTTGTTTCTAAATTAGTTTCTATTATTGTTAGATGATTTCTAAATTGGTATCTAATTAACAATCAAGATTTTTGCTACCAAATTTAGAAACTAAATAATTGATAGTTAAAACCTTGGTTGCTAATTAGATAAACTATTTAACAATAATATAAATTAATTTAAAATTTTTTTTTTAGTTTATAAAATGGTCTCTAATTTAATTACTATTGTAACTAATTTTGATTTCTATTTGATGATTTTCTTATAGTAATATATGACTCGATGTAAGGAGAGTGAGTTAGAAATTTCATATAAACTATTAAAATAATTTATAATATATAAATAAAAATAAATATCACATTAATTATACATTACTAAGATTTGAGTCCAAATTTGGATTATATATTATTAAAAAAAATATCTCATTTTAATGAAAATTTTTATTCTTCTTAAAATTTAGTCTTAAATAATATAAACCAACATTAAAAACATTCACACATAAATTTTAATTAAACAATTATACAGTGTTTTTTATATTAATATATAAGCTTGAATCATTTAAAATATAACTTTAAGTCAAACATAATATTTATTTATATAACGAATTTATTATATTATTTGTATAATAAATATGTCATGTACGTAGTGTGAGACATGTTGGGTAGTAACTAGAGTATTTGTACCGTATCCATTAAGTTTTGCATGTAATACTCATCCCATCCCCCCAAATAAGTAGATACTTACCTTATGTTATAAATACTTTTGCAGGTGTTCATAAGATTCTATATACTTTCTCATCATTAATTTGTGGTCAACGATTAAATAATTTAGATTACTGTGATTTTTTTTTTTTTGGATAATATTAAAATTTAACTATTGCGTTAAAAGAAGTAAATCACAGCCAACTTGAAAAGTCATAAAAAATTGTGAACCCAATGAATATGTGTATTTTTTTTGTTACATAATAACAACTTATTTAATATAATATTTAAAACAATACATAATTAATAACTACTTATTTAATATAATATTTAAGTAGATATATAAGACCATAATTTTTCCGTTTAATATTATATTTAAGACACATAAATTAGACCATAAATTATTAGCGGTTATAGTTACTATTATAAAATTCATTTATATCTCATGATAATCATTCATTACTTAATTGTCTGAATCCAACAAGACCTATAAACCGGTGATGACTTTCTCAGTAAGAAAACACACTAAACTTTATCATGTCCTCTTACTCTTAACTCTTTATTAAGAAGAATTTATCATCATTTTTGTTCTTCTACTGACTTAAGCATCAGAGAGTCTTTTGCAAGTGGACATCTCTCTCATCGGAGACCAACTGAAAGTTCGTTCCCCGACGAACACGCAGTCCTCATCGAGGTACCCACCAAGTCAATTTTTTTGGTAGGAACATTTGGCACCCACCGTGGGGCCTGGTAAAACTTTTCCCAGGACCACTACAGAAATTCGGACATACACTCTCAATGTGAGTATCCAACAGGAAAACGCAAATCAATTGATAGGGGACCCAGAACAAACGAGGAAGACCTACCTAGAACTGTGAGAGACGCCTTACGCCAAATGCGGGAAAAAATGGAACGAAATTTGGCATCCCTAAGGCTCTGGTTGCTTCCATGGATGTACTCTTCACAAGGAAAGAAGTGAGAGGATATCAATGTTATATAAGATGTGTTTTATTTTCTAATTTTATAGTATATATTTAATATTTAAAAAATTACCTGAAGTTTTCTTTTTATTTATTTTGTTGCTGTGTTTATATTAATATATTTTTTTATAATTATTATGTTTATGAGTTAGTAATTTATTTGATAATAGTTTTTTATGAAATTATTTTCTATTGTTAATTACGTTATATTTTTTTTAATATTTTTTTCATTATTATATAGTTTTTAATAATAAAAAAATATTGTCTTATATTTATATAAGATCTGATTTATTTTATAATTTATTTTCTGATTTATTTTTCAATTTTATAATGCATGTTTAATATTTTAATAAATTATTTGAAGTTTTTTTTTATTTAATTTTTTGAATACATTTTTTTGTAATTATAATTTTTAAATTATATCTATTTATATTTATTATATATTTATTTTCTAATTTTAATTTTTAAATCTACAAAATATGTGAAAGTTGTTTATTTTAAACAAAAATAACTCAATTCATGGTTAAAAGAATTTAATAGGCAAGGATAAATTTGTAAAATAACATTTAACAATTTAAAAAATAAAAATAAAACTCCCTCACAACCATCATATCACTCACAAACTCCCATAAACTTTCCTCACACATCCACTCTAACATACCCCAATCCAAACAATCTTACTTTCTTCTCACATCCACTCCCTAATCCAAACACACAATAAGAGAGCAACTCAGGACAAAATTACTGGTAATGCATGATCATATAACTCGTAGGGACAACAACAACACTCGGAGCATACCGCCGAATCCTAGAGGGTCCCTCGAGAAAACTCGAATCAGCAGGAAAGGTCGATATCTCACACTCCCACCAGAAAATCATCTTGAGGGGAACCCCATCGAGCTCCACACAATGTAGGACAGGGCAAAGGAGCCATGGGCACGAGCATTAGCCCTTCAAGGCACTTCCTGACTTGTTGATCAACCGCACAATGAAGACCAACCTAAGGGGTTTTCATCCCTTCAAGGAAGAGGTTATGAGAGTCCAATTGCCCCAAAGATGGAGTTGGCCTAATATGGAGAAATACTCGGGGACTTCAGATCTTGAGGCAAATGTTAAGGTATATGACCCAGGCTCAGCTATTCTCAAAGGATATGGACATGAACTGTAGGTTGTTTCCCACCACTCTAGTCGGGGTGGCCTTGGAATGGTACTACTCTCTGCCCAAAAACTCGGTAGACTCATTTGGCACGTTCTGTGGCAGGTTCCTCGCCAGGTTCGCAGATTGCAAGCTCGTGGTCGCCACCTTAGCATCCTTGCACAATGTCGTGCAAGGGGAGATAGAAGGCTTGAGACATTTCATGACCCGGTTTGCCTGAGCTACTCTGAACATACTCGACCTGCACCCGATGTCTCCATGCACGCCCTATTGGTGGGGCTACGTCCAAAGAAATTCTTGGACACCCTATATGCGAAACCCCCCAAGGACATGGATCAACTACGGGCTAGGGTAACAAGATATATAAGCATTGAGGAGAACATGGATGCCTGGAGAAGGGCAATGAAAGCATTATGAATTCATTACCATTTTTATGCTCCTATTGACTTAGCATTGGAGAGTATTTTGCAGATGGACCTTCCTTTCTCATCAAAGATCAACTAAAAGCTCGTTACCCTACGAACACGCAATTCTCGTCGAAGTACCTCCAAGTACATTTTTAGGAGGGAACAATCTGCATGTTATGATATATAACTAACCGAAAGTATACACGATTTCATTTTATACCTTTTTTTCTTTCACTTTTTTATCAACTCAATGGTACATATATCATTTTTACCTTTTCAAAGCTACTGTTTGAGAAAGCTTTCAATTTAGGATTTTTAAGCCGACATATTAACGGTAATTGAAGATTCTTCCTTTCAAAATAAAAATTATTTGCAATATTCCTATACTATTTTAATTTTATAATTTCAAAAAATAAATTACTTATATTTTACTTCCAATTTTCTCTTTTACAATTAAAGCTCTGTTTGTTTGTGATAGAGGAAAAAATACTAAAAAAAGAAAGAAAAAAACGAGAAATGTAATAAAAATAAATATTATTTAGTAAAAATAAAAAATAAGAAAAAAATTGTATAACAAAAGTATTTATTTGATTTTAATCTTTTATGATAAAAAGTTAAAATTTTAAAAAAAAATTACACACCCTTTAATTGGTATTATTGTTTGGAACTATAGTGAATATTGACCAATTTTAGAACACCAAAATAATATATTAAAATTAAATATAATTTTAGGATCTAATTTTCATACGCATGGTGTAATGTAGTGTTGACAAACTTATCTTTCTCTCATACGTATTGCAACACATTTATATTGTGCATGAATAAAGTATACAAAATAACTGCTTAATCACTAATGACATTAACCTTTCTTTGCTTTAAGGTTGAGGTTCCTCACTTTTGTTAAGATCCACCTTTGTTTTTTAGTTTTGTTTTCTTAATTGATTAAGATAAAAGTCATCTAACTATTGTTATAGGTTAACTGATACAATTTATAATATTTCTCTCTTAATAATTATTTTATTAAAAATCAAATTCTTAACATTCACTCTAATACTAATACTAATACTATGTGTGAACAATATAGTTGATTTTTCTATCTCGTATTACAATAACACCAATGATCTATGAGGGTACTGAAGGATTGAACATGTATATCTACTTTCAATGAACATTGTAGACAAGAATATATTTACATGATCTATTGTAGTCATCTTTACATGTTTGGCTGTACATAGTATTTGTTTAACTATAACAAAGACTTTATATTATTGGTGAGACAAAATCAATATTCGATTCTTTTATCCATTGGTATATTAATTGTCAAATATTTATTTAAGAACCAAGAGCACTTCTATCCAAAATTTGATCTATATTGTGTTAAAAAACATATTTTATTAAAATAGTTTTTAAAAACTTGAAATTTCATTCTTAAATAATCCAAAACAGCATTAAAAATATTCAAATATAACATAAAAAAAAAACATTCAAAAATATGGTCAAGCAATTTTGTAATCTTTCCTTATATTAAAAATATATAAATAGTGATTTACATTATTATTATCATATATAACCCTTAAATCATGTAATGTATAATTTTAAGTAAACATAGCATTAAAAAAAATACTGAAACATAATATTAAAAGAATATCTTAAATTATACTCACTCCATTAAATTTTGCGAGTAAATACTCAATGTATACCTTTCTCTAACTAAATAAGAAGATACTTATTCTATCTATTGTGGATATTTATTTTGGAGATAATTAAAAGGGTACTTATCCCATCTATTGCGGATGTTTTTGTAAGTGCTCATAAAAATTGGGTATATTTTATCATTTCTAATACTCTTTCTACCAAATTAGTATGTGATTAACAATGACATAATTTAGACTATTGTGAATATTTGCTATAAAAATATTATTAAATAATAAATAATTTTTAAAAAAATAGTTATTATATTTATTAAGTTAGATATTATTTTATAAATTAAAAAATTATTGATATTTAAAATAATTTTTATTAGTAATAAAAATTTATAAAATAGTTTATAAATTTATATTTATTATGATATAAACTGATATATGTATTACATTTTAACGAGTAATGGAGAAAAGAAACACTAAAAAGAGGTATAGACATTACCAAAATCCTTATTAAATCAACGCGTCATGTTTTATTATACTTTGCTAACAAGATTAAACACAATGAGTTAAACTCCTTTAAAATGTGTGATATTTATTAGAGTTAATACAATTTTATTATATTTTTAATAACTTTGTTAACAACTTTTATCCTTAATGAAATCGTTAACAGAACCAGTATTAGTTGCTAGTAGATTTATTAATTGGATCTAATATATTTGAGAATGAAATCCTATTTTTTTAATAAAAAATGGATCTCGTTATTAATATAAAAACTAAAACCGTAAAAGAACCCACAGAATTACAGTGAGTTAATGATAATTAATTAAGAATGAATTGATTGATTAGATAAAAGATCCGTGTTAGTTGATTCTGTGAGATAGGTAATGGAAAAACAGTGGATATAAATAAGTTTTTGATTGTATATTAAAAAAATATAAAAATAGTAAAGGATTTGTGGTGGTCCCGTTGTATTGAATAAAGAATATGTTAGTGGGAGGAGTGATCTTAAGATGGCCACGTAGGCATAATTTGTCGGATCAATTAAGGTTTGTTGATAGATCCATAAATGGGTCCGTGGGGTTTGTTTGGTAGAACCATATTTAGATTGGAATTAGTATTTAATTTTTGCGATAAAACGTAATTATGATGCAATTGCAAAGCTTGATTAAGGGCTTGCATGGTCCATTTGGTTATATTTTTGTTAATATGTGTGTTGAAAAGGAAAAAAGGTGAAAGGGTGGAAGTGTATAGTTTTTTACGAATAGGAATAATGATAATTAAAGGCAGAAAACGAAGAAACATGTAACAGAGAGAATGAAGTGTGTCTAGTCTGCAAATTCCAAAGAGGAGACTGTGACTTTAAATCATGTTTCTTTGTCTCACCATTTCTTTATTTCTCTTTATTCCATCTTCGATCCTCATAGCCCCACCCCACACGTTCCCTCTATTCAATAATAAACCATTAATTTCACCTCTACTCTATTCTATTGCCATTATTATTATTATACTCCATCATTTATCATATCAAAAACTACTTTAGTTTCATTCACTTCAAATATACATGCATATGCCTCCCTCGCCATTGCTTTCAAAATTTTAAATCATTCTCACAACTTTGAGGAAGATTATATATAGAAATTTTCATTCTTATATTCTTACTTACTTATAGTCTCACATCAATTAAAAATAAAAATACATTTTATATTATATATGTGAAAATAAACATTTGATAAATCTGTTCTATAAAATTAAATTAAGTAGTAATTGTTCTGATATTCAAGTCAGTATTTGATATTAGCGTTAAACTTGATAATTAGATAGATATCCTTTTAAAAAGTTGAGACGTGTTTAGCTGTGTAAACGTCTTATATCTTGATATATCTCAAATACATACGAAATCATTACTTCAATTTCAACTTTTAAATAATAATTTTGCAACCTTACCAAACTTAATCAATTTAAAATACACATAATATATCACATATAAAATGCTAATATTTTCAACTTTTCCTTTCTTCTCTTTTATGTTTAACATTTTTTTCTCTCAAATACTTGACATTACAACATTAACATCTTATGTAGAGATTAAAAAGTGATTCTAAATTTTACCTTTTTTTTCTTAATTCTCAAAAATTTGTTTAGGTTTAATAGTATTACATTACTTAAAAGTTAAAATAAAAAATAATTTGAATACATTTGTTCTTTTAGCCTTTTGAAGAATTATTTAAAAATAAAATCATAAGTTCCTAAACTAACAACACACCATTGAGTTAAATTAACCTTTTCTATTTTGTAATATAAAAGCTAAAAAATATGCTCATATTCAAATTCATACACCATTATTGACTTGTAGAGCTGATCAAAAGAGAAACATTATTATAACACCAAAAATAGCCGAATACAAAGATAATTTATTCCAGCGTTTGGCAATAAAATACGCATGCAAAATGAGATAAATATTCAAATTCATGATTACATCCACCTAGTTTACACCCATGTTATAATTTTATACTATTTCTTAATATGTTTTTGGTTTGACTAATTTTTTTTTATAAAAATAAAGAAGCTTAGGAAATGAATTTCTTTTGGTTCAATTTGAATTGCATACCATACAGTCAACAAAAAAAAGATTCTTTTTTATTTTAAAACATTTTTCATTATTATTTAATATGAATAATTTAAGGCATGCAATCAATTCAGTACAAGTTTAGCTTACAATTCTTTGAATAACATTTTTAATTTAGTATTGTAATAAAACGATAATTTATGCTTTAAAATTTTAATTGCAGAAGATAACGTTCCAAAATTTTAAACCAGTCTAAATGTGCATTTAAAAACTACACTATACGGTGCTTTAAATAGGTCAGAAATTCCAAAAATTTATAACTACCAAATAATTTTAACTCTTGATAAAATGGCTATGTCTTATATATAATTAATAAATTACGTAAGTCAACTTCATTTTAACATATAGTTGGTTCAAAGGTAGGTGCGTGCTTGTTTAGTGAATCGAAATTCAGTAAAAGTAAACATGTATGCAATCAAAAGACAAAAGAAGAAGAAAAAGGAAAAGACCTAAGCAAAACTTCCTTTAATCTAAACACATATTTTTGTTTCATGATTCCAAATAGATCAGTCCTTTTGAAATGAAGTTTACCAAATCTTCTTAAATACCTAGAAAAATATATATTAAATCATCATTTTCTGTCTTTTTGTACTTTTGATGCGAAAAATTAGAAATACACGTGTTTTCAATAAAGTGACCAAACACACACTAAGATATACACTTTCAAATTAACACTCATAATTGTTATATAAATAAATACAAACTTAATTTTATAAATCAATCTTAAAAAATTGAGTTAACTCGTATTATACAGCCTAATAAATGGAAGAGAAAAGAAGATAAAGAAGATTGAAAGGCAAAAAGAAGTGGTAACTGGAATGTGATGGTGAAAGTGAAGAACTAAGCTTTGAACAAGAATGACAACTCTTGTACTGGTGTCCAATGTTTGAAATGCATGAGTGTTTAGCTACAATTAATGCGTCTGAGTTTACTACATATGGCTGAACATCATAGTTACTCCAAGTTGCCTATCTGGGGTTGGTGATGCTGTGGATCAAGCTGTCAATTTAATTCTTTTCTACTTGTAATGCCTTGGGGAGTTGCTATGGGGTGCTTAGTCCAAGACTCAATTCAATGGCCCTTCTACATTGTCTCCATCATTCTCTTCCAACACTTACGCACTGCCATCACTTTGGTTTAACTTTACTTCAATTTACCACAACCATTTCGGCAATCCCACTTTTCCTATTAGCAAACAAGGATACATCCAAAAGGGGCACAAAAACACTGTAATTAGATACTTCAACTCTTTCTATATTCAAATCTCCTTTTCTCAGAAATTGCTTCACACCATAATTGTTAAGCCTACAAAGCCCTTCAAAGTGGATTGGTTTTTGAGATTTTCACCAGATCAACGGTACAAATTATAAAACTTTTCACCCTTTCATTCGTTTAGATCATATAAAAAAAACAAAGATAAATCATAAAGCTCCCACTCAACAAAGAAAACAGTGTTCTGTAGTCCAATATTTTAGAGAATCCTTAACTAAACATCAAAACCCACTAAATTCTCCGATGGATTATTATAATATATATACACACACATACATACATTAGTATATCAGTATTGAAAAGACAAGATATATATATTTATCCAGAAATTACTTTTCCATTGTTTGTTATTTTATTAATCATATGGTACATGGTGTGCATGACCATAGAGGCAAACCATTCACCTTTTTTCCAATTTAATAATAGCAAACCTGATGTCCTCCCATAATGATGTGAAGACATCTTCCATGGAAGGCAAAGTTGATTAAAATAATATAAAAAGCTTCCAAAGCTAAAATAAACAGGAAGAGGGGTGGAATATGATTAAGAGCTGATTAAAATAAACAAGTTTTGTTGGTTCCAACCAACCAAAACTTCAAAATAAGTAATTAATTAAAGACCGTGTAACTTAGGCCTTGTGGACATGTCGCCCACCCTCATGGCAAATCAAAACCAAAGAGAGTCTGCTCAATGTCTGACTTGGCTTTGCTTTTGCTTATCATTCTCTCTCTCTCTCTCATTCTTTCTTTTTGGTTTAAAGTAGCTTCTGTTGTGTGTGTGTATATATATATATATAAAAGGACCCTAAGGTGGCGGCTTTTCTTTTCAGTCTTGATCAGTTTCATTCATTGGAAGATATGGGAACATTAGAACAAATCGATGTTCCTCATACCCAGTCATCATCATCTTCATCTTCTTCCATTGATAGCAACAACCACCCTTCTAGGACTCCACCACCCTCTTCCCCTTCATCAAGTGTCTGCAGAAAAAGAACTGATTTGAGCACTGACCTCAGACTTGGTCTTAGCATATCTCCTTCATCTCAATCTCAACCACCTTTCAATTCAACACCAAGGTAAATACACTCCTATCTGTTTCTCCACACCAATGCTAAGCCTAATAGCTTGGATTCTTTTATGTTCCTTGATCCTATTGTTTGGGTTGGATATGGTGATGCATGTATGATGAATTGCATTAACATGATAATCTATTATCTACCTCTCAGGGAGGAAAGTTTCAACTGGCCACCAATTAAGTCCATATTGAGGAGCACCCTAGTGGGGAAACAAAGCCATCTGAGCCAAAGACCCTCTTTATTTGTCAAAGTCTACATGGAAGGCATCCCCATCGGAAGAAAATTAAACCTTATGGCACATTATAGCTATGATGGACTTGTGAAAACTCTTGGCCACATGTTTAGGACCACCATTCTGTGTAAGCATTTCAAACCCTCGTAAAAGAATTTCCTTTTGCACCTTCTTTTGGACCATCATATTTACAGATCAAATTTGTTTTTTCAGGTCCAAACTCTCAACCACTCAATTCTGGGAATTTTCACGTGCTAACTTATGAGGATCAAGAAGGGGACTGGATGATGGTTGGAGATGTGCCGTGGGAGTAAGTGATGCATATGTTGTCTCAAAATTCAACTCTTGAATCTTACTACTAGCTCCGTTTTTCAGTGTATTTTGTTTGACCCATTTTTGTATTTGATATATTAATGCAGGATGTTCTTGAACAGTGTGAAGAGGCTGAAGATCACGAGAGCTGACAGATGCTAGTTAATTTAATAATGTATCCAATCTCTCACAACACAACACAACACAAGCTCCTCCTCAATTTTCATTGTTCATAAATTTTTGTTGTAGATCTAGTTAGTTAATTATAGGTGGGTGAAAGGCGTTTGAAATATTTCACCAAAAAGAATGGATATGGATCCCGTGATTGTCATATCTAATAGCTTTATACACCAAAAAATATAGATGTATAGCTCTTCTTACCTAATAGTCAATTCAGTGCATATTTCTTAGTCTCTGTTTGATAATAGAGTCGTCTGATTTTGGGTTGGACCTATTGCTTCTCCCTTATATCTTCTTACCTATAATGCATGATGTTTCTAGGTGTATTGCACCTTGAAGAATAGTGATTTGGTGTATTGCAGCTTCCTTGTATGAAGTTGAAATACGAAATACTGAAAAGCGTGTGTTGCTTAAAATGTGTGAAAGCTAATAGTGGAACTATAAAAAGCAGGTATGATTTTCCTAATTTCCCTACATGGGCCTTTTTTCTGCTGTCTCTGCTTTGATGTGTTTGGCTTTGTTGGGTACAACGTAATGATGCTTATGGTGTCCACACCCCTCGTGTCAAGAACAGTGGTTTTGCTTTCATTGTCATGATTTGAGGAAGATTCTAAACATGAATTAAACAATCCACATTCAGACACCTGTCTGCCGGAGAACTGTACTCATTTTGATTCTTCATCAAACATTCACCTACTGACATTGATATTTCATCTTCACAATCATTGATAGCCCTTCAGTTTCAACTTTCAACTCCATCACAACCCCAAAACATTAAGTTTAAGGTATACATTCTTCGTAAACATGCAGTATACAATATATTGTACATGAAACAACTGAGAATTAGAAAAAATAATTAATATTAGTTTGTTTTTAGATATTAGCTTACTTCTAGATACGATAAAATAAATTATATTAATTTCTTTCTAGATATTAGCTTCCTTCTAAATATGATGGATGAGCTCACGAAACAATTAAAAGTTAAAAAAAAAAAATTGATATTAGTTTCCTTTAGAAGTTTGTATTTTTTTTTTTACACTTCTATCCACAATCCATTGAATATTCGTATATATTACCACTCTAACTCTTTTACAATATTAATTAATTAAAACCGTTATTCATTATACCACTTAATTAATATGTATGAATTATAAATTTAGTAAAAAAATTAATTATGACATTTAATTAATATACCTCGAAGTTTTTTATTGGGTGACTCACATATATTCACTACTCTCTATATATTTGAATAAAAATAATCATAAGAAAATAGATTTTGTACTAATCAAAATTAGTTTATATATTAGAAATTAAATTAAAAAAAAGTCTTTATAAGCTATCTTATAGAGAAGCTGTTGTAGTGTTTTAGGTATTTCAAAGATTCTCATTATTTTTTTAACACGGAATTTTTTCAGGAATTTACTTCACAATTTATTTTATTTTACTTATTTATTCCTTTGTAATAGTCTTTTGAAATATCTTCACTCAAATAAAACAACACATTTTACTTTTCTTCTTTTTAAGAGAGTTAGCTTTTAAGAGAGTTGACTATCATTACAACACAATCATGAAATAAAAATTAATTTTAGAAACAAAAAATAATTAGATGATATAATAATTAAATTAGAGACCATTTTAGAAACTAACAAAAATTTAAGTTTCTAAATTAGTTTTTATTATTGTTAGATGGTTTCTAAATTTGTATCTAATTAGCTACCAAGATTTTTGTTACCAAATTTAGAATCTATATAACTGATAGTTAAAACCTGGTAGCTAATTAGATACCAATTTAGAAACTATTTAACAATTTAAAAATTATTTAAAAATAATAGAAACTAATTTAGAAATTAAAAATTTGTTTAGTCTCTAAAATGGTTTATAATCTAGTCATTATAGAAACTAATTATTTTAGTTTCTAAAAATTGGTTTCTATTTCATGATTTTCTGTGTAGTAGTGTGTAGTAGTGTATTATGCCCTTTCAATTTTCTTATTTTAATCAAAGTTTGTGTGTCATTATATTTTTTCTCCACATGATCACATCTACTTTTCCTCCCTTCATATTAATTAAATTAAAGATATAACTGAAAAAAATGTTATCTTAGAAATTTAAAAATGAAAAATAAAAAGACAGTTTTTGTTTTTTTTAAAAAGCAATAAAAAATAACAGAGAATATTATTTAATCATTTTTTAAATTCGATTTTAGTAAATTTTCTATCATTATAAAAATGGGTAGAAACACGTGCTCATTTTTAAATTTAAATAATACAGGTTAAAAAAATATGTCTTAATTATTTTAAGTAGAAAATAGATATTTATATTTGAGGAATACTTATGTAGTTACGTATTTTTATTAAAAAATATTTTTATTTCTTAAAAATAAAATTATTTATTACAATAGAGATGGTTAAAAATATATCTTTTTTATTTAAAGATAAAATAGTTAAATAAAAAATACACTAAAGATGATTAAAAAAATGTATTATATAATGATGTAGATTAATTTACTTTTTTTTTATGTAATCATGCTTATAAAGTTAGAATTTTCTTTTCCTAAAAGAGATATTTTATTTATTAGATTGATTGTAATAAAACTTATTCCTGTCATTCATCCAGTTGAAACACTAAATTAATGATCACGGATTGACTCTGCATATTAAAAAAGTAAAATTTATATTATATATGTTTAATATAATTTGATAAATATAAAAATTTTATCATTATAAAATACTAATATATAAAATGACAACCACAATTTAAAATAATGTGATTTCATAGTTTTATATATATATATATATATATATATATATATATATATAAATTGTGTGCGAAATGAAATTTTAGCAGGCTAATAGTGTAATTTACATCCTTTATTTATGAATATGAGCACAAAAATATTTAAAATGATATATAACTTTTATTTAGAACGTGGTCAATTTTGAAGTTGTGTTAAAATTTCATTAGTTTAATTAATTTTATACATAAATTATGTGGTGATTGGATAACTTTAATTAAGTTTGAGATTATGTTTAATTGAAATCATGTCAACATGACATGAATTTAAATTCAAATAATACAATTAAATTCATGTCATTTATGCACAATTTCAATTATATTAGTCTTACACTTAAAAATCGTACCACCAATATTGGTAAGTGGAAAAATAAAATTAAAACTTGAGAGTTGGAAGCCTATGGTTTAATGAGGAGTGAGAAGAAAAAATAGTGAGGGTTAACGGTGTAGTTGTTGGGGTTTAAGTGTAGGATTTTTTTGGGTTAAATGGTTGTAGGGATTTAGGTTTAGATTTAGTGTCAAGGTGTAGGATAAAAATGTAGTGTTTAAATTAGTTGAATGAGATGTAAGTATGGTAAATAAATAATATAAAAAATTAGAAGGTATTATTTATAATATAGAGGTTTATTTATAAATGGATATGGGTAATTGTTCCTATTGTGACATTCATTCTTATAGTAAGAACATTTGTTTGATTTGTTTCAATCCAACTCATCCATTTCATTATGGATGTGTACCATGACACCTCCATCAACATTTTGTCCACTTTCATTATCGTATTGTTATCGACCTTCGCTACCTTCACATGGGTTTAATAATCCACTACTTGACTATAACCAATAGGAACACACTAACAACAATCCAGAACAGACTAAATTTGTACCTCTATAATGACCACAAAGACAAAGAAGGAGAAACTGCCATGTGACACTCTTTCCCGTAAATAGTTCATTTCATTTATGTAATCAAAATAATTTCATTAATTTTGTGAAAGTAATTTATTTTATGTTATTTTATTATTCTTATTTTCCAATTCAAACGATAAAAAGGACAAGATAATTAAAAAATAATAAACTTCAGATAATATACTTGAAAAAAATCTAAACACTTGGTTTCATCAAATCCTTTAACCTTAAACTCTAAAAACTAATAACCATTAAAATTTTCACCATAAACATAATCACAACTTCCACAAAGAAATCTCTTTATTTTTTAATTTTTTTAATCATAAAAACAAGCTGGGTCATGACACAACTTTAATTAGACACGTAATCCCAAATTTAATAAAATTCATCCATCATCATCGTATGATTTTTTTTTAATAAAATAAATTCAACTAAACTTATAGAGTTGGGACACGAATTTAACGTTCACTCTCCGAAATCGTGCCCCTAATATTCATACTGAAAGATATTAAATTACACCATTGACATAAAAATAGAATAAAGAAATCATTAAAATATTTTCAAAAGCAAAAAGAATTATATATATATATTATGGAAATATATATTAATTTTATTATATTATTCTTCCAAACTAATAAGAATTACTACTGTACAAAAACTAATAATATTCTCTCCATCTAGGAGATACAAAAGACAGCCAAAAAATGTAATTAATGTTTTCTTCACTTTCTAAAGAGTAAGATAATTTAAAACTATTATCGAAAGTGAAAATCTTGGTGTGAAATATGAATCCAATACTCCAATGGCAAAATCAACTTCCCCTTATTGTTTTTTTCTCAATGGATTATTAATACCAGATTTAATTATGTTTTAAGCTTTTGATAAATTTAAATATTTTAATTAAATTTTTTTGTTATATTAAGTACTAAAAATTTCTATACTTTTTAATTATGTTTTCGTCATTTGATTTTGTCATTGGCAGACCGTCAAATCGTCATTCCTTACATCTCAAAAGTTAATTACAATTTTAACAACAATATAATATAATTTTAAGAATAAAAACTATATAATTTAAAATTATATAAAAATTATATTGACTGTTATTCCGTGTCTGAATCCGTTTATCACTATATTTGAGAAAAGTTAAAATATTAATATAGCAGAATATACATCCAAAGTAAACGTTTCACCGAAAAATGACTAGAAAACTATTAATGCCGTGCTCCTACACTATAATTTCATTATTTTAAAAACATAACTTTGTTCATTTTCTCAAATTAAAATTTACGTTTATTTTCTAAAGAAATGAGTTGAACACGGTTTCACCAATACAAGTGTATTTGAACAAATTAATAAATTGCCTTATTCATAATGTGGTTTAATCTTTCGTAATCTTATCAAATTTCCAAACCATCTTCTTAGTAATTTCTATGTCTTGATTTAAGCTTACACTATATATATATATATATATATATATATATATATATATATTATCAATGATTTTATATAAAAGCAAATGTGATTTATTTAACAATTGAATTATAATTTTATATTATTAAAATTAAAAAATAATAATAAAATATGAAATGATTTATATTTTAATATATTTTAAAACATATATACTTATATTTTGTCAATTTTAGTATATATTACTTTGTTTTGTAATGAGTCCAATTTCGAAAAATGGACCAATCAATGATTCCACTTAACATTTAGCTATGAGCAGTCCTTTGAAATTGGATTTGTTTCTAATTAATCCTATTATAGTTCTACCCACTCACTCTAATGTAATGGTATTATGGAAAAATTCAATAAAGTAGGTGTTGTGTGAATTGGACATACTCTATTTAGATATGGCAAAATAGTGGGTTTCAAGCTAAACAGGAGGCCTATACTGGGCCTGGTCCCTGGCCTGGGTCCGGGCTCAAACGAAACAAGTCGATTCACTAGAGTATGTTTCTTGCTCTACCTCCAGAGTTTCTCCCTGCACCTCTTGAAATCTTTCAATTCCAAAACTACCCTTAGACAAAATGTGCAGGATTTTTTTTTTAATTTTCGATTTTTTTTTTAATTTTTTAACTTTTTAAAATCTAGAATTTAGAATATAAATAGTATAAAATCCAGAAAATACAATTGATTTCCAAATCCTAATGCTTGAAAGGTATTTTATAAGTCTGAAAATACATTTTAAACTCTAAAATTTGAAATGTAAATTCAAAAGATATTTTCGAACTAAAAAAATACATTTTAAATATATTTTAAATTTTAGAATTCAAAGTATTTTCAAATATAAAAAATATATTTTAAATTCTAAAATTCGAAATATAATTTTTTTATTTTGAATTTTAGAAGAAAAAGGAAAAAGGAAGTGTTAATAAAAAAATGAAGAAAAGGACAAGATTGTCATTTTAGGTGTTTTATGGAGTTGGAGGAAAAAAACGGGTGGGAAGAATTGCAAGTCCTAGAATCTTAGAACCGAAATTTGTAAAAACTGACAAAAGAAAAAAAATAAAAATTAGACGCAGAAACTGCGGGGTGGTAAGTGTGGGAAGAGGATAATTTTCAAGTGTTTATGATTTTGGTTTTGGGGCGCAGAGCAAGTTGGTTTGTGAACCTGTTGCATCAAAACGACGTCGTAATCATCCATTCGTTCTTTCGTATTGGGAGAGCATGAAAACCCCGATTTCGGGTTTCTACCGAAACCCTGTTAAGTTCAGAATGTAAGTTTAAAAATTGAAACTGTTTGGTTTTGTTTGTGTTTGCAATGCGTAATGAATGATTAATGCACAGGCCAACTGCAGAGAATTTGGTTCCCATTCGATTGGATATCGAAATCGAAGGGCAGAGATACAAAGACGCATTCACTTGGAACCCTTCTGGTAATTTCACACAAAACCTGTTCATCTTGCTGTTCTTGCTTATCCATATGCGTTTATTGAATTACAACATTATAGATCCCGACTCCGAGGTTGTGGTCTTCGCAAAAAGGACTGTTAGAGACTTGAAGCTCCCTCCGGCTTTTGTAACACAAATTGCTCAATCTATTCAAGTACACACACCGCCATTTTTGTATCCTTTTTCTTTATATTTGGTTTAATTTCTCTTTTACAATATTTTAGACAAACTAGTTGTTTTAGACCCTTTACATGCACTTTTTTTTTAAAAGACTCATTTTGGTTCCTATACATTCCTTTTAACTGATCCTTACGATTTTGAACGGTAGGGACTAAAATGGATTTAAAAGTAGGGGTTAAAACTTGTAGTTTTTAAGTATAGAGTCTGAGACGTAAAAAAGTATACAGACATATGACCTGTTTGAAGAATTTTTCTTATAAACATTTCTATAAGAAAAAAGTAAGAAAGAAACATGAAATTTGTTTCTCCATGATTTAAAATTAGTTTATCAATAAGTTAATTTGGAGAAGTTATTTCCCATTAACCCTTTTAAAGATTGATTCATAACTTGTACATAGACTAATTTTAGCTCACAGGAAAACTAATTGCCTTTTTATTTTTATTTTTTTCCTTCAAGAAATCTAGTAGAGATGTTTCATCCAAATAAATCAGTGTCCAAATGAGTAGTTAAAGCTTTATTGCTATTATTATTATTGTGCATTTAGCCTAATTTATGTTATCTTGTGCTATCAGTCACAGCTTGTGGAGTTTAAATCCTATGAAGGCCAGGATATGTATGCTGGGGAGAAGATTGTTCCGATCAAGGTCTCTTGGTTGCCTTTTTGTGTTTCTCTTGTTTCATTCAGTGTTTGCTTTGCATTTTAACAAATTAACGTTATTTCTGTTTTGCAGCTCGATCTTCGTGTTAATCATACGCTCGTGAAGGACCAGTTTTTATGGGTAATGTTGGAGTGTAAGATTGCCGTGCTTGTTTGGGTTTGTTTCGGTTTTATGTGTCTAAAATTATTGAATTCTAGGACTTGAACAACTTTGAGAGTGATCCTGAAGAGTTTGCTAGAGTCTTCTGCAAGGACATGGGCATTGAAGATCCTGAGGTTGGAGTAAGTATATCCAATTTTCATTTGTAATAAGTTAAAATAATTTGTTGGAGAGACCCTGGGAGTATAATAGAATTTTTTTAGATAGGCAAAATTATGTTATAAGTAAGAAACAATTTGTTGTAATGTAGACTTGTTTTTATCAATGGAAATTTCTTTTTCTTTCTTGCTTTCTTTTTAACATGCACAAGCACACGGACATTCTTGAAAAATTAAACATGCCAAACAGTAAAATGCTTCTTCTGCTTTGCAGCCAGCTATTGCCTTTGCTATCAGAGAGCAACTTTTTGAGGTAAGGTTTTATTGGTTTATTGATGTATCATTTTCAGCAATTATATATGGTTTAGTTACCACAGTCGTTATGTTTCCATTTTTAGATTGCAATTCAAAGTGTGGTCTCAGCAAGAGAAAGCAGAATGAGCAAGAAGGGTCGTCGAGGGGCTGAATATACTCAGATCAGGTCTTCTATCATACACCTGTGTCAAGTTTGCGTGGTGTCATAAATGCAATTTTATTACAATTCTAAGTGAATATGTATTTCCTAACTAATGTCTTTTTTCATCAATGATCCTTTGACAGTAAAGGAGGCGCTGTAGCAGTGGACTTGGTCAAGTTATTTGGTCCGAAATCTAGTGTAGTCCGGTAAGTCTTTGTAATAAATTGAAACCTATGATGCATCGGATACTATGCATATCTGAATCAACGATACACTTATTTTGAAAATAACAGGATATACAGTACATGACATATACCTATTGAAAAATGTATAATTTTAAAAAAAATATAATAATAAATATATAATTGCAATTGTGTATGTAAATCCAAATTAAAATCTCATTATTAAACATTGTCAAAATAAAAAGTTATAAATTATTGTCATCATGAAAAATGTTAGTGCTTTATAGATTAGATACTTCATCGTTAAGTATTGGTAAAATATCTTAGAGTATTGAATATGTCGGATATGGATACATGATCCAGATTGAAGTATCAATTCATCATAGATTGGAACACTATTTTTGCTGAAATTTATTGATTGACTACTGAAGATTTATATCATGGTGTAATGGTGTATGTTGGAACAATTGGTTCTAGAAGGAGGGTTGAATAGAGCTTGGACTCTTCTATCAGAGAACTATACTAGACCGTCTAGTGAACAAACAACACACCAAATTTTACACTGGTTCACCCAAACTCACAGGCCACGTCCAATTCTCCCTTAAGCAGACTGCTTAAGAGGTCCACCAACAATTAATTGATTACAAACCGAGTACACAAATTATTCCTGGTTTCAAACGAGCACCAAAATCACTCCTGTGAGGTTAGGAACTCTCAAAAGATATGAACACTCTTAGAGAGAGCACAATTCAAGCTCACTAGGTATACTTCACATTGTGAAGAATTACAAAGGTTATCGCTCACTCACAAAGAACACTATAATATCCTTGTATGATTGAAAGAATTGTAGATTGCAGTTGTGTGTTCTTCATCTTCAACAAGAACTCTTTATATAGGCTTGGAAGAGGATCATTGCAACTTTGATTTAGCTAACACTTGATCTTTGTTGATCTTCAACAGAATCTTCATCTTTCTTTGGCTTAGATGCTTGATAAGAAATGTTCTGATTTGAATCTTCAAAGTGCTTCTACCTTTGTTTTGTTTATAGAAACAATTTGAACAAGATATGCATATATCACAATTATTCATAAACGCTTAGATTTGTTTGTTTCCTTAAGTAGCTGATTATAAGACTGGTTGGTTAAACATTTTCAAACATGGATATTATTGATGTTAAGAATAAAGATTTAGACACTTAATTTTATCCAGAATACATTTGATTGTTACAACTTGTTTATAAGTTAAATACAAGTTAAGAACTCATGGTTTATTAGACCGTCTATTGTGAGACTTGCAATACTCATTGGATGCGAATGTATCCTTCAACTGTCACAAAACATATGTTAGAATGTGCAGATACTACATTTATATTCAAGCAGATAAGACACTTGGAATGGAAGGTTTGTTATCACTAAAACTCATAGATGGTCTACTGGTACTAGACTGTGTGGTGGGGCTTGTATAGTTAGACAGACTGTCATTCATATGGGGCTTGTATAGTTAGACTGTCAAGCATATGGAGCTTATATGGTTGCCGTCTAAAGTCTCAACCATGTGTATGTTATGTCGTTAAAATAGTTGTTGAAATGACAATGTGTGTTATTAGAGCACAATGAAATTAAGTAATTCATAAGCCTCAGAACCAGGCTCGGAAATCAGTGGCATAGTATGGCTATTGACATTTGTTTGTGGCTTGTGCATTTACGAATAAGAGAAAGGTACAGATATCAAAAAGAAAAAAAGATTGGAAATGACGGTGGAATAGAAAGACAAACGCGAGATTGAAACTGGAGTTAAATTACAAGGAAATATTTATTTTTCTTAAATTATTTCAATTTGTAAATCTATTGTTTGTTTTTTCTTTATTGAACAAATTTCCTGACTGAGATGAGGACTCTTTGGAGCTTTTTAGATAAAATGGAATATCTTTGTTAATTGATCGTGTGTGTTTTAGTTTATTATAAAGAATTCCTTTTACACTTCATTATCTATTTATCTGTTTATAATATATAAATCCTAAAGCCCAAACTATGACATGGACAACTAAGCTTACCATTTATTGCCATGTCGGCATTTTGATTAGTGTTTTGCTGAATGGTTCAATACTTCAATACCTTACTTTCTCCTAATCAGATGACACAACAACAATAACTCCTATTCCTTTAGGCTAGGGTTCTCCCTTCACAAAGGGGTTCCTTTTTCTTCTGCAGAGCTATGCCCAATTCTCAGCTTACAATATAAATCTTTTCCCTTGTGTCCTACCTACTATTTAAAGCTTAAAATAATTGCCCCTCCAACTAAAACAACTTCGTAACTAATTCTATAATTTTAAACTTCGCGAGTCCTATCACATAATGCATGCAAGGGTTCTTTGCGCCAGGAATTAATATATCTCTCTATCTATAGTCTTGCATATGAAATTCAGTATGAGAAGTTGATAGGTTTGGGCATTTATGCTTGAATGCAAACAGGAAAAGAAAGGAGTGGGATGTATATGAACCTATCGTGGACTTACTATCCAATGAGGAAGTTGATGCCCTGGAAGCAAAGGAAGAGAGAAATTTCAGGTGAATTGGCCCCGTGGTCAGCTACACCATATCAGAAGGGTATAATAGTACTATGATAGCATATGTCGGAGGGTTAGAGTTTGAAGTTTTTTAATCATATGCAAGCTGCAATTTTAGTACCAGGAATCATTGATTCAGAATATTGTTATCATTTGATTTCTTTGGATGTAATCTTGTAGTTTCTTATTTATTCTCTGTATACAAAGCGAAGGAAAAAAAAAGTTAGCATCCTCTTTGCAGAATATTTTCTGGTTAACGTAGCATCAACAGTGATTAAGCCATTTTCCATTAGGTAAGAGGTCTCCTAAAATTGTTGGATATTTCTTATTGCATCCCTACATTTAGACAATTTTGGATGGTTCCGGAATAAAGGGTGTTCCATATGCAAAAGGTAAATCAAGAATAGGAAATTCAGAAGACAAAAAAAATATTTTAAAATATCATTTCTGGAACATATTTTTTTACTTTCAGAATTTATAAAATATGTTCTGGAAATATTATTTTGAAATGATTATGGACTGTTTTTTTCGTGAATAGGTTACAAATTGTCCTTTCTGAAATGTAATATGGATGTACTTATTTCATTTCGTATTGTCATTTACACCAATGGATTTTCTATATATCACACAATGAAGTACAACACAAGTGGGTATATAAGAATCCAAATCTGCTGCTGATGTTATGATCTTTTATATGCATATTACACATGGTAAGGGTAACATAGGAGACATTTAGGAGGAATCCTAGAATTACCACAACTTAACTTTCAATTCGTCTCATGGATTATCAATTCTGAAAGAAATAAATGGCCTTGCTCGAAATAGGGACAATGAAAATGGCTGAATGAAAAGAAGATGTTAGAATTTATGGCCTTAAATAAGGGAAGAGTTTATAAATAATTTTTTGCAAACTTTGGAGTTATAATGAAATCTAATGATGAATCACAGAAAAAGAAATCAAGGAAGCCAAAGAACAAAACTAATTAAGTTGATTTCCAGAAAATCAACCGGTTGTATTTGCGATTCAATAGATTATTTTTATCAGTAGTGAATAAAAATAACTTAAAACAGATATTAAAGAGTTCAGGGAAAGAGATAAACACACAAACAAATTTATACTGGTTCACTCTTATTCCAAGAGCTACATCCAGTTTTCAAAAACCACTGGGTATCCATCAATCACAAATTACAAACACACAACCACCAAAGAAGTGATCTTGATCCCTTCAAGAACACACACTTCCTTTGGCACACCACAATCACACCACAAATCAGAACACCCTCTGACTATGTGAACACCAGTACTTACAAAATTACAAATGAAGAAAGAAATAAGATTGATTACACCTGGTACAAATCAAATATCAAAGTACACAACAAGTCCTACTTCACTCTTAGAGAAATATCGAAAGCCTTAAGCAATCTTGGAGAAAACTTGATTTCACAAACTGATCTTGTAAAGTTAATGTTAGGAGTGTAAAACATTACATTTATACTCCAATTAGCAGTTGAAAACATTTATTATAAAAGCCAAATCAGTTTCAAATCATTTAAAGCAGATTTAACTAACTTAAAAGAATTATGTTAAGATAATTAAAAAAAACAATCGGTTGTTTTGTCGAAATAACCGATTGAATTGGTTTGACAGCAAAGTCAACCAAATTCAAATCTGCTAAAACTAGTTTCAAAAACCTTAAGTATGAAACAACCGATTGAAACAATAAAACAATTGGTTGTTTTTTTGCTTATTCATAAAACACTCTTTCTGCTAAAACCAGTTTCAAAAACCTTAAGTATGAAACAACCGATTGAAATGATAAAACAACTCGTTGTTTTTTTGCTTCTTCATAAAACACTCTTTTAAAAAAGATTTGAACTAAACCGGCTTTAGATTCAAACTAAGAGTGAATTAACAAATGCAAACTATCCCAAAGCACACCCAACTAAGCTACAATCAAGCAACCCATGGATATTTGGAGTCATCAAAGTTCTTCTTCAACAATCTTCCCCTATTTGATGAAGACAAATCCTTGGTTTGCTTTGTTGAGTTCTGTTTGAATTTGAAGGTACCTGCCAAACAATCAACACAACAATACTAGAGCGTAATTCCATCTCGAATCTCTTACAATACTGAACCAGTTTTCACTATGTGATTTCCACAAAGAAAATCAACAAAATCAGTGTGAAAAACCAGTGCAAGTGAGTGTGAAAATCAAAGTTTCATGCATAGCTATATATCAATACTAAAACCAGTTACAAACAACAATAAACCAGCAACCAAACCAACAACCAAACAAACATATTCTCCCCCTATTTGTCTTCACAAATAGAGTAAGAGACTATAAAAACAGTTTGACAAGACAAAATTAAGAAAGCTTTTGATAATCAACAATTCCCAACTCATTTCTTAAGAGAAAGAACTTGTCCTTTGGTAAGGGCTTGGTGAAAATGTCTGTCAGTTGCTTTTCTGTTTCAATGAATTTCACTTCACAATCTCCATTACTGACATGATCCTGGATAAAGTGATGCTGAATCTTAATGTGCTTTGTTCTGGAGTGCTGAATCTGATTTTTGGTAAGATTTATAGCACTTGTATTATCACACAGCAAAGACACCTTGCTAACTTGCAATCCAAAATCTTCCACTGTTGTTTGATCCAAAGGATCTGTGCACAACAGCTTCTAGCAACAATGTACTCAGCTTCTGTAGTTGACAAGGCTACATAAGCTTGCTTTTTTGTTGTGCCAAGATATAAGACTTGAGCCAAGTAGATGACAAGTCCCACTTGTGCTCTTTCTGTCCAATTTACATCCTGCAAAATCAGAATCAGAATATCCAACTAAATGTATAGGAGAGTATGAAGGATACCATAAACCCACAAATGTTGTTCCTTTTAGATATTTTAGGATTCTCTTGGCAACTTTAAAATGAGATTCCCTTGAACTAGATTGAAATCTTGCACAAAAACAAATCGCAAACATGATATCAGGCATGCTTGTAGTAGTTTGAGACAATTCTTCTGATAGACACACCTTTCTGAATCTGTCCAATAATGTTTTTTTCACAAAAAGATTCCTAGGAGTTCTCCATTCTTGGCGTAATTCATCATGTTGCAGAAATTCAACCGATTGCTTCGCAGAAACAATCAGATGTTTTTCTAGACAATTCTCCAGATTCTTCAAGGTAGTATATGCTCATCTTCCTCTGCAAGATTTCTTTGAGATTCCTTTTCTGCATGGCTAGTTTCATAAAAAATAACATGTATAGACTCTTCTACAGTCATGAGCCTTTTATTATATATTCTATAAGCATGACTAGATAAGGAATAACCAAGAAAAATACCAACATCAACTTTCCGATCAATCTTTTCAAGACTTTCCTTACCATTATTCAAGACATAGCATTTGCATCCGAATACCTTTAGATGACCAATATTTGGTTTCCTGCCATTGAATAACTCATATGGAGTCTTTTTCAAGATAGGCCTTATGAGAACCCTGTTCATAACGTAACAAGCAATGCTGACAACATCCTCCAAAAAATACTCGGGTAAGGAGGATTCACTCAACATAACCCTTGCAAGCTGTTCTAGTGACCTGCTCTTCCTTTCAGAGCGAAATCAGACCCATGATAAATGCGATTTGAATTGTAACAGCTTGGAGAAAGAATCTGCAACATAAACAATGCATAGAGAAAAGAATCCAGTTTAATGCAATGCTGTTTGAGGGGGAAATAATCGGTTGTTTTGTGAAAACAATCAATTGTTTTTTGTGACAGTAATTAAGACAATTAACAAACCAAGGATTATTGGCAAAGAAGAATCGAAATGGAAATGCTTCACATAACGTTTACAAAGATGAAATATTTTACATATTAAGACATCAATTAAGATCTTTCATAATTCAAGTGTAAAGGAAACTCAAGAAAAGAAAATTAAAAAAAAAGTCTTATCCTTTAGACATTGTTGTTCTCTTAATGAGCCATAGTGCATGATTAAAGAAATCCACTTTGACTTTCAAGATAACTGAGTGAAGTAGAGATCTGCAATAGAATGTCCAAATAGAATCTTTTCCCTCCTTAAGCTTGGTCCTTTAGCTCAAAAGTTCTTGATCCTTTAGAATTCCTGCAAAAAGATGAAATCAAGCAACAAAAAAAAATTTGGGTCCTTTGGCATTAGTTTGATCATTAAGAACCTTGGAAATCTTAGGAACCCGCTTCATAACACCTTTAGGAACAAAAAATTTCCTAATTTTGCAGAACCTAACAGAATGATCCATTTTCATACAATAGAAGCATGTAACAACCAGTTGTTTCAATTTTTTAATCGATTGTTTTTCTGGCACAGTTGAAAAAGGCTTTGAAATTCCATTATTCTTACTCTGTGGATTAAATCCTTAACCAGATTTTCCAAAAACACAATTTTGAGTTGCCACGACAGTCTCAAAGTTGGATTTTACTTTTGAAAGCTTGTCCACAATTTTCACAAGATAATGAATCTTCTTTTCAAGAGATTCACAATTTTCACAAACAATTGAGTCTCACTTGCAAGAAGAGTTCTTGTAAATCAAATCCAGATTTTCAAAAGCAATTTTAGATTTTTCCAACTCTTCTTCTAGTGCTTTGACTATATTTTCAAGCTAATTATTCAAACCTTTCAACTGGTTATTTGGAAGAGCCAGTTTGTTAGCTTCTTCATGTTTTTGTTTAAAAACATTAAGAAGTTGACTATAATTTTCACTATCAATATTGCTTGTGTCACTTTCTTGCTTTGTCATAAAACACAAATTTGCTTATTCTTCTTCACTTGAAGAGGAGCTTGAGGAGTCATCATTCTAAGCTTTTCTTGATTTCCTTTCTTTTCATGCTTCTTGTAGTATTTCCTCTCTTTGTTGGGACATTCAATTTTTATATGACCCTGTTCACCACAATCATAACTTATGTATATTTGTTAGCATTGAAATGAAATCACTAGGTTTTTTGCTATCATACCTGTCATGAGTGTGATCTTTGGTGCAGTTCTTCAAGAACATGTTGATTTTTCTTGGACAACAAGCTAAGAATCTCTCCCTCACTTTTATCACTTGAATCTTGGTTGTTCTTGTGTCTAAGAGTCTTCAAAGTGATGTTTCTCACATGTTTGTCCTCATTTTCTTAAACATTGAGCCTATTCATTTCCAACTCATGCTCTCTAAGCTTCCTAAACAATCAAGTTGTAGTCAAAGATGTCAAATCTTTGGATTCTGAGATGGTCGTGACCTTTGGTTGCCATGTTCTATCAAGACACTTGAGGATTTTGATGTTTAGATCTTATTTGTCAAATATCTTTCCAAGACTCATAAGGTGATTAACAATATGAGTGAATCGCTTTTGCACATCCACAATTGATTATCCTTTCTGCATCCTGAACATTTCATACTCTTGGATGAGAGTATGTTTCCTTGCCCTCTTTACATCATTTGTGCCTTCATGAGTTACTTCTATAGTATCCCACATCTCCTTTGCAGATGCACATTGTGGCACCCTGAAAAACTCGTCAGAATTTAATGCAGAGGTGATAATATTTTTAGCAATAAAATCAAATTTGGCTATTTTATTTTTAACTTCAGTCCATTGGGACCAAGGTTTTTCAATAAAAACATCATCTTTTTCAAACTTAGGAATAAAATGACCATTTTCAATTGCATCCCAAATTCCTCTATCTAATAGATTTCATTCGTACCTTCCAAAACTGGTAATTCAAACCACAGAACAGAGGTGACCTGTTTATTGAGGCCCCCTCCCCAAAAGGTAACTTTTCAACCATAAAATTGTTTTTAGGATCACAACTTGAATAACTTTGAAGAACCTAGTTTTCATACCAATTGTTAGAATTTATGGTCTTAAACTAGAGGGGGGGAGAGGATTGTTTATAAACGATTTTTGCAAACTTTGAAGGTATAATGAAATCCAATGATGAATCACAGAGAAAGAAATCAAGGAAGACAAACAACAAAATTGATTAAGTTGATTTCCAGAAAATCAACCGATTGTTTTTGTGTTTCAACCGGTTGTTTTTAACAACAATGAATAAAAACAACTTAAAACATATATTATAGAGTTCAGGGAAAGAGATAAGCACACAAATAGATTTATATTGGTTCACTCTTATCCCAAGAGCTACATCCAGTTCCCAAAAACCACTAGGTATCCATCAATCACATATTACAAACACACAACCACCAAAGAAGTGATCTTGATCCCCTCAAGAACTCACACTTTGAAGGTATAATGAAATCCAATGATGAATCACAGAGAAAGAAATCAAGGAAGGCAAAGAACAAAATTGATTAAGTTGATTTCCAGAAAATCAACCGATTGTTTTTGTGATTCAACCGGTTGTTTTTAACAACAGTGAATAAAAACAACTTAAAACAGATATTAAAGAGTTTAGGGAAAAAGATAAGCACACAAACAAATTTATATTGGTTCACTCTTATCCCAAGAGCTACATCAGTTCCCAAAAACCACTAGGTATCCATCAATCACATATTACAAACACACAACCACCAAAGAAGTGATCTTGATCCCCTCAAGAACACACATTTTGAAAGTATAATGAAATCCAATGATGAATAACAGAGAAAGAAATCAAGGAAGGCAAAGAACAAAATTGATTAAGTTGATTTCTAGAAAATCAACCGATTGTTTTTGTGATTCAACCGGTTGTTTTTAACAACAGTGAATAAAAACAACTTAAAACAGATATTAAAGAGTTCAGGGAAAGAGATAAGCACACAAACAAATTTATATTGGTTCACTCTTATCCCAAGAGCTACATCAGTTCCCAAAAACCACTAGGTATCCATCAATCACAGATTACAAACACACAACCACCAAAGAAGTGATCTTGATCCCCTCAAGAACACACACTTTGAAGGTATAATGAAATCCAATGATGAATCACAGAGAAAGAAATCAAGGAAGGCAAAGAACAAAATTGATTAAGTTGATTTCCAGAAAATCAACCGATTGTTTTTGTGATTCAACCGGTTGTTTTTAAAAACAGTGAATAAAAACAACTTAAAACAGATATTAAAGAGTTTAGGGAAAGAGATAAGCACACAAACAAATTTATATTGGTTCACTCTTATCCCAAGAGCTACATCAGTTCCCAAAAACCACTGGGTATCCATCAATCACAGATTGCACACACTCAACCACCAAAGAAGTGATCTTGATGCCTTCAAGAACACAAACTTTGATGATATAATGAAATCCAATGATGAATCACAGAGAAAGAAATCAAGGAAGGCAAAGAACAAAATTGATTAAGTTGATTTCTAGAAAATCAACCGATTGTTTTTGTGATTCAACCGGTTGTTTTTAACAACAGTGAATAAAAACAACTTAAAACAGATATTAAAGAGTTCAGGGAAAGAGATAAGCACACAAACAAATTTATATTGGTTCACTCTTATCCCAAGAGCTACATCAGTTCCCAAAAACCACTGGGTATCCATCAATCACAGATTGCACACACTCAACCACCAAAGAAGTGATCTTGATGCCTTCAAGAACACAAACTTTGAAGATATAATGAAATCCAATGATGAATCACAGAGAAAGAAATCAAGGAAGGCAAAGAACAAAATTGATTAAGTTGATTTCTAGAAAATCAACCGATTGTTTTTGTGATTCAACCGGTTGTTTTTAACAACAGTGAATAAAAACAACTTAAAACAGATATTAAAGAGTTCAGGGAAAGAAATAAGCACATAAACAGATTTATACTGGTTCACTCTTATCCCAAGAGCTACATCCAGTTCCCAAAAACCACTGGGTATCCATCAATCACAGATTACAAACACACAACCACCAAAGAAGTGATCTTGATCCCTTCAAGAACACACACTTCCTTTGGCACACCACAAATCAAAACACCTGCTGACTCTGTGAAGACTAGTACTTACAAAATTACAAATGAAGAAAGAAATAGGATTGATTACACCTGGTACAAATCAAATCAAAGTACACAGCAAGTCCTACTTCACTCTTAGAGAAATATCCAAAGCCGTAATCAATCTTGGAGAAAACTTGATTTCACAAACTGATATTATAAAGTTAATGTTAGGAGCGTAAAACAGAACATTTATACTTCAATTAGCAGTTGAAAACATTTATTATAAAAACCAAATCAGTTTCAAATCATTTAAAGCTGATTTAACTAACTTAACATAATTTTGTTAAGACAATTAAAAAAACAGTTAGTTGTTTTGTCGAAATAACTGATTGAATTGGCTTGACAGCAAAATCAACCAAATTCAAATATGCTAAAACCAGTTTAAAAAACCTTAAGTATGAAACAACTGATTAAAATGATAAAACAATTGGTTGTTTTTCTGCTTATTCATAAAATCACTTTTTATGCTAAAACCAGTTTAAAAAACCTTAAGTATGAAACAACTGATTAAAACGATAAAACAACTGGTTGTTTTTTCTGCTTCTTCATAAAAACACTCTTTCTGCTAAAACCAGTTTCAAAAACATTAAGTATGAAAGAACCGATTGAAACGATAAAACAACTGGTTGTTTTTCTGCTTCTTCATAAAACACTCTGTTAAGAAAGATTTGAATTAAACCAGTTTTGGATTCAAACTAAGAGTGGATTAACAAATGCAAATTATCCCAAAGCACATCCAACTAAGCTACAATAAGCCATCAAGCAATCTATGGAGATTTGGAGTCATCAAAGCTCTTCTTCAACATACGTGTGCTTGGGTTCTTAAAAGCTTCTAGATTAATTTTGTCAATGAGCTTTGAATCAATGAGCTTTGAATGCTTGATCTAAACCGGTTAATCTGATGAACATATTTGAAGTTAAAAGTAATTTTTAGAGTGTTTCTTATAATCTAGAAAATCTCTATCGAATCTACTATATAAAAATTCAATGAGGAGTACGAGTCTCATTTTCTTAATTTTGCTCAATTAGATATTTTCAATATCTTTTCTCCACCTTTGGATTACATTTTATAATTCTACAATTGGTTTTTTCTTTTTCCCCACCATCTCGAAACACCCTTATTTTATCCTTCATTGAATGTTCTTAATTGGTTATCCTTTTCAATCAAACACATTTTAATTTCTATGATCTAAAATTTATATATTTTCTAAAAAATATTTATAGTTAAAAATTACTTTATGGTACAATTTAAATTATTCATTTTAAATCTTTTTTTTATCTTTTAAAGATATTTATTATGAATTTTGATTATTGCACCAAGAAGTCCAAATCCAAGGTCCTTCGAAACACAAGGAATTAAATGAACTATCATAACTTCCAGAAAATGTCACCAGCATCAATTGACAACTCAAAAGAAAGCAATAAGTGCAAGCACAAAAACATGTACAATGTATGAGTATCTCTACTATTTTTCCTGTCTTTCTTTCACAACTTTACCTTTTACTCTTTTTTTTTTCTCTAATTTAGAGCAATTATAATTATGTTAAGAAAATAAACTGTTTTCCAGAGTCAAATTGCATTTCAAATATTTCTACATTATTAGATCTTTCTCTCAAGGGTGAATTCAGATTTGAAAAATGTTACGGCAGCATGTTTGTCATCCCTGAATTCCTTGCATCCATAGAAACACACAAACTTTTAGATATTTTTGTCCTTCAAATATAGAATAACTCTTAAAATATGACAATATCCAAATTTGAAATAAAGAAGAAAAAAAGGCACGTGGCTTCATTAGAGAGAAGAAAAAAGTGTGGTGGATTGGAAGTTTTCGTCTTCCCGGTCTGAAATTTCGTGGTCCTCAAATTGGGCAATTTAAGTTCACACAAAGTCCATGGAAATTCCAAATTGTTTACTTCCACCATTCACAGGTGAGAAAAAGGAAAAAGAATGTTTCAGTGAAGATTTATTTTTATTATTTTAAGAACTTATTTGATGATAATTGGCATCTATTCTATTTATTTTTGGTAGCATGAATGAGTGAGATGTTGTAGAGAATCAAATCCAAGTCTTTTCTTCGTGGTGGAATGTCACTCAACTTTTGTTAGGAATCAAATAATATACGAATCTGATTTGGATGATTATGACTTACCATCATAATCATTGTTAGTAATCTTTGCTTTTGATTCTTCCTGATTACACAGAAGAATTTATTTCCTAACATAAATAAAAATCTTATAAATCTTTTCAAATGCGAATCACTTTGTTGTCATAATCTTTTTATTTAAAATATGTGTACGGATTGATAACAATCCGTTATTAAAAATACGAGATAAAGTACACATAATAATACAAAAATATGATTATTTTTTTTAATTAAAGTTAATGTTCAATTTACTAAAATAATTATTAAAAAATTTAATTTGATTCTATTATTTTTTAAAATGTATTTAAGTTAGTTCTTTTTAATTTTAGACTAAAAATGTTAAGAGTGTATCTGATTTGACACAAACAACTGCAAACCTGAACTCTAATTTGTTGAAAGTGCAACAACCCCATTCTCAATTTTGCAAATCTCTTCCTCCACTGCACCTCAATATCTCACTCTCAACGCCATGCACCTTCAAGTTGCTTGCACCTTTTCCTCTTAACCCTTCTTCATCATTCATTTTACTTCTACTGCTATCAAATTTGAATCACTCATATTCCCACAAAGGCAAAGCCACCACAAAATCAAACAATTTTATACAGTAAAAAATGAACTAGCTTTTGAAAACAGTTTAATTTTCACGGTTATATATTACAGTTTAATGCTGCAAAACAATGAAAAGAAAGGTTCAAAGTTGAATAAAATGTGAGTTTCTTTGAGCAAAAGAAACCAGCTAAAGTGCGGCTTCATAATAAGTATGTTACCCTATCATTCTCAAATAACATGGGAGAATGGATGTGTTTAGAGAGAAAGCCAATGAGGTTGGTGCGGGAAATGGTGAGGGTTTGGAGGTTGGAGGTGTGAGAGAGGAGAACGTTGGGAGTGGAGGCTTTGATGGTGAGGTTGGAGAGGGTGAGGTGGGTGAGGTTCTAAAGGTGGGAGAGGGAGACGACAGAGATGTTGCGGAGGCTCTTGACGGGAGTGAGGAAATAGAACGTGGAAGTGAGTTAGGAGGGAAGCACTTGGAGGAGGTGGTGGGGCGAAGGGGCATTTGAAGGAGGAGGGCTATCAAAGCCCGTTTGCAGTTGTGCCACATTAGGAACATTTAACGATGTCAGTTCAAAGTTAACAGAAGGAACCAACTTAAATACATATTAAAAAACGTTAGGATCAAATTGATTTTTTTAATAATCACGATAATAAATTGAATATTGGTATTAAATGTAGGGACGAAAAAGGTAATTATATCTAAAAAAAATATTTTTGTGCTCCATTAAATTTTTTCTTGTACCCCATTAATTTCAGAGATCGAATTTCGAAAGTCAAATTCCAAAAGGTAAAAAGTTGTTCCATAAAGGTTATTTCGAATATATATATTTTTTATCTTCTGAATTTCTATTTATGAAATTCACTTTTATGTTATTGAAATTTAAATTATGAAATTGATGAGGTGTAAGAAGAAATTTGATAGAGTGCAGGAAGAAACACCCTAATAAAAAATATAAAACTGTCTATTCTAACTTTTGGTTCTCCTCAATGTCATGTTTCTAATCACTCGACGTGTTTCAATTCATAGTGTGGTAGGGATATTAGAGAAATCTAAAACCATTGTAGACATTATTAAAATGAAAACAAATTAAAAGATGTAAAATGTGGTTCCTAAAGAAACAAATTAAAATATTGTCACGCCAATACTACCATCATACAGTTTGCAGACAAGATAATGAATGTTATATATATATATATATATATATTAATTAAAATATATTTTTATCAATATTTTTTTAATAATTTTTTTTATGCTAGCTGACCCACAAATCATTTCTTATGCTGGACGGAACAATAGAATTAACTCACTTTAATTAAACGGGACGGATCAACCTGATCGCAAGTAGACCAACACGTATGTCACCGTAATTATTGTATCTTAATTGTGAAAATCAATTTAATCTTTTAATTTTTTTTATCTCTTTTCTCTAAACTATCCCTTTATGTTATTTTTTACTTTTCAAAATTTATATTCTTTGTCTCTCTCTTTGTATATGTTTCTTCGAATAAAAGATGTGAGGAGAGAAGATATAATGAGAGAAATAAAAGATGTCTTAGAAAAATTGAAGATAACTAAGAGAAAGAGAAAGTATAATTGTAACTCATTTTGAAATATTATATTCGAGATAATATATGTACTTTTTTTAATAAATTTCTTTTTATTTCCGTTTCTTATAGATTTTTTTATGCTCTTTGTAATTTATTAGTTTTTTTAAAATGAGAATTGTCTGTTAAATAATCATGTCAACAGCGAAGTAGAACACACATTTTTTTAAGATTATATTTTCAAAGAAAAATTATTCAAAATGATGGAAATAATGTGTTTCCCTAATTAATTTGCATCTCTTATTTATTTTTCAATAATTTTATTCTATGGTGAAACCCAAATCGATGGTGAAACCCATAGGAATAAAGATCAACAAAAATATTATTTTTATATTCTTAATTTTGTTGAAGTTTAATTGTCAAATAAGGAAGAATGAAAGAAATAAAGGATGGAAGATAATTTAAATGAAGAAAATGACAGCGTTATTTATTTTCTTTTAAACAAAACTATTTTTAGAAAAGTACAAATGTCAGTCCACTTAGCCACTATCATCATTATATAACACAAATAACTTATATAAGTAACTTATCACTCAAGAAAGTCAATAAGCAAGAGGCCAAAATGAAAAAAAAAAAGTGTTTTCCAGAAGAAAAAAACTTATTAAATAAAAATTCATGTGTTAATCATACTCAATTACTAAGGTGTTTTTTTTAATAATGTTATTTTCTTTTAGGTATTATTATGAAACTTTCACATTTTTAGTGTGTTGATGTCTAAAAAGGTGATATTATTAAAAAAACAAAAACAGTTACAAAATGTGGGATTAAATCAAACAAATCCATAATATAATCGTGAAATCTAAACTTCAAAAGTTGAAATCGATTTTTAAAGAAAACTTGTTTAATACAAGTGAACAAGTTTCAAATAAATTAAATAAAATATTTTTTAGAATTAATTCTTAAATTTGATAATTTTTCAACATACTTTTTTTTACAAAAGTTCTCGTGTTAGGCATCATTATGAAACTTGACATCTTAGTTAGGCTGACACCTCAAGTAATAATAATCATCTGTCACCACATTAAAAAATATTATTAAAAGAAAAAAAGAAAGAAAATACAAGAAAATATGGGAAGACTAGACTAAAATCCATATATTAACAAAAATGGTACATATGTAATCTATATTTATTAATAAAGAACTTTTAAGAAAAGACTAGATGAAAACCTATTATACCAATGAAAATATTTTATATGAATAAAGCCTAAGTTAGCAAGTTTATAAGCACATGCATTCCCTTCATGAAAAATGTGAGAAAACCTAAACCTGATTTTCCCACATTAGTTAAGACAAGTTTTTCACCTATTACAAAGCATCCAAGAAACATTAGTCCTAGCAATAAATGCAGCACAAACCAAGGCAGAATCACATTCAAGCTATAAACTAGTAAGACCCATCTTTTGAGCTTGTTCAATAGCATGTATAAATCCATAAAACTCAACAGTCAAAGTAGTCTTAACATCAACAAAAGCAGAGAAACCACCAATAAATCCCCCCATACTCCCATGGAAAATACCTCCACCAATAGCAAGACCAGGAGAACCCCTAACAACATCAACAATGTTTATTTTAACCCAACCTAGGGAAGGAAACTCCCATCAAATAGGAAGAGAAGATAAAATTTTACCACTACGAGTATTAATACAAAAAACTTAAGCACATTGAAATCAAACATATCATTTCACATAGAACTTTTAGACGAATTACCCACTAGACAAGTGAAATCTTTAATGACCGAAATGACCATAAAAACATCAATTTTAAGCCGAAATCTAGCATAATTCCTCATACGCCATATCATCCAAATAGAAAAAGTGAAGCGGCGCACAACAAATAATCCGGAAAGAATCAATTTGTGATAGAGAGAATAATCAGGATACAATCATTATTAATGAGTAATATATATAATGTATATTAGCATATTCTGTAATATCAATTTTGTCTATAATTAGGAACGTAATTATAGGATACTAGGTTAGGAAAGAATGTGTATGATTCTACTGATATGGTGTATATATGGATCTCTACTATGGAGGAATAAAACAGGTTGAATAATATATTCCTTTATGGTATCAGAGCAGAAAACTCTGATACCCGACAACCACAAAACAAAGGCAACGGTGCACAACCATGGCAGCCGAACCAGAGCACGAAAAAAAGGTGCTAAGAAGACCTACTCGCCATATGATCTCAATGCGAGTGACAATCCTGGAAACATAATCACGTAAGTCCAATTGCGCGGTGAAAATTACAATGAATGGGCAAGAGCAGTGAAGATCTTGCTTTGTGTGGTGGATGCAAGTGTGGGATTGGTGCTCAGTTGGAAAAACGAAGAGAGGAGGAGAAGGTTCATCAACTCCTTATGGGGTTGGACGATGCAAGTTACGGGACAGTGAAATCAAACATTCTGGCCTCAGACCCATTGCTGTCTTTGAACCTTGTGTACACAATGTTGATACAAGAAGAAAAAGTGAGAATGATGACCAAATCCAAAGAAGAAAGGGGGTTGGTCGTGGGTCTCGCGTTGCTGGCCAACTACAAAGAAAAAGGGTGTAGAGATGCTGTAGAAAAATCAATGACGTGCACTCATTGCGGTAAAAATGATCACGACATGAAATGATGCTTCCAACTGATCGGATATCCCGAATGGTGGGGTGACAAACCAAAAAGTGAAGGAAAATGGAACGAAAAAGGACGTTAAGGGATGAGGAATAGAGGTAATCCAGCATGTGCAAATGTGGCACATGCTACTGGAAGCAACAACCAAGCCAACAATGAAAACAAGAAACTTGAGATGGCAGGTTTAACCAATGAACAATGGAAGGTACTGGTTGATATGATCAGCAAACAAAAATCAAATGAATCAGAGAAAATGACTGGTAAGAGCATTTGGGATTTGTGGATTATCGACAGTGGGGCATCCAATCATATGACCGAATCTCTGGAAAATTTGTGTGAAAAAGAAACTATACAAGGGTACCCCGTGGGGTTGCCTGATGGTGAACGTGTTCTAGCTTGCAAGCAGGGAACGGTGTCTTGAAGAAGGACTTGAATTGAAAAATGTCCTTTATGTTCCCAAATTAAAATGCAATTTACTTTCAGTACCTCAATTGACGAATGAAGAAAATTGTGTTGTAACATTCACCGAAAAATTGTGTATTATGCAAGACCGCACTTTGAGGACGCTGATTGGAGTAGGTGAACAAAAAGATGGGCTCTATTGGTATTGCGGGATATGCAAGGCTTATGCATGTCATGTCAAGATGGAAAATCAACTAGCACTTTGGCACCAGAGATTAGGACATTTGTCATTTAAAATTGTGTGAATGCTTCTTGTTATAAGTGGGAAATGTACTCGTGATGAGTTGAATAAAGTTTGTGAAATTTGTGAAAAATCGAAACAAACAAGAGACAAGTTTTTCTTGAGTGATCATCAAACTTTGAATATTTTTGATTTAATCCATTGTGACTGGTGGGGTCCTTATAAAACTCCATCTTCCTGTGGTGCTTCATATTTTTTGACAATTGTGGATGGATTTCTTACAGACAGTTTGGATTTATTTGTTAAAGGAAAAACCAGAGGTATCAGTGACTTTGAAAAAAAAAACCACACTCGTTGAGTGACAATACAACAAGTGTGTTAAAATGGTCCACTCTGACAATGGAATCGAATTCATGTGTCTAAAACAATATTTCATTTAGCAAGGTATACTTCACCAAACTTCTTGCGTTGGGACCCCGCAACAAAATGGGCGCGTAGAACGCAAGCATCGACATATTCTAAATGTTGCTCGATCATTATAGTTTCAAGGCAATCTTCCTATTAAATTTTGGGGGGAATGTGTTTTGACTGCGGGCTACTTAATCAATATCACACCATCCTCCATTCTCAAAGGAAAATCATCCTTTGAAGTGAGGCATGGATGTGTACCCAGTTACGTGCACTTACGGGTATTTGGCTCATTATGTTATGGTCACAATCAAAATAGACAGCGAGATAAATTTGATAGTCGTAGCCGAAAATGTGTGTTTGTTGGGTATCCATTCGGGCAAAAAGGATGGAATTTATTTGATTTGGAAACAAAAAATTTCTTTGTCTCTCGTGATGTACGTTTTATAGAAAATGATTTTCCATATTTTAAAGCCCAAAAGAAGGTCACTGCACCTCTTGACCCACCATTGCAAGATATAATTGTTGAAGAGCCTTTAGAAAATGAAGCTAGCTCACACCTCCATCATGAAGTTGCCTCCTCAAACCCAGCTGAGTGCACAGTCAACCAACCTATTGCATCTCCCATCCAAGACAGGGGGTACTGCCTTCACAGACGACTTTGACCCCACTGTTAGCATCTCTGATCTGCGCGTAGAAGACTCGGTGCTACCCGCAGACCCATCGCCGTGTATGGAGGAAACAACGCCATCTGCTTCTTCACCACCAACAATGGTCGCTGTTCCCCTTGGGCAAGGGCACTGTACGAAGACGCCTTCAGTTTGGTTACGCGATTTTTTTGCAGCCACCACGATACCATCGAGCCCCTCTGTCCAGTCACCTCCTCTAACAAAATCCTTAGGTGTGTCGTATCCTATACATGATTTTGTGAATTGTGATTCCTTTTCTAACCACCATCAAAGTTTTCTTGCCTTTTTGCACACAAAACAGGAACCCCTAGTTCTTTGCTCAAGCGGTCCGAGACGCCCGGTGGCGTGAAGCTATGGCACAAGAAATTCATGCTTTAGAACTCAATTAAACCTGTAAACTCACCCCTCTCCCTCCAGGAAAGAAGGCACTTGGGTGTAAGTGGATCTACAAAATCAAATACAACTCTGATGGAACAATTGAAAGATTCAAGGCTTGAGTGGTAATTCTTGGCAATCATCAAGTGGAGGGTTTGGATTACAACGAGACGTTTTCTCCCATTGCAAAGATGATAACCATTCGCACAACTCTAGTTGTGGTAGCCGCAAAAGATTGGGAGCTTCATTAGATGGACGTTCACAATGTGTTTCTCCATGACAATCTTGACGATAAGGTTTATATGAAACACCCTCCTAACTTCCAAGAATCTCAACTAAGGGCAGTGTGCAAGCTTCAATAGTCTCTCTTTGGCCTCCGACAGGCCCCCAGGTATTGGTTTGCTAAACTATCTTCTACTCTAACTCGTTACGGGTTTCAACAATCACAGAAGGATCATTCTCTGTTTACTCTCAATAATAATGACATACAATTGGTTGTGCTGGTATACGTTGATGATCTTGTGATTGTAGGGAATCATGACACTACCATCCAATGTTTTAAAGGCTACTTAAATCAATGCTTTCATATGAAAGATTTAGACCGCCTCAAGTACTTTCTGGGGTTGAAGTTGCTCGCTCCCCCAACAGAATCTTCCTTTGCCAGAGGAAATATGCCTTAGATATAATTACTGAAGTCAGATTGTTGGGTGCGAAGCCCGCCACCACACCATGTGAAGAAAATCACAAATTGGGATCTACTACTAGTTCTTTTCCTTTTGACCCTGCTACTTATCACAGACTTGTTGGGAGGTTAATTTATCTATGTTTCACTTAACTTGACCTTGCCTACAATGTCCAAGTTTTATCTCAATTTATGCAAAATCCACGCTCCGAGCATTGGCAAGCTGCTCTTCTTGTTGTTCGATATTTAAAGGGGCATCTTGGACAAGGAATACTCCTACCTCAAGAGAACAACTTACAACTTTCCGGGTGGTGTGATTCTGATTGGGCGAGTTGTCCTCTGATACGAAAATCTCTCACGGGGGTGGTTTATTCAACTAGACACTTCCCTAATCTCTTGGAAAATCCAGAAACAACAAACGGCCTCTGCCTCTTTTGCTGAGGCTGAATATCGTTCAATGGCTAAGACCACTCAAGAATTAAAGTCGATTAAAGACATTCTCGCTTCTCTTCATGTCCCTCATCTTGACCCAATTCGTCTTTACTGCGATAGTCAAGCGACGCTTCACATTGCTAAAAACTTGGTCTTCCACAAACGCACCAAACACATTGAAGTTGACTGCACCTTGTTCAGGATGAAATCATTCACAAGCATCTTCTTCCATCATATGTGCCCACACATACACAACTAGTTGGTATCTTTACCAAAACTCTTGGTGCTAAAAAGTTTGGGGCCATCCTGGTCAAGTCGGGCATTCAAGACTTACATGCTCCAACTTGAGGGGTATTAACGGATATAATCAATTTGTGAAAGAGAGAATAACCAGGATAAAATCAATTTGTGATAGAGAGAATAATCAGGATACAATCACTATTAATGGGTAATATATATCATGTATATTAGCATATTCTGTAATATCAATTTTGTCTATAATTAGGAATGTAATTATAAGATGCTAAGTTAGGAAAGAATGTGTATGATTCTACTGATATGGTGTATATATGGATCTCTGCTATGGAGGAATAAAACAGGTTAAATAATATATTCCTTTATATCACAATAAGTTTAATCAAATTAACCAAAGGACTACTATCACTCTTAATAAAAGAAAGGAGATCATCTATATTAGAGAAATGAGAAGTAAGGAAAATTTGTGGAACCCAACTCCAAATATGCATAGCATTAGGACATTCAAAACATAAATGGTGAATAAATTCCTCCTGCTTTTCACAAAGTGTACACATAGAACATATATGCAAACCTTTATGTTGAATGTGTTGATATGTAGATAGTCGCCCATGAAAAACTTTTCAGAGAACTAGAGTTTTGAAAGGAGGTATATATGAAGACCGAATGAGTTTACCTCAGCCACAGAAATTCCTGGATCAAAGAAAAAGTAATTTTTCAACATACTTATTACCTTCTTCTCTAGATACATGAGATACAAAAAAATTTAAAATACTACAAATAGTTAAACAACAATTCCTTGAAGACTTCGACTGTTAACATAGAATCATTTTTCAATAAATGGATAATCTCTTTTTTCCAAAGCAAAAGCATTGTCAAATGAAAGAAAGATATGTAACTTCCCAAATATTCCTCATTTCTACCTCTTAAACTACCTTCAACAATCACTAAACTAGGATTGTCACAAATAGCCCATCAATATTGCATTAACAATGTCTAACACTAGAAGATTCCGTTGTATTATGAATACTTTAAGAACCTTCATAGAAGTTCTTGTAATATTAAAGGTACTTAAAAATAACAAGGTCCTCAATCCAATTGTTCATCATCCATTTGAACCTATTACATCCAATAGATCAAACAATTAATGCTTTATTAGAAAATAAGGAAAGATGTTTTATTAGAAAATAAGGAAAGAGACTTATTAAACTTATGGACATTCTTCATGTGTCATATGACCCACATAATAAATTTGTGAGTTGTTGGAGTATGATGATAGTCTTGAGAGCATAATCAAAGGATGAGAGGTTCATATTGCATTTAAATAAATCTTGCACCCAAAACCAAAATTATTTAGCAATTTTATAATTAAAAAACAAGTGTTACATAGATTCAATATATGGATAACAAAGACTGCAAACTTGTTCGTAATGCATATATATGATGTACTTGTTCGTAATTTAGGAGTGATGAAAGGTGAGGGAGTTGTTATTGATATTGATACCCATGTTAAAGTTGTTATTGAACAAGTGGAGAGTGAATCTTTTGTTGGTTAAAAGTTTAGAAAATCGACTAATGATATAGGGGCTGATTCACAATCTTATGATGATATTTTTGTTGATATGCCCTCTTTTGAAAATGTCCATGAATGTGATGATTTGCTACAAAAAAAAAATACTCACTGTCTCTTGAAAATTTTGGTCTTTTAGAAGAATTCTCTCATTTCAAATATTCAACTATTGCAACAAGTCCTAAATTCGTTGTTGGCAAACAAATTTCTTCTAAGTTTGTTTCTAAACATTTAGTCTTACAAAATTGTTTTAAATCTCTTTCAGGTGATGACCAAAATACTTAAGAGTCATGTTTAACCATTTTGCTAGCGGATGAATCTACCCTGACTGATATTTTCTTAGAAGAAGTCAATTTGGTCTTTAAGTTCTGGACTGAAAAGATGAAAAAGAAGGAACTATTAAGTGAAGATGATAGATTAGTTTAAACCTCCAAAAGACCGAGATTTCCTCTTCAAGCTGGAGTGAAAGCCAATAAAATGACCTTTAAAACAAGTCAATCTAAGAAAAAGTAATGGTAGTGATCTGCAACAACATCATAGAATTTTATTACCGTTATTGAACCCAAACAAGGATTCATCTTATTAGATTAAGGATTCATCTTATTAGATTTAGGATTCAATTTTTTCTCTTTATTTTCTTTGGGAGCTAAGCGTTAGAGAATGGTTTCTTGTTTGTCTTTTTTTTCTTTCAATTTTTTGGTTTAAATTCTCAATGTAGTTGATTAGGATATTCTTGAACTTTTATTATTATTTTGTTTTTTGTTTTTTTTTTCCATGAATTTCGTCTAATTTTTCATATTTTTTTTTTAATTTTATGTTATTTTTCATGACACATGCTGACAAACATAAGTTTTTTTTTTAAATTTCCAACTTTCTTTACTATCAACTTTGTTTTTAAATTTTTTATTTATAAAAAAAACAAAGACTGGAAGACACAAAAATTTCACTTATTTCCAAATTTCACTTATTTCCAAACAACCAACAATCTAAAGGAGAAAATCTAAAACAATCGAAATAGAGGAATTAATGCATTATTTCCAAATATAGTTGTTCAAATAACCTAAATATGTTATTAATTTTATTGATTTTTCATAAAAATTTTAGCAGTTTAAAAAAAAACTCTTATAAAACTTAAATAAGAATTATCCAATTATTATCCTAAACATATCAATTGTTAAAGTATTATTTAAAGGAACAATATATACACTACAACAAAAATCATGAAATAGAAACCAATCTTTAGAGACCAAAATAATTAGTTGCAATGGTAACTAAAATTAGAGATCATTTTAGAAACTAAAAAAAAATTGGTTTCTAAATTAGTTTATATTATTATTAAATAGTTTCTAAATTGATATCTAATTAACAACCAAGGTTTTAACTACCAATTATTTAGTTTCTAAATTTGGTAGCAAAAACCTTGGTCACTACAATTTAGAAACTATTTAATAATTCACTACAAGAAAAATCCAATTTATCTACGGATTACCCACGGAAAAAAATCTGTATGTAATGTTGGCGTCGGTAATTTACCTATGAATACTATGTCCGTGGGTAACGAAAACAGTTATTATTTGAATCTTTTTTTTTAATATTAATATTAATAATATGTATAAATTAGTTATGATTATTATTATTTATTGAATATGAATTATGATTTTTCATATTATATTAATATTTTTAATATTATATATATAATTATTATGATAATAGTTGGTAGGTAATAGAGATCCGTAGATAAAAGTTGGTAGGTAATAAGATCCGTAGGTAATAGTTTGTAGGTAATGTTGAATTTACCTACGGATTCAGATTTCGTGGGTAATAATTTGTAGGTAATGCTGAATTTACCTACGGATTCAAGAACCTGTGGGTAATGTCCGTAGGTAATGTTGTTCGTAGGTAATATCCGTAGGTAATGCTGAATTTACCTACGAATTCAAATCCGTGGGTAAAAATCCATAGATAATACTGATTTTTTTTGTAGTGATTTAACAAATATCATAAAACCAATCAAAAGAATAAATTATTATAAAAATAACTTTTTTATATTAATGATCATAAGTAAAATCTGCATCTTAAGAATAAAAAATTATATAAATATACTATTTACATACTTTAAAACGTTTGGTGTGACCAATTTAAGACTATTCATCGGCCTTTCTTACAATGTTAGGCATTTAAGACTATTCAACATACAACAATTTAAAAGACTATTTGATACAAACTTTTTGACCTTTCTTTTACAATTCATACCGTTTATAAAAAATAAGCTTGTTAAATCAATCTATTCCCCTGTTATGTAAATATATAAATCTCCGTTTGGAGTAAAACATACACACGTACTTGATTTTGCCCAAATTTCATACATGATATTTTCATTAAATATGTATTAAGAACATCTTTTGTTTCTAATTACTTATACTAAATAAATAATAACCACAATTACAAAAAAAAATATACGATTGTAAATAGTATTCAATGAAAATAATAAAAATATATATTAATATTTATTATTACTGATTTGATTCTTGCCCAACTAAGTTTAAAAATAAATATATTTAATTGATTTAATCCGTATTAAACTCGGTTAAACTAAAAAAAATCCAACTAGTCTATTTAATTTGATTTAAATTCTCATATTGAACTAATTTTTAAATCAATAAATATCTAAAACCAAACAACATAATAAATAATATAATTATTTTTTTATGAAAGATAATAATGATACAGACAGGGACATATATTTACTAATGATAATGACAAAAGTAAGTATTGTTGACAAATACGAAACCAATAATGACATATAATTGTCGGTGTGTTGAAATGGATGTGAAAGAGAAAAAATAAAAGTTCAAGTGACAAATACGATAAAATAAAAAGATTAAAATATTTAGATGAAATAAAAGAGATGAAAAACAAATAAACATTAAAATATAGTTTCTTTCTTGTATAAAATTGGTGGTAAAACATTTTTTTCTCAATCATCTTTTACTATTTCCAAATCTATTTCTCTAGAAAAAAAATAAATGAAAGAGTACAACATTTGTTTTATTATTTGTTAAGATGTGGTTTAATACTATAAATAAATTAAAATATATAGTTTGGAGAATGAGACTTCCTTGTTCACAGTCACACAAAATCATGAAATAGAAATCAATTTAAAAAAAAAAAATTAGTTGTTTTAGTGATTAAATTAGAGATCATACTAGAAACTAAAAAAAATTGGTTCATAAATTAGTTTGTATTATTGTTAAATAGTTTCTAAATTGGTATGTAATTAGCTACCAAGATTTTAACTACCAATTATTTAGATTATAAATTTGGTAGCAAAAAACCTTGGTTGCTAATTAGATACCAATTTAGAAATCATTTAACAATAATAAAAACTAAAAATATTTTTAATCACTATAACAACTAATTATTAGTCTCTAAAATTAGTTTCTATTTCATGATTTTTGTGTAGTGTGTCTTTTAGTTAACAAAAATGTTTTTTTTAATATTTTTATACTTATTTAAAGGTAAATTCACACATTATTATAGTAATCTCATATATATTTTTCACATGAGTCTTGTTGAATAACTTTATTGTATCTATTTTTAGTTTTTGGTGAATTTAAATAAAATAACTATTTAATCTAATTTTTTTTCCTTCTTTTTTAATTAAATCTAGAATTTATAAAGTTTGTATGCAATTAACTAGTTTTTTTAAAATTATTTAGAGACTATAAATTAATATTCATTCAAATATGTTTAATTTTCTTTGAAGTTATATGATCAATGAAATTTAATTTCAACATAACACATAATTTCAAGTGAGAAATTCTTGACGTAGGAAAAAAAAATAAAGATGAATAAAACGACATACTTTTTTATTCAAACAATACTCATGGATTTAATTTTTTTTAGTGTCACAACAATGGTTGTTTTCTCAAGTCTTTGGTTTGCAATTCAGTTCAATGTTCTATTATGAAAGTATAATAATCGTGAGCTATATTTTGCATTTAATTAAAGCTAGAAGATATTGGTGAAAAATGAAGTTTTGTTCATCATTGGTGTCATACTCTGAAATCAAATATAAAACTTTATAAATTTAGATATGCATGTAAAGAGAGAAATGCATCCATTGTAGTCTTAGCTAAACAGGGAATGTCTTTAAATCTTGTGATGGGAATTAAGATTGTTGAGGTTGTCCCAAATTTTACCTATGTAGCTTCATGAAGTGGTGTGTTTAGAGATAACTTAATCTTTTGTTGGTGATAGAGTGGTGTTGTCGAAAAAATAAGATATTAAAATAGAATAAAATTTGATGTTATCCTGATTTTTGTTATCATCAATAATTGATAATAATTGATAGCGAACAAACGAACCATGACAGTCTAACACGCTGTCCCATGTTCAGTGTCCTCTCTAAGATATTTCTCTGTCTCGAAATTTGAACATTGACTATTGACTAAGACAGAGATAGAAAGAAGTTCAAAGAATCTAATCTACATTTCATCATAATAATCTCGCCATGATTTTCTCATCAATCATGGGGATTCCCTACAACACATCACATTTTGACTTCACACAATACAACACACCTACACTACACTACCCTACACTTCATTTTTTTTTCTTCATTTTCTGGGATCAGAACTACATTCATCATGACCTTAACATTAGCATACAAAAACATTAGCTAATTGCTGCAGTGCCATTTTTGATTGATTGGTAGAACAAGGATAGGGTCAGCTTGAAGATGTTATATTGCAGTTTGTGGATTTGGACTTATCCAGAATAGACCACATGACTTGAACATCTTCGTACCCACATGCCATCACTTCCCCTTGCAGATCCATCACTCGCCTCTCTTGTTCTGCAAATTCATACCACACCAGCTCATCAATATATACATATTGCAATTCACAGTCCACAGATCCATCACAATTACAGCATATAACAGACAAAGTTCATGAAAAAAATGTAAGTTTTCAATTGAGAAAGTATCAATGCTTTAGTTTTGGCTTGTCTGAAACAGAAAGTAACCAAAGAGTAATTTGAAATTGGTCAAAGTTATTTGTGTTTTATTTGGATAATCTACAGAGCAAAGGCTTGCAACGAAAAGTGAAATTTAAATTCTGACAAGAAATGAACAGAAGCAAGAGAGTATTTGAAGTTTTTTCCTTTGGAGGCACACAGACCTGGTTGAGACTTCTTTTGATCCCTTGGTGGTTGGTTGTTGAAAAAAGTGCAAGCTTTTTTGAAGGGTGTTGTGATGGTCTTCTTCCAAGAGGCCATTAGGGTGACAGGGTTTGAATTGTGTGTTGTTTGCAGTGAAAGAGGTTATATAAAAGGGATGAAGAGAAAGAAGAGAAGAGAAGAGAAGAAGGAAAAGTTGGGGAGGAAGAGAGAGAGATAGGAGAAGAGAGGGGCAAGATCCGTGAGAGGAGGGATGGAAAATGAGTCCTTTTTATTCATCACTTTCCCTTATCTCATTCATCCATTCATTAAGCCAAAGAAGGGTCGGCTACTGCACCAAAGCACATGCTCACAAGACACACTCCTTCACTTACACGTGATTACTTTTCAACTTCATTCTACTATTATTTAATGCTAACTGGACCCCCCTACACTGTCAAATAAGTTAACCTATGCCCTTTTTTCCAACTTCACCACCTTCAACTAATCTCTTCTCTTCTTCTCACTCATCATTATTATTAACCTTTCTATTTTCATCACACCCTAAATCTTTTTCTCTTCAAATTTGAAACCTTCCTAGGTCTTATTCCTGCCTTCTCATATACCTTATTCCTATTCATGTTTCTGTAGTCTCACTGAGACCACCTCACCAATGTACACAAACTTTATCTTATACCATTTACCCACTTTTCTTCTTCTTTTTCTATCATTTTTAACATTTTCTTTCAGTATCAACTTATAAGTTTTTTATTTTTTTAACTTTTTTAACTAATGAAATTTATAAATACTTTTATTCCTACAATTTAAAATTCAACATTTTTCATCATATAAACAGCATTCATTCTATTTTACATTGGTTTTCTGTGTTTTTTTTTACTTGTGGAAGATTAATTTCTCTCTGTGGTGGTGGCTGAGGGACCCTGAAATGCAGGTCTGTAAATTCTGAGGCTTATGTAATGAAATAAAGCCATTGGACAAGCTCAGTTCCCACTTCATGGCATGTGATAATGATATGATATGGGGAATGGGAACGTGGAAGATTGGACAACACAGACCAACCAAAGGAACCCTAATCCCTGTGGGGTCTTCTTCCACGAGGCCCTTCATTTTCAGCCCTATCTAGTACCCAATTTTCTCCCTAATGAAAAAAAAAATATTTTTTAAACATTGTATTAAATATTAATAAAACAAACTGTTCATCCACTTTATAACATCTAATATTAGTCAAAAAACAACAACTCTAGCTGTCTACCTTATGCTTTTGTTTTTTCACTGCCCTACTCGAATTTAAAGTTGTATTAACATAAACCCACTTTGATAGCACCGAGAAAATTAGAGTTTGTATTCATATTGAATGTGAACACATGAGTGACGGTGCCGTTGATTCTAATCATGAGTTGACAAAGAAATTTCCATTTATAAAGTAATTAATGACTAATCATATATTGTTAGCTTCCCAATGCATCTTAATTTGGTTTGTGAATCTCCCTTCCCGCAATACCTTCCTTGTAAAGTGTGTTTGGTCTACGTTTACAGCAACATAAATCTACAAATCAAACAAATAGATACTATGGTTGCATCGAAATTACTGAAAAAGATATTGAAAGTCAACATATATTGCCTCATCTTTGGGTGTCTGAAAACCCTAAACAATGAAATCTTATGATAATTCCTTTTTTTATGATCTAAGGTTTCTCTGTCGTAAAACCCATATTAATTTTTAAGGACATTGTATATGATGCAGATTAAATGCATAATACAGAGGAACGATAACGGTATTATGCTGCATGTCCTTTGATCTTATTACAAATAGATATTTATTTTGATTTTGAGTTTAGCAATTAGACTTTGTTTATTCCCTTTCACATGCAATGGACCAGTGAAGGACAAGTGAACAGTACAAATTATTGTTGCTCACGATTATTGTTATATAAATGACAACAAAACCTTATTGTCTTATGGGCTGAAAATAGCATATATGATTGAGGGTGAATATGGAGATGATTGGCACGTTTTTTTAATGGTTCATGTTTCACTACTTTCTAACATTTTTTTATCGGAGTAATTTAATTTGACTGAAAGATAAATAAAATATGATTAAAAATTGTTTTTGACAAACATTGAACTCAAATGTACTTGAACAATTCAATGTTAAATTCAACACATTCATTGTCTGTGTAACTCTATAATTGTTGACACATGTTTTTGACATGTTTTCTTTTCACATGTAAACATGCAGTAGGTAAACTCATTCAAATATGTACTTATTTTTCTTCTCTTATTACTAAGTTTAATTGAAATATTTTCTGATTGTTTTTATAATAATTACTTTCAAATTTATATTTACAATAATTTTAAATAGTTAATAAACTTCTACTATCAAAAATTAACTTTATTTATCTACTTTCATACTTCTCTCTTGCCTTCATTTTGTAAGTTCTCTTAGTAACTTTTTAGTTTTAAAATGGATAATCAATCTTATATTTATAACATGATAAACATAATTATAATATAACTAATTTTATAAGTACTTCCATAACTGCCAATAACATAGAGAAAATAGGTCTAACAAATATTGTTAAGATGTATTTTAATAATATATTAAAAAGTGAATCTTAATTAATTTATCTTCATAAAATCAACTGTTAAAATGAAAATTGTTCTCTCATATACTATAAATTGACCTTATCAACCTTGTTAAAATTAATCTTACATGCTTATATCATAATTAAAATGGTTTATTACAAATTTAAACTATAATTCATATACTTAAAAGATATTTATTTATTATAAATTTATTTTTAAGATGGTTCAGGTAATTTGTTTATCATAAATTGTTGGGAGATCGCAAATGATCTGATTTAGCAGGCTTGTATATAAAGAGGAGTGTTTCGAAGTGCGACATTGTCTATCTCAAGTCTTAGATTTTAAATAAATCTTAATTATAAAATAAATATATGTTGTTTATAATAATATTTAGATTAAATATTAAAATACTAATGATGGACAACCCAAAATTTAATGATGAATTATGATAGAAAATGTGGGTGGAGTGCATTTTATGGTCAATTAATTATTGTAAAGACAGTAATAAAAGAAGTTGAAAGTGGGAGTTGAAAGGTAGGGTTGACAAAGTGTGTAATCTATATAGTATCCTTGTATTTGCAGAGACAATTAATGAACAATGTGGCAATCACACAGAGTGAGTATTAAGCAAGCAATGATTCAACAACCTAATAAAGATTTCTCTATATTTATTGCATGCTCCATTTTCTGTGATATGTTCTGACTCACAAGCCATCATTGTCTATATTGTCTCTTAAAGTAGAGGGACATCCACTTTTTTTCTTCTTCCATCATACAAGAACCTTCTTTAATCTTCTCATGGGACGATGGAGTTTTCTCTTATTTCTTGGTTACAGAGGAATGCTCTGCATTTCTGTATCTGTTTCTTCCATTTTCGTTTTTGCTTGTGATGAGATGAATTGTAGCAGAAATAAATCTCTGGGAGTGTACCATAACAACTTTGTTTTTACTTAAAATAATTATTTTAAAAACAAAATAAAATTTAATTTAAGATATAGTGAAATGTTATGTTCTTAAGATAATAATATAATTATGCCAATGGTATCTTAAATATAATAAAGATTTGTTAAAATGTTAAATAAAATAGGATTTAATTTGAATTTAAATATAACAACAACAATAACAATAATAATAATAATAATAATAATAATAATAATAATAATACTTAATTTAAATTAAACTAATTATTGTAATTTAAATTTGAAGTCATAATAGAGATAATTTAAATTTAAAAAGAATAGATTCAGTTTCACTGTTATGTGTAAATGTAATGTGGGAAGAGAAAAATATAAAAATAAGCAAATTAACAGGATAAAAGTCTTACTCTTGAAAATAAGTATTGAAATGTATTATATAAGAATATATTGAAAATGTTTAAATATATTTTTAATCTTCTAAAATATTTTTTTTTATATTTGTAAAAAATTTGGTTAAGGAAAAAATATTAATTTTTTATATCCAGTATAATGTGATACTAGTTAACTGCTTATATGTAAAAAAGAAAGGTCATATGACAAATTTAATTAATGTTTATTAGTATGTTTGATATTATTTTTAAGAAAATGTTCGCCCAGAGAACTATTGAGACTACTTCTCTCCTCCTTTGATCGGTTGAATGGATGACATTCACTTCCTCTTCAAGCAAACTCTTTCCTTCCCTCTACTTGTTCCATCTCCTAGTTTTCTTACAGTCCAGACTCAGATGGTACTTGCAGGAGACACTCCGACGCTCAAGTCAATTTTAATATTCGGCACTCGGTAGTTAGAGCACTGTATGATGACATACCTAGTTCTTGTAATATGTGCTATTTATATTATTTTAGTGGATCTTTCTCATTGGGTCAGATTAGAGGACTTGGGTCATGTTTAGGAATACATTACCTAACTCTTAACCATTGATTAACTTGATTAACTCTGCTTGAGCGTAATTGGATTCGTGGTGTCGGTTGGCCCATTGATGGGGAGACGTATGGTCAGTCGTATGGGTCACACTGGTACACTTGCCCCCAGACTCGAGGATGGTTAATCCGAAGAGTCTTTGTCTGAGACCGACGTGACGATCGGGCTTCCCAGGACTTGACATGACGATTGAGTTTCCCAAGGTCTGACGTAATATTTGGTGATGTTTGTATGCGTGACCTGACATGCATTGATGAGGGGTTTTTTGGTGCCATTTGATGAGGGTTGTTGGATCTTGGGAGATCTAACGATTGAGATGGATGTGACGCTTCGTCTCCCGGGACTATAAATAGTGGTCACAACAGTGTCGAGGCACTGCTTTACTGCTATGATTTCCTGCTCCGACACCCGAACATTCTTCGTCCTACCGAGTTGATTCTTCGTCCTCCAAAAGGTTAGCCATGTATTCCCTGTCTCGTCCTACATCTTCTTCCTCAGTTCCCCCTTCTTCTATTCCTTTGCATCCTTCGTCTTCTACGTCTTCGTCTTCCTCATCTTCTTCGTCCTCTTCATCTTCTTCCTCCACGACCGAGCCCTTCTCTATCGGGACCATCCAAGTATTGCACCCTGTGGAGAGTGTATACAGGGGGGGACGACTCGGAAGATGCTACCGATCGGTCGGGCTCCCCTGAGCAGTCATCCCCCTCATAGGCTTGACTGGGTGGACCCTAAGGTGACCAAGATCACATCCGCCTTTTCGGCTAAGGCCTCCGTCTCTGTTTTTTGGGTAGGGTCCCGATTTTGAAGGGAGATGTCCGTTTTGATATTTTGACTATTGAACCTTGTGAACTGACCAATGCCATATGTCTAGGTCGGTCTCCTTCTGAACATCCCTTTTTCTTTATGTTTTCTTGCTTGTTTTCTGATTTACACGTCTCTCTTCCCTTTGACAACTTCATGATGAGCATCCTTCAGATGCTCAACGTGGCTCCTTCCCAACTTCACCCGAACACCTGGGGCGTCTATCCAAGCTTTCCGTGTCATATGTGACGTATTCCGTTTGTCTCTCACTCCTTCAACTTTTCTAAGCTACTACACCTCTCACCCGAACGAGCCTGTTATCTGGCATTCACTTATCAGTCGGTCGGGTAATGTTCTTTTCAATTCCTTCACCACCTCTTATAAGAAGTTCAAGGGTAAATTTTTCAAAATTTTCATCCAACTCGAAGGCACGAAGTTCTTTTTCTGATGAAGCTGGTCAGTCGAGGTTTCCTATGTTTTGGACTAGGAATCCTTCCAAGTTTAAGGAGTGGCCTCGTCCGACACTGCCGATGAGCGAGAGATTTACTCTCTTTTTGATAAGCTCCCGAGAAGACTCCCTACATGGAAGCTACTGGTCGTGTACACGTTGTCTGAACGTTGGACGACCTTTCAAGTTATGTTGGTTTTCTTTAGCTTCGATCGGACATTTAGTCTTTAATTGATATTCTTTTTATTGATAAAGACACCATGCAGAAAGAGGTCCCTCAAGCTAACAACCTACAAGGCCTTCCGCGAGAGGGTTGCTCAGCGGGGCAAAGGCCACCCCGACATGAAAACTGTGGTTGTTGGCAAGTAGTCTACTGCTGGTGCTGGTCCTTCGGCCCCCTCTGGCAAGAGCAGGAAAAAGCCATGGGAGGGGGGGAATATAGCTACAATGACCCGCTCCCTGGGCGCCATGCCAACACCCCCTCCTTCGCGTGCTTCTCCCATCGTCATCGATTCTCCCCTAACTGACGACTTCAAACATCCACTCACCGCTGCTGCCGTCGAGCCTACTCGTGAGGCTTCAAGGTCACCCTTATCCATACTGGGGTGACTTACAATTTTCCAGGGGGGTGAAGGTTGGCCTGAACGTCACCGTCCAGGATCTGGTTTGGGCCATTCCCAAGGAAGACTTGCTTTAGGGTGGTATCAAGCTATTATACCGGGGACCCACCTGGGTGTCGGTGAAGATAAAAATTCCTTCAGCTATTGGAATATTTCTTCACATTTCTTGTCCATGATGAACTTGACTGCCTTGCGGAGCAGTTGTACCGTCTGCCTTGTCCGCTCAACCAATCGAGGGACAAATTTGGAGAGGGCAGTGAGACACCCTATGAGTTGTTGCACCTCTTTCATATTTTGAGGGCTTCGCATCTCAACTATGGTCCGACATTTGTCCGGATTGGCCTCTATGGCTCGGTGGGTCAGCATGAAAGCCAAGAATTTTCCATCTTCAACGCCGAACGCACACTTCTCCGGGTTGAGCCTCATATTCGTCCGCCTCAGCGCTTCGAAGACCTCCTACAGGTCTTTGATGTGTTGGTCGTATGAGTTCGACTTCACCACTATGTCGTTCACATATACCTCTAGACACCGACTGATAAGTTCCTTAAAGACCTTATCCATGAGTCGCTGGTAGGTTGCTCCAACGTTTTTCAGGCCGAAAGACATTACTTTGTTGTAGTAATTGCCACCGTCCGTCATGAAGGCGGTTTTCTCCTTATCCCAAGGGTGCATGCTTATCTGGTTGTAGCCAGAGTAAGCGTCCAAGAAACTCAAGATCTTATGATCGGCTGCTCCTTCTACCAGTCGATCAATGTTAGAAAGTGGGTATGAATCCTTCGGACAAACCCTATTCAAATTCGTGTAATCGACGCACATCCTCCATTCACCATTAGGTTTGGTGACCATGACTACATTGACCAACCAAGTGGTATACTGGGCCTCTCGAATGAACCTGATTGATAGAAGCTTTTCAACTTCCTCCCTCGCTGCGAGCCTCTACTCCTCACCGGGATTTCTCTTCTTCTGCGCAACCAGGCACACTCCTTGTACATGGAGATTTGTGAGTGATGATATTTGGGCTTACCCCCAGCATATCGGATGTTGTCCACATGAAGAGATCAACGTTCTTCTTCAGCGCCTGGTGCACGAGCTCGACCTCGACCATTGCTATGGTCGTGCCCACGTAGGTGCTATGCTCATTGTTGAGAAGGGGAACTCGATGTAGCTCTTTTCTCTCTCTTCTAGCCTTTCTTTGGTCGTTATGGGATCCAGATTGACTAAAGCAACTGTGTGGTCCTTCGGTGCCGTTGAGCCTTTCTCCGAGGGGATTTTCGTTTGTGGGAGGATTTGCGCTTACGGGATCGGTCATGCTGCACAAGTTCCACCCTAAGGCTCTCTACGTAACATTCTCGTACAATCTTCTAATCCACATGCACTGTAAGAATGTTTCCCAACAACGACAAAAAATTTATTGTGAGGTGTTGTGTTGAGACGACCGCCCTCAGTCGGTTGATTGACGGTCGTCCCAACAGGATGTTTTGTGAGGTGTTGGCATCAATCACCAGGTATCAGATTTTTATCGTTTTGCTTGCCTTCCTTTTGTCGAAGGTGGTATAAAGGTCGATGTAGCCTTTGGTACCAACCTTCTCACCCGAGAAGTCGCCGACATCATCTCTGCCTCAAGTATCCTCATAGCTTTAAAAGTTTTCCAGTAAAGGATGTCTACGAAACTTCCCTGGTGTACCAACGTCTTCATGATGGTGAATTTTTTGATGTCGACTGATATCACCATGGGGTCATCTTGCGAGGGGTTGACCCCCTTGAATTCTTCGTCGGTGAAGGTGATAGGTGGTATACTTGGCTGGAATGACATCGCGTTCCCCTGATGCACCATCTTGAGGTGCTTCTTCCTAGCGCTGTTGGAGCTGCCTCCACTGGTGAATCCCTTAGCTATCGTATTGATGACCTCACGATCAGCCCTTATTTCTTTCCCTCTCGGGGGGTCTCCTCTTCTTGGACGATCATCTCTTCTCGACTGACGCTCAGGTCGGCGGTCATTCTCCTACACCCTCGGGGGTGTAGTCTCTTCTTCTTACTCGTTATTCCTTTTGTGGGAACTGCTTTGCCCCTCGCCCCCCTGCACGATACAATTTTGATGCCCGACTTGGATAAGTTCCTCAATCTTATCCTTTAAGGCTTGACACTCCTAAGTGGTGTGCCCGCTATTATGATGATACCGACACCTACGGGTATGGTCAGCATTATCAGGGCTTGCAACCTTCCTTGGTGGCGGAATCAACTCGATGCTTAGGGCCTCGTCCAATATCCTCTCCCTGTCGGCAGTCAAGGGGGTATACCTTGTAAAACGGCTCCCTGGTTGTCTCTGTGTCTGTCCCCTCGACCAAAAGCTGGCCAGACTTAACACTCTTTCTCTTCCTTTCCTTTTTCTTCACTAGCCTCCGCTCGGGCTTGGTTACAGAACTCTCTCCGCTCCTCTAACTATATGAACTTGGAGGCTTTTCTCCTAAACTCGTCCAAGTTGGTGGCCGGCTGCATGCAGAGATTGTCGGCAAACGGTCTCGGTTGTAATGTCGTCAACATGTGGTGCACAACCACATCAGGGCTCAAGTTTCGGATGCTCATAACTACCTTTCTGAACCTATCAATGAACTTTCTTAGAGACTCTCCCTTCTCCTAGCGGATACCAACCAGGGTGATGGAGGTCAGGTGGTGCGGCCGATTGGTGGCAAAATGTGTCTCAAACATGAACACCAATGTTGCGAAGCTATCAATAGAATTGGGAGGGAGCTTCATGAACCAACTCAAGGCTCCTCTTTTCAACGAAGTAGGGAACAATTGACACCAGATCGCATCCTTCGAGGTGTAAAGACTCATGTGCGTGGTGTGCGCATCCATGTGCTTGTCCGGGTCGGTTGTGCCATCATAGCGCTCCCTATTGAAGCCCTTTCACTTGTCTGGCAGTGGTACCTCGATTATGGAGTCGATAAAAGGATGTCGACGGACCGAATCAAGGGTTTTGGTCACCAGGGTCAACGTGTTCAGGTAGGACTCACCATCCACCTCTTGAGTGTGGACCTTATCCTTTGGAGGTCGGTGAAAGACCTGCCGACAGGGTTGGTCGATTCAGCAGACGATCCCCTTTCCCTGAGCTTTTTCTTCATCTCTTCATTATCCTTTCAGAGAGTTAGGATCTCATCCTCATTCTTTCGTGTGATCTCCTCATTCCTCCTTTTCATCTCCGTCATCTCCCTTTGTAGAGACATTAGTAGTGTCATCTACTCAGCTTCAGACATTCTCTCACTTGCCATGCTTCGAGTTGATACCATCTACTTTCTTCTTAACAAGAATTCTCCCAACCCCATGGTGGACGCCAATTGTTCTCGAACGGGGTTGGGGCCCAGAGAACTATTGAGACTGCTCCTCCCTTGATCGGTCAGTTGGATGACACTTCATTTCCTCTCCAAGCAAGCTCTTTCCTCTCCTCTACTTGTTCCACCTCTCAGTCTTCTCGAAGCCTAGACTCGGATAGTACCTGTAGAAGACACTCCGACGTTCAAGTCAGTTTTAGTATTCGACACTCCGTAGTCAGAGCACTGTATGATGATGCACCTGGTTCTTGGAATCTATGCTATTTATGTTATTTTAGTGGGCCTTTCTCATTGGGTCAGATTAGAGGGCTTGGGTCATGCTTAGGAATACATTACCTAGCTCTTAACCATTGATTAGCTTGATTAACTCTGCTTGAGCGTAATTGGATTCGTGGTGTTGGTCGGCCCATTGATAAGGACCGAGACATGGTATCGGTCGGTCCATTGATGAGGACCGAGACATGGTATTGGTCGATAAGGTCCGTCGTACGAGTCTCACCGGTACAGAAAACAAAATTGATACAATAAATGCTATTTATTAAATGGTGATTTCAATTCTAGAAAGATGAAAAATAATTAAAGAAAAAAAAATTCACTTAGAACTAAGTTCGATTAATTCCACTTAAGTTTTGGCGATCGGTATTCCTCCGCTACTTTTGATCCACCTTTCTCGTTCTTATATAGTGTTCGGCCTCTATGTTTTTAGTTTTTCGACCAATACTTTCTTGGTCTTCTGGTTGCTATTTTCTCGTGTCCATATGAGATGGAAGTTACCAACAAATATGTTCAAATTAGTTTATAAGTATTTAGATGGTTTATAAATGTTATTTCACTTAACTTTTACATATCCTTTGAACTTCTATTTATACTCATTTATGGTGGGCTTTCTCAATAGATTATGAAAAGTGTTGGGTCTTCACTCAGGTCTGAGTGTTCTAGCCCATGTTATTATGTTACTATATTATTTGATTATTTTATTGAATATATGCATAGGTAATCGTATCCACAAAGTGTGTTTAGTGATGTTAATTTATAGGTCTATCCTAGTCGAGATGGTGATACACGTTTGGTTGGACAAATCATATGTTTGGGTATAAGGTTGAGTCAAGAAACCGATATGTCAAACAATACATCACTTATTTTGCAACTTATTAAAAAATAATTTCAAATTTTACAGAATAAATTTTTTAAAATTAATTTGAAGAAAAAAAAATCAATTCTTACTTATTCTAGACAGATTAAAAACATATTTAAATATAATTAATTCAAGTAATTCCTAAATTATTTAAATGTTGCATCAAAATCATTTACTTAGTTAAATCAACGAATTCGATCTTAAAGTTATGCCCACCTAATTTTATTTATGTTATTAACTTAATTTTAATTCTTAAAAATATTATTTGTAATAAGTTCCCATCGGTTTCTTTAAAATATATATTATTTTTATCCTAAAGATTTCCTCTAGGAAAATTTAAACTATATAATGAGTATGAAAATTCTAGCACGATTATAACACAATTTTTAAAAAGATAAATATAATAATTTTTTAAAAATTTAAATTTATTGTATAAATTTTTATTATAATTATAAAAATAAGAAACAAATTCTTTTGAATCAATCATGATAAACATCTTTCTCCTTTCAAAAAAATCTGAAACATACTTGTGGTCATAAATATTTATTGTCAATTTATATAATTCATAATTATATAATATATAGATCCATCTCTCACATTTTAGATATTATACATGTATTTGTGTTCGTGTCTGTTTTATATAGGACAGAAGTCAATTTTTTTTATTAAAAATTACATTTATTTTCATGTATATGTCTATTTTACATGTTTAAGAGACAGTATTGGTAATATTGCAAATTTTTTTTATAATCATGTGTCTTTATCTCTACGAGTGTTAAAGTGATTTTTGATTCATATTCATACCCAACCTACCCACGTTCCTGTAAGACTTAGACAATCCGACTTAATAAGGATACTGGATCCATTGGATGGGATGAGTTAATAATACTTAATCATATTGATTAGTATATATTTAGCAAATTGATTCCGCAGATGAATCCTAACGCACCCTTAAAATAAGTTTTCTTTTATTGATTTATTAAACAAGTGAGTTGAAAAAAATTCCAATCTTCAAAGTTCTCCCATAAAGTAAGTTTCATCTTCTATAAAACTTCAATTAACTCCTAAAATAAAGTATTGTATTATAATAAATCATAATATTTTTAGGTGTTAAGTGGATGAATCCTTAAATACCTTTTCAAATTGTATAAATTATTAAAATATTCTCAATCGTAAATTGATTCCTAAATATTGTATATTAACAATAAATTGATTTTAATTAATTTTTATTATTTGTAAGTTAATTATAAAGTTAAATTTGTACTCAACTTGCATAGGTTCTACTTGACCGAGCTTAACTTGACTCATCCTACCTTGCATGACTTAGATCCAATCTTGCTAGATTTTTCTAACTTCAATTAAATCTAATTGGGCTTGACACAACTGGGGCAGACCTTGACTTGGGGGCAACTTTATGGTTGTTTCTCCCCGCACCATATCATTTAAAACATGTACCCAACATAAATTTTAAAATTCAAAATTGCCTTTTTTTTTTAAAATGCTACAAATGAGTGTTGTGTTACTGTGGTGTGCATTTTGAAGCCCTTATCTTTTTTGAAATGCTACAGAGGAGTGTTGTGTTACTGTGGTGTGCGTTTTGAATGGAAGTGGTGGTGGTGTAGTGAGTTGCAATTGTGGCAATGGTGTAGTGATTTTTTTTTTTTTTTTTTGCAACAGTGACAATGGTGCTCACTTCTCCTCCAGTGATGGGTCGTTCTCTCTACGTAGCCATCTTCCTCTTCGCTGCTGCTACCGTGCAACAAGCTCAGTGGTTCATATAGTGTTCAGTGCGTATGGGTTGGGTGCAAATGCAGTGTTGTTGGGTGCCTCAATGAAAGTAGGGTTTTATATCATTAAGGGCAAATAAGTCTTTTCAAATAATATTATTGGGTGCAGTCTTAATTGATATGGTGCAAGGAGAATCTGCCCAACTTTATTTGATCTAAGCTCGGATCGACTTGACCTTAACCCACTCCAACAAAGTCATACTTGAGCTTGATTCTATCTAACTAATCTTAACTTGGGCCAAGTCTTACCAGCCTAACATAAGTTTGTTTGGACTGGACCTAAACTGACTTGAGCTTAGCCCGACTCAATCCCATCTTTACCAAGACTTAACCTACGCTAGATCTAACTTAGTTCAACTTAACTTAGATCTAATCCAACCTATACGGGTCTACTACAAAAAATATTAAATTACCAGCAAAAATTTAACGACGAATTTATTATCGATGAATGACATTATCGACGGATTTACCAACAAATCTAAAAATTGAAAAAAATATAAACGCTAATCAATATCCGTCGGTAACTAAACGTCAAACTTATTAAAGATAAAAGTCCATTCTGCTACAAGATAGAGTGAGCCCAATTCACAAAGTATAATAGTTGGTAACCACTAAATCAAGCTATTTACTAATTTTGTTATGATTCTTATTATATTATTATTATTATTAATATTATTGTAATTATTATTCTTACTAATAATATCAATATTATTATAATTATTGTAATTAAATTTTATTAATAATAACATTAGATTATTAATATTAATGTTATTACTGTAATTATTATTCATATTAAAAATATGATAATTATTAATATTACTATTATTATTATTATTATTATTGTAATTATTATCATTGATATTATTATTATTATTATTAATAAAATTCAGAATATGTCAACGAATGGATTTTGGTGTAGTGGTTAGAGACTCTTCTAGCTAGTGGTTCCAAATAACAATTATAAATAGTAATATAATTTTTTAATAATAAATAACATTTTTAAATATTAATAATAATAATTAATAATATTAATAATTATAAATGATCTAACTTGACCTCAATCCATTTTTTTGAATTCTCTCAGCCTAGTCTTACTTAACCCATGCTTCATCCAACCCTGCTTATATGGTCTTAAGTTCGAATTTTTATTTAGTAAATAATTTTATGCGTATATAGATTTTTCTAAAGTAAATATTTATTTTTTACTATTCATTTTTAAATAAGATTTTTTTACAAACGACCATAGATTGACCTTGATCCATAGAACTTTTGTGAACATTTTGGTACTATGAGTTTTTTCTTATGTAAGTTTTTTAGTCATATGGAAATTTTTGGTCACGACCCATGTGGTTCAAAGTCAAATTCTATGGGTTGGGCCAAATTGACAACGCCTACTCTCTCTCTACATATATTAAATTTTGTTAATGTTATTTTCATTATGTATAAACATAGATCTTGACTTTTTGAATCATAAGGGTGTTATTTTTTTTGTTATGTTGGGTAATGGTAAGCGAAAGCAAACTTGGATCAACATAACATGAATGATAGTAAAAAAAATCATATTAGTAATACATTCTATTCTAACATAATAAAGCAAATGGCGAGAGTAATATTATTAAAAAAATCATTTTTGAAAGATTTTTTAAATACTTTATGAAATTTTACAACATTCATAATTTTTTTAGATTCTCCTAACAAATCCAATAAAAAAATCTATAAAAATATGAAAAAATTTAGTAGAGAAAACTTAAATTATAATTGTCAACATGTTATTTATGTTAGAGTACAAACAAGAGCTTCATAGTCTGTTTAGTCTATTTCCGTGAGACAGGCTTTAGACAAAGAATTTGTAGACTAAATTTTAAAATTCCCAATAGATACATGCTTTCAAAAATTTCTCTAGTAGAAAATTTATGAACTTAGGGTGACAATAAGAATGGAAAGGTCCATTCAAGGAAAAACTTAAAAATCACCATTTCATGTGAGCCTTCACCTGGAAGAACCATGGGAGATCAAATATCACACAGAACCCTAGCTACGAAAAGAGAAGATTGTTTTACCAACATAAACAAATTACATAAAGAAAACAAATTACAACAAGCATTCCTCTGTTTCTTCCTCAATTATACAAAAAAAACCTAGTTGCAACTCATTACATGTTAGCTAACACTCATCAACCCCTACATATTGCGTTTGCTTCATTATGCACAAAATTATTGATCATGTTCGTCCTCTGTAGCATTAATCTTCTCATATAAAAGTCTACACTCTGCTAAATATTGTATTATGCTTGTTGAAATATATTGAGTGATTTGGCAGAGATTCTGCACCCCTGTTTCAAGAACCCCTTCATTCAACAGGTGTAAAGCCAAATTGTGATGCTTTAGTAGAGACAAGCCAGTTACTGCAGGATCAATTTCGTCCTCCACACCGCTGAAGGCCCATATTCTGCTATTTTAAAATATTCGGAAACTAAAAATCACGAGTACACCAACTATGAAATAATCTCCAAGCAAAGTCACAAAATAATGCACCTTATTCAGAAAGCTTTCAATAAAACCACATGTCTCCAAAAACAAAAGCCATATCAACTAGTATCAAATTATTGGTGGAAAGAGCTAATATGTGTACTCTTCCAATAGGTACATCCACGAGATTCAATTGCTCCATGGAAGAGTAGTTTCCCTTCTCCCTAAACTCGTTTGTTGAATCAATGAGGTCCTTTATCTTCACAATAAAATAAAGAAACCTACACCACCACAACTAAAAGTAAATAACATTCAATTTAAGCATACACAAAAAAAACATTTGTGTTTAAATCAACACGAAGATTCCAATTACCTGAAGAATGAGCCACAAAAAGTGAGGAGAAAGCGTTTAGAGATTGTGACAGCCTGCAAGGGAAGTGTTCAGAAAAATTAAACAACATTAACAAATTGCAACAAAAGAAAGTAATAACCTGCTAACGTAACAATGATAATGATAATAATCTTCCACAAAAACCTATTTCATTCCGCTTAAATATCAAATAACCACTTTCATTTTTGTTGTAAGAAATATTGTGTACAATAACAAAACGAAAAAAAAAATCACAAATAAATTTAAACAAGAGATACCTCATATACCAAATTTGCAAAATGTATTGTAGTTCTAGGAAAAAAAAATGTATTGTTCCCAGAAAAAAAAAACACATCGTAGTTCTAGAACAGAAATGCATGCACGTGAGAACAATTTATTCATAAAAACAAATAACTTACTAAGAGTTAGGTAGAGAAGTGATCTAGGGCGTTAAAATGAGAAAAATGAAAATTAATTTTGAAAACCTTAATAAGACAAACGAAAAGTACAGGGAAAATATCTGTTGAGAGATGAAAATCAAAAGAGTTAAAAATAATTTGTAGTCCTCGTGCAAGCAACAAAAAGATTCCTCACGTTGGAGAAAGAGTGAAGTCTGTAAAAAAGATTTTCAAGAAATCATAATGTGTCATATAGAAGCTTTCTTGTGCATATGCTTTAGCATTCTTAAATATGGTACTATTTATGAGCTTCTAATTGTCGCAGATGATGATTGCAATCCACATACACTTCCAAATTAAATTATCCTTACTGCTAAGTTCTAAAGTCCTAAAATGTTGAAAATTATTCATGGCTTGGTCATGTTGGACTAACCATACTCCAATCCACCTACTACACATGTTCCAAAACCTTACATGTGAAGAATAAATGACTCAGTTTTCACCATCTCACCACACATAACCACTCCAAGAAAAACCATAACTACTGATAAGGAAATCAGTCAGTAGAAAAAATTAGTTTTATTGTTATTGACAATTTAAAAAATATTAAATATTATTTATATTTTTTAATTATTAACGCTATTAAAGTTATGTTGCAAAAATGAGTTGAACCTATATCCACTAAATACAAGGGCCTCTAACAGTAGACCAAAGCTATTTAGTCACCAAATTATGATTATTATTATTATTTTTATTTTTGATATTGATATTATTATTCTTCACAATATTATTATTTATAATATTAATAATATTAATAAGAGTTTCAATAATAATAATGTTATTATTAAAATTAAAATTAAAATTATTATTTTATTATTATTATATTTATTAATATTATTAATTCTAATATTTTTATTATTATACTTATTGATAATATTAATGTTGTTATTAATATTATTATTATTATTATTAATTTTATTAATAACATTATTATTATTTTAATTATTAATATTATTAATGTTATTAATATTTTTATTATTAATATTATTATTATTATTAATATTAACATTATTTTTATTATTAATTATAATAATATTATTAATATTTTTATTATTAATACTATTATTAATATTCTTACTAACATTATTATTATTGATATTAATATTATTATTATTATTCTAATTATTATTAATGTTAACATTATTATTATTATTTGTATTATTATTAATGTTATTAGTATTTTTTACTAATATTATTATTAATATTATTAAAATTATTATTATTATTATTATTCTAGTTATTAAGATTATTATTATTATTATAATTATTAATATTGTCATTATTTTTGTAATAATTATTAATTTTATTAATATTAACATTATTCAACAATGTTAATGAGGTGAAAAAAGAAGAGCGAAATATACATAAATTGCTGGGAGAATAAAAATATAGAATAGTAGTCAATTGTGTGACTGACTTTCTAGGTCTGATTTTGTGACTGATTTAGTGACTGATTTTCTATGATTGATTGTGACTGGTTTTTTGTTATTGAGTTTTTGTGACCAATTTTGTGTGACTAAAAATGTATTCACTATTTCAGTTATGAAATCATAAAAATAACTTTTGGCAACTGATTTAGTCACTGATAGTGATCACATTTTTCGGTCATTAATTTGATCACTAATAGTGACCACATTTTTCGGTCGCTGATTTCAATTACTATTCAACAACTTTTTAATAGTGAACACAAGTGTCATCACCTAATACAAATCTTCTAAGACTTAGATTTTGTCTTATTTCCACTTTATTCAAGTACTCTCCATGCAAAATGTTGTGTTGATTGTAAGGTGTTCACTTTCCATAACATAATGTATAAGTTTTATGTTTTCCCTTACAATTTTTCATTAGTTAATTGAACTGTGTATTTGTCTACCCCTTCATCTCTCCACACCCATACATCCTCCAAATTCGTGCATAAAGTCTTTTATTCTACTTTTACCATGAGGTTTGCTATACGACCTTTTCCCACTCAAACCAACCTTCATCCATTCCAAACACCATTCTCTTATATTTGCTTCTAGACTCCTAACTTCGCTATTGTTGTCGTCATTTTTTTTTTGAATTTGCATACATTTTATGTAGTCTAGTCATGAGAGGAGAGTCACCTGGTCACCTATCCTCCCAAAAGTATATCTTATCACCTTTTCCAATTTTCCAAAGAATATTTTCATCAAAGTAATTTTCTCCTACTTCCTTTCCACATACTTCTCGTAAGTCTCTCCACCACCTTGATTCATGCACAAGCCTACCATTTTTGTTCGACTTTCTCCATGTCCCATATTTTGACTCAAATACTTCCTTCCACATTCTTTTTTTAATTGTTCGCAGCTACCATTTCTATTTGACTAAGAGTGCAATATTGAAAAATCTAGTATCCTTGATACTTAGTCCATCATGTTCCTTAGGTTTACACATATTTTTCCATTTTATCTAAACAATTTTCCTACCCTTTTCATTCCATCCCCACAAGAAATTTCTTTGTAGCCTTGTGATCTCCTGGAACACCCGAGGTTATGCTTTGAAGAAAGATAAATAATGCAAAGGGATAACTGTGAATACTAACTTAATAAAGCATACTCTACCATCAAAATATAGGTATCAACCATTCCATCTAGTCAACGTTTTTTTGATCTTATTGACCATACTTTCTCATAAGTTTTGCTTTCTCGGATTTCACCCCACAGGTAAGTAATCCTAAGTATATGAAGTGTACATTCATAACTTCATAGTTCTAGGATTTTAGAGTATTTGTGCAACTCTTAATCCTCAATCCCTATCTCAATAATTTTCCTTTTATGAAAGTTGACTTTAAACCTAAACACAATTTTAAAGCATCTCAAAATACTCTTTATAACAACAACATAACAACATTTTGAGGCTTTCATTACATAAAAATAAGATATCATTTACAAATTGGAATAAATTATTCTCAACTTTTATTTCCACTTGTATTCATCCTTTCTAGCATATTTTTCCATCTAGCCTTCCAAGTCCAAACAAACCTTCAGCTGCTATTAAAAATAAGAATGAAGTTAAATGGTTCCCTTGTCTAAGTTCTCTAGTAGGTGTAAACTCCAAAGTATGATTGTTATTTACTAAAATAGAAACAGTAAGTTATTCCAAACAACCTTTCATCCATCTAATTCATTTACTCGCGAACTTTTAATCGCTCTATCATATATATATATATATAAATATATATATGATAATCGCATTTTACTGAATCATTAACTTTTTCATAATCTAACACATAGTAACATACATTTTATTTGTTTATTTGTGCACCTAACTTTTTCCACTACTTCATTTGCCACTAAAATACTTTATAAAAGCTTTAAACCCTTTTGAAAAGCTAGCTATGTATTATCCATGATATAGTGTAAAACCGCTTTTAGCTTATTGATTATTTTTTTGGAGATTATATTATATATGTTCCGTATCAATGAAATAAGTCTATACTCATGAAGATCTATTGGAATATCTTCTTTATCCACTAAGGTTATGAATGATAGATTTGACTTTCTTTAAGATTTTATCTCCTATATATTTAGAACACATTTAGGCACTGTTTGTTTCCGTGTGTGATCAAGGAGGAAGGAGGGGCGAACGAGTGGAATTCATGTTTGGATCCGTTTATTTGAAGGCGTGGGTGCGGATGGGAGAGCGAAGTGGGAAGCTTTTCTCCTCCTCACAAAAGTGAGAAGATTTGGGAGGATTATAGGTGGCAAAGACCATACAAATAGCATTTTACTTTTGTACCCTTTAAAAACTTTGTGCACATGTGAATGAGTTTACACTCTGGTGCAGTTATGAGCTAATGACTTTTCTTTTCATTAGACTGTCCAGTGCTATCAATTGTAGAAGAATCTTAACCAAAATGGTAGACCCCGTGAATGTGAAAGTGAAGTTGTGTTTGCTATAAATGAAATTAGGTTTGATTGTTGTGTTGTGCCCAGAACAAAGAACAAACGAGAGAGAAGTGGTTTGAGCAAGATAAAACTCACTGGTTTGCGCACTAGTTTGTCTCCATTTTTTCGAATTTTCCAAAATCGATTTTTATTACCGGACAAAATCATTATTAGACTTAATTACAGGACTTGGTATCAGAGCCACAAAACTCTGATACCCGACAAACACAAAGCAAAGGCAACGGTGCACAACCATGGCAGATGCACCAGAAAAGAATAATGCCAACAAAGCAGAGCACGAAGGAGGAGGTGCTAAGAAGACCTACTCGCCATATGATCTCAACGCGAGTGACAATCCCAGAAACATAATCACGCAAGTCCAATTGCGCGGAGAAAATTACGACGAATGGGCAAGAGCAGTAAAGATCTCGCTTCGTGCCCGGAGAAAATGGGGCTTCATTGATGGAACACATATCCAACCAGAGGATGAGGCACCCGACCTTGAAGATTGGTGGACCGTGCAGTCCATGATTGTCTCTTGGATTCTAAACACCATTGAACCAAGCTTACGATCCACAGTAGCATATGCTGAGACTGCACATAACTTGTGGGAAGACATTAAAGAAAGATTCTCGGTTGTGAATGGACCTAGAATTCAACAACTAAGGTCGGACTTGTCAAGATGCAAGCAGGAGGGAATGGTGGTGGCAACTTACTTTGGAAAATTGAAGGTCCTTTGGGATGAGCTTGCTAACAGTGACAAAATTCCATCTTGTACGTGTGGTGGATGCAAGTGTGGGATTGGTGCTCAGTTGGAAAAACGAAGGGAGGAGGAGAAGGTTCATCAACTCCTTATGGGGTTGGATGACGCAAGCTACGGGACAGTAAGATCAAACATTCTGGCCTCAGACCCATTGTCGTCTCTGAACCGCGTATATGCTATGTTGGTACAAGAAGAAAGAGTGAGAATGATGGCCAAATCTACGGAAGAAAGGGGGTTGGTCGTGGGTCTCGCGATGCAGGCCAACTACAAAGAAAAAGGGCGTGGAGATATGGTAGAAAAATTAATGACGTGCAGTCATTGCGGTAAAAATGGTCACGACATGAAGGGATGCTTCCAATTGATCGGATATCCCGAATGGTGGGGTGACAGACCAAAAAGTGAAGGCAAATGGAACGGCAGAGGACGCCAAGGGATGCGAAACAAAGGTAACCCGACACGTGCAAATGTGGCACACGCAAGTGGAAGCAACAGTCAAGCCAACAATGACGACAAGAAACTTGAGATGGCAGGTCTGACCAATGAACAATGGAAGGTACTGGTTGATATGATCAGTAAACAAAAATCAAATGAATCAGAGAAAATGACTGGTAAGAGCATTTGGGATTTGTGGATTATTGACAGTGGGGCATCAAACCATATGACCGGGTCACTGGAAAATTTGAGTGAAAAGGAAACTATACAAGGGTGCCGCGTAGGGTTACCCGATGGTGAACGTGTTCTAGCTTGCGAACAGGGAACAGTGACTCTTGAAGAAGGACTTGAATTGAAAAATGTCCTTTATGTTCCCAAATTAAAATGCAATTTACTTTCAGTACCTCAATTGACGGATGAAGAAAATTGTGTTGTAACATTCACTGATAAATTGTGTATTATACAGGACCGCACTTCGAGGACGCTGATTGGAGCAGGTGAACGGAAAGATGGGCTTTATTGGTATCGTGGGGTACGGAAGACTCAAGCATGTCATGTCAAGATGGAAAATCAACTAGCACTTTGGCACCAAAGATTAGGACATCCGTCATTTAAGATTGTGCAAATGCTTCCTGATATAAGTGGGAAATATACTCGTGATGAGTTGAATAAAGTTTGTGAAAAATCGAAACAAACGAGAGATAAGTTTTTCTTAAGTGCGCATCAAGCTTTGAATATTTTTGATTTAATTCATTGTGACTTATGGGGTCCTTATAAAACTCCTTCATCCTGTGGTGCTTCATATTTTTTGACAATTGTGGATGATTGTTCACGGGCAGTTTGGATCTATTTGTTAAAAGAAAAAACAGAGGTATCAGTGACTTTGAAAAAAAATTTCACACTCGTTGAGAGGCAATACAACAAATGTGTTAAAATGGTTCGCTCTGACAATGGAACCGAATTCATGTGTCTAAAACAATATTTCATTCAACAAGGTATCCTTCACCAAACTCCCTGTGTCGGGACCCCGCAACAAAAAGGACGCGTCGAACGCAAGCATCGGCATATTCTGAATGTTGCTCGGTCATTACGGTTTCAAGGCAATCTTCCCATAAAATTTTGGGGGGAATGCGTTTTGACTGCAGGCTACTTAATCAATCTCACACCATCCTCCATTCTAAAAGGAAAAAACCCTTATGAAGTGATCCATGGATGTGTACCCAGTTACGCGCACTTACGAGTATTTGGTTCATTATGTTATGCTCATAATCAACATAGACAGCGGGATAAATTTGATAGTCGTAGCCGAAAATGTGTGTTTGTCGGGTATCCATATGGCCAAAAAGGATGGAAATTATTTGATTTAGAAACAGAAACTTTCTTTGTCTCTCGTGATGTACATTTTTTCGAAAATAAATTTCCATATTTTGAAGCCAAAAAGATGGACACTGCACCACCATTGCAAAACCCAATTATTGCCAACTCTTTAGAAACTGGAACGGACCCACATTTTCTTCATGAAGTTGCCTCCTCAAACCTAGATGAATGCATCGTCAACCAACCCATTGCATCTCCCATCCCAGCCAAGGAGGATGCTACCCTCACAGATGACTTCGACCACACTATCAACGACTCTGATCCGTGTATAGAAGCCTCGACGCTACCCGCGGATCCACCGCCGCGTCCGACGGAGACGGAGACGGCGCCGTCGGTTTCTTCACCACCGCTGACGGCCACGGTTCCCCTTGGGCGAGGGCATCGCGCGAAGCTGCCTTCCGTACGGTTACGCGATTTTGTCGCAGCCACCACGATACCGTCAAGCCCCTCTGTTCCGTCACCTTCTTCAACAGAATCCTCAGGTGTTTCGTATCCTATACATGATTTTGTGAATTGTGATTCCTTTTCTAAACATCATCAAAGTTTTCTTGCCTCTTTAGACACCGAGCAGGAACCCCTGTTCTTTTCTCAAGCGGTCCGAGAACCCCGGTAGCGTGATGCTATGGCACAGGAGATTCATGCTCTCGAACTCAATGACACCTGGAAACTCACCGCTCTCCCTCCTGGAAAGAAGGCACTTGGGTGTAAATGGATCTACGAAATCAAATACAACTCGGATGGAACAATTTAAAGATTCAAGGCTCGATTGGTAGTTCTTGGCAATCATCAAGTGAAGGGTTTGGATTACAACGAGACGTTTTCTCCTGTCGTAAAGACGGTAACCATTCGCACAACTCTAGCAGTAGCAGCCGCAAAAGATTGGGAGCTTCATCATATGGACGTTCACAATGCGTTTCTCCATGGTGATCTTGATGATGAGGTTTATATGAAACTCCCTCCTGGCTTCCAAGAATCTCAACCAGGGGCAGTGTGCAAGCTTCAAAAGTCTCTATATGGCCTCCGACAGGCCCCCAGGTGTTGGTTTGCTAAACTATCTTCTTCTCTCACTCGTTACGGCTTCCAACAATCCCCGAAGGATCATTCCCTGTTTACTCTCAATAATAATGACATACAGTTGGTTGTGCTAGTCTACGTTGATGATCTTGTGATTGCAGGGAATAATGGTACTGCCATCCAATGTTTTAAAGGCTACTTAAATCAATGCTTTCATATGAAAGATTTAGGTCGCCTCAAGTACTTCCTGGGGGTTGAAGTTGCTCGCTCCCCAACGGAATCTTCCTTTGTCAGAGAAAATATGCCTTAGATATCATTACTGAAGTCGGATTGTTGGGTGCGAAGCCCGCCACTACACCATGTGAAGAAAATCACAAATTGAGCTCCGCTACTGGTTCTTTTCTTTCTGACCCGGCTACTTATCGTAGACTTGTTGGGAGGTTAATTTATCTGTGTTTCACTCGACCTGACCTTGCCTACAGTGTCCAAGCTTTATCTCAATTTATGCAAAATCCACACTCCGAGCATTGGCAAGCTGCTCTTCGTGTTGTTCGATATTTAAAGGGGCATCCTGGACAAGGAATACTCCTACCTCGAGAGAACAACTTACAACTCTTTGGGTGGTGTGATTCTGATTGGGCAAGTTGTCCACTGACACGGAAATCTCTCACCGGATGGTTTATTCAACTCGGCACTTCCCCAATCTCTTGGAAAACCCAGAAACAACAAACGGTTTCTGCCTCCTCTGCTGAGGCTGAATATCGATCAATGGCTAAGACCACCCGAGAATTAAAGTGGATTCATGTTCCTCATCCTGACCCAATTCGTCTTTATTGTGATAGTCAAGCAGCACTTCACATTGCTAAAAACCCGGTCTTCCACGAACGCACCAAACACATTGAAGTTGACTGCCACCTTGTTCGAGACGAAATCATTCACAAGCGCCTTCTTCCATCCTATGTGCCCACACATACACAACTAGCTGACCTTTTCACCAAAGCTCTTGGTGCTAAAAAGTTTGGAGCCATCTTGGTCAAGTTGGGCATTCAAGACTTACATGCTCCAACTTGAGGGGATATTACCGGACAAAATCATTATTAGACTTAATTAAACTTAATTAGACTTAATTACAGGAATATAATCACTATTAATGAGTCTATAATTAGACTTAATTATAGGAATATAATCACTATTAATGGGTCTATAATTAGTCTTAATTACAGATGTTATGTTAGAAAAAGAATCTGTACGGTCCTGTACGGGTCTAATGCTATGGTTATATATATGTATCATTGCTATAGATGAAAGACAGATTGAATAAAACAGAAAATATTCTTTCAATTTTCCTATCATTGTACATGCTGTAGAATCGATTTTCTTATCTTTGTACATGCCGTAGAATCGATTTTCATATCTTTGTACATGCTGTAGAATCGATTTTCTTATCTTTGTACATGCTGTAGAATCGATTTTCTTATCTTTGTACATGCTGTAGAATCGATTTTCCTATCTTTGTACACATGCTGTAGAATCGATTTTCCATATCGTTGAATGGCGCAAAATCGATTTTACATTTTTCCAAAAGATATATAATCGATTTTCTATAGAAGTGATTTGAAAGAATCGATTCTGTGGCTTTTAAAGGTAGAAGGAGAATCGATTCTCCCTTGTGTGAGAAAAATGTCGAATTTTGTTATGTTTTTTTTTTCAGATTCTCTTCATTACCTTGCTTCTTCTTCTTTTCAGTGCTCTCACCTTCCCTTCAAGTAAATTTTTAATTTATTTTTTAAATATATTTTCAATTTTTTTATTATATGCGGTTACTGTTTTTAATTTTTAAAAATATATTCACATTTATTTTCTATATATTTATTGTTTTTATATTTAATATATATATATATATATATATATATATTCTTTTGTATGTGTTTATTATTTGGTTTATTTTCTTGTTTACAGTTTTTTATGAATGTAGTTATTTTTCATTATTACGTGGTTATGGTTTTTGATTTTTCTGGATGTATTTATTTTTCTTTATTATTATGTGTTTATTGATTTTACAGTTTTTATTATGTTTACTGTGTAGTTTTTTATTTTATGATTTTACTGTTTTTATTTTTTATATTATTAGGTGTTTAATTTTTTTAAATTTTTTATTATTACTTTTTTTATGTTGTGTGCTTTTTTATGTCTTTATTATTTTTAATTTTAATAATTGTTGTTTACAAATTTTTTTTAGGTATTTACTGTTTTGTTTATTTTTTATGTATTTATCATTTTTAATTTATATAAATGTATTTAATTTTTTTATGTGTTTATTGTTTTTAAATTTTAAAAATTTATTTATATTTTCTTCTTCTTATTTTTTTACTGTTTTTATATTTTTTATTATTTTGTGTTTACTGTTTAGTTTTTTATTTTTATTGTTTTTAATTTTATAAATATTTATATATATATATATATATTGTTATTATGTCTTTATTGTTTTTATTTTTTTTATTAACAAGACTTTGTTTTATTTTTTTTATATGTTTACTGTTTTTAATCTTAATAATTGTATTTGCATTTTTTTAGATTTTTACTGTGTTGTTTATTTTTTTACCTACGTACTGTTTTTAATTTTTATAAATATATTTAGACTTTTATTTGTTTTTTAATTATGTGTTTACTGTATTTAATTTTTATAAATGGATCTACACTTTCTTTTTGTTTTATTTTATGTATTTACTATTTATTTTTATAAATATATATATATATATATATATTTATTTATTATGTGTTTTTTGTTTTTAATTTTTTTAAAAACAAGAAATTGTTTAGTTTTTTTTATGTGTTTACTGTTTTTAATTTTAGTAATTGTATTTAAAAAAAAAATTCTTAGGTTTTTAGTGTTTTGTTTACTTTTTTATGTGATAGTTGTTTCTAATTTTTATAAATATATTTACATTTTTTTTACTTTTTAATTATTTGTTTATTGTTTTTAATTTTTATAAATGTATTTATATTTTTTTATAATATGTGTTTACTGCTTTTATATTTTTTCTTATTTGTTTAATGTTTTTATATTGTTTATTATTATGTCTTTACTGTTTAATTTTTCATTTTATGTATTTACTGTTTTTAATTTTTACAATTATATTTATATTTTTTTGTTATTATGTGTTTGTTGTGTTTTCTGTTTTTATATGTTTTATTATTATATGGGTATTTTTTTACATTTTTTATTATTATGTGTTTATTTCTTTTTATTATTAGTAGTGATATTAGTTATGTATAGATTTAATTATAAGGATTAAAGTACATCTTATCCCTATTAGTATTCTTCACATAACCCTAATCATAATCTTAATCTAAATTATAATGTTATTATAGTAAATCCAACTTAAAGTGGTTAGAGTTATTCGTAACATAAATTATTTCACTTGTATCCATAAACTATTTTATGGTTGTCAATAACAAGGTTAAGATTACATGAATAACGAGAACAATTGGAAACCACCTTGAGACGACGAAGACATGCAAGAATTTGAGGATACAATTGTAATTTATATTGATCTTACTCGTGCGAACATGAATCTAATTTAAAAAAATACAAGAACAATTGAAAAGAAATACTCAACTTGCATCAGTGATGATCCATTGGATAATTTCTTTTGGTTTGAATTTGTTGCGTTTGTTAAGTGATACAACGAACTCTATTACTGAGTTTGAACCAAGAAAAGAGCGTCGCAGACAAGAATTGATGGAGTATTTGGTGCACACCGAACGTTCTCGTGACATTATTCGCATTGGACCAGAAGCATTCATTCAATTATGTGAACAAATTAGGGCAACCAAAATTGTTAATGATGCATATCGTTCAACTTTTGAAGAACAAGTTGCTAAATTTCTTCATATTATTGGATATAACGTCAAGAATCGAAGTGTTTCATTTTTTTCCTTTCGTCTGGAGAAACAGTTTCTCATCACTTTCACAACGTATTAAATGCAATTTTGATGTTGGAAGGACAATTCATAAAGCAAGCAGATGGTATTGATGTCCAACCCCAAATCTTACACAACAATCGATTTTTTTCCGTACTTTAAGGTTTGTTTATTATAAATTTCCTTTACAATTCTCATAATGTCTTTTGTATTTGTATTTTTTTAGACCTGAAATTTTGATTACCATTAGGATTGTTTAGGGGCCATTGATGGCACTCATGTACGAGTGAAGGTCCCACGTGCTGATGCACCTCATTTTCGAGGAAGAAAAGATTGACCAACTCAAAACGTATTCGCAGCTTGTGATTTGGATATGAAATTCACTATGTTCTAGCCGGGTGGGAAGGAACAACCTCATATTCGAGGATATTGAAGGAGGCTTTCATATGAGAGGATCCTTTGGTTATTTCAGAAGGCAAGTTTAAGGTGTTTGAGAATTCATAACAATAGATACAAAGGTGATAATATACATAACTAATAGATGTTTCCTTGGAATGTTTGTAGGAAAATACTATCTTGGCGATGCGGGTTTTATGTTAAAACCACAAATATTAACACCTTATCATGGGGTTAGATACCACTTGAAAGAGTATTCTCGAAGAGGACCACAAGATTCGAGATAATTGTTTAATCATCATCATTCGTTGCTTAGAAATGTAATTGAAAGGACATTTGGTGTCATGAAAAAACGTTTCCCAATTATAGCTAGTGGGACCGAGCCACGTTAAGATTTGCATACCATGACAAATATTATTTTAGCTTGTTGTATTTTGCATAACTTTCTTCGTGGGGTGGACAATGATGACTCTTTAATAGAAGAAGTGGATTGTGAATTGTTGCAACAAGATATACAAGTTTCACCTTCTTAAATCCGTGACGATGATCATAGACTAGGTTCACACATTATGGACACTATAGCAAATGAAATGTGGCAAGATTATGTAAACAATTGATACTGTAATAAATGTTGTTTTATATTATTCTTTCTCTATTTGGTCATAACTTTCATAATGCTTGTTTAGATGGATCGCAGTAAAAGTGTTCAGCTAAGTTCATCCACTGGGTTCACACAAACAAACAAAATGGACCACAAATATGGATTTTATTCTGCTTAATGCCATGGTGGACGAGGCACAAGGAGGGTCGAGAATCGATGGCAGTTGGACAACTCAGGGATATAATAACATTGTACTTGCATTACACGAGGTCGGACTTCCTGCCATTACAAAAAATAATGTAAAAAATCGACAAAAATGTTTGAATGACAGGTGGCGGGAGGTCCACGAGCTATTTAGTGGTCTTACTGGTTTTGGTTGGAACCAAGCCACAAAATGTTTCAAGGCTGAGGACGAAGTTTGGAAAAACATGATTTAGGTAAAGTAATTAAAGATGACAATATCCAATAATTAAAGATGACAATATCCCATAATTTGTTATTATAATAACACCCTACTTTTTGTAGGCGAAACCATCTGCTGATAAGTGGCGTGCCAAATCCATTCGACACTACAATCTTATGAAGGAGTTGTGGTCAAACGACAGGGCCAGTGGAAGTGGTCAAAGGACAACCCGATTAACATCTAGACAGGTGCACACAGAAAATTTAAGTGCGGACCTAGGCGATCATCACATGGACTACATACCTGAGCCGCCAGAGTTTAATGTTGCAGACCACAAACTTCCATGCTCACCTGTAGTGCATGTTCAATCAACATACAGTCCAAGTAATACTCCATCTGCGCCCTCTCAACCATCCGGTGGGACATCGTCATCTAGGGGATCAAAGAGAAAAGGCCCTATGGTGGATGTAATTGTGAATTAGTTCAATATGTTGAATACGAACCTGCAAAATTGTGTCGCTTCCATGAATCGTGGTAACGATGTTGTTGATGAGGTATTAACCATTGCTCGTGTTCAAGCCACTTACAAGAAATGACTATTATGGTGAACACGTACAAAATGATCGTTGTAAGAGTTCGTATCAATACTCGCCTTCGGATATTTGGTCCATGCTAATTGATCTAAATATTCAGGATGAAGCAATCATGGACCAATGCTATGACTTTCTCTGTGAAAATCCAGCTATTGCGATGCGAGTATTTGGCATGCCGAAAGAGCAAAGAATGGCAAAATTATTTAACATCATGACTTGGCATCAATAAATTATGTTTAATTATATTTTTATGTTCTTCAATTTGTAATTTAATTGCATTTACTTTTAATTTAAGACAAACATTGTACTTCTTATTTGACTTCTAATATTATTATTGTCGAACTGTTTTTCATTTGAAATTTATGTGTGAGGATATTTTCTAATATACAATTATTTTGTCATTGTTTCATAACATTTTCATCATAGGTTTTAATTTCTTTATTGATGGCATCTCCATCCACGAAGAGGCAAAAAATGCCTAAGGGCAAGGGTAAAAACGGACGAAATGATGAAGAAGTTCCTATGATCCCATTACAAAGGAGGGAGGGTGTTTTAGATTATTCCCGTATTTCCAAACGAAACGTCAAATGGTTGCATTTGAGGAAAATTTTCATGGAAGACCAGTCATACCTCCAAAAGTTTTAGATTTCCCATTTTTTGCCACATCTGGTTTTCAGTTTCAAGAATATTTGACCTTCCAAGGATTGCAAAACTTTCTTAGTATAAGACTACCATATTATGAGGATATGGTTAGGGTTTTTTTATTCAAATCTCCATCTAACGACACAGGGTTACCTTGCTACTCAGATTGACACCCACAAGATTATAATTAGATATAGAGATTGGATGAACGTGGCGAATATGAAATATGATGGTCTCTTGTTAACCCCTAGTACCATCCGTGAGGACATACATTTTGATCGTCAACAAACCCTATTAACCATGACAAGAGAAGAGGTGCACGACCAAAATATAAGAAACGTAGGTAGTTTGACTATGAATGATAGACTACTTCATTACACATGGGTGCACATGTTGTGTCCTCGGGGGAGCAACTTCTCGCAGTTGGTTGATGAAGATGTTTTCATGTTATGGTGCCTAAAAAGTAATGTAATGATTAATTGGTCTCATTATATCATGCAACATATGATAAAATATCGCGACAATGATATGCCTCTTCCATATGGTTGTTTAATCACACACCTCATGTTGTTATATGGCAGGAACTTGATGGGAAAGTCATCAATTACGTTAGGGTGGAATAACTTCTTCGGGAAAAAAACCATGAAGAAAATGAATATCTTTGAGGTCAATTGTATGTTGCAACTTGGAATGCCTGACGATGAACACGAAGACATTCCACTGCCTCAAGAACATGTTGCAAGCGGTCATCCTCAACCCGAAATCCCCCATGATTCGGCGATGTTAATACAAATTTAGGGGGGAATTCAAAATATGCAGGAAAATATCAGCACTATCCACACACGTTTGGACCGAATCGAAGATACACTTCACCAGCTTAAACTCAATGAAGAACATTAATTTTATTTTTATTATGTTATTATTATTTTTTATGTTGATCTTATTTTGATTGTCAGTTAAATTTAATGCGTTATTGGACATTATTATGTTTGTAATTTTTTTAAATTTCCATGACACAACATCATTTAGGATTCTAATTTAATGACTTCATTTATTTATTGTAATCACCAACTATTTCATGTTAATCTAATGTTTTTTAATGATAAGCGAAAGTTGTTATTTTATTTTCTTTTTTTTATTGGATACAAATTGAAAGATTTTTTTATTGGCAATAAACAATAAATAAATATGAATCACTTTAAGGTGATTTAACCCTTATACAAGAACTCACCCATAATCTTCATCACAAGACTTAGTCCAAAGTCTGTCAAAACAGAACTCTCCTAGGTAACCCAGAGGAAGACATAAAAGGGAAACAATCAAACAACTTGAATGAATACGTCATGAGACTTACTCTAAAGTCTGCCAAAACAAAACTCTCCTAGCTAACCCAAAGGAAGACATCAAGGGGAAACAATGAAACAGCTTGAATGAATACGTCATGAGATCATCCTCATACAAACCAACGGATCTATGCCCCAATCTGAAAAGGAAAAATTTGCAGACTGTGACTTGGATGTAACCCATGACCAAGCCTTTAATTGAACCAAAGCAAAAGCTTTCAAAACATCCACTACCCCCCCCGTTAAAAATAACTTTGTTTCTATGCTTCCAAACCTCGTTGACTACTACGATCCAAACAACACTCCAAACCTCATTCACCGAGTCAGACGCATTGCTCAACCTAAATTGGGAAAAATTTAACAGTGGAACATTGTGAAACACACTCACCACGCCCAACTGATGGAGATCAAGCTCAAGTGGACATGGAGGCCAATCAACAAGATCAAGAAGAGATAGAGGCACAAATAGAGGACGCCCATGGAGGTCAAAGCCCACCTCAAAGGCTTACAAGAAGCATGTTCAAAGCTTTAGGAGCTAGGGGACAATTATTTTCTCTTTTTGTAATTTCTTTGGTTGAAGGTGCTTAGAGGGAAACATTAGAAACCTCTTTTGTTATAGCATCTTGTAGGATTTAATTAGGAGCTTTAGGAGGGGGGGTGCGTTAGTAGATAGGTGTAGGAGTAGAATAGGAGGTGCCAAAGTGAAGGAAGAGGTCACACCTTCCTCATGCCTTGTAATTGGCGCCGGTTCTAGAACATGTTTAGGAGGGAAATTTGAATTTGTGTAGCTTGCATTTCAGCACCTTAGGCTATAAATAGAGGTGCTCCCTTTGTAAAATTCAGATTGGAATTGAGAGTAAAGAAACTATACTCAAATTTTGAGGGATCATTGGAGAGCTTTTGAGCCTTCTTCTCTAGTCTTATCTTGAAGGATTCATGGTGTCATCAAGTGGCGGCAGCACACTCATCTAGGAGCAACCATCCTTCTAGTGGCGTGATCATCCAACCATACTTCCATCTTCCATCTTCATGAGCATTCTCTTCTCCTTCCTTTCTTCTTTTGTTATTTCCTTGTCTTAGCTTGTTTCCTTGTTGTTTTTGATTCGGCATTTTCAGATTTTAATTGTGTTGCTTCGGTTCTTTTGTGTTCCTTGCTGTTCTTCATCTTTCTTTTTCATTTTCCAGCTTTTGGTTCGGTACATTTTATTTTCCAGCATTCTATTTCAGTTTGCTTAGCTTTTGTTCCTTTTTGTTCGGTTCAATTTGACTATAATTGGAACTTCCATATGAGTTTGTGTTTTGGCACTAGTTTTGGTGAGTTCTTGTTCATAGAACCTTGATCCAATTCTATGATAAAGTGCCTAGCTCATAACCAACTCAAGATGATTCCTAAGAATGTCAAGAATCACTCTAATTGTGCTAGTGGAATCACATCACCAACCATGCACAACAATGGTTCCACAATAACCAAGCAAATCTGCACTCAAAGAACAAATGGGTGTTAGTCTCCTCCTCAACCCCACAAAGACTACACGTGGAGCTTGCAACAATGATCCCGCTCCTTTCCAGGTTAGCCTTAGTGGATAACTTGTTTTCCAACAGCCTACAAGTCGTAACCAAAGCAGTACTGATATGATTCCAATAGCACAATATGAATGATTCTTGACATTCTTAGGAATCAACTTGAGTTGGATATGAGGTAGGCACTTTTTGATAGAATTGGATCAAGGTTCTATGTTCAAGAACTCACCAAGACTAGTACCAAAACCCAAACTCACATGGAAGATCCATTTATTGTCAATTGAATCAAAACAGCAACTAGAAATGAAGAAGAAGCAAAGAGGAACAACAAATGTAAAAGGAACCGAAGCAAAACAGCAAAGGAAACTAGAATACCGAACTGAAAATGCAAAGAACACAAGCTAAGACATGAATGTAAAAAGAGAAGGAAGGAAGGAGAAGAGAAAGCTCATGAAGATGGATGGATTGGTTAGATGATCACGCCACTTAGAGGATGAAGACTCCAAGATGAGTGTGCTATGCCGCCACTTGGGGTAACCAAGAACACTCAAGATAAGACTAAGTGAGGAAGACACAAAGCTCTCCAATTCTCTCTCAAATTGAGTAGAGTTTCTCTAATTCAAAATTCAAATCTGAAAAATACAAAGGAAGCACCTTAATTTATAGGCTAAGAGGTGCTGAAATGTAAAGCTAAAACAAATGCAAATTCCCCCCAAATGACATGAAAGTTGGCGCCAACTATAGCATGAGGAAGGTGTGACTTCCTCTCTTAGTTTGGCACCTCCCTATTACTTCTACACCTCTCTACTAAACGCACCCCCCCTAAGTTTCCTAAACTAAAGACCTATAGATGCTTTTACAAAAGAGGTTTCTTATGTTTCCCTCTAAGCACCTTCAAACAAAGAATTACAAAAAGAGAAAACAAACGTCCATTGGCTCCTAAAGCCTTGAACATGCTCCTTGTAAGCCTTTGAGGTGGGCTATTAACTCCATGAGCGTCCTCCATTTGAGCCTCAACCTCTTCTTGCTCTTGATGATTGGCCTCCATGTCCACTTGAGCTTAATCTCCATCATACTCCCCGAGTTGGAGAGAATTCGACCACGAATTCTGGAGACCTACAGAAAAAGGAGTTAGATCGCTGATATTAAAAGTATGACTACCAAGGAATGTATCAGGCATATCTAACTCATAAGCATTGTCATTAATCCTCTTTAGGACTTGGAAATGTCCATCCCCACGAGGCATTAGTTTGGACTTCCTTTGAGTAGGAAAACAATCCTTCCTCAAATGAAGCCAAACCCAATCACCCTCCTCAAACAACAATGCTTTTCTCCTTTTATTGGCAAGTTCAGCATACTTGCCAACCTTCTTCTCAATTCTCTTCTTGATGTCTTTATGCAAAGTTTTCACAAAAGAAGCCTTTTCATCCCCATCTTTGCACAAGACATCATCAAGAATGGGAATAGGAAGAAGATCAAGAGGTGTTAAGGGATTAAACCCTTAGACAACCTCAAAAGGAGAGTGAGAGGTGGTAGAATTTACTACACGATTATAAGCAAACTCAACATGGGGTAGTAAATTCTCCCACACTCTAGGATTCCCCGAAATGAAACATCTCTATAGTTGTCCCAAAGTTCTATTCACCACCTCGGTTTGACCATCAGTTTGTGGGTGGCAAGTGGTAGAAAATAAAAGTTTAGTTCCAAGCTTGCCCCACAAGGTCTTCCAAAAGTGACTTAAGAACTTGGGATCTCTATCGGACACAATAGATCTAGGGATCCCATGCAAGCAAACCACTTCTTGAAAGAAGAGGTTTGCAATATGACATGCATCATCCACTTTGTGGCAAGGAATAAAGTCAGCCATCTTTGAAAAACGATCCACTACCACAAAAATGGAGTCCTTTCCCTTTGATATCTTGGGTAATCCTAAGATGAAATCCATAGATATGTCAACCCAAGGAATTGAAGGGATAGGAAGAGGAGTATATAAACCATGGGGATGCATCTTAGATTTAGCTTTGCGACAAGCTATGCATTTATCACACAAACTATGAACATGTTTATGCATATGAGGCCAAAAGAAATGTTCATGCAATACATCCAAAGTTTTAGCAACCCCAAAGTGACCCATTAAACCCCCCTCATGGGCTTCTCTAACAAGAGATAATCTAATAGAGCTTTGAGGTACACAAAGACGTTTTCCTTTAAAAAGAAAGCCATCTTGTATAAAAAAATCTTTGTGTCCTCCCTTAAGACACTTTTGATAGATGAGAGAAAAATCAAGGTCATCATGATAAAGTTCCTTAATGTGATCAAAGCCAAGATATTGAGAACTCAAAAGATTTAGCAAAGCATATCTTCTAGAAAGTGCATCCGCCACAATGTTTACTTTGCCTTGCTTATGTTTGATCACATAAGGAAATTGCTCAATGAATTCCACCCACTTAGCATGCCTCTTGTTAAGCTTGTTTTGGCTTTTCAAATACTTAAGAGATTCATGATCACTATGTATCACAAACTCTTTAGGAAAAAGATATTGTTGCCAAGTAAACAAAGCCCTAACAAGTGCATATAATTTTTTATCATAAGTGGAATAATTGAGATGACTTCCCTTCAATTTCTCACTAAAATAAGCTATGGGGTGGCCCTCTTGTAGGAGGACAGCCCCAATGCCTATACTTGAAGCATCACACTCAATCTCAAATGCTTTAGTGAAATTAGGAAGGGCTAAGATGGGAGCATTAGTCAATTTTTCTTTTAAAATCTCAAAAGCTTTTTGTTGTGCTTCTCCCCATTGAAAAACCACATCCTTTTTCACTATATCATTGAGAGGTGCAGCAATGGTACCAAAGTTTGGTACAAATCTTCTATAGAAAGAAGCAAGTCCATGGAAACTTCGGACTTCATTCAAAGTTTTCGGTGTAGGCCAATTTTGAATGGCTATCACTTTTGCTTTGTCCACATGGACCCCTTTGCTACTCACAACAAACCGTAGGAATTCTATATGATCAAGAGCAAACAAACATTTAGCAAGGTTAGCATACAAATGTTCCTTCCTAAGGGTTTCTAAGACTTGCCTAACATGCATCCTATGATCATTCAAAGATAAGCTATAAATGAGAATATCATCAAAGTAAACAACAACAAACTTACCAATGAAAGGTCTTAAAACATGATGCATGAGCGCATGAAAGTACTTGGTGCATTAGTTAAACCAAAGAGCATAACTAACCACTCATACAAACCAAAGTTGGTCTTAAAAGCTGTCTTCCATTCATCACCCGGTTTGATACGGATTTGATTGTTGCCGCTTTTAAGATCAATCTTTGTAAAGATTTTTTAACCATGCAATTCATCCAACAAATCATCAAGCCTAGGTATGGGATGCCTATACTTAATTGTAATGTTATTGATGGCCCTACAATCCGAACACATTCGCCATGTGCCATCTTTCTTAGGCACTAAGATGATAGGCATAGCACAAGTACTCATGCTATCTTGAACCCATCCTTTCTCAATCAAAGCCTCAACTTGTTGGCGAATTTCCTTGGTTTCACTTGGATTGGTCCTATAGGCTGGACGATTTGGTAAGGAAGAGCCCGGTATCAAATCAATTTGGTGCTCAATCCCTCTCAAAGATGGAAGTCCTTTTGGAGGATCTTGAAACTCTTCTACCAATTTTTCCAAGCAATGAGGACTATCAACAAGTGGTTCTAACTTAAGAGTTCTAGGGATGGCTAAGAAAAGAGGACGGTGAGCCACTATTTCCCTTTGAAGCTCATGCCTAGACACAAGAAGTGTAGGCTTAGAACTCTTATCTTTTTTATCTTTTTCACTCTCCCTCTTTTTTTTCATATGATTTGGTCCTCATGGACTTCTCTAGGAGAGAGATATTTTAAAGTAACCTTGTGGCCATGGAAATCAAAAGAAAGTTTGTTGGTAAAGCCATCATGAAAATCTTTTCTATCAAATTGCCAAGGCCTTCCCAAAAGAACATGTGTAGCTTCCATGGGTACAACATCACATAATACCTCATCTTTGTATTTTCCAATAGAGAAATGGATGAGGACTTGTTTATTCACAACAATTTCTCCTACTTCACTAAGCCATTGCAATTTGTAGGGCTTTGTATGAGAGATAGTAGGCAATCCAAGCCACATTAGCACAACTACCCCCATCCACTATTAAAGAACAAATGTTGTTTTGAATAAGACATCTTGTATGGAAAATATTTTCCCTTTGACTTTCATCAAAAGGTTGTGAAACTTGTCCAAGAAGTCTTCTCACAACTAACAAATCTCCTTCAAGTGGACTCTCACTCTCATTCTCACTAGACGCCCTAGAAGGTGAAGAATGCCTAGGTGAATCTGAATCATGCTCACTCATGACAATGCCATTATGCACAAACATATTCTTTTTAGAAGGACAATTAGCCGCAATGTGACCATAACCCCATACACTTAAAGCATTTCTTACTAGATGATTTAATTGGGGATTTAGGCCTAGAAGTAGAAGGCTTAGATTCCTTTAGTTTGAAAGAAGAATCTTTGGAAGGAAATTTAGAAAAAGACTTTTTGTTCCTCCAAGAATTGTTGTAGTAACCATCATTGGGAGCATTTTTGAAAGAATTTTTCTTAGCAAGTTGGGCTTCCACCTTCATTGCAAGATGAACTAAAGAACCCAATGATGAATACTCTTGTAACTCAACAACATCTTGAATATCCTTCCTTAGACCACTCACAAACCTAGCAATCATAGCTTCCTCACTTTCTTCTAATTCAACTTTAAGCAAAATCGTTTCTAATTCTTTGTAATATTCATCCACACTTAGCGTGCCTTGTTGAAACCGTTGGAGTCTCAACATGAGGTCTTTCCTAAAGTGTGGTGGCACAAACCTAAGGCGCATTTGATCCTTTAAAGAGTTCCAAGAGTCCACGAGAGGACCCTTGTGATAGATAATGTCCTTTACAACACCATGCCACCATTTCATGGCATAATCACTAAACTCTAAGGTGGCTAGCTTAAGCTTGTGCTCATCTTGGATCTCATGGATCTCAAATATTTGTTCACACTTAGCCTCCCAATCTAAATACACATTAGGATCACTAGAGCCATTGAAACTAGGAAGCTTGACCGAAGGTAGCCTAGCCTTTGCATCTTGGTAGTATCCATCTCCACGGTGATGTTTCTCCCCTTGGTTGTGATATCTATGTCCATGGAATTGGGGTGGAGTTCGCCTTCTCCTATGGTCTTCTGCACGGCCAAAGTCATTTGAAGAACCTCTTGATGAAGGTCTATGTGAATGATGTCCATCATTGATAGAGTGAGATGACCCAGCTTGTTGCACCTCCATCTTTTGCAATTTTTCTTCCAAACGCTGAATGGTGCGTTGAGCTTCATGCAATTCACCAAGGACTGAAGCTTTGGAAGGAGAGTGCTGCTTGTAAGATTCATCACTTGAATAGGCAGCCATTTGCAAATGAAAACAGCAAACACAAAAAAACAGCAAACAAGTTAAGAAACAAAGTTAGCAAAAATTAATTTGGCAACCAAATTGCCGAAGTGAAATTAGCCTGAAAAAAGCCACTCTCAAAGAAATAATGTCCCTGCACCAAGCTGATCTTGAGGCCTTAGGAATCCTCAAATGAAAGATTTCAAAGCAAGGCACACCAATCTCAAAGCCAATCACAACAAAACCAATGAAGCAATAAAGACAAACAAGAAAAGGTATAAGCAATAAAAGGCTATAACAAAAGGAATACTATATGTATGACAAACTCAAAGAATAATGAATAAAAGACAAGAAAGAAAATAAGGAACTCAATGAAAAAGTAGGCACACAAAAGAATACTTAAAGAAAAGCACTAGAGTAGATGAAGAAAACAAAAACAGAGCTACTGGAAAATATTTTTTTATGCAAACTGTGCTTGAGGTTCACTGATTTAACTGGAACGATATAAAGCGAATTGGATTATGAAATTTTAACCACAGAAACTTCAAGATCTTAGCTCAAAAATGGCACTGGAATTACTCAAAAACAGTAAACCAATTAATTGAGATAAATTTTTCAAAATCGTTGCCAGATTACCGTATTTTTTTCGGCAGACTTGTACATTTTTTGTATTTTATTTATCATTTTTTGTGTACTTTGAATTTTTGAGTACTTCTTTTTTCTAATCTTTTCTAACACTTTGAAGAACACAAATCCAGAATTTCAGAATTCACCAGTGAGTAAATCAATTGCAATAAGGAAAACAGTAAGCACGTTTTCAGAAAACAGAGGAATCCTAACAGGAATGAAAAACAAAATTAAGAACTAGCAAAGACATAATGGAAAATGATGTATAGGAACTTGTATAGATCTAAAATACAAGTATGAACTCAATACTAAAACAGAAAATGCACAAAGGATCAAGTATCAAACTCAGAAAACTGTATTACACCAAAGCAAGAAACAAAAAAATTCAAGAAAAGTACTACAAGAAGTGATGACAATTATGGAAAAACATGACTATGACAAAACTTGTATGGATTCAAAAAGGAAAATACACAAACACATGATAGGCACAATGAAGAAAACAACAATAAAACTCAAAATAAGCCTAAAAACATAAATGTAAACAGCAAGAATTATAGAGCTCTTGAATTAAAGTGCAACACAACTCAAAATTAAACAAGAACAACCCTAAACTCTAGATACCACATGATAAGATTCCAATAGCACAATATGAATGATTCTTGACATTCTTAGGAATCAACTTGAGTTGGATATGAGGTAGGCACTTTTTTGATAGAATTGGATCAAGGTTCAATGTTCAAGAACTCACCAAGACTAGTACCAAAACCCAAACTCACATGGAAGATCCATGTATTGTCAATTGAATCAAAACAGCAACTAGAAATGAAGAAGAAGCAAAGAGGAACAACAAATGTAAAAGGAACCGAAGCAAAACAGCAAAGGAAACTAGAATACCGAACTGAAAATGCAAAGAACACAAGCTAAGACATGAATGTGAAAAGAGAAGGAATGAAGGAGAAGAGAAAGCTCATGAAGATGGATGGATTGGTTGGATGATCACGCCACTTAGAGGATGAAGACTCCAAGATGAGTGTGCTATGCTGCCACTTGAGGTAACCAAGAACACTCAAGATAAGACTAAGTGAGGAAGACACAAAGCTCTTCAATTCTCTCTCAAATTGAGTAGAGTTTCTCTAATTCAAAATTCAAATCTGAAAAATACAAAGGAAGCACCTTAATTTATAGGCTAAGAGGTGCTGAAATGTAAAGCTAAAACAAATGCAAATTCCCCCCATATGACATGAAAGTTGGAGCCAACTATAGCATGAGGAAGGTGTGACTTCCTCTCTTAGTTTGGCACCTCCCTATTACTTTTACACCTCTCTACTAAACGCACACCCCCCTAAGTTTCCTAAACTAAAGACCTAAAGATGCTTTTACAAAAGAGGTTTCTTATGTTTCCCTCTAAGCACCTTCAAACAAAGAAATTACAAAAAGAGAAAACAAACGTCCATTGGCTCCTAAAGCCTTGAACATGCTCCTTGTAAGCCTTTGAGGTGGGCTATTAACTCCATGAGCGTCCTCCATTTGAGCCTCAACCTCTTCTTGCTCTTGATGATTGGCCTCCATGTCCACTTGAGCTTGATCTCCATCAAGTAGGTACAACTTTACTCTTCCAAAACTTTTTAAACACCGTCCCATTCTCCCCTACTCCATCCTCCCTTAGACGGATGTATGTCGATTTAACCGTGTACCCAAACTCCTCTCCTTCCTTCCAGACCCACATGTCCTCCTTATCCAAGTCGAAATTCACACCTTGGACTTCTTGAAAAGTCGTTCTACTAATTGCTTCTCTCATTCAAATAGATTCCTTCTCCAGACAAAATTCTAGACCCATTTTCGTTGAACAATCCCCCAAAAGCAGCCATCGCAGAAGCTTTTGTCACACTCAGGGAATACAACCTCGGGAAAACCGTCTTCAAGGCCCCTCTCCCACTCAATTATCTTCCCAAAACAAAACTTCCTTCCCAGTTCCCACCTTCCAGATTAATGCTTCTTCGAAATTTCGGCCCCAACCCTCCAAGCTTTAGACCTCCTTCAAGTCTTTCCACCAAACAGAGTCTTTACTATCTTTCTCTCCCCCTCTCAGACTTCTCCACCCTTCATACTTGGAAACAATAATCTCCTTCCACAAACCACCCTTGTCTGACCCCAACCGCCATACCCATTTACCAAGTAACGCCAAATTGAAAGTCCTTAAGTCAATAATCCCAAGACCCCCGTCCTCGTGAGCTGCACACATCTTTTCCCAAGAGGCCCAAACGACCTTCCTTCCATCCGATCCCCACCCCATAGGAAATCCCTTTGGATTTTCACAAGCTCGTTTGTCACCACAACCGACATTTTAAATAAAGATAGGCAAAACAATGGAATAGTAGACAATACTGACTTTATCAAACAAATCCTACCTGCCAAATACAAGAAACTGCCTTTCCACCTGTTTAATCTTTTCTTCATTCTAACAATCACTAAATCCCAATACGTACTTCTCTTATGGCACCCTCCTACTGCCAAACCCAAGTATAGAAAAGGGATTACCATCACTTCACAATTAAGAATCGCCGTGAAGCGCTACAACTTTATCTGCTCGACCCCCAAAGCACCTATCTTGCTCTTCATAAAGTTCACCTTGAGCTCGGAAGAGAGTTCAAAGCAATTCAGGGTCGCCTTTATATTGAAGACACTTTTGACATTTGCTTCACAGAAAAATAAAGTATCATCAACGTACTGCAACATGTTTACCTTCACTTTCTCCCTTCCAATCTCCAAACTATCAATTAGATTCTTCTCAACCGCCATCCTAGACACTCCCGCCAAACCGTCTACTACTATAAGAAACAAAAACAGAGCTAGAGGGTCTCCCTGTCAAAGTCCTTTCTTTGGAAGGAACTCCTTAGTCGGGCTACCATTCACAAGAACAGGCACGGAAGCTGACTCTAAACATCCCTTTATCTAGCGAATCCATTTACCGTAGAAGCCAACCTTTTATAACATATAATAAATGAACTCCCATCTTACAGAGTCATATGCCTTCTCAAAATCCACTTTGAAGAAAACACACTTTTTCTTCCTTCTTTCCATCTCATCCAAATTTCGTTGGCAACTAACACACTATCCAATAAACCCCTCCCCTCGAGAAAAGCAGATTGTCTGACGTCGATCACCTTACTAATCACCTTTTTCATACATAATGACAATGCCTTTGAGATAATTTTGTACAGGCATCCGACAAACAAAATAGGTCTAAACTCTCCGAGCTGTTGAGGATTTTGATTCTTTGGAATCATACATATAAACGATGCATTTGAACCCCGAGGCCATTTTCCAAAGAATTCGAAATCCTTCACCACCGCCATTATATCCACTGTAATGAAATCCCAGGTGAACTTTATAAAACCCATATTAAATCCGTCTGGGCCACAGCTCCACACTGCTTCCTTAATTTCCTCTTCTGAAAAAGCACCGACCAACATCTGATTATCCTCCCTGGAAATAGAGTTAAAGCGGACATTATCTAACTTACTATTCATTCTCGAAGAATCTGGCTTCAAAAAAGTCTCTGACCTTATCTTTAACTTCATCCTTATCCTCGCACCACCAACCATTCTCGAGCACCCCATGAATCTCATTTTTAGCCCTCCTCCATTTAACTAACGAATGGAAGAACTTCGTATTCAGATCTCCTTTCTTCAACCAATTTTGCCTGGCTTTTTGCTTCGCAATTGCCTCTTGGTTAAATAGATTTTTATTGAGCTCTATTAATAATGACCTTTTTTCCTCCCTCTCCTGCTCATTCAAATCAAATTCATCATCTTTTGCATCCAGCTCCCTTAGCCTTGTTTGCAATCCTACGCCCGCCTGATTCACATCCCCAAAAACCTTCTTATTCCATACATTTAAGTCAGCTTTGAGCTTCTTCAGTTTTTCTTTAAAGATAAATATCCCTCCACCTTGCACCTCGTAATTGAGCCATTTTTCTTTCAAAAAAACCTTAAATCTGCTATTGCTAATCTCCTCCCATACCGCCTTCTTGTCCCCTAATGAACCAGAACTATAAACATTCACAATAGTTACAAAGACATCCGTACCAGCCTTCCAAAGCCCTTGAATGATTGTAAAATTTCTACCATTACAAAAACTGGACAACTGAAAACAACTTTTTCTCCACATCGTAATGAGCCCCCTAGCACTATTATTTGCTCCATTCTCAACCCACTCTATTTCATTAGAACCCCACAACTGAAAAACACTCTCCTTATTAAGCTCTGAACACTTCGTCTCTTGTATGCACACCATATCCACCTGCTCGTTGCTAATCAACGTGCTTACATATCTTCTTTTAATTGAACCTTTTATCCCCCTTATATTCATACTAATTATCTTCATCAACAAACACACTGATCTCCCCCTCGTTATTCCTCAAATGACTATTGTCTCAAGCTTATTGGGATTGAAGCTTGCTGATAACTATATCTTCCAGACCTGAATGCGTGTAACCCATATCCTTCCCTACCCTCCAAACTCTGACTACCTCACACTCTTCGTTTTTCATCTTGAAGATTTTATTACAATTCTGGTTGCACTATTTGACAAAAGAATAGGGATTGACCTCAACACCGGTTTCTGATCCAGATAATCCACCTGAACCACCCTCACATCAACCAAATTGTTCTATTTAAACGGAGAAGATACTGCTCCCTCACCTACATCCTCCTCTTGTACCCCTCCTGCCCCCACCACAACCCCTCCAGATTGCTCCGCCTCTACAACTGTTAGGTCTGGCCCAACGGAACCTCCCACCTCATATTCATCGGGAAGCCCTACACGCCAATCATCAACCCACATCCCCACCTTACTATCGCTAACTATTCGTGCCACTCCTCTCTATCATCCACTAAGCCATCTTTAAAGTCATTAAGGCTATCTACGTGCACTCTTGATTGCTCCACATTAAATATATTGGCTTTATTCACTCCCCCAACCACCTTATGACAAACCAAGCCTTGCTCATCTTTGGATTTCGCTACTCCTCCATTACAACTATAAAAATAAGTTGCATGCGCCTCACTCCTACGTGGATTCTCGTTTGGGTGCTCCTCATTAATTAATATAGCTTCATTCACTCCCCCAACCACCTTATGACGCATCGTGCCATGCTTATCTTGGAGATTCTCTACTCTACCAATATTGCCATTAATGTGAGCTACACGCTTCTCTCTCCTACATTGACTCACGTTTGAGTGCTCCTTATTTATAATATTAGCTTCATTTGCTCCACCAATATTGTCATTAATGTGAGCTGCATACTTCTCACTCCTACATGGAATCACGTTTGAATGCTCCTCATTTATTAAATCAGCTTCAAATACTCCCCCAACCACCATATGCACTTCATTGAATGCTCCACCAGAATTGCCATAAATGTGAGCAGCATGCACCTCTTTCCTAACTGCATTCACGTTTGGGAACTCCACATTAAAAGCATTTATCTTGTTCTCTCCCCAACCACTTCTTGGCACGCGATTCCTTGCTCTTTGTGAACCTGCACATCACCAACCTTAACTTGGCTAGCTACATGCAGATTACTTCACCCTAAATCCATGTGTAATTCCTCCTCTGTAAGCTCAGAACCGTTACTCTTTCCCCCAACCATCTCATGGCGAGCCCTACCATTCTCCTCTTGGACATTCTCTATTACCTCTTTAACACCACTAATGCAAGCCGCATTCTTCACTCTCCTACATTTAATCACGCCCCCCACTACCTTTGAAGAGTCTGAAGACGTTTTTCCGCACTCCGCAATGCTCACCTCACCTTGTTTATCTAATATTTTACCATCCAAGATTCCCTCCCCTACACCCAAAGTAGCATTTACTACTGAATTAAAGGATCGTTTTTGTTGGGCCGCCCCAAGGATAGGTTCTACCTGCGCCGCCTTACACTGAACTGTTATCTCTTTGCCTTCCCTTCTTTTGTATTCTTCGTTGGAGTAAGAACCCACCGAGGCCAAACGTCCCCTTCCACCAACATCTTCTGAGCTGGCGACAGTCTCTGATTCTGACTGGTCTCCCCACTTACTGAAGAAGCTTCTAAGCTTAAGATCTGGAATACTCATCTCTTCTTCAAAAGAAACCCAACAAGAGAAGCCATTAATACTCACCTCCTTCTTCTCGCAAGGCGAAATACCTACCAGAATACTGATCCGTAACCGAACGTACTCCAGTACTTCCCTAGCCATAGTCGCCTGGTCCACCTCTACCACCTTCCCGACTAGTGCCCCAACACGTTCAAAACAGTGCCTACTCTATAGATGTAAAGGGATACCTCTACACCTTACCCATGCATACCTCTCATTTACTTTAAAGGAATCGTCTCAAGGCACGATCGAACTGAACAGACCAGCGAACCAGTCCTTACCTTCTTCTAAGAGTTTTCCAATAAGCCCTTCCTCGGCACAGGACAGTAACACAAACTTTTCCTCAAGGTACCTTAGACGCACGACATCAAAATCGTCGAGGATAAAGCTTTCTTTAACCAACTGCATATTTGGTACCTCTAAAAGGCGTCTGACATACCAATTGTCTAGCCAAGAAGATGACTCCACTCAACTCTTAACTGAGACACTATCCCCTCCAAACTTGACGTACTCGCGTTCTTTTGCGACATACATCAAAAATAAAATATAATTTTTTTTATGTTGGTAGTTAATATTTCATAATATTTATGAAAATATGTGAATTTTATCGTACTATGTTTAAATTTTACATTATTTTTAAAATATATAATTATTCAAAATATTAATAATATTATTTATTTTAGTACTATTATAATTATTAATATAATTATATACATACAATATACAAATTTAAATATTATATAAATTTATTTAATAATTTCAAATATATTTAATTATACTATTAATAATCACATATAATTATAAATAATAAAAACAATAAAATAAAATGATAATATCAACAAAACATATATAATTATATAAAATAACAAATGTATAAAACAATAAATATTATTTTCATAAATTTTAATATATTTAATAAATTTATTTAAATTTAACATAAAATTATTTTTTATTACAAAATAAGAGTAATTGTAAATATTATATATTAGAAAAAAATAATTAACTCAAACTTACAAAAAAAAAATAGACCATATCTCATTATTAAGATATTGTTTTAATGATAAGGATAAATTTGTAAATTTATATTTTACACCTTTAAAAATAATTTCTAAATTATCTTCTAACTATCACATCACTTACAAATTTCAATAAACCATCTTCACAAATCCACTTTATCATCCCTCAATTCAAACAATCTCACACATCCTCTCTAATCTACTCCCTCTCCTCTCCACAAATTTCCACCTCAATTTAAGTAAAGCTTTATAGTCTGTATTACTTCCCAAGAGAAAAGAAGATAGATGGTATCAATTTAGATACCCCAAGTTTGTAGCTACTTAGGTAGAAAAATGCCCGTTTTATTGCTTCTAGGTTGTAGTGTGGCCTGCTGGCATGAATTTTTTCAACTTGATAGATGAAAATAAGTGTAAAATTAAAACAATTCTGCATGTTACACCTAAAATTGCCACGTGGGATATGGACTGTCTTCTTCCTTCACGAGAACTATTCTTTCTACTTTTCTTCTTTCTTTTTCAGTTCTAACTTTTTGTTTTGTTTAGGCATGAAGTTATTTTTCTTGTTATTCTGTTTACACAAGTCATGAGTTGGAACCCATATAAGCATTTGTTTTCTTTATAATCACAACTGAGTTGCAATTATCCTTTTCAAAAGGACTATAAATAGTCTATATTCAAAATTCAGTTCAAGAAAAAGCTGTTTATCTAAAATGTCGTAACTAGTGCTTCTAATGTTATACAGTTCAGAAAGCTTTCTTCTGCTTTGAAATATGAAAATGTGTGATATAAGATGAAGTCACTGAGAAAGTGGCATGGGACACCGAGCCAAACTTTTCAGATGGCATTTACATTTTTTCATCTGTTGCTCTCTTTAATTTGACTCTTGGATAACCTAAGTCGTTCTAGAGTACCTAGCAAACAAATCAAAGATACTCTCTGCCCATATTTTGCATTACAGAATATAAACAAAATTAATGAATGCATGTGTCACACCCAATATTATTGTTGTCAATCTGTGCAAAGATAACTTCAAATCGGATTCCACAAGTTCATATAAAGGGGGCACGACTTTTGTAGTTTCAGACCAACAGAAGAAGCTAAGTTAGAATATCTAGGCCCTCTGATTAAGAGAATTAGTACCTCTCTAAAGTTTCCACCAAAAGTTGTAAAATTTCATGCCACATGGAAAAAAAAAGAGTGAAACTCGAGTTATGAGTTGATAGTTATCTGCACGAAGCATATAGTATATTTTTCTCTTATACACTAAATTAGTGAACCTACCATAAATACTGATGATATAGAAACACCATTTTAGTTTTTAAAATCAACATCGATTAGTTTAGCTCTTCGTTTTTACATTGTAACTGTGAAGAGTTAAATGGCAACATTTTTAGTAAAATTTCAAAGGGCTAAAGACATTTTATTGGAGTTAATGGTAGGTGTTAAGATTAAGAAGTGAAGATGTATATAATTGAGCAATATTCCCAACAGTGAAAGTAGGTTGTGTACTTAGTAACCGAAACCCAAGACCTCTCGATTCAAAGTAAAAGACACTGGTTGATGAAGAAGATGCTGGAATGATATTCCTAAGTACACTGATAATCTGGTATCTTGTTATTCTGATATGTCCATTTTTTGACGATTCCGTTTAACCTTTACCGATAGTTTTCCAAAGTAGTGAACCCCAGAATAAGAACAAGAGTACAGGCTTCTTTTGTGTTAGTAACATCAACCCTTTGCACTCACTGCACCACATTTTGTTTCTCCATCAGTAAGATTTCTGATTCTTCGTGTCAAGATCCCAATGGTGCCAATTCTTTTCAACTCACATTTCTAATCAGATCCAAAAGATTATTTCCTTTTCTGCTTTATATAATTATATTATTTTTCAAGTTTTTATACTTAAAACATCATTATGGATTTTACATATAACTTTTTTTAGTCTTTACATACATTATTTAAATATCTTTTTAGGGCGTATAACAAAAATATGTAAATATTAAAATCATATGTATTTAAGTATTAGTACCAAAAGAAAAAAAAGTTTTGAAGCTATGAAAATTTGAAAGGAAATGTATGCTAACTCATCCTTTCATTAGGTATTTGGATCTATACACTAATTATTATTATATATATATATATATAAATAAATAAAGTACATGTAGTTACCACTAAAACAGACACTGAAGTATAACTGTTTCCTTTTATACTAGTTTTTATAACATACCTGTTTTGTTATTATTGCACTGTGCTTAAATAGATTAGTAATTTATTCTTTTTATATAAGGATTGAAATATTTTAAATTAAATTTTTTTATAAATAAATTTATTACCATATCCCTATTAGAATTCCTAAGTTCATTTTAAAATGTGACCTTCTATGACCACTTTAAAATTGAAATAATTTTATAATAATGTTGTTTATATATATATATAAAAAAAAGGGGGTAGAATGGAGATAGCAGGAACCTCTAACTAAAAAATGATGAAAGGAAATGTCACAGTAGTCAATGTGCGTCCATACTCAGAAGCTGTATTTTTTCAAGTTAATGGTTTTGAAGAGAAGAGACTACCTGAGACAATTTTCTTTGGCAATTGCTATATGTATCTTTAAATGGTGAAACATATTTTTATTTTTTATTATTCAATTGATATTTTTCTCAATTAAGGAAAGATTTGTTCTTACTATAATCAACATAATGATTGTATTTATAACATTGTATACTTTGAAGACTTTAAGGTATTTAACCTATACCCTTTATTCAAATGTATGTCTTTTTATTTTATTTTAATTTAATTGATATATAAGAAAAAGGTTAAAACTTAAAATAATAATTTTCCAAATAAAAAATACAAGATTTTAAAATTAGATAAAAATTTAAGTTATAAGTATCTCAAAATATATTTTATTAAAAATATAAAGTTAAAATTCATTTCTCCCTAATTTATTCTAAGTATTTTAATATATATGTAATTTTATTATACATTTATAATTGAATAAGTTAACTTAAGTAACCAATTGGTTTTTCAAGTTTCAATTAATTTTTAATTTAAAACTATGCTTTTAATTAACTCTTTCAATCACAACTTTATGTTACAAAAATCCATTGTAATAGAGGATGATACATTAAGACACAATGAGTCCAACAAAAAATCAACACATGTACATGCCATTCATTTTCAGAATCATGATACCCTCATTGTTACTTGCTCGTGAATACTCATAACAAATCCTCACACAGTGCGGTCACCACATTCTTCAGATTCTGAAAAACAATAAGCTAATGCTCACATCAAAGGTAATTTTGGATAAACGTGAACCTAATGACGGTTGTCCCAACGATTCATTCAAAGGAAGAGTATCTAGCTGGATCACATCTAGTTCAGAGGTTCAATCATATCACAATATTTACATCCAATTACAATGACAAATTACAACTATAAATTGATCTGAATGATAATCAAAATTATAAATTATTTAATCTCATATATCAATAAAAAAATTATTAAATAAAACTAATTTTAGTGATAAAAATTAATTGTAATGATAAAAATTAATTAATTATTATATTAATTAAATTAAATATTATTTTACAATTTAAAAAATTATTAGTATTTTTAGTTTTTATTATTGATAAATAATTTTTAAATTAGTATTTAACTAACTACCAATTTTATAATATATTAATAGATAGTTAAAATTTTGGTAGTTAATTATGTATTAAGTATTTAATGATTTTTTTAAATTTTTTATTAATTTTATGTTTTAATAGTTTTTATTTTCTGTAACAAAGTGTCTTTATGTATAAATCATCACTCTCCTAAGCTAGACACGTGTAAAATTATTGTAGGGCTTAAAGTTTAAACCATATTTGTGAAGTTTATTTAGATAAATTTCCAGGTAAATATTTCTGAAAATATTCTCTATAAATTAAAATTAATTCATAAATTCAAATCAAATTTTAAAAAATTGAAGTAGAAAAATTTGTTCCAATTAGTTATTGCATATGTTAATATTAGTTTATATATAAAATAATTGTAACTAATACATAAATTTATTTTATTTTTAATGTTTAATATAGTTTTACATTACTTAAAATTGATGTCAATGTTATTTATATACACTTTTTTTTCTCTGGACAAAATTATGACGGTCATCAATATGCGTTTAAAAAGCTAAAGAAACAACGTAAAAAGAGATGACTTGATGAGTGTTTGTTTGTAATTAATCCGGTTTAGTGAAGTGTGTACGAGGGTTTTTTCTCTAATACGGTCTTCACTACCATGGTAATAGATACTAAAGTACTAATCAATAGGATAATTAAAAACTCTTAAACGTAAGATAGTAGAACTTCAAGATTTCAACAAAATCTTTATATAACCTATATATTTAACTTTTTCAATTTATAAAAAATAAATAGTAAGACTTAATTATTAACTTATAAACTTGACCAGGTAGTAGATGGATTCTCTCCAACCGAATTTCGTCTAACCCTAAGTTGTTGAACTTGTCAGTCACTGCATACGCAATTAGAGATGAAAGAGAATGAAATACGTGGTCCAGAATATGTTTATGTTTATGTTTATGGAGTGTGGCGTTGAATATTTTCTTGGCAACTTTGCCCCCACACACTCGTTAAGACAAATTAGGTCAGCAATGTTGCAGAACTTATGGATATGCATTTTGCTAACCGAACTAACACGACACCTGTGCCGACATCAACTTTTTTTCAAATTACTCACTTAATCTGATCATGTGTACCAATTCTGGACAACCTCGACAAAGAACAACCATTGAAGGGCTATACAAATTAAAATTACTAATCACTACTGAGTCTAAATTTTTCGGGTAACAATGTTATAATTCACGCAGTTTGCTGCTAAATATTCTTCTTTTAGGATTTTAATCAAGAAATTTGAGATAATTATTAGCTGCAAATCAATGGCCAAAGCAGGAATGATGCAGTCTCGGATAAGGCCTTGATATTAGAATAGCATGCACATTTTGAAATCATATTAAATTGCGGAAAATTAAGCTCAGGTAGTATGATAAAGAAAGTTGTAACAAGAACGTTACTTTTCATTGAAGGCTTTTTTATTTTTAATAACAACGAATGGAGAGAAGACAAAACAAAAGTATAATTAGTTTTTACATTATTACTGACCACACACGTTATTTTAGCAGCTATCTAGTGAGTTTGGATCCACACCTCGAGTGAGAACCACCACACCCAGATGAAAGAGCGTGACATTACATTGGCAGGTAGAGAGAGGGAGGGATAGGAGAGAGGTATGAAGCAAGTGTAACTGGTCTGAGTTATTAAAGGAAGCTACTTTGATGAATGAAGAGCAAGAAAGAAAGGGTTTGTAATTTGTGTTTCAGGATGCAATTTGATGCTCAGAGTCACTGACTCGTGAGGCATAGAATCTAGCAATGAAAGCAGATGCTTTCCTGTCAATACCAGGCTCAGCAACCCAACGCCCTCTATCCTCATCACTTGCAAAGTGCCTTCTGCTATTATCATCGTAATTATAGTAGTAATCATCCTTGCTGTTTGAGAAACAAGACTTGAACATGCCACAAAAGGAGAAGGATGATGACTTCTTATTAGCCCCCATATATATTATGTCCCTTCTCTCTTCTTTCCTTCTTCTTCTTCTTCTTCTTCTTTCTGATTTGCAAGAGTAACTCACTTAACACTCACAAAACACACACACCCTATGCTTTTCAAGGAATCAACTTGAAGCACTTAGCAAAGTGTGATGTAGCTCTTGCTGATCTGTGTGTGCTGGTTGGTTTTGGCATGGAATATCAGTGGCCGTATTTATAGGGTACAGGAAAGTCACATGCAAGCACCAGATGCACATACAAGTTTTACTGCCAAAAGGGACGGTCAGGATTCCCTGAAATGACTAATAAGAATGGATATCATGGTTGTAAAAATTGAAAAAAAAAAAGCATAAGCGTTCTTGTCCTCTCCCTTGCTGATATACACAGTGCTAACTTTGCTTTTCTAGCTATATCATAACTTTGTTTCCCCACACAAAAGATGCCTTCTCCTTTTTTTCTTATATAAATAATGCCTACGGAATTAGATTACTATGTCCACTCCCATTTCGGTTGAATGTATAGGTCACTTTACCTCTCTCTATACACGTCCTTATAATTTCCCTAGGTTTTACTTCCTTTCTGCTTAATTCTTCATTTTCTATGGATTAACTGAATAAGTACTTCAACTAGAAGGTAGGTAACGGATCACTTTGGTAATAGGAAGTTTGAACAATTCAATGGAATTTTCCACCTACTGTAGTTTGAATATGTATTAGTTAGACCCAATTATACCCACACTCAAATTTTATTAGATTCTTTTACTTTGTTGTAAAAAAATTGAGATCTCACTATTACATTCTTTTACTTTGTTGTAAAAAAATAGATATCTTGAGGATATTTTATTATATATAAATGAGGGTAAAAGATTTTATGATATTAAATTAGGTTTAAAGTATTTTTTCGTTTATTTGTTAGATTTATTAGACTAACGGTTATCACACTCTTTTTTTTCTATGCAATTGGCTCGCTCTATGAATCTCTATAAAATCAAGAAAAATGATGGCAGCAACCATTTTTAACACCCAGCGAGAAAATAAAGATAAGTGTATTTGATAAGTGATAAGGTGAAAGGAAAAATAGAGAATAAATGGTGATTGATAATAGAGAAGTGCATGTAAAATCAATATTACTAGTATTTCCGTGTTGCTCTCATTAGGTACTAAAACAATCTTAATTCATTTTATTAAAACAAAATTCTTTTGAATAAAAATAAAAGTGTCGATTAATGCAAATATATTATAAAATTACGGATCTCATATAGTGAGATTATTGGTTGTGATTGCAGTCAAAAGAAAGGAGAGTACAGCCCTCTATGAACTACCATTATTCTGTTCACACAAGATTTGTGGAATAGGGGGAATTTTTTTTCATCTTAAATTAGCTAGGAATGCAACTATGCCTGAGAAGTATTAAGTAATGGTTTATATAATAGTAGTTAAAGCAGTTGTTTAAGCATGCATGTAAAGTTGGACCGCGTACTTTGTACGTATATAGATGTATGATAAAGAAGAAAGGGAATTTAGAAGGAAAATTGGAAAGCAAGTTTTGTGTGCTTCCTTTGCAGCCTTACACAGTAAAATATATGTATTTTTGTGGTTAGTGCAAGTGTATTCTTGTTGATCTTTATGCAGAAGCATATGTAGGTAGCCATAACCGTGAGTGGTGAAGGGGAAGATAAAGGTCCCACCCTCTTCTATAGCTTCCTCTCCCAAGAGAGTGCCCTCAAGCTGTCTAACTTTATGAGATCTTAATTCTTAAGGGATCCTAGAACGAAGCCACACTTGTAGATCTCATACACCATTCAACTTCATCAAATACAATTTACTCCTTTCATTTCTGTTAATCATTGCTAAACATCTTGCTTTCTTGGATCTAATCATTTATCGTATCTGCTGTTGCATAATTTGATTGGGATAATAACAACTTTTGTAGTACTATTTTGTTGCATCATTCTATTCTCTTTTTTTTTCTCTGTTTATAATATATAAAGGTAATATGTGTTTTTACTCTCTTAGTTTTCTGTCTGTCGACATCAATCTTAATCCCTTTACTTTACATAAGCTGCTGGTCAACATAAGATTAAATTCAATATGCTGATAAAAAAAAATTAAATTCAATACAAGTACGTGTCGGTATTGCGATTGAAGAAAAGAAAATTATTATTACTTGAAAATAGCATTGTGGTAAGTTATTGTTCGAGGTGGTCGACCAAGAGGATAAATATTCAACATTAACGATATGTTTGTGAATATGTTTGTAATTTTATGTGAAATTATTTTTGTTTTTAAGTTAAATTTTAGAATTTTTGGTAGTAAGGAAATTATTTGAATGAGTTGTTGCCATTTTTTTTTTATGTGATAAATCAATTTTTCGCATGGATTAGATTGTTAAAGTATTTTATGTTGATTTATCACTAACGTGAATGTTATAATATTATTATACTTTACATTGTAAATTTGTTTTTCATGTGGAAAAAAATTTGATAATGATTCATTTCTGTTAGGTTATGGACCTTGAACTGACCTTTGGTTATTTAGGTTGGAGACCGATGTAAATGAATAATGTAAAGGAAATAACATAGAACAGATATTTGAATTAATTAGCATTAACCAGGCAGTAAAGAAATAATCATAACGACAGATACAGGATTAAGACGAACTCCATATATACTAGGTAAAACCTCACAGATAGAAAGATTACAAATTAGGTTAAGAGCAGACTTGTTCTAAACTACCTTGAATGTTTTGGGTTTAGGTCGCCTATTGACCTGTCTAAAATAATTTCAATAATTTTCTTATTACAAGTACTAAAAGTCTAAAATTTGAAATTGAAAAAAAAATCAATTTCATGTGTTTGAAAAAACATAATTAACCCTATAAGAATGATAATTTTAGTTTTTATTCTTTTATTAATTAATAAATGTTGTTTCTATATGAAATTTAAGACGGCATAGAAGAGGGGAAATCTTATCACTTATTTAAATACGTGGACTAAATTCAACTTTTTTATTGCAGAAAATAATAATAGAATAGAAAAGTGCCTCTAATAAATTAGATAAAACGATAATCACATGGAATTTAAGTAGAATCTACTTAAAAGATTACTACACAAACCTAAATTACAATCGATTTTACTCGATCCCAACAACTATAGAATAACTATAAAATGATTGTTTAAAATTAAAGAATATGAAAAAAAGACCTATTTTTAATCGAAAATTAAAGAATCTAGAATATATCTTATCCTAAATATAATTGATTTTTTTATGGTCATTTTCTTAATGTTTGCGTATGTACAAAGGGAAAAGTAGGATAGCATTAGCCGTACAAGTATATATAATAATCCTCGAAAAAAGGCACTTGCGATTTGGTAATCTCTGGGTATCGAAGCCGATTATGATCTCTTTTCGAGATTAGAGATACTTATTTAGATTATCATATTTAGATTAGTTTAATTTTTAAAAAATATTTATTCAAAAAATATGACAACCATGCTAATTGCTATGTAACGGAATATTCATCATATATTAAGTTTGGAACGTGCTCTGTAAATCTATAATATTAATATTAATTAATCAAATTTACAATTAAAATGTATATTTTTCTGTATTAATAACTACTTTCTATATTTAGAGATAAAAATATTCGTGATTTATTTTTTGAAAAATCCAGCATCGGTAACGAATTAACGATTTTTCTTAATATTTGGAATGACAATTACTTTTTGCAGTTTTTAAACTCTTGATATTTCTGACAGTTTTCAAATTCTTAGTATTTCCGTCTGTTTTCAAACTTCCGTTAGTGTCAATAATTTTCTAACAAAAAAATATATTTTTTTTCATAAAATATGGTTTAATCCTACCATATTAAAATTAATATTTATTACTTTTAGTTGTTGAAAGAACATTGATATTTGATACATAGCTATATTTAATACCTGCGCTTCTATTTTTTTTTTATATAGGGCTGCAAATAATATGAGAGTAATTTCTCGAAAAAACAAACTACTTAATTAAGAGGAACTTCCTCATTTCGTTGTTAATTTTTAAGTAATAACACTAAACTAAATTTCAATCACTACGTTAAATATAATATGAATATTTGTATATCATTATACTTTGAAAAAATAAAGTTAAATATAAACAATAGTTAAATATAGAGAGGTAATTGTATTTCTTTAAAATCTTAAGGACAGGTCTTCTCATCTTAGTAAAATAAAAAAAATTATTTAAAAAAAGATAAAATCTGGACGTAGAAGTAATAAAACCTTAATTAAATAAAAGAAAATAATATTTTCTAAAGATAATTATATAAAAAATAAAAGAAGAAGCTATGTATCTTAATTGCAGTAGAAGATGATTGTTAACATATTTAGCTTTTTTTTTTAAGTTATTGACTTTGTTTGTTTGACTCAACTTTCTTTTTCTGTTTCAGCTAGGTCTTAATCTTTTTCTTATATATACACCATGTATTTTATTCTCTAATATACGAGTAAATAATAATTTCTTTTGTATTTTCTTTTCTATGTTTTTCCCTCTTTTATGCTTAAGTCATTGTCTCTTTTTTATTTGCAATTAGGGTTCATCAAAACCTCCCTTTCTCCATTGCGATTTCGTGTGCTCCATTTGATGCACCACATCAGACAAGTAATATTCATCTTCATTAACGATAATATGGTATCAGAGCTCTTCGAATGAAGAGCTCTGTTGCGCTTCTCTCTAATCTTTATTTCTCCCTTTGTTGTTCTTGGTTATCTTTTTTGTTCTCTTTCAAAATCTTGATTGGGTTTAAAAATCTCTTAGACAATTTTTAATAAAAACCCCCTAGTCTTCATAGTCTTAATAATAGTCACACTATTACATGCAAATTTTGTGGTAAATATGGTCATACTGAGGCTGTTTGTTTTCGCAAAGTGGGTTTTCCTTCTGGTAATGTTAAAACCTCAAAGTTTTCTTCTACTAGAAAAGTCTGCACTTTTTGTAATCGTCTTGGCCACATTGTCGACACCTGTTATAAAAAGCATGAGTTCCCTCCTGGCTACAAATTCACCAATTGGACATCCCAAGTCAATAATATGATTATTACTGACACATTTTCTAAGCTTTTTCCTAAAGAACAAGATGCAAAGAGGATTCAACTTACATCACAACACTGTCAATTCCTTACCAACATTTTGCGTCAGCAAAACCTTGAGGATCTTGCCTCTCACACTCAAATTAATCAAGTCGGCACCTTCTCTGCGGATGAAATCCCCAATACTGAGCATTCTTCAACAGGTAAGTTTCTCTCTTCACTATCTGCTATAAAAGAATCTTGGATTATTGATTCTGGTGCCACGGATCATGTTTGTCACAATTTGAACGTTTTTACTACTTATACTAAAATTAAACCTGTCTTAATTAATCTTCCAAACACATACTCTGGTTTAGTACGTTTTTCTGATAAGTTTTATTTGTTTGATGTGTTATATGTGCCTCATTTTCAATTAAACTTAATATCTGTTTCTAAACTTACACACCAACTTAAATGCACTTTGACTTTCACTTCAACCCACTGCATTATACAGGACAATCTCACCCAAGAGAGGATTGGTACAGTTAAAGCCACCGCTGGCTTGTACCTTGTCACTACCTTGCCTACTTCTAGTCGTTCTAAACCGCATTGTTTTGCTCCTTTTATTAATTGTAATATCACAGATAGAACACTGTGACATTATAAACAAGGACATCATTCACTTGAAAGATTACATGTCTTAAGCAAACAATACTCTTTTATTACTGTTGATACTCATCATGTATATGATACTTGTAGTCGTGCAAAATAGAGAAAACTTCCTTTCACTATAAGTAATAATGTTACCTCTGCTATTTTTTATCTTGTACACTTTGATATTTGGGGACCATGTTCCATAATTTCTATGCAAGGTTTTCATTATTTCTTCACTATTGTTGATGATTACTCGTGTTATACTTGGGTTATTCTACTGCATAACAAATCTGAAGTGCGCCAGCACATCATTTAACTTCACTGTTTTTGTTCAAAATCATTTCAAAACTAATATCAAAACGATTCGTACTAACAATGGTGTTGAGTTTGCTATGTCAAATTTTTATGCTTCAAAGGGAATTATACATAAAAAATCTTGTGTTGAAACACCACAACAAAATGGCATTGTAGAACGTAAACATCAACACATACTAAATGTAACCCGTGCTTTACTTTTTCAAGCAAATCTTCCTCCTATTTTTTGGGAATTTGCTGTAAATCATGTTGTTTTCTTTCCTATTCCATTACTTAATAACATCACTCCTCATGAAAAGTTGTTTGGAAAACCATGACATTTCCTTTCTAAAAGTGTTTGGTTGTCTCTGTTATGCTAGTACCATTACTGCACATAGGAAAAAATTAGATGATAGATCTATCAAAGGTATTTTTCTTGGCTTCCCGCAAAATACAAACAGTTATATTATCTTAAATTTAAAGTTTCATAGCATAGAGATATCAAGACATGTAATCTTTCATGAAAACCACTTTCCATATAAATTGGATTGTGGCTTGCCTAAGGACCCTAACACTTTATCTCTCCCTATTTCTAACGCATATAATTCTGCTTTTGATTCTTTTTTTCTGATACTGCACCTCCTGCCGAGCCATGTGCTTCTACTCCTGCACCCAATATTGTCCCTCCACCAACCTCATTATCCTCTGATCTTCCAACAAATAGTGTCTCTGCTCCTACATCCAACATTGCACCTCCACCAGAATTATCACCGCATGCATCTCCAGGAAGCACCTCACCCCAATTTCCAAGAAGATCAGCTCGTCCTCACCGACAACCTGCCTATCTTGCGGATTTCCACACTGCAACCAACACTGTAAGTAGTAGATATCCTATTCATAATTACTTGTCTTACAATTCCTTATCTTCCAATTTTAGAAATGTTATTTCCTCTATCAATTCTCATCCTGAACCTCGGACATACAACGAAGCCTCCAAACATGCTTCTTGGCAATCTGTCATGCAAGATGAGCTTCAAGCTCTTGCTGCTAACAATACTTGGCAACTTACCCCTTTCCCTCCAGGAAAGAAAACTATTGGTTGTAAATGGGTATATAAAATCAAATACCATTATGATGGCACTGTTGAGCGCCACAAAGCTAGAGTTGTTGCCAAAGGGTTCACCCAACTTGAAGGACTTGATTTCTTAGACACTGTTGCACTTGTTGCTAAACTCACTACCCTCCGCCTTCTTCTTGCTATTGCCACTACCAAAAATTGGATTTTAAAACAACTTGATGTCAATAATGCCTTTTTTCTTCATGGTGATCTCCATGAACAGGTATACATGAACCCCCCACCTGACCTCTCTCTTCCTTCTCCCTCGCATGTTTGCAAGCTTCAACGGTCTTTGTATGGCCTTCGTCAAGCTGGTCGCCAATGGTACGCCAAACTTTCTACTTTTCTTTTATCAAATAATTACTCTATTTCTGCTGTTGATCATTCTCTTTTTCTTAAATATAATAATTGTTGAACCAAGTGGTGTTCAAGCTTTGAAGAATCCAAACCCTTTGAAGGATGTTGAAGCCTTGGCTGTGCTTGGTGTTGCTGTGCTGGTTTAGTATAGTTCTGAGGTAGTTTGAATATTGCAATCCACCCCTTGATCGAATCTAAAGCATAAGCATCTCAATATTTATGAAAGTAAAATGTTTCAAACTAAGTTAAAACAACCGATTGTTTTGTCGAAACAACCGATTGTTTGTACTTATATGTTTTGAGAAAAAGATTGAAAACTGTTTTTAAAATGGTTGAACTGTTAAGAACCAAAACAACCGACTGATTCGAAGAAACAACCGATTGTTTGTTTTGGGACCATAACAGAAAAACTGTTTTATCTTTGACTGAGCTTTAAATGATTTAACTGCTTACGCTCCAGTCATTAAATGCTTTGACCAATCTTTTAATGCAATTTAAGAGTTTGTTAAGATTTGATAAAAAAAACTACATCTTTGAATAAATTCAGAAAAACAGATTTGAGAATCAATCTTTGACAAGTTTTTGCTAAGAGTTTTTGAGTTTTTCAAAGAGCTGAGATTGCTGAAAGTTTGTGATTGATCAAAGTTGTGGAATAGGATTCTGCTTGTATTGATTTCAGATTATCTTCTGTAACAAGTTTAATCCTTGTTCTTTGTAAAACAAGTTTCGTTTCTGTGTTTGCTGAGATTGGCTGTGTGTTCTTGAGGGGATCAAGATCAACAATCTTGGTGTTGGTGTGTTGGCCAAGAAGAGTGTGTTTCTTGAGGTGTTCAAGGTCATTCTCTTGGTTGTTGTGTAAGTGATCAAGTTGTGATTGCTTAGTAGATTTCCTCAGGGTTTCTAAGAAGACTGGATGTAGCTTTGGGTTTGGAGTGAACCAGTATAAACATCTGTGTACAATTTCTCTATCCTTAACTCTTTAAATTCAGTTTTATTTGTTGTTTGCTGGTATAAACAACCGATTGTTTATGTGAAACAACCGATTGTTTTTCTGGTTGTACTTTTTTGTTTGCTGTTTTTGGTAAACTGAATTTCTTATCAATTGTTTCCTGAGATAAATTCATTCTTGTTTTAAAAGTTTGCAAAAATCTTCTTTAAACAATTCACCCGCCCCCCCTTAGTTTAAAGCCATCCATTCTAACAATAACGATAAACTCACTGTTATTCTTGTTTATGTTGATGATTTGCTCTTAAATGGCGATGACACGGAGGAAATCAATACAATTACTGCATCCCTTCACCTTCACTTCAAGATAAAAAATTTAGGTCATCTCACTTACTTTTTGGGATTGGAAATTGCTCGCAACAGTTATGGTCTTCATTTAAGTCAATGCAAGTATACTCTTGATCTTCTTCACGAAACTGGCATGCTTGACTCTGCACCTGTGGCCACTCCTATGACTCATACCTCCCGTCTCTCTCCCGATCAAGGCTCCCCTCTTGATGCTGATGCAACTTTCCAATACAGAAGACTCTTTGGACGTCTAATCTACTTAACCTACACGTGACCTGACATCGCCTTTGCTGTCCACAATTTAAGCCAATTCATATTTGCACCCACAACTCATCATCAACAAGCTGTCTCACGTCTTTTGCGTTACCTCAATGGCGCCTCTGGTGAAGGACTATATTTTTCTCATACTAGCTCACTTCACCTTTGTGGATTTAGTGACTCTGACTGGGCAACATGTCCTACCACACGCAAATCTGTCACTGGATATTCCATCTACTTAGGAGACTCCCTAATATCATGGAAATCAAAGAAGCAGCCAACTATCTCCCGCAGCTCCTTCGAAGCCGAGTATAGAGCCCTTGCCACCACCACATGTGAGCTACAATGGTTGTCTTACCTCCTTCAGGATTTACATCTTCCTCTCTCCCAGCCTGCAACCCTGTACTGTGACAACAAATCTGCCCTTCAAATAGCGCCAATCAAGTCTTTCATGAACGCACCAAGCACATCGAAATTGATTGTCACCTAGTTCGTGAAAAACTTAACTCTGGTCTCCTCTAACCGCTGCCCATTACTTCTGCCATGCAAGTTGCTGACATATTCACCAAGTCCCTTGCTTCCGCACAGTTCTCTACTCTCAAATCCAAGCTGGGCTTGACAAATATCTACTCCCCAGCTTGAGGGGGTGTTAACATATTTAGTTTTTCTGTTTTAAGTTATTGGGCTTTGTTTGTTTGGCCCAACTTTCCTTTTCTGTTTCAGCTAGGTCTTAATCTTTTTCTTATATATACACCATGTATTTTACTCTCTAATATACAAGTAAATAAGAATTTCTTTTGTATTTTCTTTTCTCTGTTTTTCCCTCTTTTATGCTTAAGTCATTGTCTCTTTTTTATTTGCAATTAGGGTTCATTAGAACCTCCTTTTCTCCATTGCGATTTTGTGCGCTCCATTAGATGCACCACATCGACAAGGAATATTCATCTTCATTAACGGTAATAATGATCATGAGATTTCTTTTAGGTAAATTAATCATTGGCAAAATTGATTAGGATGTAAAACAATCCTTTTTCATTATACATTTTTTTTAGAAAAAAAAAATGAAAGCAAAAAAGGAAAAGAAGATCATGATAAAGAAGGAAAATAGGTATAGGATTAAACGAAGGAGGACATACTAAGAAAGTATTACTTTATCTGAGCAAAATTAATTATATTTTTTTATCAGTAAAAAAAGAATGAAAATAATAGAAGGCATAAAGGACATGTACAGATAAAGTTTCATACTTAATTATCCCAAACAATATAAATTCTGAAAAGACTCTACTACATCCATCATACATAAAAAAATATTTCAATTGTTTCAGCTAAATCCGACCATTCCTATTTAAAGTTTGGCATCCATAGCATATGGCTTCACTCCTCTTTTCCATGAAAAGAAAAATGTCATAGTAAAAATGAGTATTTGTTGTTGATTGCTTTTACAATCCAAACAATTTTTGTCAAAGGAAATTGAAGTTTGCAAAACAATAAGATGTATTTTAGGTTGACGAGCAGTTATGAATAAAGTAAACACCATCGTATAAATGATATTCTCGGACCAGACAAACACATAACTTGCATACTCATCATGCATTCATTCATTGTTGTGCCTACTACTTCGTCTATCCATGCCAATATAATTTAGTTGTCATTTTAATACAAATCATTGAACATAAACACTAATAAGAGAAAGAGCTGCCTTGTTATAATTGTAGTGCATCCATGTCCACATTTTCAAATGTATTTTGCAAAATACCACCTCAACATCCAAACATCATTTTTTAAAATAATTAACTTCCTTTGTTTCCAAATTCATTTTTAAAATAATTAACTTCCTTTGTTTCCAAATTCACCTAACTATAATTATCCACGTTCCTCTCCGGATCTTATTTCCTATCTCATTCAATTAGTTATATTAAAATGCATAAAATGTGAGTTGGGATCACATAAACTAAGACGAAATGTACAATTAAAAGTGTTGGGTTAAATAGACTTATAAGTTTACGTTTGTTCGGTCACACAAAACTAATAGGAACACGCATTTGTTTGTTAGGTTAAAAATAATACTTGCATCTATTAAGATATGTTGCTCATATAAACTATGTTTTACATGACTTTTGGCGCCACTACAAGAAATTTTCAAGTTCCCAACAGATAATTACCTACAAATTTTGATTCGTATAAATAATGACTTAAATACTACTTTTACCTAAAAATTCTTATCCTTACATAAAATTAAATTATCAACGAATTTTTTCCCATATAATAATGAAGTAGTTTGACATCAATAATTCACAGATAAAATCTGTACATAATTTTGACGTGATAAGGTGGAAAAATTATCTACAGATTTTATCCATATGTATTTGAATCTACAAACAAGTAAAATCATGTGTTACCTACTGATTTTACATACAAATTATAAAAAATAAATTGTTAAAAAACTAAAATTGATACTAATTTATTAATATTCATAATAATAATATTAAAAAAATAATATAAATATTATTAATATTAATAGTACTAATAATAATATTAACATTAATGATAATAATAATATTAATAAAATTTAATAATATTAATAATTTTATTATTAAAAATAAAAATAATATTAAGAACATTTACAACATTAATAATAAAAGTTAATAATATTAACAATAGTAATAATAATAATATTAATTTTACTATTATTATTCCTACCATTATTACTATTCGTATTAATATTATTAATAATAATAATTTTATTAGTAATATTAATGTTATATTATTATTAATTTTATTAATATTTTAATTAATAATACTATTAAAAATATTAATATTAATAATACTATTACTAAAACTATTAATATCAATAATAATAATAATAATAATATTATTATTATTATTATTATTACCAATGTTACTAATGAAATTATTATTTATATTATTAATATAAATAATAATATTCTTAATATTGTTATTAATATTACTATTAACAATAATATTATTATTATTATTTTAGTAATAGTATTATTATTATTAATACCAATAATGCTAATAAATTACAACATAATACTTTTATTTATATTATTAATATAATTAATATAATTATTAATATTAAAAATATGATTATTAATATTAGTTTTAGTAATAATCATAATAATAATAACAATGATCATTGATCATTGATCTAAAATGACAAAATTTTGTGATGTAGTAGTTAAAAGTTTTATATTAATTCAGGTTATTTTTTTCTCAAACCAAATTCTAAACATTAATAATAATAGATGCTTTTATTTTGTGATGTTTATATATATATATATATATATATATATATATATATATATATATATATATATATATATATATATTTACAAGAATATATTTTTGGTTTTAATTATCCGACTAGTATGATAATATTTTCCGGGGTGTTACATTTGTTATATTGTTTTATAGAAACATTACGAAAAAATAATTCAAATATGAGAAAAATTTAAAATAATTTATAAGAACGTTTATTTGAAAATGGGGTCAATAATAGGAACCACGAATTATATATTTATTTAAATGTATGCGTTTTAATATTAATCTATACAATTTAAAATTTCTTTGTTAATGAACAATTTTATAAAATATAATACATAAATATAAATATGCCAATATACTAAAATATACACACACAAAAAAATTATCGATAATAAAAAATAAATAAATATGGACCACTTGAGGGGTGGTCAAACCCTTATACATAAACACAACAACAACCTTTAACCTACCATACTAGGCAAACTCACAAATAAGCCTAACAGAAAACACCTATCTAAATCTAGAGAGAATCACTTAGGCTTTGTTTGAATTAGAGGGTGAGGGGGAGTGGAAAGTTGAGGGTGTAAAAAAGTGAAAGTGTAAAGAAAGTGTGAAGAAAGTTGAAGTTGTTTGGATTGAGAGATGTTAAAGTGGATGTGTGAAGAAAGTTTATTGAAAAACGTGAATGATGTGATAGTTGTGAGAATATTTAAATATATTTTGAATAGTGTAAATTGTAAGATTACAAATTTACATTTGTATATAAAAAAAATATTTTTTTGTAAATTTTAGTTAATTAAAATAATGTAAAATTTTAATTATAAATAAAAGAATATAAAATTAAAATAATAATTATTAATAATATTATTATTTAGTACATTTATTTAATTATTATTATTAATTTATTTAATTTATATTTATTATCATTATTTTAAAAATTTATTTTAATTAACATTATTATTTTATAAATTAATTTTACATATTATTTTTATTTTAATATTTAAACATTTATATTATTAATATTAATAAAAATTTACTGTTATAAATATATAAATATTTATAATATTATTATTATATTATATAATTATATTATATTATTATAAAGCTTAAAATTTCAAATTAATGTATTTTATTAATTCTGATTAATAAGGAAAAAATAGATATACAAGATTAATAAATACTTTTTTAGATATTTACAATTTATATGGAATAAAATCAAATAAAATTAAGTAATTTAAATTATTTTTTATTATATGTGAAGGGTAAAATTGTATTTGTAAGAATGCTTACGTGGCTTTCTCTCCTTCCTTGCTATTTCTCTTCAATTTTGCAAAGCCCTCAAAATCACTCCTCTCCCCCTTTCTGTGCCCCTCCTCCCTCATTGATCTCTAGATACAAACAAGGGGATGACTCTCACATCCGTCCGCGTGAGCAGTACATCCCCTAATCCAAACGGTGCCTTAAGGCGCTCAATCTTACATCTAAAAAGAGTACATCATGAGACCATCCTGATACAACCAAAGGGTCAAGACATCAATCAAAAAAGGAAAACAACGTAGAATGTGACTTGGATGTGACCCACGTCCAAGCCTTTAATTGAAGCAAAGTAAAAACTTCCACTACATCCACTATACCCCCTTTAAATATTACCATGTTTCTATGCTTCCAAACCTCGTTGACTACTGCAATCCAAATCACTCCCCAAACCTCATTTACTAAAGCAGACACATTACACATCCTAAACTGAGAGAAGTTTAGCAGTGGGACGTTGTGAAACGCACTCTGCACCCCCAGCCATACTTAGCAATGGTTCCACAACAACCATGCAAATCTGCACTCGAAAAACAAATGGGTACTAGTCTCCTACTCAACCCCACAAAGACTACACATAGAGCTTACTAGCTTGTCTAGATTAGCCTTAGTGGCTAACTTATCTTCCAACACTCTCCAATCCGTAACTAGTGTATAAGGTACAACTTTAACTTTCCAAAACTTCTTAAACATCGTAACATTCTCCCATGCGCTAACCTCCATTAGACGGTGATAAGCAGATTTGACCGTTTACCCAAAACCCTCCCATTCCTTCCACACCCACCTATATATCCTCCTTTTCCAAGTCAAGACTCTCAACTTGGACTTCTTGAGAAAGTAGACACGTTAGTTGATTCTCCCATTCAAATAAATTCCTTCTCTAGACAAACTTCCACTCCCACTTTCCGTTGTTCTAATCTGATGTGAGTTGATTTTAGGATTGTTCATTTGATTAGTGACATTTTACTTAGATTTAGATTTTAGGAAAAATATTGGTGTGAAGCCTAAGGAAAATTCCCACTGGACATTAACTTAACAAGTGTTAAGTAGATGTAAAGGTTCGTTTCCATAAGGCCAAAGGAAAAACACAATTAATGGTGAGAATGAATGACAAATATAGGTGAGGAATTTAAGCAAACACAAGGTGGGCAATACATGGACCGAATTGAATTAAAGGAAGCAAAAACAAGAACAAGACATATTTTGGAATTGAAAATAGGAATGGAAAAAGATGAGTGTAAGGAAACTTAGGAGATATGGAATTGTGAAAGGAGCACGCCACTTGGATGGTGAATTGAATCCTAGATAAGTGTAGATGCCGCCACTTGAGAGCTCACAACACTCATAAGATAAGACCAAGGTTTAGAGAGACAATGGTCACAAACTCTAACACAATTTGTGTATAGTAACTTTACTCTTCATTCAACATATCAATACATGAGATAGGCTTCCCTATGTATAGATTTAGGAGCTTTGGAAAATAAGAAGAGGATAGAATGGGAAAAGGGAAAAAAAAGTGGGCAGCCATAGGGTTTGACTAAGTCAATCCCGTATTCTAAGCTTATCCTTCTAGAAACTAGGTCAAAATGTCTTCAAATGGGCTAGGAACAAGCTAGAATGCTACCCACACCCCATACTATGCTAAAGATACTTTATTCTAGCTTATTTATACTATTTGGACCCCTCATTTGAGCCCAATTTATTTACAACATTCTAAATATTTAAGAAGACTAGTAGGAAGAACTTCAAGTGCTCTGGACCTTGTCCAATCCTCTTACTGATGAGGTCTTCCTTTGATTGTTGAGATGACCCTTCATAGTTGGTATCCTTGGTCATCTTCTTGTGGACTTGGTTTTGGGGTCTATGTGGGTTTGTATCACAATCCCCGAATTCAGCCACCATAGATGCTTTTGACGAACTTAGGGAAAACAACCTCGGAAAGGCATTCTTCAAAGCCCCATTCCCCATCCAATTATCTTTCTAGAACAAAACATCCGTCCCAGTACCCACCTTCCAATTGATAGCTTCTTCGAAATTTTGACCCCAACCTTCCAAATTCCATACCTCCCTCAAGTCTTTCCACCAAAGAGAATCTTTGCTATCTTTCTCTCCCTCTCTTAGACTTCTCCATCCCCCGTACTTGGAGTCAATAACCTTCTTCCACAAACCATCCTTATCCGACCTCAGACACCATATCCACTTACCTAGTAATGCCAAATTAAAGGTCCTTAAGTCTATAATCCCAACACCACCATCCTCACGAGCTCCGCATACCTTTTTCCAGGAAGCCCAAGCAACCTTTCTTCCATCAGAACCCCACCCCCATAAGAAATTCCTTTGGATACTCATGATCTCGTTTGCCATCGCAACATGCATTTTAAATGGAGATAGATAGAACAATGGGATAGAAGACAATACTAACTTAATCAGAAAAATCCTCCCTGCCAAAGACAAGAATCTATCTTTCCACCTACTCAATCTTCTCTTCAGTCTATCAATCACTCCAGCCCCAAACGCCTTTCTCTTATGATACCCACCTACCGACAAACCCAAGTATATAAAAGGAGTTGTCATGACTTTGCAATTAAGAATCGTCGCAAAACGCTGAATCATTATTTGCTCAACCCCAAAACCACCTATCTTGCTCTTCATAAAGTTCACCTTAACTCCAGAAGATAGTTCAAAACAATTCAATGTCGCCTTTATATTGAAAACACTTTTAACATTTGCTTCACAAAAGAATATAGTGTCATCAGCGTACTGCAACATGTTTACCTTCACTTTCTCCTTACCAATCTCCAGGCTATCAATCAAATTTTTCTCGACAGCCATCCTAGACACTCCCGCCAAATCTTCCGCCGCGATAAGAAACAAAAAGGAGTTAGTGGATCTCTCTATCGAAGTCCTTTCTTCGGAAAGAACTCCCTGGTCGGGCTACCGTTCACGAGAACTGACACAAAAGCTTACTCTAAACATTCATTTATCCATCAAATCCATTTTCTGCAAAATCCAACTCTTTCTAACATATAATAAATGAACTTCCATCTCACAGAATCGTACGCCTTCTCAAAGTCCATTTTAAAGAAGACACACCTTTTCTTCCTTATTTTCATCTCATCCAACACTTCATTGGCAACTAACATGTTGTCCAACAAACATCTCATCTAACACTTCATTCACCTTTTTCAGACGTAATGACAACACCTTCGAAATAATTTTACAGGCATCCGATCAACAAAATAGGTCTAAACTCTCGAAGCTGCTGCGAATTTTCATTCTTTGGAATCAGACATAAGAACGAGGCATTTGAACCTCAAGGCCACTTACCGCAGAACTCGAAATCCTTCACCGCCGCCATAATGTCCACTTTAATGAATTCCCAACAGAACTTTATAAAACCCAAATTAAAATCGTCTAGACCTGGACTCTTTGAGCTATCACAACATCACACTGCTTCCTTAATTTCCTCCTCTGAAAAAGCTCCAACTAACATCTGATTATCCACTCCAGAAATAGAGTTAAAACATACATTATCTAACTTAACCAACAACTCTTCGTTCCCGTCAAATCCAGCTTTAAAAAAATCTCTAACCATATCTTTAACTTCATCCTTATTCTCACACCACCGCCCGTGCTCTAGCACCCCATGCAACTCGTTCTTAGCCCTCTCCATTTAATAGACGAATGAACAAATTTTGTATTATTTTTTACTAAAATATACATTAAATTTACTAGCATTGTTATTTAAAATTAGTGAAATGAATGTATTTTAAATATAAAAAAAGAACATTATAAGGTTATAATGTAGAGAAATTAATATATTAATCACTGTCCTTAGTTATATGAAACTGAATCATGTATTGAAAAATCCTTATATTTAATTATTATTGTTTTAAAAACATATTTCAAAGAAGCCAAATTAGAAAATATTAATATAATTTCTAAATTATTTTAAAAAAATTATATGGTAAAATTTAATTAAATCCAAGAATGTTTTGAGTTATAATTTTATTTGATGAGTAAAGAATTAAAATTTAGGATATCAGTAATAATAAGGTTAAAATTTTAAAAGTACATTATACAATTTCTGTTAGTGTGCATTAAATGAATTCATAGTTTACATGGAATGATTAAAAAATGTAATCCCATGTGATACGTGATTAATTAGAGTTGTTTAAAACTTTGAAATTTTTTATTACTTAAATGCATGCATAGGATAAAGTCGTAAAACAACAACGGGAGTGTGACGAGTACGACAGAGATACATCAATCACATCACACGGTAATCATGCATCTTCTTCTTCCTTTTTCTTTTTTTTTTCAATATTTCATTATTAATTTCATGCCACCAAATCATGGTGCCTAGGGAATGTATTACTTAATCTATTTATTGTTATTTTAATCATAAGAGTTGCATAAGATTCACATGTCCTCTGTTTTATTTAAGGTACTCAGCATATTCTGTTTTCACGATTACCATTCTTCCTCCTCCTTTAGACAACAATTTTTTTCTTTCTCCGACAACTTCTTCATTAATCGAACGCTCCTGTCATGGAGGAAGTTAACGGTGTATACCTTGTTTCTTTATCGTACTCATTTTTATGTTAAGTACATGATTTAGTTTTTCCAGATTCCTATTTTTTTCGGGTGTGATTGTACGATTATGTGTTTTTCTTGCTTACCCTTTTCATGGTTTTGTGCTTTGCATTGATTTTTTTGAATCTTTTTGCAATATGTGCATGCTACATTTTGGTTGTGTTGATGATATTTGCAGAGCGTTGAATTCTTTTGGGACTTTGTATTAGAAGTAATGAAGTATATAAAGTCACCAGGGAAATATGAAGTTTCATAGGATTGATTACATGCATCCTTGAAAATTGAAATTCCCTACCTAATTGAACAACAGAACAAGTATTGGATATTTAGAATATAATGTTTCATTTACTTCGTTGTGTTTATTTATTTTTCTTTCTTTTCTTGATTCTTTCAGTTGTGGAAACTAAAGATGGGACTGTCTCAGTAGCTTCTGAGTTTGCTGGTCACCATGAAGGTAATTCTTTTGCATAGTTTAGATTTCTTGTTGCAGTTTTGCTCGATTAGTTATCCATGGCCGACTTCATTGATGCATTTACGTTTAATGCCTCATATTTCTTGATATTTTCCGAGGTCAATTTTTATATTTGTTTCAGATGTCAGAGTCCTGTGCATGTCTTATCATTTCATCAATAGAAAGAAACCTGAATTTAGTATTCATAGGGCAAACATTAGGCTTGAAAACAAATGATGTATTATATATCTAATCTTTCAAAGCCTGTTTATGTAAATCAACATGTAAAGCATCAGTTGGTGTTTTTGTTTGCTTGCTTGATATTTTGTACTAGTCTCTTAATTGCTTTTCTTTTGATGTGGTCGTTGTTTAATTAGTTGTGCAGGATACAGACCACAAATTTGTAACGAAAGCTGTTGAAGAAGCATATAATGGGGTAGATTGTAAAGATGGAGGCCCATTTGGTGCTGTTATAGTTTGTAAGGGTGAAATAGTTGCTAGTTGCCACAATATGGTTCTGAGAAACACAGACCCAACTGCTCATGCTGAGGTGACAGCAATAAGAGAGGTTGGATTTTGAATAGGCAAATGATGCCCTTGTACAACATGAAAAACATTTTCTTTTAGTAAATATTTGTGTTTTTCGGACTCAAACATATGTTTGTCTATTATTGGTTTATTTTTAAAGTGTCGATTTTGTTGTCTCTTATGTCCTGTGTTTTTTAAATGCAATGATACTGGTTTGTTGGTGGATATTCAAGATTTTTACCAAAGGGATCTACTGATTAAGAATTTACAATTTCTGATAGGAATGGTTGAAACTATAAAAGATGGATCATAATCATAACAGGCAAGATTTCATAGAAATATACCACTCAAACCTTAGACACATCCGTTGGTTTTAGCTCATTGGGGGCAATTATCAAGCACTCTTTGAGATTACTTTTAGGACAACATGTGCTCTAAACAACTAGTTTTGAGATCTGATACATGTAGAACAAAATCATGTTAGTATTTAAGACACATCACCATTTAACCTATGTTTCTTTGTTTCAGTGAACTCCTTCTGGAAAGTGGTTAAATTCTTGTTAGTATTTGTTTAAATTTTAGATAGGATGCCTAAAGATTTGACCAGATTATACTTTATGCAAATGGTATAAGGCTATGCACGCTTTAGGGGTACTGATTTCTGTTTAAATTTTAGTGCGCAGACTATGTCTTAGATGAAAATGTTGCTGCTTTGTGAAGAATTTAAATGTATACTTGAAAATGCTACTAGATTTGATACCTCGCTTTAAGAACAACAGGTTTATAATTAGACAAGTTGTTGGCTGGTGGTTAAGGCTTTAACTTCCAAAAGAACTGAAATGTGATTGAGTTACTCTGCATGTTTTGTTTTTTTATAATTTAGGTGTAAGAAACATTATGCAGTGAATGATAAACAAAAACTAACAAATGCAATGTTTTCTTTACAGGCATGTAAGAAGCTTAACCAAATAGAACTTACAGACTGTGAAATATTTACTTCCTGTGAACCTTGTCCCATGTGCTTTGGTGCAATCCACCTTTCTCGAATTAAGGTTGGAAATTGCAATGCCCTGATTTTCCTATGTGTTTCCTTTATACCACATTTATCATATTTAGAGCTAACTCATTATAGTATTCTTTTGTAACAGAGGTTAGTTTATGGAGCAAAGGCTGAGGCAGCAATTGCTATTGGGTTTGATGATTTCATTGCAGATGCACTGCGAGGTACTGGATTCTATCAGAAAGCAACACTGGAAATCAAAAGAGCAGATGGTAATGAAGCCATGATTGCTGAAGAGATCTTTGAGAAAACAAAGACAAAATTCCAAATGTATTAGACCTGTCATTTTTCACATTGGGCTAATCAGGATTCCTTCGTTTAAATCATTGAAAGTGGATTGAGCTCATTTGAATACACACGATACAATTTGAACTGTATTAGATGATGACTATATCATTGTCAAAGTATTATATGTTCACACCAGGGTATTATCTAATATTAATACACCCCTTTACTTATTTATCATGTTACTGTTGTTGATGACATCAAGCTTTTATATTTCCTGAAGCTACGTTTTCATGGACAAACATGCCTTGGTAACATAGGCTCAAGGGTTTATAAAAACAGAGAAGAGAAAATAGAAACAAATGTTTCTGTAGGGTGAGTTCTCTGTTAGGACTAGTAGAATAGAATAAAGTGGGTGGTTTGTGTACTTCCAAATTCTAATATAATCATTAGAATTGTGCTTACATATTGGGAGGAACTCTACACCTTTCAAAACTCTTAAAAACTGTGAGGAAGTCTACACCTTTCAAAACCTTGGTAGTACTATGGATACAGTGACACGATACGGATCCAGACATGAAGATACGTATAATCTTTAAAATGTAAGATAGGAGGACACACTGATCTATATATTATATAATTTTAAATTATATAAATTGAAAATAAATATTTATGTGCAAATGTATGTTCCAGATTCTTTTGGGAGCAGGAAGATTTTTTTATGATTGGTTCAAAAGAATTTGTTCTTATTTTTATAATCATAATAAAAATTTATTCAATAAATTTGAGTTTTTATAAAGTTATTGTATTTATACCTTTTAAAATTGTGTTAGAATCGTGCTATAATTTTCAAAAATTCAACAAATATTTTTTTGAATTGAACACTTATGAGCCGGTTTCATGAGGTTGAGTTAAACTTAAAGTTTATTTGGTAATATGGTATCAGAGTTATTTTGAACCTATCTTAGCGAGTGTTTGTTGGGTTTATCAGGTCACCCTCGGACCACCCAAATGTAAATGAGCCAGTTTTATAGGGTTGAAATTATTTTATTAGTTTTTGGTAGATTGTTTTATTAGGTAGTTCTTTTATCTTCTTCAACATAGTCTCAAAATTACTTTACTTTGTTTTCAATGGTTAACTATAATTTTTTTTTTTTACTTTTAAATTTAAGTATTTAAGTATTGAGTATATCAGAATAACATATCCAGTGGTTTCTAAATTATACTTGCACCCCTTTTTTAAAATAAAGGAAAAATTTGTATATAATTAAAAAAAATCTGAATGCTAGTGTAATTCGAGAAAGTTTTAGAGAACATCGGTGCCGTGTAAATTACTATATTTTTTTTATTAAACATCAATATACAATAAGTTAAATATTTTATCATTGATTTAAATTTATTTGATTAATTTATATATGATTTTCAAATCACCTAATTTTTTTTTTTAGAAAAATATATGATTTTAATATTTTCATTATCATTGAAATCATTTTACGCTATTTAAATTAATTTCACTAATGTTTATTTTTTAAAAAATATATGATTTTAATATTTTCATGATCATTGAAATCATTTTACGCAATTTAAATTTAATTTCACTAATGTTTCTACATAAATATAATTTTTTTTTTCATTGGACAAAAATAATACATTTAAACAAAATCAAAGTTTTTAAAAAGATTTATCAACTATTTTATATTATAAAAAGAGGTTTCAAACTTAAAAAATAAATAATGACGAACAATTTTTACTTTAAATTCTAAATTTTTATTTTTAACTTTTAATATGAAAGAAAAGTTGTGTGAAACATATCCCAACTCTAAGCACCTTTCAAAGGTTACTTCAAGGGTTACTCAAATATTTATTATTTTGTTCAATTAAGACTTATTATTAAGGTAAAAACTATAATTGATAATTAGGTACAAGTTGTTGTTATACTCATAACAATTCAAATGTTCTGATTGAATTGTGACTCGGGACTATCCACAGTGAGATATATGCCACGCTGAATGACTAGTTTTTTTTTTCTTGATGATCAACAATTTAATATCATTTTTTCTATGAGAGGAAAGGGGCTTAAATTTGTATTTTTTTATTTATATTTTTATATTAATCATGATGGTTATAAATAGGCAATTATTTATACTTTTATGCCATATTTTGTCTTTTTGGAGTAACTACAACAATCTTGGGATAATCTTATGCAGATAATTGTTTTCGTAAATACATATAAGAAACTTGGTGTGAACTTTCCAAGAGACTTCCTAAGTGTTGAACGCATAGATTTTGTCCCCTTGTTAGGCAGAGCACTGACCAAATGTTCAACAGTCAAACAGAAAGGTTGATAAAAAAGTGAAGGAAAAAGAATGAAATTTTATAGGAACGAGTTTTTCAAAGAAAGTTGAATCCAAATTAATGATGAATAGAGTTTGTAAGTTGATGGAAGGAAATGTTGAGCGGTTATTGCGGTGTTTGGCAGGTCAATGCAATGAAGAAAAATGCAAAAGCTTAACTAAATTAGCAACAATCATATGCACGAGTTTACCTCAAAACTTGTTGTGTTTGGGTATTTGCAGTCAAATATGTTTGGTTGAATTGGTCTTGTTTGAGTGTGAAGGTGGTGGCCAGCGCCGCTTTCCTTTACCACCTTATTCTTTTATTTTTCATGACTTTGAAGCAAAGTTCTTTTTGATCCTTTTCATTTTGAAGGAGTAAACCCAATGCCCCACACTACAAGCCAACCAACACAACCCAATTCTTCAATATTGGTCTGTGTGTCCTGTTGCCTCTTCTGTTTGCTTCTTTTTGGATTGCTGTCAGACAAAACAAAACAGACTTCACTTCTGAATAGAAAATAGAGAGGGAAGACTCTTCTTTTGTTCGTTGACTTCAGCCTCTCTTCTTGTTGGATCCAACTCTGACCAGTGAAAAAAGACGAAGCTAATCACAGATTCCAACCTTAGCGTCATTGTTGCTAATAATGATAATATTATTGAAATAATTGAACATATTGGTCGTTTGACCGAAAGCTATAAAAAAAGTATAATCATGTGAATGATATGAAGTTTTGCATTCCGTACCAGTTACGTTCGAGTGTCTACCGTTCCTTCCTGTCACTCTGATGATGATGTTTCCTCCAAGGTAAAATATTATTTATTGGAAAATTATTATTAAAATAAAACACATCCACATAGGTATGTTAATTAGAAAATATTGAAATTTGGATAATCCTGATTTAGGTGCATTGTGTTTATCTAGTGACGCGAGTACACAAGTTTTTCCCTTGGTGGTGATGCCCATCACTGGCAAAGTCAAAGTGATTCTAAATTTTCATCAAACACGCGCAAAGAATGATTTTTTTTCCAAGTCTTCTTGAGGATTCTGTCTATTATGTTGGAGCCCTTGTCATTTCACAACCCTAAATCACTAATTTTATATTTAAATATAGGTTGAAAATGACAAAATTAAAATAAAAACATTACCTTATATTTGAACTTTGAACAGTAGCATTTTCAGTGATATATACATACGTCGGATTATACGGTCAATTCTTTCTTTCTTTTTAAATAAATAAAACCCCAGAATGCCTGTTAGTAGGGATTTATTGAATTTCTTTTACATAATAAAATCTATTTAAGAGATTGATATATGGTTGATAAAGATTTTCCATATATTTGAATGAAGCTGTTGATTTTCTTTGTCGATATGTTAGATAACATATATAAAATTAAATATTTCTTTTGGGAAAAACAAAGTTCGTTATTAGTATGAATTAAAGAAAATATTTTTAATAACATTGGAAGGTTATGTAGACATAGTCTAACGCAATATTGTGTAGTCTATATATACTACATAAGAGTCTATATATATAAGACCTAGATTAAAAAATTAATAAAAAAATCTACCAAATCTGCATTATGATATTTCTCACTATTATTAAATAATTTGTACTAGATAATCTCTAATCATTTTATTTAGCTCTTAAAGCAAATCATCTATTAAACATGATTTAGAGTTAATCAACACAATTTTCCATCTTAACTTCAAATCATGTAAGAGTTCTCTATATCATTTTTCTTTATCCTTAAACAAAAAATTAATATGCTCCAAGCACGGTTTGAATTTTGATCTTAATAAGAATTTTGTAAACATATATACGTGATTCTCCTGTGAGACTATCTTTCCGATTCTAACCTCTCTAAACTCAACAACATCTCTCATGAAGTGCAATATAATATCTATGTATTTGGTTCTCTCGTGGAAGATCTGATTATCAACTAGATGTATGACACTTTGACTATCACAATGAATAGTCACACAGTTTTGCATAATACCCAACTCTCCAATCATTCCATTCAACCACAGTGTCTCATTCATCCTCTCTGTGAACGCTATATACTCTCTCATGTAGTAAAAAAAGTCACCACTGATTGCAATTTGGATTTCTATCAACCTACAGTTTCAAACAATGTAAAAACATACCCAAAAAGTGACATTTTGGTATCAACATTCCTTGCAAAATTAGTGTCTACCAACCCCTGTATAGCAGTTTTGTTATGCGTAGGACCGTCTATATACTATACTAAAGGATATTGTTCCATTCAAATATCTTAACACCATGGAAAAGGCTCCCAATAAACACATTAAGGATCTACCATGAACTTGTTAACCACACTAACAACATGCACCAAATCTAGTCTGCTATAGACCATCTCATACATGATGCTCTTTACTCCATTAGCACAAAGTAGTCTTCATCTCTCTCATCCTCAAAATTAGGAGCTTGGGTAACTAAGAGCCTTGTGTGGTGTCGTAAAGGTGTTTATACAGGTTTAGATTCATGCATCCTAAAACTCTTTAATCATCTTCTGCAAGTATCCCTACTAAGATAGACACAATATCCCAACCGTGTGATCCTTTTGTATGTTCATCCCCATTATTTTCCTCGTGGGACCAAGATCTTTCGTTTCAAACTTTGAACTTAATTTTTCTTTGAGCTCCTCCAATTCATTTTTATATTGGTTGGCTATAAGGATATCATCTACATATAAGAGTAAAAACACCGTAGACTTTTCTTCTCTTTTGAGGATATAGACATAGATACCATAATTATTCCTTTGGAACGTTGAATACCTTAGGAAGTCATTAAATATCTTACATCACTTCCTTAGACTCTATTTCAATCCATAAAATGATTTCTTAAAAAAAAACACATCTTCCACTCATCTTTAACAAACCCTTCAAGTTGTTGCATGTATATAGTCTCTTTGAAGATTCCATTTAGAAAAGTTGTTTCACGTCTAACTGTTATAACATCAGATTATACTAGTTAATAATATACATCAAAATCTTTATGGAATAATATTTTACCATAGGTGAAAAGATCTCTCAATATAGTATACTCTATCCAATTGTGTAAAAAAATTTGCCACCAATCTAGCCTTCAACTTTTGTCCCTCCCCACTTGATATTTCCTCCTTCTTCTTAAACAATCATTTAGCTCTTACTACCTTATGGTTTCTTGGTAGATCAACAAACATCCATATGTGATTCTTCCTTAGAGATTTAATCTCCTCCTTCATGGTAACCTACCATTACTGATCTTTTATGCCTTTTATAGCATCCTAAAAGTTTATAGGCTCTGAACCTTATATCTCTTTAATTGTTGTCAATGCAAAACTGATAAGGTCAACATATCCAAACCTTTGTGTAGGTTTGATCATTCTTTTCTCCCTATCACATTTAAGTTGATAGTACAAGTTAACTTTTTCACGTATGGGCCTTCTTGAGTAAAAGCTAGAATGTTGGTTTACATCATCTAATGCATCATCTTGTAACACTTTCAAACGATCTAATCCATCATTAGAAGGCTCCATCTTAGCATTGACTTTCTCCTTCCATTTATCTGGATCCATACACATCATAGTCATTCAAGTTTCATCGAATGTGATGCCCTTGCTAACAAAACATCTAACCTCTTCAGGCTCCAACCTTCATAGGTTATACTGCTTTCCTCCTTTTATGTATCTAATGAAGATACAACTCTCAACCCATGTTTCAAGTTTGTCCTTCTTGACATCTACAAATGCCAAAGCATCAACACCTTCAAATTTTCATAATCTATTGGCCTTCCACTCCCTACTTCAATGGGAGTCTTGCAATTTAGAGTAGACAAAGGACTTTCGTTTATGAAGTAGACGATAGTGTTTCCAGCTTCTCCCCATAAGGACTTAGGCAATCCAATTCTTTACAACATATATTTCACCATCTCCAAAATGAGTTTGTTCATCTTCTCAGTCAACCCATTTTTTGTAATGTACTTACAACAGTTTTATGCCTTTTTATACCTTCTACCCTATAAAACTCCTTAAACAACTTCAATCCATTGTTTGTCCTAAGAACCTTAAACCCTAGTTTTACTTTTCAAGATATAGATCCACACCCTCCTTGAGTAATCATCTATGATACTGAGGAAAAAAAACCCTCTATCATAAGTCTGAGCTGGCATTGGAACCCATAGGTCTACATGAGCAAACTTAAAAAGGTTTTTTGGACACATGTTTACTAATCTCAAACTTCAATCTATATGATACTTTTTTCAGTACGTAGTGATCACAAAAACTCCAACCTCATCCTATCATCTCCTAATTGGTTATGCTTCTCTAACTCTACTAAATTCTTCTCACTTATGTGTCCCAACCTTAGATGCTAACTTCATCTTATCATGCATCGTCTTATTAGCCATAAATGATGTGCAATCACTATTGAATAGTTTAAGTTGTAAATGGCATTTTTTTCTCCCATTTAGCAATTGTAGATGCTCCCCTTAGAATCTTTATAATTTCTTGTACAATCTTGTTTGTTAAACCAATGTAATGAAACACACTAATTGAAAAAAGATTCATCATAAGCTCTAGAATATATCTCCCTTCTTGCAACAACATCTCCTAATTATCAAACATCTTTAATTTGATAGACCCCATGTCATGCACCTTACAAGATTTATTGTTTTTAAAAAGAACTATTCCACCCTTTTCCAGTTCAAAAGTCTCAAAGAACTCCTTCACATGGCACATGAGATAAGTGCATCCAAGTCCATGATCTAGCTCTTCTATCTATCAAACACAGATGCCACTAATAGCCCTGTAGACTCGTAGCTATCAGATTCTACAATGACATCAATAAATCTCTTCTTAAAATGAGATTTCTTGCATTTTTCATTTCTCTTCTTGATGTGAGTTGATTTTAGAATTGCACATTTTAGATGGTTTTTCTTAGATTATGATTTTAATTAGTAATGGTAGGTGAAACTCAATGAAGATTTCCACTGGACACAAACTTAACCAAGTGGTTAAGTAAGTGTGAAGGTTCTCTTCAAAAGAACAAAAGAAAAAACAATTACTAAGATGATGATTGCGGAAATTAAATCAAGACAAAGAAATGAAGATAGATAATGACCAAAAGAAATGAAGAGTAATGGCAAAATTGAAAAGAAAGGAGTAAGGAGTAGAGGAAGCTTGGTGAGTGGAAAGAAATGACGAGGAATCACAACACTTGGGGAAGGAAGCTCCAAAATGAGTGAGGATGGAGTCGCCACTTGCAGCTATCTCTGCCAAGATAAGACTAAGAGAAAATATAGGAACACTCTAGACTCACTCAAATAGAGTTTCTTTACTTCAAAATTCAATGTGATTTACAAGAGGGGAGACACCCTGTTTATATATATGAGCGCCTTGGAGAGGAAGGGTAGGGGTGGAAATGACTGCAAGCTTCTAGAAACTAGATCAAATGTGAGTACATGAGGGAGTCTTCTAGAATCTAGGTCAAAGGTGAACACATGGGTGACACATGCTTTCTAGAAGATAAGCTAGCTTATTCTTCTTCTAATTGGGCCAATGTGAGCCCAATTGATTACAAATTAAACTTGTCTTAAAAAGACTAGAAGGAAAAATAATTGATACTCTGTCCCATGCCCGATTGTTCTTCTCCTGAGGATCTTTTGATGGCTGGTGAGGCCCCGTGTCTCCACCTGAGATGTTTGACCTAGCCTTCAATAGTCCTTTGGGTTTGTGGTTAGCTTCTTGTAAAGTTGGTTCATATCACTTCTTTTGTGGAAAACTCAACTTGAAGTGACATTTCTTATGGTAGATGTAATATTCAACTATTGTCCAATCGTTTAACGAAAATTGCTTTGACTTCTTTCCCTTAAACTTTTTTCTTTCTTTCCATTCAATTTTGACACATTCAAACTTAACCCTTCATCCTCTCCCTTAGAATTTTGAAAGTTCTAAACCTTTGTAGCCCTTATGGATTTGCACCTCCTCAAGAGTAATGGTTTGCTCCTTCCTGAATAGCCAAGCATCTTTAAAATTTTCATATGTCTTAGGCAAGGCGTTAAGAAGAAGTAAATCTTTATCCTCATCATCAAGCTTCACCTCAATCTTCTCCAGGTCATCCAGAATCTTGTTGAAATCCGATAATTGTTCCACCCTATGAATTGGTGTTGTTTCAACACATAGTATGTGTGCTAAAGACTTAGTCATATACAATGACTCACGTTTCACCCAGATCGACATGGCAGTTTTCTTCGTAGCGACTTTCCTTTGTGCCTTATCAGCAAGACACAAAATTATGGAGCTCATGACTTTTTTGATCATGCCAAGCTTCTCCTTTCGAGATGTAGATGCTAACATGTTCGTCTCACCCTTCAAAGCATCAACACAACCTTATTGTATCAAGATTACCTCAATATTGATTCTCCACAATCCAAAGTTGTTCTCCCTAGAAAACTTCTCGATGTCAAATTTGGTGTCATGTCTTTAACTTCTTGATTTTCTTATTCTCGTAGACAACACCAATTATTGGATTCACAACCATAACAAACAAGAAAACATAATAACAAACAAGAAAACACAATAACGAGACTAGAATAAAGTACCTTTATGAAGACTAAAAGATTCTATACACAAAGTACAATGCAAAATGCAATACACTGTATAATCCATATACATAACAATCTCCACATAACACAATAATTTAGAGCCAATCATTTGATATTCCTTAATAAACAAAAATCAAATTAAAAGATTTATGTACATTAGTGAAATATCTATAGATAGAGTTAAATTAGATCATGTACAAATTTAATTTTATAAACTAAGTTAAACTAAAAATTCACCTTATAATATAATATTAAAATTTATCTTAATAAAATGTATTGATCTTATCGAATTATTTATTATTGGACTGATAAAGTATTCACAACATATCTAGTGCTACACTGATAAAAGATGTAGAGTTATAAATGAAAAGAAATCTCAAATTTTTTGAGACTGGTTTTATATTATTGACCGAGCCTTTAAAGTCCATTTCCTAGTGAAATTGTATTGTACGTGATCGACATTGAAATTGAATTTTACGACCAAATGGTGACCCCATACTCTAATAATTGATGGGCTCCATCCATGTCTTTGGTTGAATAAGCAAAGACAATGAAAAATGAAGCATGACTTCCTTAAAGCCACAAAGATGACATTACATGCACAAAATAATGGAATATATGATTAAGTTTTTCTTTTCTTGTGATTTTTTCTTTTTAATTCTTTTGAAGAATTTTCCATTTGAAAAAAATAAAATAAAAATTATATATTACTTCTCTTTCATTTCTTTAAACCACTTCTTTATTCAAACACCAGCACAACTACTAATAAGACAATACTTGATATACATGAAAGGTATATATACTTATTATTATTACTAAATATAAATAACTAGTATCATGTTTTAAAATCAAATAAACAATAATTTATAATTTTTTTATCACTGTATCTTATAACTTGATCCTTTATTTTAAATACTTTTTAATAATTCCTTTTATATTTTTTTGTTTGGATACTTTAGTGACTAAAAATATATCATGATTTTTATATTTTACTAAAATTTGCTAAATATAATCATACCCACATCTTTTATCTTAGAATTATATTATTTATGATAAAAATTATACATTTTTATATCATTTCTAATATATTTTTCATTCATTTGGGTCAAAGATTTATTTTTATATTCATGTTTTAGTACGAAAACTTAACTAGACTGGTATTGGTAAAAGAAATTTTAAAAATAGTTTTAAAATAATACCAACTTGTAAAATAAAATTTATTGAAACGTGATTTGAATTTTAATAAAAAAATAAAAATATTATATTATATGTTTAATTAACAAATGTATGCATTTCTTTTTGTGTGAATTAGAGATGGAAAATAAACTTCTACTAGTTTTTTTTATTTGAGAAACTCGTATCATGGAATTAAACAAATATGATATAAGTATATGTAATACCAAGACAAGATGACTAAATTGTATCATATTCTTCATTCACATACTCATCTTATTTTAAATTATTAATATAGATTGTACTATACTTAGATTCTCTTGGTCTAAACAATTGAACATCCATAGTTGAATATCATTTGGATGTAGTTGAAGGACCTAACAAGTGTTCATTGGTATGATATGATTAACATAATCATGGTACAAAATGTTACCATAATATCTAGATTAACTCAATAAATCATCCTCATCCGACCAGTATATGAGGTCCACTTAGATCATATAAATATGTACTCCAATCAAGATGAATGTACGCATTGATTAGTATTTATTACTCTCAACCATTATATTTCAAATACTATAAGAGTACATTTTGTAGACACACCACCTTCGCTCAAAACCAAAAATAAAAAACAATACAACTAAGACAAAGATACTGAAAAACATCAAGACCTTCCATACTCATAAAAAAATAGATCTTAAACACATAGAAGAATAGATCTTAAAATTTATTTAACCTTTATTTATGAATATAAGTGAAAATTTAAAAATATATATGACAATTATAAAAAAATTCGTAAAAGTTAAGTAGACATTTAATTTTTACATCTTATTAATATGAGTTTTTAATAAAAAAAAACATATGCACTGAACCATTATCATCCTAATAAAAGTATTTCAGGCTAATTCAGCAGTACCCTCTTTCTACTTTCTTATTAATGTCATTCCCATGCAAGGGAAACCAACCATAGTTCCCTTTCATTTTGTCGTGATGGAGCGTTGACATACGTTATTATATACCTGCATTTCTACTTTCTACATAAATCTAAACACATTCAATGCATTTAATGCCTCAACCAACCAATCACATAAATATGGATCTTCTGACCAGCACAAATGAAGGGAACGCGTTTTAAGTACAGCACCATTTTCAGCTATTCTCACTCACCAATCTGAAACCAAAGAAAAAAACACACTGTTCACTACACTTTTAAAACAAATTTTTCATCTCCAACTTTTCTTTTAGGATTAATTATTTTATAAGTATTTTTAATTTAGTCTTTACTAAAAATATTATTCTATTAAATATTTTAAAAACTTATATTTTCACTTGGATCTCTATCGTTAGATTTGTCATTGTTTAGTGTAAAACATAGTTGTTATTTACGCGTCATTTTCATGAAAAAAATTATTTAATCAAGTTTTTAGTTTTTTATAAATTTAATTATTTTCAATTAATTTCTTATTAAAAATATTCACTCTTTACAAGTATCCAAAATATTTGTATTTTTTAATTGAGTAATTGTTGTGGTCAATTGAGATATTATAAAAAGTCATTAAATAAAAATTAATTCTTAGATATTAAAATAATTAATTATTATTTTATTAAATTAAAAATCATTTATAAACTAAAAAATTACTGATATCTAAGTTATATATAATCATTAATTACTAAGATTTTAGTTATTAACTACTTTATATTTTAAATTAGTCTCTAATAGTCTTTTAGAGACTAATTTAGAATCTAGAATATTAGTAGCTAATTTAAATACTAATATAGAAACTATTTTATAAATTTTTATTAATAATAGAAATCTCTTTAGATATCAATATTTTTTAATGTATAAGATAATATCTAGTCTAGTCAATATAGTGACTAGTTATTTTTCTTTATCTAAACTTAGTTGTTATTTAATGATTTTTTTTAATGAGAGTGACATAATCACGAAGTATCAATTAAAAAATACAAAAATTATAAATATTAAATATAAATGAATTTTTTTAAATGAACCCATTTAAAAATAAACAAATTTATAATAGATTTAAAAATTAATTAATAACAAAATTTAGTGATAGACACTCAATTAAAAAATATAAAATTTTTAATATTCAATAGAAAAAAAAATTATTGAAAATACTAAATTACAAGTAACTTGAAACTTAATTAAGCTTTTATTTCATGCTAATTTAAGGTATAATTACAAGTCTTTCATTTTCAAAAATAATAATAAATTAAACAATACATGATATATAATTGAAATAACACTAATTTATCTTAAAATTTTGAATGAAAAGTAATTTTATGTTTTTCTATATTAATTTATGATTTATTGATGAATGTTATTCTAATTTTTTTCTCAAATCTCCCCATTATTTTCCAATAAAATGATAATCAAACCGCTTCCCAACTAAGAAATACAAAACAAAAAACAAAATAACTCGTATTTGGGAAGAAAAAACCTTAGCTAGAAGTCCATTGGCATACCAATAATTGTCTCCTAGTCTAGAGGCAATTCTAATTTTTCATAAAACAGTTGTTAATATCCGTAACCTAAGGAAATGTTTTAATTATTTTTTTTATAGAAAAGGTGTTAGCCAGAGAAACATCATCTGTATAATAAAATATACAACAAAATTAAAGTAAAATAAAGAAATAAGAATTAATTAATTTAATGATCATCGTAATATAAAAGACAGCTCTTTTGACTTTATCTCACATTTTCACATCAAGTTTTTAGCCGTCCTTTGTACAGTGGAAGGGTTTGCTTTAACCTTGTTATTTGAAAAAATCATAAATTTAATTTTCATTGTAAAAAATAAAAAAACCTTCTCAGATTTAACTTTTAAAACAGTTATTACAAAAGTTAATTTCATAAATTAAATTAAATTGAAAAAAAAATGTATTTGTTCAGTAGTCACTATCTTTTCTCCCCTCTACTTAGACAAGGTCACTTGTATATTTTATGTGGAAAAATTCTTTGATAAGAAGCAGACTTGATACTTAACAAAGACTATGGAGACCAGAAGAGAGAGTCTTAGTTATATATATAGCAGGTTGCATCCACTATATATGAATCTATATATATATGGTTTTGCTTCACAACTGAGATTCCAGTAGTGATATGAAGTCTGACCTGGAAGTGAAACCATACAACAACCCCAGAACAGCAGCTATATATATGCATATCTGATATCACACCATCTCAGTAACTGTGACTGTGCCATAAAATCTATATAAATGAAGGACAAAGTTGCATTCAAAAACTTGCTGGAAGTTCAGAAAAAGGCATCTGTTAGTAATACAGATGCACTGAACTGGACTCAGGAACCCTCCATTACAACTACTGTAAGTTAATTACATCCATGTTATGTGTATATACTACTTTCTAGCTAATTTTTCTTACGCTTCACCTTTATCTCTACCTATTAATCTTTACTTCTTCTTTTTGTTTTTGTTTATATACAATATAAATTAGAGTAGCTAATAATTTGTTTTGAAATCTAAATTATCATGTTCTATACATGTTTGTGAATTGTGCAGCTAGGATCTACTCTTCTTGGTTTGAGGCTTAATAACTTTGAGCTTCCCCAAAATCTTGAGCAACAGCCACTGAATCAAGTGGGTAATCTTTGACAAGTTAAATTGATCTAAAACTGGATGAATTTTTTGACTGATGCCCCTGTGTTGGGTCTTTTTTCTGTGACTGGATTTTAGTTGGGCTTGTTGCAAATTGAGCTAGAGGAGGTGAAGAAGGAGAATCAAAATTTAAGGTCAATGCTTAATAAGATCACTGAACACTACGCTGCTCTTCAGAATCAGTTATTGTTGGCGATGCGGCCAAAGAAACTATCTTCATCACCTCAGAATAATGAGGACATGCAGGCAAGTTTGACCAAGAATTTGTTTCATATATGCTTATTTGACTAATAGTTCGTTTTGTTGTATTGCACTTGCATATTGTTCCAGTAAGTTTTGGCAGAAATACAATTTTATTAATTAGAAATGTTTTGTATATGGATTGTTCACCCAAATAGTCAATTTAATTTATTTCATCCTTTTTGTTGATAAAAAAAGAGAGAATAAGTTTAGCAGCACAATGATACATAGGTAACAAAAATTTAGTTCTTTTTTCTAATTATTAACATCACATGTATTATTATCAGTAATCTACAATAATAGGAGACGTATGAATAGTTAATTAAAATTTATATACTCTTCTACCTTATTTTAAACGAAATGATCTAAATGCATAAACCATGTTTTGGTATGTCTGTAGAAGGATAGCAGGCAAGATAACGTGAAGAAGCCAGGTTTACCCTCGTGGCAGTTCTTACACAGTGGTAAGGCACCCTTCAGAAGTATTTTAGTTGTGTTGAACGTAGGCAGAAACCTGACATATATATATTTACAATGTTGAAGGTAAAATGAATAAGCAAGTAACACAACAAGAAGCAAAAATGATAGAAGAACAGGCATTTGAGGCTTCTTGCAAGAAAGCTAGAGTGTCCATAAGAGCACGATCAGAATCTTTGGTATGTGTGAATTTCTATCTTATTTTTGTAGAATTTTATTTTATAAATTGGATTGCTAATTCTTATAACATCTATCATTTTATATATGCATTAATTTAATTGATTTTTTACTCTGATATGAAAAGTTTGGTATCAATGATTAGAAAGAGTGTATTCACAAATGTAAATATTAAATTTAATCTATTTCTTTGTTTTGTTGGAAGGTGAAAATGGAGTGATCATAAAAAAAAAACTTTCGTTGTAACGGTATAATAAAATAATTAAATAAAAATGAGATAAAAATTACTTAGTTGTTATATGATCTAAATTGGATAACATTTAGATAATTAAAAATATTATTGATTTCTAAATTAATTTATATTATTAATAAATAATTTCTAAATTGGTATCTTTCTAGTTAGCTATTAGGTTTTAACTACCAATTATTTAAATTCTAAATTTGATAGAAAAATTTGAGTAACTAATTATATACTAATTTAGAAATTAATAATCTTTTTAAGTCTTTAAAATAGTTTTTAATTTAATCACTGTAACAACTAATTATTTTTTGTCTCTAAAATTGGTTTCTATTTATTGATGTTCTAGTGGAAGTAAAATTTCTTTAATATTCAATAGTATTTATATAATATAAAATACAAAATTATTTAAATGTTTTTTTTTCTAAAGACTATTATAGTAAGAAGTTTGATCTTTTTACATAATTGATTTATGCTTATTATTTTTTCACTCACATAAATATGTTAGAGAGGACTTTCTTTACACGTTCTCCTGTCTTTATATCTTTATTTTTTTTAAAAGTCCTATATATTAATTTTTTTTAAATAACTTTATACTGTTATTCAATAAAATCACCACCAATAATAAATTTATTAATTTTTATTTACTTAAAAATTATACTGTAATAATATACCGTGTAATTCTTATTCTTATTAGATCTCTTCTCATGTTTTTTCTATATAATTTTTTTTTCTTTTTAATTCATATCCTTTTACTTTAGACAGCCTAAATAATTCATTTATAATATATAAATTTGAAACATGGGATAATATTACAAGTTTTAAGGCAAAGATTAAATGTTATTGGAGAGAAAATTGCAGACAACAAACCACAATTAATGTTTCACTGTCTAGTTTAGTTAAATCCTTAATTCTTCATTTTCATAACATGTCCATTACTTTCTTTCAATGACATTAATTCAGTAGCATCGCCAGTAAATGATTATTCTGGAGTTTAATTAGTATAAGTGTTAAGCAACTTTTCATGGAGGGATATAAACTAATGTTGAAGTTATTTTTAAAAAATTAAAGTTGTTTTTTCTAAGCAAATGACATTTGTTTCAAGAAAAAAAAAAGGTTAAATAAAGCAAGCATTGATTTACTTTTAAAGCCGTGAAGTAAGTGTGATTTAATTATCAAAAACTGAACCCATAGAACTAAAATATAATTTTTATCTTAAGTTAGGTGGTTAATTGTATAATAAGTGGTAATACTTTAACACTTATACACTAACATACCTACACTCTCGACACACTAATAAATTATTATTTTAATTATATTTATTTTATTTTTTAATTAAAAATATTATTATATTATTATAATTGTTTGATGCAAGCCATAATGGTGCATATATATGTATATAAGTGTGCATTGGCATGTTATTGTTAGAAGGGTGATGGGTGTCTATGGAGAAAATATGGACAAAAGATATCAAAGGGTAACCCTTGTCCTCGAGCCTACTATCGTTGCAACATGGGAACAGCATGTCCAGTTCGCAAGCAGGTCTTTTCTCCTTCATATTACTTCACAAATACAAACACTTTTTCATTAACATAACATACATACTCGTTGAAGTTAATGTTGTTTAAGATTTTGGAACATTTCAAAAGTGTCTATGAAAGTGTCTTGCAGGTTTACTTAAAGATATGTTATTATTTACTTGGAAACAGGTTCAGAGGTGTGCTACTGATGAAAGTGTTATGATCACAACCTATGAAGGGAACCATAATCATTCACTCCCTCAAGCAGCCAGATCCATGGCTTGCACAACATCAGCAGCACTCACCATGTTCCTTTCTGGCTCAACCACTAGTTCACATGCCACCACTTTTTCAAATCATGACCTTTTCTCTTCACTGTCTGCTTCTACCCACTATCCATCTGCATCATCTTCTTTAACTGTAACACTCGACTTAACCCAGCCCCCTAAGAACTACCCCAAATTCCTAACTGCAACTGCTCTTTCTTCAAGCCATTCTCAAACTTTCCCTCTTTCATTGAACGGTTACCCTCAACAGTGTGAGGGATTACCCTTGGAGAAAGAGCTTCCCTTGGTGGATGTTCTTAGTGCTGCCATCACCAGGGATCCTTCTCTTAGGGCAGCATTAGAAGCAGCCGTTTCCTCTTTGGTTGGAGATTCTCAGAACATCAGTAACCATGGCCAACTTAGTAGGAGTGATTATGACCCTTCTTCTAAGATGTCTGCTGAAGCTTCACGGATTTAGAGTTGATAATGATTGCCAAGAAATTAATAAATTAAGCAAGCGAGACAGCAATTGTGCCCATAAGGTTGAGAATAGGGTAGATTTTCAGTGATATGATGTTCTGTATCCTGTATTTTGTATTGCCTTTTTTCATAATACATTTCATCTCTCTACATTGGTTTTGTATAGTTGGGATTTGCTGAGATGTCAAAGTCAAAATTTACAGTAATGTCTAGCATGAACTGTCCAAAAAAGTTTGTCTTGGTCCCCTGCAAAGAGATGAACATATTTATATATAATAAGTATAATATATTGTATGATATTGCTAGCAAATAATCATATTTCTTAAGGATGTAGAGAAACTTTTAAATAGATCTTCGTTTCAATTTCTAGCATTGAATGTGAGAGGTGTAAGTTAATTCAGAAAATCAATGATGATAATATATGAATAGGTGGTTTTTCTGATAAAAAAATTTAATTACTTGTCTTTGAACCGATATTCTTCTTGAGTTTCAATATTTAGACATCCCAAATTGGATGAGCCAGGATACAATTCTCTATGTGACTAAAAATAATATTATTTTAATTATGTTGTAAGGTCCACAGGATGGGCTGAAATATTCTAAAAATATTTAAAATTTGGGTGTTTAGAATTATGTTCTGAATTTAAGTTAAAATATTTTGGAAATTACATTCTGAATTTAGTTTGTTCAGTTCTTCTCCACTTTTTTAGCTTCGGTGCCTTCTTCTCCTCCAGAGTATCTGTTAGGTCTTCTCCTCGAGCTTCTGTTCCAAGTTCTCTTCCAGCATCTGTTTCAAGGTTTGTCAATCCTCCACCTTTTCTTCCAGCTTTCTCGTTCGTCCTCGTCCACATCGGTATTTGCAAGCGGAACCTCTGCATCCCTTTTCATGATGTTTGGGTGGTGCTATTGCTAACCTTACATTGATGTGTTCTGTTTAATTTCAGCAAAGTGATACATTTTTTATTCATTGATTTATTTTTTTATCATTGGTTTATAAGTAAAAGATTGAATCTTGTTAATTTTTGTTAGGTGATAAATAATCTAAAGTGTGTCCATTTTATTTGCTCCGTGATGATACTTGTAACATTATATGGTGACTAAAGTCAATTTTTTGCTGACAGTATTTTTTTATTTTATGTTAGGAATTATTTGATGGATCTTTAATTCAGTAATATTTTATCTGATAATAGACACAGAAATAAGAGGAATTGGTTTGACAAAGACAAACGAGAAAGAGTGAAAGAGAAAGGCTACAAGAGAAAGTGAAGGTGAGACAAACCCTGAAACAATAATAGATGAGAACCCAGTATAAAAACTCAAGAAGACCGAACAAATAATGAAAGAAAATAGACGATACCAAAATAAATAAAAAAAGTGGAGGAAGTAAGTTTGCACCTCAAAATATTTAAACCTAAAATCAGAATCACCAAAAATTTTCAAAATTTTCCCCATTTTCAGCACATACCGTAGATTCTACAAATCAATTAAAATATTATTATCACATGGAAAGTTGTATCCCTACGCTACCAATTTCCGGTCGTTCAACTGCCATTTTTCTTCTTGATATAACTCTCCAAGAGCTTGTTGTGTTTGACAACATTACCTTCTCTTTTCTTTCTTGTGTTTGACAATACCTTCTCATTTTTTTATAAGAATTAGGTAGACACTTTCACATAAACTTTTAAAATATAATTGTAAACTAATTCTAACATTTAAAAAGTTGTTTTATTTTTATATTGTTATTTAAAATGTTAAAAAATTGAAAAATGTTAGATGTTGCTATATCTTTATTGATTATAATTTCAGAGTCATACAACCCAACAACTTCATGGATAAAATTCCTACAAGAACGAGTTTATTTAGAAGAGGAGTGTTAACCCCTTTAAATTGTGTGATGTGCCAAGACTCGGATGAATACTCACAACATCTTTTTCTTGGTTGTATTGTTGCTCAACAGGTTTAGGTTCAGTGTTTCAGATGGATTGAGATTACGTTTGTCCAACATAATGATTCGATGAGTCATTTTGAGAATTTTGTCTTACCTTATGGCTCTCTAAAACAAAACCTGGTGTGGAAAGGTATGTGGGCGGCAGTTGTGTGGTCTATATGGGATTAAAGGAACCATATTGTTTTTAGGCAAGAAAAGGTGAACGCGGAGGAGATTTTCCAAATGGCACAATTAAAAACATGGCTTTGGATGAAACACAGGGTGAATGGTTTTAACTACTCCTTTTCTGACTGACATTCGAATCCCCTAATTTGCATTAAGAGTGTCCTATAAAAGGAAGGATTAGCGTCAGTTTGTAGAGTACAAGTTTGATGGGCAAGGAAGACTTGGTTTATGCTGCGGGAACTTGTTTTTCTTGAAGGAAAAACACAAGGGAGAGGCCCCATGGTGGTTTTGAATTATGCAATTTTTTGTTGTTTGATTTTTTTTCGGCCAAAGAAGATATGTTGATTTTTGTTGTATAGATGTTGGTTTTTTGTTGTAGTTTTGGTGATGGTTTTGCTGGTTTTATGTTGTACAAATGCTGGTTTGTTGCTGCAGTTTTGGTACTGTTTTTTGCTGGTTTTATGCTGTATAAATGTTAGTTTTCTGCTGCAGTTTTGGTATTGGTTTTATGATGTACAAATGTTGATTTTTTGTTACAGTTCTGGTACTGCTTTTTTGCTAGTTTTATGCTGTATAAATGTTGATTTTTGCTGCAGTTTTGGTGTTGTTTTGATGTTGTTTTTGCTGTAGTTAAAGTGCTTTTGATGTTCTTTTTGGAGCTTAGGCACTGATGTTTTCAGGTTTAGTAGGGTGTTAAACATAGTTTGTTTGAGTGCGTGTCCTTGTTCTTTGGAAATGTTTATAGTCATCTATTATGTAGATGATTTTAGACTCTTTCTTGTTATGTTAAAACAAGAACCAAAGAAACCTAGATCTTTATGTTTGTTATTTTGTAAATTTTTTTCATAAGGATTGAGACACCCCTAAATTGTTCACCTTTAATTTATTTATATATTGCTGATAAAAAAAATAAAAAACCCAACAATTTATTAACATTGAACAAATTTTAAAAATTGTAAAGTGATTATTTGATTATGTCGTTGTGAAAAGTAACATTTTTTATAATTTGATTAATGCATGATGGGTTAAGTGGTGGGTAGGAGTGAATATTTTGCCTATGATTCGGAAAGAAATAATAATGGTGGGATTCAGAACATGAAGGCAAATGAATGTAATCCATATATGATTATTTAAGAAAAAGAACTCATACTCATAGTTAGTTTACTTACCAGAAAAGAATTGGAAAGAATGAAAAAAGAAGTTGGTGAAAAGTGAAATAAATATAAATATAAATATAAATTCAATATTCAGTTGTTTAAATTCTTTAAAAAAACATTTTATAGAAATTATGGATCCAACGTATGGTGCGTTCCATCTAAACCTGTCTCCTTGCTAGTCGCACTACCTATTTAATATCCACATAAAAAAAACTCACAAATATTTTTTAATCTAATTTTTTTTTGAATATATTGATTGTAAAAATAATTGAAATTAGATTGTATATTAATAGAAATATTTTTTCTAAAAAAATCAAATAAATTCAACGAATAAATTATCATTTTAAAAAAATAATCTCTTTAAAAATGTATTTAGTTTTTATAAATTTTAATTAAAACATAAATTTGTAAAATTAAATGCTAAAGAAATTCAATTGTTAATATTTTTCCATCGTTAAGCTTATTATAAATAACAAATAGAGGTACAAAATTAAAATTTAATTAATATTTACATAAAAATCATTGATCCTAACTAATAAACAAATTGATGAAATCAAATTCTAAACAAGTTACGCTAAAAATATTTCTCTCAGCCATCCTTTTCAAAAATTTCAAACAAATATTCAAATAAAAATTATTAATATGGCACGTATACCACATCACAATCAATGTCACTCTGTTTAACTCTCTCATTAAAATTGGAGTTGTTAGTTATGTGCCTAGTAGCCTAATAGACTGAGCAAAATATGAAAATCACCAAGGATAATTTAGCTATTGTAATTTACAAGTGGTGGTACTCAACCTCTAATGATGGTAGATTTTTTAGTGTTAATGCATGATGTCCAACTAGAATTATTAAAGCCTTTGAATCATGGATTTTGAAGGGGAGAAGATACTTGTGAAGGATTAGACTTCAACTATCTTAATACTCAAATACCCATTGAGATTCATCAAATAAATGGAACAAGGAGATGTAGATAATTTTGTATACTCGCCTTGAATATCAAATAGTGATTTAAGCTTATGAATGATAACTATGCTCATAAAACATGACAAACCTAAATATCAATACTTCTCTAATAAATATATCAAAAGTAATATAACCTTTTTTCCTAGTTTATATCCAAGAAAAATGCATTTTCTAACCCTCTGACCTATTATTTTCGATGATAAAAGTAAAACAAACAAAAATTCAGAAACCTTTAGATCAAGAAGAGTCTTACAAAAATTCAAAATCCATGAAGTATTTCAAAAGAGTCTTAAGATGCATGAGGCAAGCCTCTTAATCAAATAAAACTGCAGGAAAAACAAAACAGGACTAAAAGATGTTTGGTAGATTAAACTGGAAGAAAAGGTTGCAAGTATGTTAAGGATATGTTGTGTTTCCTTTCTACTACAAAGTTTTACTGAAGAGTTTTAACACAAGTGCTATGATGAATAATCTCATTCCAATTATAAAAGTCATCATAGGCAAACTCTTGAGCATTATTTGCTCTAATAATTTTAACATTATGACCAAATTGATTTTTAACAAAAAAAAAAAGATAAAATCTATCAGTAAACATCTTGTTTTAATCTTAAACTTCATAAGAAATAACTTAGTGTATTTTATAAAATTGCCAACCATAGTAAAAAGATATCTATGTTCATAATACAAGAAGTTGCAAAAGAATCCATATGCAAACATGGTAAGAGATAAAAAAAAAAACATGAGAAAAATAGTATTTACATAAAAGGAAGTTTATGTTGTTTAACTAAACGAGCATCACAAATTTTTCAATATATTGATTATATAAGAAAAGTTTTACAAATATATATTTGAAGATGTTTCAATCTATAATGCCAAATATTAAAATCATCATTTGTGTAGTTATAATTATTAATGGAAATGTAATTAACAAAAGAAGAAATGTTTAAATTTTACAAGTAATAGGAACCACTCTAAATAAATTCCTGAATCTGACAAATGCTTTAAAAAAATATTCACAATTTAACAATAAATGAAATAATAAACCAAAATAAGATCAAATTTAGGTATGTATAGTACATTCAACATTGATAAAAGTTTCAGAAAAAGTAAACAGTTCCTAAAATTATGTGCAAAAGTAGAAAGCTCTGTTTGGAGTAACATTCATCTATGTTGTGTTATGATAATAACTGTACTATTTTGTATAAATTGAATTTCTTCCTCTTTCTTGAGTTCTCCAACTTTCAACTATTTCTACCATGTCCCTGTGATCTTTCCCTTCGGTTGCGTTTTGCCCACCCATAGCATTTATCAAGATTTTTACATCAATAAGACAGTGACTAATAACAATAACTGATAAGTTGTCTTTATTGCTAAAGAATTAAGAAGAAAATTCTACTATTCTTGGAACAGGTTCCGTAAGAAATATATGCTTCTTGATTAGAATGGTGAATTTCTCCAAGTCCCTTAAAAAAACATACAAATGCTCTAAATTCATGTATCTAGCCACTATCTTCATCAAATTACGACTGCATGAACAATCTGGAACGAGTCTCAAGAATTCCAATTCTTCCCATTTAAAATCAATATATATGAGATACTCATTTCCTCTTGTTTAAGAAAATGTATTTCTTGAAGAGCTGAAATTTTAAAATGATCTACTTAGAAAAAATCTTCCCCAAAAAAACATTTAAATATGAGACACCCATTTCCTCTTGTTTAATAAAATGTATTCTTGAAGAGCTGAAATTTTAAAATGATCTACTTAGAAAAACTATTCCAATTATATCTCTTGCATTGTTGGTGTAAATAGTACTTTAGGCAATCCGAACATTTAAATAGTACTTTAGACAATTCGAACATTGAAAGATCATGTAATCACGGTCCATCTATCCCACGCATCAAAGAGGGGATAATCTTGTTGTCATTCCATCAAATTGTGAAATAACAAGAATCACCCAAGATGTGAAAGGGACTGGATAGAGATTGAAGGACTGGTCCATGATACTTCCATTTTTTAAGTAACACTAAAGAAAAGCAAAATTGTAGAATGAAGGAGGAAGAAAATGGCTACAGCGGAAACAGAACATACCATAATGCAACCATGCCATTTAAACTATGTATATGATATGTAGATGAATGAAAAGTCTGATCGTGAAAACATGCAAAGACCATGTCTTCATACACACTGATACAAGCAGAAGGCTACACATAGACCATACAAAGACAATGTTACCAAAAAACACGGCCTCAAGCGGAAGGCTATCATCGAGACAATAAAACAAAAAACGGCACAAGCTGATATACACAGGAGGCTTGTTCAAAGCAACAAATCAGATAGTATGAAACACATATATAGTATATTAAAAATATTACACACACATATACACATACATATATAAAGTAATCGTTTAAGAACAATAGAGAAATACAGAGATGGCACTAGTTTTTCATTCTTTTGCTGAATTACACACACATACTAGTCTTAAAAAACATAAGAAAAACACCCAATCAAGAGCAGCAACACACGAGTTCAATTGACATTGGACAAAAGAGACATGATACTTAGAAACCACCGCGAAGACGAAGGACAAGGTGCAGGGTAGATTCCTTCTGAATATTGTAGTCTGCCAAGGTACGACCATCCTCCAATTGCTTCCCAGCAAAAATAAGCCTCTGCTGATCTGGTGGGATGCCCTCCTTGTCCTGAATCTTGGCTTTCACATTATCAATTGTATCAGAGCTCTCCACCTCCAATGTAATGGTCTTCCCTGTCAGGGTCTTCACAAATATTTGCATACCACCACGAAGTCGCAACACCAAGTGAAGAGTGGATTCCTTCTGGATATTATAATCAGCAAGGGTACGCCCATCTTCCAGCTGCTTTCCGGCAAAGATAAGCCTCTGTTGATCTGGTGGTATGCCTTCCTTGTCCTGAATCTTTGCTTTCACATTGTCAATTGTATCAGAGCTTTCCACCTCCAAGGTAATGGTCTTTCCTGTCAGAGTCTTCACAAATATTTGCATTCCACCACGAAGCCTCAACACCAAATGAAGAGTGGATTCCTTCTGGATGTTATAATCAGCAAGGGTACGCCCATCTTCCAGCTGCTTCCCAGCAAAGATAAGCCTTTGCTGGTCTGGTGGAATCCCCTCTTTGTCCTGTATCTTTGCCTTTACATTATCAATGGTATCGGAACTTTCAACCTCCAAAGTAATGGTTTTTCCCGTCAAGGTCTTGACAAAAATTTGCATGCCACCACGAAGCCTCAAAACTAAGTGCAAAGTGGACTCCTTCTGAATATTATAATCCGCCAGGGTTCTTCCATCTTCAAGCTGTTTCCCAGCAAAGATAAGCCTCTGCTGGTCTGGGGGAATACCCTCCTTGTCCTGAATCTTGGCTTTCACATTATCAATGGTATCTGAACTCTCCACCTCCAAGGTAATGGTTTTCCCGGTCAAAGTCTTGACAAAGATTTGCATGCCACCCCTTAAACGAAGCACCAAGTGGAGGGTTGACTCCTTTTGAATATTGTAATCAGCAAGGGTTCTTCCGTCCTCAAGTTGCTTCCCAGCGAAAATCAGCCTCTGCTGGTCTGGAGGGATGCCCTCTTTGTCTTGGATCTTGGCCTTGACATTATCAATGGTGTCTGAACTCTCGACCTCAAGGGTAATGGTCTTCCCAGTCAAGGTCTTGACAAAGATTTGCATGCCACCCCTGAGGCGAAGCACGAGGTGGAGAGTGGATTCCTTTTGGATATTGTAATCGGCAAGAGTGCGACCATCCTCGAGTTGCTTACCAGCGAAAATCAGCCTCTGCTGATCCGGAGGGATACCTTCTTTGTCCTGGATCTTAGCCTTGACATTATCAATGGTGTCAGAGGATTCCACCTCGAGGGTGATAGTTTTGCCTGTCAAAGTTTTCACAAAGATCTGCATCTGTACAATCACAAACTAAATCATCAAAAACAGAAACATAAATAGGCACTTCAATCAAACCACAAACCTCAATTCCTCAAAATTAAGGTGTAAAAGAAACTATACAACTTCCAACTAAAAATCAGGATATATATTCCAACACATAAAAAAAATCGATAGCAATCCAAAAGACAGCTCTATCAACACAATCAAAAGAAACAGAAAGATCGGTACGAATACGTTATTATCGATGAGATAAGCTAAAACAAAAAACTGAACCTAAGATGAGAAAGGGAGAGAAGGCATACCTTGAAAGGGGAAAAAATGAATGATCAAGAAACTGCGAGATTGGGGAATTAGGGCTGAGAGATTGAGATTGCAATAAACGATGTATGAAGGAAGAGAATTCTGGGTGGTATTTATAGCTTGGATGCGATGATTCAATGACAAAAATATCCATAAACTAACGAATAAAGACTTGCCACGTGTATGGCGGTGTTCACATCACGATAAGCATTCCATACGCAATGGATTACGTTCTTTCTACACTGCTCTGGCAAATTCTATATTTTGCTTCTTCGTTAAGGACGAATGCTTCCCTCTTAAATTAGTATCTTCGTTGAAATTTCAAAGAAAAAATATGTTTTATTTATTTTTAATTAGAGTAATTATGTAATAGTTATTAAAATAACTGAGAGTTTAAATTATATTATAAATTTATATTATATTAAATATTCAGTAAAAATGTTATAAAACAACTTATAATCACCCTTTCTCTTTTTATTTATTTTTCATTCGTAGTTAGGCTATTTAAGAAATTGATGAGTCTATTATTTGAATACCAATCCAAAATTCAACTATTGTAGCTTGAAATCTAACTTATAGTTCGAAGAACTTAACATTATTATATTAGTTTAGAAATAAATTAAATAGTTTGTTATATAATAAGAATAATTTATAAATTAGATGAACTTCATCGTATCAGTAGTCAATGCAATTACCTGTGTGCAGCCTATATATATATATATATATATCTATATATATATATATATATATTACCTTAATTTAATTTCTATCACTGTCTCTTTTAAAATTAAATTGTATCATTACAATAATCTTTTTTAATCTGAAAAATAATTCAATTTTTAATAATTTTGTAAATTACTCTTTAATGTTATAATAACTAATCTTTATATTTCTTCCTCCAAATTTTAGATTTGTTGGATATTTATATTAATAAACAAATTTTTATTATAAATTTATTTTTTGTTATTATAAATATTTAGAAAGATCTAAATTTAAAATAAAAACGAAAATCAATTTCTCCAGAGTATGAAAAACATACTTAATTTTTAAATTTTTTATTACCAATTTTATATTTTGTGAAACAATATATCTACGTTTAAATTGCGCATGAAAAAAAAGATATTGTTACTTAATTAATAGCAAATTTGTCGTTAAAAAATTGGGTGGAAGCATTTTTTTTTATGCATTACTTCTAAATTTTTTTAACTATAAGCCTCTTGATACAATTGATGCAAGATACTCTATTTATACCATTGAATGTGTACTAGTTAGTTGTTTTTTTATGAAGACAATAAATATACTGCAATAATACCCAGATTAAATATATATTTTTACGTGCTTTTTTTTATTTAAAATTTTTAGCTCAATTTTTATTTGTATATCTAATGAGCATCTTTATCAGTTTTATCAGTAAGAAAAGTTGAGTCAAATAACTCATCCTAAAATTTTTTTTGCTCATTTCATTTTTTTTCTCTCCACTTTCTCTTACGAGCTCTAGTTGTTTTTCAACTAATATGAAAAATAACATTCAATTTGGTCTAAATTTAACATCTCAAAGTAGCTTATCATTATCTCCCTAAATGACAATTTTCTTGAATTATTTTGGATGAGGATTAAATTATCAACATAAATACGTATTTACAATATGTCTTAAGGATATTTCTTCAAAATCATAGGATATAATTTTCTTATATTATGCTCTTAGTATTTCTTTCGGTTCATATAATTTTGTTAAATCTATAAACTTAATTTTTTTTTCTATAAACTTAATTTTTTTTTCTTTAAAATTACATATACCAAAAGTTGTTCAATAAGAGAAATAATCATGTGAATTGTGTCCAACCTTGGAAAAGGAACAAATATCTCAAAATAATCTATACATGTATATTTTCGGAACCTTTTTGTCACTAGTTGTCCTTTAAAGTAATTAATCTCTCTATTAAACTTGTATTTGGTCTTGATACTTATTTTACATAAATGTCTTTTTGATTGTTGTCAACTATTTTAATAACCATGTTTCATTTTTTTATATTACACAATTTTTATTACGAAGGATTTTGTCTACTTTTCACACATGGCATAACAATTCTCTAATTTCTCTTATAATCGTACCTGACATTCTCTATTATCCTATCTAAATATTATATCAAGCAATTAAACATATATACATATAATTTATATGTCCATAATACAATATTGTAAAATAAATTTATTTTTATAGAAATTTTTAAATATATACATCATAAAATAAAATAAAAAATCCAAATTTATATACTACTTCCTCAGTTTCTTATTGCATGTAGTCTCTATTCTCGTGTAATATACAATTATTACAAATTATGAAAAAATAAACACAGACAAGAAAATAGGATAAGATAATATTTATAAAACTTTTAATATAATTCTATAGCAGGTAAATGTTCAACGATCATCTCATGTCTCATAATTAATAATACAACATATTAATCAACAACCAAATATATATTCTTAATTCTCACATAACATTCATTACTCGTGTCAGAAATCCACTAACATACAATAATAGACATTTAACTATACTTTTAGAAGATTCGTGCATTGAAATTAAATTTAGAGATATGCACATGTCATATCACTAAGTTGTCCCCACAACAAAGTCTCGTCATTAGGAAAACTCATCCTCACAAGGTAATTTTTTTATTACCTACATAATATAATTCTTTCTCAAACCACAGGATAGGACATGGAAATCTTCTTCGATTCTCAACACTTAAACACCTTAATCTATATTATGTTAGTGTATCAGGAGAGCCATGATAATCTATTTCACATAGTCCAAAAATTAATACATTCCCATGACATCTCAACATGATACTCTCTCCCTGTAAATAATTATGCTTACATAACAACACATGTTATATCACAATCAAACTATCAATGATTTTCATTCACACATATACGTCCAACTCAATTTAAATACTAACAAATTGAAATTTATCAATCATAACATAATTGAAATTTATCAATCATAACATCATGCAAATGTTCAAATACAATATATTAGCCAAAGATAACAATAGAATGAAAAATAAACACATTTCAACATTAAGAGACGTTTAAACATATATTTTTATCGAAATTCAAAAAACACACTCTCGCCCAGCAAACAATTGGCTCGTTCAGCGAGTTGAGCACATGTTACAATTTAACCAACTAATATTCTACCCACACAGCCAAAGGCATCAACAAAACCAACTATTTTTGGTCGTCCAACAAACAAAATGTTTGTCCAACGACTACTCCATTGGAAGTTTTCATAAAAACACTTCGTTCAACAAAAAGTGACTCGCCCAACGACCAAATCACTAGGAGATTTCATTTAAAAGGCTTGTCTAACGAACTTAGCTCACCCATCTACCAAATCTCTTGGATTTTTAAATAAAATAACACTATAATGACAAAGTGTCCGCTCACTGGCCCTTTGAATCCGGAGATGTAGTTGCGTGTACTGATTCTCATCGAGATTGGGTTGGTCAAATGAAAGTTCGGTTCGCCCAACGATATGCTCTCGTATTTTTAATTCTCTGGGTTTCACCCAATGAGAACATTGCTTGTCCAACAACCAAACCCGTGGGATTAAATTTACCCACGCCTAGTGACCAATGCTCTCAGGTATTTAAAAATATGAAATTCACCAGAAAGAATGGGCCTCACTCAACAAGTATACACAAATCTATAGAGTTATTAATGTTGAACCAAGTGGTGTTCAAACTTTGAAGAATCCAAACCCTTTGAAGGATGTTGAAGCCTTGGTTGTGCTTGGTGTTGCTGTGCTGGTTTAGTATAGTTCTGGGGTAGTTTGAGTATTGTAATCCACCCCTTGATCGAATCTAAAGCATAAGCATCTCAATCTTTGTGAAAGTAAAATGTTTTCAAACTAAGTTAAAACAACCGATTGTTTTGTCGAAACAACCGATTGTTTATACTTAGATGTTTTGAGAAAAAGATTGAAAACTGTTTTTCAAGTGGTTAAGCTGTTAAAACCAAAACAACCGATTGATTCGAGGAAACAACCGATTGTTTGTTTTGGAACCATAACAGAAAAACTGTTTTATCTTTAACTGAGCTTTAAATGATTTAACTGCTTACGCTCCAGTCATTAAATGCTTTGACCAATCTTTTAATGCAATTTAAGAGTTTGTTAAGATTTGATAACAAACTACATCTTTGAATAAATTCAGAAAAATAGTTTTGAGAATTAATCTTTGATAAGTTTTTGCTAAGAGTTTTTGAGTTTTTTCAAAGATCTGAGATTGCTGACAGTTTGTGATTGATCAAAGTCTGTGGAATAGGATTATGCTTGTATTGATTTCAGATTATCTTCTGTAACAAGTTTAATCCTTGTACTCTGTGAAACAAGTTTCGTTTCTGGGTTTACTGAGATTGGCTGTGTGTTCTTGAGAGGATCAAGATCAGCAATCTTAGTGTTGGTGTGTTGGCCAAGAAGAGTGTGTGTCTTGAGGTGTTCAAGGTCATTCTCTTGGTTGTGTTGTAAGTGATCTAGTTGTGATTGCTTAGTGGATTTCCTCAGGGTTTCTGAGAAGACTAGATGTAGCTCTGGGTTTGGAGTGAACCAGTATAAACATCTGTGTGCAATCTCTCTATCCTTAACTCTTTAAATTCAGTTTTGTTTGTTGTTTACCAGTATAAACAACCGATTGTTTCTGTGAAACAACCGATTGTTTTTTTGGTACTGCTGTTTTTAATTGCTATTTTGGCAAACTGAATTTCTTATCAATTGTTTCTTGTGATAATTTCATTCTTGTTTTAAAAGATTGCGAAAACTCTCTTTAAACAATTCACCCCCCTCTAGTTTAAAGCCATCCTTTCTAACAATTGGTATCAAGAGCTTGGTTCTTGAAAGTTATTCAAGTTGATCCTAAAACTGTTTTTAAAATGGCTGATAGACTACCTTTTGGGGAAGGTGATTTAATTAAGAGACCACCTTTGTTTTGTGGTTTGAACTACCAATTTTGGAAAGTAAGAATGAAAATATTTATGGAATCACTTGACAAAGGAATTTGGGATGCAATTGAAAATGGTCATTTTGTCGCAAAGTTTGAAAAAGATGGTTCTGTCATTGAGAAGCCATGGTCTCAATGGACTGATGCAGAAAGCAAAAAGGCCAAATTCGATTGCATTGCCAAAAATATTATAACCTCTGGTTTAAATTCTGATGAGTTTTTCAGGGTCTCTCAATGCAAATCATCAAAAGAAATGTGGGACACCTTGGAAGTCACTCATGAAGGAACAAATGAGGTGAAGAGAGCTAGGAAGCATGCTCTAATCCAAGAGTATGAGATGTTCAGAATGCTTAAAGGAGAAACAATTGCTGAGGTGCAGAAAAGATTCACGCACATCATCAATCATCTCATGAGTCTTGACAAGACCTTTGATAAAGAAGAGCTGAACATCAAGATCTTGGAATGTCTTGATAGAGCATGGCAACCCAAGGTAAATGCTATTTCCGAATCTAAAGATCTAACATCATTAAGTGTTGCTTCTTTGTTTGGAAAACTTAGGAAACATGAGTTAGAGATGAATAAACTCAATGTTAGTGAAGACAAGCACACAAGGAGCATAGCCTTAAAAGCTTCCAAGCACAAAGAAAAACAAGAATCCAGTGATGAGGAAACCTTAGCTTGTTGTCAAGAAAATTCAGCAAATTGCTAAAGAGAAACCGCAACAAAGACAACAACAAAGATAGGTATGGAAACAAGAAATCCAATGATTTTAATTCCAATAACTATACTTGTTTTGGTTGTGGTGAGCAAGGTCATATAAAGGCAGATTGTCCAAACAAGAGCAAGGAGAAAAAGTCTAGCTACAAAGAAAAGAAAAGCAAGACAAAAAGAGTCTACATAGCTTGGGATGAAAATGAGGTGTCATCATCAAGTTCTTCATCAAGTGAAGATGAGAAAGCAAACATCTGCTTGGTTGCTAAAGATGATGATGATTCTTGTAGCTCAAGTAAGGTAAGTTCATGTGCTTCCTTAAATGAACAAAACTACAGTGAATTACTTGAAGCTTTTCAAGAAACTCATGATGAATCTAATAGATTGGTTCTTTCAAACAACCGATTGAAAAATCTTAACAGTTGGCTTGAAAAGAGAGTTAAATCACTTGAATAAGATTTGGAAAAAGCAAAAAGTGATTTTAAAAATTAGAAATACATTTCAAAAACTCTTCTTGCAAGTGTGATACTCTTATTTATGAAAATTGTGAAAACCTTGAAAAGAAAGTGCACTATCTTGTAAGTACTGTGGATAAGCTTTCGAAAGGAAAATCTAACTTTGAGAATGTCTTGGCATCTCAAAACTGTGTTTTTGGAAGGGCTGGTTTAGGCTTTAATCCACAAAACAAACAAGATAAGTTTTCAAAAAGTTTTTCAAGAAAGCCAGAAAAACAACCGATTGTTAAGACGAAACAACCGGTTGTTACATGCTTTTACTGCATGAAGAAAGGCCACTCCGTTAGATTCTGCAAAATAAGGAAATATTCAGTTCCAAGAGGTTTTATGAAATGGATTCCTAAGGGATGTGAAGTTTCTAACTGCAAAGAAAAGCCAAAAGGACCCAAATTTGTAAGGGGACCAAATCTTGTTGCTTGAAATCTTTTTATGCAGGAAAACTAAAGAAAAAGGAGGGACTGAGTCATCTGATCAAGTTCTTGAAGAAAAAGACAGTCATTGAAGCTAAATCAATGCTATGCACAAGACCTCAACAGTGAAAAGAGGCTTCTTGATCATAAAGAACATGGCTCATTGAAGAATTAACATAAGGATAAGACTTTCCTTTATTTGTTCTTAATTTCTGTTTTAAAGTTCTTTCTCGTGGTTAAAAATCTTTTTAATATGCAAAATGTCATCTGCTTTGAACTCTTTCTGTTCATGGTTAAAATTCAAAATCAGTTTTAACTGCTGCAGAAAAACAACCGATTGTTTCTTCGAAACAACCGATTGTTTTAGGTCTGATAGCACTGTGAAGAAATCTTTTTAATTACTATTTTGAATTTCTATCCGTTGCAGATCAATTCAAAGATAGAATCTTGGTCAAAGAATCTATGTTGAAACTAATCACGTTCAGAGAGAAGTTACAACAGTCATAAAGGAATATATTCCAAAATCTAGGAAATTCAAGAGCCTTAATGACTAGTCAAAGATCACATGTGAAGACCATGTGATTTTCAAATTTTTCTGACGTTTTCTGTGCAGGACAGAGTCAAGTCCTCTCTCTCTGAAAATCAGGTACCCACACATATCATTGAATGTTAATTAATTCTTCTTCTGCTATAAAATTTGGTGCAGCTGATCTCTTCCACAAGAACAACCAATTGCAACATCTCTTGCAAAAATCTATGAAGTGAGCTCTTCTCCGTTTTCTTCTTTGCCATCATGGAATCAACTCCTCCCACCTCAAAGAGAGTCAAAACTAGAGCTGTAAGGTCTGGAGGAAGGCTAGAAGGCTGGTTTTCTGGAGACAATGATCTTATTGAGAAGTATAGGTATGAAACAAGTATCAAGAAGATAAACAACCCTAAGGTTATGTGCTTTGATTGGCTGAAAAGTCAAAAGCTTGATAATGTGAGAAGGCTGCTCAAGGATCAATCTCTCAGAAAGTTCCTGGAGATGAAGGGAAACATATATCCAGATTTGGTGAGGGTGATCTACACAAACCTAAAGTTTGAGGGAAACAATCTAGTTTCTCATGTGAAAGGTGTAGACATGGAGATAACTCATGAAGTATGGACTGCTGTTGCTAGTCTCAAGTTCTCTGGCCTTAGAATCAACAAAGGAAATCTTGGAGTAGTGGAGGATTTTAACAAAATCCAATACTACAAGAGTTGCTTGAAGAATCAACATACTCAAGTGAGAACATGCTCGGTTGGAGGTCTAAAACTTGATGAAAGATTGTTTGCTCTCATTGTGACTTGGATTCTAACTCCAAGGGGGAGTAATCATTTTGTTCTTACTGAGGAAGATATGGTATATATTTTCTGTATCATGAAGAAGATCAAAATCAATTGGATCCACATCATCAAAGAGCACATGCAAAAGGCTATGAGGTTAAGTGACTATCACTATCCATATGCTGTTTTAGTATCTAAATTTCTACTCTATTTTGAAGTGAACCTTGAAGATGAAACTTCTGAGTTGGTCAAGTCAACTCAAGAGTTGAACAATGGATCACTCAGCAAAATGGGTTTTACCAAAGTAGGTGGAAAATGGATTAGCAAAGATGGTGACCATGATGCCTCAACTAGTGTTGCTGCTGATCTTGAACAAGATGAACCTGCTGATATGGATGTTTAACATGAAGATCCACCTGAAGATTATCAAGATGCTGGACCTAGTGCTGATGCTGGAAATCAGGAAGATGGAATGCCAACCATGTCTTCTTTTGAAAGATACATGGTCAATAGGCTTGATAGTTTTGGGGAGAACCAAAGGAATCTTCATGATCTATGTGTAAGCAACTTCTAGAGCATTGATAACAGGTTCAACAGCATGGATGCACGCTTCGTGACTCTAGATGAACAAATTGAAGCTGTCCAGAACCAAATCTTTGATCTTCAGTTTGTTGATGATGATGAATGAAGAAAAACAACCGATTGTTTCTTCGAAACAACCGATTGTTTTTAGGTGTTATATCTGTTTTTCAATTTTTTCTTTTCTTTTGCTGTTGCTGCCTTAATTCTGATGTAATCAAAACAATATCTTGTTTTATTTCTTCTCTTTGTCTATTTGTGAAGACAAATAGGAGGAGATATATGTTGTGTTTAAGTTTAAGTTTCTGTTTTTTAGTTGTTAAAACAGTTTGGATGAGTAATATTTTTTTGATATTTAGCTCTGAAGTTTATTACTGTTTATCTGTGCTAACCAAATATCAGAAGTTCTATGCTTTGTTCAAAATTGTATCTTGCAGGAACTGCTTCAGATTCAATCAGGTACAACACAAGCATCAGGGATTTGTCTTCATCAAATAGGGGGAGATTGTTGAACCAAGTGGTGTTCAAGCTTTGAAGAATCCAAACCCTTTGAAGGATGTTGAAGCCTTGGTTGTGCTTGGTGTTGCTGTGCTGGTTTAGTATAGTTCTGGGGTAGTTTGAGTATTGTAATCCACCCCTTGATCGAATCTAAAGCATAAGCATCTCAATCTTTGTGAAAGTAAAATGTTTTCAAACTAAGTTAAAACAACCGATTGTTTTGTCGAAACAACCGATTGTTTATACTTAGATGTTTTGAGAAAAAGATTGAAAACTGTTTTTCAAATGGTTAAGTTGTTAAAACCAAAACAACCGATTGATTCGAGGAAACAACCGATTGTTTGTTTTGGGACCATAACAGAAAAACTATTTTATCTTTGACTGAGCTTTAAATGATTTAACTGCTTACGCTCCAGTCATTAAATGTTTTGACCAATATTTTAATGAAATTTAAGAGTTTTTTAAGATTTGATAACAAACTACATCTTTGAATAAATTCAGAAAAATAGTTTTGAGAATTAATCTTTGATAAGTTTTTGCTAAGAGTTTTTGAGTTTTTTCAAAGAGCTGAGATTGCTGACAGTTTGTGATTGATCAAAGTCTGTGGAATAGGATTATGCTTGTATTGATTTCAGATTATCTTCTGTAACAAGTTTAATCCTTGTACTCTGTGAAACAAGTTTCGTTTCTGTGTTTACTGAGATTGGTTGTGTGTTCTTGAGGGGATCAAGATCAACAATCTTAGTGTTGGTGTGTTGGCCAAGAAGAGTGTGTGTCTTGAGGTGTTCAAGGTCATTCTCTTGATTGTGGTGTAAGTGATCTAGTTGTGATTGCTTAGTGGATTTCCTCAGGGTTTCTGAGAAGACTGGATGTAGCTCTGGGTTTGGAGTGAACCAGTATAAACATTTGTGTGCAATCTCTCTATCCTTAACTCTTTAAATTCAGTTTTGTTTGTTTTTTACTGGTATAAACAACCGATTGTTTTTCTGGTACTGCTGTTTTTAATTGTTGTTTTGGCAAACTAAATTTCTTATCAATTATTTCTTGTGATAATTTCATTCTTGTTTTAAAAAATTGCGAAAACTCTCTTTAAACAATTCACCCCCCTCTAGTTTAAAGCCATCCTTTCTAACAATTAATTTGATCCAAGTGACTCAAACTGGTCTTTTAGAGCATTATCTACTTGTCTTCGAAAACAATTACTCTAATGTGAATCACTTACTCCAAATTCAGAGTTTTACTATCTTACTCATATAAACATACATCTATAATTAAACAACCATCATTTTTTTAAATTAGTTCTAAACTTATACATCGTTTAGGAACAATTAACACTTCATTAATCATACAAGTTATACTTTAACATTCGCAACCATGCTCAACCATACAAGTTATACAAGATATACTAACACATGCTCAATCAGTTCTAAACACATAAATTTTGTTTCGTATCTAACTTAGGATGTTGTTGAAAGATAAAATTAGTATCGCATACCTAATTGGATATCCCAAAAAAGTTCCAACTTCAAAATACATAAAGATAACATAACCTACACTACAAAGTCTTCATTAATAATCAGATCACATCACTATAACTCTAAACTAGCATTTTACATCACGTTACATGAGTGAATATGGCGGCACATGGGGTGTATTTGGGTTTGGCACAAGCCCAAATTATACTACATACACCCTCATCTAGCTTATTCTTCTATTTGAACCCCCAAAGTGAGCTCAATTTATTTACTTAAACTATTCTTGTAAAAGGACTAGAAGGAAGAACAGGTTATATTTCAGTCCATGTTTGGTTATTCTGCTGAGGCTCTTCAAAGGTTTGGTGGGATCTTGTCTTTGTATGCTAGGTGTGAAGTGTTTGTGGTATCCTTGGTCATGTCCTTGTTGAGTGGGGTTGTATCATTTTGTTTTAATGAGTAATGATGTATTGGAGTACTTTTGATATTGATAAGATTTGTATGATTTGAGGTCACAAATTTAGGATTATATGTGAACCATTGTTTGATTTGTGTATTAATTTTTGACAACAACTACAAGAAAAAAAAGTTTTAACGAAGGTTAATATAACCCCAAGAATGGAATTAATTAACGGAGGTTCTTTTAACCTTCGTTAAGTTCTAAATGTTTATTCTAAAACCTCGTTAAAATAACGGACACTTTTTTATTTTCTAACCTTTGGTAAGTTCCAAAAGTTAATTCTAAAATCTCAGCAAAATAACGAAGATATTTTTAACCTTTATTAAGATCCAAAGGTTTATTCTAAAACTTTAGAAAAATAACTCATGGTATTTTATGGAGGCTTTGAAATCCATGATATTCTATGAAGGTTCTTAAACCCATGGTTTTAATGGGGGTTTTGAAAGACATTTCTTGTGCTTTAAAAAACCCTTGTGTAACATTTTTCCCAGAGATGGTTTAACGGAGGAAACTACAATCCTAGGTAAATGAATTAATGGAGATTTTAACCTTTGGTAATGTAAAATTAAACCCCATTAAAACCATTTTTTTCTTGTAGTGACCTATGTTGTATCAGAGATCTTTTTGTTTCACTAATGGTCTAAGTCATATAGATATTAGGTGGTGAGAGACTTAGGGGGGAAAGGGTCTTCCACATCATGACATATGTAAATACACAACTTGGATAGTATTAAAATTACCTTGATCCATTACTCTTGGGTTCACTTGTTAATCTAAGTTTTTTATTAAATTAAATGTCATTCTCTCGTGAGACATGTTTGATACGGTATTTCAGAATGCGTGAGTTCATATTCTACTTATTGAATATCCTTGATGTATAGATCCATAAGTGATTTATATGGTTGTTGGATTTTGATATTTGAATGAAATTGAAGAGAGAGAGAGAGAGAGAGAGAGAGAGAGAGAGAGAGAGAGAGAGAGAGAGAGAGAGAGAGAGAGAGAGAGAGAGAGAGAGAGAGAGAGAGAGAGAGAAACAATTATAGAAATCATGGTAATTTCAATACTACATAGATCGTGCATCTACATATATCACGGTGTGTAAGAACACTTGCTCAACTTTTCATCGTCATCACATGATATCTTAGTCTTTGTAACTTAAATCGTCAGTGTGAAGTAAAGAGATATATGCTAGAATAATGGTTTCAATACTTAATACATAATCAAAATAACAGTTCACAAATTAGCCCAATTGGATAACCTGATTTTCATACTATATACATCATTTAAGAATTTCACAAATTAATTTACTATACAAACTAATATTTACTTTATATTTATAAAAGTATTCATACATAATTCAATTCATTGAAGAGACAAAAAAAGTTCTCTTTTTAGCTTGAGTGAGAGTGATCTTACTTGAGCTCAAGAGCAAAAATTTAGCTGATAGTGGCTTTTTGGAGTTGTTTTCGGTTGAGCAAGAATCTATAAAAATAAGTTTAAATGCAAATTTATTTCACTTGAGCGATAATTATCTCACATTAGCAAAAATATTAGAAAATTAACCTCTACAAGAGCATAACCCATTTTTAAAGTTGTATCTGAAACCATTTTAACAAATACAAGTATCGAGTGTAGTAATCTAACACAAATACGTTAATACACAACAAATTTGATTCATTCAACTACACAAATTTCATTTCAAAACTCAAATACTAAAAACATATTAAAAAACACACAACCTCTCCTAGAACATCAAGAAATGTGACCATACACTTTCTAAAACCCAAATTCTTTGTGTTAAGTTCTACCAAAAACATAATTAGATTCAAAGCTAAAGTAAGGTACCCAAGCATAACATAATCTCAGTACATCATAAAAAAAAAAATTGAGATCATCACTTTTATCAATTGACTCCACCAAGACTGATGAAAAACTCATACGAAAAAATAGAGAACAAGAAATCTTTAGAGTAAATCACAGTTTTATGTTTGAAAATCTGATCATATAAGATTGATTCCTAATTCCTCAACTACTCTAATAGGCGACCAAATTTTTGAAATATTAAAGGGAGAAAAAAATGGATAATCTTTTGGATGGAGGATTTTAAAATTGTAAAGGATTCTTATACAAGAAATTTCATGTTTATCTTGTGGATATTTATTTTACATGGATTAAAATTAAGAAATAAATTTTGAGTTACACATGAATTTTATTTACTATTTTTACATAAAGATTTTAGCTAATGTTATTATTAAAAAATTGAATATGAAAAATATGGCAATTGTTTTGGGGTTGCGAAAAGCCTAAGCTATTATTGAGTCCCCTTTGTCTCATTCGTCCACACACTGCAATTATAATTTATTTTGTCAATTGATGAATGTTATATTCATTTATTTGTTTTATTTATTGACAAAGTACTTTAGAAAACATTGATAAATAAATACAATAGATGTAAACAATTGTGGTTGAAAAAAATACATGAATGCTTAAATGATAAATGAGTAAAAAGTAAATGTTTATAGTTTTGAAACCTATGATATATTACGGAGGTTGTATAATGATGAAACCCTGAATGATTGAGCATCCACTAAGCTAGCCCAACCTTCTAGAAGGATGACCGGGAGCATGACACAGGACTCAGGGCTAAGTCAAACTCATTCCATAGCAAGTGACTCGGAGCCCATTATGCCTCAAAGGACTACCAAGAGCAGAGCACAAATTATTGGACCTGAGCACCAACTATTTTCTCTGTTTTGTATTTCTGTAGAATAGGATTTAAATAGCATAAATTGGGCTTATACCAGGCCCAAATTAAACCTAGCTTATAGAAAAAGTCCCCCATGTGTCGCCCAAGTCACACCTCTCACATTAAGCACATGCTTAAATGTGAGAAACATGACTCTCCTAGATCCACTATTAGTAGTGCCTAATTAGAGGCTTAGTTAAGCTTAATTTGAATTTTAATTTCCCTCCCTTTTCTAATTCACATGACACCTTAGGCTATAAATAAAGTGTCTTGCTTCATGTAATGGACACTAGAATTTGAGTAAAGAAACTTTGTTGGAGTGAATCTCTGAGTAGCTATTTTTCCTCTGAGTCTTATCTTGCCAAATAGTGCTTCGAGTGGCAACTTCCTTCATAACTCATCTTGGAGCTCTCCTCCCCCAAGTGGCATGAATCTACCACCCTTCCACCACCATGGATGTCTATAACAACATAAGTCTTCCATTCCTCTTATCTCTTTTCACTCTCTTCCAATTTCGTCAATTGTCTCTTATTTTGAATGTGTAATTTCCGTTTCAATTTTTTCATTGTGGGTGTCTTTTCCTTTTGCTAATTGAATTGAACCTTCACACTTACTTAAGCACTTGTTAAGTTCGTGTCTAGTGGCGGTCCTCCCTTAGTCTTCACCATATTTTGTAATCAAAATCCTAATCCAAGAGAAACCAAAAAATCGATGTTTGTGTTTACTAAATCATCTCACATCATGAAACTTATGGTGTTTTACAGAGGTTTTGAAACCTATGACATTTCACAGAAGTTTTGAAACCTATGATATTTTACGAAAGTTCAGAAACCTATGCTATTTTATGGAGGTCCTGAAACCCATGGTATTTTACAAATGTTTTGAAACGCATGATATTTTACGAAGGTTCTGAAACCTATGATACTTAACGGAGGTTTTGAAACCTATGGTATTTTACATATGTCTTAAAACCCATTGTATATTATGTGGGTTTAAAAAAACCCGGGGAACATGTTCCTTAGAGGTGGTTTAGCGGATGAAACTGCAACCCTGAGTAAATTACTTAATAGAGGGTTTTGTTAGAATTATAGGGCTAAAACAAGAGGGGGTGAATTGTTTTTGAAAGATTTTCGCAAGTAATGAAGGTAGAGTGAAAGGCTATGAAGAATTAATCAATGGAAAATTTGTTCAGCCAAATATAAAACTGCTTTTAAGCTTGATGCAGAAAATCAATCTATTGTTTTTAAGAAACAACCAGTTGTTTTTATCAGCAGTTTATAAAAACAAAGTTAAAGCAGTTTAAAGAGTGTAAGGATAGAGAGATTCACACAGAATGGTTATACTAGTTCACTCAACACCTCAGCTACATCCAGTTCTCAAAAGCCACTGACAATACACTATGTAATCAACCCTAGATTACAAGCTACACACACCATGAGTAATGATCTTTAACTGATGTGAGTTGAATCAAGCATAGACACTTTTCAGCATATGAACACAACAATATATGTGAAGAAAGACAACAGTTAAGAGTTAAAAAACAAGGACAAACAATTAGGAACAAGTGGAGGAACTTAAGGAATCATCATTGAAGTACAAAGCCTTCTAATAGATGAACCAAACTCAAGATTGAGTGCCATTCCACAATGAACCGAAACAACAAAAGGCACATGAGAAGTGTGACTTGCTTTCCTACTTTGGCACCTCCTAAAACTATATCTACACCTACTCTTTTATGTCACATGGAAGGTGTGACTTTGTTTTGTACATTAGCACCCTTTATTTAATATCTACACCTTCCTTTTAAAGTTCTACTAAAAACTACACAAAAGTAATTACAAAAAGAGACATCCATTGATGCTCATTTATTAATGCTTGGCCTTGCTCCTCATGTGTTGGGCTTGGGCTTCTTGGGCTTGAGCCTCATCTTTTGAAAAGACTAGTTAGAAGAACTTTAAATGTTTTGGCCCTTGTCCATTCCTCCTATTAATAGCATCTTTTTTATTCTCATCATGAACCCCTCAAGAACACACACCATCCTTGGCAAAAATTACACTAAGAATGTTAATCTTGATCCTCTCAAGATCACACAACACTTCTTGGCAACATCAGTACAGAAATACAAAGGGAATCCAAATTTTCATTGTTACTATTTTTAATTGATTCCATTCCGTAACCCTAAATTTCGCATTATACTCTTAGTTCTATTTGAAATCATATCAATATCTAAATTAGCTACCAAGATTTTAGCTACTAATATTTTTAATTGCTCCTCATGTGTTGGGCTTGGGCTTCTTGGGCTTGAGCCTCATCTTTTGAAAAGACTAATTAGAAGAACTTTAAATGTTTTGGCCCTTGTCCATTCCTCCTATTAATAGCATCTTTTTTATTCTCATCATGAACCCCTCAAGAACATACACCATTCCTTGACAAAAATCACACTAAGAATGTTAATCTTGATCCTCTCAAGATCACTCAACACTTCTTGGCAACATCAGTACAGAAATACAAAGGGAATCCAAATTTTCATTGTTACTATTTTTAATTGATTCCATTCCGTAACCCTAAATTTCACATTATACTCTTAGTTCTATTTGAAATCATATCAATATCTAAATTAGCTACCAAGATTTTAGCTACTAATATTTTAGATTCTAAATTAGTCTCTAATAGGGACTAATTTAGAATATAACTAATTAGTAGATAAAACCTTAATAGCTAATGATTAGATACCAATTTAGAAACTACTTTATAAATTTTTATTAATAATAGAAACTACTTTAGACACCAATAATTTTTTTAGTTTATAAAATGGTCTTTAATTTAGTAAATATAGTAACTAATTATTTTTGTCTCTTAAATTAGTTTATATTTCATATCTTTATTAATTAGGAAAAAAAATTATTTTTTAATTTTCCAAAATTTTATCAATAAATTTTGTTTTTATTTCTTTAGTTATTCATATATGTTTTGAAATCATCGCATGTAATGTAGTATCTTCCAATCATTCACTTTCTATTTTTACTTGCATTTAAAATTTTCAAACCTTTATACAAGAACACTTCAAGAAAGAAGAAAGAAGGTAATGAAAAAAAATGAAGTAAAAATTGAATAACAGGACAAAAAAGATTCCATTAAATACTGCAAATTGTGTGTTCCAAATGCAGTCTCCATATTGATGGTTTTTTTCTTAAAATTTATCATCGGTCAAAGCCAATGTGTCAAAAACACCATAGACAAGACAATTACAATATAAAGCTACGAAGAGAGCATAACATGGACATGGACAAGACTTTTAGCACTCTATCTCATTAACACTTGTTGATTCACAATTTTGTACTAAGTATTCCAGAACCGTATTTACTTCATATTTAGATGTCATATTGCTATTAAAACCCATTTTTATTTTGAATGATTCCAATCTAGCAAAGTAGGGAGGTTGTGTTGGGTTTAATAGTGCCAAAGTTCAAGAGGGGGGGGGGGGGGGGTGAATTGACCTTTTAAAACTTTCTCGCAGAAACAGTGTTTAACACAGTTTTACAGAAAATAAATCGATTTATGTGAAAATGAACAGATTTATTTCAGCACTGTTTTTGTTTGAAAAGCTTTTAATTCAGCAAGGTTAATCACAAGATTATGCAGATAGAATTTCCAGATGCACACACACAGATATCAGATTGAAATGCAGTGTAACACAAAAACAGCAAACCTTAATTCCAATTCGTGTGATTTAGGTTCAATTAAGGGCTTGACAATTAGTGAGACAATCTATTACACACAACCTGTTTTATTAGCCTTTAACAGATTATCAGTGTTCTTATTGAAACCAAACAGTTTTTCAGAAATCAAGAACAATGAATCCCATAACAGCAAGCTTCAACTTTAAGTAATTGTTTAAGGTTCAATTAATAGCTTTGACAATTTCTTGAGTAACCTATCACAGCCAATCTGTTCCAATGGCTTTTAGCAGATTATATATGTTCTTATCAGATTCAAACAACTTTTTCAGAAATTAAGAACAGTATGCACAGTGCCCAGAAAGAACAGATTTATTTTCAATTGAACAGATTTATTTCTTTGTTGTTTTATCAATTATGCAGAAACGAAATTGCAGAGAGTGAGAGAGAATGAACACAAGCAGTTATACTGGTTCACTCAACTGAGCTACATCCAGTCTTCACCAACAACAGGTGGAAATCACTAACACACAGTACAACCAAGTACAATTACCACTGTTCTTGAAACCTACAAGAACTTAGGTACTCTTGCTGAAAAAACCTATTTCAGCACACACACACCCACTCTTCAAGAACACCTATCAAGAAAAGTGTTCAACCAAACAATTACAAGAAATGAGAAGTGAAACGACTACACCTGATTGAGGATACACAGATCTGCCTTAAACCAGTAGGCAAGATTGCTAGAACAGTAGCAGCACCTCACACCAAGCTTTTGGAACCAAACCAAGAACAAGCACTTTGTGATTTTTGAAATCTTTGAAGAACAAATGCTAATCCTTTGTAAACTTTTGATTCTCTGCTGTTAAACTCGTTTTTGCAAATGTATGAACTGATTGAATTGTTGTTAAACTCAGAAAACAAGTTTGCATTTTATAGAAAACCAACTTATAACAGATTTTTGAAAAACAGTTAAAGCTGTTATAAAATGAACAAATTGAAAATAAAATGAACAGATTTATTTTCAAAAAACAGTTAGAGAATCTGTTAAGTGAGGAGACTTAGTCAACCATTCTGGTGCAGAGATAAAACTGAAAACGTTTAAGCTTGTCATGGCACCAGAGACAAAAAGAATCTATTCATTTACAGATGAACAGATTTATTTTTCAAAACGAAAACAGAGAAAGTTTAACTATTTAAAACTCAGTCGTTTTGAAAGGAAGAAGACTTAGTCAAAATACCTGATGCACAAAATCCAATTTTCACAAGACTTAGCCAAGGCATCAGTGTAAAAATGAATCTGTTTATTTAGGAAAGAACAGATTTATTTTTATGCAGTAAACGTGTTTTTTGTAAAACATGTGAAAAACAGTTTAAGAAAACTTATGCTTGTTCTTATCACATGGCCAGTGGTTATGAGGTGAGTTACTCAGCAAAAAGCCCACTCTTAGACAACCTCTAAGCACTACCTAAGACATACTTAAAGCAAAGCAAAAAACAAATGAAATGTACATATAAGTCTTCATCAAACACTACATATAAGCCTTCATCAAACACAATCTTGAAGGGGCTGCTACCATCTTCAACAATCTCCCCCTGTTTGATGGAGACAAATCCCCATAGCTAACCTCATAGCTTTGTTGCTTTAAGTACCTGCACTGCACCAGATTTTAAACCAAAAAAAAAAAACAGCAGTATTGCATAGCATAAGACATGGTTTTAAGGTGCATAATTAACTCCCTGTTTCAGCTAGCTTCACCTAGCATGGTGAGCTATTTTTCTCCCCCTTTGGATTCATCAAACAACATATAAGCATAGGGAGTAAAGGGATATAAAGCAGAAACCATAATCATAATAGTTCAGAAACAGAAAACCAAATTGTTCAGCATTAAAGAAACTTGAAAACTGATAAAGAAAGCATTAAAAGCATAAAACTACTGATCCTTGTAGTAAAGCTCTGCAAGTTGTGCCTGAACCCCTTCAATCTGATCATCAAGGTGTTGAAACCTTGCATGAGTAGTCTCAAAGTACGCCCTTTGTTCTGCTGACATTACATCAAGACGATACAACACTTGCCTCTCAAACATAGACATTGGTTCTCCTCGGTATTCTGGAGCTTGATAGGCAACAATGGCATTTGCAGCAACTTCTTCATGTTCAGATTGGGTAGTAGGTGAGTCATCATCCATAGGAACAGCTTCATCCTCATCCTCATGTTCTGCTTGAGGGTCCTTCTCCTTGAGAACCACCCACTTGTCTTCAATTTTGTGAAAACCCATTTTGGTGAGAGTTGAATTATCAATCTCACTTACAACTTTGATAGGGTCGTTTCTCTCATTTGTAACATCAACACCAAAGTAATCAATTAATTTGGAAACAAGAATAGCATAGGGAAATCGGTAATCAGCCAACCTTTTTGACTTGAGCATGTGTTCATTGACAATGAACACCCAGTTTACCTTAATCTGGTTCATGATGCAATATAGGAGAATGAGATCCTCTTCATGTAAGACAGCATGGTTTGTCCCTCTAGGAATCAGTTGCCATGCTATGATGTATGCAACTAGGCGTGGAGTGAGGTTCAAATGCCCAGCATGGAACCTGTTTATACTCTCTATAGGATTCCTCATGCAACTCTTATAATATTGCAGCTTGTTGAATTCTGAAATTCCACTGGTATTTCCCTTTCCTACTTTCAATCCAACATATTTTATTCCAGCCACAGAGTTCCACACCTCACTTGTGATCTTCATCTTAATTCCTTTCACATAAGAGACAACATTCTTCCCATCCAATGTGAGGTTAGTGTAAAACACCTTAACCAAGTCAGGATATACATTACCCGTTAATTCTAGCAGCTTTTTCAGTTTCTGGTGCTTCAACACAGCCCTTGTTTCTACCAGTTTTTCAGATTTCAGCCAGTTGAAATCTAGCACCTTGGGTATGTTGATCTGCTTCCTGCTTGTCTCGTGAATGTAGGCATTGATGCCTTCTTCGTTTCCAGCGAACCAACTTTCTAGTACACCTTGAGAAGTGGTTTGCTTTCCCTTGCTTTTCTGTTTTTGTCTTGAAGACGAAGCCATGTTTGAACCAGAAAATATTTCTTGTTTCTAATGGTGAGAATCAAAGAGAGGCAGCCAATGTGGGTAGCAAATATTCACACAGATTTATAGTAGAATAAATGGATTGATATGGCAGTTATGAGTGGATATGCATGAAGATTTTTTGCTCTGAATTTGTGCAGAGAATCTTTGAAAATATGCACCAAATATTTAGGGTCACGATGCATACACTCAAACTCTTATTGAGCACCCAAACCATCAAATCGATTACATAACCATGACCAAAACCGTCAAAGGTACAAAGGTTAATGCCCACTAAGTCAGTCAAGCAGTCAAACAGTCAAAGATCAGAGATTCTCTTTCCTAGTCATCAATGCATATCAGTGCAGAAAATAAACACATTCAATTACGAATAAACAGATTTAATTTTTCACTGCTAGGCACAATTGACATTTATAATACCCAATTCATTAAGCAGAAAATTAAACCTATCTTTGGCTAATGGTTTTGTGAACAAATCAGCAAGTTGTAAATCAGTACCAATGAATTTAATATCACATGTTCCATTAGATATGTGTTCCCTTAGAAAATGATGCCTAATTTCAATGTGTTTGGTTCTTGAATGCATAACAGGATTTTTAGTTAAGTTGATTGCACTTGTATTATCACACAGCAGAGGTATATGGTTAAGTAAGATACCAAAATCATTCAATTGTTGTCTTAACCATATAGTTTGAGCACAACAACTCCCTGCTGCAATGTATTCTGCTTCAGCAGTGGAAAGAGCTACACAAGCCTGCTTTTTGCATTGCCATGAGATCAAGCTTGATCCAAGCAAATGACAGGTTCCACTTGTGCTCTTCCTATCAATTTTGCAACCTGCAAAATCTGAATCAGAATAACCAGTTAAGCTTAATGAAATATTACCTGGATACCACAAGCCAACTTCTTTAGTTCCTTGCAAATACTTCAAAATCCTTTTGACAGCATTGTAGTGTGATTCTTTAGGAGCAGATTGAAACCTTGCACACATGCACACTGCAAACATTATATATGGCCTGCTGGCAGTGAGATACAGTAGTGATCCTATGAGTCCTCTGTATTTGGTTTCATCAACAGAAATTCCAGCTTCATCATGATCCAAATGACAGCTTGTTGAGAAGGGCGTGCTGATTGGTTTACACTTGTCCATTTCAAATTTCTTCAGCAGATCCTTGCAGTACTTAGCTTGACTTAAGAAAATGCCATCCTTGAGTTGTTTGACCTGCAAGCCTAGAAAATAGTTCAACTCACCCATCATTGACATTTCAAACTCACTCTTCATGACTTTCACAAAAGCTTCACACAATTCTCCATTGTTTGATCCAAAAATGATGTCATCCACATATACTTGGACTAGAATTGAGTCATCTCCTTTTTTCTTAATGAACAAGGTCTTATCTGATGTGCCTCTGTCATAGCCTTGTGAGGTGAGAAAATCACTTAGCCTCTCATACCATTGCCTAGGAGCTTGCTTGAGTCCATAGAGAGCCTTTTGGAGTTTGAACACATATTCTGGATGTTGATGGTCTTCAAAACCTGGTGGTTGTGAAACAAATACCTCTTCATTTATATAGCCATTTAGAAAGGCACTTTTCACATCCATTTGAAATAGCTTGAACCCTTTAATGCAGGAGAAGGCAAGCAGCAGTCTAACAGCTTCTAACCGAGCCACTGGTGCATATGTCTCATCATAGTCTATTCCTTCTTCTTGATTGTACCCTTTAGCTACAAGCCTAGCCTTGTTTCTGGTGATCACTCCATGCTCATCCATCTTGTTTCTAAATACCCATTTTGTTCCGATTACATTCATCTCAGGTATTCTAGGAACAAGAGTCCAGACCTCATTAAGAGCAAACTGATTTAGTTCCTCTTGCATAGCTAAAATCCAGTTGCTATCCTTGAGAGCTTCATTCAAATTCTTGGGTTCAACTTGAGATACAAAGGCCATTGCTTCACAGAAATTGTTCAAGGATTTTCTAGTTGACACTCCTTTCTCAATGTTTCCAATGACATTATCAAGGGTTAAGTCTCTTGGGGTTTTCCACTCTTTTGGCAAACCTGCAGCTGCAGTAGATTCTTGTATAGCATGTGTATCAGCAGTATCAAAATGAATCGATTCATTTTGATTTAAAACAGATTTAAATTCATTACTGTCAGGGTCATCAGCAGCAGTTTTAGATATACTATGATCAGTTTCATAAAAAACAACATGCATTGATTCTTCTACTATAAGCAACCTTTTATTGAAGACTCTATATGCATGACCATTCAAAGCATAACCAATGTGCACACCTTCATCAGATTTAGCATCAAACTTACCAAGATTTTCTTTGCCATTATTCAATACAAAGCATTTACACCCAAATACTCTAAGGTGACTCACACTAGGTTTTCTGCCCTTATACAATTCATATGGGGTTTTCTTAAGAATTGATCTTATTAAGGTTCTATTTAAGACATAACCTGCAGTATAAACAGCATCAACCCAAAAATACTTAGGTAGCTTAGATTCATTTAACATAGTTCTAGCAAGTTCCTCTAGTGATCTATTTTTCCTTTCAACTACACCATTTTGTTGGGGTGTCCTAGGGGCTGAAAAGGTATGAGCTATCCCATGCTTCTCACAAAACCTCTCAAACTTAGCATTTTGAAACTCTCCCCCATGATCACTTCGAATTGATTTAATGTAGCAATCATTTTCATTTTGCAGAATTTTTGCTAATTTCTTAAAGGCAGTGTAAGCATCATGTTTATGTGCAAGAAATAGAGTCCATGTAAATCTAGAGTAATCATCCACAACAACTAAAGCATACAAATTTCCAGCCAAGCTAGCAACTCTAGATGGACCAAATAAGTCCATATGTAACACATCCAATGGATTTTTTGTAGAGACAATATCCTTTAACTTGAAAGAGGATTTGATTTGTTTACCTTTCACACAAGCATCACAAAGCCTGTTGTCCTGAAATTTAATGTTAGGCAAACCAGAAACTAAATCTTTAGATTTCAATTTATTCAAGTGATTTGTGTGTATGTGAGCTAACCTCCTGTGCCACAACCAAGACTCATCACTTCTGGACAGCAAGCACTCATTTGAAGAGTTAGTTTCCATGATATTCAACAGATAAATGTTATTCACTCTCTTACCAGTAAACAGTGCCTTACTAGATGAATTACTTGAGATTGTGCAGCCACTTGACTCAAAATTCACTTTGTATCCTTTGTCACAAAGCTGACTTATGCTGATAAGACTATGCTTGAGTCCTTCTACATACAACACATTCTCAATGGTTGTTGAATTCCCTGTTCCAACAGTTCCTCTGCCCAAAATCCTCCCTCGGTTATTATCACCATAGGTTACATGTCCTTCTGCTTTGAGCTTTAAGCTGGTGAACTTTGTAAGATCTCCAGTCATATGCTTGGAACAGCCACTGTCCAAGTACCACTGGTTTTTCTTGCTGCCAATCTGCAAAACAGAATAAAAAAAATATACAAATGGTACCCTTTTCAGTATAGGGTCCAGCACAGATTAAAACCTTCTCTTTGGTAGCCATTTTGCTAAGTTCTTAGGAACAAGATGCTTTCTAGCAATGCAAGACCTAGATGTATGACCAGATTTCATGCAGTAAAAACAGGTTACATGAGATGCCTTTTTGCCACTGTTAAAAGCTGAAAAAACTGATTTTGCTGGAACAAAAAAACTTGAAAGCTTTTTGACATTGGTTGTATTTCCAGGGGTATAACCAAGTCCATTCTTATTGAAAACAGCATTCTGTGATCCAAGGAGAGACTCAAGGTTTTCTCTTCCCTTGGTGAAATTGGAAAGGGTTTTCAGCAAATATTCCACTTGTTTTTCCAATCTTTTGCAGTTTTCACAGTTTTTAATAGAGGCATGCAAGCAAGTCAGTTCAAGGCTTACCAAATCTGTTTTGGCCTTATGCAATTCTTCCTCAAGTGTTTTTACTTTAGGTGCAAGCACATTATTTACCTTTTGCAGCTTATTGCATATTACAGCTAGCCTATTTGCTTCATCATGTGTTTCCTTGAAGGCAGCAAGCAAATCATCATAGTTATCAGAATCAGCAGAAAAATTACTTACTGAATCAGAACTTGACTCCTCATCCTTCATCATGAAACACAAATTGTTCTCCTCATATTCTGTTGAAGAGCTGCTGGTTGAGGATGCTTCATTTTCCTCCCATGAGATGTACGCTCTTCTTCCTTTGTTCCTTTCAAATTTCTTGCTGGCAGATTTGTCCTTGGTTTGATTGTCTGGACAATCTGTTTTGATATGCCCTGTTTTGCCACATCCAAAGCAAGTATATTTAGAGGAATTTGAATCATTGGGTTTAGGATACCTTCTTTTCTGCTGGTTCCTATTTTTGCTTTTCTTCCTCAGGAATTTGCTGAATCTTTTTGTAAGAAGGCTGATTGTATCATCATCTTCAGCATCTTCTTTTTCTTCCTTGATCTCATTCAGTTCAGTTGCTTTCAGTGCAAGACCTTTGGGTTTTCTCTCTGTTGTTTCCTGCTCTTTAAGTCTTTTAAGCTCTAGCTCATGCTCCATCAGCTTTCCAAACAGTGCAGCAGTTCCCAACTTTGACAGATCACGACTTTCAGAGATAGCTGTCACCTTTGGTTGCCAGCTTCTGTCGAGGCACTTCAATATCTTTATGTTGAGCTCCTCTCTGTCAAATTCTTTTCCCAAGCCAGTGAGGTGATTCACAATATGGGTGAATCTTTTCTGCACATCAGCAATGCTCTCCTCGGGTTGCATTCTAAACAGTTCATATTCCTGGATGAGAGCATGTTTCCTTGACCTCTTCACATCTTCAGTACCTTCATGAGTCACTTCTAAGACTTCCCACATCTCCTTAGCTGACTTACATTGAGATATCCTGAAGAACTCATCCATTGTCAATGCAGAGGTTATGATGTTCTTGGCCACAAGATCATGTTGAGCCTTCCTCCTTTTGGTCTCATTCCATTCTGATCTTGACTTTACCTTTTCTTCATCCTTGACAACCTGCATTGGCACATAAGGTCCATTGACCACAGCTTCCCAAATTAATGCATCAATGGATTCCATGAAAATTCTCATTCTAACTTTCCAAAATGCATAATTCATTCCATTAAACATAGGTGGTCTATTAACAGCAGAACCCTCAGCAAAAAGCACATTAAACTCAGACATTATTACAAACAAACTTGATTAAAATACAAGTCCTAGCTCTTGATACCAATTGTTGGGTTTAATAGTGCCAAAGTTCAAGAGGGGGGGTGAATTGACCTTTTAAAACTTTCTCGCAGAAACAGTGTTTAACACAGTTTTACAGAAAATAAATCGATTTATGTGAAAATGAACAGATTTATTTCAGCACTGTTTTTGTTTGAAAAGCTTTTAATTCAGCAAGGTTAATCACAAGATTATGCAGATAGAATTTCCAGATGCACACACACAGATATCAGATTGAAATGCAGTGTAACACAAAAACAGCAAACCTTAATTCCAATTCGTGTGATTTAGGTTCAGTTAAGGGCTTGACAATTAGTGAGACAATCTATTACACACAACCTGTTTTATTAGCCTTTAACAGATTATCAGTGTTCTTATTGAAACCAAACAGTTTTTCAGAAATCAAGAACAATGAATCCCATAACAGCAAGCTTCAACTTTAAGCAATTGTTTAAGGTTCAATTAATAGCTTTGACAATTTCTTGAGTAACCTATCACAGCCAATCTGTTCCAATGGCTTTTAGCAGATTATATATGTTCTTATCAGATTCAAACAACTTTTTCAGAAATTAAGAACAGTATGCACAGTGCCCAGAAAGAACAGATTTATTTTCAATTGAACAGATTTATTTCTTTGCTGTTTTATCAATTATGCAAGAACACCTATCAAGAAAAGTGTTCAACCAAACAATTACAAGAAATGAGAAGTGAAACGACTACACCTGGTTGAGGATACACAGATCTGCCTTAAACCAGTAGGCAAGATTGCTAGAACAGTAGCAGCACCTCACACCAAGCTTTTGGAACCAAACCAAGAACAAGCACTTTGTGATTTTTGAAATCTTTGAAGAACAAATGCTAATCCTTTGTAAACTTTTGATTCTCTGCTGTTAAACTCGTTTTTGCAAATGTATGAACTGATTGAATTGTTGTTAAACTCAGAAAACAAGTTTGCATTTTATAGAAAACCAACTTATAACAGATTTTTGAAAAACAGTTAAAGCTGTTATAAAATGAACAAATTGAAAATAAAATGAACAGATTTATTTTCAAAAAACAGTTAGAGAATCTGTTAAGTGAGGAGACTTAGTCAACCATTCTGGTGCAGAGATAAAACTGAAAACGTTTAAGCTTGTCATGGCACCAGAGACAAAAAGAATCTATTCATTTACAGATGAACAGATTTATTTTTCAAAACGAAAACAGAGAAAGTTTAACTATTTAAAACTCAGTCGTTTTGAAAGGAAGAAGACTTAGTCAAAATACCTGATGCACAAAATCCAATTTTCACAAGACTTAGCCAAGGCATCAGTGTAAAAATGAATCTGTTTATTTAGGAAAGAACAGATTTATTTTTATGCAGTAAACGTGTTTTTTGTAAAACATGTGAAAAACAGTTTAAGAAAACTTATGCTTGTTCTTATCACATGGCCAGTGGTTATGAGGTGAGTTACTCAGCAAAAAGCCCACTCTTAGACAACCTCTAAGCACTACCTAAGACATACTTAAAGCAAAGCAAAAAACAAATGAAATGTACATATAGGTCTTCATCAAACACTACATATAAGCCTTCATCAAACACAATTTTGAAGGGGCAGCAACCATCTTCAACAGGTTGAGTATCCATTGTACCAAGATACAAATCCTATACGATTAGAGTCAAAATTAGAAATTTTTAGCAGAAATATTTTAAAATGTAGGATTGAACATTGAAAAAATTAATACTGAAAACAAAATAAAGTATCTTACCTTTAGTAGTATATAGAGGGTATGAGAAGACAATGTCAACGTTCTTACGTTAGGGAACAATCCTAACCAATTTATGATGATGGAAGAATGTATACGAACACTGTTGTCAATTTTCACTTCTTTCAAGAAAGGAAGATGGCAAGTGCAGAAGAGTTCACAACACATGGAAAAATGACTAATCTTAAGTTTGAATGAACTGAGATTTGGAACAGAAAGCACAATTTTAGGTATAAAAGTGTCAGAGTTGACCATGTTTTTTAGTTTCAAAGTGGAAATGCTAGGGCTAGATATGCAAAGAGTTTGTTCTGACTGGTGATGCATAGAATGTCGAAGGACCAAAGTGGTCAACGAAGTGGATGTTGAGAAGGGTTCAACACAATCATTATCTCTTGCTGTGAAAGTGACATTGGAGAGATGCAAGGTTTCCAAAGATGGTAGCAAAAGAGATGGTGGAAGTTTCAAGGAAGAACGAGAGGAACTGATGAAAAGGTCAAGAAAGGTTAAAGATTGGCAATTGAAAAGAAGGGGAACAAATGAATTAGATATTTCTTTGAACTTGAAGTCTATATAAAGTGTCAACTTCTGGAGATGGTGCAATGCAACATATTTGATGGCATCGTTGAGGAGCTTTGGTGTAGTGGAAATGAAGACTGTCAAATGAAGGTTATGTAGGGAAACAGAATGATCTCGATTGGAGAGAACGTGAGAGAGAGATCTGTTATATTTGTGAATTCCATTGAAGGGTCTGAAAGATAAAGTGGTGAGGCTTTTCCAAATGTTCTTCCATCTTTTAGATAACACACTACTTTGAAGAACTTGTCTTGTGGACAAAAACTCCATTATGTGGAGAAGAACACCATCTGGTATGTCACTCAGTTTGTCTTCTTCATTTCTTCCACCAATTCTCCTTCTTCTCTTTCTCTCCATTCTCAACTTTCTTATGCTTCTTTTTCTTCAAAAGGTTCAGAAAAGCTTTGAAATCCTCCACTCTTGAAGCTTTTTTCTCTCGACTGTTGACACCTTTCTTCAAGGTTATGGCAAGGGATGAACATGAAAATCTCCACACTATGTGTTCTAAATTGAATATGTTGTGCATAGAAATCTATATATCTTTATTTAAATCCTTTTTTAGAAAGAAAACCACATGTGGTTATAAAATAAGTAAGAAAAACTAATATATAATAAGATATGATATGATATGAAAATAAAATAAAATAAAATAATGCATTTATGTTATATTAAAATTGAAACACGTATTCAGTTGCTTGTTATGGGAAAAACGCACGTGGAAGCAATACACATAATCACGAATCAACTGCAAAAAAAATAAACGACACAATGGGAAACTATTAGGTTTTCATTCTATCATTTGCACACAATTACAAGTACAATGATCTCTTTAAATAGAAATTATAAAAGGGACACAATGATTAAGTCCACTCACTAGGTGTCTAGTCAGCCCAACCCAATTGGTCTTGGTTTCATACCCAACAACTTGTTTACTACAATATTTGAAACTCATTTGATATATTTTATGTCTTTTTTTTATCAAATATATCTCATGTATTTAATACTGAATAAATTGTTTGTTAGCTTTTTATCTTTTTCAACAGTTTTAAATAAAAATTTAATATTTTTTAAATTATCAATAATTAAAATATAAATGTATTTCACATTTTTTTAACAAACCTGTTATATAATTTATTTGTTAAAATTATTTATTCATTACAGATTTTAACTATAATATTATCTATCTATTTATAAGTATTTATTATAGATTCTAATTACATGAAACATATATTTATTGTATGTAATATACAAACTAAAATAAATATGATAATTAATTAAATTTTTGTACGAATTATGACATTATTATTCTATTTCTGACAATTTCATATAAATATTTTAAAAAATAACTATAACTAATCATACAGATTTTAATAATTTTCAAGAATCATAATCTTTATGATTCACTCTTGAAATAATAAGAATCATGATAATGTATTGCTTTTTATATAATAAAAAATACTATATATTTATAAATAAAGAGAAATGAATCAATATTTTCAAAACCTTAAACTAAATTCATCAACTTAAAAATATAAAAACAAAAATTAGTTTTAGGCATAAATATGAATATTTAAATAATATATTTTTTTCTTGAATTTAATTTTTTTAAGGATATATAATAGTATACTTAAAACTAATCTTATCAAAATATAAACGACTTATGAACCAATTAATTATTAATTAATTTTCTAAAGTTTGGTAACTAAAATTTTACTAGTTATTTCAAATGTTTGAGTTGTTCGAACTTCATTATTCGATATACAAGAACAATATGTTGCAAATATAACAATAATGGGTTACATCTACATTAAATTTCTATAAGGAACATGATTTTGGATGATTTGGAAGATTATGAAATGTAATATATTTTTTAAAAGACTTGAAATATTCTTTAAATATTTCAATTTATTTCAATTATTTATTATTAATAAAAGAAAATATCAATCTTAATTTATTATTTATTAGTTTTATTTTTATAAATTAATTTTCGTGATGCTTAATAAAAAAATAGAATAAAATGTAAATTATGATTTTTTTCTTATAAATTATTTTCTATTTTCTCCTCCTTATTTTTGTTGTATTCTAATATACGAAAAATAAATGTAAGAAAAAAAGAAAATTATTAATGAATTGTTTAAATGTAAGACAAATATATAATAGTACTCTAATTTGATAGAAAATAATTCATACAGTGAGGTAAATTTTAAAGTTGAAGATGTTGATTCAAATAAAATAAAAACTTTAAGTGTTGGTAGACTAATCAGTGTGAACTGATAAATTAAACACATAGTTTGGTTCTTGAAATTTATTTTTGTATAATATATATTGAGATATTAAGTAGTACATATTATTTCTCAAACACTACATTAGTGTTTCCATGGATAACATTTGTGAACATATGACGAGTTATCTTGTAGTCCATTCCTACATGGTCCATCTTTATGAACATACCATTTACAATCAGCATCACACTTGTAGTAATCTGTATTTTGGTCGTATACGTCAAAGTGCAACAAAGGACCATTTCCCCATTGAAATGAACAAAAGAAGAGTGTTCCAAAGAAAAAGTTAGGCTGAAAAGTAATTTTGAAGTATTGATTAATATGGAGAACATGCGGTCCAAGATCATCATCTTTAGATTTGCAATGAATGTTTAGATCTTCTCTTCCTTCCAAATTGTTCGTAATAAACACATGATTATTTGCCCATGCCAACGTAAGCATGGACAACAGGAGAACGCATCTCACTACCACAGACATAGCAACTTCTAACACTCTTTTTCTGCTAATCACTCTTTCTGCTAATGAGTCAGTTATATATATATATGCTTTAAAAGAAAATTATCTTTTAATTATTAATATCTAAATTAATTTCTATTGATGAATAGTTTTTAAAGTTATATCTAATTAATTCTCAAGATTTTCGTTATAAAAATAATAATTATTTATTAGATATAATTTATTATTCAATTAAATGTGTTTTGAAATTTTATTTGATAACACTAATAATAAAGTATTCAAACATATGTGTCATATTTAACGGCTAAATATTATAAAACTAAAAGAATAATAATTCATATTTATAATAAAATAATGTATAATCTCTTTAATGAAAAAGTGATTATTATATATAAAATAAAACGTCTTATTCTTAAAGAAAACTTCATAAATAAACATAAATCCTCTACCCACGGTATACCAAACAAATTTAGTGATCATTTATTATTTTTATTATTATAATTAGTATTATTATGATAATTATTATTAATAATATTATTGATATTATTATTATTATTAATAGTAATAATAATATTATTATTAATAGTAATAATAATATTATTATTATTAATAGTAATAATAGTAACATAATAACAATTTTAATAATCTTACTATTAATAATGTAAATAATAATATTAATATTAATACTATTATTATTATTATTATTAAAAAATATTAATATTAATAATGATCACATTAATAATATTTATTTTGATATAAATTTGTAAAAACATGTATAAATATATTTTGATCTAGATAGCTTTTCTTTTATAATAATTAATACATCTTTTTAATCATCAAGTTAATGGAAGAAACTTAATACATTATCTAACATTTTAACACATATTAACACTATTTTTTTTAATCAATAATAAAAAAATAATATAAATGTGAATATTGCGGTGATCTGATCTATGCTCTATTGGTATTCAAAAGTTATATTAACTTGCATTTCTGAATTTATCTCTACTGAAAGAACATTAACATTATGTACATAGCAAATATAGTTTTACTTTCCTCAAAATCTATATGTTCGTATTCACTGGTCAGTCATTCATTCACAAATATATGTAGATAATGAAAACAGACTGTTAGTGAATTGAATTTAGACATGCAAATATATTAATAACTATAAGAAAATCATTAAATAGATACAAATTTTAGAGATAAGAAAATAATTAGTTGTTATATTGACTAAATTAGAGACCATTTTAGAGATTAATAAAAAATTTTATTTTTAAATTTATTTTTAATCATCGTTGAATAGTTTTTAAATTGGTATCTAATTAGCTACCAAGGTTTTTGCTACCAAAGTTAGAATATAAATAAATGGTAATTAAAACATTGGTAGCTAATTAGATACCAATTTAGAAATTATTCTCCCCGCTCGAGCTTGGTCGGAGTTCGTACTTATCCAGTAAAAAAATCATTAAAAAAACTAAATTTAAAAATAAAAAATAATTATTTTTTATATTTAATAAATTAAGTATTTCTTTAGAAATTAAAATAATTATTAATATATAAATTAATTTCTATTGATGAATAGTTTTAAAGTAATATCTAATTAATTGTTAAGATTTTCACTATCAAAAATAATAATAATAACTAGATAAAATTTATTATTCAATTAAATGTGTTTTGAAATTATATTTAATAACACTAATGGAATTTATTATATAATTAATAATAAAGTATTCAAACATATGCGATTAATATTTAACTGCTAAATATTATAAAACTAAAGAATAATAATTATATTTATAATAAAATAATGTAAAATTATCTAATGAAAAGTGGTTATTATATATAAAAAAAACACATTAACTTTTATTTTTAACAAATATATCATAGATCCTTTACACCAAAATAATTTAGTGATGATATTATTATTCTTATTATAATTATTATTAAAATTATTATTAAAATTATTGTAATTATTATGATTATTATTATTCATAATAATAATAATAATATTATTATTATTCTTATCATTATTATTAACAAAAATAAAATAACCATATTAATAGTAATAATAATATTCATAATAATATAAATTTTTTTAATAATTTTTTCGTAATAATAGTAATACTATAATTATTATTAAGATTAATAATATAAATATTATTAATAGTAAAACTATTTTATAAATTTTTAATAATAATAAAAACCATTTTAAATATTAATAATTATTTAATCTTTAAAATAATATCTAATTTAATTAATATAATGATTAATTATTTTTTATTTTTAGATTAGTTGTAATATGGGAAAATAATTTAAAGTGTACGATCAATATTCATCTAATATCCAATGAACAGATAAGTTCAAATCTCTACCCCCAACAATGTTTATTCTTACACATGTTCAAGAAATATATGCTTATGATAAGTTTTTATAGATTAAAAAAATTAAAATATTATGTGATATATATGAAATATAACTCATTAAAGAAACCAAGGTTTAGCTTTCTTAGTAAGAAATATTTGGCTAAAAAGATGCAAAACAGACAAAGAAGCTCCGAAAACTTTTATCTAAAGAAAAAATAATTGTTGTCTGCTCTTTTATTTTTTTTCTAGTTTTATAAATATTGTAGGTGTAATAGATGTTTTATTTTAGATTTGTATTTGTGCCACATTTTGAGATAATTTGAAAGACTATGAAATGTAATATATTTTTGTTTAAAATACTTGAAGTGTAACACTCTGAAAATACACCTAACTATTACAGGACACTTTCTACATATTTCTATACAAGTTTAGAGTTTTTCGAAACATTTCTAATAAATGATTAAGACTTATAAAAATAAAAATATTTACAAATTCATAGCTCAAACCAAAACTCTAAAGCCTTTAAGGCTCTTCTGCACCTGTATGATCATCTGCTCGTGTACGTAGTACAATCATCGCAGTTCACAACACACAAGAAAAACAAGAGTAAGCTAATGAAAGAAATTTCATAACATATTTAATTCATGCAAAAAGAACCAATCAAACTAATCATTTATAAACATTTCTTTAAATGTTGTCATATAAAATTTCAATATTAATTTCATAATTCATATAGACCACAAATGGATCTATTTTCAATACAATCATTGGATTTCATTTCAATCCCACTTCGTCTTCTGGAAGACTCATTAAGTATGCCCCTACTAGAGACTAACACCTGATCCAAAGATTACCAGCGAATCAAAGAGAAAGGATCAAGGTAAGTTCAAACATCCAATACCGAGTGTCTACAGCGGGACCGGTATGTATGAACTCCCTTTCCACTTCTCACCACCTGACATCTTAGTCTATATGACTTAGATCATCAGTGAAGCTAAATGATCTCTGTTAAACATAGGCTTTTCATACTTAATGCCATCAAACAACAACTCATACATTATCCCAAATGTGTGACATCAATTTCATACAATTTTTATCATTCATATATAATACATATCATTCAATCATATAACATTTAAAAATTCATAACATTCAATAACCTTTCCAACATCAAAAACAATATTTAACTTCCAAACTATCAAAATCTAATATTTCAACAAGTTTAAATAATATATAAACAAAAAACATCCCTACAAGAGAAATTGGATATTGGGACCACGTCACCTCCCCATTCAGATCTTCTAGCCTAGGGTGTTATTAAAAAAAATTAAAGTTAGTTTTCTTTACCAATAATTCCTTATTCTGGTGGAAATTCTACCACAAAGAGAGGAACCACTCCATAACTTAGGAACCTATCGCAAGTTATCCAAATATTACCAAATTTTAGTATGAGCTTAATCAAATTAATAGAAACACTTTTCTCAACTGGCCCCACTAATATTGATGACTAAATCACAGAAAAACAGAGAATAAGGAAACTTTAGAGTAAAAATGAACTTATTATGTGTGAAAATATGATCGGGTAGAAATGTAGTCTGACTCCTCAACTACTACAGGGTGTGATCAGATTTTGAAATAAATGAGGTATGAGAGAGAAAAGTAAGAGAGAAAGGAGAGAGACAGAAAAATAGAGAGAAAGTGATTTGGGAAAAAGAAGAAAATGAATGTTGGGGGGAAGGGGGGTGTTGTTTCCTTTTTTTTTTTCTACGTCCTCGAAAATTAGCTTACCAAGAAAGATTAGGATATGATTATCTTCTCTTCTATTTTATTCCTCAAGTAGAATCACATCATATGAGATTTTGCAATACTTTGACTATGTTAATGTTTCTACCATGAAGTTACTTTTCTTGAGAACCAACAATTTTAACTGACTCAAGAGAGAGATCTTTTATTTAACTAAATTAGACATTAGAGTATGATTGTGACCAATTATATATATTTCCTTAGTTATGATACACGAAAGACATAATGAATGTTCGTTAATGAAAGAGACAAAACAAGTTCGTAAGTAGTAGAACCTATTCTCTTTAGAATATAACAAGAACTTATGAACTTTGGATCAACTTCTTAGATTTGATTGCTCTCCTTACACCAAGGAATGACGTAACTCTCATAAAATCATAATTATCTATAAATAAATCTAAAGGTCTTCTTCATTTATCTGCCTCATCTATCTGCCTGATCCAAGATGTCTTCAATCATCATAGTCCTCAAAATTTGACTCACAATTGTTGATAATTGATGTGATGAAAAAATACGTTGTTTTTTTCCTTTTACTTGACTAACTTCCTCTTGGTGCATATCAATGAATGCTTCGATATATTTTCCCTCCATCTCAAACAGACGATCTAGGTCAACCCTATGATCTTCAAGTATTTCTGCTAAAAGGTTCTTGTCAAATTTCTTAAGAGATTTTGATGTGACCTAATTCAATGATCCACAACTTTGTTGTATTCTAACATGAATAGAGGCACCTCACACCAACCTCTCTGCAAGCATATCTCTAATAACACTCATGTTATCCAATTCAAGCTTATACTAATATAAGCAACTCCAAATTCCAAAGAAATGGAATCCATAGAACCTTGAGATATGTATAACTAAATCAAAATGAATTTTTCCCATATTTATTGGGAGAACCTCTTTTACTTTCTAATGGTCATATGTGGGTGTCAACATCACTAGCTCATTTTTTTCTTCAATATTGAGCTATAAATTCTTATATTCAGAAGGATGCAACATCAATTATTAAAGACTCTACTTAGAACTAAGAGTAAGATCTACCACCATCTCATTCTACCCAATACCATGTGTTAAAGGATTCATTCTCATCCTTATGAAAAGATAAGATTAACTCAACCAAACACAAACTTCCTTAACATTAGTTACAATACCCAATGTCACATCTTCACCACTTTTGTCAAATTGAGACCTCTTATTCACCCAATTATTTAAATTACCTCAAGCATACCATTCTCTTTCATGGGTAGAATATGCATAGTCTTCATTAATCCATCCCATATTACTCATAGAGTCATTTTTATTCATTGTGTTTAACAAGTAGGTGATAAAATTCATGGAGATATTATTTCACTCTCATCCCGTGAATCTCAAAACTATGTTAATCTACTTCCTAATCATTACTTGTTTGGTCTTTGATTTCTTTGACAAGATAAACGAGTAGCTACATAGTTGACTATATCTTTCTTCATACCATGTCACCAAATAAACTTACTTAAATCTCGATGCCCTTGAGTCAGACTTACTTAGATGTCATTGAACTTACTTTCGTGACTCTTAGATAACCCATCTGCTTCATTTTTTCATCCTTTGCGCCCATATTTTGTTTCTAAATCTTAATATACCATTCGTTTCCCACAACGTCTGTAGGTGGCTTTTAAAGTTGGAGTAAGTTTCATCACTACATAACAATATTAGAATAATCTTCAAATTCAATTTCACCAATTTCATTACTCTCACCTTTTCTAGAAAATCATTACTTATAACAAATGTACTACAACTTCAAAATTTAAATTGTTGAAACTTCCACTGAACTCCAACCATATAATTATGTCTTCTTGTTGCATTTCTGTTCTGTGACCTCGTTGTGATCTTCAATGAACACTCATTGCATTATAAACTTGCTTTATCGTCGTCACATTCTTCTCATTTATCCCTTTCATGGTTAGTAAAATATTTCTTGGCTTCACTGAAGTTTTAGTCGTATCCTTAACCATAACCTTTTCCTCTACACTTAACCTTCCAGCACATGGATGACCAGCCATTGTCTCTCACAAATTATGATTGTGAGAACCACAAATTAATTCAACCATCCACCCTTGACCACCTTTCACTGGTTTGCATCGCAATCTGAAAGGACACTCACACTTCCTACTTTCCGTTTGACTAATATCTATGTCTTTTTTATACCGTCTGTATTTACCTCCTCTCTCCCAACCTAATAATACGTAGGTCATCCTGCCTCGTTGCCCCGTCCATGAATTCGACCTCAATATAACAATAAAAAACCCATAATTATACACCAACACTTCTCGCCCACTCTAACAGCTCATCTCGATCACGAAATACCTACAACAACATATGCCAAATTTTAAAATCATTCATAAAAATAACATTCACAAGCCTAACATTTACCATACCTCATTTGTAGTAAATGCCTCACTACACTCATGTTGTTGAACCAAGTGGTGTTCAAGCTTTGAAGAATCCAAATCCTTTGAAGGATGATGACGGCTGGCTGTGCTTGTTGTTGTTGTGATGTCCTTTTAGATAGGATATGGGGTAGATTTAATATGTAATCCACTCTTGATTGAATCCAAAGCATAAGCACTCTCAATCCTTTTAAAAGAAAAGTGTTTTTCAAGCTAAGTGAAAAACAACCTGTTGTTTTGTCGAAACAACCGATTGTTTTATACTTAGGTGTTTTTAGAAAAGGTTGAAAACTGTTTTTCAAATGGTGGAGCTGTCAAAACCAAAACAACCGATTGATTCGAGGAAACAACTGATTGTTTGTTTTGGTACCATAACAGAAAAATGGTTTGTGCTTTGACTGAGCTTTAAATGATTTTCTAACTGTTTACGCTCCAGTTTTTAATGCTTTGACCAATATTTAAATGCAATTAATAGTTTGTTAAGATTTGATGACAAACAACAACTTTGATATATACAGAAAAACAAATTTGAGTTTTTCACTGATTTTGAGTTTTTTTTGAAAGAGTTGAGATTGCTTAGAGATTGAGTTTGATCAAAGTGTGTGAGATAGGATTTTCTCTTGTATTGATTTCGGATTTGTTCTGTAAACAAGTTTAATCCTTGTATCTGTTGAAAGAAACCTTGTGTGTTTGCTGAGAAGTGTTATGTGTTCTTGAGGGGATCAAGATCAACATTCTTAGTGTTGGTGTGATGACCAAGAGGAGTGTGTGTCTTGAGGGGATCAAGGTCACTTCTTTGGTTGTGGTGTAAGTGATCTAGGTTTGATTGCTTAGTGGAATTCCTCAGTGGTTTCTGAGAAGACTGGATGTAGCTATGGGTTTAGAGTGAACCAGTATAAACATCTGTGTGCTTTCTCTCTATCCTTAATCTATTTAAATTCAGTTTTGTTGTTTATGAACTGGTATAAACAACCGATTGTTTTTCTGGTGCTGTGCTTTTTGCTTTGTGTTTTGGCAAACTGAGTTCCTTATCAACTGATTCTTGAAGTAATTTCATTCTTGGCTTAAAAGTTTGTGAAAACCCTCTTTAAACCATTCACCCCCCATCTAGTTTAAAGCCATACATTCTAACAATTGGCATCAAGAGCTTGGTTCTTGAAATTTATTCAAGTGTGTCCTAAAAACTGTTTTTAATGGCTAATAGACTACCTTTTGGGGAAGGTGCTTCAATCAACAGACCACCTCTGTTTTGTGGTTTGAACTACCAATTTTGGAAAGTGAGAATGAAAATCTTTGTGGAATCTCTTGACAAAGGTATTTGGGATGCAATTGAAAATGGCCCCTTTGTTCCAAAACTAGAAAAAGATGGATCTTCCATTGAAAAACCTTGGTCTCAATCGACTGATTCTGAAAGCAAGAAGGCCAAATTTGATTGCATTGCTAAAAACATAATAACCTCTGCTTTGAATTCAGATGAGTTTTTCAGGGTCTTTCAATGCAAAACCTCAAAGGAAATGTGGGATACCTTGGAAGTAACTCATGAAGGTACAAATGAGGTGAAGAGAGCTAGGAGGCATACTGTAATCCAAGAGTATGAGATGTTCTGAATGCTCAAAGGTGAAACAATTGCTGAAGTGCAGAAAAGATTCACGCACATCATCAATCATCTCATGAGTCTTGACAAGACCTTTGAAAAGGAAGAGCTAAACATCAAGATTTTGAAATGTCTTGATAGAGCATGGCAACCAAAGGTAACTGCTATATCTGAATCTAAAGATCTAACATCCTTGAGTATGGCTTCTTTGTTTGGCAAACTTAGGGAACATGAGTTAGAGATGAATCGACTCAATGTTCAAGAAAGCGAAGACAAGCACGTAAGGAGTATAGCTGTATCGATCAGGTCGTCGGGTGCGATGACGTGTCTTGCAAGTGACTATGTGGGGCGTGCTCAGCAGGACACGTGGACAAGAGAAAGATGAATGGTTCAGAAGTAAGCATAGTCGCCGCCCATGGAAGTGGCGCCCTGCAGTGTACATAGTCGGTTATCGCCAGGTTTGTGTGTCATCGACGTGTTAGATAATGGAAGATCAGGTGGTCTGACATCGCCGCAAGAAGCACATCACCGCAAGGAGCACATCGTCGGGTTTCCCAGTAAACTTAGTTAAAGTTGTTGGAGGCACAGATGAGTAAGTCCAAGCGTGTAAGTTCAGTAAGATGATTGTTACGCCGGCATGGGGTGTGAAGGTCGAGTGAGTTGGAGGGAACAACTTGCTCATCAACGACGGGATTCCCAGAGTGGACATTCGTTGGTGGCAAGGTTTCCTCGGTTGGAACATGCATGGCGTAGCAATAAGGAGGGTGGCACTTGCGACAAGCGATATCACAGAGATGGTGTACTTTTTTGCATCCGATACTCGCCTTGTCGGGTGGTGTTCCAGAGCGTGTTACGTGCTAGATTACTCCGTAAATAGGAGACTTGGTCGCGCGGCTGGTTACTACATAGACATGACGCTCCAGTTAGCTCAACCCAGATGGTGACACGTGTAGTGATGTGATTCCACTAGCCATATGGAGAATGATTCTTGACATTCTTAGGAATCACCTTGAGCTGGACATTATTGAGGCACTTTTCTTAGAGTTGGATCATTGTTATAAGACAAGAACTCACCAAAAACTAGTACCAAATCCCAAACTCATTTGGATGTTCCACATATTGTCAAATTGAACCAAAAGAGATGGAGGAAAGGCAAAAACACTAATTAACAACACAAAACAGTAAGGAACCGAATCAAATTGCTGGAATTGAAGAAGAAAAGATGAAAAACAACCAAGAACACAAATGAACCATAGCTACACAAAACAAGCTAAAATTGCCGAATCAAAACAACTAGGAAACAAGATAAGACAAGGAAATTAACAAGACAAGAAAGGAAGGAGAAGAGAATGCTCATGAAGATGGAAAAATGGTTGGATGATCACGCCACTAGAAGTATGGGTGCTCCTAGATGAGTGTGCAAGCTGCCACTTGAGGAAACCATGATCCTTCAAGATAAGACTAGAGAAGAAGGCTCAAAAGCTCTCCAATGCTCACTCCAATTTTGAGTATAGTTTCTTTAGATAAATTCAAATCTCCAAAAATACAAGGAGAGCACCTCTATTTATAGCCTAAGGTGCTGAAAAACAAAGCTAAGAGAATTCAAAATTCCCTCCTAAACTTCTTCAAAACCGGTGCCTAAACCTATGCATGAGGAAGGTGTGACCTCTTCCTTCACTTTGGCACCTCCTATTCTACTCCTACACCTATCTACTAATACACCCCCCCTCCTAAAGCTCCTAACTAAAGCCTAAAAGATGCTATAACAAAAGAGGTTTCTAATGTTTCCCTCTAAGCACCTTCAACTAAAGAAATTACAAAAAGAGAAAATAAATGTCCCCTAGCTCCTAAAGCTTTGAACATGCTTCTTGTAATCCTTTGAGGTGGGCTTTGACCTCCATGGGCGTCCTCCATTTGTGCCTCTACCTCTTCTTGATCTTGTTGATTGGCCTCCATGTCCTCTTGAGCTTGATCTCCATCATACTCCCCGAGTTGGAGAGAATTCGACCACGAATTCTGGAGACCTACAGAAAAAGGAGTTAGATCGCTGACATTAAAAGTATGACTACCTAAGAATGTATCAGGCATATCTAACTCATAAGCATTGTCATTAATCCTCTTGAGGACTTGGAAAGGTCCATCCCCTCAAGGCATTAGTTTGGACTTCCTTTGAGTAGGAAAACGATCCTTCCTCAAGTGAAGCCAAACCCAATCGCCCTCATCAAACAACAATGCTTTTCTCCTTTTATTGGCAAGTTCAGCATACTTGCCAACCTTCTTCTCAATTCTCTTCTTGATGTCTTTATGCAAAGTTTTCACAAAAGAAGCCTTTTCATCACCATCTTTGCACAAGACATCTCCAAGAAGGGGAATAGGAAGAAGATCAAGAGGTGTTAGGGGATTAAACCCATAGACCACCTCAAAAGGAGAATGTGAGGTGGTAGAATTTACTACACGATTATATGCAAACTCAACATGGGGTAGTAAATTGTCCCACACTCTAGGATTCCCCGAAATAAAACATCTCAATAGTTGTCCTAAAGTTCTATTCACCACCTCGGTTTGACCATCAGTTTGTGGGTGGCAAGTGGTAGAAAATAAAAGCTTAGTCCCAAGCTTGCCCCACAAGGTCTTCCAAAAGTGACTCAAGAATTTAGGATCTCTATCGGACACTATAGACCTAGGAATCCCATGTAACCGAACCACTTCTTGGAAGAAGAGGTTTGCAATGTGGCATGCATCATCCACTTTGTGGCAAGGAATAAAGTGAGCCATCTTTGAAAAACGATCCACTACCACAAAAATGGAGTCCTTTCCCTTTGATGTCTTGGGTAAGCCTAAGATGAAATCCATAGATATATCTACCCAAGGCATTGAAGGGATAGGAAGAGGAGTATATAGACCATGGGGATGCATTTTAGACTTAGCTTTGCGGCAAGCTATGCATTTATCACACAAACTATGAACATGTTTATGCTTATGTGGCCAAAAGAAATGTTCATGCAACACATCCAAAGTTTTAGCAACCCCAAAATGTCCCATTAAACCCCCTCATGAGCTTCTCTAACAAGAGATAATCTAATAGAGCATTGAGGAAAACAAAGACGTTTTCCTTTAAAAAGAAAGCCATCTTGAATAAAAAAAATCTTTGTGTCCTCCCTTAAGACACTCTTGATAGATGAGAGAAAAATCAAGGTCATCATGATAAAGTTCCTTAATGTGATCAAAACCAAGATATTGAGAGGTTAAAAGATTTAGCAAGGTGTATCTTCTAGAAAGAGCATCCGCCACAATATTTATTTTGCCTTGCTTGTGTTTGATCACATAAGGAAATTGCTCAAGGAATTCCACCCACTTAGCATGCCTCTTGTTAAGTTTGTTTTGGCTTTTCAAATATTTAAGAGATTCATGATCACTATGTATCACAAACTCTTTGGGAAAAAGATAGTGTTGCCAAGTAAACAAAGCCCTAACAAGTGCATATAATTCCTTATCATAGGTGGAATAATTGAGATGACTTCCCTTCAATTTCTCACTAAAATAGGCTATGGGGTGGCCCTCTTGAAGGAGAACAGCCCCAATACCTATGCTTGAAGCATCACACTCAATCTCAAATGTCTTAGTGAAATTAGAAAGGGCCAAGATGGGAGCATTAGTCAATTTTTCTTTCAAAGTGTCAAAAACATTTTGTTGTGCTTCTCCCCAATGAAAGACCACATCCTTTTTCACTATGTCATTGAGTGGTGCGGCAATGGTACCAAAGTTTGGGACAAATCTTCTATAGAAAGAAGCAAGTCCATGAAAACTTCGGACCTCATTCAAAGATTTCGGTGTAGGCCAATTTTGAATGGCCACCACCTTTGTTTTGTCCACATGGACCCCTTTACAACTCACAACAAACCCTAGGAATTCTATATGATCAAGAGCAAACATACATTTAGCAAGGTTAGCATACAAATGTTCCTTCCTAAGGGTTTCTAAAATTTGCCTAACATGCAACCTATGGTCATTCAAAGATAAGCTATAAATGAGAATGTCATCAAAGTAAAAACAACAAACTTACCAATGAAAGGTCTAAGAACATGATGCATGAGGCGCATGAAAGTACTTGGTGCATTAGTTAGGCCAAAAGGCAAGACTAACCACTCATATAAACCAAAGTTGGTCTTAAAAGCCGTCTTCCATTCATCACTCGGTTTGATACGGATTTGATTGTAGCCGCTTTTAAGATCAATCTTTGAAAAGATTTTTGAACCATGTAATTCATCCAACAAATCATCTAGTCTAGGTATGGGATGCCTATACTTAATTGTTATGTTATTGATGGCCCTACAATCCAAACACATTCGCCATGTGCCATCCTTTTTTGGCACTAAGATGATAGGCATAGCACAAGGACTCATGCTATCTTGCACCCACCCTTTTTCAATCAAAGCCTCAACTTGTTGGCGAATTTCCTTGGTTTCACTTGGATTGGTCCTATATGCTGGACGGTTTGGTAAAGAAGAGCCCGGTGTCAAATCAATTTGGTGCTCAATACCTCTCAAAGGTGGAAGTCCATTTGGAGGATCTTGAAACACATCTTGGAACTCTTCTACCAAATTTTCCAAGCAATGAGGACTATCAACAAGTGATTATACTCTAAGAGTTCTAGGGATGGCTAAGAAAAGAGGATGATGAGCCACTATTTCCCTTTCAATGTCACGCCTAGACACAAGGAGTGTAGGCTTAGAACTCTTATCTTTTTTTATCTTTTTTATCTTTTTCACTCTCCCTCATTTTCTTCATGATAACTTGGTCCTCATAGACTTCTCTTGGAGAGAGAGATTTTAAAGTAACCTTGTGACCATGGAATTCAAAAGATAGTTTGTTGGTAAAGCCATCATGTAAAACTTTTTTATCAAATTGCCAAGGCCTTCCCAAAAGAACATGAGTGGCTTCCATGGGCACAACATCACATAATACCTCATCTTTGTATTTTCCAATGGAGAAATGGATGAGGACTTGTTTATTGACAATTATTTCTCCTACTTCACTAAGCCATTGTAATTTGTAGGGCTTTGTATGAGAGATAGTAGGCAATCCAAGCTTATCTACTACTCTTGTACTAGCCACATTTGCACAACTACCCTCATCCACTATCAAGGAACAAATGTTGTTTTGAATAAGACATCTTGTATGGAAAATATTTTCCCTTTGACTTTCATCAAAAGGTTGTGAAACTTGTCCAAGAAGTCTTCTCACAACTAACAAGTCCCCTTCAAGTGGACATTCGCTCTCTTCCTCACTAGATGCATGAGAATGCAATGAATGCTTAGGAGAATCCAAATCATGCTCACTAACTACAATGCCCTCATGCATGTACATACTTCGTTTGGAAGGACAATTTGCAGCTATATGACCATAACCCATACATTTAAAGCATTTAGTATTGGATGTTCTAGTGGGAGACTTAGGTCTAGAAGTAGATGGCTTAGTTTCCTTGGGTTTGAAAGAAGAATCTTTGGAAGGATGTTTAGAAAAAGAATTTTTGTTTCTCCAAGACTTGGAGTAGTATCCATCATTGGAAGCATTTTTGAAAGAGTTTTTCTTAGCAAGTTGGGCTTCCACCTTCATTGCAAGATGCACTAAAGAGCCCAATGATGAATACTCTTGTAACTCAACAATGTCTTGAATATCCTTCCTAAGACCACTCACAAACCTAGCAATCATAGCTTCCTCACTTTCTTCTAATTCAATTTTAAGCACAAGCGTCTCAAGCTCCTTATAATATTCATCCACATTTAGCGTGCCTTGTTGAAACCGTTGGAGTCTCAACATGAGGTCTTTCCTAAAATGTGGGGGCACAAACCTAGCGCGCATATGATCCTTTAAAGAGTTCCAAGAGTCCACAGGAGGACCCTTGTGATAGATAATGTCCTTTACAATTCCATGCCACCATTTCATGGCATAATCACTAAACTCTAGGGTGGCTAGCTTAAGCTTATGCTCATCTTGGATCTCATGGATCTCAAATATTTGTTCACACTTGGCCTCCCAATCTAAATATACATTAGGATCACTAGAGCCATTAAAACAAGGTAGCTTGACCGAAGGAAGCCTTGACTTTGCATCATGATAGAAGCCATTGCCGTAGTGAGTTCTTTCCCCTTGGTGATGATGTCTTTGTCCATGGACTTGGGGTGGAGGTCTCCTTCTCCTATGCTCATCTTCACGGCCAAAATCATTTGAAGAAGCTCTTGTGGAAGGTCTATGATGCTCATCATGAATTGAAGGAGATGGTCTAGCTTGTTGCACCTCCATCTTTGCAATTTCTCCTCCAACCGTCTAATGGTTCTTTGAGCTTCATGTAATTCACCAAGGATGGAAGCTTTGGATGGAGAATTCTGCTTGTATGATGCATCACTTGAAAATCCAGCCATTTTGGAAATAAAAAAAACAGCAAACACACAACAACAACAAACAAGTTAAGCAACAAAAATTAGCAAAAACAGTGAGTGTGGCCAGCAAGAATGCCGAAGTGAAATGAGGTAGAAAAAGAGGTCACTCTCAAAGAAATAATGTCCTTGCACCAATCTGATCTTGAGGCCTTGGAATCCTCAAATGAAAGATGTCAAAGCAAGCACACCAATCTCAAAAGCAACCACCACAAAACCAATGAAACAATAAAGACAAACAAGAAAAGGTATAAGAAAGGAAAGGTAATTGCAAAAGGAAAACTATATGTAAGACAAACTCAAAGAGTAAGAATGAAAGACAATCAAGAAAATAAAGAACTCAATGAGAAAAGTAGGCACACAAAAGAATACTTAAGGAAAAGCACTAGAGTAGATGAAGAAAACAAAAAAATTTAGCTACTGGAAAAAAAAAATTTTAAAAAATGCAAACTGTGCTTGATATTCACTGATTTAACTGGAATGATGTAGAGCGAACTGGAATATGAAATTTAAACCACAGAAACTTCAAGATGTTAACTCAATAATGGCCCTGGAATCAATTAAAAACAGTAAGCCAATTAATTGAGATAAATTTTTTAAAATCGCTGCCAGATTACCGTATTCTTTTCGGCAGATTTGTACACTTTTTTTATTTTATTTATCATTTTTTGTGTACTTTGAATTTTTGAATGATTCTTTTTTCTAATCTTTTCTAACACTTTGAATATCACAAATCCAGAATTTCAGAATTTTCCAGAGAGTAAATCAATTGCAATAAGGAAAAACAGTAAGCACTTTTTTTCAGAAACAGAGGAATCCTAATAGGAACAAAAAACAGAATTATGAACTAGCAAAGACATAATGGAAAATGATGTATTGGAACTTGTATAGGTCTAGAATACAAGTATGAACTCAATTCTAGAAAGAAAATGCACAAAGGATCAATATCAATTCAGAAAATTATATGACACTAAAGCGAGAAAGAATCAAAAACAATAAAAGTACTACTAGAAGTAATGACAATTATGGAATAACATGACTAAGACAAAACTTGACATGATTACAAAATTAAAAGACATATGACAAAAAAATAACAACAAGTGAAAGGAAGCTTAAGGTAAACTCTAGGAAGGAGAATGCCATTCGAAAAGAGCAACCATACTCATATGAATAATGAGTGCCATAAACCTTTTCACAAGCACTTGGTGTAACAAAAGAAAAACAGCAAGAAAACTCAATTAACACCTAAAACAGAAACTTAAATTGCAAGAAAATTAAAGAGCTCTTGAAATTAAAGTGCACACAACTCAACAATTAAACAAGAAGAACCTAAGACTCATGATACCACATGATGTGATTCCACTAGCCATATGGAGAATGATTCTTGACATTCTTAGGAATCACCTTGAGTTGGACATTATTGAGGCACTTTTCTTAGAGTTGGATCATTGTTCTAAGACAAGAACTCACCAAAAACTAGTACCAAATCCCAAACTCATTTGGATGTTCCACATATTGTCAAATTGAACCAAAAGAGATGGAGAAAAGGCAAAAACACTAATTAACAACACAAAACAGTAAGGAACCGAATCAAATTGCTGAAATTGAAGAAGAAAAGATGAAAAACAGCCAAGAACACAAATGAACCATAGCTACACAAAACAAGCTAAAATTGCCGAATCAAAACAACTAGGAAACAAGCTAAGACAAGGAAATTAACAAGATAAGAAAGGAAGGAGAAGAGAATGCTCATGAAGATGGAAGAATGGTTGGATGATCACGCCACTAGAAGTATGGATGCTCCTAGATGAGTGTGCAAGCCGCCACTTGAGGAAACCATGATCCTTCAAGATAAGACTAGAGAAGAAGGCTCAAAAGCTCTCCAATGCTCACTCCAATTTTGAGTATAGTTTCTTTAGATAAATTCAAATCTCCAAAAATACAAGGAGAGCACCTCTATTTATAGCCTAAGGTGCTGAAAAACAAAGCTAAGAGAATTCAAAATTCCCTCCTAAACTTCTTCAAAACCGGCGCCTAAACCTATGCATGAGGAAGGTGTGACCTCTTCCTTCACTTTGGCACCTCCTATTCTACTCCTACACCTATCTACTAATACACCCCCCCTCCTAAAGCTCCTAACTAAAGCCTAAAAGATGCTATAACAAAAGAGGTTTCTAATGTTTCCCTCTAAGCACCTTCAACTAAAGAAATTACAAAAAGAGAAAATAAATGTCCCCTAGCACCTAAAGCTTTGAACATGCTTCTTGTAATCCTTTGAGGTGGGCTTTGACCTCCATGGGCGTCCTCCATTTGTGCCTCTACCTCTTCTTGATCTTGTTGATTGGCCTCCATGTCCTCTTGAGCTTGATCTCCATCATGTAGGGTTGGATGCAATACAGAAATGACTCTCAAGTTATCCTAGCTCAGATGATGACACGTGTAGGGCTGGGTACTCCCTATTACCCTAGCCCAGATGATGACACGTGCAGGGTTGGATGCGAGCCACACGTCCAAAGCGTAACGGCCTGGAGAGAGAAAAAACCTATGTATAAAGGTAAACTTAACATAATTTGCAGAGGTACGTTCATTACGACTCATTGTTTTGGGTTGAGTGCACTTTAGTACGGTTCTATAGAGTATAGTTTTCTCTCAGTTTTTGGGTGTTCTTGTTACTGACTTGAGCGTCGGAGTGCCACCGGCCGCAGAGACGCAATCTTGTGTTTTCAGGTTCTCAGAGAGACAATATGTGGAGTGGACTTGAAGAGCACGTGGTGTCAAAGCTGGTGAGCAAAGATCGTGATGAGACATTGTTCTTGCGCTAGGTCAACCGACAGGATCATCTGGCGCCCACCGTGGGGCCGTATAAAAGGTGATTCCCAACCACAGTTCGAGTGTGTGGAAGTTTTGGTGCTTTCTGTTCGACTGCTTGCTGTCGCAGTCGGTTTTCTGGAGTTTTCACCGTTCGTTTGGAGTTTCTTTGAGTTGTTGAGTTTGCTGAGAAGGAATGAGGACAACGCGATCCAGTTCAGTTGTGCCGTCAACCAAAGAGGACGTTGTGTCTATGACACAGGTGATGGAGATGATGAGGACGTTGCAGGAGAATGTAGCTGCATCATGTTCTGAAAAAGAGAGAATGCACGAGGCACTAGTGGCCTCGCAGGCTAGGAATGAAGAGCTCAATAGAGTTAATGAAGAGCTATGTAAAGCTCTTCAGGGACGGGAGGAGCGTGCGATTGGGGACAGATCTGCACTCGCATCCCCACCGCGTAGTTTTCCCATGCCGTTTTCTCAAGAAATCATGGACGCGGTGGTCCCTGCAAATACGGTGGCGGTGAAAGCATCTTTCACCGGGGTGGAAGATCCTAAGGCTCATCTCACGGCGTTTCACACGCAGATGATGCTCTCAGGAGGTTCATACGCGGTCTACTACAAGGTGTTCATGAGCACTCTCAATGGAACAGCGCTGGACTGGTTTGTCAGTCTACCTACTGGCCACATTACCACGTTCCAGCAGTTCTCCAAGATGTTCGTTGAGCAGTACATAGTGAACAAAGCACCGCCGATGGTGTCTTACGATCTGTTCGACGTGAGGCAGTACCAAGGGGAGTCTCTAAAGGATTTTTTGAACAGATTCGGAGCTCAAATTGTTCGCTTGCCAGGAAAGGATGAAGAAATGTTTGTGCACGCCTTCAAAAAGGGCGTGTTGCCTGGACCTTTTAGTGAGTCACTGATCAGGAGCCACCCCACCACGTTCGTTGAAATCCGACGACGTGTCGTGGCTCACATCGTCGTTGAGAGCGAAGTCTCCGAGAAAAGGGGAAATGTGGCCCCAGCTAAGCCATGCGCTCAGACGAGGGTTCAACCGCAGAGGGTCATGGAGGCAGCGACAAGGAGGAAGGATCAGAGGATGCATCATCCTTATGATCCAAAGAAGAGCAAGGGGAAGGGGCCAGGACGACCTAGAGAGTCTAATTGCCCGCCGAGCTACGAGTTCGTGATGGGATTGGCTGACCTGATCGCCATCCCGAACATTGCTGCCAGGCTCAAAGCGCCTAAGAAGACAACGGATAAGGTGTTGGGCCAAAAACCAGACGCGTGGTGTGAATTCCACAAGAGCTTTGGCCACTCCATTAATTCGTGTTTGGCTTTGGGATACCATCTCGCCGAGCTGGTCAAGTGCAAGTTCTTGAAGGACTACTTGTTGGAGAAGCAGGTGGGGCAATCGTCAGGGTCACAACTGGCGAGCAGTGAGGGAACGCAGCACGAGGCGCCCATTCACAGCGAGATCCACACCATAGCTGGGGGATTCTCGGGTGGTGGGTGTACTGCATCGTAGCGAAAGAGGTATGCAAGGTCTGTGATGTCAGTGGAGGTTTTTTAGGATCACTCACCCGACGTGGATGTTACGTTCACCAAAGATGACCTTAAAGATGTTGTGCCTCATGACAATGATCCTATTGTAATGTCGCTTGTTACGGCGGGGAGGACGGTCCATCGGGTGCTGGTCGATCAAGGAAGCTCGGCAGATGTGATGTTTTGGCCGACTTTCGAAAAGTTACAGCTATCCCCTGACTAGCTGAGGCCATATGGGGGTTGTTTGTACGGTTTTGTTGGTGATCAAGTGGAGGTGAGGGGGTACATTGAGTTAAGGATGACGTTCACAGATGGGTTGGCCTCGCACAGAGAGAAGATCAAGTACCTTGTTGTGAACGCTTCGTCGGCATACAACATCCTGTTGGGAAGGCCAACACTCAATAGGACAGGAGTTGTGCCTTCAACAAGGCACATGAAGGTCAAGTTACCTTCAATGGAAGGGGTGGTCATCACCATCCGTTCTGACCAAAAGGAGGAAAAAAAGTGCTATGAAAACAACCTCAAGAACAAGAGATCGGTATTCCACGTAACCACCACGCCGCCCCCTGGTGTGGGGCCTGAACAGGAAAATCGGCGAGTTGTGGATACAGCGCTGGAGGTGGCCGCCGAGGGTGATGTGGCGATGGAGGATGTCGAGGCGAGGTCCGAGAACGTAGCTCGGGTGGAGGAAGAGAGAAACTGCCCGAAGACCGCCAGGGAGTCAGGTATTGCGAGAGCACTGATTTCTAGTGAGAGGAGGCCTCAGTCGGTCGAGGAATGGTTTGAGAAGAAGATCAACGGCAAGACGTTTAAGCTGGGGGAAAACCTTAGATGGGGAGACACAAGACCAGATCGCCAAGGTAATAAGTAGACACCTGGACGCGTTTGCATGGTCTGCTTCAGACATGCTGGGGATCGACCCTGATTTTTTGTGTCACCGTTTAGCAATGGATCCCCAAGTCAGGCCAATCCGCCAGAGAAGGAGAAAGTTCAACGAGGAAAAGAGATAGGCGATCAGGGATGAGACGCAGAAACTCCTTGCAGCAGGCCATATCAGGGAAATCCAATATCCAGAATGGCTTGCCAACGTCGTTCTGGTCAAGAAGAGCAGTGGGAAATGGCGGATGTGTGTTGACTTCACGGATCTGAATAAAGCTTGTCCAAAGGATTCTTATCCTTTGCCAAGTATAGATGCCCTGGTAGACAGCGCGTCAGGGTGTAAGTTGGTCAGTTTCTTGGATGCCTTCTCGGGATACAACCAGATTAAAATGCATCCCATGGATGAGGAAAAGACGGCTTTCATGACGGAAAGGTCGTGCTATTTCTACAAGGTGACCTCGGGCTGAAGAATGCGGGAGCCACGTACCAGAGGCAAATGGACAAGGTGCTCGCACCTATGCTCGGGACGAATGTGCAAGCGTATGTTGATGACATGGTCGTGACATCCCTGGAAAGGAGCAGGCACGTCACTGATCTGGAAGAGTTGTTCGTTACAATAGCCAGGTACAAGCTGAAACTGAATCCTGAGAAGTGTATTTTCGGCGTTGAGGCAGGAAAGTTTCTGGGATTTCTCTTGTCGGAGAGGGGAATCGAGGAAAATCCCGACAAATGTGCCGCCATTTTGGCGATGAGGAGTCCTGCCACTGTAAAGGAGGTGCAGCAGCTCACGGGCCGGATGACCGCCTTGTCTCGATTCGTATCCGCCAGTGGAGAGAAGGGTCACCCGTACTTCCAATGCCTGAAGAGGAATAACAGGTTTGTCTGGACGAAGGAGTGTGAAGAAGCTTTTGTGAAGCTCAAAGAGTACCTGGCGAGCCCGCCGGTTCTGTGCAAACCTTAAGTGGCAACGCCCCTCAGGTTATATTTTGCCATAACTGAGAGGGCGATAAGTGCGGTGCTCGTCCAGGATCAAGATCAAGTCCAGAAACCCATCTATTTTGTTAGCAAGGTGTTGCAGGGCCTAGAAGTGAGATATCAGGCTTTAGAGAAAGCAGCGTTGGCGGTTGTGTTTTCGGCGAGGAGGCTGCGTCATTACTTCCAAAGCTTTACAGTGTTGGTAATGACTGACTTACCCATGCAGAAGGTTTTGAAGAAACCGGATGTAGCTGGGAGGAAGGTAAAATGGGCGGTGGAGTTGTCGGAATTCGACATCAAGTATGAGCCCCGAGGACCGATCAAGGGGCAAATCTTCGCTGACTTTGTGGTCGAGCTATCTTCTGAAATAGTGCAGAGCGCCGGGGATGATTTTCGTTGGGTGCAATCGGTGGATGGGTCATCTAACCAGCTGGGTAGCGGGGCTGGAGTTATTTTGGAAGGACCCAACGGTGTGCTGATAGAGCAATCTCTGAGGTTTTCCTTTAAAGCCAACAACAATCAAGCGGAGTATGAGGCTTTGATCGCCGATATTTTTTTGGCAAAGGAGATGGGAGCAAAGGTGCTGATGGCCAAGAGTGATTCGTTGTTGGTCACTGGGCAGGTAAACGGCAAATTTCAGGCCAAAGATCCGCAGATGGCGGCTTACCTGGAGTACGTGCAAGAGTTAAAGAGGTCATTTGTCTTGTTTGAAGTGGTGCACGTGCCAAGAGAGCAGAATGCCCGAGCTGACTTGCTAGCCAAGCTCGCCAGTTCGGGAAAGGGGGGCAGGTAGAGGATCGTTATACAAGAAACTTTGAAGACACCTCGAGCATTTGCGGCGGATCACCAGGTTCTTCAAGTGTGCAAGTCAATGGAAGGGACGGCGAGGAGTCATAGATCTTTGACTCAGGAGACTTTGAGAACGCCGAGAGTTAGGGCACACCCAGCGGGAGTGACAAAGATGACGCAAGTTTGCGCTATCCATGAGCCAGATGCATGGATAACGCCATACCAGCGCTACATGGCGGATGGCGTGCTCCCAATGGACTCGACAGAGGCCAGAAAGATAAAGAAGAACTCCAGCAGGTTCACCCTCATCGATGGCGAGTTGTACAGGTTTGGGTTTACACACCCTCTTCTAGTATGTGTACACGGAGAGAAGTGCATGAGAATTATGGCTGAGCTCCATGAGGGGATTTGTGGGAGTCACATCGGGGGCCGAGCTTTGGCAACAAGAACTCTCCATGCAGGTTATTACTGGCCCACAATGAGGGAAGATTGCAAGAAATATGCTCAGTGTTGTAAGCAATGCCAGCAACACGCCGATTGGCACAAGGCGCCTCTAGAGGAGCTAAAGTCGATTTACAGCCCCTGGCCGTTCCATACGTGGGGAATCAATATTCTGGGACCCTTTCCGTTGGCGATCAGGCAAATGAAGTATTTGGTTGTGGCGATCGAGTACTTCACAAAGTGGATTGAAGCAGAACCAGTAGCCTAGATCACCGCACACAAGATTCAGAGTTTCGTGTGGAAGAATATTGTGTGTCGATTTGGCGTGCCCAAGCGTTTGGTATCAGATAATGGGACTCAATTTGCAAGTCACCTGTTGAAGAAGTTGTGTGGGGATGTTGGAACACAGCAGGTGTTTGCTTCTGTGGAGCACCCACAAACGAATGGGCAGGTGGAGTCAGCCAATCGGGTTTTGTTGAGAGGTTTGAAGAGGAGGTTGGAGAAGGCCAAGGGGTCTTTGGTTGAGGAAGTTCTCCGTATAGTATGGGCATATCACACCACTGAGCAATTGGGAACCCACGAAACCCCGTTTAGTTTGGTGTATGGGTGTGATGCGATGATTCCAGTTGAAACCCAGGAAAGCTCGCTGAGATTCCAAAACTTCGTGGCGGAAGACTCAAACGAAGAAAGGAGGATGAACCTGGATTTGCTGGATGAGGTCAGGGAGGAAGCACGGGTGAAGGCCGAGCAGTGAAGAGAAGAGTTGAACGCAAGTACAACTCTAGAATAAGGCCAAGGCAATTCAGAGATGGCGACCTGGTGATGAGGAAGGCCCACTAGTATGAGATGGAGAACAAATTGTCACCCAAGTGGACAAGACCGTTTAGAATAACCGAAGCACTCGGGAACGACGCCTACTGCTTGGAGACGCTGGAAGGAGGGGCGATTCCTCGCACTTGGAACGCCACCCATCTCAAGTTTTATTACAGTTAAAGCATTGTAAGTACTGATTAACTTGAACAATTTAAGGCAGTTTAAGTTAAAACAGTTTTTCAAGGGGGCACTCTTTTTTCCCTAAGGAGGGTTTTTAACGAGGCCACCCAATAAAGAAGGTTTCGAAGTTTATTAAAGTCTCCAAGTTATTAAGTTTGCAAGCTTATCATTTTTTAAGTTTTCAGAAAGAGACTTTGTTGCCCTTGAGTAATTTAAAGCAACGGCGAATTCAGATCGCATGCATTTAATGCAAGTTTTAAAACATAAAGTTTTAAACCCTCATCGCCACCTGGCGATCGGAGGTATAAGTTAAGGTTTTAAGTCCTCATTGCCACCCGGTGATCGGAGGCACAAGTATAAAGTTTTTTAAGTCCTCCTTGCCTCGAGCGAGTGTAGGCGAGAAGAGATTAAAAAGTCCTCCTCGCTTCGAGCGAGTGTAGGCGAGAAGAGATTTAAAAGACCTTCTCGCCTTGAGCGAGTGTAGGCAAGAAAGGTTAAGAGTTCTCTTCGCCCTGAGCGAGTACAGGCAAGAGCAGATTGCAAGACCTCTTTGCGTAAGCAAATTAAGGCAAGTTTGAAAGTCCTCAGTGCATCCAGGGGAAGAGGAGATGTAACCCCTGGGCAAGTTGAGGCATCAGGAAAAGCCCTTCTCACCCTCAAGTGAGTTCAGGCAAGATAAAGCTGAAAGGTCAAGGGTGTTAATGATCTCAAGTATGGGAAAGGAAGGTCGATGGAAACGCCTTTCCCCTTGAGTGAAACATCAATATTGACCTAGTAAGATCAGTTAAAAAAGAAGGTAAAGGATGGCTAAGGAAGGTTCGCAGAGGACACCTCACCACCTAAGTCATTGTTCTAAAACTCAGGGAGGTAGAGAAGGATCCGAAAGGCGGCTCTACCCCCATATGAGGGAACAATGATTTAAGTTATCTCAGGTTAAAGACTTGGGGAAGGTAGGGGGAGATCCGAAAGGCAGCTCTCTTTCCAGTCAAGCAAACATGAAGTCATAAGGTGGCCCCGCAGGGGATGTTTTCGGTTAAAAACAAAATGACATCGCCGAGAGCCTATGGTTTTGAGATTGAGATAGAAAGAAGGTTACACGGCAAGAGCCAGATCTACAAAGTTTTAGGCGATAACATAGAAACACACATGCCACTTGGCAGGTCAGGCGAGCGAGGTTCCAGATACTAAGATTGACCCACGCCTACGGCCCAGTAAGTAGTTTCGTGTCAAATGTTATTGCTATAGACTTATAGTTTGTTTAAGTTAAGGTTATTTCCAAAGAATCAAGTATCAATTTGTGCGAAGTACATTGGGTTGAGTAAAAACTAGCCAGTTACACTAGGTGATCGCACAACAGATAAAATTGGAAGCCATATATATACATGAATATTAAAACAGTTTGAGCAGAATGAAAGTTATTACATATAAATCAAAGTCAAAATACAAGAGTTTCAAGATGGTAAAGTTGAAGTGGCAGATGGGAGCAGCAATTAAGTCGGAGGCATGATCTTGCCATCCACCACTTCGTTGTACACTGAAAACTCGGAGAGGTCAAGATCGGTAAATTTGCAAGCAAACTGCTCCAACGCAGCCCCAAAGCCGGAGGTAAGAACCTGGGCAGCTTCAAGCTCAAGCTCGTCGATCTTTGTCTTGAACCCACTGTTCTCTTCATGAACCTGGGCAATTTCAAGATCAAGCTTGTCGACCTTCTTCTTGAACCCATTGTTCTCCTCGCGCACTCGGGCAAGCTCGGCGGTAGTTTCGCTTAGTTCTTTGGATGCCTTGTCCCGATCTGCTTCAACTTTCCCCAGAAGAGTTTCTCTCTCAGTTGACCTTTTCTCCAGTTTCGCCATCTTTTCCTCGACGGTTTTTCGGGCCTCCTCCAGCTCTGCAATCCTCTCCCTCTTGGGAACGAACTTGCTCTCCAACTCAACAGCGTCCTGAAGTTTGTTGTGCAGTTTCTGGCGCAGTTCAGCTTTGTCCTGGTGCAAACTTCGGAGCTCGTCTTTGAGAGCGTTTTCCACCCGCGAGAACTCTAGCCCTTGCATCATCATGTCGCATTTTGACTTTCTCAGTTTCGGCTCTCGTGGTGCTCGCCACCTCCTGATGGATGCAGTTATCGAGTTCGAACTTGTTCAAGGAGTCTTTCAGACCTTCACCGATGATTTGAGGAAGACATTCGTCAACCATGGCGTTTAGGCGCGCGGTGAAGGACTTCAAGGCTTCCTGGAGGGGAGCTTGGAAGAGCTGGAGTTGGGGGAGGAGGTGAAGGTTGATTCTCACCACCACCCTCACAAGGTTGGATGGCGAGGGGGGTCTCGAGGCGGGGTGGTGAGGTGGGGAGTTTCGCTGCAGCTTGAGAAGAAGCTTGCGTATCAGCAACCTATTCAGGTACAGCTTCAGCAACCGAGGCGTTTGAAGCAAGAACATCCCAGGCGGACTCGAATGGCGTGGAGGCGTTGGGGGGGGGGGGGGGGGGGGGTTCTCGAAGTAATCTGGGGCGGCGCCTTCAGCTGCTAGTGGTTCAATTACAACTCTCATTTTCCTTTTGCAGACTAGCCCATCCTCGGTGCTTTCGTCCGACACCACCCTAGGGGCTTTCCTCTTAGCCTTTTTGAAGTGGCCCACGGATACAACTTTTTGTAGTCTGGGAGGGGTCTCACGGTTGCACTGGTTTGAGGTGGGGTTGGTTGTGGTTGGTTGGGTCGAGAGGACGCGGGTCTCGCGGCCTGGCTTGAAGGGGCACTGAGGTCCCTTGGTGGATTGCGGGAAGAAGATGGGTTGGCCCTACGCGTTTTCGCCGGAGGGTTTTGGGAAGATGGAGGAGGGTTGGGAGTGATTTTGGTGCGAGCCATCAGAAGAGCTGCAAAGAAGATGAAAAGGGGAAGAGATGAGAGTTATAAACAGAATGACTCAACAGAAAAGAAGGAGACAGAAAGAACAAGGGGGGCTCGCGCAGAGAAGGCCAGAAAACCTAGACGCAGGAAAAAAGAAGCGAAGAACAAAGCAACCCACAGCGTATGCTCCAGACAGTTAATGGATGATGTAAACCGATTAAAATGCAGCAAATATTAGTGAGAAGAGATGAACGGTTACCTTTTGATGATCAGAAATGTGTTGAGCAAGATGATGATCGAGGGAGACAAAACGTTCGCTAGAGTATTTTTGCTAGAGTATTTCGGGGTTTGAAGTGAAGAAGAAGATAATGAAACAGTGAAGTGGCGCGAAGGTATTAAGAATTTCGAACGTTGCAAGAAGCGCAAACGGCAACGAATAATGGTCGTTGATAAGTCCACGTGTCGTTTGATCGAAGGGGTTGGTGAAATGTCAAATCAGTAAACAGTATGAGCGCCAACGCGTAAGGCCACGTAGGTCGCCGGAAATTCAACTCTTTAGTCTTTTCGCTGAACAAGTCGCAGCTCAAGACTGGGGGGCTTGTGTATCGATCAAGTCATCGGGTGCGATGACGTGTCTAGAAGTGACTATGTGGGGCATGCTCAGCAGGACACGTGGACAAGAGAAAGATGAATGGTTCAGAAGTAAGCATAGTCGTCGTCCATGGAAGTGGCGCCCTGCTGTGTATATAGTCGGTTATCGCCGGGTTTGTGTGTCATCAACGTGTTAGATAATGGAAGATCAGGTGGTCTGACATCGCCGCAAGGAGCACATCGCCGGGTTTCCCAGTAAACTTAGTTAAAGCTGTTGGAGGCACAGACGAGTAAGTCCAAGCGTGTAAGTTCAGTAATATGATTGTTACGCCGGCATGGGGCGTGAAGGTCGAGTGAGTTGGAGGGAACAACTTGCTCATCAACGACGGGATTCCCAGAGCGGACATTCGTTGGTGGCAAGGTTTCCTCGGCTGGAACATGCATGGCGTAGCAATAAGGAGGGTGGCACTTGCAACAAGCGATATCACAGAGATGGTGTACTTTGTTGCATCCGATACTCGCCTTGTCAGGTGGTGTTCCAGAGCGTGTTACGTGCTAGATTACTCCGTAAATAGGAGACTTGGCCGCGCGGCTGGTTACTACATAGACATGACGCTCCAGTTAGCCTAACCCAGATGGCGACATGTGTAGGGTTGGATGCAATACAGAAATGACTCTCAAGTTATCCTAGCTCAGATGATGACACGTGTAGGGCTGGGTACTCCCTGTTACCCTAGCCCAGATGATGACACGTGCAGGGTTGGATGCGAGCCAGGCGTCCACAACGTAACGGCCTGGAGAGAGAAAAAACCTAGGTATAAAGGTAAACTTAACAGAATTTGTAGAGGTACGTTCATTACGGCTCATTGTTTTGGGTTGAGTGCACTTTAGTACGGTTCTACAGAGTATAGTTTTCTCTCAGTTTTTGGGTGTTCTTGTTACTGACTTGAGCGTCGGAGCGCCACCGGCCGCAGAGGCGCCATCTTGTGTTTTCAAGTTCTCAGAGAGACAATCTGTGGAGTGGACTTGAAGAGCACGTGGTGTCAAAGCTGGTGAGCAAAGATCGTGACGAGGCATCGTTCTTGCGCTAGGTCAACCGGCAAGCACAAAGGAAAACAAGAATCCAGCGATGATAGTGATGAAAAAAACCTTAGCTTGCTATCCAGAAAGTTTAGCAAATTCTTGAAGAGGAACTGCAACAAGGACAACAACAAAGATAAGTATGAAAACAAGAAATCTAATGATTTTAATTCCAATAACTATACTTGTTTTTGTTGTGGTGAGAAAGGTCACGTAAAGGCAGATTATCCAAACAAAATCAAGGAGAAAAAGCCTAGCTACAAGGAAAAGAAAAGCAAGACAAAAAGAGCCTACATAACTTGGGATGAGAATGAGGTTTCATCATCAAGTTCATCATCAAGCGAAGATGAAAGAGCAAACATCTTTTTGGTTGCTGAAGGAGAAGATGAATCCTGCAGCTCAAGTGAAGTAAGTTCTTGTGCTTCTTTAAATGAACAGAATTATAGTGAATTGCTTGAAGCTTTTCAAGAAACTCACGATGAAGCTAATCGATTGGTGCTTTCAAACAACCGATTGAAAGAACTTAACAGCTGGCTGGAAATGAGAGTAAAATCACTTGAAGGTGAGATTCAAAAATCTAAAAATGATTTCAAAAATCTGGAAACTCATTTAAAAAATTCTTCTTGCAAGTGTGACACTCTCATTTGCGAAAATTGTGAAAACCTTGAGAAGAAAGTGCATTATCTTGTAAGTACTGTGGATAAGCTTTCGAAAGGAAAATCCAACTTTAAGAATGTCTTGGCATCTCAAAATTGTGTTTTTGGAAGGGCTGGTTTAGGCTTTAATCCACAAAACAAACAAGATAAGTTTTCAAAAAGTTTTTCTAGAAAGCCAGTAAAACAACCGATTGTTAAGACGAAACAACCGGTTGTTACATGCTTTTATTGCATGAAGAAATGTCACTCTATTAGATTCTTCAAAATAAGGAAATATTGTGTTCCTAGGGGCTTCATGAAGTGGATTCCTAAAGAATGTGTGGTTTCAAGTGAGAAAAAGAAATCAAATGGACCCACATTTGTGAAGGGACCAAATCTTGTTGCTTGAACTCATGTTTGTGCAGGAAATCTAAAGAAGTGTGAGGGACTGAGCCAACTGATCAAGTTCTTGGAAGAAAAAGGCCAACATTGAAGCTGAATAAATGTTCTGCACCTGTCCAAAGGGTCTCAATGGTCAAAATGAGACTTCTTGATCACAAAGCACATGGCTCATTAAAAGAACATCACAAAGGATAAGACCATCCTTATCTTTGTCTTTAATTCTTGTTCAAAGTTCATAATCATGTTTATATATCCCTTTTAAAATGTTCAAATTCATCTGCTTTGAATTCTATCTGCTCATAATAAAAAATTCAAAATATGTTTTACAGCTGCAGAAAAACAACTGATTGTTTCCTCGAAACAACCGATTGTTTTGAGTCTGACAACACTGTGAAGAAATCAATTTAATTTCCTTTTTTAATTTCTATCCGTTGCAGATCAAATTAAAGAAAGAATCCTTGGTCAATGAACCTGTGTTGAAAGCTGATTATGCTCAGAAGTAAGTTACAACAGTCATAAAGGAATATATCCCACAGTCTTGAAAATTTAAGAGCTTTTATGTCTAGTCAAAGATCACATGTGAAGACCATGTGATTTTCTACGTTTTCTGACGTTTTCAGTGCAGGGCATGGTCAAGTCTTCTCTCTCTGAAAATCTGGTACCCATTCATGTCATTGAATACTTTTTGATTCTATAATTGCTATAAAATCTGTTGCAGCTGATCTCTTCAACAAGAACAACCAATTGCAACATCTCTTGCATTTCTTGTGTGAGCTTCTCTCTGTTTCTTCTCTGCCAATCATGGACTCAACTCTTCCCACCTAAAGAAGAGTCAAATCCAGAGCAGTAAGGTCTGGAGGAAGGCTGGAAGGATGGTTTTCTGGTGATAATGATCTAATTGAGAGGTATAGGTTTGAGACTAGCACCAAAGTGATAAACAACCCCAAGGTTGTTTGCTTTGTTTGGCTGAAAAGCCAAAAGCTAGACAATGTCAGAAGGCTCCTCAAAGATCAATCCCTCAGAAAGTTCTTGGAGATGAAGGGAAACATCTACCCAGATTTGATAAGATTTTTCTACACAAATCTCAAGTTTGAGGGAAACAACCTTGTCTCTCATGTGAAGGGTGTAGATATGAAGATCACCCATGATGTGTGGAATGCAGTAGCTGGTCTTAAGTACTTTGGCCTCAAAATCAACAAAGGGAACCTTGGAGTAGTGGAGGATTTCAACAAAGTCCAATACTACAAAAGCTGCTTGAAGAACCAAAATGCTCAAGTTAGGACTTGTTCGGTTGGTGGCTTAAGGCTTGATGAAAGGTTGTTAGCCCTCATTGTGGCTTGGATTCTAACTCCAAGGGGGAGCAATCATTCTTTTCTTACAAAGGAGGACCTGGTGTACATCTTCTGCATTATGAAGAAGATCAGAATAAATTGGATCCACATCATCAAGGAGCACATGCAAAAGGCAATGAGGTTAAGTGACCATCACTATCCATATGCTGTTTTGGTTTCTAAATTTCTACTTTATTTTGAAGTGAACCTAGAGGATGAAACATCTGAGTTAGTCAAGTCAACTCAAGAGTTGAAAAATGGATCTCTCAGTAAAATGGGATTCACCAAAGTAAGTGGCAAATGGATTAGTAAAGATGGTGATCTTGGTGTCTCATCAAGTGTTGCTGCTGATCTTGAAGAAGGTGAACATGCTGATGATATGGATTTTCAACATGAAGATCAACCTGAAGCAAATCAAGATGCTGGACCAAGTGCTGGTGCTGAAAATCAAGAAGAAAGAATGCAAACCATGTCTTCTTTTGAGAGACTCATGGTCAATAGATTTGATAGCTTTGCGAAGAACCAAAGGAATCTCCATGATCTATGTATCAACAATTTCCAGAGGATTGATAACAGGTTTGACAGCATGGATGCACGCTTCATGACCTTAGATGAACAGATTGAGGCAGTTCAGAACTAGATCTTTGACCTTCAATATGTTGATGATGAGTGAAAAGGAAAAACAACTGGTTGGTGTATCGAAACAACCGATTGTTTTTTATGGTTGTATCAGTTTTTCTTATTTTCTGTTTCTGCTTTTTAAATCTGATGTATTAAGAACAATTATCTTTTTCATCTCTTCTTTTTGTCTATTTGTGAAGACAAATAGGGGGAGATTTATTCTGTGTTTTTGGTTTTAGTTATTATTTTCTGCAAAACAGTTTGTATAGGTGAAACCTTATAGGTTTTTGCTCTTATATTGTTTTTGTTTTTGCTCTGATTTTATGCTCTGAATTTCTGTTTTTGTTTTTGTGTTAACCAAATATCAGAAGTTCTATGCTTTGCTTAAAACTGTATCTTGCAGAAACTGCTTCAGAATCAATCAGGTATAACACAAGCATTAGGGATTTGTCTTCATCAAATAGGACGAGATTGTTGAACCAAGTGGTGTTCAAGCTTTGAAGAATCCAAATCCTTTGAAGGATGATGAAGGTTAGTTGTGCTTGTTGTGTTGTGCTGTCCTTTTAGATAGGATCTGGGGTAGATTTAATATGTAATGCACTCTTGATTGAATCCAAAGCATAAGCACTCTCAATCCTTTTAAAATAAAAGCGTTTTTCAAGCTAAGTGAAAAACAACCTGTTGTTTTGTCGAAACAACCGATTGTTTTATACTTAGGTGTTTTTAGAAAAGGTTGAAAACTGTTTTTCAAATGGTTGAGCTATTAAAACCAAAAAAACCGATTGATTCGAGGAAACAACCGATTGCTTGTTTTGGTACCATAACAGAAAAATGGTTTGTGCTTTGACTTAGCTTTAAATGATTTTCTAACTGTTTACGCTCCAGTTTTTAATGCTTTGACCAATCTTTAAATGCAATTAATAGTTTGTTAAGATTTGATATCAAACAACAACTTTGATATATACAGAAAAACAGATTTGAGTTTTTCACTGATTTTGAGTTTTTTGAAAGAGTTGAGATTGCTTAGAGATTGAGTTTGATCAAAGTGTGTGAGATAGGATTTTCTCTTGTATTGATTTCAGATTTGTTCTGTAAACAAGTGTAATCCTTGTATCTGTTGAAAGAAACCTTGTGTGTTTGCTGAGAAGTGTTGTGTGTTCTTGAGGGGATCAAGATTAGCATTCTTAGTGTTGGTGTGTTGACCAAGAGGAGTGTGTGTCTTGAGGGGATCAAGGTCACTTCTTTGGTTGTGGTGTAAGTGATCTAGGTTTGATTGCTTAGTGGAATTCCTCAGTGGTTTATGAGAAGACTGGATGTAGCTCTGGGTTTAGAGTGAACCAGTATAAACATCTGTGTATTTTCTCTCTATCCTTAATCTCTTTAAATTCAGTTTTGTTAGTTGTGAACTGGTATAAACAACCGATTGTTTTTCTGGTGTTGTGCTTTTTGCTTTGTGTTTTGGCAAACTGAGTTCCTTATCAACTGATTCTTGAAGTAATTTCATTCTTGGCTTAAAAGTTTGTGAAAACCCTCATTAAACCATTCACCCCCCCCCCCCCTTTCTAGTTTAAAGCCATACATTCTAACACATGTGTCTTATGTTAATTGTCTAACACGTTATAAGTTATTGACTGCTCCAGATCAACATCATCTAATAGCTTTCGGATAAATAAATCCATACGCAGAAAACATAATTCCGTATCCCCAAATTCGGAACACATACATCATCATTTTGGAATGCAGAACCCTATTTCGGATAATGATATTCATAAGCTACTTTTACACTACGAACATGGGCGTCCAAAAGCTTCAACTGCAAATGTTAAATACTTACAGATTTTTACATCCGGAGTGACTAATAATAGATTCCGGACACCAACATCTGTAAGGTAATAACTAGGCTTCTGGATAACTATATCCAGAACCATTTCAACTCAACGAAATGCGAAAAACCAGTTTAAATGGGTTCTTACCTCACAAGAACGTTAACCGGACCTTAGCTTGGAAACATGTTTTTGACCGTATTGAACTGTTTATTCATATTGCCGCACTTGAGTGAATTTTTTTTTCTGAACAGAATAAATAAGAGATAAATAGGACAATGTTTTACAGCTTAGATATGATCATACTGTATAATTGTCTCTCTAAACAAAATTTTATTAAATCTTTCTGTAGACATTTTTTAGCATATGCAACTTAAGATTTGATTTTGATAGAATACAATGGTGTCATTTGACCAAGGTAGCTGCCACCACCGGTGGGTAAGGAAGGGCTTTAGTTGCAGTGTGCAATTTAAATAAAATTTTCTCTACTTTTAGTACTTACTTTTTGCTATAGTTGCCACTTAATTATTATGCTTGATGGTCTTACGTTATTTTATTTTGATGGCCACTGTCGTCATAAATAGAATGCATGCAATTGTCGTAATTGGTTTTGAAAATATTTGTTTTATTATTATACCAGAAGCTACTTCTTTTTTTCAACCTTAGACGTTTGTGGAAGATTAACTTGTCTACATCTTTTTAGTTACATAAAATAAAAGGTGGCAAAATAACTACTACTGGACTTAAATAAAAATAATTAACTTCACACTAGTTTAATAATTAACTTCATACCACTCTGCTACAATCTAAATACATAAATATCTTGTTTGCAACTAATATAGCATAAATAAAATAAACATCCAGAGGAAGACCTCGTCAAAACCAGCCGCTGCACTAATTAGAGTTGATAATGCATTTTGAATCTGTTTTATGTTCTATTGATCTCATCCATGGTCTTGTCAACAGCATCAATATTCCTGAAAAAGAAATTGATGCAACCCAACAATGTCATATGTCACAATCAAGTTGAATTCTTCTTCTTCTTATTATTATTCTAAATAAGGTGTTGCATAATAATTATATGCGAAAAATAAAATATCTTTAAACAAATTAAAATGAAAGTATAAATATTTTACTAATTTGAGATGTAAATTAATCGTGTTATATATGGATCATTAGAAAAAAACAAAGTCCAAAATTTATTCAATTCATCCATATAATATTGATATGTATTTTAAGGCATGTGAATTCATGACACTTATCCATATCTTTTAAGATAAAGTATGTGTTTATGTTAAGAAAAATAACAATGAACAAATGAAAAAAAGTGTACATATATTGGACACGTATTACATGTATACTTGCTCTTAATGTAAGAATAATATTTCTATTATCTGTAAGTGATATTTATCATTGTTCAATTAATTAAAAAAAAATACGACAATTATTGTTGAAATAATATTTTTTATCAACAATAAATAAATGAAATTAAGACATTTTAGTGTATCTCAGCCTTTATAAATGGGTTTCATAATCTGCTCATCACCTATCCAAAAGAATTTCTAAAATACATTACATTACCATCTAAATTTGAACTAAATAGCCTAATACAACATATGGTATCAACTTGCCACAATCATGAATAGGTGTTGATGTTGCATAAATAGCTTGAAACAACATGATTACCTCCGCTTCCCACATAAAACTTTTTAGCTTTAGTTGCCAAGCAATTTTATATATGTGGGATGTGACTCTCATTTCATATTTTGCATAATCTTTGTGCAGATTTCATTTCCTCTCTTTGTGTCACTCCCTTTCAAATTATTACACCAACAAAATAAACATACATCTAGCCAGCCAAACATTCACAATCATTTTGCTCTCATACCTCCACTTATTCTGTTAACTTTGCTACTGCAGAAAATTGCAAAAGACCATCCCATGCTCCTTTCCTGCTATCATAAACTAGTGACTTACAATTACACCTTGCAACCATACCATCTCCATATAATCATAGGATCACATTGCTTCCTCGTACACTTCGCATACTTGTTTCATGCATTAAAACAACCACCTTCCCTTGGCTGGCTAGACGTGAGATTAGTCTTTCAAAAACACACAATTTATTTACTTTTAAGACAACTCATACAACACCGGTCCATACACCACTTTGAATAAGAAAAATCCGCCAAGTGCTTTTTTGAAGTGATGCATGCCCAAACCTTGAGTTGGGTCAGAGTGAAAACCTCCACATGATCTACTTTGTCACTTTTAAATATACAATTATTTCTATGTTTCCATAGTTTTTCCCTATTATTGTCACCCGTACACTTCCCCATACTTTATTTACTGATTCGCTCTTCCTTGGCATCTTAAATAGTGACAAATGTGTTTTTACATCATAATGGTTAACCGATAACATTCCAACCAATAGTAACATATACTCCACATTAACCAAGCTATCTTGCCTTTAAAGAATAGATGATTTATTTTCTCTTCTTCATCCCCACACATGACTCATAAGTTACTAACCAACGTTGTTCCTCATCTCTCTAGGTTATCCTTAGTAGCTAGATTATTTTCCAAGACTTGCCATGTAGTTACCTAGGGTCAGTGGGAGAGTCTTTATCTTCCAAAAATATTCAAATAATAGTTTATGCACACCTTCTGATTCATTCCTCAATAGTTGATAAATGTCATAATTTAATAATATTTCATACAAAAAGATAGACACTTATGGACTATAATTAATAAAATAGTTATAATTCAACCTCTAATTTAGGAATTTGAATCTTTTTATATATTTTTAGATTATGAAATGAATAAGAATGATTTATTCCTAATTTTGTGTTATTTTCAGGAATTTAAGGAGAGATTTAGAAAATAGATATATTATGAAGAAATATGTCACTTAGCCCAAGCCCAATTAGGTTAAATATAAGACGTGATGCATAACCTTAGATATCATTATGAGAAATCAAAGGAAGGAAACCTAAAGAAGACAACTGTCAAGAAGAAACACTTGAATCTTCTTCTTTTTTTTTTCATGCTTGTAATAGTCACCATAAGTGGCAAATTCTTTTCTTTGAGATTTAGATTAATTTGTTCAAACTCTTATGTATTGAGGTGATATTTATCTATAATATTATGAATGGTATTATTATTTTATTCTTAAAGCTTGAAACTATTTATGATTTAGTACTTTTATTTATATATATATATATATAATACAGAAATATACAAAACTGATTTGAAAAAAAATAAAGTTGAACTTATTCTAATAAAAAAATATAAAATTTATTTTATTTATTATGAGGAGAGAGAAAAGAAAACACTTTAAAAGGTTATAATTATATAAAATAAAACATGAATAATTAGTTTTTTATTTATATAAATTTTCTTTAGTTACCTTTCTATTCTATTCTAGAATTACTTTTTAGTTTCTTAAATGTTGTTGCTTTTGTGATCTATTTTTTTCTTATTAAATTTCAAGTTTAAAAAATTATTATAATTAGTATAGCTATTTGGATTCATCACACTCATTTATTTTCGGTTTTTCTTCCCTAGATTATGTTCATCAAATGTCACATTTCAATAACTAATAATTCTATTTTTAGTTTTTATATTATAGAATTTGTACGCATTTAAGTTTGTCCAGTAATCAACAAAGACATATTTTTCTTTCTCATAATCAGGTTTTTTCTTTAATTAATACAGAATAATAATGTATTCTGTACAACTAAAATTTTTGAGATATCAAATTGATTATATATTTCTTTCGTTATAAATTTATTTTGATATATTATCATGATCACATTTTAATGGAGATCTATTCAAAATATATACACAAAAATTATCTTTACACATTTGTTTTATCGTTAGAATACACATCACTATGAGATTTATACATACCATCTCTAACTATAATGTCAACCGTAAATTTTGAGTTCAAATATTAATAAATTTGCCCCACCTATTGATAAACTTTTGAAAAGAGAATAGAAACTATTGTATTGCTAATATTATATGAATATTACTATAAGACAGACTTCATTGTATTTTAAAATTTTCATTTCAATTAATTGATACAGATTCAGCTTAAATTCTTTCAATAAATATTGAAAGAAATATGTTTTATATTGTTTATTTTTATAACCGATATAGTATCATTATCTAAATGTATTGTTTGTGTAGTTATGCACTTTATTAAAGAAAAGAATATTTGTATTCATTAAAATATAAAATTTTATAGTTAAAAATTACAACAATTGTTATATATACATAGAAAATAGAAAATTCATTGCTATAATTAATATTAAAATAAATATTTTCATACTAATTTTAGGAATGAATAATAATAAATAAGGCAACCCAACTCAGTTCCATAAATTATCCAATGATATTTAGATAGCATTCAAAATAAACTATATTTTCATTAAAACATCGAAAAAACTAAGGAAATTTTACCTACAATTTCATTTACAGTGTCAAGAATTCAATTTTATCTTTAAGTTCAGTTCAATGCAATGGTTTAGAACACAAACAGCAGGCAAGATAATAAGATGCTTGCGAGTAAAACAATATGAAACTTGGAGACCCACATCATACGAACCAGAAGTCCAGTATCGACTAAAACAGTAATCATTGTATATAAAATAAATTATTTACTAAAATAATACAATTCCAAAATCATCTCACAATGCTTCTTATCTCTCACACACTGGTTCCTCGTTAAGGAAGGTATAACACAATATGATATATCAAGTCTCGAGCAAAGGGATGATCTTGTCTTATATTAGGACCCAAACAACGAGCCCCTCTAGAAGGGCATGTCTAGTTAAGTGAAGTTAAGGGACAGGGACTAATGCCACAAGCCCTAATCAATAAATAAACAGTAGAGGGGGGGTCAGGCTTGCCTACTCTAATTTAGGCTTTCCAAAGTTCAGTCCCTCAAAAAAAAAAAAAATCTGACTAATCAAGATTCAATAACCAAAGAGTGGTACAAATTTATGAAAGTAATTTGTGAAACGAGAAAGATATTTTTATTTGATTTGCAAAACACACGAGTTCACTATATCAGTTTAAAACACAAACAGCAGTACATACACAAGCAAGCTAATGAATGGTAAGGGTACAAATAAAGAACACTTGGACAATTAAAAAAAGCTTAGAAGCCACCGCGAAGGCGAAGGACAAGGTGGAGGGTGGATTCCTTCTGAATGTTGTAGTCTGCCAAGGTGCGACCATCTTCCAATTGTTTCCCAGCAAAAATAAGCCTCTGCTGATCTGGTGGGATGCCCTCCTTGTCCTGAATCTTTGCTTTCACATTATCAATTGTATCAGAGCTCTCCACCTCCAAGGTAATGGTTTTCCCTGTCAGAGTCTTCACAAATATCTGCATTCCACCACGAAGCCTCAACACCAGGTGCAGAGTGGATTCCTTCTGGATGTTATAATCAGCAAGGGTACGCCCATCTTCCAATTGCTTCCCAGCAAAGATAAGCCTCTGTTGATCTGGTGGTATGCCTTCCTTGTCCTGAATCTTTGCCTTCACATTATCGATGGTGTCAGAACTTTCAACCTCCAAAGTAATGGTCTTTCCTGTCAACGTCTTTACAAAAATTTGCATTCCACCACGAAGCCTCAAAACCAAGTGCAGAGTAGATTCTTTCTGGATGTTATAATCCGCAAGGGTTCTTCCATCTTCAAGCTGTTTCCCGGCAAAGATAAGCCTCTGCTGGTCTGGGGGAATACCCTCCTTATCCTGAATCTTGGCTTTCACATTATCAATGGTGTCTGAACTCTCCACCTCCAAGGTAATGGTTTTCCCCGTCAAAGTCTTGACAAAGATTTGCATGCCACCTCTCAAACGAAGCACCAAGTGGAGGGTTGACTCCTTTTGAATATTGTAATCAGCAAGGGTTCTTCCGTCCTCAAGTTGCTTCCCAGCGAAAATCAGCCTCTGCTGGTCTGGAGGGATGCCCTCTTTGTCTTGGATCTTGGCCTTGACATTATCAATGGTGTCTGAACTCTCGACCTCAAGGGTAATGGTCTTCCCAGTCAAGGTCTTGACAAAGATTTGCATGCCACCCCTGAGGCGAAGCACGAGGTGGAGAGTGGATTCTTTTTGGATATTGTAATCGGCAAGAGTGCGACCATCCTCGAGTTGCTTACCCGCAAAGATAAGTCTCTGCTGGTCAGGTGGGATACCCTCCTTGTCTTGAATCTTGGCTTTCACGTTATCAATGGTGTCAGACGATTCTACCTCGAGGGTTATGGTCTTGCCAGTCAAAGTTTTCACGAATATCTGCATCTATACAATCACAAACCAATCCATAAGAACAGAGACATATGTAGACACTGCAGTCAAATCACAAAACCCTAAATCCTCAAGAAATAAACAGAAAAAAATGAAAATAGAAAACCCTAATTAGAATCGAATATTATGCTAATTAAACTCGCATATCTCAGAATCGAAAAGCAATTGCATGAATCTAGATTCAACGATGATAAAAGCAGACAACACAGATACAACATTCAAAATTGAAAACATCGGAACGAGGATACGATGATTAACGAAGCCATAAGCAAAATCCATCAATTGAAGTTAATCCCACGATGGTGAGGAAAAAAATGCGAAAGAGAGAGAAGAAAGAAAAGTACCTTGAGAGGAGAAATGAAACGAGGAAAGATGTGCGAAATGAAGAATAGGCTATTCTGAACCGGGAATAGAGCGATGAATGAAAGAATGGAGGGAGGGTTAGAATATATAGCTTGTTTGTGAGAGACACAATGACAAAAATATCCCCATGCTAACTAATAAACATTTGCCACGTGTACTATGAAGATAAGGCTGACACGCAATGGATTACTTTTCATCAACGGTGTCTACAGCATAACAGATTACAAAAGTTAGAGAAAGGAATCTTATAATATCTTTTAATTAAAGAAAGTTAATATACCATTAAATTTAGATTTCATATATATGTACTTGCTTTTGAATCTATAATTGTATGCATCACATTGCCATCTTTTCATTATTTGAGTTTAACATAAATGATAATTCATTATGTAATTTATTTAAATTGTATATTAAAACAATAAATGATACAAGGGTTATTAGTGAATTTAGCAAAACTTAATACAAACTGCCAAAACTGAAGATAGGTATTAAAATTTTAAATATTCATAATTCTGAAGATAAAAAAAAGTGATGTGAACCTATCAATACCTATTGCCGTGTCAAACTAAATTATAGGAGTTGATTAATCTAAAAACATCGCCTTTAGTGGTAAAACACAACTACAGTCGCATTATTCAAAATAAGGATTTTCAATTTTTAGATTATCGAAAAACTTAAATGTTTTCTTCTACCAAATGTCCTTTCAGAAAATAACACTTCCTACAGACCATATTATTCAAAAAAATATCTGTTAGTAAATTTTCTTACAAAAATAATTTTACTAAAAAGTAAAATATAACTTTTGTAATTAATAAATATCATATTATTTTTATTAAATCAATTAATGTAATAACAAGTTTAATATCTGTTAGTAAATTTTCTTACAAAAATAATTTTACTAAAAAGTAAAATATAACTTTTGTAATTAATAAATATCATATTATTTTTATTAAATCAATTAATGTAATAACAAGTTTTTTTATCGTGAAATATTTCTATAATACCAGAGTTATTTTTAATAAAAATACTTTTTAATTTTTATAAATCAGAGTTTTGTTAATTTTAATTAAATATTCTTTTAATAAAAAATAAAATAAGGAAGTATGATATTATCATATCAAAATATTATATATTTTCTTTAAATTTTAAATTATAGTTATATAAATATCAAATGGAAGGATAACTAACAATGGACTAAATTTTAAATAATTATAAAAAATAAAATAATTTTAGAATTTCAAGTTTAGAATTTTCCCATGTTATGTTTTAGTTTCTCTCCATAATTTTAGGTCTCTCTTAGAAAAGATATTTTTAAAATATTTCAAGTTTAGAATTTTTCCATGAAGTCTTTTTGAAAGGAAAATCAAGCAATGAAGAACAGTGTAAATTTTCAATTAGGGTTTCAATTTTTAAACTATATTATCAAGTTTGTACTTTTTAGATTAAAATGAAGTTAACAACTATAATTTAAGTTCATTTTGTTTATTAGTTTAGTGATTTATCATGACCATATTCAATAAAGAATGTTATATGGTTTGGTAGGAATGAGAAATATTTTATTTTTGGATAAAAAAATTGTCCGAACAAAATGAACTACACTTTCCATCTCTCTTGATATTATTACACATAATTTACAAACAAACTTTAAAAAACTATTAACAGAAATAATTAGGTCGCTAAAATTAAAAGAAAATTTTAAAAAATTATTAACATGTAGAATAATTAGGTCACCTCATAAGACAAAATTAAAAGGATAAATATTATGGTAAACTAATGTTTCCAATTCATGTAAAATATAATTCATTACTTTTATCTCAGTTTTGTTCTTAAAAAAGGAAGTTTTATTAACCCAATCAAAAGAAAAATACTAGAATATCTCTTATACATAAATTCTTTTTACCAATATAAAAAGAAATTAGATATAGCTTGGTAATAGGGCGTAGGAAGGTAAGTTTAATATCGTTGAATCCTTAGTTGACACTTTTTAGTGATTCCACCATGCCATTTTTTAGTGATTCCACCATGAAATGTGTTTATAAAGTAAAGGTAGTGATATATTAATATCACAAACAGTAAAATATATTCATTTGATAAACTAATAAAATAATATTTTAATCATATTTAATTTATTTTTTATTTTTAAATATTAATATAATATGTTTATATTTTACTTGATAAACCAATAAAATATTTTAATTATATTTAATTTATTTTTATTTTTAAATATTATTATATTATTATAATATGTGTCAATTATAGGTTTTTACTTTATTGTAGGTATCAAGTAAATATTTTCTTAAAGTAAAATGCGAACACACATTGAGAACCGCGTGTCCCAGAGTTTTACAACACTTATTATTTTATTAAAAGAAGCTATATTTAAAAAATAAAAAAATAAAAAAACTCATTCTATATGTTAAACGCATTCTATAGCAAATTAACGTACTAGTAATTTGCTTGAGTATAACTTTTTTATTGTAAGAGTTAAAGTTTGAAGACTTGGAATTGCTGGGAGAAGATTATTATAGAGGAATTATCTAAGAATACAATAATACAGTATGGTCGAGTTAAAGCACATTGAAGCTGAAATATTTTTTTTAGAAGCCTTTTCAGTATATAAAGAAAAACACTAAAATGACTTTTTACTTATATAGCCATTAGCCAATTAATAACAATTATAACATACCAAACATAAACAAAAAAAATTATAACATTTAATCTTCAAATAAGTATACAATACAATAAATCTAGCAGGTAAACACCACCAAATACATATTGTCAATTATCATCTTATTATATATTATATATCTTCTACAATAGAGAAAAGAAAATAGGTCACGAGCAATATGAAGCTTAGAGACCTAAGGATATCGACAACAGTTGCTTAACGATCCAACAGGTTTCAGACTTAATACTTCTAGTGTTATGAATTTCTCCTTCAAAAAATGTAAATGTTGGTTGCCTCTATTGTCTTAACAAAGATCGGAAAGACAAAGATCAGAAATTAGTTAAAAGACTGATTTAGTAATTAATATATATTTCTATATGCGAATTACTCGAGAAACAGAGGAAAAATAGAAATACTGTATTTATAAATCAGAATAATGCGTAGTAGCAATAGTCAATGGAGCAGTTTCAGAATACAACAGCTGCACATCACAGCAACACCTAACACGCAGCAAACCAAGGTACACAAAAGATGTTAACATTCAAAAGGAAAAGGCTTAAAGGCCACCACGAAGGCGAAGGACAAGGTGGAGGGTGGATTCTTTCTGAATGTTGTAGTCTGCCAAGGTGCGACCATCTTCCAATTGTTTACCAGCAAAAATAAGCCTCTGCTGATCTGGTGGAATGCCCTCCTTGTCCTGAATCTTTGCTTTCACATTATCAATTGTATCAGAGCTCTCCACCTCCAAGGTAATGGTCTTCCCTGTCAGAGTCTTCACAAATATCTGCATTCCACCACGAAGCCTCAACACTAAGTGCAGAGTAGATTCCTTCTGGATGTTATAATCCGCAAGGGTACGCCCATCTTCCAGCTGCTTCCCAGCAAATATGAGCCTCTGCTGGTCTGGTGGGATGCCTTCCTTGTCCTGAATCTTTGCCTTAACATTATCAATAGTGTCAGAGTTTTCAACCTCCAAAGTTATAGTCTTCCCAGTTAAAGTCTTCACAAAAATTTGCATGCCACCACGAAGCCTCAAAACCAAGTGCAGAGTGGATTCCTTCTGGATGTTATAATCCGCAAGGGTTCTACCGTCTTCAAGCTGTTTACCAGCAAAAATAAGCCTCTGCTGATCCGGAGGGATGCCCTCCTTGTCTTGGATCTTGGCTTTCACATTATCAATGGTATCTGAACTCTCCACCTCCAAGGTTATGGTCTTTCCAGTTAAAGTCTTCACAAAAATCTGCATGCCACCTCTTAAACGAAGCACCAAGTGGAGGGTGGACTCCTTCTGAATATTATAATCTGCAAGGGTTCTTCCATCCTCAAGTTGTTTACCAGCAAAAATCAGCCTCTGCTGATCCGGAGGGATACCCTCTTTGTCCTGGATCTTAGCTTTGACATTATCAATAGTGTCAGACGATTCTACCTCGAGGGTTATGGTCTTGCCAGTCAAAGTTTTCACGAATATCTGCATCTGTTCAATCAGAAACTAAAACATCAATAACACATACATGTGTAGTACAGCCACAGTTCAACCACAAAACTCTTGCCTCAAATGATAAAAGAGTTTGGATCACAAGTCCCTAATTATAATCATATAAAGTATACAAGAAATTTTGCTAACAAACGGATTACATAATCAATCAGACCACAAACTCTAATTCAACCATAAACTCTAGCCCTCGGAAATGATTAAAAAATAATAAATCACGAACCCTAATTAAAAACCGAGAAAGTATACAGCAAACAACAAACATATTACAGAATCAAACAGACCACAAGCTACAGATCCATCAAAACGAGAAAAGAAATTAAACCACAAACCTAATTAAAAACCGTATAAGATATTGCATAAAACAAACGGATTAAAGAACAAGAAAAGGCGACATATTTGGTTCTGGTTCAGCGACGACAAAACGGACCAACAAAGACTATCATAAGAAAAAGATCGAAACATGAATGTGATCAACGAAGAAGACCTAAAGTGTAACTTAATGAGCAGAGGCTAATCAGATTGCGATTTGGTAAACAAATAAGAAGAAGGGAGAGAAGAGAAAGGTACCTTGAGAATTAAGACGAATACTCAAATCGAAAGATTAAAATCTGCAAATAAGGCTTTTGAGATAGGGAACTGGGAATAGAGCGATATATGCATGGAAGAAGCTGTGAAGGAGTGGTATTTATAGCTTGGTTGCCCTCACTAAATGACCAAAATATCAATGGATTAACAAATAGTAATTTGCCACGTGTATTGTGGTTATAACTGACACGGCAAGATATAGGTTTCTTTCTACACCGCTCTGGTAGATTCTATATTTTGCTCCTAATAAATAAGAAAAATGATAGAATAACTAGCCTTGTACGCGGGCAGACCACGGTATTCTATATAAAAAAAATGACACCTAATAAAAATAAATAAATAAAATAATAAAGAAATTTCAATAAAAAATATTAATTTTTCATCAAATGTGCGGAACTAATGAAATTTTGACAGATGACGTAATCACATGAAGTTACGAAGGGCTTTTCACTTTTTTCATTTTCGTTTTTTAAACCCTAACCATATGCATTTCTTCCAAAACTCTCACATTTCTCTAGTCTTGTTATGCTTATGTTTCACGTTTTTCTCAATTTTTTTCTTCTTTTTTGAAGAAAAAGTTATTTTTTATCATTTCGTTTCTACATTGCTTGCTTTTATTTTTTTCTACGAATTTTTTTATTTGTTTGTTAAGTTTTTTCGCAACATAAATTTAATTTTTTGGGTTTTTTTTATCAAAATTCGTTACTTTTATCATTTATGTTGATTCTTTTAATCTCTTTATCGGTTTGCTTCCTCCATTGTTCTTGATATTGTTGCTTCTGTGTTTGTTACGTTTTTCGTAACATAAAAATTATTTCTTTTTTGGTTTTCTTATAAAAAATTGATTATTTTTTATAAACCCTAAACCTTAAACTCTAAACTCTAAACCCTGTTGATATAAGAAATGAGGAAAGATGGTGCAAGTGCCAAATTTGTGAAACCTAAAGAGAAAAGAGGAGAGAACTTGAGAGAGAAGAGAGAAATGAGAGAGAGGAGTGAATCATCTAAAAGGAGTCTCTAAAGTTATGTCTGAATACACCGACAACTTTGTTCTGCATATCTTTTTCTATATTTTACACTGTAAAATTTCCAATACTCAAAATAAGCATTCTCTTCTTATTTAATATAATTATTTCTTATTCCTTATTTAATTATTTATTATGTATTTAATTATTAGTATTGATTTCCAATATTTACAATATACATATATAATTGTTTCTTATTCCTTATTTACTTATATTTATATATAGTTACATATATACGGATATACATATATATACTTATACTTATATATACTAATATTTATATATATACTTATAATACTTATATAGTATATAATATATATTTATATATATAATTAAACTTATTAATCGTTGTTATACTTAATTTCTTTTATTATATATATATATATATATTATTGTGATTTGATATAAAAGATATAAAGGAAATACTGAACATAGGAAATTGCAATATTACAATATAATTACATTATTACAACTACAATAATATACACTAAATTGTCTAAAATACAAATTACAATATTATAATATATATTACAAACATATTATTACAATATAAATAATTTAAACGCTCAATAAAGTTACAATATTATATACTAAATTGTTTGAAGTAAAATTCATTGAATACATTGACAAGACAAATGATGCTTCACTCTTCCTGCCTTCCCTGCAAATCAAGTTATTGAATTCAACTACATAACAATGTATGTTTCTAATATTGATGCTTTACTTTCCTGCATTCCCCCGCAAATCAAATTACTCAATTCAATTATATCACAAAAGTTTGAAGAGAATGAAACAGTTAAGAAAATATAATAAATACAAATATTTTGCACATGTAGAAACAAAATGTGATGTTCATACTTGACACAAAAAATAATTGTTCATCAACTACGACCAAACATAACCATTCGACAAACATAATCCAAATTACAGAACACCGGTAACTTACGATAATAAAATTCCATGTCCTTAAATATTACAAACTGAAGAAAGTGTCTAATGAAAAAACACAAAATCAGAAAATAATTAATTTCTCAATCTTAATATTTTTTTAAAAATCTTCAAAGGAAGATTATTCGCTTCCAGCTGCAATATTGGGGGGATTCTCTTTTTTTAGTGTCACTGTTACGTTATCATTTCCAAGGTCAATGGTTTGAGATCCAGAATCGATACATTCAGTAGAAAATTTGGTCAACAAATCCTGTTACACAAATAAAATAAATTATAAAAATATTACATGGTAAATAAGTTGGAACAAAATACTTTGGCATCTAAATTGATTTACCTCTGTAATTTTCACACATGTACCATCACTGGCAGGAGTTTTTCCTTTTGAATGTTTTCCATTTTGTTCATATAAGTTCTTCAAAAACAGAAAATGTGGTTAAAACTAAGTGTACATATAAGCAAATTGACACAAATGTAAATATGAATAATAAAATACTTACAATTGACCTACTGCCTCTTTCTATGAAAGTTTGAATAATTTGATCTTCAAAACAAACCTTTTTAACTCTAAAAGATTGCTCAAATTGAATGCTTTGATCATTTCTTGAGTCAACCTTGAATAGAAATTATTTATCCAACAGATCTGAAAACTCTTTTGGAAGATTGAAATTCTGAATAAATAAATAAAAATTTAATGTATAATATAATTAAAATATATATTATAAATAAAATAAATATAGGTATAAATATAAAAATAAATAATTAAATAAAATTATGATATCAAAGTTAAGACCTTATCATGACTTTCAAAAATTCCAGCACATGACTTGTTTAAGAGCAAGTTTGCTTCCCTGTCGAAAAGAATAAACGTGGTTGAATCTGTTTCATCAACAACACGCAGTTTAATCTTATACCTAAAATTCCTATAAATATAATTTTGATTTTTAGGTTAGAACTTCATCTCTTATAATAACAATTTTGCAACCCTAACAAAAAAATTTATGAAAAAAAGTACTACTTGAGAGAAACCTTCATCACATGCTTGTTACATTTCTCACAAAAGAACATCTTTGAATCTGGGTACACTGCCTTATTAAAAACACAGGTAGTGTACCACCAGTCATCATTGTCGACAACGTGTAACAATTGTTATATGTTAACAAACATATCCCTAGAACTTTGTAAGCATTTGCCTATGTAAAAGATTTGTTCACAGTATTACATCTTTGCAGTCCTTGAGCCATCCTATCGTGTTTCTAGGAGTGAGCTGAAGGAATTCATCTTTTAAACTGTGTTTAAAAGCTTCAGAAAGTTGACTGAGTCCTTGAGAAGGTGATTCACTACTTGAAGACATCTTGCACCATACACAATTTAGGTATCAACTATATCTATAATCTTAAATAACACATCAGTCATGTTTTGCATTTGTTAATATCACGTTAGTTAAGAGACAACCTTTTTTTCAAAGCAAGTGCTGCTTCAGTGTTCAAATTAAATTCTACCTTGGTACAATCAATGCAGTTCTGGATATAAACCATATCTAAACATAAAACAAAGAAAACATAAAATATAATGTTATGATATATAATACATTCTTTATGTTAAGAAATCCATATCAAATATCAATAACTTACTTTATATACCTTGAAAAAGCTTGACTTTGCCGAACTCAATACTTACAACAACATTTTGTACTTCAGCATATGACAGAAATGCATTCAACTCATCCACATAGTTTCCAAAAAGCGTGCATTCAATACGGAAACTATTTACAAAAAACATCAATTACAAACTACTTACAAACATTTCTTAGTATTAAAATATTAAATAAACTTAAAAAAATAATTACCCATCACACTCTAAGGAGATGACATTTAGTTTTGTCTTCCGCCCATCTTTTTTCAACTCTCTTTCAGTTCCAACTCTTGTTAGCACTCCTATAATATCTACATGGCAGAAAAAAATTTAATAATAGAATAAATCCTTATAAGAATGTAGCGAGTTCAATTACTTCAAGAATGTTAAGTTAAATTTCAACATACCCACTAAGTAGTCAGTGTCAAATCCAGGAGCAGATATAGAAGAAAGAGGGATGTATTTAGGAGGAGATTCTAGTACCAGTTGTGCAGGAACTAAAGTTATCTTTGTTCCAAACTGAAAATTTATTTTTTATGGATGGTGTGTGGTTTTGTAGGAACCACTGTTGGCTGCAACACTGAACGATTGAACAAAATACACACTGCCATAAAAAATCTGACTTTGAAATTTATAGATTAGTGTTCTTCTAATCGATCCATGTATTCTAACACCCTGAAATAGAATACAACATAAATCATTATAACAAAAAACAAAGATGTAAGGTTTACTGGTCTAAACAAAAGTACTATAAGTCAATGTAGTATAACATCTTTGTCTCGCAAAATCAACTCCATTGAAAACAGAATTTTGGATTTAGCAAGATAAGTAACAAACCACAAACGCATCACTCTAACAACAATGTTCCAGTTCTCTTTTGCAGGAGTAACATCGATAACAAAATGTATCTGGTTATGAACTTGCAATTTGGACATGATGTTTTGTTACGTGAACCACAAAAGAAACAACAAAAAATACCACACTATAGTATACACCCAAGAGAAACTCGAAACTCAGAACTACTAAATTATATGAAGTTGTATCAACACACCTATCAACATATATATATATATATATAAAAGTAACTTTTAATATATAGTTTAAAATTTCACAATACATATTTCTAAATTTTAAATTAAAGTTAAACATTAATGGAATAATTAAATGCATAGTGTGCAGAATATCTTTAAAAGAGTAACCTATTAATATGCAAAGTATGTTTTCACTGAACTGCTATCCTTGGTTTTAGGATACTTTTGGAAACAGTGGAAGTCAACTTTGCACTTGTCTCTAAATTTACATAAAATAGGAAAAATGAATTTTAAATGATAAAAGGAGTATTTATGAAGCATAGTATTAATAACAGAAAATTATTAAAAAATAACAAACACAAATTTAATATTAATTAGAATATTTAACTAAATATTAATTAATGAGGTAAACAACTAAATTATGTATTAATTATTTTATAAGTAATAATAAATAATAAAAAATATAAATAGATCATAAATATAAAAAAAAAATATCTCTCGGTACATAGTTCTTGTTGCTGCTAAATATTGTATTCTATTATTAAAAAAAAAAACATTGCACATGTTAGTGTTAACAAATCAATCCCTTTTATATGCTTTCAGATTGTGAGGAGTATAAGAAAATGATAAAGAATGGTAAGAAGAAGAGATTCTCTTATGTGTATGGTTACATCACTTCATGTATAGGAAATATATAGGGAGTTTCTCTCTTCAAATTACAATCTAATTAGGTAGGATACTAATCATGAGATTCTATCATTATTAAATTAATTGCATATAATTGGGTACAATATCGTATAATATTGCATACAATAATTGCATATAATTTGATAATTATTATTTTCATAATACTCCCCTCAAGTTGGTAGGTGAACATCATGAACCTCCAACTTGTGTAGTAGCATCAAAAAACCGTTCCTTGCCCAGTGCCTTCGTAAAAATATTTGCGAACTGATACTGTGTTGGTACATATGAAGGACTGATTATCCAACTTGTAATTTTTCTCGCACAATGTGGCAGTCTATCTCAATGTGTTTTGTGCGATCATCAAATACTGGGTTTGCTGCTATATGTAATATCGTTTGATTGTCACAGAAAAGTTGAGTTGGCAAGTTACATGGCACCTTTAAATGATGCAACAGATATCGCAACCAAACTATCTCCAAACAAGTATTGGCCATCATGCGGTATTCTGCTTCCACTGATGATCTTGATACGTTTGTCTACTTTCTTGAATTCCATGAGATAATAGAAGAACCAAGAAAAATGCAATACCTAGATACTGATATCCGAGTTGTCTGACAACCTCCATAGTCTGAGTCGCAATAAGTTGTCAATGACAAATTGTTTTTGGATGACAATAGCAATCCCTGTCCTGGTGATCCTTTGATGTACTTTAGGACTCGAATTGCGACATCCCAATAGGTTTCCGTGGATCCTGTATATATTGACTTAGGGTCCGAACCGAAAATGTTATGTCAGGCCGAGTAACCGTGAGGTATATCAGTCGTCCCACGAGTCGCCTGTATTTGACTGGATCCTTTAATAACTCTCCATCGTCTGGTGTGAGTTTAAGGTATTATTCCATTGGAAATTTGTCTGGACGAGCACCTGTAGTCCCGTATCCTGCAAAATATCAAGCGCATATTTTCTTTGGGACATGTAAATACCATGGAATGGGAAAATTCAATCCCTAGAAAATATTTTAAGTCTCCAAGATCTTTAATGCGAAATTTTTGTGATAGACAATCTGTAACACGCTGAATTTCTGTCAAATCATTTCCTGTTAAAAGAATATCATCCACATAAATCAAAAGGGCAGTAAATTATGAGTTATTTTGTCTAGTGAATAGAGAGTGATCTGTCTTGGACAGTTGAAATCCTACAGATTTAATCACATGAGAAAATGTTGAAAACCATGTCCGAGATGCTTGTTTGAAACCATAGAGATTTGCTTAGTCGACATACAATGTTCTCCCCTTGTCGATGATGCCCGGGTGGCAAGTCCATGTAAATAATTTCATGCAATGTGCCATGTAAGAAGACATTTTGCACATCTATCTGGTGAGTAAACCAATTTCTGGCTGCTGCAATGGTGAGGAGACACCTCAAAGTTGTTAATTTTGATGTTGGTAAAAAAGTTTCAGAATAGTCGACACCTTCAATTTGAGTGTACCCCTTTGTGACAAGGCGCGCCTTATATCTGTCGACGCTACCATCTGAGTTGTACTTTATTTTATAGACCCATTTGCATCTGATGGGTTTCTGCTAGCGGGTAACGGTGTCAAGGTCCATGTTTGATTTAGCTGCAAGGCAGAAAACTGTTCGTCCATTGCTTTTTGCCAATTTGGATAAAGGATAGCTTGAGCATAAGTGTGAGGTTCTTTGGTGGCTGTGATGTTAGTAAGATATGCACTATGTGTAGGAGAAAATCAAGAATTAAAAAGAAAATGATGCATAGGATACCTAGTTCCATTCGGTCGGTCTTGGGTAGTGGCCGAATGATTGGCTTGGGATCCCGTTATGTAGTCTTGAAGCCAGGAAGGTGGGGTTGATGTACGACTGGATCGTCGAACAGGAAGGTCGATTGGAGAAGGGTTGGTAATGGGTGCTAGACTTCTTGGCATGGGAGAAGAAGGTTGGTCTACTGGAGGTTCAGGTGTATTATGACGAGTAGGAGAAGAAGGTTGGTTTGATGGAGGTTCAGGTGCATTGTGACGAGTAGGAGAAGAGGGTTGGTTTGATAGAGGTTCATGTGTATTGTGACGAGTAGGAGAAGAAGGTTAGTTTGGTGGAGGTTCAGGTGCATTGTGATGAGTAAGAGAAAAAGGTTGATCGAGTGAATGTTGGACAGGAGTGGGTAAGTCAATGTCAATAGTGGGCAAAATACCTTGTGATGGAGGTGAGGATTATGTCTGTGACTGTTGGCAGAATGGAAAAACACTTTCATAGAAGATGACATCCCGACTTGTAAAAAAAGTGTCTGCATCTATATCAAATAATTTGTATGTTTTTTTATTGAGAGGATAAAAAATGAAGATGCACTGTCGAGTGCGCAAATCAAATTTTTGCTTAGGTGAAACAACAGTTGCATAAGATAGGCAACCAAAAGTTTTTAAGTAAGAAAGTGAAGGTGGGAGATTATATAGCATCTCAAAAGGAGATTTATTTTTTAGTAAAGGTGTGGGTAAGCGATTAATGATATATGTGGCGGTTAAAATGTATTTCCCCCAAAATTCTAATGGTAAATGGGACTAAAATAGGAGAGCTCGTGTTGTGTTTAAAATGTGTCTATGTTTGCGTTATACTACTCCATTTTGTTGAGGAGTGTACACACAAGTGCGTTGACATTCAATACCTTTTTTGAGAAAAAAATTACACATAGAAATAAATTTCAATTCGTTGTCAACGCGGATGGTTTTAATATATGCCTGAAATTGATTTTATGCAAAAGTAACGAATGATTCTAAGATATGTTGGGTGTCAGACTTGTGATTCATAAAAAATAACCAAGTACATCTAGTATAGTCATCAACTATAGTGAGAAAAAAACATTTTCCGAATGAGTTGGGTTTTATGAGGACCCAAAATGTCACAATGCAATAGATTAAATGGAGAATGAGATTTTATTGTGCTTAAAGGAAAGGGTAGCCTTGTCTGTTTAGCTTTGGGACAAATACTACAATTATTATGAATGGGAATGAGATTTTTACTGATAGGGATAGGTAGTAAGGAAGATGCAAGTTGTAGACACGCCGGAGAAGGATGTCTGAGGCGTTTGTGTCATAATTCAGGGTTGGTCAATATTTGAGATACATGGGCTTGGTTTGGAAGAGGGGATATGTAGTATAAGCCTGCATGTTGTTTACCCGAGCCAATCATCCTCCCCGTATCCAAGTCCTGCAAAACGCAACCATGTGGAGTAAAAACGACACAACAATTTAGTAAACTGGTTATCTTACTAACGGACATGAGATTTAAATTAAAAGAAAGAACACAAAGAACATCTTTGAGAGTGATTTTGTCATTGAATTTAATTGTGCCCGTAGATGAGATGGGCACGATTGAGCTTATGGGCAGATTAACATTTGGAATAAATGATGATGAAGTGTGTGTGAAAAATTGTGAATAAGATGCAATGTAATTGGTTGCTCCGCTATCCAAAATCCATGGTTTCGTAAAAACAGAATTAGAAGAGGAGTTATGGGCAAGCAGACCTGCAGAGCTAACAAACGTGTCACTTTTATCGTTATTGTTGAGCGAGTAAATAGCATTTGTCAATTGCTGAATTTGCTCGGCACTGAATTCTAAAGGTAATAGTTTGTAGGTAATGCTGAATTTACCTACGGATTCAGAATTTGTAGGTAATGTTGTATGTGGGTAATATTCGTAAATAATGCTAAATTTACTTACGAATTCAAATGTATAAATAAAAATCCGTAGATAATACTGATTTTTTTATACTGATGATTTTTTTAACTATAAGTCTCTTGATACCATTCATGCAATATACTCTATTTATACCATTGAAAGTGTACTAGTTAGTTTTTTTTTTATGAACACAATACTACAATAATATCCTATATATCTTTACGTGCTTTTTTTAAAAATATTTGGCTCAATTATTATTTGTATATCTAATGAGCATCTTATCAGTTTTATAAGGAAAGTTAAGTCAAAGTAACTCGTCCTAAAATTTTCTTTACTCATTAGATCACAAAGAGTGACTCGTTTATAAAAATTTTAAACAAACCAATTTCATAAAGTATATGTGGTTTAGTTACAATTATCCAATGTTTTTATTTATGTTGAGTTTCATTCACTTTTTTTCTCTCCACTTTCTCTTACGAGCTCTAGTTGTTTTTCAACTAATATGAAAATTAACATTCAATTCGGTCTAAATTTAACATCTCAAAGTAGCTTATCATTATCTCCCTAAATGACAATTATCTTGAATTATTTTGGATGAGGATTAAATTATCAACATAAATACGTATTTACAATATGTCTTAAGGATATCTCTTCAAAATCATAGGAATTAATTTTCTTATTGTTGGGTCTATTAGTGTCTAAGTTCAGGAGGGGAGGGATGAATTGAGCTTATAAAATTTTTGCAAGAACACACAATTTTTCAGTATTCCAGAGGCAAAAAGAACAGATTGTTTTTACATGAAACAGATTGATTCTTCAGATCAGTCTTGGCACAATTTGAATTTTGTTCAATGTAGAATTGTGATCAACAGAGAATTATTACAGAACCAAATCAGCTTAATGTTGTGAGGATGAAGGATACAGCTATGCTTAGAAATCAACCAAAAATTACACAACACAAGATTTCAAGAAGTATGATCCTTTCTCAGGTTTTAATGAATGATCAGTTTGTTCACAATTCACTTAAACCATTATATGCAGCAACCTTGTTTGTGATCAGAAAACTTTAACAAATCAGGAAGAACAGTTTTCACTTAACCCAGAATTAACAGATTCAATTTAAAAAGAACAGATTTAGTTCTTGACAGAATTAATCAAAAAACCAGAAAAGAGTGCAGGGATGAGAATACAAGATACACACGTTTTTATACTAGTTCACTCATACAGAGCTACATCCAGTCTCACCTTACCTCAAGGTGGAATTCACTAAAAACCAGTCCCAATCACTTACAAAACCAGCAGTTCTTGAACACTACAAGAACAACACACACAATGTTGAAAACCCCTATTTCAGCAAACCTTGCACTCCAAGAAACCCTATCAAAGAGTGACTAACACTTACACCTTTACAAAACAAAATAAAGGAAAGATTACACCTGAAAAGAAGATGCAAGAACTCAAAACCAGTAGTTCAATTTGCTGCAGAACTGCACCAGCACCTTCACCAAGATCAAAGGTTTCCTAGAACAAGCACACTTGAAAATCTCTTTGGAAAACCTTTCAAAAACTCTTTCAATCCTTCTTCTCACATGGAAATTGTTTGATCTCTGTCAAAAGCGTAATTCCTCAGCACTTATTCATGTGAGAGATACTTTTCTTTATATAGAAAACAGTTTCTAACTTCTTTTCAAAAACAGTTGAAAAGCAGTTAAGAAAACAACAGATTCATTTTTGAACTTAACAGATTTATTTTGTGAAAACTGCCAACTCAGCTAACAGAAATAACTGTCTGAGTTGTACCTTTGGTGCCCTAACTAACTTGTGAAAAACCTTTCAGCAGACCAAAGAAAAACCTGTTCTTTCACAGTAAAACAGATTAAAGTGTAACAAACAGGCCAGCTCAGCTTAACTGAAATAACGAACTGAGCTTTCCCTTGGTGCCCTAACAGAAATTTAGAAAAGCCTTTTAACAGAGAAGAAATAAACAGATTCTTTCTCCATAAAACATATTTATTTGTGTACTGTTTTAAAACTGTTAAAAATACTTTAAAACGCTTTTTAAAAACCATTTAACCACATCATGTGCTTGATCTAGACTTGGTTAGGCATCTAGGATAGGTTATACAGCAAAAGGCAATCATACACACTTACAAGCCTAATTACAAATGGATCTAAAAACCTATTACAATCTTCAAAGCACATAAGCCATTTTCTTCATCAAACACACATCAAGCCTTGGTAAGGAAGAAGCTTCCTCCAGCTTCAACACTTATATCATGCTCTTAGTATTTCTTTCGATTCATATAATTTTGTTAAATCTATAAACTTAATTTTTTTCTTTAAAATTACATATACCAAAGGTTGTTCAATAAGAGAAATAATCGTGTGAATTGTGTCTAACCTTGAAAAAAGAACAAATATCTCAAAATAATCTATACATGTATATTTTTTTTAACCTTTTTGTGACTAGTTGTACTTTAAAGTAATTAATCTATTCATTAAACTTGTATTTGGTCTTGAGACTCATTTTACATAAATATGTTTTTTTATTGTTGTCAACTATTTTAACAACCATATTTCATTTTTTTATATTACAAATATTTTATTACGAAGGATTTTCTCTATTTTTCATCACATGGAATTTCTAGAAAGGTTTTATTTTGATAATATTTTCATAAAATGTGTTATTATCATTACTCATAACAATTCTCTAATTTCACTTATATTCGTCTCCGACATTCTTTGAAATGAGTTCGAAGAGTGTAACTCGATAAGGGCTGGGTGTTTCTCATGGATTGAGCTTTCAGTTGGTCTCCAATGAGAGGGGGAGGTTCACCTGCAAAGACTCTCTAATGCTTAAGTCAGTAGGAACACAAAGATGGTAAGTTTTTAATTATATAAGAGTTAAGAGTATGGGATAATATATAGTGTACTTTTTGGAGAGTAAATATTTATAGATTAATCAGGTGGTATCATCTGAGTGGACTGTTATGAGTCTTTTGGATTAGCCATATAGTTGTTATTCATTATTCTATAAATAGTCGTTTATCATTTAAGGCTCATTGATTAGGCCGTTTTACTTATGATGGTCATGATGGCAATAAAGGCTCGGTTAAGGGATGCATACAATCATCCGAGCTCTTTGGCATTTCCGATCTTATGGTCGGTACGTACACAAGCCCCCTAGCTCGGAAGCCGAAGTGATAATATGGTGATGAGCAACCAAAGGGTGAACGAGTTCGATTTGGACCCGTTTGGATTTGGTTTTTAGCTATGCTCGTGGTAGAACATGCTTCGTATTATTTTGCTTTGCTCTTGGTTGAGTGTGTTTTCATGCTCTTGGTTAAGCATTTATAGTTCTTAACTGAACTTGTATTATTTTTGCTTTGCTCTTAGTTCAATGAGTTGTTGTGCTCTTGGTTGAGCGTTTTTAGTTTTTGATTAAACTTGCATTATTTTGCTTCGCTCTTGGTTGAACGTGTTGTTGTGTTCTTGGTTGATCGTTTTAGGTCTTGACAAAACTTGCATCATTTTGCTTTTCTCTTGGTTGAGCGTGTTGTCGTGCTCTTGGTTGAGCGTTTCTAGTTCTTGATTTAACTTGTATTATTTTTGCTTTAACACTCTTAGTTGAGCGAGTTGTTGTGCTTTTGGTTGAGCATTTCTAGTTCTTGATTGAACTTGGCGAGATTGTACCGAGAAAAAAAAATGATTTTATTTTGCCGATCTTACCTACCTTGCTTGGTAAAACCCTTCTTAGGGAAAAAAACTCGAGCAAAGGAAAAAGAGTACAAGTTCTTGATTTTCAACTATGACCTAGACTAATGTATGAAGCGGTTTAAGGCCCCTGATTGAACCAACTTCTCTAGAAGATCCCTTACCTTAAAGCACTCCTCCGTGCTATGACTTTGATGTTGGTGATAATTGTAGTGCTTAGTCGGGTCCTTGAAGGATTGTTGGGGCTTGGTGTTGGCAAGCATACGGGTTTTAAGTTGCAGGCCTCTCGTAGCACAATCTCCCTAGAAGCCTTCAAAGGGGTGTAACTTTAAAATCTCCCCTGCTTCGTTTTTGTGTCGTCTCAGAAAGTCGTTGTGATTGGCGTCTTCATTGCCTTCTTCCGTGCATCGACATTTTCTTTGATGCTCATGTATCTTACCTTGGCCCGTAGTTGATTCAGGTCCTTAGGGTTTTCGCATATAGGGCGTCCAAGAATATCCTTGAACATAGCCTCACCAGTAGGGCGTGCATGGAGATCGTCCGGTGCAAGTCGGGTATGTTCAGAGTAACTCGGGCAAACCGAGCCATGAATTGTCTCAAGCCTTTTGTCTCCCCTTGCATGACATTGTGCAAGGATGTTGAGGTGGCGACCACGGGTGTTAGAATTGTAGGCCTTAAACAAGAAGGCGGGTGAATTGTTTATGAAAGATTTTTGCAAGTTGATCCTGCCTGTTGACCGGAACGCTGGAAACTGCCTCGTCAAAGGATCGACGTGTGCACCGCTTCACACCTCCGTTCCTCTTCGAGATCCACCTCAAGAACCTGCAAAGAAACAGAGCGGCGCCGCTGCGGCCGATCGCACTCCAACGCCCAAGTCAGTAACCGAATCACCAAATACTAAGAGAACAAGAACCGTGCAAATCCTCTCTCACAGTAAGCTCTATAACTCGCAAGCGTAAAGAATGTATTCTGAACGTGCGTACCTCAGAAAGTTCGTTGAGAACTCTTATATACCTGGTTACTTTCTCTCTCCTGGAAGTTACAGACTTGGACACGTGGCTCGCATCCAACTGTACACGTGCCATCATCTGGAGCCTTCTTGACTTGGGCGCTGCTTCTGACTCTCCTTTTGGCTAAGTTATTTATGCATGGTGCTGCCCAGTACATAGCTAACTTGGGAGTGCGATCTCTACTGGAACTGGCGAGTTAGGGTGCCTTCATACACCTTCCCTGTGGTCTCGCCGGCCGCCTTCATAATCTGCACCACCTTCATCTCTGGCGATGTGCTTGCTCTAGCGATCTCCAATCACTAGGTCGCCTGAGTCTACGTCTGGCGACTTCATCTTTAACCCGGTGATCGGAACACGCCAACTTAACAACTGGCGACTTCACGAGCCCCCCGACTTCCTTCCCTTCTGCCAACCTGGCGCCTTGTCAACACGCCTATACTGTAGCTTGTTGCCACGTCATCACTCCCGACTACCAGGGCGGTACACAAGTTTTGAAGGTATAAAAGCCAATGAAAATTAATCAATTAGAAATTTGTTCACCTAATTTAAAAACTATTTTTCACTTAACAGCAAAAAATCAATCGGTTGTTTTTGCGAAACAATCAATTGTTTATAGCAGCAATTATAAACTTCAAGCACCTTGATTTAAAGAGATAAGGGATAGAAAGATTCACACAGGAAATTTATACCGGTTCACTCTTACTCAAGAGCTACATCCAATTCCTAGAAAACCTTTGAGTATTCCACTAAACAGTCAAACACCTCGATTACAACACACACCAAAGTGGTGATCTTGAACTCTTCAAGAACACACACCACCTTTGGTTGTCACACCACAGAATTCAGAACACCCTCTGAATCTGCACACCAATATTTCTTACAACAATACAATAGTCAAGAGAGAAAATGAATGATAACACCTGATACAATCACAAATTGAATAGAAGAAATACAAAGCAATCATATTCCACTCTTAGAAAGAATCCAAAGCTTGAAGCAATCTTGAAAAAGCTTGATAATCCAGCACCATTGAACACCGAAAATAGCATATAAGAGTACCCAGGTTTAAACACCACCATTGAACCAGTTTTCATCATATGATTTCCAACAAGAAAACCATAAAAATCAGTGTGAAAACTAGTGAAAGATGTGCAGAATCAGAGCAAAACAGCATCAGCTATAAACTAGATATAAACCAGATAAGAGTAGCAGCAGTTCAACACCGAAAACCATATAATTCTCCCCCTATTTTTGTCTTCACAAATAGAGTAAGACAAGGGAGAAAAACAAAATTAAGACAGAATTTGAGAATCAAGAATACCCAACTCATTTCTTATGGAGAAAATTCTTTGGTCCTTAGGTAGTGGCTTGATGAATATATCTGCAAGTTATCTTCTAGTTTCAATAAACTAAACTTCACAATCCCCATTGCTCACATGATCTCTTATAAAATGGTACCGAATCTCAATGTGTTTTGTCCTTGAATGTTGAATTTGATTTTTGGTGAGATTAATAGCACTTGTGTTATCACAAAGAAAAGGCACCTTGTTGACTTTTAATCCAGAGTCCTTTAGCTATTGATTGATTCAGAGAATTTGAGCGCAGTAGCTACCAACAATTATATATTCAGCTTCTGCAATGGAAAGGGCCACACAAGCTTGCTTTTTGTTATGCCAAGATATGGGACTTGAACCAAGAAGATAACAAGTCCCACTTGTAATTTTTCTATCTAGCTTACACCCTGCAAAATCAGAATCAGAATAACCAACCAAATGAATAGGAGAGTGAGAGGGATAGCATATACCAATAGTGGTTGTGCCCTTGAGATATTTTAGAATTCATTTTGTAGCTTTGAAGTGAGATTTGGATTGGATTGAAATCTAGCATAGAGACAAACTGCAAACATGATGGCTTGCTAGCAGTGAGATAAATCAAAGAACCAATCAATCCTCTGAATTTTGTTTGATTTACTGTTGTTCCAGCAAAGTCAGCATCCATATAACAGCTTGTAGACATTGGTGTGGATGGCTCTTTGCAGTTTTCCGTCTCAAACTTCTTGAGAATCTCCTTGCAATACTTGGTTTGGCTAAGGAAGATTCCATCCTTTGATTGCTTGACCTGAAGCTCTAAGAAGAATGATAACTCTCCCATCATAGACATTTCAAACTCCCCCTGCATTGCTGCCACAAATTCTTCACATAAACTATCATTAGTAGCACCAGATATGATATCATCAACATAAATTTGAACCAAAATGATAGCAGATTTTGACTTTTTAATGAAAAGAGTCTTATCAATTTTGCCTCTCTCATAGCTATGAGACAAGAGGAAATTGCTATGTCTCTCACACCATTGTCTTGGAGCTTGTTTGAGCCCATACAAAGCCTTCTTCAACTTGTAAACATGATTGAGATGTTGATGATCCTCAAAATTGGGTGGTTGTGAGACATAAACCTCATCATTGATGAACCCGTTTAAAAAGGCAATCTTCACATTGATTTGGAACAGTTTGAAACCACTCATGCAGGCAAAGGCAAGCAGCAGTCTCCCAACTTTCAATCTGGCCAGAAGTGCAAAGGTTTCATCATAGTCTATGACTTCCTCTTAATTGTAAGCTTTGGCAACCAACCTAGCTTTGTTTCTTGTAATCACTCCAGCTTCATCTAGTTTGTTTCTAAATACCCACCTGGTTCCAATTACATTCATGATGTCAAATTGAGGAACCAGAGTCCACACTTCATTTTTGGTGAATTAATTCAACTCCTTTTGCATAGTAGCAATCTAGCTCTCATCCTTAAGTGTTTCACCTACAGATTTGGGTTCAATGTGAGACACAAATGCCATATGTTTGCAGTAATTAGAGACAGATGTTCTAGTATAAACTCCCTTATCAATCTTCCTAATGATATTTTACATAAAAAGATCTCTAAGAATCCTCCATTCTTTGGGAAGACCATTCTATTATAGAGTTTCAACCGGTTGTTTCACAGATTCAATCGGTTGTTTTTCTAGACAGATTTCCAGCTTCTCTAGAATGATATTCTGCTCATCCTCTTCTACAAAATTCTTCCTGGATTCCTATTCTACGTGATTAGACTCATCAAAACAATGTAAACAGACTTTTCTACAGTCATCAGCCTCTTGTTATACACTCTATATGCATGACTAGTTAATGAATAACCAAGAAAGATACCATTATCCGCTTTTTCATCAAACTTGTCAAGGTTCTCCTTACCATTATTTAAGATGTAACAATTGCAACCAAACACTTTTAGATGACCAATGTTGGGTTTTCTCTCATTAAACAGTTCATAAGGAGTTTTCTTCAAGATTGGTCTAATGAGAACCCGATTCATCACATAGCAAGTTGCGCTCACAACATCAGCCCTAAAATATTTTGGTAAAGAGGACTCACTTAACATGGCTCTAGCAAGTTCCTCCATAGACCTGTTCTTCCTTTCTACACTAAGAATTTTCAAAAATCAACCGATTGAAAACACGAAACAATCAGTTGAATTGGCTTGACAACAAAGTCAACCAATGTCAAGCTTTTTCAAATTCTTTTCAAAAACACTAAGTGTAAAACAACCGGTTGAAACGACAACTCAATAGGTTGATTTTTCACTTTCTTTAGAAAACACCTTTTTTCAAAAGAACTTGAATCAAGCAACCTTGGATCAAATCTATGAGTAGAATTTACAAATTCAAACTACACAAAACCCACACACATAAGCATCAACAAAATCTTCAAGCAATCTTCTTGGATTTGGAGACATGAAAACCTATGTTCAACAACGGGCTTGCAATCTACGAACCTGGTGAGGAACCTACCACAGAACGTGTCAAACGAGTCTACCGAGTTTCTAGGCAGGGAGTAGTACCATTCCAAGGCCACCCCGATCAAAGTGGTGAGAAACAGCCTGCAATGCACGTCCATGTCCTTCAAGAATAGTTGAGCTTGGGTCAAATAGGCCTTAACATGTGCCTCGGGGTCTAGGTCCTCGAGTATTTCTCAAGATTGGACCAACTTCATCTCCAAGGAAGTTGGGCCCTCATAACCTCATCCGTGAAGGGATAAAAACCCTTTAGATTAATCCTCATTGTACGGTTGATCAACGGGTCAGGAAGGGCCTTGTATGATTTATGCTCATGGCCACGACTATTTTTCCCTGTCTTTCATTGTGTGGATCTCGATGGGTTTCCCCTCCAAGATAATTTTCTAGTGGGAGTACAAGATATCAACCTCTCCTACTGATTCGAGTTTTCTCGGGGGACCCTCTGAGATTCGGCGATATGCTCCGAGTGTTGTTGGTCACCCTGAGTGGTGTAATTATTGTCCCTACGAGTTATCTGATCATGCAGTACCCGTAATTATGCCATGTGTTGCTCTCTTAGGGATCCAAATCTCATTTCCTTTTTTTCCCGCATTTGGCCCAGGGCGTCTCACAGTTCTAAATAGCTATTGGATATTCATATTGAGAGTGTATGTCCGGATTTTTGTAGTGGTTATGGGAAAAGTTTTATCAGGGTCCCACAGTAAGCTCCAATTGTTCCTACCAAAAATGAACTTAGGAAATGCAACTCGATGAGGACTGTGTAGCCCCCCAGTCGAGTTCTAAAGGGAGTGGTTTCCCCCTGGTTGAAGGGCTTGGGACCCATTTTCGTTCCCACAGACGGCACCAATGTTCCAACCTCAAGTCCAAGAGATAGCATCGCTAGGGTCAATCATCGCATTCGAGGTATTGTCTGCTTTGGAGGTCGGTGTTCCATCACAGTTTTGTCCTTAAAAGGCGCCTCGGTGGGTTGAGGGAGGAGGGAGTATATAAACTGTCATTGGCCTCGACCCCTGAGCGATGTGAGACTATATTTGCGGAACCGGAACAATAGTATTACAAAATAATTTTCTTTTTATAGAAGTTTTAAATATATACATCATAAGGTAAAAAAAAAATTCCAAATTTATATACAAAACTCCTCAGTTTCTTACTATTTCATGTAGTCTCTGCTCTCGTGTAATACACGATCATCACATGTTATGAAAAATAAACATGAACAAAAAAGTAGGATAAGATAGTATTTTTAAAATTTTCAATATAATTCTATAGGAGGTAAATGTTCAATAATCATCTGATGTCTCATAATTGACAATACAACATATTAATCAACTACCAAATATATATTCTTAATTCTCACATAACATTCATTACTTGTGTCAAAAATCTACTAACATACAATAATAGACTCTTGACTATATTTTTAGAAGATTCGTGCATCGAAACTAAATTCAGAGATGTGCACATGTCTTACCACTAAGTTGACCCCACAACAAAGTCTCATCATTAGGAAAACTCATTTTCATATGACAAAGTAAATTTTTCATCGTAATATAATTCTTTTTCATACCACAGGATAGGAAATAGAAATGTCCTTCGATTTTCAACACTTAAACACCTTAATCTATATTATGTTAGTGTATCAAAAGAGTCATGATCATCTAATTCAGAGTCCAAAAATTAATACATATTCATAACATCTCAACACAATACTCCCTCCCTGGAAATAATTATGCCTATATGTTTCGGTACGACCAATATATAGTCCTACATCGCTTAACAGTTGAGGTCAATGGCAATTTAAATACACCTTCCTCCCTTAACCCACTGAGACACCTTTTAAGGACAAAACTGTGACAGGGCTCAAAATCTCCAAAGCGGACAATACCTCGGATGCGATGATTGATCCTAGCGATTTTATCTCAACAAACTTGAGGTCAGAACACTACATAACAACATATGTTATATCATAATCAAATTATCAATGATTTTCATTCAGACATATACATCGAACTCAATTTAAATACTGACAAATTGAAATTTATCAATCATAACATCGTATAAATGTTCAAATACAATATATTAGTCCAAGATAATAATAAAATAAAAAATAAACACATTTCAACATTAAGAGATGTTTAAAAATTATTTTTATTAAAGTTCAAAAAACACACTCTCGCCCAGAAAACAATTGGCTCGTTCAGCGAGTTGAGCACATATTGTAATTTACCCAACTAACATTCTACTCACACAGCCAAAGATATCAACACAACCAACTACTTTTAGTCGTGCAACGAACAAAATGTTTGTCCAGCGACTACTCCACTGGAAATTTTTCATAAAAACACTTCACTTGGCAAGAAATGACTTGCCCAACAACTAACTCACTAGGAGATTTCATTTAAAAGGCTTGCCTAACAAACTTAGCTCACCCATCTACCAAAGCTCTTAGATTTTTAAATAAAACAACTACGTCCAATGAAAGTTTGGCTCGCCCAACAAGAAGTATTTTTAATTCTCTTAGTTTCACCCAATGAGAACATTGTTTGCCCAACAACCAAACTCCTGGGACTAAGTTTACCCATGCCTAGTGACCAATGCTCTCAAGTTTTTAAAAATATGAATTTCACTAGAAAGAATGGGTCTCGCTCAACAAGTCTACACAAATCTATAGAATTCTTAATTTGGTCCAAGTGACTAAAACTGAGTTTTTAAAGCATTATCTACTTGTCTTTGAAAACGTATTACTTTAATTTGAATCACTTAGTCCGCATTCATAGATTTACTATCTTACTCAAATAAACATACATCTATAATTAAACAACCATCATTTTCTTAAATTAGTTATAAACATATACATTGTTTAGGAACAATTAACACTTCATCAATCAGTCAAATTATACTTTAACATTCACAACCAACTACCAAAACATCATCAATCAATTCTAAACACATAATAATTTTTTAGTACGTACTAATTCAAATAATAATTTTTTTCACAACAAAACAACCTTGCAAGAGAAAATGGTGCATGTGAACATGTCACCTTCACATCCAGATTATCTAACCTAGGGTGTGATGTATATTTTATGGTAAGTGTATTGTGTTAGAAGTAACAATTTGTCTCTAAGGACGAATATCGAACTGACAATGAACCGTTGAATTATCAAGTATAAGATTCACTAAATAGGAAAATAATAATAATAAAATTTGTTGGGAGTTTGTTATAATGATTGCAAGAATTATAAAGAAAGTAAGTCAAAGAATTTGTTGGATCAATTGGAAAAATTTGAATTGTGGTTCATCTTTCTTACCCTGTATTTTGAAAAGCATAGTAATGTTCTATCCTTTGATTGATGTTGATGCCCATATTAAAAATTATTTATATTGATTCTTCACATATACAATTATTTAGAAAGTCTCTTAAATATCAATTTCTCGCATATAAAATTATTAAGAAAGTCTCCTAAATATTGATTCCTCGCATATTTATAAAAACTTCTTAGAATTACGATTAGATGTTCATAGCAATTAACACAAATCTATTCCTAACATTCAAATATGTTAAGCATTGTCATTTGGGTCAGAAACTTATAGATACTTTCTAGTCAAATTTAAGGATCTTGATCCTGGTAAACAAGCATTACAAATAAAATGGCAATACCAATCATCATTTCTAGTCAAATTTAAGGATCTTGATCTTGGTAAACAAGCATTACAAATAAAATGACAATACCAATCATCAATCAAAAACAGAATATTATATTTAAATATACATCAATACATACGAGTTTGAACAAATTACTCACAATCCCAAAGGATAGAATTACCCACTCATGTTGGCCATTACAAGCATGGAAAGTAAGAAAAGAAGATTCAGGATGTTTTTCCTTGACGGTTGCTTACTCAAAGGTTTTTTAACACCTTTTATTCTCCCAATTGATATCTAAGATTGTGTCTCGCGCCTCATAACCTAGTTGGGCTTGAGCTAAGTGACTTCTCGCCTGAACATGATTGGGCTCGCTTGGGCGTAATTGAGTTCACTTGGACGAGTTGGACGAAGAAAAGTCCAACATCTTTGGAGTGATCTCCTGGGCAAGATTGAGCTCACTTGGGTGAGATCCTCTGGGAGCTTCTGGCTTTGACGAGTGTTGAAACGTTCAACTTTCCCTTTTTATCTTTGTTTATTCTCCTTTTGCCCTTTCATCTTCATTCTTCCCAAAAATCTTGAAATTAACACAAATTTGAAAATAAATTATTCTTTTTCATATTATAATCACAAAATATGTAAAAAATTTAAATCCATAAATTAAAGATTATATTATAATTATTTTATCAATTAATATTCATAAATATCTTTTTTTAATATGAAATTACTGAAATATGTCACTTATTGCAATATTGTTGAAAGATAAAACTAGTTTCTCAACCTAATTAGATGGTTGGGTACTCCAAAGAAGCTCCAACTCCAAAATACACAAAAATAACACAACCTACACCACAAAATCTTCATTAACAATCAGATACTGAACTAGCATAACTAATTTTAAAATTAGTCAAATCACGTGAATATAGATGATCTAATATACAAAAAGATTCGAAGAGAAAAAATGAATTTATTTTAATAAAAAGATATGAAATTTGTTCTATTCATTATTAAGATTTCAAAGAAGAAATCTAATTGACAATATAATCTAATTATGGATAAAATAAAAATCTAAAAAAATGTAAAGAAAAAAGAAAACATTTTTCTAAAAAATTATAATTATATCAAAATAAAACTTGAATAATTATTTTTTTTTATTTATATAATTTTTTGTATTTTAATAATAAAATATTTATTATCTTTTTATTCTAAAATTGTTTTTTAGGTTCTTAAAATGTTGTTGCTTTCGTGACCTACTATGATGTTTTTCTCATTAAATTTCAAGTTTATATTTTTTTATAGTTAGTATAGCTATTTGGGATCATCACACTCATTTATTTTCGGTTTTTCTTCCCTAGATTATGTTCATCAAACGTCACATTTCAATACCTAATAATTATACTTTTAGTTTTTATATTATAGAATTTGTACGCATTTAAGTTTGTGCAGTAATCAACAAAGAGATATTTCTCTCTCATAATCATGTTTTTTCTTTAATTATAGAATAATAATGTAGTCTATGCAACTAAAAATTTATAAATTGAGATGTCAAATTGATTATTTCTTTCGTTTTTAATATATTATCATGATCATATTTTAATGGACATCTATCCAAAATATATACGCAAATATTCAATTAGACATTTGATTTATCGTTAGAATACACATCATTTATACATACCATCTCTAACTATGATGTCAACCGTAAATTTTGGGTTCAAATATTAATAAATTTGCCCCACCTATTGATAAACTTTTGAAAAGAGAATAGAAACTATTGTATCGCTAATATTATATAAATATTACTATAAGACAGACTTCATCGTATTTTAAAATTTTCATTTTAATTAATTGATACAGATTCAGCTTAAATTCTTTCAATAAATATTGAAAGAAATATGTTTTATATTGTTTATTTTTATAACCGATATAGTATCATTATCTAAATGTATTGTTTGTGTAGTTATGCATTTTATTAAAGAAAAGAATATTTTTATTCATTAAAAGATAAAATTGTTTAGTTAAAAATTACAACAATTGTTATATATACATAGAAAATAGAAGATTCATTGTTATAATTAATATTAAAATAGATATTTTAATACTAATTTTAGGAGTGAATAATAATTAATAAGGCAAACTAACTCAGTTCAATAAAATATCCAATGATATTTAGATAGCATTCAAAATAAACTATATTTTCATTAAAACATCGAACACAAACAGCAGGCAAAATAATACGACGCTTGCGAGTAAAAGAATATGAAACTTGGAGACCCACATTATACGAACCAGAAGTCCAGTATCGACAAAACAGTAATCATTGTATATAAAATAAATTATTTACTAAAATAATGTAAGAATACAATTCCAAAATTATCTCATAACGCTTCTTTATCTCTCACACTGGTTCCTCGTTAGGAAGGAAGTTATAACACATTATGATATATCAAGTGTCGAGCAAAGGGATGACCTGGTCTCATATCATGACCCAAACAACTGATCTGGTTAAGTTGAGGAACAGGGACTAATGGCACAAGCCCTAATCAATAAATAAACAGTACAGGGGTCAGGCTTGCTTACTCTAATTTAGGCTTTCCAAAGTTCAGTCCCAGAAAAAAAAAAAAAATCTGCCTAATCAAGATTCAATAACCAAAGAGTGGTGCAAATTTCTGATGAAAGTAATTTGTGAAACGAAAAAGATATTTTTTATTTGATTTCAGAACACACGAGTTCACTATATCAGTTTGAAACACAGACAGCAGTACATGCACAAGCTAATGATCAAGGGTACAAAGAAAGAACACTTGGACAATTGAAAAGCTTAGAAACCACCGCGAAGGCGAAGGACAAGGTGGAGGGTGGATTCCTTCTGAATATTGTAGTCTGCCAAGGTGCGACCATCTTCCAATTGTTTCCCAGCAAAAATAAGCCTCTGCTGATCTGGTGGGATGCCTTCTTTGTCCTGAATCTTTGCTTTCACATTATCAATTGTATCAGAGCTCTCCACCTCCAAGGTAATGGTTTTCCCTGTCAGAGTCTTCACAAATATCTGCATTCCACCACGAAGCCTCAACACCAGGTGCAGAGTGGATTCCTTCTGGATGTTATAATCAGCAAGGGTACGCCCATCTTCCAGCTGCTTCCCAGCAAAGATAAGCCTCTGTTGATCTGGTGGTATGCCTTCCTTGTCCTGAATCTTTGCCTTCACATTATCGATGGTGTCAGAACTTTCAACCTCCAAAGTAATGGTCTTTCCTGTCAACGTCTTTACAAAAATTTGCATTCCACCACGAAGCCTCAAAACCAAGTGCAGAGTAGATTCTTTCTGGATATTATAATCCGCAAGGGTTCTTCCATCTTCAAGCTGTTTCCCGGCAAAGATAAGCCTCTGCTGGTCTGGGGGAATACCCTCCTTATCCTGAATCTTGGCTTTCACATTATCAATGGTGTCTGAACTCTCCACCTCCAAGGTAATGGTTTTCCCGGTCAAAGTCTTGACAAAGATTTGCATGCCACCCCTTAAACGAAGCACCAAGTGGAGGGTTGACTCCTTTTGAATATTGTAATCAGCAAGGGTTCTTCCGTCCTCAAGTTGCTTCCCAGCGAAAATCAGCCTCTGCTGGTCTGGAGGGATGCCCTCTTTGTCTTGGATCTTGGCCTTGACATTATCAATGGTGTCTGAACTCTCGACCTCAAGGGTAATGGTCTTCCCAGTCAAGGTCTTGACAAAGATTTGCATGCCACCCCTGAGGCGAAGCACGAGGTGGAGAGTGGATTCCTTTTGGATATTGTAATCGGCAAGAGTGCGACCATCCTCGAGTTGCTTACCCGCAAAGATAAGTCTCTGCTGGTCAGGTGGGATACCCTCCTTGTCTTGAATCTTGGCTTTCACGTTATCAATGGTGTCAGACGATTCTACCTCGAGGGTTATGGTCTTGCCAGTCAAAGTTTTCACGAATATCTGCATCTGTACAATCACAAACCAATCCATAAGAACAGAGACATATGTAGACACTACAGTCAAATCACAAAACCCTAAATCCTCAAGAAATAAACAGAAAAAAATGAAAATAGAAAACCCTAATTAGAATCGAATATTATGCTAATTAAACTCGCATATCTCAGAATCGAAAAGCAATTGCATGAATCTAGATTCAACGATGATAAAAGCAGACAACACAGATACAACATTCAAAATTGAAAACATCGGAACGAGGATACGATGATTAATGAAGCCATAAGCAAAACCCATGAATTGAAGTTAATCCCATGAGGGTGAGGAAAAAGATGAGAAAGAGGGAGAAGAAAGAAAAGTACCTTGAGAGGGGAGATGAAACGATGAAAGATGTGCGAAATGAAGAATAGAGCGATGAATGGAAGAATAGAGCGATGGTTAGAATATATAGCTTGTTTGTGAGAGACGCAATGACAAAAATATCCCCATACTAACTAATAAAGTTTGCCACGTGTACTATGAAGATAAGGCTGACACGCAATGGATTACTTTTCATCAACGGTGTCTACAGCATAACAGATTATAAAAGTTAAGGACAGAATCTTATAATATCTTTTTATGAAAGTAAGTTAATATACCATTAAATTTAGAATTCAGACTTTTAAACAAAACTCTGATTTATAAAAATTAAAAATTATTTTTATTAAAAATAACTATGGTATGATAGAAATATTTCACGATAAAAAAAACTTGTTACTACATTAATTGATTTAATAAAAATAATATGACATTTTTGAATTATAAAAGTTATATTTCAGTTTTTAGTAAAATTATTTTTTTTAGAAACTTTACTAACAGATATTTTCTGAAAGGACATTTGGTAGAAGAAAACATTTAAGTTTTTCGATAATCTAAAAATTGAAAATCCATATTTTGAATAATGCGATTGAATGCGTGTGGCCAACGGTGTAACCGAGGAAGCCAACATTGACTGAATTTCATGGTTACGATTCGAAAGAAAAAAGAGTTTGAGATGAAAGTCCAAGCTTTGCTATCAATATTTCGTATATACTTTTCTTTGAATAACTGACCGACGGCGAAATGGTAAGCTTCATCATTCGCGGGTGTAATTGTGTTTTATTTATTTATTTTTTAAATATTATTATTTCACTTTTATTTTTATATTCAGTGTTTTTTATTTAATATTTTTTTTATTATTTTCTTTAGATAGCATTATTTTTACTTTTAAATATTTATAAAATTGTAGTGATTTTAAATATTTATAAAGTTATATTAAATTTAAATGTTTATAAAATTGAAATAGAACAAAATTTGAAATTTAATAATTAAAAATTAAATATATAAAAATTTATAAAAAAATATTAATACAAAGAGGATAAAATAAAATATTTTATAGTTATTTTGATGTAAATAAATATTACGGATAAAATAAATATAAATTCTAAATCTTAAAACTTAAAACTTAAACTTTAAGGGCTTGTTTGCTTTTGGGGGTGGCACTGTAGGCACAGACGGATGTTGGGTGCCACCCCCGTTTGGATCTGTAGATGGGTGAGGGTGAGGGTGAAGGTGAATGGAAAGGAGAGTGGTTTTTGGTTCATCTGTGATATGAGGAGATAGGAGGGTGAGAAGGGTGGAAAGTCATGTAGGATTCCTTCATTTACCATGTTGCCCCTTATTCACGTTACGCACAGTAACTCTTTCTGCCACGATGAACCATTATATAAGTGCCTTCGAAGACCACCATATCTACACCACTTCGAAGACCACCATATCTACACCACATATACATCTAGCTAGCCTTGACAGAGAAAGAGTTGCATTGATATAGTGCTTGGAGAGGGTCTTCAGTGAGAATAGAGGTAGGAGAGTGAGTTTGGTGGTTCATGTGTGTCCTGAGTTACGTTTTTTTTTATTTCAGTTTGAACCTAATCGATTATTTCAGCTTCATGTTTGCTCACATAATCGGTTATCTGGAAATTTTTGGCAACCATAATCGATTATGGGTCATGTGTTATTTTGACCATAATCGATTATGAAACTAACATAATCGATTATGAAACTAACATAATCGATTATGTTAGTTTTTGCATTACAAACATAATCGATTATGTTTGTGGATAATCGATTATGTGACTTTTTGAAGGGAACTGAAAATCGATTATGTTCATAGTTTTCAGATTTATGTTTAAATTTTCTTTGGAATTGAATTTGTTTAAATTATTTGAAAGTAATTATTGATGTTAATTACTTTATAATTTTAGATCTGGATATTTAGGAGAAATTTATTAATTATATTAGTAAATTAATTATTGTGATAAGTTGTTTGTGTAATTTTGTATTGGAAGGAAAGATTATATTGAAATATGAATATTTATTTTGTTACATATGAATTAAAATTATAAATATGAATACATATTTTAAAAATAGTAATAATAATAATGTTTAGTGTTTCTTTTGTTAGGTTATACATAATTTATAATCTTATAATTAAAAAATTATAAAAAAAGGTTGTAGTAATTAAAAATACAGTCAAAGTTTGGAGAAGAAAATAATAGAAAATGATCAAATTATACTTATATTTAAAATTATGTTTAATTATTTCTTTAAATTTTACATTTTTTTATTTTATTTATAAATAAAACTTTAAATTATTTTAATTAACTAAAATATGCACAAAATTAATAATTATCGTAGATAGTTATTAGTGTTTAAAAATTAAATTGTTTATAAGAAATAGTTTTTTATTTATAAATAATATTTTTAGGGTTTAGGGTTAGTTAATATTTTGGACATAAATTCATATTTCATTTCTATATTCTGTTTTTTTTAATTCATTTCAATTTTATATTATTTTTTAAGTTATAATTGAAACTTACAATTATCTTAATTATGAAAATTATGTACGAAAGTAATAATCATTTTTTTATTATTTTTTTACACATAGACAAAAAATATATTTTATTATTATATATAATGTAATAGAAATTAAATAATATAATAATAATTATTTTAATTAACTTAAATATCCTTTAAACTAATTAATATTTCATTTTCCTATTTATTTATATACAAGGGTAAATTTGTAATCTTACCATTTACACTATTCAAAATATATTAAAATACTCTCATAACTATCCCATCATTCACACTTTTCAATAAATTTTCTTCACACATCCACTCTAACATCTCCCAATCCAAACACATTCAACTTTCTCCACACTTTCTTCACACTTCCACTCATCCACAACCTCTAATTCAAACACACCCTAAATTCTAAATTTTAAACAAATATAAAAAATATTATATAATTATATTTGTTATTATAATTTTTGCACTGAGGAGGAAGTTGTGAAAGATTGAGTTAATTATTAACCTGAACAATAAATCATATTTTTATCTTAGTGATCAAAGTCGTTATGTTTGATTAGGATTTTCCCTTATCTTACTGGTGGTTTTAACCTTATATCAATCATTGAGTCGGATTAGAGTTCATCCGCTTGTATTAAGGCTGAATGTCTAAGTAAGGCAAGCAACATCAGTGTAGAGGAAAGGAGACATGACCAAACTCTCTTTCATGTCTATATTTATTATTATAATTTATGATATATATTTATATATAACTTCTTATTTATATAATTTTTTAATTTAAATATAATTTTATCTTAATTTTTATTTTAAAATTATAATTTATACATTTTTATTAAATTTAATAATAAATTTATTTATTTAATTTTTTATTATTACATACATATCATTAATGAATAACTTAGTTTTTATTTATAATTTTTTAAACCATTCAGTTAAATTGTTTTTTATAAAATATCCAAACAATTTTATTTAATTTTTACTATTACTTATTTTGATATCTTTTTAAATTTTCTTCTATTTTAATTTTATAAGTATTTAAATGTATTACAATTTTATAAATATTTAGAAATCAAAATAATACTATCTGAGAAAAAAATTAAACATGATACTAAATAAGAAAATAAAAATAAAAAGGTGTTGGATGAAAAAATAAAAGTGAAAATCTATACCTATATATAAAGGATATTCTCCACTTTAACTGTTCTAAATTCTTTTTCTACTTTATCCTTACTTAATATTTTATTTTATTAATTTATTTTGGTTATTTGGATATTTTATAATTTTAGAAGTTAATAAAACAGTTTTTTAATTTTCAATAATATTTTATTTTATTTGTTGTTACTTAACTGGTTGGAGAGTTGAGAGATGGTACACTACTTTTTTGTTTTAAACTGCTCTTCTTCTCTATTAAATAAAAAAAAATTAAAACTTAGTTAAAATTTAAAGATATTTGTTAATATTTATTGTTAGATGTGGACTGCATTAGCAGGAGAGTAAAAACATTGGTACGTTATTTGTCTCTATTAAATAAAAATTAAAGATATTTGTTGTGTCGTCCTCCTTCACTAGGTTTTTTTTGCACACGTAGTCTCGCTCTCGAATAGTCACTATCAAATACAATAACAAGATTCAGATGGTCGAACTAACCAAAAACCTCCAGAGTCGTCTGATGGGAACCAAGGATTGAAACACCATCAGTTCTACCATCAGATGACATTGTTGTACGAAAATGATATACTGTTTGGGATATCAAAAAATTATTCAAACTGCATCAAAACCAAGTTTTGTTTTGCATAGAGAAAAAAAAAACTTTAATATGAAAGATCGTCCCAACTTGCATCATCTTCCTTATATTAGATAGATTATTCCACTGCAGTGAGAGACACATTTTCATGTAAAGTGTTTTACTTTATTATCACTTGACATTGTGGTTTCTTTGTTTTTAAATCTCCCATACAGGAATTTTTCTCTCAAATATGTTATAACACCCACCAATATCACTCACCTAATATTCATGTGTTATGCTTCAATACTTTCTTTTATGTGTCATTTAAATTTTATAAATGTCAATGTAGTATTTATTTTCAAGTTTCTATTTATTAATTTTACTGCTAAAATTTATTTTGTATAAAAACCGGAGGCAGATTCAAAAAGGGATCAATGAGTTTATTTAAACTATAATAATTTATAATTTTTACTTGATATTTGATATTTTTTTTATGATGATTGTATATTCGCTCATGTGATTTTCAATGCCACGGTTAGTTGTTTTCTAAAATATATGAGCTTTACCACTAGTATGTGTTTTTGATGTTTATGTTTTCATAACTTTTATGTTTCTCCCTAATATCTAAAATTTGATATTTGGCTTGCATACAGGTCACATGGTTACTCTAAATGTTTATGACTTGAGTCAAGGACTTGCACGACAACTTTCGATGTCATACAGCTTTCGATGTCGCTATTGAAGGCATACAGCTTTCGATATCGCTATTGAAGGCATACAACTTTCGATGTCGTTATTAAAGACATATTGAAGACATACAACTTTCGATGTCGTTATTGAAGACATACAGCTTTCGATGTCGCTATTGAAGACATACAACTTTCGATATCGCTATTGAATACATACAACTTTCAATGTCAAATCGATGTCGCTATTGAAGGCATACAACTTTCGATGTCGCTATTGAAGGCATACAACTTTCGATGTCGCTATTGAAAGCATACAACTTTTGATGTCGCTATTGAAGACATACAACTTTCGATGTTGTTATTGAAGACATACAACTTTCGATATCGCTATTGAAGACATCCAGCTTTCGATGTCGCTATTGAATACATACAACTTTCAATATCAAAAGCATATCATGTACTTAGATAATTTATGTGTCTTTTCATATGTATTTATTAAAATCAACTATAAATTTATAATTTTAATATAAGTGTGCGAATAAATATATATAAATAATAAAAATAAAAAAATCAAATACACAGGACCTGTGTTCCGCTATTAATAATAAAGAGTTTGTCTTTTATCAAGCGATGTTGATAGATTAATAATTTCATGTAATTTAATTTGACACGGCAATAGGTATTGATAGGTTCACATCACTTTTTCTATCTTCAGAATTATGAATTTAAAATTTTAATACCTATCTTCAGTTTTGCCAGTTTGTATTAAATTTTGCTAAATTCATTAATAACCCTTTATCATTTATTGTTTTAATATGCAATTTAAATAAATTACATAATGAATTATCCTTTATGTTTAAACTCAAATAATAAAAAGGTGGCAATACAATTATAGATTCAAAAGCAAGTATATATATATCAATTTTAATGAAATATTATTTTAATTAAAAAAATAAGGAAGTATGATATTATCATATCAAAATATTATATATTTTCTTTAAATTTTAAATTATAGTTATATAAATATCAAATCAAACTATCAACTAACAATATTGAATAAAATTTAAATAATTATATAAAAAATTAAAAATAAAATATATGTATAGGTTACAAAATTAAAAAAAAAATATAATTTTTTAAGTTACCTAATCAACTAAAAATATATTAATTATTTAAATAATAAAAATGACAAGTATGGAATCGTAAGTAAATAAATATTGAGATAGATGAAAATAATAAAGACAGAATAAATATATATATGTTTCAATATTCAATTTAAAAAATTAGATATTATTCATATTTAGAACATGTTAGGACAATAAACATTTGTCGTCCTCAACTAAAATTGAAGAAAATCTTTACATATTTGAATAAAACTAAAATTTAATAATATATAATTGTAATTTAAATTATACATAATCATTATTTTGTATAATTAATCTAATTTTGAAATTTAATTTAATTAGTTATTTTAGTTAACAGTTATATATATATATATATATATATATATATATATTTACCAGAAGAATTTATGATTTTAACAAGGATTTTATAATATAGTAAGTTCTAGTGGTTTTTGGTGAAAATGGTGATTACATTTTTTTCATAATCTATTCATATTCCTTCCTTTAACCTCTTAGCTAATTAGCTTCTTTCCTCTCTCTTTCTCTAATAAAAAAATTTAGAACGATTTTGTTCCTTTTTTACATCTTCGTTGTCAAATCTTTACGTTGTTTTTTTTTATATTCTCTATTATAGATTTAATACTTCCCTCTCCATTTTTTATTTTTTTTATTGAGGTTCGTTTCAAATTTTGAATTCTTCTTTATGATTTCAGGTGTCTCTTTGAATGTGGTTATCTTATTTTATAAAAGATTTTAAATTTGAAATTTCCTCTCAGAATTTTCTACAAAGAGAAAATTCATAAAATTCATCTAGTGAGAATATGATAAGTTTTTAAAAACTATGTATTGATATAATATCTTCTCCATTTTGTACTTGAATTATTTACTACGAGGTTTATGTTATGTTTTAATTTCTCTCCATAATAGAGAGAAGGAGATATTTTTGAAAGATTTCAAGTTTAGAATTTTCCCATGTTATGTTTTAGTTTCTCTCCATAATTTTAGGTCTCTCTTAGAAAAGATTTTTTTAAAAGAATTCAAGTTTAGAATTTTTCCATGAAGTCTTTTTGAAAGGAAAATCAAGCAATGAAGAACAGTGTAAATTTTCAATTAGGGTTTCAATTTTAAACTATATTATCAAGTTTGTACTTTTAAGATTAAAATGAAGTTAACAACTATAATTTAAGTTCATTTTGGTTTATTAGTTTAGTGATTTACCATAACCATATTCAATAAAGAATGTCATATGGTTTGGTAGGAATGAGAAATATTTTATTTTTGGATAAAAAAAAATTGTCCCAACAAAATGAACTACAATTTCCATGCATATCTCTCTTGATATTATTACACATAATTTACAAACAAACTTTAAAAAACTATCAACAGAAATAATTAGGTCGCTAAAATTAAAAGAAAATTTTAAAAAAGTTATTAACATGTAGAATAATCAGGTCACCTGATAGGACAAAATTAAAAGGATAAATATTATGGTCAACTAATGTTTCCAATTATGTAAAATATAATTTATTGCTTTTATCTAAATTATTTTCCTAAAAAAATATCTATATGAAGTTTTATTAACCCAATCAAAAGAAAAATACTAAAACATCTCTTATACATAAATTCTTTTTACCAATATAAAGAGAAATTAGATATAGCTTGGTAATAGAAGCATAGGAAGGTAAGCTTAATATCGCCGAATCCTTAGTTGGCCATTTTTTAGTGATTCCACCATGAAATGTGCTTATAAAGTAAAGCGCGACATACATTGAGAACCGCGTGTCCCAGAGTTTTACAACACTGACACAACACACAAAAAAACATAACTCTTATTATTTTATTTAAAAAAGTTTTTTATTTTTTAAATAAACTCATTCTATATGTTAAACGCATTCTATAGCAAAATAACATACTTGTAATTTGATTGAGTATAACTTTTTTATTGGGAGAAGATTATTATAGAGGAATTATCTAGGAATACAATAATACAGTATGGTCGAGTTAAAGCACATTGAAGCTGAAATCATTTTTACAGAACCCTTTTAAGAACAAAAAGAAACACACTAAAACGACTTTATAATTATATAGCCATTAGCCAATTAATAACAATTATAACATACCAAATAAAAACAAAGATGTTTATAAAAATTAATCTTCAAATAAGTACACAATACAACAAATCTAGCTGATAAACACCACCAAATACATATAGTCAATTATCATCTTATTATATATTATATATTCTCTACAATAGAGAGAAAAAAATAGTTCACGAGCAATATGAAGCTTAGAGAGCTAAGGACATCCACAACAGTTGCTTAACGATCCAACAGGTTTCAGACCTAATACTTCTACTGTTATGAATTTAAATTCAAAAGGTGTTTGTTACATGTGGTCTTAACAAAGATCGGAAAGACAAAGATCAGAAATTAGTTTAAAGACTGATTTAGTAATTAATATATTTCTATATTCGAATTAATATATTTCTATATTCGAATTACTCGAGAAACATAGGGAAATTAGAATACTGTATTTATAAATCAGAATAGGGCGGAGCAATAGTCAATAGAGCAGTTTCAGAATACAACAGCTGCACATCACAGCAACACCTAACACGGAGCAAACCAAGGTACACAATAGATGTTAACATCCAATAGGAAAACGCTCAAAGGCCACCACGAAGGCGAAGGACAAGGTGGAGGGTGGATTCCTTCTGAATGTTGTAGTCTGCCAAGGTGCGACCATCTTCCAATTGTTTCCCAGCAAAAATAAGCCTCTGCTGATCTGGTGGAATGCCCTCCTTGTCTTGAATCTTTGCTTTCACATTATCAATTGTATCAGAGCTCTCCACCTCCAAGGTAATGGTCTTCCCTGTCAGAGTCTTCACAAATATCTGCATTCCACCGCGAAGCCTCAACACTAAGTGCAGAGTAGATTCCTTCTGGATGTTATAATCCGCAAGGGTACGCCCATCTTCCAGCTGCTTCCCAGCAAATATGAGCCTCTGCTGGTCTGGTGGGATGCCTTCCTTGTCCTGAATCTTTGCCTTCACATTATCAATAGTGTCAGAGCTTTCAACCTCCAAAGTTATAGTCTCCCAGTTAAAGTTTTCACAAAAATTTGCATGCCACCCCGAAGCCTCAAAACCAAGTGCAGAGTGGATTCCTTCTGGATGTTATAATCCGCAAGGGTTCTACCGTCTTCAAGCTGTTTACCAGCAAAAATAAGCCTCTGCTGATCCGGAGGGATGCCCTCCTTGTCTTGAATCTTGGCCTTGACATTATCAATGGTATCTGAACTCTCCACCTCCAAGGTTATGGTCTTTCCAGTTAAAGTCTTCACAAAAATTTGCATGCCACCCCTAAGCCTCAAAACCAAGTGCAGGGTGGATTCCATCTGAATATTATAATCGGCAAGGGTTCTTCCATCCTCAAGCTGTTTACCAGCAAATATCAGCCTCTGCTGATCCGGAGGGATGCCCTCCTTGTCTTGGATCTTGGCCTTTACATTATCAATGGTATCTGAACTCTCCACCTCCAAGGTTATGGTCTTTCCAGTCAAAGTCTTCACAAAAATCTGCATACCACCTCTCAAACGAAGCACCAGGTGGAGGGTGGACTCCTTCTGAATATTATAATCGGCAAGGGTTCTTCCATCCTCAAGTTGTTTACCAGCAAAAATCAGCCTCTGCTGATCTGGAGGGATACCCTCTTTGTCTTGGATCTTAGCTTTGACATTATCAATGGTGTCAGACGATTCTACCTCGAGGGTTATGGTCTTGCCAGTCAAAGTTTTCACGAATATCTGCATCTGTTCAATCAGAAACTAAAACATCAATAACATAGACATGTGTAGTATAGCCATAGTTCAACCACAAAACTCATGCCTCAAATGATAAAAGAGTTTGAATCACAAAAACCTAATTATAAACCGATGAAGTATACAGGAAATTTTGCTAACAACAAACGGATTACATAATCAATCAGACCACAAACTCTAATTCAACCATAAACTCTAGCCCTCAGAAATGACTAAAAAATAATAAATCACGAACCCCTAATTAAAAACCGAGAAAGTGTACAGAAAATTTTGCAAACAACAAACAGATTACAGAATCAAACAGACCACAACCCACAGATCCTTCAAAACGAGAAAAGAAATTAAACCACAAAGCCTAATTAAAAGCCGTAAAAAATATTGCATAAAACAAACGGATTAAAGAACAAGAAAAGGGGACATAATCGGTTCTGGTTCAGCAACGACAAAACGGACCAACAAAGATGAACATAAGGAAATGATCGAAACATGAATATGATCAACGAAGAAGACCTAAAGTATAACTTAATAAGCTGAGGTTAATCAGATTGCGATTTGGTAAACAAATAAGAAAAAGGGAGAGAAGAGAAGGTACCTTGAGGATTAAGACGAAAACTCAAATCGAAAGATTAAAAACTGCAAATTAGGTTTTTGAGATAGGGATTTGGGAATAGAGCGATATATGCAAGGAAGAAGGTATGAAGGAGTGGTATTTATAGCTTGGTTGCCCTGACTAAATGACAAAAATATCAATGGATTAACAAATAGTAATTTGCCACGTGTATTGTGGTTGTAACTGACACGGCAAGATATAGGTTTCTTTCTACACTGCTCTGGTAGATTCTATATTTTGCTTCTAGCAAAATAATTTCCTTACACCAATTCCTCTTTTATTTCTTTTGTGATTTTTAATTTCTTAATGATAAGTGTTGTTTTTTTAAATATGTGTGATAGCAAATAAAATGTTTTAAAATCTCTGTAAGAAAATAAAAATAAGAAAATTATTTTTCTAAATTAAATATTTATTGTTTTAAACTAATGTTTATAATATATTAAAATAAGTATATATTAAATGTATGGTAACTTTGTATTTTACTCATTTAATTTTATAAATTTACGCTAATTTACTTTTAATTTGAATGAAATACATTGACAGCGTATAAATTTTGTTTTATTATATACTCATATTTGATATAAGGCTCTGGAAAGTTGAACATGTTAAGTATTTATTATAATATCTTTTGACTAATTTTTAACTATTTCATTAATTTTTACTTTTTCTAAAAACGTATTTTTAATAAATATGAATAATGTAAATCGGTTTTTTTTATTAAATATCGTACAGTAAGTTCATAACTAAGAAATTTGTTTTTGTTTTCTTTATTTTTTTTTTCAGAATACGTAAAAGAAATTTACTTTAAAATTTTTGAAGAGATTTTAAAATGTAATATAAATATTATATATATTATCATAATTTAATAGTAATATAATTATTAGTGGAATTTCATACATGACAAACTTTTTCTTTTCTCTTTACATCACAAGAAGGTGCTTCAATTATTGAGAATAATAAATAAGCATAAACAAATAAACCGTAAAATTCATTTAATTAATATAAGATCTTTATAACATTCATCAAAATTAAATTTATCAATCGCTATTTACAATTTATTTAAAACTTAAAATTTATATTTATGATATTAGTTTCATAGCTACTAAAATAATTTATTCACTAATTTAAAAAATATATATTTCAAACATTATATAATGACAAATTTAAATTCAAACATTATACATTTTCAAACATATTTTTATTATATAAATTATTTATATTGTTCTAATTTTTTAATTAATAATATTTTATTATTTAAGTATAAAATTTGCAAATAAAAAATTTAACTATTTAAATTTTATTTAAGAAAAAAATCATTTTTCTTTAAAACACATTATCTCCGTATTATTTATATATCTCCAAAAGATCTATTTATCATGCACTTTAAGAAATCATTTTGTTCAATTTTTGGCAAATTCTTCATGCATTATAACTTTCACCTTGTAATTTTTTAAAATTTTCAATTCAAAATTCGAAAAATACAATTTGAAAATTAAATTCTTCTTTTGAAAAAAAAAATCTGAAATAAAAAAATATATTTAAAAAAGAAAATCTGAAACACAAAATTTGAAAATATATTTTATAAAAAAAAAATCTAAAATTTCAAAATATATTTTAAAAATATATTATGGAAAAGGGATGGAAAGTATAATCTTTTTCATTTAAGATATTTTTATTATTTTGCATAGTTATTTTTGTCATTTATCTGAAAAATATGGTGGAGATTATGGGTTATGGTGTAAGGAAAATTTGCCTCAACTTTTTAATGAAGTTCTATTTTCATGAAATCAAAATAACTTTTTTTAATACACATTTAAGACAAAAATAAAATCCTAAAGGAACCTAACAACACGTAAAAAAGTTGCAATGGTTTTGCCAAAGTCCTCTAAATTTAATGGGAGACTATGACCAATAAATATTAATAACACTGTTATGTAAGAGTTGAATTATTGATATTCTCAATTAAATCAGGAAGGGAGAGAATTGTTGGGATTCCTCCTTAATATAATGGGAGACCATGACCAATGAATATTGGTAGCATTGTTGTGGAGGAGCAGAACTATTGATACCCCTCAATTAAGTCAGGAAGAGGGAGAATTGTTGGGGATCCCTACTTAATTTAATGGGAGACCATGACCAATGAATATTGGTAACACTATTGTGGAGGAGCTGAATTATTGATATCCCTTAATTAAGTCAGGAAGGGGGATAATTGTTGTGGATCCCTCCTTAATTTAATGGGAGACCATGACCAATGAATATTGGTAACTGATCCATTGAATATATTCAATGATGGTCATTCCAAAAGTTTTTTGGAATTGTAACTCTCTCTTAAAAATGTCATGAGCATTACTCTCTTTATGAGCATCATCAACTTCAACTTCAACACCTTCGGGTTTCACATTACCACCATCCTCAACACTACCTTCAACACCTTCGGGTTCCACACCATCACCTAAAAGCAACATACCCCTCAATTAAGTCAGGAAGGGGGAGAATTGTTGGGGATCCCTACTTAATTTAATGGGAGACCATGACCAATGAATATTGGTAACACTGTTGTGGGGGAGTTGAATTATTGATACCCCTTAATTAAGTCAGGAAGGGGGATAATTGTTGTGGATCCCTCCTTAATTTAATGGGAGACCATGACCAATGAATATTGGTAACTGGTCCATTGAATATATTCAATGATGGTCATTCCAAAAGTTTTTTGGAATTGTAACTCTCTCTTAAAAATGTCATGAGCATTACTCTCTTTATGAGCATCCTCAACTTCAACACCTTCGGGTTTCACATTACCACCATCCTCAACACTACCTTCAACACCTTCGGGTTCCACACCATCACCTAAAAACAACATGCACTAAAAATAAATGAATTTCACCATGCGTATTTTCAATTTTCAGCATTTCTAATGCACTACCATCATCAACCAGAACCACCAATCTAGTTTCCAACTTTTCACAACCTTCTCGTGAATACCACATCTCCTGTACTGTTAAAAACCCCATCTCCTTTAGGATGCCAACTATTTCAAAGTAATTCCATCTATCACTCTCACATTCTCATGTTGATGTATCACCACCAACATATCTCGCATCACAAAATGTCCCACTATGGTGGACCACAAGCTGAAAATAACATTCTTCCATGATACAAACTTGATACAAGGTATCCTTATCAAATATAAATATACATATGACCACAAATAACAAACAAATTACAAACCAATCCTACACTTAATTATGTCAAAAACGAAATGTTGGACCACACATAGAAAAATCTTGCACATGGTGGACCCTACATCGTAAACTACTTTGTAAATATTCTCTAAAAGTAATCATAAAACATAACCACTTTGAAAGTAAGTAAAAAAGTACTAACCTTAGAAACAACCACACTCGACAATGCCTTCGAGTTCCACAATCGCTGCCCCCACACAATCGCACCATAGGATCGCTCCTTTTGAATGGGTCGGGGATCGCACCACGGGATACCACCTCACAATCGCAATGAAGGCATGAACCACAGGATCACACCTCAAAATCCTTCTCACACTCGCACCTTAGAATGTTGTTTTTCCGAAACCCTAAATTTGTAACCCCCAATTCAAAATAAAAAAACCCTAACCCTTATTTCAATTTTCACTAAACTAATGTAACCATCCACCTCAGTTGACATGCCACACCTCACAGTAAATCAAATTCCCCTTCTCTCTGCCACATAAGCAGCCATTGACGCCGTAAGAGGGGATTTAACAAAAAGGACCATTTTGGATAAATTTAAGAAACATAGGGACCAAATTGATTTCTTTAAAAACCACTATACTAAATTGACTATTGCCCTTAAATATATGGACGAATAAGGTAATTATACTTTTGTTTATTTGCGTGTATTATTTATCTTTATGCATTTTTTATATTAACTTTAGTATGTTTAGTTTATTTATTTATTCTTATATGTTGATGTATATTTCTTATATATTAATTTTTATTTTTATTTTTTTTTAATTTATTTTTTTATTTAATTTTACATTTATATATATATATATATATATAATTGTATAAATTATATTTTTATACAAAATAGTGAAAAAAACATGCTAAATAAATCAACAAAACTTGGAGCGGAATGGAAGAATTTAAGCATATGAAATGATTTCAAAGAAGGTGATAAGATTGTTTTTGAAGGAGATATTAACATACAAAATAATGAAATTCAAGTTATTCGTCTTTTAGGATGAATCCTTTTTTTTTTACTTAACTATTTATTGTTACTTATTTTTCTCAGTTTGTTGATACTTGAAAATTTTTATTTATTTACAAGTATTATTTATGTTTATGCATTGTTTATATTAATTTTAGTAAGTTTAGTTTTTTTATATATTCAAATATGCTTATGTTTATTTCTTATATATTAATATTTACTTTGTAATTTTTTTATTTAATTTCTTATTTATATTTACAATTATATGTATATATATATATTTAATTATGTAAATTATATTTTTATACAGAATAGTAAAAGAAAATGCGCCAAATAAATTGACAAAACTTAGAACGGGATAAAAGAATTTTTGTATGTGAAATGACTTCAAAGAAAGCGATAAGATTAATTTTGAAGGAGGGGTTAACATACAAAATAATGAAATTTGAGTTATTAGCCTTTTAGGATGAATCTTTTTTTTACATAATTGTTTATTGTTACTTACTTTCCTCAAAATTTATATCAGTTTGTTAATACTTGAACAATTTATTTATTTACGTGTATTATTTATGTTTATACATTATTTATATTAATTTTAGTATGTTTAGTTTTTTATTTATTCGCATATGCTGATTTTTATTTCTTATATATTAATATTTACTTTATAATTTATTTATTTATTAATAAATTAATAATACTTCATAAATTATTAATATCTTGCATTTCGTTCTCGTGCATAACACGCGTTGAAAACCTAGTACATATATAGTATGAATTTAATGCCCAAATAGTGTTGAAGATTATAAGGCTTTCCATTAAGGGAGTTTCTTCCTATACCCTACGTTTTTCTTCCTGCACCCTCCAATTTTTAAAATTTCAAAACTAGTCTTGACCTTTTATTTGAAAAGGGCATCGTTGGTTTGTCATTGTTCTTCTTCTTCGTTCATCTGAGACGCTGGTGGAATCTCATTTAGTTGTACAAAGCAAGGTGGAGGAGTGGGTTGCGTTGTCGAAGTGTTGGTTGGCTTTTAAAGGTAAGAAGAATTAAGTTTTTTTTTAAGAGGTTGTGTGGTTATGGAGTTTTTGTGATTCCCGAAAATTGAGATCCATGATTGTGGTACAGATTGATCAATCCAGAAGTGAAAATGTGATTTCTATATTCGCTACACCATAAGTAAATAATTTTGTTTTATGGATAAGGGGGTGTTCCAGAAACAAATTGTTGACTTACGGATTGCTAAATCTAGAAGATTTATTTCATTTATGGATTGGTGGATCCATAAGTTTTTTGCTAAAAAGGACCAGAGCAAGTATTATTATGCTAAGTATTGTGCTTAATTTCTTTCTAGGGTGAGTAAATAAAAATAACTAACTTCCTGGTATAAAAAAAATTACGAATTTCCTTGTATGCTTTACAGTCGTGCATCAGATTATGGCGACATTGGTAATTCACAATCTAACCTAATGTTGCATCTTCTTTCTATTTTCAAGTTATCTGGTAATTTTGTTGTGGTTGTTAACTACTAGAAAGAGAAATAAAAAAACATTACCATCCTCAATTTCAATAGTTCCTCCTTGTAGGAATGAAAGTCTTAGCATTATAGCATTTTTCCTAAACTTGTTGGACCAAAATAAACCTCGAAGTTATAGATCCTCAAATTCAGAAGATTTCTAGACTCATTAATCTGGGAGATTTCCATATCACTCAATTCGAGATTTATGTGCGATCAAGGTTCTGGAAGACAAAAAACAAATTGTTAATTCCTTGTTCTAAAAACTTAGCGAACTGCAATGTCTGGAATCACAACAAATATATTGCGAAAAAGATAATCCGTAAAAAAAAAAAAGAAATATGGATCCAAAAACCAAAAAACCATCGAACCATCACCAAGTCACCGGAGACACCACCGAACCACCACCAAGAGAAACACCTTCCTATGTCAACAGATGGAGCCACAGTCGTGCATAAAGAGCAATGGAGGTCTGTGTGCAAAGGAAGAAGAAAGAGTAGAGTGTGGATAGTTGTGTGTATTTTAGGGTTTTTAAAAAATACTATGGATAACTTTGTCTTTGTATAACATTGTGGGGGTGCAAGAGCACACACACAAATCGATATTTAGGAAGCCTCTTAATAATTTATATGCGAGGAATCAATATAAATGATTTTTATACCGGCATTAATATCAATCAGAGGACACAATATTGTCATCCTAATCGAAATACAGAAGAGTGAGAAAGATGAAATCCAATCCCTATTTTTCCATTTGAAACAACAAACTCTTTTATTAGTTTTCTTATTAATCATTGCCATCATAACAACTTTCAACATACTTTTATTATTTTGTTTTATATTTAGTTAATATTTTACTTGATTATTCAACTGTTCCTTGTTGGTTCGATATTATTACTTTTGAAAACGCGGTGCACTTGCCGTAAAAAGTCATCAATAGCTCTAGTGGTTGGTCTTGAGCTGAGGCCTCTGCCATCATCCCCTCCCTCTTGAAAAGGATTTGTCCTCAAAAATCAAAAGTATTTCCCTCATCAATTGTGTTATCTGCAATAGGTGTTAGATATATAACATTGAAAGTAGCATGTACTCCATATTCCTCAGACAAATCCAACTAATATGCATTACTATTGACTCTCTTGAGGACTTGAAAAAGACCATCTCCTCATAAACTAAGCTTAGACTTCCTCTAATGAGGGAATCTATCTTTTTTAAGAGGCAGCCAAACCCAGTCTCGCTCTTAAAAAACTATCTCCCTTTCCCCTTATTGTTATGTTTTATATATTTCACAATTTGTTTCTATATTTGATTTTTAATCCTGTCATGTAATTTCTTAACAAATTTTGCTTTTGTTTCCCCTTCATTAAGCACAAATTCATGTGGATTAGGAAAAGATAACAAATCCAAAGGAGTGTGAGGATTAAAACCATATACAACCTTAAATGGAGAAATATTAGTAGTCTTATGGACCACTCTATTGTAAGCAAACTCAATATAAGGAAGGCACTCATCCCAAGATTTATGGTTTCCTTTCATAAACGACCTACTCATAGTTGATAAATATTTATTTACTACCTATGTTTGTTCATCCATTTGAGGATGACAGGAGGTTGAAAAATTCAACTTAGTTCCTAACCTTTCCCAAAGAGTTCTCCAAAAAGGGCTAACAAATTTTGAATCTGTATCCAAAACTATTGTTTTAGGTAGACCATGAAGTCTTACCACTTCTCTAAAGAAGAGTTTGAAGATGTTGTTAGCATCATCCACTTTATGGCAAGACATAAAATTAGTTATCTTGCTAAACCTATCCACTACCACACAGATGGAATCAAAACCTCTTTGTGTCCTAGGAAATCCTAAAATGAAAATCCATGTTAATGTCTTCCCATGGAGCACAAACAAAAGGTGAAGAAGTATAAAGTCCATGAGGCATTGTCTTAGACATAACTTTTAAACATGATATGCATCTATGACAATGTCTTTGAACTTCTTTTCTCATATGGGCCAAAAGAATTTCCCTTTAAAAAGCTCAAGAGTTTTATCAATTCCGAAATTACTCACGAGACCTCCTTCATGTGACTCTTTAACAAGGAGTTTTTTGTGTGTTCCTTGAGGTATACAAAGTTTCCCATCTTTAAACAAATACCCCTAAGAAACATAAAATCCTCCTTGTGCTCTATGTTTCCAACTAACAAAGGTGGATGCAAAATCCTGATCATTCTCATAAAGCTCAAGTATGTTTTCAAATCCAAGAATTTGGGCTCCAAATTTAGAAAAGAGGGCATGTCTTCGAGATAAAGCATCTGCCACAACATTTGTATTGCCCTTCTTGTATTTGGTAACATGTAGAAATTGCTTTAGAAATTTCATCCACTTTGCATGTCTTTTGTTCAATTTATGTCAACCCTTAAGATATTTCAGTAACTCATAATCACTATGAATAACAATTTTTCTTAAAACCAAATAATGTTCCCGAGTATGTAGAACCTTGACAAGTACATAAAAATCTTTGTCATGGTAGGGTAATTGAGGATTGCCCCATATAATTTTTCACTAAAATATGCAATTGGTGCCCACTTGCTATAATACTGCACTTATGTCCAGATTTTAAACTTAAACAAAAATTAATTAGGTGGAATAATCCCGTAGTAGATTAATTGCATCATTACAAAACCCAAGCAGTGCTTTTGTTTCAAATTAATTTCTGTTTTTTAAATTAGATATACATTTAATTATAGAGTCCATAAAATTAAGTTATGTGTTTATTAACAATTCTATCACTAAAAAAAGTTTCTTAGAATGTTCAAATATATAAGTGAGACACTCAAAATTAAAATATACAACCTATTTAAACAATAAAGTGAATTCACTTAAAATATTTTCATACCATAATTTGATTTGGATGCTTAATTCTTTCATGAAGGGCCCTTACTAATTTGGATTTTTAATTGTCATATAAATTTAAGAACACTTACTAATTTCATACACTAATAACAAAAATTAACACAATTAACTTATTTTTAATATTGGCTCTATTATCTATCTGCTCACATAATAACTCATATTATAATTTAATCTTTTAATAACCAAATATCTGTTTATATAAATAGTATTATCTTCTAATATAAAAATGTTTAATTTTTTTAAAAATGATGATTGCATTTACTTCTTTTCCACATTAGAAGTAAATATTTGAAAAATTAATTATATTAAACGTAAAATGTGCATTTAATTAATAAATCCTCTTAATAGATGTTTGAAGATATTTATAAAATTTATATTAAGTATATCCAAATATATAAAGAATCAGAGTGAAAATATATATTTTTATTTATAACATTAATTTTATGAATTTGACCAAATTAATTATATTTAAATTAAATTTTTCATTTCCTGAATAAGTTTTTCTAAAAAAAATCCGAAAATGTTAATTCCCAATTAATATTAAATGCTTCTAAAATTTAAAGGACTATAATGTAATATACAGTTTTTACTCCATAATAACATATTAAATATTAATATTTACTTTACATCAATTCTATAATCATACAAATAAGATTGTTGTAGTATATTAATTTTTACTTTACGTGATGAATGTATTTTTAATTATTGGATTAAAGTATGTTTTAATCATCTATTTTGGTGTGTTAATTTTGGTCTTCAAAAGTTTTATTTTTTAAAGTGGCCCCTACTTACAAATAATTTAATATGCCAGTAAAAATATGTTAAGTTACAAGTTATTTTAAAATAGTTATTAATTATTGATATAAAACATTTAATATGTATTAAATGACAATAATTGCTTTCTTAAAAATATTAATTTATGAAGAGAAAAGTAAGTTGAATTGAATGTTATTGCCTATAAATTCAAAGCTGTAAACAGGATCTGAATGTTGTGAATTAGTGTTTTTGTTGAGAATTGTGTTTGACAATGGGAGATGAGGTTGTGTTGTTGGATTTCAATCTGAGTATGTTCTGTGTAAGAGTGAAGATTGCATTGACAGAGAAAGGGGTTGAGTTTGAGAACAAGGTAGAGGATTTGGTGAACACAAAAAGTGCTCTGCTTCTGCAAATGAACCCTGTTCATAAGAAAGTTCCTGTTCTTATCCACAATGGCAAGCCAATCTCTGAATCTCTCATAATTGTTGAGTACATTGATGAGATTTGGAGGGATAGAGCTCCACTTTTGCCCACTGATCCCTACCAGAGAGCTCAAGCCAGGTTCTGGGCTAATTTTGTTGATAATAAGGTAACATCAATCTTTGTTCTTGAGGAATCATGTACATCATATGTGGAGTTTCATGTTACAACACTCTTTCACACCTTTTTTTTTCTTTATCTGTCACATCATTTCTTATATTCATAATTTTTTCCATTTTATTTCTTGTTCTTTCAAGTCATCAGTCAACACAGTTTCAGGACACCATTATTCTTCAATTTGACCCTAAGTATCTCACAGGTCACAAGCACCTCTCACATGTTGAAGGATTTGTGAAAGTAAACATGTGAGAATTTGAGAGAAAAAATAAACATGTGAGAATTTGAGAGAAAAAATATCTAGAAAGTAAAATTATTTTGATTGAGATAAGTTAGAATGAATTTGTAAAAAATATTTATTAAAGTTTGTGAATTATATGATGATTATAAATAATTTTTTATTTTTTTAAAAAAAATGTATAAAATATAAATTTATAAATTTATTTTTGTATTTAAAAATATTTAAATAGTAAAGTATAAAGTATTTTGTGTAAATTTAAATTAATTAAAATTTTATAAATTATTTCAAATATCATTGAATAATTATTTAAAAAAAAAACAGAATTACTAAAGGGAACATGAAAACTTGTAAATTTAGGAATGTAATCAATTTTAAAATATTTTGTTTCGACTTCGGATAAATTTTGATGTAGAAAAAATAATTTTATATTATAATTAAATAATAATCTTGTTTTTATGTTTAATTTTTTATAATTTATTATTATTAAATAAATTATACTTTTATTATAAATATTTATACTTATTTTTTCATATTATAAGAATATTATTGTTATTATTATTAGTTATTACTATTTATTTTATTAGTAATATTATTAAATATTTAATATTTTTATTTTTATTATAGATACATATAAAAATCATTTTCCATAAAATAAAAAAGTAAAATTAAAAATTATCATTTTTGTTATTATTAATATTATTATTTATAATTTTATTTTAATTATTATTAAAAAATTAATTTATTATATAATTAATTACTTTATATGTGTATAATGAAATAATTATGGGTAGTTTTCACTTTGTAATAAGTTATATGTAAATTCTTTCTGACTTTCATTAGTTTTCTTTACATAACGAATGAGTGCATTTTTTTTTTCTCCCGCAAATTGACGTTTCTACATCTTCGTAGTTTGAGTGGAAACAAACGTGTTTCAGAACTCGCGTTTCCCTCGCGACACAGTAAATATGCAAATACAAACACAACATTAAGATATGATAGAAATTTGATTTCTGACCATGAAAACAAATCTATTGATAAGAGAGTTGTCTTTCTGAACATACTCTAACTTTTCAGAGATTAGTTCCATAGTTGCAAACTACAGGGATTCCTTGGATCTAAACTGATGGAAAAAAAAAAAAAAAATATTCGTGAGATATTTGGTCCCCATTTTACCAACTTTTGTTTTGGTTATTGATTTCTTAATTTTGATAATAACATACCACTTCAGGATTTTGGTGTGCAATATTACAATACTATTTTTAATCAACTTTAACAACAATTTGAGTTTGAGAGTAGTTTGCTCCATTAAGCTTGAACAAAAGAGAGCTCTTATATTAATCTGAGTTGGGATATATATGCTCAAACATGTGATATGCAGGTGCATGAAGTTGCAAAGAGGATATGGACTGGGAAGATAGGAGAACATGAGGCAGAGAAGAAGGAGTTAGTAGAGAATTTGAAGCAATTGGAGGAGGCTCTTGGGGACATGCCATATTTTGGAGGTGACACATTTGGGTTTGTTGATATTGCTTTGATTCCCTTTTACAAATGGTTCTCTTCTTATGAGAAAATTGGCAACTTCAAGCTGGACTGCCCAAAACTCACTGCTTGGGCAAACAGATGTTTGGTGAAAGAAAGTGTTTCCAAATTTGTTTCTGATGAAAAGGATGTCTATGAGTTTATTCTGAGCCATAGGAAAAGAATTGGGGTAGATTGAGACACAGAAACCAACTAAGAATAATGATAAAATGCTGAGTTTGGGAAGTTTGTCTCAGCAAAATAAATTATGCAATAAACTGAAGTGATTTGAGCTAGTCAATTTGACTTAGTTGGTTAAAATATCTGTGCATTTCTCCTTTGTTTTGTTATGAATACTACTCTTTTTATATTCATGTATAAACAATGAAAATGAAAAGCACTAAAAACATACACTCTCGGAACAAAAGAATAAAATGTAATAGCATTACTAAGGTTATATATATTCTGCTACCAGCCAATATTAACATAAACAATCAATTGTAATTCAACAAACAACTCATCGATTTTACAATATTTATCCACTCTTAACAACAATTCTCACAAATCTTTGTATGTAATATTTTTCTTAATGTGATTGAAAGTGGTTTGTTTCCTCCTCTCTAAATCTACAATATTGGAAGGACACAAATTGAAAAGCTTCTATGGCATCTTCATATGGATTTTCAACCTTTCCAACAAACCTTGCAAAGGAGTCTCTTTTAAATGTTGCCCAGTTATGGTTTTATTCTTCAAACTCAACTTGGCCAACTTAATCCACATCTTCACTTGTACTTTGCAAATCAAAGTTTCATCTCACAGTGTCTTTCTCCATCTAAGGCTCACAGATCTGCTTTCTTAACCACCATCACACACTCATCCAAGCCATGCTGATCATAATCTGACTCTAATCTATTCTTGTAGAACTTCCCCGTCTGGTTGAAATTCTCATGTTCGAACTTTGTCCCAATACCTTCTTCATTAAATTTAGAAGCCTCTTTTTTCCAGTTGACCTCCAACCTTTCTATTTTGTCCTGCATGAGCCCCAATTTGTTATCCATGCACGAACAAATTCTGCTCTCAATTCTGGCTTCGTTCCATTCAAGTTTTTCCTCCAATAGATCCATCCTTTCTGTCACCAAACTCGTGGTTTATTTAGTAAATACTAAGCCAAGGCTCCTCCAGAGCACAAAGATGCAACAGGAAAAAGGTACCAGAGAGAAAAAAATAGGGGAATTTCTACTGGAACAAAGTCATTTATGCAAAAGGTTCGTGAACCCATCATTTTTTAGGACACTGTGCAACAGATGCCAAGTGTTGCTGCCAAGTACATGAAAAAATTATGTTAGAGTAAATCAAATGCCAAAAGATATGCAAAGTGTCTATTTATTGAATCTTCCTAGACATTGAACATTAGGACAAATAATTTTCAAGTACCGGATAGGCAAGGAGGATTATGAGTAACAAAGAACTTTTAATGGAAACAATTTGCACAATTCCAGCAGTGTCCACGTGTTAACTTTAGAGGATTTGGCACTAGTAGTTCCTGTGTGCAGTTCTCAATTTGCAGTTGTCTAGTGAATTGGGTCAGAAAGAAATGTGGGAATCTTTACTGGTCATTGGTTGACTCTTGAATCCATTCCGGGGATTGTGTAGTTCATATATAGCTTCTTTGTGGAGTTCTGCTAATGGATATTATTAGACATTCGTCATGTTGCATGTTACTTGTTCATACTTCTTCCTTTTTTTACATAATATATTTAAGGATTCTTTTTACCCTATAGTATATGTATAATGTACCTATCTCTTCAATCTTAATGATTTTTGTTTAAAAAAAGCAACAAATTCGGATTAACAAGAAAAATAGATAAAAACGAAGAACCTCGTTTGTGATTCTGTTGAGTTTAATTGAATTGTAATACATATAACAGTTGACTGAGAGACAGTGCCTAAAGATCCCAACCAACTTCATGTCCCTTTCTACAGGTCTCCTCTACCACTTCAATAACATGCAGCATAATTTGCTGTAACTATTGCAAATCGACAAGTTTTTTGCTAAACATAATCATATAACTACTGATATTCCGAAATATGTCTTGTCCTGACTTTTGTTAGCCAAAATTTAACACAATTTATCATGTTGAAGCTGTGGAATAGGACTTAGGCATAAGACATACAACACAACTTCCATTTTTGGCAGGTACAAGTACATTAATTAGAGCAAATGATGTAAAGTGATAAAATCCCTCTGAAGTCTAAATGGCATAACTAATGACAGATATAAAAATGCAGGGCTTAATCAAGTATAAAGGAAAAATAAACGTTTTACTAGAAAAAAGGAAATTGAAAAGACAAGGGTTGTAATGTATCTACCTTCTGAGATGTAAGTTTCTCTCACATATGTTATTTGTTTTACATAGTGAATTTCTCATCTGGAAGAACAGATTAAGTATTAACACCATCCACGAACAGATTAAGGAGAGAAATTATAGAGAAAAATGCATTACAAATCCTCAATCAATTTATGTATTTAACAATTTAAACAGTTAGTCGCTAGGAATGATAAACATTTCTAATAAAATAATATTAAAAAATCATACCCACTAGTTTGATCTATAATAATAAAATATGCCACACTTCAACAAAAGAAAATTAAAAGAAATGAACTAAAACATCAAATGAATGTTTTGAAATTTTAGCTTAAGTTCTTAATGTTTTTTTGGCAAATGCTGGGCATATTGTGAAATCACATCCAATAACTAGCATATTATAATGATAAATAATCTAAATGTAACATTCAAAATCATACCCTGTATTTTGATCTATAACAATAAAATTTCCCATTTCAACAGAAGAAAATTAAAAGAAATGAAATATAACAGTAAACAAATTTAGTTTCTTGTTCTTAATGAATGATTTGTTATGCTTTTATGGCAAATGCCAGCTATGCTTGGATAATTCGTTAACAGCATTAATGGCTTAATTAGAAGTAAAGAGGCAAAGTACGTGTGGCAATTTTTTTGTTAATAGATATAGTTGTTAGAGTGGAAGTAAAGAGGCAGAGTTTATATGTACTATGTGCTACTACTGCATTTGATGTGACTATAATGATAATTTTCAAGGTTTCTTTGGGTTAGCATATGATTTAAGACAACATTAGACACTTAATTTGATAGTGTTTAGATTTCAGTGTCCACCCAAAACTAGTCAAAGGCTTACTACACAGCTAGCGCGCACGGGTACCAAGGGTAGAGAGTGTGGTGGAGTGTTAAGATCTAAATATCAATAGCATGTTAGTGTGGGGTTTATAAGGCCCTGGGCTCTTCAACTACACCAACTAGTTTATGTGGTGTTGTTCTCTCCAGATTCTTTCTATTAAACATAAAGCACATGGCCTCTCAACTATAAATAGGCAACTTAAGCAGTGGTGTTGGCATTGGAGTTATCACCCAAGAATGGTCAAGGAGTTCGTGCATACCTTGTTGGGGCAGCTAAGCATAGTGGGATTTAGGATCCAATTGCAATTTTAGTGTGTGGTTTATAAAAAGCCTTGAACAGTGGGATCTCTTTTCAACTACAGTAGCTACTATAAAAGAAAACAATATGGTGGTAAACAATTCTGTATACATGGCCTTTCAAAAGGCAATATCCCAAGTTCACTGACTCATGTTTTGAATGAAGGGAGGAAATATGTTAAGCATTTATATATCCTCTCTTGATCACTCTCACAATCACTCCCTCTGATTTAGATTGATCTTATTATGTTGAGAAACCTGTTGTGCTTCTTTCAGTGATCCCATTCCCACAGGGACTCTGGAAGTAGGATTAAAGTCACTTATGAAGGAAACTGTGAACAGCACTTCTAGGTTATCATTTCAGTCTCTATATAAAGTACATCGGCGTCCATTACGTACAGAAAGCTACCGGACAGATTATTGCAAAATCGTAAATGACAATAGCTGCGCAACCAACATTCTTTTCTTGTTTATTTATGTGCTACCAACTAAACCATGACCCAAAAAAGAGGAAAAAGAAAAAACATGGAAATTTTGAATCCAATTGAGACCAGGTACAAGAAAGATGATCTCTTCTATTCAGCCAGAATTCAAGGCAAAGAGTAACTATGCTGGAAATATTATCTACTACTACAACATGTCCACAAAATGGAGGTAACCTGACACACAATTACTTGTGAAGCAGATAAGGCTAACATCCAATTTTTCACCATATAATTTCACTTTTGAAATGATAAATAGGTGCAACATATTATCATAAGTATCACAACATGGCATGCAACTTCTGCATTTGAATTTGGCAAAAGAAAAGTAACAGTGCTTGATATTTCAATGTTCCAATAATGCAACCAGCCGTCCCACAAACTAACCCTACCCAAAAAACCCACAACAATGAATTCCACAACACCAACAACAACCAATTCATCATTCCAAATCTTATTGCAATGTTTAATGGCAATGGATTGGACGAAGAAGTACACTATTACGCGCCGCGCCGCCGACCGCCAGCGGAAACATCCCCGTTCAGCTCTTCGTCCTGCTCCCGGGCGAGGATCTCCGCCAGATGCTCCAGCGCCTCCTTGGCCCTCTTCCTGGCCACAGCTGCCTCTCTGGCGCGGCGCTCCGCGTCGAAGCGCGCCGCAGCTGCAGCCTTGCTCATGGAGAGGGCCGCGATCCGCGCAGCGGCGACGAGGACCTTGGCGGACTGGACATCTACTGCTCCAGTCTTGCGGTCCGGAGGGCTGAAGAAGTTGAAGTTGGCGTCGAGACATATAGGGCAGAAGAAAGGTGGCGTGGAGTCAACAGCGGTATTGGAGGGGAAGACACAGGATCGGTGGGCGACGGAGGGGCAGCGGACGCACATGAGGCGGTGGTGCGGAGCGAGGAGAGAATCTTCGTGAAGGTCGAAGCAGAGCGGGCAGAAGAGGCCAGGGTGCTGCTTGAGAACACAGTTGGTGCAGTAGTGGCGGGTGTGAGCGCGGTGGCGGATGTTGTGGATGTTGAGAGACAGGGTTTGTGTGGCGCCGCAGATGTCGCAGTTCGACAGAGAGGGTTGCCGGGAGTTCATGGCGGAGGAGGAGGAGGAGAGAGCCCCGTACGGACGTGTCCAGTTCCAACGGTAACCCTAGAAATTCAACAATGAAAAAAAGGAAACTGAGATTAGGAAAATGGTGGGAACTACCATCAGATTCTTTCACCAACTGTTTTCTTTTCTTCTAATCTCATGTTAGACTTAATTCTTATTCTTTTTTTCCTATTTACTTTATTTGTTTGTTAAAAACATATAAGTTTAATTATTTATTTAAGCTATGATTAACTCAAGTTTATATCACAGTGAAGATAATCAATCCATGTATAGGGTAAAGTTTTCAATTTGTGCACATATTTTCAATGTAGCAAAAATATTAATATAGGATAATTTTATTAAAAATTAGTTTATGGAAAATTCTATTTTTACATATCTTAAAATTTGTTTTATAAGATACCGGTAATTGCTGTTTAATTGAGCATTAAAAACTGACGACAGTTTGAACTACTGTTCAAACCTGCACTTTCGGTCAATATTTTATATTTTATGCTTGTTTTCGCGCTATTACTCTGAATCTTCAAGAATTTTCACACAAAATGAGAATCAAACACAATTTATCTACAAAATAGATGGTAGTGTGTGTTGAATTTATATAATTTTTTTTTTCAAAATTTAATTAAAATGTTTTTTCTTAGGGTATAATACCAAGTTAACATCATGCATGTATTAGAAGGATTATTTAATTATCTTGTAAGTTACATTCACTGTGACTTTAACTTTTTTTATAATTATGGTGCTTTGTGACTAATTGGACTTTATTACATATGTTAAAAGTTAACATCTTATTTAATTATATCATTAATGAGAGGATATCTTTAATACTATTCTTATTTCTTTGAATATTTCTTAAAGCTTATTTACTACAACTTTCATTGTGCTGTTACTTTAATTTGTTATTTTTCATATCTTTTTCTCAAATATATACACTTAAAAATTAAAAAAACTACATATTTAAATTTATTTAATAGTTCATTTTATATAAACAATGTTTTATTTTTATACAATAATAAATTCATTTTTAAATGATTTTAAAGATAGTTCAAGATTTTTAAAACATTTACCTCCCATGAAAAAAAATACTGCAACTAATAAATGAATATATATTTAGACATTAGTCAAATAAATATATTAATATTTCCATTTCATTTTTAGAATATTATATTTTCAAACTTAAATAATAATATAATTAATATTATATAATATTTAAAAAGTTATCTTTAATATTTTACATAGTTCATAGTTTTATAGACATCCTATCTAATCATCTATACTATTATATATTATTTAAAAACTTCTTCTAATATTATATTTTTAATTGGATTTTTTTTTAATAATTTTTATTTATTTATTTAATAAAATGAATAGTTGAATTTTTTTTGTATTTAAAAATAATTAATCTTTTTAAAATAATGGAATATAATTTTTTTAATAATATTTTTATAGAATTATATATATATATATTTAAATTAAATTATTTTTAATTAATTAATCAAAATAAAAATTGTAAAAATTATAAAATTGTATATATTTTAATATAATAAGAATATAAATACATAGACGTATATTTTCTGAAAGTATTATTAATGTCAGCTTCTATTTGAATTTATTATGTTTATCTCCTTCAAGTATTTGTCAGAGATTCTTTCTTTCTTTATCATCTAATTAATTATATTTACATTTTTCTATTTTTTTTCAAAAATATATATAATATGCATGCATATACACCTAAAAAAAGTATACTTAAATTTAGTTAATCACAATTCATTCAAACAATTAATCATTGAAAAACTTTAGTTTGTATAAAGTTAGTAATTTTACATTTAAATTATTAAAAATCAAGACTTAATTACATTTTTGGTTTCCATATTTTACAAAAATATATAATTTTGATTTTAAAGTTTATTTTCTTGATTTTTAATTATACCAGATTTTGATTATGAATATTTGTTACATATTTTATTTTTATTATGTAATTTTATTGGATTTTTATTTTAATCTTGAGACCAAGTAAAGGACCCTGGTCAAAAAAAGGGAAGAAAAGTTTTCATGTTTGAGAAGGAAAGAAAACAGCGCGGGTTTTGAATTTTGAGAGGAATTGGCTTGATTAGAGAGGGAGAGAGAGAGAGGAAGCATAGCGTAGTTACAGCATCCATGGATGTGGAGGACTGGGATTTGAGTGCAGAGGACCTCGATTCCCTTGAAAGAGACGCTTTCCAGAAGATTGCTCAACTACGCAACCCTCCTCCTCAATCTTCTCCGCACCAACATTACAATTCTGCAACTACAACAACGAATCATTTCCCACCAAAACCCCTTCCCAATTTGCGTACCCAAACTGTAAAGTTATTATCTTTTCTCATTCCCGTTACTTTGAGTGCCATGGGCACTTCTCTTTGTTTTCTTTTTTATGTCGTTTATAAGGTTAACTTAGTCGTTTCGATGTTAAATATTCTCATGCCTATGTTATGTCTCATTTAAAATGAAGCAACTTAGAGGAACAAGCACAAGCTGTTTGACAGTATTATGAATTATGAAATCATGAAGTATATATGACATTTTGGGTAGGAACATCGCTTTGTGTTTTAGTTTTATTGCTTCCATCCAGGTTGGTGCTTCGTCTCAAGGAGCAAGAGCATTGCCCACGTCATTGAAATCAAGGACAAACAACGGTGTGCTTACTGTCTTTTGCACCATTTTCTTATTCACCCTTTCTCTCTTTTGCACCATTATGCCCAATGGTCTTTGAAAGTTTAATTTTCTATGGTGATGGTGATTTGCTGGTGTTTGTTTTATTTATCCAGCTTTGTGTGTTGCAGACGAACATTCCAAGAAAGGACTGATAAAGTTTTCTGTCAAATTTTTTCTTCATTCCAGTGGAAATATTGCAGCAAAGTTTCAATATGACCAGGTTTTATTGACTAAATCACTAGCAGAGTATTGATTTTATTATTCAATTCTGAATCCTTCACAAACAAGGCTTTGTCTTTGTTTGACCATATACATGTGTAAGTGTAGAGCTCTGGCTCATACTTTGGAATTTGTTTTGCACCAGGTAGTAGTAGCTACTTTTCGAAAAATCCCTAATTCTTCTTGGAATGCAAAAGAACGGTATGTTTCTCCACCCTTCATCCAATTTGTGTGTTTGTGCGCTGCACACCAGTGTGAGCATGTGTTAGTTTTCTGGATTGGCTACTTTGTTGCATTAGCCATATAAACTTTGAGCTTGCAGGTTATGGGTATTCCCACTATCTTCTTTGTCAGAAGCAGAGAAGTTTCTTGGAGAAGTATCAGGTTATAATATTCAGGTAACGGCTGCTTCCTCATCATTCCCTTTTCTTTATAGTTAGGAAATTGATGTTAGTATGCTACTATTTACCATCATAAGAGAAACAACCTTGACATACACAAATTTTCTTTTCATAATAATTTTGTTACCTTGAGTGTGAATCTTGGATCAATAGTAAGACTGATACCAGTGTCTTCATTTGTGAGGGAGGGCTTGCGTGTTTGTGTCCCTCTTCTGATTATCACAGAAAAATCCTCCCTTTTTTCTTATTTTTTTGGTAATTTGTTTAACTTTTAAATTTAAATTTTAGGCTTTGTCCAGATCATGAGGATATCTATTTAAATTTTGCACCCACTTAATAATTGAGTGTGGTTATTAGATGAGCAAGTCTGAGAGAAATCTTTTGAAGATCTTTTTTATCTTTGATAATTGTACTGGCGGTTTGCGTATAAGGTAGTGAGTGGTCTTTTTTTGGAGCTTCCTCGTTCCTTTTGTTAACTAATTGGTTGTTTTATGTGGTTCTTCTGAATTATTTTGTTTGGAGAGAAACCGTTGCACGAGTTTCAAATCTTTTCTGTGTAGATTAGAGGAAATCCTTGATGTACATGTTTGTACTGAATTCTACTATGATTTTTGAGTTTCCTTTTTTGTTTTAATTTATATTTGTTTCAAGGCATTTCCCCCCCTTTTGTCTCTTGCCAATTACAACTTTAACCCTTTTTTATTTACCCTTGGATGTTTTAATAATGGAAAGACAGATTATTGAAAAAGTAAAGCATCGTATGTGGATAATAGGACTAGGACAATCAAAGGTTGGATCTTGGATCACTGATTCTGTAAATTTTTATTCATTGAGTGAGAAAAACATGTTATCCTAGAGTAAGCTTGTATATCGATTTTTATGTTTAAGTTTGTGGTTTTTTTGACATTATTTTGTTTCTTAACTTCATTTCTGTATCTTTTAGTCTTCTTCACTTATTTAGATAATTTTATAGGTTGAAAACTTGGATCCCTTAGTGCAACGTGCCATTGCTGCAGCTTCTGCAGTTCCAGATCTTCAAGGTATATACTGAATACTTTCATTATCAATTTGTTCTCACTTTTCTTGGTTACAAGGCTTTAGGTCTACATTTGTGCTTTCTTTTTTGTGAAAATTTCTGAAGTTGCTATTTTTTGCTGCTTTACTGAAAGATCGATACTACAAGATCCCTAGTTATATTGAATCAAAGCTACTGCCATTTCAGCGAGAAGGTGTTAGGTATATAGTGACCTGATCACTTTTTCCTCTCTCACCATTCTCTTTAATATGAATCAGTTATTGTCTTTTATTTTCCTTGTCTGTTTGTTTTTTCCTCTCATGCATTCATTTTAGTTATTAGTTATTATTTGTTTTCAGGTTTATATTGCAGCATGGGGGACGTGTTCTCTTAGCAGATGAAATGGGACTAGGCAAAACATTGCAAGTAATTCACTGTCTAAAATTAAATTATTTCCATACTTGTACTGTGCATCATGTTGTATAGCAGTGTTTTGCTTCTTTAAAACAAACAAACAATTTTTTGTGGTGGAAATAAAACGTTGGCAGGATTTCTGCTTTTCTAATATCTATTGTGGTGTCATAAATTTGGTTAATTATTTTTCTTCTGTAAATAAAAAAATTGCATCTGTGTCTTGGATGTTAATTGACTCACGATAGAAATCATCCTTAATGATTCAGTAATATGTCTAACTTAAGTAACAACAGTACACATAAACAACATTACAGTCACAGTAGCACTGATGTAGAAGTGAGTAGCATTCATTTGTTGTAACTTGGGGTTGTGCAATATGTCAGAGTTACAATCTTTTCTTTGGTTGTTAATTGTTAAGTTGGAACTCAATGGGAAAAGTTGGAACTCAACAAATTAAATAAATAATAATTGTTGAGGTCTAACATTTACTATACATAGGGTTAAAATAGAGCTTATAAAGGCTTTCAATCCTCTCTCATAAACTAGTTTTTGGTGTTGAGTTAGACCTAGTCCAAATTCAAGAAGGATCATACATGTGAGAGTTGAAAGGGAGTTGGTTGTCTCATTGATAACCCTCAGTTGACAATTCCCATAGGAACAATTTCATCTATCCTCTATTAATGCATGTCAACCATATCTTATCTCACTTGGAGCAACTTCACCTTGTTGATCGCTTTGTTGATACACTGGTGGATCTTTCTATAGATAGTACTTCCTGAATTTTTACCCTTGCTAATGGTCACATGATCTAATATGGACATCCCAAAAATGCGTTATAGAAAATCACTCAGTAAAACCAAAGTCATTTCCAATGATGAAAGTTTAATTTCATGTTTCATAGTGGAATTTCATTCATCATAATCAAAATATGATAGGTTCCCAACCTCTATGGGGGAAGTCTCTTAATGTTTATGGCCCATATAGAATCATCCAGGCAGGTAAGGGAGAGTTAGTTATGGAGAGAGAAATTGATACCGAATCTATTACTTGGGAGAAGAAGGATGTAGGGGTGTGGAAGTTTATTGTTGTAGTGTGGTGCAGGTCTAGAGTGTGTACTCTGACTTGGGAGGGCCTTCTTCTGTTGCGTTTTCTCTTATACTTGTTGCTTATTTTCAGAAATGCAAATACATCAGATTTCTGATAGAGGTTCTTGTAAAATAATTGCTTCTCTTATATTTCACAAAATATAATAATCTTATTGACCAAAAATAAGTTCATAATGCAAAAATAAAATAGTATGGTCAGCAGACAATATAAAGACTTATTTCTCCTAGCAATTAGATAACAATAACATTACAAAATAATTGATAATGATCATAAAAATATGCTGCCATGGTCGCTATCCACTTAAAACTATGCAGAATCAAACTAAATCACTGTTTACAGGATGGTAGTTGGTAGACCTGAACGCCTGCTAATATTTAGTAACGCTTGGAGAATTATTTAATGATGATGAAATCCATTCCTAGAGTGCTAAAATACACCTTCAAAACTAAAATATACTAAAACTTAATTTATCAACTGTTTGGGTTGTGGTTGTACTTGATGAGTGAAATATGAATTTGCCATGGAGTGGTTTTTATTCCTTTCTTCTCAAAGCACCATCCCTGACATCAGAAAATGGCTCAAGAGCTGCTTAGGTGTGTCGCCAAAAATAAATGGCACTTCAAAGTCTCTTGGTAATTTCTAAAAGATGACTTGAAATGGATAAAATGGAGAACAAACATAAAAAGATGAAAATCAACTGGAGAAACAGGAGCAAGGTGAAAAAATAATTACCATTTAATTGCATAAGACAAATAATTTACACAAACAGGTGATTTGCCTGGGATTTTGATGATATGCCAACAAATTTGGCTCAAAGAGGCCTGTTGCCATGGGCCACATGGGAGTTGGTATGTCAGTTGACAACACCAGCCAGATGCACCAACGTGGTGTGTAATAGACCATGCAAATCTACGCTTTGAGTAAAATGTTTCTATTCTACAATTATGTTATTTTTTCTCGCCTTGTTCTGTACTTTTCTGCAAAACAACACATAAGAGGGGGGCAGGGAGCAGACAGATGATGATGGTGGAGAGCCTTAGATTTTATCAAGTTTCATTCTTAAAATTTCAAAAATTGCCTTCATTTCTTTTTAACAAAATTGATTTGCTTGTTTTATTTTGCAGGCCATTGCTGTAGCTTCATGCATTCAGGAGTCGTGGCCTGTTCTCATAATTGCACCATCTTCATTACGCTTGCAATGGGCTTCTGTAAGAATTGCCTTTTTTCATTTGATAGAACACATTTGGAAGGCTAATTTATGCTCCCTGTTTTGGTTCATTTCAGATGATTCAACAATGGTTGAATATTCCTTCATCAGATATACTTGTATGCTATTCATGATCCCTTTATCTTGTTTGTTCTCTTTGGTTTGTGTAGAAAACTCTATAAGATCCGTTTTTTGGTTGCTTAAGGTTTCTATTCTGATAAAGTATATAATTTAGTTTTGCATCCTGAATTCTCTTCTGATAAAGTAGATTGTCTTACCTCAAAGTGGTGGATCAAATAGAGGAGGTTTCAATATCATATCTTCAAGTGCCAAAAACAGCATTCGTCTGGATGGACTATTCAACATCATCTCATATGATTTAGTGCCAAAGCTACAGAATATGCTTATGAAATGTGACTTTAAGGTTAGCACCTTCATGTTATCTAATTTTTCTCAATTTCACTGTGGTTTCTATGTTCTTATATGATTTAGTGCCAAAGCTACAGAATATGCTTATGAAATGTGACTTTAAGGTTAGCACCTTCATGTTATCTAATTTTTCTCAATTTCACTGTGGTTTCTATGTTCTTATCTTAACCATATATCAGTATTTGATTTTAACCATTCCTTGAAGGCTGAGTAAGTACAATGAATGGAGGAAGTCATCTATATATTATCGCAATCAAAGTGTTGAAAATTTGAAATACATTAATTTGTTTAAGTATTTCATGTTTGTAATACTAGGCAATTAAGCAGTGGGTTATTTGACAATGGGTTGTTAAATAGAAATTGTAGCTTGTGTACTGAACACTTTCTTGGTAGAGAGAGCATCTTGTACGGTCATGGTCTAGTGGAGTGGTAGACTGTATAGTGTTTGTAATCATTGTTCTGTTAGTTTCCTTTTTCTGTTCTAACTAACTGTGTATCTGCTTTCTGGTCCCCTTTATAAGGGTGATATGCATACGGCCATAGGTGATGCTTCAACAATAATTGACAGTTACTGTGTTCTTTTGCATCTCTTCTCTACTTGGTAATACGAGACTTGTTTTTGTCTCCATTTGTTGGATTGTTTTCTGTGTATTGTGTTTACTCTGTGCTCTTCTGCACAACAGAAATGCTATATAGATTGATGAAAACTGTGGAGGAGATACAATATTTACTATTTCCCCCTTCTTTGGGTCTTTTGTCTGGGAATTCTGTTAGTTATTGATTATTACATGAAAATGGCTTCCATTATCCCACTCAAACCAATTATCTGATAATGATGATGGCATTTGTTTTACATGCTATCATTAGTTTGAGGTTGCATGAGATTTTCAGAGTATCTAGCAGCTATTGCATCTCTATCCTGATCCAAAAATAGTGAATATACAAATCATTTTTTTTTCTTTTGTTTCAATTATGGTCTCTTGTCCTTTTGGTAACATTTTTTTTGAAAAAAGTTAAATGATTTGAGCAAGGGGCTAAATAGGATTTATTTTTATGTTTCAGCGTCTTTTTAATTATTGTGTTTCTAGAATCAAAGCTTTTCCTGAATTTATGTCTGGGACCATAATTCTTTGCCTGCATACATGGTAAACATTGCTCCAATTATTGCTGATAAATCACACTCTTAGCTATGAACTATTTTTATTCAGGTTGTGATTGCTGATGAATCACATTTTCTGAAAAATGCTCAGGCAAAGAGGACAACTGCTTCTCTTCCTGTCATAAAGGTATTCACTCATTTTGAAAGGACAATCACATCATGTATACCTATATCTAAATTTCTTGTTAAACAGACAGAGAAAACATATAAGGAAAAGATAAAAGATAAAGGGAGAGAATTGAATGGATAATTAAACAGGAGAACAAGAAAAAATAAGTCTATTGGGTGTACAGAAGCATCTGCAAAGGGTCTAGTACTCTGCACCCTTGTTCCCCTCCTCCCCTAAAGGAAGTCTGATTTCATATGTGAAACTAAAATGTAAATTTCGTTTTAGCTTCAATTGCAGTATAGACTGTCTGCGCTAGAGTTCCCTCTGTCAAATTCTCGTGCTTTTTTTGACAACAAATTATTGTGAAATTTTCAGAAAGCTCAATATGCATTATTGCTTAGTGGAACACCCGCTTTATCCCGACCAATTGAACTATTCAAGCAGGTAACTTTTTTTTAATGTCTATTTAGGTTTAATACCTCATTAGTGTTTGGCATATCGGAGTATACATTTTAATAATCTGATTGAAATTGTGCTCTAGCTGGAAGCTCTGTATCCTGATGTATATAAGAATGTTCATGACTATGGTAACCGGTATTGCAAGGGTGTAAGCCATCTCTTCATTACTGATAAAATTCTTTTGATTAGCCACTTTTTCTTTTGGTTTTAATGGATGAGCATTAATGCTGCCATTATGACATGGATCTTCCAGGGATTTTTTGGACTTTATCAAGGTGCAAGTAACCATGAAGAGTTACACAACTTGATGAAGGCAACGGTGCTGATTCGCAGGCTTAAAAATGATGTTCTTACTGAACTTCCTGTAAAGCGCAGACAACAAGTGTGTATATTTATCACCATTTCTTCTCTGCAACATTTTATGTTCTGCACACTTTTGACTGTTTATTTCAATCTGTGCACACTCATTTTCTATGGAACTTTAGAATTGATTATTGTATTTGTTTGGTAACTGATTCACAGGTCTTCCTAGACTTGGCTGACAAGGACATGAAGGAAATTAATGCTTTATTTCGAGAGGTAATTCAACACATCTGCTGTTCTTCTTTGTCTTTAGGATTGATTTTCCATTCAAAAAGTAATTTTACTTCCTTTGGCTAGACGGTTTGTTGTATAACGCACATATTATGAGCAATTTACTTGACTTGCTTTTGCGGATAAAAAGCTGACCAATATTGATTTTTCTCCTGCAGTTGGAGATGGTAAAAACCAAAATTAAGGCTGCTAAATCACAAGAGGAGGCAGAATCACTCAAGTTTACTCAAAAGAATATAATTAACAAGGTATTAATGTAATGAGCTCTGCTCACAATTTCAGGTTGTGCTGTTTGTTTGAAAAATTGTTGCTATTTCCTAGATGTAGAACATATGTTTATAGTTTATTTTCTGCAATGCATGCTCTCACTCTGTATGTGGGGCAATTTAAAATTTAACTGGTTGTGATTAAACATAGAATTTTGATTCATTCAATTCCAGATATATACTGATTCTGCAGAAGCCAAGATTCCATCTGTTCTTGATTATGTTGGAACTGTCATTGAGGTACTCTTCTCCTTCACCTTGTTGTAGCAATGGAAGATTAATACTTTCAACGCTGCAGGTGTATGCAACAAGATCCATAAGATCTGTTTTCTGCTTTCTTTGTCCGAGTATACTTGCATATATGATGTTTAGTTGTTATCTAATCTCATACTATTCAATATTGTGTTGCATATCCTTAATTTTGATAATGACAAGCTCCAAGCTGTAGCCTGTGTTCAATTCTCTGTTAGAAAGTAAAGTGGGGATAAAGATTCTGAGAAAAAAATAGAGAACTTTCAGTGGATAATTACAGTCGCCAGTACTTAAGGTTGCTTCCCTGTAAATTATATTTCTACATCATTGATTCTGGGTCTCAAAATTATGCTGCAGAAAATGGCAGTTTATGAATCATGATGCTTTCTTGTGCCTGCCACCAGGCTACTGGTCACACTGTAATGAAAAATTGTTTCCAAACTACACGTTAATTGTATACCAGAATAGATGTGAACAGATCATTGTTGAGTTGATTGATTTATCTCATGCTTCATCCCTAACCAAATGAGTATAATTAATTGACAACAACGGCATCTTCAGTTTTTTCTTCTTAATATTTCTTAATTTGGGTTTTTTGATCATTGGAAGTGGTAATGTTATGCTTCCTAATTTTTGCAGGCAGGTTGCAAGTTTCTTATATTTGCACACCATCAGCCAATGATTGATTCGATACATGACTTCCTTCGTGTAAGTCCACTAAAATATTATGCATCTCATCATGAAATGGTAGAGTCTCATGAAACTGTTCAAAATTTCTAGAAGAAAAAAGTGGGTTGCATCCGGATTGATGGAGGTACGCCTGCTGCTTCCAGGCAACAATTGGTCACTGAGTTTCAGGAAAAAGAGTCTATAAAAGCAGCAGTGGTATGGTAATTTTTGTTACAAACATCCTTGTAATTATTTTTCTGTTAACTCTATTGAACTCTTTGCTGGCTTGGACTATAATTCTGGTGTAACGGTTCAATTCGAGTAAATGAATTTCTGTTCATATGTCTGCAGCTATCTATTAAAGCTGGAGGCGTTGGGTTAACTTTAACTGCTGCCAGTACAGTAATCTTTGCAGAATTGTCTTGGACTCCGGGTGACCTAATTCAGGCTGAAGACCGTGCTCATAGAATTGGCCAGGTATCCTTGAACATTGGTGTTGTTTAGTACAAAGAGAGATGAAAAAAGAATAAACCCCTCTGGTAGTTTAGATATCAATAGTACTCATGAAACCATGGAAAAAAGTGAGATTATCTCCATATAGAAAAATTCTTCCATGCTTGGCTTATTCTTAGTAGCCAAGGTGCTATGATGTTCTGATGACTCTTTCACTTTCTACTTCTTGTTTTTAGGTGTCTTCAGTAAATATATACTACTTGCTTGCAAATGACACGGTTGATGACATCATATGGTGTGTTTTGTGCTTTTCTGCTGTTATCTTAAGCTTGGTGGTTGGTTCTGACTTGATTTCTTAGATGTGTTAATAATATTATACTTTTTTTTCACTTCTTAGGGACGTAGTACAAAGCAAACTGGAAAATTTGGGGCAGGTAAATCTCTATTCTTTTAGGAACTCTATCATATTGAGATTAATTATATATGCAGTTTCTGTATAGTAAAATGATATGGAGGTCCGAGTTATGATTTATCTTTATACCCTTTAGAGAAGATTTATACCCAAGTAAGTTTTATAGTTGGGATTGATGCTTTTAAGATGCATTCTGAATTTAAGTTATTGAAACAGATGTTAGACGGTCATGAAAAGGCCTTAGAGGTCTCAGCTAGTCTGCCAGAGAATAGCCCTTCAAAGCAAAAAACTCTGGACCAGTTTATTAGAAGACCTGAAAACATGGATAGCCCTTCAAAGCAGAAAACACTGGACGAGTTTGTTAGAAGATGTGATAACATGGATAGGTTGGAACATGACGCCAACCCCAAACGTTCCCGAAACTGACCCTTGAAACGGTAAGCAAAATGTTTCCTGCTTATACATGTTTGTATGACTGCTTACAGGTGTAATTTGGATTGGTTTTTTCAATGCTTGAGCATGTCACCATAAATCCCAATAAATATTTCTTTTAAAATTTTAACACCAGGTGTTCAAAGTGGAGTACAATTATCGCACGTTGGCACCCTTGCTCGTCCCATGAAAAGAGGGGCTTCTGAAGCAGGAGGGTGTAGCTTGTCAGCACAGTTTACAACTCTAAACTATGCAGCTGGTGCCGAAGGAACTTCACGGTTTTGTAGAATATGCATGGGATGAAATCAAGTTTCTCAACAGATTTAGGCTTCAGATTCCCTTTAGCATCTTGTTCCCATCAGTTTTTCGTGTGGGACATGTATAGAGTACAATATCATGATTGAAGCTTGTAAATTGCTTTACTCGGTGCAAATTTTGATACATTGCCATGTCATGTATGATATTTAATTTTCTAACAAGAAGCTAAGAACTTGAGTTTTGTAAAATCTACTAGTCAAGTCTCCTGAACGTGGCATTCTCATTTCAAAAGAACAAATTTGGTTGTATAGTCACGTTGAGATTGGTTTAAATCATTCGTTTGATCTCTATAGTCAAACAAAATTAAATCTATGGTATACTTTTTAATCTCCTTCAATCTTCCAAGAATTTTTAAACAATGAAAACTAGAAGAGATTAAAAACGATACAATGAGTAAAGACTAGAAAATGATTTTTAATATAACTAGACAGATTAAATAAGTAATTAAACCTATAATTTAATGCTAAATATACTATAAGTTCGGATGTTGCTGTGGGCGAAGTGGAACGGTTAACTGCTGCTAAATTATTGTACAAGAGTTAAACAATGGAATGACTTTCTAATTAACAAGGAAAGGATTCATTATCATATATCAAATAGTTTATATATACAAGAATGAAAAACTCGAAAAAACGATTGCTAATAATGTTTCTTCCTGCACAAGCGAGCGTATATATACATTTATCAATAGCACACCAGTTGTTTCCACAACATCAAGTAGCCGTAGTTGCAGCTGCCATTCCTATATCTGTGCGATTTTCCCCTAAAAATCTAGCAACGATGGCATCCACATCCTCCAAGCCAACCCCAATGAACAGAGGGTTGGCAGGAATCTTAACAGAATCATCAAGTCCCTCAGCAAGGCTATGAGTAATAGAATTCTGAACTCTCACATTGGGAGCAGTTTTGCACTTGCCCATGCACTTACATCCAACAACAGCACCACCTTCAACACCCACCACTCTTTCGAACTCTTGCAACAATGCAGCAGCTCCTGATCTTTTGCACTTGTTACCCATGCAGACCTCAATCCTCTTCTCAGAACTGGTGGTAACTACAAAATTCTCTCTCTTAATACCACCATCTCTAACACTGCTAACAGAGATATCATTCTTAGAGCACAATTCCATGGCATCACGATGAGAATTCTCCTCCTCAACAATGGGGGTGGTCTTGGGTAGCAGGAATTTATCCACAGGTGCAGCAGGGGCAACAACACTAACACCAGCTCTGAAGCTGTTCATGTCAACCACTTGATCACAACCACAATCGCTGTCACTTGATTCAGAAGATGAAGATGAAGATTCACTCTTCATTTTGGAGGCTTTGAGTTTAGCCTTCTTCTCATGTTTCCTCTTTTTCTTCATTTCCTTCTCCTTTGCTCTTGCGGCTTCCAACTCTCTCAGTAACACATCGCCCGCATCCTGCACATGGTCAAACAACAAACATTTTATTGGGTGAAAAACTTCAACTATCATTATCATTATTATTAGAGTTCTAAATATTTTTGTTTATATTACAGTTAATATAGTTATTGTAAAAATTGATAGACCTATTTCATACGCAAATATACATTCAAAAATTTTGATCTCCTTAAAAATTTTCGCATCGTGGGATATTATTTCATCCATAGCATCTGAAAGTGCATAATTTGAAAAGGGAAATAAAAAAAACAGAACGAGGTCAAATTCGTAAAGTACTGATCAAGTAGAAATCAAATTATAACAAAACATTATTATTATCATTATCATTATGGGAGAGCAAGCAAGGGATAAACACATAATTTTCAACAGCAACAAGATAAAAAGGGGGGAAAGTGTACCGAGGTGAGGTTTTGTTGAAGATCATAGAACATGGAAAGCTTCTGAGGATCCGAGGCGAACCCTAATTTGGAGAAATCCTTCAGCAGTTTCAGCTTTTTCTTGGGAGAGAGAACCTTTTTGGTGTTCTGGTAATACTGCAGATGCCCCTCGTCACAGAAGCCAGAACCCGTTCCCATTCTCACCGCAACACGAGGAGGCACGCCACGGGAACGCGTGTGGATACCAGGGCCGGAGACATAGCTGACATGACGAAGAACGGTGCCAGAAATCTCCATGCGTGACGACGGCGAAGAACGATGCAAAGTGCTTTTTCTCCTTTCTACTCCTTCCTTGGTTGCTATATGCTCTTTCTTTAAACAACTTTTTTTCTTTTGAATTTTTTCAGTAACGTGGCTCTCTCTCATTGGCTCTTTCTGACGTGGCGCATCCTTTTGTTTTCCATCTGGTGGGCGCGTGACCGTTTGGGCTTCCCACGTTTATCTTTCGTTCCGCGCACGAATAATTTTGATCTTGGCCGTTGGATGAACCGCCCAGCATCCTGCGGTGAACATGTAACCAGAGTGGCGAAATGTGTTTGGAATTTTGCTGACGCGTCACCGTTTTAAAAGACACGTGGGCTTAGAAGGTGCCTTGTTGTGACAGATAGAGATCTCTTCTAATTTTATCTCCATTGGATAACGATTTGTCTAAATCTATCTCTTATCTTATTTTAACAGTAATTTTAGAATTTACTTTTAACTGTAAATCTTTTAAAATAACACGAAATAATCAATCATTATTCATCTTATAACAATAATTACTACTATTAAATTTATATTTAATATTTTTAATAGATAGACAATATAAACATCTTAACAAATAATAATACATGTAAATCAAACAATATATTTTTAACAGAATTTTTTAATTAGTTAAAAATTTAAAAATATAAAGAATGTGTTGATATCTATCTATATATATATATATATATATATATATATATATATATATATAAATAAAAAATGAATTAAAAAATTTGTGACTTCTATTTTGCCGTTTGAAATACATTGCAACAAATTATTTTAAGACTGGTATAACTTTTATTTAATAATATTCGAATTATTCGAAAATAATTTATTTAATGTAACATCTGTTTTTAAAATATAAATTAAGAAATTATTACACATTATGTAAAACTTTCTAGATTGCGGTTATTATGTACTAGTGGGAAGTGTATCCACTTTTTTATTTTTATTATTTATATATAATTATTTTTAATATTAAAATTAAATAAATGATATAATTATTTACACACTCATATTGTCAGTATAGATTTATAGTTAAGCATAGTATGAATCAGTAATTACAAATATGAAATTATAAGTAAAAAGTGAAAAAATAATAATATATTTTATTTAAATTAAAAAAAAATCCATCAACTGCTCTGTAATTATTTTTTTAAAATTAAAAAATCTGCTTTGATAACTACTCATACAAAATGACAGTAGAACTAAAATAGAATAATAAAATAAAATATTATATAAAGATAAAATAGAAATAAATTGTTCTATATCAAATAAATAACTGCTCATGCTGATTCAAATTATTTCGTAAATAAATTAATCGTTTTGTTGATTCAAATTATTTTGTAAATAAAATGAAAAACCGTTCTCCTGATTCAAAAAGAAAAACAACAAATAAAAAATTAAATTTAAAACTTTCTACAAAATAATCAAAAATAGTTATTTATGAGAATTCTCTTTATATTTAACTATTCTTTTAAAAAAATTATATATAAAAAAAGTTACAAAATAATAAAAATAAGAATAAAATAGAAATAGAAAAAAAATAAAATAAAATATTAATATATAAAATATCAATAAAATGTAACTGATTTTGAAAATAAACCAACCGTTCCTCCACCTGTTTTTCAATTCATAACTGTTTCTCCACATCTTTTTTAATTCAAAACCACTCTTCCACCTCTCTTTCAATTCAAAACCGCCCCACTACAATAATAAGATTAAATATTAATATAAAAATAAAATGGAAAAAAAAATGAAAAACAGTTAAGAGGGGAATAAAGTTTATATAAAGGTATAGATACCGATATCGTTAAACCGCAATTCTTTACATAGTTTGTGATTGATTAAGAATGTAATTTTTTTATGCTATCAATGTATAAACCTTTTAAAGTCTTATCAAATAACTTTATTTTCTGTGTAATATTTATATTTAATATAAAATAAATATATATATATATATATATATATATATAATAAAAACTATAAATAAATAAATTATATTAAGTCATACTTCATGTACTCATGAATATCTTACAAAACAAAGTATTTTTACAAATAAGACCATTGAAAAAATCGTTTGTTGCTATAATTTCATAATTCCTGATTATACAAATACAATTAAAAGTATAAGATGTATATCAAGTTCAGCTTGAATTATTTTTAAATTAATGTGAAAATTTATTCAATTCAATTAATATATATATATATATAATATTTTTATTAAATTTTTACTATTTATATTGAATTTTTCTTTATTAATAGAAAATTTAATTAAAATACTTAAAAATGCATATTTTTACACTATTCAAATAAATATAATTGATTTATTGTAATTACTTTAAATTTAATTTTTGTAATAATTTCTACTGAATTATTATGTGAAAATCTTTACTAACTGTTTCAGAATTGAATTTATCTATACACATCGTAAATTTCACCGCAGTAATAAAAAATATACTTCTGTCCTTGGTAAATAGTAATTTAAGATAATTTTTTTTTATGTTGAAACAAACATAGATAATGTGATTTTCACACTTTCAATAAGAAATTAATCATTCGAACTGATCATTATTTTTCTCTTATTTTCATTTAATGTCCATTTATTATTGAAAGAAGTGAGTGAGTCTTATATATATATTTACTATCGAATTTACTTTGATGATAAAAAATTATCAGTGAAGTTTTTATCATTACTTTCACTCCAAATCAGAATGATTGTTACAGGCACAAAATTTTCAATCTTAAATGAAAAGAACGTAATTTTTCCTATAGAACGCGGTGGAAATCGCTTCAAAAGTGTTTTTCCTAAGCTCTACACAAATTGAACATGACTGTTATACTTTTAAAGTGACTGGATAAACATTAATCACATGCACCTTCAAAAGGCACAGTTTCTTCTTCTTCATTGTCTTTGTTACATGCACCTAACAGACTTCACTGTTGAAATTAAACTACCCTGAACTGAAGACCCTATTCCTAGGTTATGACATGTTGGGAGCTGACAGATTATTAGCCATTTGACCTTACTATGGAGTGTTCTTTCTTCAGAATCTCTTGATGTCTAACCACCATTGACATTGGAGATGAGAAAAAGAATAATGAATTACCCATCTTTTGTAAGCATTAGTAACAGCATAAAATAACAGTGGTTTACCATGATTATGGTATGCCAACCAAAAGTTCTCGAGACCCTGCTAGGTGTCCTGGTACACGTTGTCGCATCTCTTCAAAAGCACACATTGTTTCTGCGTCCAATCCTCCAGCAAACTACAAAAACATGCCAAAATAAGTGTGACAGCCTGGTACATGAGGAGACATATTTTGAAAGGTAAATATTTCATTCAATGAGAGTGGTCTTCTGATAACATGTACAAGGGTTAGTTCTTTTGGTGTAGTTATTGGGGGAGTTTAGGGCTTCAACTTATGATGTGCTCTAGTAACAAATTTCTGAACATTTACTAGTTACACATTTCCAACCCTCAGAGTCCGAGGAAAATCAGAAGTCATGACAAAAAATCTGCAGAAAGATGCTCACAATTACCTGATGAGCTCTGTATGCAAAATGCACACCCTGAAGCAGAAGAGAATCTTGAATAGATTCTCTGTCAGAATTGCGAATGGATTCAAGTTCCATGGTCACTCTTTTCATGTACATTTTGACCAGGGTCATGGAAGCCTGCTTTATCTGCATATAGATGATATATCACTCATTAACACAAGTTTTACAATGTAAATTTAGCATGTGCACACTTTCCTATTTATTCCCAAAGACAACAACAGAAGAAGAAAAAAAAATCTTCAAAGGGTTTGTTCAAAAGTTTCTCCATGAGAGAAAAATAGCAAAAAAAAATGAAATTAGTTTCTCTATAAGCTACAATTAGCTCATGCACGAGCTGATTTGTAGAAGTTATTTCCTATTGGCTTCTCAAAAATCCTGTTTTTAATTCATGTATCAGTTTTAGTCTATGAGAAAACTAATTTCATTTTTCTTATTTTTTCTCTGCTAGAAGTGTTTATGGAGAAGTATCCTCCAAACAGGCCCTAAGAGAAGACAAAAAGCATAAGAAACAAGCATGCTTATATAAATGCAAATGACTTATGATAAGAAACACTTGGATTATGATCATTGGAAATGTATGGTCATCTCCTGTAGTTGTTGGTGATCAGTAACAATATTTTGAATAAAAATGGATTTTCTATCTCTAAAGAGGAAGTCATATAATATGCCTCTACAAACAAATTAGATAGCCACATCTTCTAAGTCATGCAGTAAACAGACTCTGGACTAATACATCCAAAACAAAATGCATACTTCATTGGATTTGTTAATCATGACTAAAAGCAAAACAATTGATGGTGGATGTATGAGACTTATCGCAGAAAGGTTGAATCACAGCGACTTGCTTTTAAACAATCACAATATCATTCAAATAATGTTTGCATATTGAACATTGATCTCGTTTCAAAGGTATATACTATGTCCAGTCAATGTTTTCATTTCAAAGTTAAAGCATAAAAATCATACATTCTTCATTATTCCAGAATCAAGCATCCATGCAGTTGGAATGTTGTACACTTGATATGAATGTATTACTGAACTTCGTAGCTTGATTAGCCTCTGTATGATTCTCTCAGACCTGTTACAATGAGATGTAAAGAGAGACAGAGTTAGCATCCTTGACCTGTAAATGTCTTAACAGTGATTAATAATAAATAGGAACATTATCTGGATAGATATATCTAACTTGTCTAATAGGCTGCCCATCTTTTTTAACGCAGCCCCACATGGAATGTCAGGATCATCCTTGTAGGAGGAAATTTCCTGTTCTAACATTTTAAGTTCATGATACTCAACTGCAGCCTCTCTCATTGCATCAGCTTTCTTCTCAGGCCACTTAAAATGCTTCAAGACGGCACGCTCATCAGCCTGCAGAATACAGGATACAATCCTTTGACTTTTTAAAAAAAAACAGTTATAATTTATGTTGTGCCACCTGATTACAACACTACGTAACAGTGGCATACTTTTATGAATCTTGTAGTACAGTTTCATTTTCTGATGAAACTTCATTAGATGTACACTATTAAACTAAACATTAATATTCAATATCTTAACTCATGCATTTCTGCATAAAACCACCTTCCCTTGTAGGGATTAGATCATTTATGAAGGCTTAAACTAAATGCAGCAGATCAACTCAATGAACAGGAAAGTATGGATATAATATACCATTTTTTGTCTTGGGAACAGGAAAGGAAGATGACGTTAAATGCTAAATCAATGAAGTTATCTTTCAGAGTCCATATAAAAGTATTGCCTCCATTTCTTGTTACAAGTCACTTTTAAAGAAAATAAATAATTCTAGTTTTCTGTCATTAATTTTATTTTCTTAGTTATACCTTACAAAAGGAGAACAAGAGTGTAAAGAATATTAACGTAACAAATAAGATCCTAGGAAATTACAAATAAATTTAATAAAATTAAGGAGATTTAGTACTATGCTTAATCTGTGTGTTATAAGTGGAACAAAATTTGATATCTTAAATGATAAATAATTATATGAATTGGCTGCTCAAGCGGCAGTAATAGTCTCCCAGATAAACAATTTTGCTAGAAACTTACCAATGATGATAGTTTTCCATCAAGCCAGTTAACAAACTTTAAGACCTCTTCAATATCCGTGAATGCTGCATCTACTACTTTCTTTATGAGGTCATTAACGAACTCTCCTTTTGTTTCAATATCTGCCCTTATCTGGAAAGGATGGTGAGTTATTAGTATCATTAAATAATAGTACACATCTCAATGTTAAAAATACATTGAATGCAAAGCTTACTGCTAAGAGATGAGCTGAACGGTTTTGAATTTCTCCCACAATGCTACTGTGTGCACTAATAACTACTGGTCTCGGATGATTCACTGGTCCTTTTGAGTCTATCTTTCCATTTTTGTTGTTTAAGGACTGAAATAGTTCAACAACTGCAGGGGCCTTTTGGGTGTTAGATAATCTTGCTGAAGGCCGAGATGGAATTGGAGGCGGTGGAGGTGGCGGAGGGGGCTGCAGGCATGTTCTCGGTGCAGAATTTCTTCCTAAACTCGTAATTGGTGGTGGTGGTGGTGGAAGTGGCTGCAGGCATGAATTGGGTGGAGATTTTCTTCCTATACTTATAGTTTCATAAATGGAAAAACTCGGGGTTGGTGAAGGAATTGATGCTTTAGCAAAATTAACTTCAGGAGCACCTTCCTTTTTCACTCTAGACAGTTCCAATTTGTCAGCAATGAGTTTTTGTATGTCTTTAAACTTGGGACTCTGGTGTTCTCCTATTGACTCCTTTTCATCCAAGAAAAAAAAACAGTTTCATTTCCAAGATGTCAGTGACATACATTTTTATGCATAAAACAGACACATGATCTTAATTTTGTACCAGTATAAGTGTAAACAACTCACAACAACATGAAAAATCCAATCAAACAGTGATTGATGACTGCAATAATCGAATTAACCACACTTGGGATTAAAACCCAATAACAAAATTACAATAGTTAGAACTTTAGAAGGAGATTCAAAGTTTGAGAAATTATTATATGGTCCTAAACCTCTTCATGACCATGGTCTCGATCAATCATCAAGAGTGACAGATAGTCGAGTTTGTCAATTCATGACAAAAAATTAACAAAGCTCGGATTATGTGTCATGTAAAAGATTAACTAGGACTATGGTGGTCAGGAAAAATGTAATAGTTTCTCTTCAAAATCCATATTTTCTGAGGTAAAATATAACAAATTCTCACCTTTCCACTGTTGCCAATGCCAACAGTAGCTTCCTTAGCTTCAGCAGCGGCAAGGTTCCGAGTGAGCTTTGTGTTCTGAGACTCAAGCTCCACATTCAAGCTCTTAACTTTATCCAATTCCTCCTTCAACGCCAGCACCTCAGATTGCAAACTCTTGATCAAATTGTCGCTCACCTCAAGCTTTTCCTGCAACTCCTTCCTCTTCTTCCCATCAGGGTCATCATCTTCACTCTTCTTCAAATCAAAATCCCCAAGCCTTCGCCGTGACCGAGCAACAACGACAACCTTAGCCTCCTCAGCCTCCCGACCCTTTTGAGACCTCACAACAGCACCCCTCTTGGCCCTTGAAACGTCCTTCAAGTCCGTGGGCACTGACTTGGCTCTGGTTGATGGCTCTGGTGGTGACTTTGGAGCCTTGGGAGAAGCTCTGAGGCGTGGCTGCGGTGGACTCTGCAGGGACTTGTTGCTGTCACCTTGCTTCTTCAACACAGTTCTTGCAGTGATTGGTGAAGATGGCGTTTTTTGCTTCATCACTGAAAAGGGTGTGTCTGATGAGAGATGAGAAAAAGATGAAAAATTGAGAAAAGAGAAGAATAATAGGCTTTGTTTGTGTGAAACGGTGACGGTGGCAGTGCCATGCAGAAGAACGACAGAAGAGGAAAAGGTTATGGGAGAAGCGTGTCCGTGTGTGTGAAAGAAAAAGTGTGTGCCACCTCGTGACACAACAGGGTCGCCATAGATGAACAAACAACACCTTCAAATCAAACAAAGCGTGTACAATAAAATTGACGTAACACAAGTTTTTTCTTTTAAAAAAAATCTTCCATTGGAAGAGATAAACATTACAGATATTCTGTATTGTTAATTGTTTAATTTATAAATTCAAACAATTAAATTCATAAACTTATAATCTAATATAAAATCTTAATTTTACAGTTTTTTCACAGGAGTAATTATAAAGTTTAACGGTGGGTTATGGAATGGAGAAAAATAATTAAGTATGAAAAACATATATAAATTCTTAAATGGTGGATTATGGAGATAAATCAGTTACAGTTGTATTTTTAATTGCAGTTCTCGCAGTCGTAATTTAGAGATAAAAGGAACGAATATTCCCTAACAATCTTACATAACTTACATATGATATTTTCATTTTTTTAATCTACACAAACTTTCCTCAATTTGGATAACAATATGATATTATATATCAATAATTTTTTTATTTTGTAACAGTGCGAAAGTCAGAATTTTTTTTGTTTTATTATGTGTCTTGTGTGGAAGTATACATGTAAGCAAACAGCTAGCAGAGGCTAGTAGGTGTAACAAAGGTTCAACGTACTTTACACTCACAAAAAAAAATTAAGTATATGATTTTAGGACCTACAATATGATAATATTAGAGAGAGAAACACAATTTTTTTTCAAAAAAAAAAAAAACAAAATGATTGATCATAGGATTCATGGAGGAAAAATAATTGTTTTATGTAGTATAAACAAGAGCATGTAAATACATTATCATCTAAATAATTTTTATGATAGGTCTAATAATTTCACACTTTTAATAATAAAATTATGGAACTTCCAATTTCAAAACATATTTATATACAAGATTCTCTAACTTACTATCTTAATGAACTTTAGATAAAAAAAAAGTTATATAAAGAGCATTCAATTAAAATTTATTATATTGATCAATTTGTTAACACCTATAATGATATTCTAAAAATTATTATAATTTTTTCATTAACGATGTTGATTTGTTATCCTATTTAATTTTTTTTAAAATATTTGTGTTTAAAGATAGTAAAATGATTAAAATAAAGAAAGATATAAAGTATTTTTTTTTTCAGAAGAAAGATATAAAGTATGAATGTAGGTGAATGCAATTGTGTGATTAATAGGAGGGGGAGGGGACAGAACGTCCCTTGTAAGGGTAGAAGTGTTCTTTTTTTAAGACATGGGATCCCTTTGTCTTAAAACTGTCAAAATCAAATTTATTAGACTCTCCTTCTGTACTATTCATTTCCTTATCTTCAATTTCAAGAGCCAAAAGGACCACAGATTAAAGCTAAGGTCATAACAATAAATCTAATAAAACAATTGTGTAAATTTTTATTTTATTTATTTATCTCTCTGTGTAACACCTATATAAGTATTTTATTGAAGTTGGATAAAAGAATGTGAGAATTAATGGAGAACAGTATGTGTGCATCCCAAAACCAAAACTTTGTTTTATGGTCCATAAAGGCAGTTACTTCCCATAGCACCACTTTATTTATAAATACGCAAATCGATGTAATTCCTAGTAAAATGTTTTTCCAAGTGCACCACTTTCTTTATAAAGAAAAATCCACTCACAAAAAGAAGGGTCTTATATGATTCATTAACTAATATAAGTTTTTGGTTAAAATTTTTAATTTTGTGGACCCGTTAGTTTCATTGGTGGGTATTGCTTAAGTATGATTGGTACTTTTAAAAGAAAAAGACACTTGAAGGAATCTCAATGTTTTATTTGGGTGAAAACACACAAAACAAAGTGCGTTTCATGAATAAGTTCCATTCCTTACTTAAGGCTCAAAAAGCAGAAAAAAAGTGTTTATTTTCACAAAAGGATCATTAACAAAAAAGATTTGCAAATCAAAGGAAGTCAAAATTTGAAGACTCTTATTTGAGAAGCAAATATGTATTGTAAGTTATGTATGAGATGACAGGAATGTCACCACCATGGACCCATCAATTTGAGCACCAAGTTTGACTAATTTGTTGCAGAGAGTGATCCCTCAGATGGGTTGAACCAGAATGTTTGTCAAAGACAGTATAATAACATTTTTCACATCAGACAAAACGCACAGGGAAAAGGAGAACCCGTGAAATGTGAAGGAACTATTTCTGCAGCGTCTACATGTGACAGTTCATGAAAGTGAGAGAGAAATGAGTAGCAGAGCAGCTGCAACAGCTAGATTTTAGAGCCACCTCATTGCAGTTCCTTTTATACCACATACTGCACAAGGAGAATGCAAACAACATCTTTACTGAATCACATGTTTGTCTTGTTTTGACACTAGAGGACCATCAACCTTGCACCATGATCTCCCATCTCTTTGCTAAACTCCCCTATAGTACACTATATATATATATGGATTCATGCATTGTTTGTCACTACTAAACCAATTTAAGTATAGATATTACCTATTTATTTATTTGTTAGCCAATTGTGTAGCCTTTCAAAATGCTCCCTTCTAATGGCACCTTTTGACAAGTTTTCCTTTGGATTGTTTCTAGGGTCAAACACTACTATTTTTACGCTTAAGATCCTTTGAGCGTGCACTTTCACTGTTTAACATAAACTAGTTAACTGACAAAATCAAGAATATATCTCAAACAATTAAATCATATAAGTGATAGGGGTATTGCTTAGTCTTAAGAGGAAAGTGGTATATTTAATTGATGCAGTGTTTAAATTAGTTCTTGCAGAAGCTAAAATATTAACCAAATACCTTCCAAAAAGGACTTCACCCTTCACAGTAATATTGCAGTCTTAAAGCCTTAATAGCCCATGAATCACAGGGAAGCCCTTTCCAACCCTTGGACAACTAAATCTCCTTCATGTCATCATCTGGAAAGAAATGTGAAGATAAATCAGTTTAATGCAAGAACTGGATAGCTGCATACATATATATTGAATGACTCAGATACATGCATAAACAGAGAAAGAAGGTGTGAGGAAAGAACTTGGCTTTCAGCTTAGTTCCACCATTCACCAATTAGTGGAGGAGGGTGCTAGCTTGTCTTATATGTACGTTTCTTCGTGGCGGTTGATCTTGATTATGAAAAAGAGATGGAAATGTAAAAGAAGAAAAGGGTTGAGTATATAAGTAACTGGTGATATTCCCTTTGAAGGAATACTTTATATATATAACAAAACCTTTCCAAGTTTGTTGCCACTTCACATCACATAAGGTGTCATTTGTTAATGCAGTTGCAGATTAAAGAAATAGGAATGCCACTTTTATCTTTGAAAACCCTTGTCTTTTTGTAATTTGGCTCTTGAACACACGTGCTGAGGTTTGAACTCAAAATGAACCCTTTTTTCTGGTAGGTACATTGGCCTAATTAGAAGTATCTTAAGATGGGAGACACCGCTAAGGTCCTTATCAAACTGTTTAATTTCTTAACAACCTTTTCACTATATCCCTTTTGTTTCAAATTTTCTTTGTCTCTTTCCAACAGCTAATTGGCTGAATAATACAGTTAATTACATTTCAAGTTTCAACCTGTTCATCTGTAGTGGCAGTTGTGAGTATAATAACCAAAGCTGCTTGTGCATTATTACTGTAACATTGTGCTTGTTGGAAGCTTGCAATGTTGGTGCAGCAGCAGGAATCTCAATCATTTGCTCATGGACCCCATAGGTATCGAACTTTTGTATTTATATGTTAAGAACTCATGGTTCCTTACTCAGAAAGTTATCCACTTTTAATGCATTTTTCATTCTGCATTCCATTGATCTTTCTTGCCATTTTGTTTGCAACTTTCTTCTTCATTCATAGTCTACATCAAACAAAAGCTATGGCTTTTAAGTCATGAGTTAACTTTGAAATCCAAAACCTAAAAAAATATAAGTTTATAGATTTTTTCTTTATTTATTAATCGATTGAAAATCATTAAAATGGTTCATAAATATAACTCACTAGTACAAAATTTGAAAACAACGACTATTTATTTAGTGCGGCTTTGCGTTTAAACGCATTTGTAAAAAACGCGGTGGCATTTTTGTAATTAAATTGATTTACAAATGCGGTTCTAGGGTCAGACTGCATTTGTAAATCAATTAAAATGAATTACAACTGCGGTCATAGAAAAGACCGCATTTGTAATTCATTTTGAATTGAATTACAAATGCGGTCTTTAGTATGACCGCAGTTGTAATTCAATTCAGAATGAATTACAAATGCGGTCTTACCCTAGAACCGCATTTGTAAATCAATTTTACCCTAAAAATAGAAGCGCGCCACTGGTTTTCACTTTCACTTTCGTCTTTTCCGCTCTTCGTTTCAACGTTCTCAGCTCTCTCCGCTTTGCATTGTAAGTTTCAGCTCTCTCTGCTTCAACGTTTGTTTTCGTTTTCGTTTTTGTCATTGTCATTATTCACTTCCTTGGCATTGTCATTTCGTTTCCTTACTCGTTTTCTGCATATAGGTGGTTACTGTTCTATTGGTTCTCTGGTTTTTTCTGCTCCGCCACCGCCACTGCTTCCGTCACCGCCACTGCTTCCGCCACCGCCTTCGCCTACGCCTTCGTCTTCGTCTCCGATCACCATCAACCTAAAGGTTGGTGTTGTATTTATTTAATATTTTGAATTTATATTTAAAATTTTGAATTCATATTTAATATTTTGAATTTTTATTTTTCTGTATTATAATATATATTTAATTAATAACTAATATAACTTGGAATGTATATAACTAATAACTAATAATTTATATATTTGTGTGTATTTTGAATTTTTGTATTATATAATTTCTATTTTCTTAAATTTATATTATATATAAATTCTATTTTTGTAATTATTTTTATTTTTTGCACTTTCTCTTTGCATATCTTTCTTTTTTTTCCTGGCATCATTTATTTTTTATAATTGTCACTTTAAACTACTTTTACTTAAATAAAAATGAATATGATATTAATCTTTATGAAATTATAATTCTATAGTGTATTAAACTTTGTTCTAGAATTTTAATTTTAGAAGTGAAATATTTAGTTAGTTGTTAATTACATTTTAATAAAAGTTTTATGTTATGTTAGTTATTGTTACTTTTAGAATAGAAATATCGTGTTTGGATTGAGTCCGGGGGTGTTCGACCCTCGGCAAATGTGTGAGATTGAAGAGAATACTAATTATTAGAAAATCCTAACTATATTCCAGAATATATAATGGATCGAAGTTGGATTAATGCTGTTCGTATAAGTGATGAGTACGAAAGGGGAGTAGAGGAATTTATACAATTTGCGCAGCGTAACGCGATTATTAGTGGTCATGATGGAGCAAAGATCAGGTGTCCGTGCGTTAACTGTTTGAATGGAAGGATACTGGATGTGAATATCATGAGGGAACACCTGCTATGTGATGGGTTTCTTCGATCTTATACAACTTGGACATGGCATGGTGAATTATTAAATTTACCACGTGTTTCCGTAACTGAAGAATATGTGGGTTCTACCATGGATGAAGCAGTACACGATGATGGAGATGATGATCGATTGGAGGACATGATTCGTGATGTGGGAGCTGAGTGTTTTGCAAAAGCGCATGGATATGAAAGTATGTCAAAAGATGCAGAGACTCCTTTGTATCCTGGATCAACTAACTTCACACGGTTGTTGGCGGTGTTAAGATTGATGAATTTGAAGGCAATAAACGGATGGACTGATAAAAGCTTCACGGAATTGCTCCAGCTGTTGAAGGATATGCTTCCAGAGGGAAATAGTCTACCTAATCGTAATTACGAGGCAAAAAAGATTCTTTGTCCAATGGGTATGGAGTACAAAAAGATACATGCATGTCCTAATGATTGTATATTATACCGGAAAGATTTTGAATTGTTGAAAAGTTGTCCGAGGTGTGGGTTATCACGTTATAAGTTGAAACAAAAAGATGATGATTCTATTGATGACATGGAAAAGCATGGACCCCCAATGAAGGTTATGTGGTATCTTCCCATCATTCCAAGGATGAAGCGTTTGTTTGCAAACCCAGACGATGCTAAGAATCTTAGATGGCATGCAGATGAGAGGAAATGCGATGGCATGTACCGACATCCAGCTGATTCTATTCAATGGAAGAAATTTGATGATGACTTTCCAGAATTTGGTAAAGAATCAAGAAATATCCGACTTGGTTTAGCTACAGACGGAATGAATCCGTTTGGTAATATGAGTACAAATCACAGTTCATGGCCTGTATTACTAGTTATTTACAACTTACCTCCTGGATTGTGCATGAAGCGAAAATACATGATGTTGTCTATGATGATATCCGGTCCGAAACAACCAGGGAATGATATTGATGTTTATCTAAGTCCCCTAATTGAAGATTTGAAGTTAATGTGGGACCAGGGTGTCGAAGTATTTGACGGATTTGCTAATGAAACTTTCAAGCTTCATGCCATGTTATTTTGCACCATCAATGACTTTCCGGCATATGGTAACTTATCAGGTTATAGTGTTAAGGGTCACAAAGCGTGTCCAATATGCGAAGAAGACACTGCTTCTCAACAATTGAAACATGGAAGGAAAACAGTATATCTTCGGCATCAGAGGTTTCTTAGAAGTCATCATCCTTACCGGAGGTTGAAAAAAGCCTTTAATGGACACCAAGAGGGTAGTGGTCCACCAACTCCATTAACCGGTGTTGAGGTTTACGAAAAGGTAAATAACATAGACCACACCTTCGGCAAGTCCAAAAAAAAGTCATCTGTGACAAATATTTGGAAGAAGAAATCAATCTTCTTTGATCTTCCGTACTGGTCGAGGTTAGAAGTCAGACATTGTATAGATGTAATGCATGTTGAGAAGAATGTGTGTGATAGCTTAATTGGTACACTTCTTAACATCAACGGGAAGACAAAGGATGGTCTAAATGCTCGTTTAGATTTGATTGAGATGAACATACGCGGCGAGTTGGCACCCATACAAATGGGTAAGCGTACATATTTGCCCCCAGCCTGTTACACAATGTCAAAAGATGAAAAAATTAGTTTTTGTCAATGTTTAAAGGGTGTGAAAGTGCCACAAGGACATTCCTCAAATGTGAAGAGTCTAGTGTCAATGCAAGATTTGAAGTTAATTGGGTTGAAGTCTCATGATTGTCACATCTTGATACAACAATTGTTGCCGGTAGCTATCCGTGGGATCTTACCAAAAAATGTTAGACACACTATAACCCGTTTGTGCTCATTCTTCTCTTCCATCTGTTGTAAAGTCATTGATCCCTCAAAACTAGATGAACTTCAAAATGAAATTGTTGTTATCTTGTGTGAATTGGAAATGTTTTTTCCTCCGTCTTTTTTTGACATCATGGTTCATCTAGTGGTGCATCTGGTAAGAGAGGTTAGATTGTGTGGACTAGTGTACTTAAGATGGATGTATCCTGTTGAGCGGTATATGAAAATTTTGAAAGGTTATGTGAAAAATCATTATCGTCCAGAGGCTTCAATGATTGAAAGGTACATAGCTGAAGAAAGTATTGAATTTTGTTCAGAGTACATGACAAAAGCAAATCCAATAGGTGTTCCAGCTAATTCATGGCACCACAGGCGTTCTACAAGTAAATGTTTACGTGGTGTGAATATTGTAAGCAAATCTCGATCAGAAGTCTTGCAAGCACATTTGTACATATTGAATAACACAGATGAAGTTGTACCTTACATAGAAGCTCATAAAGCCATTGTGAAGGCAAATAACCCAAGACAAGCAGAGAAATGGGTCTTGATGGAACATAATAGAACTTTCATGCCTTGGTTTAAAGATGAGGTGTTCAAGGATTCAACGACATCAGAGACCTTGACTTGGTTGGCTGCTGGATTGAAGTTTGATGTCATTTCATGTACATCGTACGAAGTGAATAATTGTATATTTTACACGAAGTCCCTGGATGAAAAGAGTATAGTTCAAAATTCTGGTGTTACTCTTGAAGCCGAGTCAATGCAGTTTTCGACTTCGAAAGATACAAATCCAGTACTTGGATCAATGGCATACTATGGGTTTATAGAAGAGATATGGGAGATTGACTACACTAAGTTTTCCGTTCCAGTTTTCAAGTGTAAATGGGTTGATAATAAAAGTGGGGTTAAAATTGATGAATCAGGATTCACACTAGTGGACTTTCGAAAGATAGGGTATCGAGATGAGCCATTTATAATGGTTCAACAAGCATCTCAGGTTTTCTATGTGAAAGATCCTACGTCAGAACATTGGTATGTCGTTTTACACGGGAAAAAACAAGGGGAAGCCATAGATGATATTGAATATGGCGAAACTCGTTCATTCACACCAATGATAACTAATAAAGATGACGATGTACTTGATGATGTACATGCAACCCGTAAAGACCACAGTGAAGGAATTTACATATAAACATTCAACCCACATGCAACATGTAAATAAACATTTATAATTTTATGTATTATTTTTATATGATTTTAATTCGATGCACATTAACTAATGTTTGTTACCTAATTTTTTTAACAGAGACATGGATGACGACCAGACTCCAGTCAGACCTCGATCTGGGCGAGGTAGTAGAGGACCTACTAGATTGAAGCGTCTTGCATTGAGACGTGCTGCTGGTGAGAAGACACATGTTGACATTGACGTCAACACTGGAGTGGCTTTTGGTCCTAAGGCAGATGAGTTTATGAGCTATCTTGGAGTTGTTTCTCGTGAGAGGCTCTCCATTTTGATTAATTCATGGGATGAGGTTTCAGAGGTTGATCGGAACATGCTATGGGAGGATGTTCTGGTAAGCTTTACATTATTATTGTTATCATATAATGCTTTTTAATATTGATTAATTAATTTTAATTTCATGATGTTATTTTGCAGGCAAACTTTGACATTCCTGATGTGGAACCGCTTCGATCAAAGATATTATCCAATATCACACTTAAATTTCGTACCTTTAAGTCAAGACTGACATTGAGATACATTTTTGGCGACCTTAAAGACGAAAATCCATGTTTAAAGTACCAACATATTGATGAAGAGACATGGCGTCTTTTTAGAGAAAGCCGTGAAAATGAGGCTTGGATGGTAAGTGAAGTAACTTTTTTGTTTATATAACATTAATAAGTTTATCTTATTTACTTCAGTTTGTTTATTTCAATTATGACAGGATCGTCGGAAGAAAGCTCAAGAGATAGCTTTGAAGAATCTTACCCCGCACGTTATGTCTCGTTCGGGGTATAGAAAACTTGAGCAAACACTGATGGTGGAAAAGGAGAAATCTCAACAGGGGACGTATTCTGAGAATGTGGAAACAGGGGTCACTTCTCCTCCACCACCTTTTCGCCATGAAAAATGGAAGAGGGCCCGAATTAAAAAGTCCGGTGCACCAAGTTCCGAGCAATCCGGGGTTATAATCGAAAAAATTGTAAGTTATTTTTGTTATTTTCAATTTTTTTAAAGCATTAATTATATTAATGATTGAAAATATGATTTTTGTGTACTCTTGCAGGATTCCTTGGAATCCGACGGTACATTTGTTGCTGAAGGTCGTCACGATATCCTGGTTGAAGCAATTGGACGACCTGAACACTCTGGTCGTGTTCGTGCCGCTGGACAAGGGGTCGGAATTAAACTTTTTTTTGGAGTTTCAGAACGACAGCCATCCTCCTCCTCCAAGAAGGAAACTCAAATGACGACTAAGTTATGTGAAGAAATAATGGAGGAGATGAGAAAGGAGACTGATTTGATGTGGCTGGAGATGAAAAAGGAGAATGATCGAATGCGACAAGAGTTTCTATCGCAACAAGTTTGTGCTGAGCCGATTGAACCCCTTGTTAGTCCCACTCCCAAGAGCACAAAGGGGAGTTGTGCGGCTCCTCCAACATCAGGGGATGATATCAATGGGCAGACAGAGGATTGTGAGCTACTGGTAGTGGGCGGCAAACTTCCTCGGGTGGTGGCACTTGGAAAAGTCTATAAAAACGCCACCACCTTACATAACGTTCCTCTCTCCCCTGATGTGGCGAAGGTAACTGTTGAAAAAGTACGATTTCCTGATGCTCGTGTTCCACTACCTTCAGATGAGGTAACCACTGTGGCCGATGCATTTCAGACATTCGTTGCCTGGCCCAGAGAGCTCATTCGATCTATGCCCGAACCTCATGTAATAATTTCGTTTCATTATATTATTTTTTATTTATATTTATATATTACATATAATTTAATACAAATGTTGTTTATCTTGTAGGAACCTTTTCAGCCACCAACTCCGAAAAAGAAGCGTGAGGCTCCAGTTGACGATCCTATGGCTTCCCTACGTCTCATTGCTAGTCAGATTGGCAATGATCCTTTTTCCAGTTCCGTGGGATAATACATTTTTTCAAATCAACACTGAACTGCCACTGATGATTTACAACACAGATTTATCAGAATTTATATCTGGGAACCAGGAGCTCAATATAAGTATAATTCAATTTTTTATGATGTAAGTATCTTTACCTATTATTCAATTTACTTTATGTTAAATTATTATTGATTATGCTTTAACTAAAAACTTGTAGGTTTTTGCATAGAGTCTGTATCACTGAGGGGAAGGAAAATATGTATGGATTCGTAGATCCTGCATATACTAATCCCGTTGGACCAAACTCAACTGAGACTCAAGCATACATCACTAACATCCTGGAAAAAGAGGGAAAACAAATTTATTTATGCCCTTACATTAATGAGTAAGTTTAATTATATGTCATCAATTATTATTATTTCATGTTTTAAATATTTACTAACTCTTTTCAATGATCATATAGGCATCATTGGCAGTTACTTGTCTTATCAATGGTTGATAAGACTGCTGTGTGGTTCTGTTCCCTACACAAGAAGATGCCCACAAAATTTAAGGATATCATTGATACGTAAGTATAGTATAAACTTAACTTTGTATATGTTACTAATTAACCATCTACTAACGAGGTTTTTTGTATTAACCAGTTCATGGCGTGGATATAACATCCTAAAAGGTCGATCCAGTTCAAATAATTTGAACTACATAAGAGTAAAGGTTTGTAATTTTTTTCTTTCTCTATTATCATTGTTTATCAATATACTAACATATTACTTTTTATTGAATTATATAGTGTAATAAACAACCAGGAAGCTATGAGTGCGGCTATTACATTATGCAATGGATGATTACCATTATAAGACTAGGTGTTAAAACTGGTTGGAAGGAGGTATATGTTAAATCATTTTTATAATTCTTGAACATATATATATATATATATCTAGAAACTAATTTATGTCAACTTTGCAATGCAGTTATTCACAGAAGAAACACCAATGAGTGAGGAAGGCATTTCATATGTTAGAGATTCATGGTCCACATACTTCATTAATTTTTATAACTCTAGCATAAGTAAACAACATTAGTGGTTTTATTATATGTAATTTGATCACTTGTAAATGTACATTTTGATGATTTCAATTGGTTACTACATTTTTGTATTTGTCTGGCTGGGTTTAATCATTATGCAGGTTATTTAAATATATGGTTTCTGCACAAAACAGGATGTACCAAAAAAAAAAAACACTATTTACAAATGCGGTCATTTACCAAGACCACATTTGTAAATAGTGAATTCGCATTTACAAATGCGGTCTTAGTAAATGACCGCATTTGTAAATAGTGATTTATGAATGCGGTTTTTACCAAGACCGCATTCATAAATCCTAAACCCCAAACCCACTCCCTAATTCAGAATAATATACAAATGCGGTTATCTAAAATGACCGCATTTGTAAATGTGATTTATGAATGCGGTCATAGGACCGCATTTGTAAATTCCAGATTTACAAATGCGTGTTGATCAAATGCGGTTCTATGACCGCATTTGTAAATTTAAAATAGCCGCATTTGTTTAACTTATCTGCACTAGTGACTTTTAAAATATTTGCTGATTATTTGAAAAAGACTATTTTTCATCACAACATTTACTCCACATTGTGATATAATATTCTATTTCCTTGGTTGGTAAAAACATGTTGGACCGATCTTCTCTGTAGGAATTTCTAAAAGAAAGTATAAAAATAAAATAAAATTAGTTTTTATAAGTTGAAATAAATAGACAATTAACGAATTAATATATACATAGATTTATTTATAAAAGTTCTTCTATAGTTTTTCTAAATTTTTATTTTTAACTTATATTTAAATTAATTTTAATTTATGAAAAAAATGATTTGTTTCTATCAAATATTATGGAAAGATATTTCTGTATATTAATTCAACACATGCCTATTCTTTATATACAATCAGATTGGAGAGACATGCTCCATATAATTCACTACTTCATATGTTATGTCTATCTATAAGCAATTACACCAAACTATTGCCTTATTTTTACCACTTATATTATACATTGATACACTTTCTATATACATCTATATGGAAAATATAATAATTACAACTCAAGTTGGTAAGTAAATATCATGGACTCCCAACTTGTTTCGCAAAATCACAAACTAATATTTCCCGAGAGGTTTAGTAAATATATCTGCTAACTGACAATGTGAAGAGACATGTGATGGACTTATCATCCCAACTTGCAACTTTTCCCGTACAATATGACAATCTATCTCGATATGCTTCGTACACTCATGAAATACAGGATTTGCTGCAATATGAAGTGTTGCTTGGTTATCACAATACAAAGGTGTAAACATGCTAATCAGAACCTTAAGGTATCGCATCATATAACGTAACCCTGTTAGCTTCAGACAAGCATTTGCCATGGTCCGATATTCTGTTTCGGCAGATGACCTTGACATGTTGGTTTGTTTCTTAGACTTCTAGGGTACCAATGAATTTTCCAGGAAAATGCAATAGTTGCTGACTGATCTTCGAGTAATACGACATCCTCCCGAATTTGAATCGTAATAGGATTTCATATTAAGAACATTATCATAGAGAAGTAATAATCCTTGCCCGGGTGTACCCTTGATGTACTTCAGAACCCGTAATGCTGCATCCCAATGTGTTTTGCGAGGCTCTTGCATAAGCTGGCTTAAAGTTCTAATTGAGTATATGTTGATTTATCCCGATAAGTATATCGAATCAACTGTAATATAATACTATTTAAAGTACGGATGTCGAACCCACAAGGAACAATTCTAATTAAGAAGTTTTGTTATAAAACTCATCAAGTATAGAAAATAACTTTGAGAACTTTTTCATAACCAAATTAACACTTTTACCAGAAATAACTCAAAGTTTAACATGTGTTTCAACAAGTAATGAAACTAACTTATCAAATATAGATAAAGATACTTGGGATTGAATTACATCTATCTCAATCATCTGTATTTTGGAATAATACAATATATAATACTCAAAACTACTTATTCTTTATGCTTAATTTAAAGTCATTCACCTTGATTCCTCACAAGTGAAATTCATAAGATAATTTCTCAAATATTGATTCCTCATATATCTAACAAATCATCCAGCTTTATGAACAAAATTATGATCCAATTAATAACCTGAAATCTGTTCCTAGCATTACAAGTTATCAAGTACTTTCGTCTATTTCAGATCCTTAAAAGTACTTTCCAGTTAAATTTAAGGATCAAAATCAAGACTCCATTGATCAGATAGAATCAAGCAATAAGCATGAAACGAAAATACCAAGAACAGGTAGAAAAGAGAATATTATATATATATATATATATTTATCACCAAGAATACATTTGATCAAAGTAGATTACATTCAATTCCAAGTTAGAAAGCACTTAGCCACCCATGACGGCTCCTCCAATCTTCATTCTTGATCTGATTTGCATAAGAAGGGTTGATATGAGCAAATTCTTCTCCTAGAATAGAGTTCTCTTCTTCTTCTCTCAGTAACTTCTCTCTAAAAATCACTTCTTTTTCCACTACCCCTATTTTAGCTGTGTTTCAAAATTTATATAATGGAATCTAGCTCAAGCGAGCCTATTTAGCTTAAGCTAGATCTTTCGGTGCTTTTTTAGCTTGAGCTAGATTAGTACTGCACCATTAATCAAATATGGATAATTTTAGCTTGAGCTAAATCTTCTAGCTTGACCTAAATCTTCTAGCTTGAGCTAAATCTTCTTGTGATCCAATTAAGTTTTTGCTTTCTTTCTTTCAATACTTCATATTCATATGCAATTTACACAAAAATTGAGATTAAATTTCTTCATTTGTTTCTTGGTTCAAAATATATAATCGGATTCAACAATTCTCATATTAGGGTAATTTTCTTACATTAAGCAACAATTAAGTTTCAAAGTGTTCAATTTTCTCAATTATAAAAACTACACATTGGCACTTATCAATTTCCCCCCAACTTAAAATCTTGCTTGTCCTCAAGCAAAGTAATTGAATCCCAAAAAATAAGAGTTTATTCCTCCTAAAAAATCCTTAGAAATCAAATCTATAGTTAAATGTCAGAACAACTTCATGAAAAGAGCACAGGATAATTCAACAAAAAATTATGGTGTTTCCTATCAATTCAAACCAAGACAGGATAAGAATGTATTCAATTTTCAAGGTAAACAATTGTTACTCTTTACTGAGAATCAAACTAAGGAATTTCTCTCATCATTCCTCACTAGTGAGTGTTTTCCCTCTCTTTTCACTAATTTCCAAGCTAATTTAAGGTTGCCCTTCATTTCCAGTTGATTACAAACATTTTTACAAACATAGATCTTGAGGTCTTTTTCAGGTTGTAATGAGGCTGGGTTACAAAGAAAATTTGGTTTTTCCAGGATAACAAAATTCACACTTAACAAAAGATTAGCATATTTGAAATTCAATCTCTAATTGTGTTTTTTTTTATTCCTTCCATAAGATTCATCCACATTGTTTCCCTTTTTATTCTTGTAATGCCCCCCCCCCCCCCCCCCTTTTTTTTCTTTAGTAGAAAAGAGAATGAGATTGTGGATTATTTTGTAATTTCCCTTTTTTTCATTCTCAAGATCCCAGCAGCCACACCAAACCCAATTCTTCTAATTATAGAAATTTGAATTGCACCTATGCTCTCCTTTTGTTAGCATACCATAGGGTAGGACAAAATATGTACATTAGAAGCTAGGGTGCAATAAAACAAATTTCAACTTAAAAAAGGTTATTTTCTGCACATTTCATTATATACTGCAAAGGTTAGTTGTTTGGCCCTGAGTTTTCTCACATCCAACTCTATTAAACATGCCTCAATGATCTCCATGTTTAATTTTGTGATGCAAATTTGACTAGAAAATTAGGCAACCTCAATTAACTCTTCACTAGAAAAAGTCTCTCAAATTGTTTAAAGGTTTCACACTCTCACTTGGTTGGCTAATTTCAATTCCTCATTTGTTCTCAGTCATTGCTTTCAACCGTTTACCTTGTTCCAACTTTTACACATTACTATCCTTTCTCAATTTGAGTGATGGTTCCCACCACAAATTCTTTTTCAAATTAAGTTCCTGATCAATCTATTTGGTTGTTCTAATTTAGAACTATGGTTTGATTTCTTTTTCCAAAAAAAAATAATTATACCATCATTTATCTATATACAAGATTTCACAAAATATGCAAACATCAACCACTATACTAACTTAAGCTTGCCATCAACAAAAGCTAAAGTAAGAAATATTGAACTAAACTGCTAAAGTCAACTTACTAAACTAAACTACTTAAACTAAATTAATACTGAAATTAAAGTTAAACAAAAAGATAAAACCAATTTTCTGTTCATTGTGCATGAGAAATATCAATCTCCTCTTGTGATTTTGTTCTGCTCTGTGCCAACATCATCATTCTAAACTTGGTTTGGATCTTCATCTGTTGATGCTCCAGATGGTCCAACTCCCATTTCTTGTGCATCCTTTGCATATAAGCCAGTAACATCTTCCTCTCCAGCTCTCATTTAAGATTCATCTCCAACTCTAGTCCCAACTCCAGACGCTCCTGCTTCCCCTGAAAAATTGTGCCTATCCCTAGGCCAAGATAAATAATCATTAAATTCAGCGGGTGTCATCCATGGATTATTTTGACCTTGAGATGAACCATGGTAAAGGCCTTGTTGAATGTACAATATGCCCTTGTGGTTGGAGGCATTCTGCAATTAAATGTGCTCTGTTGAGGCTCTGATATATTCCATGACGTGTTCCATTGTGATTGGAGTTGCAGATTGTTGTCCTGAAGGAACCACAAAAGGTTGATCTTCAACATTAGCTGGATGTGGAGGGTGTGGTTGTTGATGAGCTTCTTCAAGATTGATACAATTTTGATCAATGAATTTTTTGTCAATGGCAGGTCTGATTTTTATTGTTGGATTCATTGCCACCTCTTGACTTGCACAAAGAGTTGTAATGAGTGTTGGAAACCCCAATGAACCTTTGGCTTTTTCATTATTTTTATTTATTTTGAGCCTTGCAGTTTTATAGATATGTTTAGATATGATTTGAGCTACATCAACCTTATAGTCATCTCTCATGATAAAATAGAGCAATTGGCATCTGGGTAAATTTAGTTAAGAGACATGCACTAAAGGTATAATGTTAGCCAACAGAAAAGTCATCCAAACTTGAGCTAGAGTCTTCATATCTTTTCTTTTGATCCTTAATGAGTGCCCAGTGGATCCTGTATAAAATGATTTGTTTGGAATGCACAATTTTTCTATAATAGTTCTCTCTCTGAATCCATCTCTTGAATTTTTGATTGTTCGATAAGTACATTCCACATTATCTGGTAATGGATTTCCTAAGAATTGGTTGATTGCATTTCTGTCATAGTAAATCCATTTACCCTTGACTTTGGCCTTCAAATCATTTGGATCTTCAACCCAAGCATTTGTATAAAATTCAAGAACTATATTTGGATCATACTTGGGATAAGGATCTGCCAACTTTGTCCAATTTCTTTGCAACAGCCCATTCAAAAAGGAATCAAATTCTTCAGGCAAAAGTATTACTTTCCTTTTTGAAATAAAAGACCAAGTTTTCAGCTCTTCATATCTTTGCTTCTTGTCTTTCGTTGGCTCAATATTTCTTGGTGGGTTGGGTGAATCAAATCTAGCTCTTTTTCCTTTGTTAAACCGTGTTGGATTAATACCCACTGTAGATTTGGTACGACCCATTTTTCTGCACATATAAGAATAAACATTTCTCAAAATCAAAGTGTTTTATTTGATTGGAATTTTAACAAACACTTGATATGCAATGTATAAAATGACATTGAATGAGTATTTTTTTGGTATTTAATCCATGGAAAAAAAAATACTTAACTTTGAATAAAATCAAAATAACAATCCTATTCAACATCAAGACATTGAAATTTCAAAAAGATTGAATCTTTCAATTCAAGAACGAAACTGTAAAATGGAAATGGGAACACTCTTTACTGGAAATGGTTGAATGGAAATGGCAATGAGAATGGCTATGGAGATGAATAATTACTTACCTTGATAATTGAAATGTAGATGAAATGTTTGAATGAGTATGAAAGCTTTGGGATGAAATTTTTAAAACTAGGAATGCTTGACTGAAAATGAGTTAGGGTGCAAGGTTTTCAAATGTGATTTTAAAATGCTGCTGTTTTTTTTTTTTAAAGAAAAGATCCCACTAACTTGGGCTAGATTATTTTAGCTTAGGCTAAAATTTGGCAGAGAGCAACAAATTTTTTTAGCTCAAGCTAGATCAGTTTAGCTCATGCTAAAATTTGGCTGAGAGCAACATATTTGTTTAGCTTAAGCTAGGCCTTTTAAGCTCAAGCTAAAGTTTGGCCGAGAGCAACAAAATTGTTTAGCTCAAGCTAGATCAGTTTAGCGCAGACTAAAATTTGGCCGAGAGCAACAAATTTGTTTAGCTCAAGCTAGGCCTTTTTAGCTCAAGCTAAAGTTTGGCTGAGAGCAATAAAGTTGTTTAGCTCAAGCTAGATCAGTTTAGCTTAGGCTAAAGTTTGGCCGAGAGCAACAAATTTGTTTAGCTCAAGCTAGATCAGTTTAGCTCAGGTTAAATTTGGCCGAGAGCAACAAATTTGTTTAGTTCAAGCTAGAACTTTTAGCCTAAGCTAGATATGCAGAAAAATAAAGAAATTTTGTTCTCCAAATTTAGCTTGAGCTAAAAGTTCTAGCTTAAGCTAAAATTACCTTGCAATGAAATTTTCTTGAAAATTTTCATTTTGTCTTTGCCAAAAGTTTCAAACCTTTCTAAGCTTTCTTCCATCCATTTATTTCACCTAACATTTCAAACCTAAATGACCATTTCACATATCAAACTGGTTCTAAATATCAAATATTAAAACATACTACTAAATCAAAACAAAAATTAAAGACACAAGCCAAAACAAAACACTAGGTTGCCTCCCAGCAAGCGTTCGTTTAACGTCATATAGTTTGACGCCTGATTTACTTAAAGATCATTGAAGTGGATCATAGTGGTGCGCCTTTCAACTTCACCACCAAAATAATGCTTCAATCTTTGTCCATTGACCACCCAAATTCTTTTTGAGACAAGAACTTCCAATTCCACTGCTCCATATGGTTTTACTTGGAATGGTCCTGACCTCTTTGATTTGAGTTTTCCAGGGAAAAGCCTCAACATGGAATTGAATAACAACACCAATTGACCTGGTTCAAAAGTTCTTTTCAAAAAATTTCTATCGTGATAAAATTTGACCCGAACTTTATAAAGTTTTGAAGATTGGTAAGCATTGAATCTCATTTCTTTAAGTTCATGAAGTTGCACTTTTCTCTTTTCTCCAGCAACTTTAGGATCAAAGTTTAAAACTTGATTTCCAGTATGCTTTGTGTTCCAATTCCACCGGAAGATTACATGCCTTACCATATATCAATTGGAATGGAGACAAAGATGTAGGTGTCTTAAATGTTGTTCTATAAGCCCAAAGAGCTTCATCAAGCTTGTTAGACCAATCCTTTCTGGAAGAAGATACTGTTTTTTTCCAAAAATCTTCTTAATTTCCCTGTTAGAAACCTCTGTCTGACCATTAGTTTGAGGATGGTAGGCTGTTGCTACTTTATGTCTAACTCCATAGTGTTATAAAACCTTTTGAAGTTGAGCATTACAAAAATGTGAACCTACACACTTATCAAAACTCTAGGAGTACCAAACCTGGTGAAAATATTTCTCTTGAGAAATTTGATTACAGTTTTGGCATCAACTTTCTGAGTTGCAGTTGCTTCCACCCATCTAGAGACATACTCAACTGCCAATAAGATATATTCATTTGAGAATGATGATGACAGTGGTCCTATAAAATCAATTCCCCAGCAATCAAATACTTCAATCTCTTGAATGTTCTGCAACGACATTTCATGCCTTATTGTAATAGCTCCATTTCTTTGACAATTATCTCACTTCTGAACATGTTCATGTGCATCTTTGAACAGAGTTGGCCAATAAAATCTAGATTGTAACACTTTTGCTACTGTCCTTTGTCCATTGAAATGACCTCCATATGGTGAATTGTGACAATGCCATAGAATATTTTTAGCTTCATCTCTTGTAACACATCGCCTTATCAAATTACCTACACCAATTTTGAATAGATAAGGATCATCTCATACATAGTAATTAGCATATTTGAAGAACTTTTTCTTTTGATGCCATCCAAAATCTTCAGGAACTACTCTTGCAGCTTTAAAATTTGCCAGATCTGCAAACCATGGCCTTTCTTGAATTGCAAGGAGTTTTTCATCAGGAAAATCATCTATTACTTCTTATTCAAGTGCAGTTACTTCCTCATTTGCAAGTCTTGATAGGTGATCTGCCACATTGTTTTCACTGCCCTTTTTATCCTTTATTTTTAAATCAAATTCCTGCAGCAGAAGAATTCATCTTATTAGTCTTGGCTTGGAATATGATTTTGTCAACAAGTACTTAATTATAGCATGGTCATTTAAAACAATCACTTTAGAACCAATAAGGTAAGATCTAAATTTTCAAGTGCATACACTATAACAAGCAATTCTTTTTCAGTAGTTGTATAATTACTTTGAGCATCATTTAAGACTTTACATGCATAGTGTATCACATGAAAAAATTTCTCTTTTCTTTGCCCCAATATTGCTCCTACTGCATAATCACTAGCATCACACACCAGTTCAAAATGATAAAGCCAATTAGGTGCAGTGATTATGGATGCAGAAATGAGTTTTTCTTCCAAATTCTTAAAAGCAATTAAACAGTTTTCATGAAAATTAAAAGGAGTATCCTTATTCAGTAAATTGCAGAAAGGTTTTGCAATCTTTGAAAAATCCTTGATGAATCTGTTGTAAAAACCAGCATGACCTAGAAAACTTATGATTCCTTTGATGTTGATTGGTGGAGGTAGCTTTTCAATAATTTCAACTTTGGCTCTATCTACCTCAATCCCTTTGCTAGAGATTTTATGTCCCAAAACTATACCCTCTCTCACCATAAAGTGACAATTTTCCCAATTGAGGACAAGATTGATCTCCACACACCATTTTAGCACAGTATCTAAATTCTTCAGACAAGAACTAAAAGTAGATCCATAAACAGAAAAATCATCCATGAAAACTTCAATGCCCTTTTCTAACAGATCTGCAAAAATAGCAAACATGCATCTTTGAAAAGTTGTTGGAGCATTACACAGTCCAAATGGCATCTTTCTATATGCAAAAATGTTGAACCAAGTGGTGTTCATGTTTTGAAGAATCCAAATCCTTTGAAGGACGTTGAAGCCTCTGCTATGCTTGATGTTGCTGTGCTGGTTTAAGCTTTGTTCTAGGGTAGTTTATATGTTGTAATCCACCCTGTGATTAAATCTAAAGCATTAGCATTCTCAATCTTTGTGAAAGTAAAATGTTTTCAAACTAAGTTAAAACAACCAATTGTTTTGTCGAAACAACCGATTGTTTATACTTAGGTGTTTTGAGAAAAAGATTGAAAACTGTTTTGAATGGTTGAACTGTTAAAGTACCAAAACAACCGATTGATTCGAGGAAACAACCGATTGTTTATTTTGGAACCATAACAGAAAAACTGTTTTCTCTTTGACTGAGCTTTATATGTTTTAACTGCTTACGCTCCAGTCATTAAATGCTTTGACCAATCTTTTAATGCAATTTAAGAGTTTGTTAAGATTTGATAACAAACTACATCTTTGAATAAATTCAGAAAAACAGATTTGACAATTAAGAATCTTTGACAAAGTTTTTCCAAAGAGTTTTTTTCAAAGTGCTGAGATTGTTAAGAGTTTGTGATTGATCAAAGTGTTGGAATAGGATTCTGCTTGTATTGATTTCAGATTATCTTCTGTAACAAGTGTAATCCTTGTACTCTGTTGAACAATTCGTTTCTGTGTTTGCTGAGATTGGTTGTGTGTTCTTGAGGTGTTCAAGATCAACAATCTTAGTGTTGGCCAAGGAGAGTGTGTTTCTTGAGGTGTTCAAGGTCATTCTCTTGGTTATTGTGTAAGTGATCAAGTGGTGATTGCTTAGTGGATTTCCTCAGGGTTTCTGAGAAGACTGGATGTAGCTCTGGTTTGGAGTGAACCAGTATAAACAACTGTGTAAAATCTCTCTATCTCTAACTCTTTAAATTCAGTTTATTTGTTGTTTTGCTGGTATAAACAACCGATTGTTTCTACGAAACAACCGATTGTTTTTCTGGTACTACAGCTTTTGCTTGTTGTTTTGGCTAACTGAATTGCTAAATCAATTGGTTCCTGAGATAAATTCATTCTAGTTTTGAAAAGTTTGCGAAAACCCTCTTTAAACAATTCATCCCCCCTTTAGTTTAAAGCCATCTTTTGACAAGTGAAAGCAGTCTTCTCTTGATCTTCTAGATTTACAACAAATCTGATTATAACCTGAATAACCATCCAGAAAGCAGTAATAAGCTTTGCCTACCAATCTTTCCAACATTTGATCCATGAAGGGTAATGGAAAATGATATTTTCTTGTGGCTTGATTGAGTTTTCTATAATCAATACACATCCTCCAACCCGTGATTGTTCTTGTTGGAATTAACTCATTTTTGTCATTATGAATTACTGTCATGCCACCCTTCTTTGGAACTACTTGCACAAGACTGACCCAAGCACTATCTTATAAAGGATAAATCATCCCTGCTTCTAACAGCTTCTGAACTTCTTTCTTTACCACTTCCTTCATAGTAGGATTTAAACGTCTTTGAGGCTGAGCTACAAGTTTGAAGTCTTGTTCCATGTGAATTTTGTGCATACAATAAGAAGGACTTATGCCTGTCAAATCAAATATAGTCCATCCTATTGCTCCTTTATATGACTTTAACCCTTTCACTACTTCCTCTTGTTCTGCTGTTGTTAGAGAGTTGCTGATAATGATTGGTTTCTCCCCATTTTCTGCCAAAAAATCATATTTCAAATGAGCTGGTAGCTCTGTCAATTCTAGCTTCTGAGGTTGAGAAGTTTTTTCTTTGATTAGATCTTGCTTTTGACTAGCATCATAAAGAATCTCTCTAGCCTTATCTAACTCTTCAGCACAATTATGTATTTCTTTTCTTTCCCCTTCATCTATGTCTTCAATACTACCCATGATAGCTTTCATTAAAGGTTCAACAGTTAAACATTTTTTCTGAGTTTCAAAACAAATATCATCAATCACATCCACTTTGAAACACTCTTTTTGATCATTTGAATACTTCATTGCTTCAAAAACATTAAAGCTTACTTTTTCATCTTGAACACAAACCTTCAATCTTCCTTTGTCTATATCAATTATAACTTTGACAGTTTTCATGAATGGTCTTCCCAATATCAAAGGTACTTCAACATCTTTTTCAATATCCATAACAACAAAGTCTACTGGGAATAGAAATATATCCACCTTTACCAACAAATCTTCAACTATTCCATGTGGATATTTGATTGATCTATCAGCCAACTGCAAAGTCATTCTTGTTGGTCTCACTTTTACATCTCTAATTTTCTTCAGCATTGATAAAGACATCAAATTAATACTAGCTCCAAGATCCAGTAATGCCTTTCCAACAGTGAGATTTCATATGGTAACTGGCAAAGTGAAAATCTCAGGATCTCTAGATTTATGTGGTAATGATTTTTGAATTATAGCACTGCATCTAGCTTCCAATTCAACTATCTCCTGGTCATTGAATTTTCTTTTCTTTGTCAATAATTCCTTCATGAATTTAGCATATGTAGGCATCTGCTTTAAAGCTTCAGTAAAAGGAATGTTAATTTGCAGTTTTTTGAGAATACCCATAAATCTTGCAAATTGTCTTTCTTTGTCTTTCTTTGTAGGAGCATGTGGATAAGGTACATATTTTATAACAACACTCCTCTCTTGTTTCTCATTTTTTTTTTCTATTTTCTCTCCAATATCTACAACATCTTCCTTATTCCTTCTTTTTCCTCCCTCACACTCAATCTGTGATAGACTTGCAATGCTCCTTGGGATTGGTTTGTGTATTGGCTGAAAATTGACTTCCTTGATTATCAGCTAACTGTTTAGCCAGCTGCCCCACCTGTGTCTCTAAATTTCTTATTGGTGCTTTAGTATTTTTCTGATTTGATAGAGAGGCTTGCATGAACTTCTCAAAAGTATCCTCCAATTTTTATGTTCTCTCATGAATGGAAGGATATGTGGTTGCTGCTGATAAGGAACTTGCCTGTTAGATGATCCAGCCTCTTGCTTCCACTCAAAACCTTGATTAGGATTATTCCTCCACCCATGAGCCATGTTATTTGGATAATTAGATGAAAAAACACATTTCCTTCCTTGATTATTCATATACTGAACCTCTTCCTCTGATGGATTTTGATAAGAGCATTGACCATTAAGATGATCTCTCCCACAAAAATCACACTTCAAAGCTTGATTCTGAATTGAAGAAGAATTTATTGCATGTAACTGGTTATGCAGTTTTGACATTTGCTTGGTTAATGCCTCAATTTGTTGAGTCAAAATTTTATTATGTGCTAAAACTGCATTTGAAGTACTAAGATCCAACACCCCTTTCTTTTGCATTGTATGTCTATCGTGTTGAGCTTGGTAATCTGTTGAGGCTAAGGCATCAATGATTCTTGTAGCTTGCTCTGCATCAACATTCATCATTGTACCTCCTACTGCAGAATGCAAGATCATTTTAGTATCAGGCCTCAAACCATTGTGGAATATGTTCAACTGAGCAATATCTTCAAAGCCATGATTAGGACACCTTCTTAACATCACTTTAAAACGTTCCCAAGCTTCACAAAAAAGGTTCATCTGACCCTTGTTTGAATGTGGAGATATTAGACTTGGCCTTGATATATAGAGAGAGTGGGAAAAATCTATGTAGGAATTTCTCTTCTACATCATTCTAGCAACTTAAACTCTAGTTTGGATGCTGGAGAAATGCCTTGGTCCTTGTTTCATAGCATAGTCTCCCAATGTCCTTCTAGGTGGATTTTGTCTATTATCAGCCATTTGTAACTCTATTTGATTGTGTGAGTTGAGAGTGTTGGAAGATTCTCCTTTTGTTTGTCCTTGCTTCTTCTTTTATTTTCTCTTATTGCTCTTATTTCTTCTAGTTGTCTTCTCAATTTCTAGGTCAAATTCCAATTGATCTTCAGGAACCTGTCCTCTTAATAACATATATCTATGACAACTCAAGCCAGTATTAACACAAGATAAAAGAATAAGATCTAAACAAGTGTCTATTCACAAAGAAAACAAACTATTCACAATACTCAGAAGTTATACTTCATAAATTCTTAAAAGAAATTGTTCCCCAACAACGACGCCAAAAACTTGTTGATTTACCCCGACAAGTATACCAAATCAATTTAGCTTAAGCTAGATCTTTCGGTGCTTTTTTAGCTTGAGCTAGCAATTCTAGCCTGAGCTAGATTAGTACTGCACCATTAATCAAATCTGGATAATTTTAGCTTGAGCTAAATCTTTTAGCTTGACCTAAATCTTCTAGCTTGAGCTAAATCTTCTTGTGATCCAATTAAGTTTTTGCTTTCTTTCTTTCAATGCTTCATATTCATCTACAATTTACACAAAAATTGAGATTAAATTTCTTCATTTGTTTCTTGGTTCAAAATATATAATTGGATTTCAATAATTCTTAGATTAGGGTAATTTTCTTACATTAAGCAACAATTAAGTTCCATAGTGTTCAATTTTCTCAATCATAAGAAAAAAACATTGACACTTATCAGTAGACAATATATGACCTTGTGATGGTGAGGTAAATGAGCCTTCCAACTAACTTGCAATATTTAGTTGGTTCATGTAATAAATCACCATCAGTAAGAGTGAGTTTTAAATTTTGCTCCATGGGAACTTCTCCCGTTTTTCCCTAGTTAGACATGTATCGTCCAAAATGTCCAACACATATTTTCTTTGAGACATAAAAATGTCATGTTTAGATCGAGAAAATTCAATTTCCAAAAAATATTTTAAGGTGTCAAGATCCTTGATTTGAAAATGTTGGAGCAAAAATTCCTTTAGATGCTTGATTTCGACATCATTATTTCCTATTAAAAGTATATCATCGACATAGAGCAAGACAACTGTAAAAGATGATCCAATAGTCTTGGTAAATAAAGAATAATATGATTTGATTGAATATATCCTGCCTTTTGAATAGCCTTAGAGAAAGTAGCAAACCAATTTTGGGACACTTATTTTAATCCGTACAAGGACTTATTTCATGAAGGTCATTATGAAAAAAAGGCATTTTTTTACGTCAAATTGGTATGTGAACTAGTTTCTAGCAGCTGCAACGGTCAAAAGACAATGTAATGTCGTAAGTTTAGCAATAGGAGAAAAAGTTGCAATATAGTCAATCCCTTCCACTTGCGTGTAGCCTTTGGCAACTAAGCACGTCTTATATTGTTTGATGCTCCAATCAGACCTGCATACTTTATAAAACCATCGACATCCTATGGGTTTGTTGCTATGGATGACGACGTTTTACGGCAAGTGCACTGCGTTGTCAGAAGTAATAATGTGTCCCTAAGGACGAATAGTGAACCCACAAGGAATAGTTGACTATTCAAGTAAAAGATTCGCTAAATATAAAACAGAATAATAAAAGTTGGTTTGAGAATTGTTATAATGGAAATCAAAGAGTTTTTGCTTCAATTGGAAAAATAGGGTTTGAGTTTCATCTTTCTCACTCTTTTGTATTTTGATTAGCATTATAATATTTTGCTCTTTTGATTGTTATTGATGCCCGTATAAAAATCATTTATATTGATTCCTCACATATAAAATTCTTAAGGTGTTTCCTAAATATCGGTTCCATGCATATTTATAAAAACAATTTAGCTTTATGATTAGACATTGATAGCAATTAACATTTCAAGTTTATTCCTAGCACTCAAATATGTTAAGTATTAATGTTTAGGTCATAACTATAAAAATAATTTTCAGTCAGATTTAAGATTCTAGATCAATGCATTAGGAGCGAAACAATAATACCAATAATCAATCAAGAATAAAATATTATATTTAAAATATTACCTCAATACATCAGAGTTTGAATAGATTAGTCCCAAATCCACATGGTAGAATTAGCCACACATCTTCTAACACCTTTTATTCTCCCAATAGGGTTACAAGTCACTCAATGGTGTTTTCCTCTCAATCTTGCACACTAGGTTTGTGCCTCAAGTCCCCTATTTAACCTAATTTTCTAGGATTAAGTGATTTCTTGTGTGGCGTTGATAGACTCATTTGGGTGAATAAAACATAAACATGCCCAATGTCTTTGGTGCAATCTCGCTCAAGCGAGAATAGGCTCGCTTGAGCGAGATGCTCTAATGTTGATTTGGGTTTTTTATGCACTTGTGCGTTCTGGGGCCTTCCATCTTTCTCCTTTTAGCTTATATTATTCTTCTTTACCCCAGTCATCTCCATTCTCCCCTAAAAACCTGAAATTAACACTAAATTTGGGAATAAAATATCCTTATTCAAATAACGATAATAAAATATGTAAAAAGGTATAAATTCATAAATTAGGGGTTATTTTATATTTATTTTAGCAATTAATACTTATAAGTGCCTATATTTTAATATGAAATATTACTGAAATTAGACACTTATCAACCAGCCGGTAATGAAACAATGCTTCAGGTGTTTTCTGTCAATGCTGATAATTCATATTCCATGGCTTCCTTCCACTGGGGGAGAAAGAATGGTCTGATTATATGATGAAGGATCTCTATGTGTAGAAATGTTAACTAAGAAGGTGCAGTGAGTAGAAGATAAGTTGGAATAAGAAATAAATGAGAAAATGGGTATCATGTACCTGGGAGAGAACCTTGACTAGGAGTGGACTGATTGGCGTTAGGTGGCAGCAAGTAATCTTTATGCCATGTAAGAGGATTGCTTGATACGTGTAGAATGTCGAAGTGGTATTGTAGAAATATCAGAGGATGAACTAAGCGCAGGAGATTCAGTGATCATAGGTTCAAGAATAGGCTTTATAGGTATCGATTCAGTAATGGGCTCATTGAACGAAGTTGGTGAAGCCGATTGTGAGTTCGGTAGTGTGGTAGGAAATGTAGAATTTTGATGGTCTAAGTTAAGGACCAAATTTAGTAGGACAAAAGAGTGTGAGATGATGTTGTTTCATGAAAAGGAAAAATGGTTTCGTAAAAACCACGTCCCTATTGACAAAAATAGTGTTTTCTTCAAGATCATATAACTTGTAGCCTTTATGATTAGGTGGATATCCAATAAAGACACATCGTCGAGCGCGGGGATCAAATTTGTATTTCGGATGATTCACTGTTGCATACCATGGACTGCCAAAAATACGTAAATGTGTAACATATGGAACTTGGTTGTATAATAGTTGAAAGGGTGTTTTATCTAACAGAATGGGGGAAGGTAAGTTGTTAATGAGGTAAATCGCAATTAAAACACAATTTCCCCAAAAACAAATAGGTAAATTAGCTGATAAAGAAAAGATCGTGCAATTGTGAGGATATGACAATGTTTGTGCTCAACCACCCCGTTTTGTTGAGGGTATAGACACATGTACGTTGGCATTCAATGTCGTGATCAAGAAAAATTGACGCATGGAAAGAAATTTTGTACCATTATCTGTTTGAACGACTTTAACACAAATGTGAAATTGTGTATATGCAAACATGAAGAAAGATTGTAATAGACGTTGAGTATCTGATTTGTGTTGCATAAAAAAAAAACCCAAGTGCATCTAGTGAAATCATCGATACTGGTTAAAAAAAACGTGCATTTGAATAAGTAAGTGACTTATGAGGACCCCAAATATCGCAATGTAACAAATCAAATGGATGTTGTGTGTTTATTGCACTAGAAGTAAAAGGCCATCTTATTTGTTTAGCAATGAGACAAATATTGCAATTATTATGAGCAGACATATTGAAAGAAAATAATAAAGATGCCAATTTTAAACGGGATGAAGACGAATGACCAAATCTCATATGCCAGAGATTCGTGTTGCTGGAAACATGAAAAGAGACAATTTTTTTAAAGGTTTCATGTAATAAAGACCACCTCGCTGTTCACCCGAGCCAATTGTCCTCCTCGTAGCCGGATCTTGTAGGATACAACCATTTGGAATTAAGACAATAAAACAATTTAGAGCTTTAGTGAGTTTACTTGTTGAAATAAGATTTAAACGAAAAAAAGGGACACATAAAGCATGCTTTAATTTGATATACCTATTAAATTGGATGGTCCATTTGGATGTGATTAGGGCTATTGCGCCTGTAGCAAGGTTTACCAAAGGAACTAGTGATGGAGTGGAATTAATAAATAATTCTGGATTTGAAACAATATGATCAGTTGCCCCACTATCCAAAATCCATGGTTCTGTGAAGACAAGATTTACTGAAGTATTAAAGTTCATGAGGAAACTTGTTGCATTTGTGTAAACATCATGGTTACCCGAAGTAATCATTGACAATTGTTGTTGTGTCTTTTCCTGTATAATTAATGAATATGCATGTTTAATGTTAGACAAGAGAGAGATCATCCTCGAAGTATTAGATCATACACCTTTTTAGGTGTCATTGAGACCCTTAAGAAATTGCATTAAACAGTCTTCTTCCTTCTCGTCATTGTGTGCTTTCATTTTATTACAAGGCGAGGATGAGCGATATGTGTCTAACTCATCCTAAAGGCTCTTGATTTTTATGTAATATGGTGAAACAAACATCGTACCTTGAGTAATTGTGGCAATGACTTTCTGTATTTGAAAAATTGCATGAGTCATTGATTTGCTCCACATTGGGTAGTTTAAGTCATTCAACTTCTCTGGGATAAATAGGTGTCCAGGTTTATCTGAATGATGTACGTAGAATAAATTTGATGTATCTGTAACTGCGTCTTCAGAGTTTTCGGCAGACATGGCTATAAAAAAAAAGACGAAAGAAAATTTTGTAGAGTCACCAAAAACGGTGCTCTGATACCATATCAAATACTATGCATGCCTACTGTTTATATACAATCAAATTGAAGAGATATGTTCCATATAATTCGCTATTGCCTATCTATCAACAATTACACCAAACTATTATCTTATTTTTACCATGTATATTATACATTGATACACTTTCTATATACATCTATATTAAAAATATAATAATTGTCTTCTAATATCCTTTATGCACGAACTTGTTTAGACAAACTCCAAATGAAAGTATCCCAATAACACTACAAAATCATTAAATAGAAACCAATTTTAGAAAAAAAAAATTAGTTGTTATATTTATTAAATTAGATATTATATTATACATTAAAAATATTATTGGTATCTAAATTAGTTTCAAATAGTTTCTAAATTGGTATCTAGTTAGCTACTAAAGTTTTTGAATACAAATATTTGGTAGCTAATTAGATATAAATTTAAAAACTATTTATCAATAATAGAAACTAATTTAGATACCAATAACTTTTTTTGTTTCTAAAATAAAATCTAATTTAGTTTTTTTTACCAGCAATGAATTAATAGAATAAAAGGTAGTTAATATAAAAACTAATTACTTTTTGTATCTAAAATTGGTTTTTATTTAATAAATTTCTAGTGTAAATTAATAAAAAATAAATTTTAGTTATAGTTAAATGGTTCTCAATCTAGACATGGAAACCTTAATTTAACTAAATTTACACATACGTATTTATAGATAAATAAATAAAGCTGTAAAATTAATCAAATTTCATTAAAATTAATTGATGATTAATATTCACTTCAGTTTTAGAAAAAGTTAGATAAGAGATAAGAACACTAATACAGAAAAGTGTTTTAACGACGGTTAAAAAGGTCGTTATTGCATGTGTTGTTATAACTCAATTGTTTATAACGACAGTTCTAGAATCATCGTTATAAAACCACATTAGCGACATGTGTAAAAATTGTCGTTATTCAACCAAATAAATGAACTAAATAAAAAAAATGTATTTTTAACAACGATTCCAGTGAGAACCATCGTTATAACCCTAAAAACATGCTATTAAAGATGGTTCCTAGATGGAATCTTCATGGGAACCATCGTTATAAATGTATTTTTTAAAAATATTTTAATATTATATATATACTCTAATCATGCATAAAATATAAAATTTCCAAAACAATAATGCATGTAATATCATAATTTAAATATGAAAGTCTACATACAATAACTTAATACATATAACATTTTACAAAAAGTTCTATAATTCATTTCATTCTAATAATTCATGTTAGAACACGTAACATTATGTAATGTATGAGTAAGTAATAAATTTATGAATGTAATATAATCATAATGGTTTGATAAATCTCTAATTTATAGTAGGAAAAATCATGCAAAATTTTAGAATTTTCTGCCAAGTGATGGGAACTAAAACCTTAAAATACTTCAAAATTACCTAAATAATACTTATAAATAAAAAAAATAATAGTAAATGGTGGATTTTCGGAATTTTGGTTGACTCCAATCCCCTACGAACATTGGCCATGTAATTCGTTAACTTGTTTCGTGCAACTTTCATTTTTTACACGTCTCCATCTGTCTTCTTTGTCAAAAGTTATGACCGTTTGAAGTTTTTTCACACTAATTTTTGCCAACTCCAAATATATCACTCTTCTCTTCAATGTCAGGACTCCTCCATGAAATATCCAATAAATCAAGTTCCCACAAACTCTAAACTACTAACTAATCAACACATAGATACATGCAAATATTTATTATAAAATTAATTAAAAAAATTTAAAAAAACTAACTAACCTTCTATAATGGTTTAGGTTTTAGGTGTTGCCGACGTGCAAAGGTGCTGCCAACGTGAAGGGTTGACAGCAAAGGTAGCAATTTGCTCGCAGAGGAGAGATGCAGCAACCACCAGTGACGTTGGACAACGACGCAGGGGGTAGGAGAGAAGAAGATGCGTGAAGGAGAGAGGAAGACGCTAGCGGCGCAGGGCTTGGAGAGCTTGGATGGTTGGCATCGCGAGGGTGTGGGGTGGAAGCTCAGAGGGTTTGCAGAGAGAGAGGAGAGCTAAAGGCACGCTGACGATGACATGGAGTCGCAAGTGGCACTCAATGGAGAAGAAGAGTGCGACGTGCAGAAGATAGTGCACGCGAGGGAGAAAAAGAGTGAGTTCGAGCACAGACTGAGGTTTTTTTTATTTGTATTCAGTTTTATAGCGACGGTTCAATAGAGTAACCGTCGTTATTTCTCATCAAAAATTAAAAAAATTACAAAAATACACACTTTTTTGTTACGAGAGGTTTTTTTTAAATGTCGTTATTCTTAGTTTTTTTAGCCTTGGAAAATAAAGTGGATAAATATATTTTAACTTCCACTCAAAGTTTCATTAATATATTAATTAATGTTTTATTTTCTTTTTTCATAAATATTTTTTAAAAAACTCATCTTAGCTATAAACTTTATTTAAGAAAACCTAATTAATGCAGTCGCTGCCATACTTTCATTTTTATGAATATATGAAAACAAAACAAGAAATTATTTACATTCAAAGAAAAAAAGAAGAAAAAAACATATCTAAAAATTGTAAAATGGAGATACTCAAATTAGCATCTTTATTTTGAAATGCATGGTGCACTAATGATTAACAAGTTCCATTTTTATGAATATATGAAAACAAAACAAGAAATTATTTACATTCAAAGAAAAAAAAGAAAAAAACATATTTACAAATTGTAAAATGGAGATACTCAAATTAGCATCTTTATTTTGAAATGTATGGTGCACTAATGATTAACAAGTTCTGATCAAGTCACACCAAAAAAAATAATTAAATATAAACTAATTTTGAAGATAAATAATAATTAATTACACTAAATTAGATATTATTTTATAAACTAAAAAAATTATTAATATTTTAAATAATTTCTATTATTAATAAAAAATTATAAATTTATTTATAAAAATATATAATTAATTATTAAGGTTTTAAAAATAAAAAAAAAAATATCTAATTAATTATTAAGATTTTAAAAATAAACTACTTCCAAATCTAAATTTGTTAACTAGAATTTTGGTATAGATACCAATTAGCTAATTACATATCAATTTAAAAATTATAATTTAAAATTTTTTATTAATAGTAAAGATTACTATAAATATCAATAATTTTTTAATTTATAAAATAATATCTAATTTAATTGATATTATAATAGATATTTTTATTTTTAAAATTAATTTTTATTTAATTATTTTCTTATAAACCTTTGAAATGTTATAACATTGAAGGTTAGAAGAGAGAAATATATAATTATTTTCAATTTAAAATTTATAATTAACTTTTAAGTCTTCTTACTTATTATTTTTTAACTTTTTCTAAATAAGAGATTCTAATGCATATTAAATTCAACAAAATACAATTAAATTCCTAATAACAGGAAGCACAAACTTAGTGAGATCATTAACATAAATCCAAAAAGAGTTATCGTGAAGTTTGACAATTTGTTTTTCCATTCATTCATTGTGGTTGGAACGGTGTGGAGGCTAGGGTTGATTCAGCTTTTTGCTGAAAAAGGTTAATTTGATAGTTGTGATATAGCATTTAATCTTCAAGTCTTCAATAATAGTTCAGCAGAATATGATGCTTGTGGGTGTTATCTGTACACTTGGAACTCCTCCACCAATATGATGAAAAGATGTGTAACCACAATATTATAATGGATTATAAGTGTATATTCATTATACAGGAATAATGCCTTAAAGAAGAGATTAAGAAACCACCGAATGACTGATGCAATGAACTAGGAGGGTTTATGAAGAATGCAGTGCTACTAAGGAAGCATATGTACCACCTTTGTTAAGTAAAGTGTCATGCTTTCCTTTCTCTGCAATCACTCCATGTTCAACCACTGCAATTGAATCTGCATCCTTTATGGTGGATAGCCTGTGAGCCACCACAATTGTGGTTCTATCCACTCTCACTCTGTCAAGTGCATCCTGAACCATTCTTTCAGACTCAGCATCAAGTGCACTGGTGGCTTCATCTAGCAGTAATATTTTTGGACTCTTTACTATGGATCTTGCAATGGCCACCCTTTGCTTCTGTCCTCCGGATAGTTGAATCCCTCTCACCCCCACTAATGTATCATATCCCTGTATATTTATACATATGGTGTTTAGATAGCTAGTTATTCAAAATGGTACCATATAAGTTTTTTGTTGAAAGTGTGTAAGTTACCTGCTGCAAACTGCTAATGAACTTGTGTGCATTTGCCAGTTCTGCTGCAGCTATAATTTCAGCTTCTGTTGCATCACCACCTTTTCCGTATGCAATATTGGCTCGAATGGTGTCATTAAACAACACAGGCTCCTGGTTCACCAGCCCCATCTGCTGCCTAAACCATTTAAGTTGTAGCTTGTGGACTTCTGTTCCATCCAGAGTAATCTGGCCTGAATCTGGGTCATAAAATCTTTGTAGCAATGAGAGTATTGTTGACTTTCCACTTCCACTTTTACCTACTAGAGCAACTGTCTGCTTTCCATCAAAGTAACCAAACTCTTAGATTCTCCATTAAGAAAGTTTGTCTGAAAGAATCATGTGTTCCTATTTAAGCATCAAACCATTAAGTAATGTGGCTACTTACCTCTCCTGCATGAATAGTCAAGGAAAGATCCTTGAATACAAAAACATTAGTCCTGGTTGGATACTTGAAAGTGACATGGTGGAACTCAATCTCTCCCTTCACTTCTTGTAATGTCATTCTAGATTCATCACCGGGATCTATTCTTGATTTCTGATCAAGAATAGCAAATATAGAAGCAACAGAACATTTCGCTTTACTGGCAGCTGGGGTCACGAAGCCAGATTGTGACATTGCTATGGCTGCCATTATGATAACATAAAATACCTGAAAATTACGAAATTCATTTTTCACTGCTAGAAGAATACGATGAACTTGGCTATTCAATTGTCTATGTTTTTTATTTAAAAAGCTTTAAACCTGAGATTGTCATAAGGATAGGAACACAGGAAAATAACTCACACGGAAAAAATCTGAGAATGATGCTTTGCCATTCTCAATTAGTCTTGCCCCAACATAAAAACCGCATGCATTAACAGCGTACACAAAGAAGATTGATAAACCAAAGCCTGCTCCGCAGATTAAACCTAGCCTTATACTTGTCTGGATTGGTCCTAAACATTTCTTCTGGTATAACGCCATCACCTTCTCTTCAGCACAGAAAGCGGCAACTGTTCTCATATTCCCTACTGCATCATTTGCTACTTGACTTGCTTCCTCATATAGTTTCTGTGGAACAAATATTGGTCAAACAAATTAATAAATAGCAATAATTAAATATGGAAACAGACTAAGTATACACAAAGATGTTGAAGTATTGAGATCACAATTGAATCAAGGTTGATTCGTCTCTGTGAAGTAGTTATTTTGGGTATATTGAGAAAACATAATGCAAGATACACCAACATGATAAAAAAACAAAACCCTTCTATTGGATTTACCTTTGGGTATAGGCACTCGGGTAAGTATGTCTGAAATTTAGATATTTTCATCTGAAGTTTCCCTTCACCCTTTTCCCACTATCTATGTCTAAATTTAGATGTTTTCGTAAGGTTCTGTGTTAAGTAATAGATAGTTTGATATAAGGTGCAAACCTTTGCATCTGTGCTGAAACCTTGCACTGACTTCATTTGTACATATCCATTTAGTAATACTAGAGGTACCAAAACTAGAAAGATTAGAGAAAGCTGCCAGTTTGCCTCAAAGGCAATTACCAAGGCTGTGAATGCTGTGGCGATATCTTGAACCAACAAACCAAGAGCATCCCCAACCAAAGTTCGAATGGAAGCTGCATCAGTTGAAAGCCTTGCTCCAAGTACTCCACTTGAATTTTCAGCTTTATCAAACCAGCCTATTTCCATGTGAATTATTTTCTCAAAACACATTAACCGGATCCTTTTTATCAACTTAGAACCAGCTACACCAAAGAAGTAGGACCTTAATGGAATAAATATGAAGGCACCCACACTAATGGCAACAAATATTAATGACCAAAACTTTGAGTCTTTACGGAGTTCATCTGCCGGCTCAAAGAACGTATTTATCATGTGGGAAATAAGAAGCCCTATCGTGGGTTGTACTGCGCCAGTTGCTGCTGCTGCTAGAGTCCCCATGAGTAACACTGGGATTTCAGGTTTGTTAAGATAAGCAATGCGGACAAATGAAACTTCTTGAGGCTTATGCAAAGCTGCTGAAGGAAGAACTTCAGGCCCTTCTTCTGATGTTTCAAAGAGACCTAGTGTGATAGGCATGGCATTTGACATTCTGAACGACTGCTGACTGTTATTTCCTCTTCCAGATGATCCTGGGCTTAAAGATAGAGGGAAATAATCGATGAAGTTTTCTTGCTGGCCTGTGTCCTTTGCATCATGCTGTTTTGAGTCCCTTCTAATTTCTTGCAGTTTAATGAGCTGGCTAAAAGCTCCATCAGGATCTTTAGTAAGTTCAGCATATGAACCTAATCAGTTGAAAAATATATAAGAGAGAAGCGTGTGTACATGTCAAGGAAATTGAAGATGATGACATATGTGTGGAGAGAGGATGACTTGAAAGCAGATTGTTATACTGAGTTTCACTTCTGTGGCAACAGAGTATATATTAACATGCATACCTTTTTCTTGTAGTTGTCCTTGATGAATAACTGCAATCATATCAGCATTCCTGATTGTGCATAAGCGATGGGCTACAATGACAGTTGTTCGGTTGATCATAACTCTGTCTAGTGTCTCTTGCACCACTCTCTCTGATTCTACATCAAGAGCACTTGTGGCTTCATCAAGGAGAAGAATTCTTGGATCTTTCAGAATTGCTCTTGCTATAGATATTTTTTGTTTTTGACCTCCAGAGAGCTGAGTTCCATGCTCACCGACCATTGTGTCAAGCCCCTAAATAAACTCATAATTTTGCAAAAATAATGAGATAAACATGCCTCTAATGAACACATCAGATTTTAAAGACATGAAAGATGAATTGTGAGCTCACATGTGGAAATTCATCTATGAAGTTAATAGCATTAGCAAGTTCAGCTGCAGCTCTGACTTCTTCATCTGTTGCCCAATCCTTACCATAGCCAATATTTTCTTTAATGCTACCAGTAAAAAGGACTGGTTCCTGGCTGACAAGGCCTATTTTCTGTCTGATCCATTTCAGTTGAAATTCTCTGAGGTTGATGCCGTCAATGAGAACTTCACCGGCTAGTGGATCATAAAATCTCTCAATCAAACTAATAACTGTTGATTTCCCACTTCCACTTTTCCCAACCAAAGCTGCAGTAGTGCCACTTGATATTGAAATGGAAAATCCATTGAATATCAATTCATCTGGCCTTGAAGGATAACAAAAGCAAACCTCCCTAAGTTCTATATCTCCCGAAATATCATCTACCTGTTGACCGTCTGTGTCATAAGCATCAATATCTGGCTGCCGTTTTATTGTTTCAAACATTTTAAAGGCAGCAGCTTTTCCTGCGGAAAAAGCTTTTAAGCTTGGAGATGCCTGCCCCAGACGCCTGCAACATAAAATTATTCCAGAAAAATGTATCATATTTGCCAGCCAAGCTTGGAACAGAGGTTGAAAGATATAGATTCATGCATCCACAATATAGATGGTAAAGCAGAGAAGCTACGTACAAACAACCAGACATTATTGCCCAAAATACACCAATGACTTGTCCTCCTGTGTAACCTTTCTCTAGTACCATCTTCCCTCCAAACCATATTGCCAAAGCAAAAGTGCAGATCGAAAATAGTTGATTTGAACCCAAGCCAAAACCACTAACCACGCCCTCTTGCACTGCAATTCTGTAAGATTTAGTTAAGTATTGATTGTATTGAGCTATAGCTTGCTTCTCACCTGTAAATGACGCAACCTGCAAGGGAAGAATGCATGTACTACTCTCTTGTAGCCAGGAAAATAAAAGAAAAATAAAGTGCATTCTGAATGTGAGCATACAGTTCGAATTGATCCAATTGTCTGCTCCACAACAGTTGCTGCTTCAGAATAAGCTTCTTGTCCTCGAGATGCCATCTTTGCAAAAGCTAAGCTCATCATGGAACCGGAGAGGACAAGAAGAGGAACAGAAGATAGAAGGACAAGGCTCAGAAGCCAACCCTTGGTGAAGGCTAAGGCTATGGCTCCTAGAAAACTTGACACATTTTGTATGAACTTTCCTAACTGAGATATCACCCAAAAAGAGAACGTAAAAGTTAACTCTAACAATAGTTTGATGAAATTGTATTGATTTGGATTTGGAGAGTGGTCCATCAATACCTTCTCTCCCATGGCTTCTTGAATAAGAACTGTGTCACCTGACATCCTTCCAACAACCTCTCCACTGTTGGTTTCCTGGTCAAAGAAGCTGATATCTTGCCTCAAAATTGCTTTGAGGTATAAGCCTCTTATTCTTGCTGCTTGTCTCTCCCCAGTGATCACCCAGCAAGACACCTCTGGAAGATTGCAGCATGTCATGTGTCATCGAGGAACACCTGTTATATTTAGATTAAGCAAATATATATTTCTAGTTATACACTAAGCATAATCAGCCGAGAATTTGGCATGCTTACGCAAGAATGATGCTAAAAAGGCAACTGTGCCTATGGATGCAAGCTTCAGAGACACCTGAGGATGAAACCAAACTTGAAAGGTCATGACATAAAAATAAGGAGAATTTCAAATCCAAGTTGTGCCCTTTTATTTTCTACAGTTTCATGCGGTTGTGCAGGTATTCATGTTATGTTTGAAATTGAGATTTTCCAGTTCTTGTTAAAATATTTTGTCTCTGTAGTTTCTTTTTGCTTGTAAAGTTGGTAGTTTGTGTTAAAAAAAAACAGTTATAGGCTAATAAGAAGCTTATTTTAATATCAGTATTTTGCTTCTTTCTCCTTTTCGGTTGTATGCTTGCTCTGATCAGTCCTACAACTTTTTTCTGTTGTTTTTTCTAACAAGTTTTCAAATCATTCCATCTCACTCTATTTTCATAGTTTCTATCCAAAAGATATTTCACAGCATTGATTCTTAAGGAAGAGGGGCTACGAATTACCTTAGAGACTTCATGAACTACTTGTTTATCATCAACATGTCCTCCCAGGGCATCAATGGCATCTCCAGCAAATATAGTCAGTAAAGGCGTACACATTCCATTAGCAACAGCACTTATTGCCCCAACAAGCATCAGAAGACAATCCTGAGAGTCTGCAAATGAGAAAAGTTTGTAAAAGGGTACTGCTTTGTTGATTTCATTATTCAGCTTGTTTTTCTTGGAATCCTGCTTCATGCCAGCCATCTTTTCAGTTGAAGTCATATCTGAATCCAAGGGAAACTTCTCTTGGTTTTCAACTTGCAAACACCACTGAAAAACCTCTGCACAAACTGTTGTGCAGTGGAGTGGTTTTTATAATTTTCATCAGTAACATAGGAAGAATTTTTATTTGTAACTCGTCAACTGTACACAATCTCAATGCCAAATTTGAAATTAGAATGAAATCCAAAAGTATGGTGCTGCACAAACTTGGGGATAATATGATGTTTGCTAAATGGAATTATATCTATGATGTGTTTTCCAAATGCCATATATTCTAATATATAAATTGTGAGCTAGGAAATCATAGCTGCCACATTAAGGTCCTCTTATTCATCACTGTCATTCTTTTGTGCTAAATTTAGACCTAAATGAGCCACTAATCTGATAGTATGGTCGGCCACACTGAAGATCTAGTCTTGCAGATAATGAACAAATTGTCTTAAGTGTTTTCTAGGACTACTACACCACACACTACACTACTCTAATAGTATGGTGCACTAATAATAATAAAAAAAACCCTGCTAAGCTCCTTTTAATTGTTCAGTGAAAGTGTTGAATGATGAAAAGGTTTACTAGCTAGTCAATTTGTGGATAATTAATTTTTCCAGAAAAAAAAATAGTAAGCTATTTTTATTAGAGTATTTTTTATGTATAAAACTTAAATTCAATTTCTTATATTTAAGAAATTTAAACCTAATTATATTCAAATCAACAACTTTTTAATTTCTTTCTTAGTATTTAAAGTAGCTGGAATCAATCAGTGATACCTTTAATACCACATTCTGCTAATTGTAGATCCTTGTATTTTAAATTATTGTTTTAAAATTAGTTCTGTCTAATCCCAAAAGTAATTTTACATATCATTTCTAAAAGAGAGTTTAGTGCATTCCGAAAACTATTTTTTTAAGTCCTTTTCAAGTTATAAAAAGTTTAATTACAAATTTTATTATTTTTTTTTAAAAAAAATATAAACTATTTTAAAAGTTAAATAAAAAATAGTTGATAAAATCAAATAAAAATAGTTTATAAATTTGTTTCTGGTTTTGTCTACACTGATTTTGTACCGATTTAGTTACTTAATTTAACTAAAATTTTCCATTTCATATTTTATTCACCAAGTTATTCTACTTATAATAATATTAAAAAATTAAAAGTAATTGTATTGATATAGATATTCTATTTTTGAAGTTAATGAATTAAAAAATTTAATAATTTAACCAAAAATAAAAATAGGCAAATATCATAACGAACTATATTACCAAATTCTGTTTTCATAACGTACATAGCAAAAACTAGTTATCGTAATCTACGCATTAAGTTAATTTATTAGCTAATTTCAGTACTATATTTCAAGAAAAGTGCATTAAAAATTACTGTATAGAATAATGCAAAAATTTAGTTTCACAAGGAGTATTTAAAAGAAGACCATTCTCTTTATATAAATTATAATGTTTCTATGGTCTAAATAATATCCATGCATCCTAACTGATTTTTATTTTTACCATTCAATATTTTATATATTTTAAAATAAACATCTAATAAATTAAAAACAAATTGGTTTAAAAATACCAAAATATTATTTATTATATTACTATTTGACATTACTTAGAATGACATCAGATTTCATTAATAATGTGTCATCATATAAATAACATAAAAAAAAATGGAAAAACTAAACCAATCTCATTCAAAAAAATTATAAAGGAACTAAAGAAAAGGCTTAGACAATATGAAATATAGGAAATTTAAAAACAAATTCTCCGTTCCCAACTGTGACCTGCACCTTATCAACTTTTGAAATTTCCAAAATTATTTTTCATTCTCGAATTGAAAATTTGGAAAATTCAAAATATACTTTCGAGAAAAATAAATTTGAAATAAATTATTGTGTTCAATGAAATTCTATAATAAAATTCGAAAGTCAAAACCTCGTAAAAAAAATGCAAAAAAGAAGTTAAAAAAAAATAAAAAATTTAAGAAACAAAATTTGAAAATGCATTCTAAAAAGGATTTTCAGAATTTAGAAAAGTGTTACAAAAATCCAGGAACATATTCCGAAAACATTTCACATATAAATTGATTAATACTTCTTTAGTAAATATTGTAGGATTATCTAATGGTGCTAGCATTTTAGATACAGTCTCTCAATTTTGGATAGGTTGTGATTGAAATATTCCCTTATCTTTCCAACAGATACCTCATTTTTTAATCATATCATAGTTAGGGAGGAATAGGATATTCCTAATTGGATTCTAGATGAGTCTGGTCGTTTTACTCTTAAATCAGCTAAGACTTTTTTCTTGGAATCAGGAGTTCCATGTAGTTTGGGTAAATTCATTTGGTCTTCATCTATTCCTCCTTCCAAAACTCTGATACTCTGGAAAGTTTTTCATGGACGACTTCCTACATATCAGCATATTTAGAATAAAGGTTTGCATATATATTTTGCGTGCACGCTTTGTGAAAAGCATGAGAAATCTATTCAACATTTATTTTTTGAATATTCTAATGCTTTGCATATTTGGAGTTAGACTCGATAATTTTTTCTTACTTCTCATTTCTCTAATAAGGATGATCTTCTTTCTTTTATTAAGACTGATGGTAGTCCTTTAGTTAAATTGATTAAGCTTGTTGTGATAACTTTTTCTATTTGGATGATATGGCGTATGGGAAATTATGCTAGATTTCAGGATAAGATTGGAGTTTTTAGGGCTATTTCGGTAATTAAATATTTAATTTGTCTAGTAGTAAATTCGTCTAAAGCTTCAATGAAGAATGATATATTGGATTTCAACGTGATTATTTTATTTTATTAAAACTCAGTGGTAAAGTTCTTCATCCTCTTCCTATTAGATGAGAGTATTTCCTTCATCAGGCTGTGTTAAAATTAACATTAATGGAGCTGCTAGAGGTATCTTGATCTTGCTACTCGTGGAGGTATTTTCTGTGGGAGTATGAGAGAGTTTATTGGTGCTTTCTCTGTGTTTCTTGAAGTTCAGATTGCTATGGTTGATGAGTTTTATGGAGTTATACATGCTATGGAGGAAGCTCAAAAGATGGGGCTTCACATGCGTTTACTACTAGGACTAATGTTCCATGGATGCTTCATATCGATGAAATATTTGTCTTAATTACTGTGGAAAAATCAGGTTTTGGGTTACTCATATTTTTCGTGAAGGAAATGTGTGTGCTGATGATTTGGCTAATTTAGGATTTATTCATAGAGAATCATTTCATTGGTATAATAGGCTTCCATCTAGTCTGTTCTTATATCTCTTTATGAATAGATATAGTCTACATATGTATCTTTTTTGTTAACATATGGATTTTGGTGTAGTTTCCCCATATTTTTGTATTTTCTTTCTTTTTTCTTTTTTTCAATAATACTTTTTTTCATGTGATGACAAATGATTGTTGTTGTTTGAGGTGTCAGCCTAGCTGAGATGTCAAGTTGTATAGTGATGCATAAGATGAAAGTTTTTATTAAAAAAAATGCTCTATGATGAAAACTGATTTCTCCTTTTTCTTTTCTCATTTCAACACACAAATAAAGGTTCTCACAAGAAAGTGAGAGGTGAAGTAACAAATTATTAGAGGTTATTTTTGTTTTGGAAGTTTCTTTTTTAGAGGTATTTTGTATATGATTTTTCTTTCTAACTTTTGAGCTCCTTTTATCTCTTGCTTTCCTCTAATAGTCTCTTTGAGAACATTTTAGTTCTTCACATCATGTTAAAGTGTTAATACTAGAAGAGATTAGATCCTATATTAAATAAATTTTCGTAGAACAAAGGTAAGAAAAAAAAACATTAAAGAACAAAATTATGTAATCAAAAGCTAAACAAAATTATACGACAATGTCTTTTTTCCAAATGTTGTTATCTAACAATAAAAGTACTTATCTTCACACTAGTGCAAAATGTAGAAACAACTACTGTTTATTAAGTGCGCCTTTACGATCTGACGTAGTCTTTAAAAACGCGGTGACATTTTTTAAATTAAGTTCATTTACAAATGCGGCTATTTGTAAAAGCCGTATTCATAAATCAAGCACTTTCATTTACAAGTGCGACTATATGTAAAGCCGCATTCATAAATCAAGCGCTTGATTTACAAATGCGGCTATTACAAATCTTTTTCCTTTATCTTACTTTGTTTGGTTTCTTGCACTCGAGGTACTGTTGCATTGCCTTCATGGGTTCTTTTGTGGCTTCTGGTTTGCTCCGTTGCTGCTTCTGCGTCCACCATCGCATCCGCTGCCGCCGTCGTGCCACTCTTGACCAACGTTGCCTTTACACATAAGGTTGGTGATGTTTTTTTTTTTTTTTTAATGTTATGAATTTGTTTTTTTATTTATTATAATTTTTATTTTTTTAAAATTTATATTATTTAGTATTTATTATAATTTGAATTTATATTATGTTAGTTGTTAGTTTAGAATAGAATTATTGTGTTTGTATTGAGTCCGAGGGTGTTTACCATCGGTAATTGATACGTGTTGGTATTGAGTGCGGGGTGTTCGACCCTCGGCAAACGCGTGAGATAGAACACTGATTAGTAAACACCTGAATGACTATTTCAGAATATAATGGATTGAAATTGAATTAATTCTCTTTGCATAAGTGATGAGTACGATAGAGGAGTAGAAGAATTTATACAATTTGCAAAACGTAACGCGATTAATAGTGGTCATGATGGAGCAAAGATCAGGTGTTTGTGGGTTAACTGTTTAAATGGAAGGATACTGGATGTTAAGATAATGAGGGAGCACCTGCTATGTGATGGGTTTCTTCGATCTTATAGAACTTGGACATGACATGGTGATTTGTTAAATTTACCACGTGTTTTCGTAACTGAAGAATATGTGGGGTCCACCATGGTTGATGCAGTACATGATGATGTAGATGATGATCGATTGGAGGATATGATTCGTGATGTGGGAGCTCAGTCTTTTGCAGAAGCACATGGATATGGAAGTATGTCAAGCGATGCAAAGACTCCATTGTATTCTGGAGCAACTAACTTCACACGGTTGTCAGCGGTGTTAAGATTGATGAATTTGAAGGCAATAAATGAATGGACTGGTAAAAGCTTCACAGAATTGATTCAATTATTTTAGGATATGCTTCCAAAGGGGAATACTTTACCTAATTGTAATTATGAGGCCAAAAAAATTCTTTGTCCAATGGGTATGGAGTATAAAAAGATACATTCATGTCCTAATGATTGTATATTATACCAGAAAGATTTTGAATTGTTGAAAAGTTGTCCGAGATGTGGGTTATCACGTTATAAGTTGAAACAAAAAAGATGAAACTATTGAAGATATAGAAAAGCATGCACCCTCAATGAAGGCAAATGAGACCCAATCATACATCACTAACACCCTGGAAAAAGAGGGAAAACAAATTTATTTATGCCCTTATATTAATGAGTAAGTTTAATTATATGTCGTCAATTATTACAATTTCATGTTTTAAATATTTACTAACTCTTTTCATGAATGGTATAGGGGTCATTGGCAATTACTTGTCTTATAAATGGTTGATAAGACTATTGTGTGGTTCTATTACCTACACAAGAAGATATCCCCAAATCTTAAGAATATCATTGATAGGTAAGTACACTATAAACTTAACTTTGTATGTTACTAATTAACCAAATCTACTAACGAGGTTTTTATTAACCAATTCATGGCGTGGATATTGTTAGAATTGCAGGCCTTAAAACAAGAGGGGGGGGGGGGGTAAATTGTTTTCAAACGTTTTTCGAAAGTTTTGAAGGTATGAAGAAAGTCAAAGAAGAATCACACAAGAAATTTTATACTGGTTCACTCTAATACCAAGAGCTACATCCAGTTCTTAGAAACCTTTGGGTATCCACTAAGTAATCAAAAACCATATTACAAACACACAACCACCAAAGAAGTGATATTGATCCCCTCAAGAACACACACTTTCTTTGGCACACACAATCACACCACAGATCAGAACACCCTCTGACTCTGTGAACACAAGTCCTTACAGAAATACAATTGAAGAAGGAAATAGGATTGATCACACCTGGTACTAATCAAATCAAAGTACACAACAAGTCCTACTTCACTCTTAGAGAAAAATCCAAAGCCTTAAGCAATCTTGGAGAAAAACTTGATTTCAAAAAACTGATCTTGTAAGTAATTTGCTAGGAGCGTATAACAGAACATTTATACTCCAATTAGCAGTTAAAAACATTTATTATAAAAGTCAAATTAGTTTCAAATTATTTAAAGCAGATTTAACAAACTTAACTGAAATCTGTTAAGGCAGTTAAAAAAACAATCGATTGTTTTGTCGAAACAACCAATTGAATTGGTTTGACAGCAAAGTCAACCAAGTTCAAATCTTCCAAAACCAGTTTCAAAAACATTAAGTATGAAACAACCGATTGAAACGATAAAACAACTGGTTGTTTTTTTGCTTCTTCATAAAACACTCTTTTCAAAAGATTTGAATTAAACCAGCTTTTGGATTCAAACTAAGAGTGAATTAACAAATTCAAACTACCCCATAACACACCCAACTATGCTACAATCAGCCTTCAAGCAATCCATGGTGATTTGGAGTCATCAAAGCTCTTCTTCAACTGATATAACATCCTAAAAGGTCGACCGCATTCAAATTTTCAAAATTTGAAATAGATAAGACTAAAGGTTTGTAGTTTTTTTCTTTCCCTTTTCATTGTTTATTAATATACTAACTTTTACTTTTTATTGAATTATAGTGTAATAAACAACCAAAAAGCCATGAGTGTGGCTATTATGTTATGCAATGGATGATTACCATTATAAGAGTCGGCCTTAAAAGTGATTGGCAAGAGGTAACATGATATGTTAAATTATTTTTATAATTCTTGAACATATATGTATCTTAAAACTAATTTATGTCAACCATATTTTGAAATGCAGTTCTTCACGGATGAAACACCAATGTCTTCAAAAGCCATAACATATGTGAGACATTCTTGGTCCACACATTTCATAATTTTTTATAACTCTAGGATAGTTGATCAATAGTGTAGGAATTATATATAATTTGATTAGTGTTTGTAATACATTTTGATCAATATATATATATAATTTGATTATCTGATTTATCTGAATTTATGTATTTGTCTGACTGGGTATATATAATTGAACAGGTTAATTTATATAGAAATTAGTACTAAAAAAAACACCATTTACAAGGAAGGCTACTACTATAGCCGCACTTGTACATGCATTATCCTTTAACCCTAAACCCTCATTCAAAAACATATACAAGTGCGGCTACCAGAAATAGTCACCCTTATAAATATGATTTACAAATGCGACTATATAGCCGTCTTGTTATCTCTTCGATTTAAGAATGCGTGATCATCAAATGCAGCTCTATAGTCACCCTTATAAATGTAAAATAGCCGCATTCATTTTGCCTTTCTGCACCAATGTCATTATTAATATTATACAATGTTTGTTGTTAAGAAAGAATAAAAATACTTGTTTAGTAAATATAACATTATTTTAAGGGTGGGACCTCTAACATTGTAAGTTCGGACTTAATCAAGTTATATATGAGTACATAATTGAGAATTTTCATTTTTTATACACATTTTATATTTTTATTTTTACTCTTAGTTATATTTTAAAATTATAACTTCTATAAAAATATATAAACATTCTTCCTTATGGTATGCACATATTATATTTCTATTTTATTCCTAATTATATTTTAAAATTAAAAAAAAAACTATGTAAATACTAAAAGTGACTAAAAGTTCATCTTAAAAATTTAATTTATTTATACTCACTAAAAATTTAATATATTTAAGTTTAATATAATTTTAGCACATTAATCTAAAAGAATAGTATATTTTATCTTATTTATAGTTACTAAAGATATTTTACTAAAATTATTGTATTATAATATATAATATTACCGATTGATGAAATGAATCAAACAATAGTAAATAAATTTAAATTAAATTATGTCAACGTGAACATAAATTTAGCATATATCAATATTGTATTTGAAAAATAATTACATTTGGATGTTAGAAAAGAGAAAAAGAAAAATATCAAAGAAAAAGACATTGTATATTTGTTCTATTCTTATAAATTAAGATCTAAAACAATTTATAGTAATGTGTTAGATAACTGAGGCCTAAAAACTACTGAAATATGAAAATCATTTATGCTTTCAAGGTTGAAACTATGGATGTAAATTTAAAATGGATCCAAATATTAATTTTATTGATGACTTTGTAGATGTAAAGTTTAACAGGAAGATACATATTTTTGTTATTATTCTTTGTGAAGAGTTCCTCAATCCAATAATTCACAATATCGAAATGAGTCCATTTAAGAGTGTTTATGCTCACAAATTGTGCAGCATGCACCTGATAGTATTGAACACTTCCTCTACTCAATACTTGTTGCAGAAAAGAGATCAGGTTCTTAGTAAACTGAAGCAGAACCTCTATAAAACACCACAACAAATGAAGAAATATGTTGATCCAAAAGGACGTCATGTGGAGTCTGAGGTGGTAGATAATGCCTTGAGAAAGAACCAGAAAATGAGCATCAGGTATTTCTGCCCATTTACTGTTTACAACTAAATGATGAGAAGATATGTAACCGTGAAATTCATTCAAAGTGGGTAATCAGGTGTTTGGAATGTTTCATTACACGGGAATAAAGCCTTGAAGAAAAGATTAAGAAATCATCAGTAAATTGGTGCAACGAACTAAAAGGGTCTATGATGAAGCAGCACTGCTATGCAGTGCCACCAACGAATGATATGCACCACCTTTGTTAAGCAAGGTGTCGTGCTTTCCCTTCTCTGCAATGACTCCATTTTTAACCACTGCAATTAAATCTGCATCCTTTATGGTGGATAACCTGTGAGCAACAACAATTGTGGTTCTATCTACCCTCACTCGATCAAGTGCATCCTGAACCACTCTTTCAGACTCAGCATCAAGTGCACTGGTGGCTTCATCTAGTAGTAGTATTTTTGGACTCTTCACTATGGCTCTCGCAATTGCCACCCGCTGCTTCTGCCCTCCAGATAGTTGAATCCCTCTCTCCCCCACTAATGTATCATAGCCCTGCATAATTATTCATATGGTGTTCACACAGTTAGTTATTCAAAATTTACAATAAAAGTTTTTGTTGATTCGCATGTAGGTTACCTGCTGCAAACTGCTAATGAACTTGTGTGCATTTGCCAGTTCTGCTGCAGCTATAATTTCAGCTTCTGTTGCATCACCACCTTTTCCATATGCAATATTGGCTCGAATGGTATCATTAAACAACACAGGCTCCTGGCTTACCAGACCCATCTGCTGCCTAAACCATTTAAGTTTTAGCTTTTGGATTTCTGTTCCATCCAGTGTAATCTGACCCAAATCTGGGTCATAAAATCTTTGTAACAATGAGATCACTGTTGACTTTCCACTTCCACTTTCACCTACTAGAGCAACTGTCTGATATCCATCAGTGTAATCAAACTATTAGATTCTCATTTAGGAAAAGGTTGTCTGTGTTAATGATATGTTCCTATGATGATATTTATGCATAAAAAAACAGATTTATTTGGCTAGTTACCTTTCCTGCGTGAATAGTCAAGGAAAGATCTCTGAGTACGGGAACATGAGGCCTGGTAGGATACTTGAAAGTGACATGGTGGAACTCGATATCTCCCTTCACTTGTTGCAATGTCATTCCCGACTCATCATTGGTATCTATTCTTGATTTCTGATCAAGGATAGCAAATACAGAAGCAGCAGAACTTTTTGCTTTATTTGCAGCTGGGGTCATGAAGGCGGACTGTGACATTGCTATAGCTGCCATCGAGAGAGCAAAAAATACCTGAAAAAATAGGAAAGTAATTGTTCAAGGCTAGAAGAGTGTGATTATCTTAGCTCTTAAACTATCTATTGTTTTATTTAAGAACGTAAGAAAAATAAAACGGTTTTCTAATTTATTTGAGATAAGCTTATTACACTTTGTGAGAACAATTGAGACAATCAGATGAGTAAAAAAGCTTCCTATCTAAGATAGTGACAATGATAGGACAATAACTTACACGGAAAACGTCTGAGATTGATGTTTTGCCCTTCTCGACAAGTCTGGCCCCAGCATAAAAACTGCATGCATAAACAGAGAACAGAAAGAACAGTGATAAGCCAAAACCCGTTCCGCTGACTAAACCTTGCCTTATACCTGTCTGGATGGGTCCTGCACATTTTTTCTGGTATAATTTCATCACCTTCTCTTCAGCACAGAAAGCGGCAACTGTTCTGATATTCCCTACTGCATCATTCGCTACTTGGCTTGCTTCCTCATATAGTTTCTTTGGAACATACATACAGAGCATTGATCAAATGATATTAGTACAAGGCCTTGGATAAAATATACCATAAGCACTTGTACATTTAAACTTTTCCTATAAGCGGAATTAACTTGTTCAGGAACTTTACTGTGTATAAGTTAATATTTATATCCGAAATTTACATATTTTTAGAAGGTTTCATGCTAGAAAAAATAGTCTGATATCAGTAAGGCACAAACCTTTGCATCTGTGCTGAATCCTTGCATGGACTTCATTTGCAGATGTCCATTTAGAACTACTAGAGGTACCAAAACAAGAACTATGAGAGAAAGCTGCCAGTTTGTGTCAAAGGCAATTGCCAGGGCTGTAACTACTGTAGCAATATCTTGAACCAGCAAACCAAGAGCATCCCCAACCAAAGTTCGAATAGAAGCTGCATCAGTTGACAGCCTTGCTCCAAGTGCTCCACTTGAATTTTCGGCTTTATCAAACCAGCCTATTTCCATGTGAAGTATTTTCTCAAAACACATTAGCCGGATCCTTTTTATTAACTTACAACCAGCTACAGAAAAAAAGTAGGACCTTAATGGAAGAAATATGAAGGCACCCACACTAAGTGCAACAAATATTAGTGCCCAAAATTTTGAGTCTTTCCGGAGTTCATCTGCAGGCTCATAGAAAGTATTTATCATGTGGGAAAGAAGGAGCCCCACGGTGGGTAGTATTGCCCCTGTTACTGCTGCTGCTAGAGTCCCCACGAGTAACAATGGGATTTCAGGCTTGTTAAGATAAGCAATGCGGAGAAGTGAAACTTCTTGAGGTTTATGTGATGCTGCTGAAGGAAAAGCTCCAGACCCTCCTTCTGATGTTTCAAAGAGATCTTGTGTGGTTGGTATGGCATTTGATATTCTGAATGAGTACTGACCGCTGTTTCCTCTTCCAGATGATCCCCGGCTTAAAGATTGAGGGAAAGAATACCGTTGGCTCGGTTGTCGTTCAGAATCTACCATGTTTTCTGCCCCGTTTAAGTAATTTTCATCATGCTGTTCTGACTCCCTTTTAATTTCTTGCAATCTAACGAGCTGGCTAAAAGCTCCATCAGGATCTTTAGTGAGCTCAGCATGTGTACCTAATCAATTGAAATAAATAAGCATTCAGCAACGTATATGTCAAGGAAAACTGAGGATGTGTTTGAGGAGAGAATGATTTGAAAGCGGATTTGTTATAGTAGTTTCATTTGTCGACAACATAGTATGTCTACCTTTTTCTACGACTTTTCCTTCGTGAATAACTGCAATCACATCAGCATTCCTTATTGTGCTTAGGCGGTGGGCTACAATAACAGTTGTTCGGTTGATCATAATTCTGTCTAGTGTCTCTTGCACCACTCTCTCTGATTCTGCATCTAGAGCACTTGTAGCTTCATCAAGGAGCAGAATTCTTGGGTCCTTCAGAATTGCTCTTGCTATAGATATTCTTTGTTTTTGACCTCCAGAGAGTTGAGTTCCATGCTCCCCAACCATTGTGTCAAATCCCTAAACTCATAATTTTACAAAACTAATCAGATAAAACAGCCTCTTACTGAAACACAAACATAGACACGCCAAATTTCAAAAGATGAATGATGAATCGTGAGCTCACATGGGGAAATTTATCTATGAAATTAGAAGCATTTGCAAGTTCAGCTGCTGCTCTTATTTCTTCATCTGTTGCCCACTCCTTTCCATAGCCAATATTCTCTTTAATGCTGCAAGTAAAGAGAGCTGGTTCCTGGCTGACAAGGCCTATTTTCTGTCTGATCCATTTCAATTGAAATTCTCTGACATTGATACCATCAATGAGAACTTCACCAGCTTGTGGATCATAAAATCTCTCAATTAAACTAATAACTGTTGATTTCCCACTACCACTTTGCCCCACCAAAGCGGCAGTAGTGCCACTTGATATTGAAATTGAAAATCTATTGAATATCTGTTCATCAGGTCTTGAAGGATAACTAAAGCAAACCTCCCTAAGTTCTATATCTCCTGATATGTCATCTAGTTGTTTACCAGAAGAGTCATAAGCATCAATATCTGGCTGCCTCTTTATTGTTTCAAACATTTTAAAGGCAGCTGCTTGTCCTGCAGCAAATGCAGCTAAGCTTGGAGATGTCTGTCCCAGAGACCTACAAAATAAAATTATCAGGAAAGTGTATCAAATTTTCTTGCCAAGCTATGGGGAGAGGTTGTAAGATATCAATTGATTCATCCATTTAAAATGTATATGGTAAAGCAGAAGCTAACTTACATGGAGCCAGTCAAAACTGCAAAAAATACACTAATGACTTGTCCTCCCGTATAACCTTTCTCTATAACCATCTTCCCTCCAAACCAAATTGTCAAACCATAGGTACAGTAGATAAATAATCGAACAAAACCAAATCCAAACCCACCAGTCAAACCCTCTTGCACTCCTACTCTGTAAGCTTTTGTTAAGTATTGATTATATTGAGCTATAGCTTGCTTCTCGCCAGTAAATGATGCAACCTGCGTTGGAGCAATGTGTATCTTTTATTCACTACTCTCTCGCAACGTGAAAAAGATAAACAATGGAAAGGGCATTCTGAGGGTTGGCATACAGTTCGAATTGAGCCAATTGTCCGCTCCACTAGAGTTGCTGCTTCTGAATAAGCGGCTTGTCCTCGGGATGCCATCTTTGCAAAAGCAAAGCTCATTATGGAACCAGAGAGGACAAGAAGAGGAAGAGAAGATAGAAGCACAAGGCTTAGAAGCCAACCCTTGATGAATGCTACGACTATACCTCCAAAAAAACATGCCACATCCTGGATGAATTTTCCTACCTGAGATGTCACCCAAAAGAAAAGTTAATTGGAGATCATAATATTTATGACTTTTAAGTGGTCCATCAATACCTTCTCTCCCATGGCTTCTTGAATAAGAACTGTGTCACCTGACATCCTTCCAACAACCTCTCCACTGTTGGTTTCCTGGTCAAAGAAGCTGATATCTTGCCTCAAAATTGCTTTGAGGTATAAGCCTCTTATTCTTGCTGCTTGTCTCTCCCCAGTGATCACCCAGCAAGACACCTCTGGAAAATTGAAGTATGTGTACAAATATTACTACTTTATATAAAGCAAAATTATATTTCTTGTTATACAGTAGCATAATCAGCTGAGAATTTGGCATGCTTACGGAAGAATGCTGCAAAATATGCACCTGCGCCTATGGATGCAAACTTCAGAGATGCCTGAGCATGAAACAAACTTGATGGTTATGGCATGGAAACAAGGAGAAATCGAATCCTAATTGCTCATCTCACACTTATTCTTGTGGAATCAGATACCCCACAGGTTTATTGTACAATAGAATCTCACTAATAAGCAGTTGGAATTTGATAGCACAAATTTTAGACAAAAAACTACTTTGCACTTATTCGGTTGCAACATAAATGTGAGACAACTTAAAGTGGAGTACTGTACATCTCATTTTTACCCATTTCTCACTATTTTGATATTTCCCTTCTCAGACAGCTCACAACATTGATTTTAATGAAAGGGAGCTAAGCATTAATTACCTTGGATACTTCATGAACTACTGTTTGTTTATTATCAGCATTTCCTCCGAAAGCATCAATAGCATCTCCAATAAGTATAGTCATTAAAGGCATAACGATTCCATTAGCAACAGCACTTAATGCCCCAACAAGCATCAGAAGACAATCCCAATAGTCTGCAAATGAGAAAAGTTTGTAAAAGGGTACTGTTTTATTGCTTTCATTCTTCACCTTGCTCTTGTTGGAATCCTGCTTCCTGGCATCTGTTTCTTGGGTATTTTCAGGACCTTGAACTGGTGGATGAGCAGTTGTTGATCCTGTCATCTCAGGTGAAGTCTTGTGTGCATCCAAGCTGGCCTCAGTCACCATTTCCCCAAGGAAAACCTCTCTTAGTTCTCAACTTACAAACACCTCTAAAAAAGAGCTGCTGAAAAGAAAGATCACTGGTTTGAATCAGCAACTCCCTTTCCGTTTTTCCATCTAAAGTCTCCACTCGAAGAGCCTAATAATTCCTTAGATGTCAAAAACTGCAAAAGTAGTTGACTTAACCAAAGTCAACAATAGAAACGAATGAAAATTGAAGCATGACACCAAATAAAATGTTAGCTGGGAAATCAAAATTGAGCAAAAAGAATTAAGGTGCAAGGTATACTTGCAAAACCAAAAACCAGCACAAGTGATCAAAGCACATTCAACATGAAAACATATATCAGAGTAAAGCAAAGGTCTTCCTTATTCTTTTGTTCTTTTCATTGTTATTTTCTTAAAGAACTAAAGCCACCAGAAACTAACCTTTTTCCAAACATGATGTAGAAATGCTTCCCGCGTTCTCAGAATGCTTCAAAGAACTATAAAGCAACAGGGGAATGAAGGAAAACTAGAAGATTGATGAAAACTAGCTGGCAGTAGCCCACTACTGCAAGTTAACCAGGCTCCTCTTTAAATCACGAGATAAAGCAAAAGAACAAACAGAATTAGATGCCCATTACCAAAGATAATAGTTTATCTACGGTTTAAACGCATCATGGGACAAGAGCCTCTGATATAAACATCACACGTGGAGTTTATAATCATCCCAGAACTAAATTTAAAATACGAGCAATGTTCTAAAAGCACTGGTTAAAAGAAAAGTGTGTGTGTGTCTATATATATATATATATATATATATATATATATATATATATATATTATATACACACACAATATATATTATACGTATAACATATTGAAAACTAAAAAATTGCTGCTTGTTAAAATCTATTTTCAGATTATGATTCCTTGACAAGTGATCAAGGATAGTCGTTAGCATTTGTCAGAAATATAGTGTGGTAAAATTTAGACTAAGTATCTCAAGTATAGTATTATTGCAGATTATCCAAGAAAATTTCTCTCATATTTTCACTTGGTATTAGCGAAGCAGATGAAACACGATTCTTTTTTATGCAAATATGGTGAAAAAACCCTGAGAGGCAAAGCAAGGGTTAAGGAATCTGCTACTTAATTTATTTATTTTTTAAAGAAAGAAAGAAAGTATGAGTCTAAACTAATTTATAAATAAAATACTAATGAATGTTTGTTAAATTTGAAATTAGGCTATAAACCAAAAAACTTCATTGACCTTTATCCTCGGTCCACTGGAAGTGCTTTACATTTCTTCAACAAGGCATTCATAACTAATTATTATTATGATATATCTGATGGAACACATATATATCACTAATGCACTGTGATAACGAGTTGGTATAAAAAAATATTCAGTCACAATTCATTAATAGCAAAGTCAAAACTCTATTCTATAACTTGTGATGGCTGATTATAGATTTTTTTTCTCTCTCTCATCAACTGTATAGAATCTCTGCAAGATTATATACATTATGCAAAAATGAAATATAAAGTGTTTGTTGACCTCTCAAGACATTTGTGCTCAAACATTGAGTTGAAACTTAAAGGTTCAGGTTGCTATGTATTTATGTGTATATATCTAGCAGTACTTTTGGTTTCATGATTTTATACTCTTTAGGTGGACATATGGTTGGAGTGAGTTCTTGAGCAGCAGCAGTTTAACCTATGTTGTGTGGATGCTCCATTTCTTTTCGTAATTATGGTGAGATTTGTATTGAATAAGGTCCCAATGAATAGAGAAACACATTATTTGATGAAGAAGTCATAAAATGAATGTGTAACTGCACTTTTTGTTTTTATTTTCGTCCTTTGCTACTCTCTCTTTATATGCTACTGATTTGACCTCAGATACATGGGGACCGCATCGTGATTCTTGCCAAATGTCATTATATTATATTATTATATAATAATCCAAGCACCTATTTTCCTCATCTAACAGGGCTACATGCGTCTTTATACAAACCACCTATTTTTAAGGTACAATCTTTTTTTCTCATATAAATATAAATATTTGTTTGTTTAATATAGTATTGTTTTATTTTAAGGGTAGGACGGCTACCTCTACCACCTTAATAAAACTAATACTTTTATACTCATCTTCAGTTTGAATGTCTTGTGCCATTTTTGTCTAAAACCTTGGATTGACATAGGAAGTGAATCCTTTGACTTCCTCATAATTGTTTTGGCATTACACCCAACGTATAATTGGTTCAAATATATAGTTATTTTAGCTTATATATAGCTTTTCAATATTCATACCAGAATAAAATTATTTAGTGGTTAGATTAATTAATTAATTAGAAATTGAATAGGTGATTACAAACAGAATGGTCCTCATGGAGGCTATGTACGGTATATATGATTCTCACAATCTAATTAGTTGAGACACCTCAACCCAAACTTCTTAAACTTCTATTATTTACTTACATAAGCAAACTTCAGATATTCTGTTCTCTAATTGAGTGTTTTTCCTAGGTTCCTTTTTAACAACTCTCAACCTTATATACAAATACAAATTAATAACTTCAATACAAATACAAACCTTATTGTGTTCAATCATCTCCTTTTCCATTATTAAATTATAAACAAGTTGGAAGTATTTGAAGTTATAAAGGAAGATCAAAGTTAACTCCATTAAAGTAGGTTCTCTGAGGTGTCGTGGTTACAAAATCTTACATACGTTAGGAACTCCATTATTCTTTTTACTAATTCTATAGGATGTGCCACCCACATTTCGTTTTATTCTGATATCAGACATCTAAAATTATTTTTAAATCATTTTTTGAGGAACCAAAACAGAATCTAAAAGTATTTTAAAATCAATAAGATAGTCAACATTAGAAAATACAAATAATTAAACCAAAATTTTACAATTTATTAAATATCCAATTTGGAGAAAAAAAATTATGAGATACTCAACATAGAGATAGAATATCTCTTATGTCGTTTGGTGATGGAATCATTTTTGCAAATAATAATGAAACAATTGTTTGTTTTGAGGAATTGAAAGAAATTTAGAATCTACGAACATAATTTTACGAGTAACAAAGAATTTGATTTGAATTGTTGGTGAAAATTTTGTTTAACAAAAAATGAATGAAAGGACCATTATGAACTAAACATAGCAAGATACAGAAGAAAAACATAATTTATTAATAATTAATGAATAATGATATATTGAAAATCTATATCTTTTATACTACTATCTTACTTACGATCATCAATACTATTATTTTAATATTTTTTTATATAATTTATTTATAAATTTACTCTTTATTATATATATTTATATCTGTATAATTTCTCATCATTAATAGTGATTGATCAGCCATGTTGGTGTGTTATTAAGGTATGAGGGTACACTCTTCTGCAGCATCCCACTTATTTGAGATAACATGGTTAGCCATTATCTATAATTTCAACCACTTTAGCATTGTCTTTCTTTTGTTGTCTCCATCTTTCTGGTTCTTGTGCTTACCAGTTACACCTAAGGAATAAGATCTTGTCAGGGTGTTTCCGTCTTAAACTACTACATTCATCAAAACTCTACTTCCTAAGACAATCAGTTTCCCAATGGGAAAACTGGTAAAAAAAATTAGGGAGTTTGATATCTGCATCACATCTAGACAATTTCAGCCCCTGCAGGTGAGTGAATTCTGCAAATTAGTAACCAATTACTGCACCAGATTTTGATGTTCTGACTGAAGTGATGCAAATGAGAATTATTTAAATGAACCAATTTCTGTACCAAGAGGAAATAAAAACAAAAGTTTAATCAAGTTTGAAGTTTATCTTAATTTAGCTATTTTTACTTAAGTTTTTATTAGAAAATTTTATTTTATTGATTGTTCAAAATTTGTATATTTTTTTATTGAGTCTATGTTGTTTTGATTTTGATATTAATTAAACTTACATGGTATGTTATATCGGGATTGTTTACATGTATGAAAATAAATAATTAAGATTTAAGTCCTTGAAAATATATATTTTAATATTTTATTCGATTAATCATCTAAAATCTTAATATTTTTTAATTGACTCCTTACTTTCAACTAGGGTGACAACTTGATTTTATACTTTATTATCTTTATAAAAAATATTGTTTGTTGTTTCCACAATGTTTGTTTGATTTTTCTTTTAACATTCAATTAAACAAAATGAAATCATGTCATCTTTTATAAAAACAATTAGAGTTCTATATATTCAAGTTTCGTGTTATTGTATACTTTAAGATTGGAAAATCAAACGGTTGGATCACTCTACTTGACAGCAAAATCAAACAAGAAGAAATCAATCGAAAAATGACAAAGTCAAACATCACTACTCAATTAAAAAAATATAAAAATTTACTTAATAAAAACAAATTTGTAATTTCCAACAAAAAGTTGTACTTAGTATATGTGAAGTGAAGACAGAAGTGGCATTTAAAGTTGCGTAATTATTGAGAAGGAAAAAACCATAGAAGCTGTGAAAGGAAAACTAGGATGTAGAAGCAGTTGTGTGCAATGCTACTAAGGAAGCATAGTCACCTCCTTTGTTCAGTAATGCTTCATGTTTTCCCTTCTCTGCTATCACACCATTTTTAACTACTGCAATTAAATCCGCACCCTTTATAGTGGATAACCTATGAGCCACTACTATTGTGGTTCGGTTCACCATAACACGGTCTAGTGCATCCTGAACCACTTTTTCAGACTCAGCATCAAGTGCACTCGTGGCTTCATCTAGTAATAATATTTTTGGATTCTTCACTATAGCTCGTGCAATTGCCACTCGCTGCTTCTGCCCTCCAGATAGTTGAATCCCTCTCTCCCCTACTATTGTTTCATAACCCTGCATACATCAAATATTCCTCTCAACAATTCATACCTTCTTCATAACATCCTATGTTGTCTTAAAAGCTTGTACAAATTTGAAATTTTCAGCATACACCAGTTGCACTAGTCTTAAGAGAAGTGAGTTTATAGGACACTGTAATTTACCTCCTGCAAACTACTAGTAAAATTATGAGCATTAGCCAGTTCTGCTGCAGCTATAATTTCTGTCTCTGTTGCATCCCCGCCTTTTCCATATGCAATATTTGCACGAATGGTGTCATTAAACAGCACAGGCTCTTGGCTCACAAGACCCATCTGTTGCCTTAGCCATTTAACTTGCATCCTTTGGATTTCTTTTCCATCCAGTGTAATGTGACCTGAGTCTGGATCATAAAACCTCTGCAATAACGAGATCACTGTTGATTTTCCACTTCCACTTTCCCCAACCAGTGCAACTGTCTGCTTATTTTATCAGGATACTCAATCAGTCTTATAGTTTAGGAAGAACGATTCACCCTACTCTATCAGACAAGATGCACAATTAGAGAGTTACCTTCCCACTATGAATAGTCAAACAGAGATCTCTGAATATTTGAACATCAGGTCTGGTAGGATACTTGAAACTGACATTGTTAAATTCAATCTCTCCATTGACTTCTTCCAATATGAATCCAGAGTCATCACTTGGGTCAATTTGTGACTTTCGATCAAGAACACCAAATACAGAAGCGGCAGCGCTTTTTGATTTAGCGGAATCGGTGACCAAAGAGGCAGATCTAGAAAGTCCCATTGCTGCCAAGCTGAGCGCAAAAAGCACCTGAAATCAGGAATCAATATAATTAATTCAAGAAAAATAGATAAACCATGTGTGCATGCCACCTTACCTCAGTGTTAGCAGCATAACTGTGACGACAAGAAGTGGTGGAAATTTTTACTTGGTGAAAGAGTACGGTAAGTAAAGTAACTTACACGGAAAACATCGGAGAATGTTGTTTTTCCATCCTCTACAAGTCGAGCTCCTGCATAAAAACTGCATGCATAAACTGCGTAAAGCATGAAGAATGATACCCCATAACCAATTCCACTTATTATCCCTCGCCTTATGCCTGTCCTAATTGGTTCTTCACATTTTTTCTGGTACAATTCCATCACCTTCTTTTCAGCACAGAAAGAAGCAACTGTTCTTATACTCCCTACAGCATCACTTGCGACTTGACTTGCTTCCTCGTACAGTTTCTGTAAGGTAAATAGAAGAGTAATTGTAACATATAACCATGTCAAGCACATGCATCTCACTGTTGAACCATGCTCTTAAGTTATACAGTAACTTGTTTTATCTTCTTTGCTGGAAAACTTTTATAAAAAACAAATAAATTCTGAAACTTACAGTCAGTTGGTTGCTTAGACGATGTAAAAAAACAAACCTTTGCATCTGCACTGAATCCTTTCATGAACTTAAATTGCACGTATCCATTTAGTCCTAATAACGGTGCCAAAGCAAGCACTATAAAAGCAAGCTGCCAGCTTGCTTCAAATGCAATTACCAAACAGCCCACAGCTGTAGCAGCATTTTGAACCAGCAAACCAAGTGCATCCCCAACCAAAGCTCGAACAGCAGCTGCATCAGAAGAGAGCCTCGCTCCAATTGCTCCACTTGAATGCTCCGCTTCATCGAACCAGCTAACTTCCATGTGAACAACTTTCTCAAAACACATTTTCCGAATCCTTTTTATCAACTTACCGCCAGCAACACCAAAAAGGTAGAATCTACAAGGAGCTGTAATAAATGATACCACACCAAGTGCAACAAATAGTAATGCCCAACGCTTTGAATCTTTACGAAGTTCATCATGTGGCTCATAGAAAATACTTATCATTTTGGAAACGAAGAGTGCACTAATGGGTAATAATAATCCACTTACTACTGCAGCTAGAGTCCCTGCAAGTAAGACTAGAATCTCTGGCTTGTTTAAATATGCCAGGCGAGAGAGTGGCACTTCCGGTGGTGAAGTTGAAGGAGGAGGTGTTTGAGGTTCTCCTCTTGCAGGTTCCAAGAAGCCAACTGATACTGGCACTCCATGTGATGCTGAGAATGAGTTATGACCAACAAGTCCTGATGATCTTTGGCTTATAGATCCTAAGAAAGATCTTTGACTTGATTGTCTTCCAGAGTGCACTGAGTGCACTATACTTTCTAGCTTCTCTCTGTCATTTTCACCATTTTGTTCTGATCCTTTAATTTCTTGCAATCTAATCAGCTGGCTATAGGCTCCGTTAGGATCTTTGGTGAGCTCAGCATGTGAACCTTGGACGCCATTGAGTGAAATTATAATCCAATTGAGAGAATAGGAGGTGTTAGAAACCCTATAGGAGGTAGCCGTCAAGGAGAAACATCCATAATCTTTTACTCTCCCTTTTTATAACAACCATCTTGTGTGACTAATTCTATCCTTTGGAATTGAGAGTAATATGTTCAAACTCTTATGTATTGAGGTGATATCTAAACATAATATTTTGTTCTTGATTGATGATTGGTATTAACTTTTTGTTAGTAATGCTTGTTCGCCTTGATCTCGAAATTTAGATTTGATTGGAAAGTACTTTTAAGTTTCTGACCTAAATGATAATGCTTAACATATTTGAATGTTAGGAGTAGATTTGAAATGTTAATTGTTATCAATGTTAGAATTGTAGGCCTTAAACAAGAGGGGGTGAATTGTTTTTAAAAGATTTTTGTAAACTTTGAAGATATAGAGAAAGCCAGTGAAGAATCAAAGAGAAAGAAATCAAGTTAGCCAAGAAACATATTTGTTTTATTATGTTTCCAAAAATTCAACCGATTGTTTATGCGATTCAACCGGTTGTTTTTATCAGCAGTTAAGAAAAACAAGTCAAAACATATCTAAATGAGATTAATGATAGAAAGAATCACACAGAAAATTTATATTGGTTCACTCTTATACCAAGAGCTACATCCAGTCCCCAAAAATCACTGAGTATTCCACTAAGTAATCGACGACCTTGATTACAAACCACACATCAAAGAGGTGACCTTGAAGCCTTCAAGAACACACACCTCCTTTGAAAAGCAAAAAATTACAGATCACAGAACACCCTCTAGATCTGCACACAACACGTTTACAGAATTAGTATTCAAGAGAGAAAAATGATTGATCACACCTAATACAGATTGAATTCAAAAGTTACAAAGCAGTCTTATTCCACTCTTAGCAAAATTCAAAGCTTGAAGCCAATCTTGGAGAAAACTGATTTGAAAGATGTTAATCTGATATCTTAACTACCAGGAGCGTAAAACAAATTGTTTAAACTGCAAATGGCTATTAAAAACATTTAATGCAAAAGCCAAACTAGTTTTGAATCAATTAAAACAGATTTACCAAACTTAACAAATTTTGTTAAGGATTTTCAAAAAATAATTGGTTGAAACATCGAAACAACCGATTAAATTGGTTTGACAGCAAGGTCAACCAATTTCAAGCTTTGTCAAAACCTGTTTCAAAAACACTAAGTGTAAAACAACTTATTGAAATGATAAAACAACTGGTTGTTTTTCGACTTCTTTGTAAAAAACTCTTTTTCAAAAGGATTTGATTTAATCCAACTTCGGATCCTAACTAAGAGTGGATTTACAAATTCAAACTACCCATAACTCACACACACATTCCTTCCCTGCATTAGAATTTTTTAAATCATAATAAAGATTAAAAGTTACCTCAACATCTTGAGTTCTTACTTTAAGTTTTCCCTTATCAACATCAATTATAATTTTAGCAATCTTCATGAAATGTCTGCCAAGAATCAAGGACCTTCTCGTCTTCTTCCATGTCCATCACAACAAAATCCACAGGAAATATGAATTTATCCACCTTAACGAGAACATCTTCAACCACACCATATGGATACTTGGTTACTCAATCAGCTAACTGTAATGTCATCTTGGTAGGTTTAATCTTCAAATCATCTATTTTCTTCAGCATTGCCAAAGGAATTAGATTTATGCTTGCCCCCAAATCCAGTAAGGCGTTGTCCACAAATAAAGCACCTATAGACACATGAAGATTAAAACTTCCTAGGTCCTTGGATTTTTTAGGCAAGCCTTTTATGAATAATGGCATTGCATCTAGCCTCCAACTCCATATTTCTCTCTTCAATATAACTCATATTCTTCATAAATCTCTCAAATGTTGAATTTTGCTTCAAATTTTCTGCAAAATAATTTGTAGGGAGCAAATTATCAAAAAAAATTCTCTCCTTCTCTTTTTTTGAAGGAGCATGAAGATATGATAAATCTTTTTCAAAAACACTTCTCTCATTTTTTTCACTTTTTTTCCTCTATCTTTTCTTCGTCAATCCTTTTCTTCTCTCTTTCTTTCTCATATCTCTCCCCCTCAGTCTCATTTTTCCTTTCTTTTTTAGCCACTACATTATTATCATTCCTTTCTCTACTATTCTACCACTTTCAGAGGCCATTGTATTGCAATGCTCTTTTGGGTTGGTTTTGGTGTTGGCAGAAAACTGGCCACTTTGTTCATCTACTAATTGTTTGCAAATTTGTCCCACCTGAGTTTCTATATTTCTAATTGTTGTTATATTATTCTCTTGACTGGTCATGGTAGCTTTCATGAATTTCTCCAAGGCATCTTCAAATTTATTCAATATTTCAGGAACTGAGAGATATAGGAGTTGTTGTTGTTGTTGAAAAGGACATTGCTTATTGGATGGACCACTATCTTGATTCCACCCAAATTTTTTATTCTGATTGTTTCTCCAACCTTTAGGATAATTAATGTTGTTGGAGAAACCACCTTGCATTCCCTGAGTACTCATGTAATTTACTTCTACTTTAGATGAATTATTTTGATAAGAACAATGACCATTGGGATGATCACCTCCAAAAAATCATACTTGATTGGTTGACTCTGGCTCCGAGAAGATTGCACGTCTTTGGCTTGTAATTGTTAGGGCAATTTAGCTATTTGTGCAGTTAATGTCTCAATCTTTTGTGACAAAATTTTATTCTGAGCCAAGAGTGCATCTGAAGTATTCAACTCTAACAACCCTTTCTTTTGAATACCTTACCTATCATGTTGGGCTTGATAATCATTTGATGTCAATGCATCAATAATTTTTGTCGCTTGTTCCACATCAACAACCATCATTGTGCCACCAGCTACAACATCTAGGATCATCTTAGTATAGATCTGAGATCATTATGGAAAATGCTCAGTTGAGCAATGTCTTCAGACCCATGATTTGGATATTTTCCCAGCATCATTTTGAATCTCTCCCATGTCTCACAAAAGGCTTCATATGCTCCTTGTATGAACATAGAAATATCATACTTTGCTTTGATGTAGCGAGATATTGGAAAAAATCTTTGCATAAATTTTTCCTCTACATCTTTCTAGCTAGTGAGAATCTAATTTTGATATGATTTAAGTCATTCTTTAGCCTTCCCTGCCAATGAAAAGGAAACAAGTGCATATAAAAATTTTCAATATCACCTGATTAAAAGCCCATTGTTCCCACCAATTCATAAAATGTAGACAAATGTGTATATGGATCCTCATGATCCATTGCTGTAAATTGATGGGTACTAATGAGACTAAGGAAAGCGAGTTTCATCTTTAAGGCCCTTGTGGTAGCAGGTACTGTAATACTAGAAGAATGCCTTGGCCCTTGTTGCATGGCACAATCTCCAAGTGTTTTCCTAACGGGTGGTGTTTGCCCTTCTCCCATGTTGATTTCCTCCTAAAAAATATTAGTGGGAAAAGAAGGAGTCACTGATGATTCCTTTCTAGTGTCTCCTTATCTCTTTTGTCTTTATCTTTCTGTTTCTTTTTGCTGCCCTTTCAATCTTTGCTTCAAATAATAATTGGTTTTTGGGAATTTAACCTCTTAATATCATATAAGACAGCTAAATCAAAGGTTAGCACAAGGTTTCACTAGCATTAAAAAGAATAATTTAAAAAAAAAAATTGAAAATAAACAATACCAAATAAATTCAAATTAAATATGAAAATAAAAAGAAAACAAGTCAAAGAGTTTGTTGCTTCAATTGGAAAAATTGGGATGGGTTCATCCTTCTTACTCTTTTGTATTTTGATTAGCATGGTGATATTCTATCCTAAATATCGATTCCTCACATATTTATAAAAAATTATTATCATTACGATTAGACGCTGATAACAATTAACATTTCAAATTTATTATTCAAACATGTTAAGAATTATCATTTGGGTAAGAAACTTAGAAGTACTTTCTAGTCAAATCTAAGAATCTAGATCATAGAAACAAGCATTACAAATAAAATGGCAATACCGATCATCAATCAAGAACATAATATTATATTTAAATATCACCTCAATACATAAGAGTTTGAACATATTACTCTCAATCCCAAATGGTAGAATTAGTCACTGTTGGTTATTACAAGCAGGTGAGCAAGAAAAGAAGATCCAAGATGTTTCTCCTTCACGACTACCTCTGTTAGGGTTTCTAACACCTTCTATTCTCCCAACTAGATTCCAATCCACTCAATGATTCCTAGGGTTGTGCCTCAAGCCTCGTATTGAACCTAGTTGGGCTTGGGATAACTGACTTCTCGCTTTGGCATTATTGGCTCGCCTGGGCAAGTTGCACGAAAAAAGGCCAATCACTTTAGTGATATCGCTTGGGTGAGATTAGGCTCACTTAGGCAAGATCCTCTGGGCCTTCTAGCTTGAGTGAGTGCTAATCTGTTTCAGCTTTCCCTTTTTAGCTTTATATATTCTTCTTTTGCCCTTTTCTCTCTCAATTCTTCCCTAGAATCCTAAAATTAACACATATTTGGAAATAAATAGTTTTTATTCAAATTAAAATCACAAAATAGTAAAAAGGTTTAAATTCATAAATTAGGAGTTATTTTATAGGTATTTTATCAATTAATATCCATAAGTGTCTCTATTTTAATATAAAATATTACTGGAATCTAGCACTTGTCAATATTAACAGTTATGGTCAAAATAAACTAAATTAGATAAATCTTATTCATTATTTTAGTTCAAGAATTTATAATTAAAGCTTCAAAGTGTGAATACAAGTATGTTCATATTAGGCTAACCACAAATATCTCAATATTTTGTAATATTGAGATATTTGACTCTCAATATTTTGTAATATTGAGATATTTGACATGAAGTTTAATGTGAACCAAGTGATCACTACTCTAGTTTGTACATTTTCACATTTTTTTCAACCAAACCGAACTTGGTCACTTATTACTTATTAAACCGGGTGGACCGGCAAAGCATTCTTTTGTGAATTTAATTAGAATATACACTATTTGAGAGAGAAAAAAGTGTGTATAAGTTTGTTTAATAACTATTTGAGAAAGAAGGTAACTTCAGTTGTAAAACATTCTGTTCGCCTACTACAGAGTTTAGAACTATTTCTTTTCAACCATGTCTGTGATTGCTGACTCACTAAGGTACGAAAGGGAACACTCATTGAATATTAACATACACCAAATATATGGGGCAATTGGAACTACTTAGAGTATAGTATTTTCATATCAACTTTTTTTTTAACATCAAACTCGTAGGTTGGAGAGTTCTACATAGTAAAAAAGTCGTATAAATACAATACAGATGACCAATAAAACTCCAGAAACAACATAGTACACGTAAATGAAGCCACAAGAGTGACATCATTGAGAAGCACAAAAGTGCCGAGCAAGTAAATTTTGCTGAGACACAACCAGTCTAGAACTGTATAGGGTCAGGGCACTAAGATGTAGAAGCAGTTGTATGCAATGCAACTAAGGAAGCATAATCACCTTCCTTGCTGAGTAATGCTTCATGCTTTCCCTTCTCTGCTATCACACCATTTTTAACTACTGCAATTAAATCCGCACCCTTTATAGTGGATAACCTATGAGCCACTACTATTGTGGTTCGGTTCACCATAACACGGTCTAGTGCATCCTGAACCACCTTTTCAGACTCAGCATCAAGTGCACTCGTGGCTTCATCTAGTAATAATATTTTTGGATTCTTCACTATAGCTCGTGCAATTGCCACTCGCTGCTTCTGCCCTCCAGATAGTTGAATCCCTCTCTCCCCTACTACTGTTTCATAACCCTGCATACATCAAATATTCCTCTCAACAATTCATACCTTCTTCATAACATCCTATGTTGTCTTAAAAACTTGTACAAAATTGAAATTTTCAACATACACCAGTTGCACTAGTCTTAAGAAAAGTGAGTTATAGAACACCGTAATTTACCTCCTGCAAACTACTAGTAAAATTATGAGCATTTGCCAGTTCTGCTGCAGCTATAATTTCTGCTTCTGTTGCATTCCCGCCTTTGCCATATGCAATATTTGCACGAATGGTGTCATTAAACAGCACAGGCTCTTGGCTCACCAGACCCATCTGTTGCCTTAGCCATTTAACTTGCATCCTTTGGATTTCTTTTCCATCCAGTGTAATGTGACCTGAGTCTGGATCATAAAACCTCTGCAATAGTGAGATCACTGTTGATTTTCCACTTCCACTTTCCCCAACCAGTGCAACAGTCTGTTTATTTTATCAGTATAGTCAATCAGTCTAATAGTTTAGGAAGAACAATTAACCCTACTCTATCAGACAAGATGCACAATTAGAGAGTTACCTTCCCACTATGAATAGTCAAGCAAAGATCTCTGAATATTTGAACATCAGGTCTGGTAGGATACTTGAAAATTACATTTTTAAATTCAATCTCTCCCTTGACTTCTTCCAATGTGAATCCAGAGTCATCACTTGGGTCAATTTGTGACTTTCGATCAAGAATAGCAAATACAGAAGCAGCAGCACTTTTTGAGTTAGTTGAATCAGGTACCAAAGAGCCAGATTGAGAGATTCCCATAGCTGCCATGCTGAATGCAAAAAAGACCTGGAAATCAGGAATCAATAACGTTAGTACAAGAAAAACAGGCGAAACATTGTACACAGAACCATCCTAGCTCAGTCAATAATAGCCTAGCAGAAATTGTGATGACAAGAAGAAAAGTGCTGAAAATTTTGACTCAGTGAACAAGTTAGGAGAGCAACTTACACGGAAAACATCTGAGAATGTTGATTTTCCATCCTCTACTAGTCGACCTCCAGCATAAAAACTGCATGCATAAACTGCGTAAAGCAAGAAGAATGATACCCCGTAACTGATTCCACTTATTATCCCTCGCCTTATGCCTGTCTTAATTGGTCCTTCACATTTTTCCTGGTATAATTCCATCACCCTCTTTTCGGCACAGAAAGAAGCAACTGTTCTTATACTGCCTACAGCATCATTTGCCACTTGGCTTGCTTCCTCATACAGTTTCTGCTAGGTAAATAGAATATTAATATAGGTCAAAAGCACATTAAGAGCACGTGCTTCTTGTCACACTGTTGATCCATGTTCTGATGTTCATACAGTAATTTTTTCACTCTTATCAGTGTCGTGCCAAATGAATTTTACAAAGAAATGGGTCCAAATCCCACTGAAATTGAAACATAGATATTTCCTAATTCACAATTTAAGTTGATAGATTAGAGGAAGTAAAAAACAAACCTTTGCATCTGCGCTGAATCCTTTCATGAACTTAAATTGCACGTATCCATTTAGTCCTAATAGCGGTGCCAAAACAAGCACTATAAAGGCAAGCTGCCAGCTTGCTTCAAAAGCAATTACCAAACTGCCGACAGCTGTTGCAGCATTTTGAACCAGCAAACCAAGTGCATCCCCAACCAAAGCTCGAACAGCAGCTGCATCAGAAGAAAGCCTCGCTCCAATTGCTCCACTTGAATGCTCTGCTTCATCGAACCAGCTAACTTCCATGTGAACAACTTTCTCAAAACACATTTTCCGAATCCTTTTTATCAACTTGCCCCCAGCAACACCAAAAAGGTAGAATCTACATGGAAGCATGGTGAATGATACCAGACCAAGTGCAACAAATAGCAATGCCCAGAGTTTTGAATCTTTACGAAGTTCATCATGTGGCTCATAAAAAATAGTTATCATTTTGGAGATAAAGACTGCAATAATGGGTAGTAAAACTCCATTTATTACTGCAGCTAGAGTCCCTGCCAGTAAAACTAGAATCTCTGGCTTGTTTAAATATGCCAGGCGAGAGAGTGGCACTTCCGGTGGTGAAGTTGAAGGAGGAGGTGTTTGAGGTTCTCCTCTTGCAGGTTCCAAGAAGCCAACTGATACTGGCACACCATGTGATGCTGAGAATGAGTTATGACCACTGCTTCCAAGTCCTGATGATCTTTGGCTTATAGATCTTAAGAAAGACCTTTGACTTGATTGTCTTCCAGAGTGCACTGAGTGCACTATACTTTCTAGCTTCTCTCTGTCATTTTCACCATTTTGTTCTGATCCTTTAATTTCTTGCAATCTAATCAGCTGGCTATAGGCTCCGTTAGGATCTTTGGTGAGCTCAGCATGTGAACCTGATCATGGAAAAATATAACACTAAAGTATACAAACATTTGAGAATTGAGTAGTGGAAAAATTGGATCTTTATTACAGCATGCTCTGCCTACCTCTTTCAACTATTTTTCCCTGATGAATAACAGCAATGCTATCAGCATTCCTTATAGTACTTAAGCGGTGGGCTACAATGACAGTTGTTCGGTTTATCATTATTCTGTCCAATGCCTCCTGCACAATTTTCTCAGATTCAGCATCAAGAGCACTAGTAGCTTCATCCAGAAGTAGGATTCTTGGGTCTTTCAAAATTGCTCTTGCTATTGCAACTCTTTGCTTTTGACCCCCAGATAGTTGAGTTCCATGCTCACCAACCATTGTGTCTAGTCCCTACATTCATAGTTATAAAAAATTACCAAAGTTAGAGGAAGGTTCAATATAATGGTAGAAGGAAGAATTTTCTTAAGTCTAAATGCTATGCAGAAAAGGATAATCTTGATAAAGGAAGCGAACTTTTAAAACTGTTTATTACTGTGCATATTTTCATTTTAAATGGAGATTCAAGGGTTGACCTGAGGAAGTTTATCTATAAATTTGGCAGCATTGGCTACTTCTGCTGCAGCTCTGATTTCCTCATCACTCGCACCATCCTTGCCATAGGCAATATTCTCTTTAATACTGCAAGTAAAGAGAACTGGTTCCTGGCTAACTAGGCCTATTTTCTGTCTGATCCACTTCAGTTGAAATTCTTTGAGGTTGATACTGTCAATGAGAACTTCACCTGACAGTGGATCATAAAATCTCTCTATCAAACTTACAACTGTGGATTTCCCACTCCCACTTTCCCCTACCAAAGCTGTCGTAGTGCCACTTGGTATTGAAAGAGAAAATCCATTGAAGATCAGTTCATCTGGTCTTGTAGGATAACTAAAGTAAACCTCCCTAAGCTCTATATCTCCACGAACGTCATCAAGCTGCTGACCCGTAGTGTCATAAGCATCAATTTCTGGCTTCCTCTTAATCGTTTCAAACATCTTAAAGGCAGCAGCTTTTCCAGCAGCAAAAGCGCTCAAGCTTGGAGATGCCTGCCCTAGAGACCTAGGATTGGAAATCTAGTTAGATAGAATAGTATAATTACCTTCTGATTGGGGAAGGGAAACAATTTTAGAAATTATAGGTTCACACTGAGAAAGAGAAACACACACAACTTACATGGAGCCAGTCAAAACAGCCATCATTACTGTCACAACCTGTCCTCCTGTATAACCTTTCTCTATTACCATTTTTGCACCAAACCATATAGCCAAACCATAACTGCAGGTAAAAACAAAGTAGAGAGAACCAAACCCAAAACCAGAAGCTAGTGCCTCCTGCACTCCAGCCTTGTAAGCTTTGATTAAGGACTGATTATAATTAGTTATAGCTTGCTTCTCCCCAGTGAATGAAGCAACCTTTGTTGGATAAATGGAAGTCAGTTATATATTCAACAACATAAAATAAAATAAAAAAAGAGGTTGTTTTTTAGTCAGGGTGCATACAGTTCTGATAGAACCAATTGTCTGCTCCACTACACTTGCTGCTACAGAATAAGCTTCTTGTCCCCTGGATGAGGCTTTTGAAACAACCAGGCCTACCATAGCACCACAGAAAGCAAGAGGTGGAATAGTAGATAGCATGACAACAGCTAGAAGCCATCCCCTGATGAATGCTACTACAAAACCTCCAACGAAAGTTGCCATGAACTGCAAGAACTGTCCTACCTGAAATGATAGGGAGGGGAAAAGCAATGAACGAAGTTTACCTTAAAAAAGATGATGATCTTAGAGTTGTAAGTGGTTCGTTAATACCTTCTCTCCCATGGCATCTTGAATAAGAACAGTATCACCTGACATCCTTCCAACAACCTCACCAGTTCTTGTTTCCTTATCAAAGAAGGTGACATCTTGCCTCAGAATAGTTTGAAGGTATAAGCCTCTAATTCTTGCGGCTTGTCTCTCCCCAGTGATCATCCAACAAGTCAACTCTGATACATAGCAAACAAGGTTTCATTTCGGGTCATAATGAGTCATACTAATCAGTTAGATTGTAAGAAATAACAGACAATATGACATACTCACGCAAAAGTGATGCAAAAAAGGTGCCGACAGCCAAGTATACAAATTTCAGAGACACCTGAACACAGCAATTTGTTGCGATGCATCAAGTCTGAGAATGTTGTTACTACCATTCCTATAGTAAACAGTTGCTATGTAGTGTATTTCATACCACCTCCCCCAGAAAAAGAAAACACTTCCAGCTTCACCAATATGTATTAGTATTAGTAAATTGGATTAATGGAGAATTACCTTGGAAACTTCATCAACAATTTCTTTGGAGTTATTGTTACCTCCAAATGCATTGATCATATTTCCGAATATCAGAGTCATCAAGGGCAAGGAGATTCCATTCCCAAAAGCACCAACAGTCCCCAAAAACATCAATAAATGATCCAAAGGATCAGCAAATGAGAAAAGTTTGTATAAGGGTACTGTTTTGGCGGGTTCATCTTTGGCCTCGCTCTTCTTTGAGTCTTGCTTGCTTTTAGGATCTCCATTCAACTCTATTTCCTCTGCCATTTTCTTGATGGAACAATTTTTACACTTCTCTACTGATTAGCAATCACTGTAAACAGTATAATAAAAACCAAAAGAACAAGTGAACACTTTGCACAACCAAAAGCTGAAGAAATTCTGTACTACTTTTAACATGCAGCACAACTAAGTAGTTGAAAAGTGGAACAAAGGCTGCAACTAATGTTGAAAAACCAAGTTCCACCTTGGATAGTTCCTACACTACAACATTAGTTTTCAAAAACTATAAATTTGAATCAACAAAAGTATGTTGTTGTTTTTCCCTTTTCCTACTTAATTGCTCTAGTTTCATTCCTCTATCAATATCAAGTTTTCAATTTAATTCCCCAACTTCTAAATTATTGGCATCTTACCTTGAAAATTAGACTTTTTTTATTTTTTTAATAAAGGGTAAAAGAAAAGAACAGCAATTTCTTCTCCCGCAAGTTAAACAAATTCTATTAAGAAATTATATTTTTTTAGCTGTGTAGACCAAATCAAATTATACGTATAGTGTTGAAGTTAAGATTATTTTATTTTCTTAAGAAAATAAATGTCTTATCACCACTCGTCATCTTTTTGACCAAAACTGCATTTTATCATTTCCTTAACTATAAATCACTGTCAAATACGAATTTTAATATAGTACATAATATATATATATATATATATATATATATTTATTTATTTTGCCCTTTGAAAGGGACTGATGAAGTAAGGGGAGACATACGCAAGAGATTGTACGTTGAGAAGGAAAACACATGTCTTTAATTCTTTAAATTTGGAATAGATCTTTTTAAATGTCTTTAATTAAATATAGTTTATTTTAATCTTTTAAATTATATAAAATGTAATCTTAATTTCTAAACATTAAATATAGAGAATTAAAAAATAATCTAAAAATTTATTTTATGGTCAGGAACTAAAATAATATTTTGGCTTAAACACATTTTTAGTCTACATTAAATTGTTATTTTGTTCTTTAAAATATTTTTTTTTCTAAAATTAAAAAATTATTAATTTTAGTTTGTAATATTATATAATATTAATTATCTTTCATATAATGAAATAGTGTTGTAATACTTTACTGGTATATGAAATTCAAAGATATTTTTAAGATTGGTAAAATAAATATTACTCATCTATCTTACAATGAATATTAAAGACTAAAAATAATTTTAAATTTTTAGAAAGATTAAAATTAAATATAAACATTTTAGAAAGATTAAAATCAAAATTTAAAAAAATGGTTTTAATTTTTTTTAAGATGAATAAAGAAAAATTCTATAAAAGTTAAAATAAAAGCTAATTTTAAATAAACTAAAATCGAATATAAAGTTTATTTTTTTTCAATTTTCAATAATTTTATTAAATTTGGGAGATCAAAATTAGTATTACCTTACGCTGTAGCGATTAAATACATTATTAAGTATGGAGAATATTCGTATAATTAGTTCTTCCGTTCCTTCATAAATTTTGTAACGACGGGATTCATCCTGATAAATCTCCAATCTTGTACTATAATTTTTTTTGATATTTTCGTAAACATTTATTGAAAAATAAAAATAAAAATTATTTTATAAATTAAATTATTTTGTAGACGTTATCGCATTTTAGTTTTTAAAATTAAATTTAACTTGTACAAAAACTAATTTTATTTTTAAAAAATATTAATTTTCTTTTTCCTATAAAAAGAATTTTATTCAAACAAAATTTAAACATTCGGCCAACTAGACCTTTTTAGTTTGTTTACTCTAACAACTATATATATACATTTATTGATAATCCACATCTTTTATATAACTATATTATCAATTTTAACATTATTATTTTAATATTTTTTCATATCATTTAATTATTTAAATTTATTTTTATTATATATATTTGTTTTTTAAACTCTTCATAAATATAATTCTAAGGATTGTAAAAGCATAGTTCTCCATATATGTAATGTTATGCGTCATATATTGCTGAGATGTTGGACATACAGAGTAAACAGAACAGTACCTTATTTACTGTGATTGAGTGTTCTTTGGATAATTTAAAGGAAAAGTCACTTAACCTTTAATTTTGTAAAATTTATATTTTTTTGTTGTACTGGTATGGGCGAGGCCGATGCCCACCTGGATGCTTGAGGCCGAGTCCACTTGGCCGAAACCAGAATCTGGCTGAGACTTAAGAAGTTTGGCCGGATGACGAGGTCGATGACCCACTTGGCCGAGACCTCAGAAAACTTGGCCGAGGCGGCAAAGACCACAAGGATTTGGCCGATGGCCGACCCATACCATGGGAGCTTGGCCGACGGCCGAACCCTATTACAATTAACACTCAAATCGAGATCAGTGAAGCTAATCCATCATCAAGAATTAGGTAATGCAACCCTAAGCGGTATCCACCTCGATAAACGGGCCCAACAAGGTAGACCCATTACAATAATATAAATAGCACGCATCCCAAGGAGCAAGGTATGTCATTTATTACTGTTCACCTACTTGAGAGCTGACCACCCGCTTTACTGACTTGAGCGTTGGAGTGCCTTTGCAGGTACCCCACCATCCGGTGTTCAGCCGAGGCCGAGGGCCGAAAGAGAAGCAGGAGGACGAAGAGAATCTCAGCTCACCACCCAGTCACCTGACCGACCAAAGGAAGGAGAAGAAGACTTCAATAGTTCTCTAGGTCCCATCTCCCTAGCAGGAACATTTGTCATACTAATAACAAAATTAATTACAAAATTCATGTTAATTTAGTTTCACCAAGTCAAACATTTTGAGAACCTACTAAAGCTTCTAGAATAGGTCATAGAAGTATATTTTGACGCACAAAAAAGAAAACTAAGCCAAGCCTTGAATTACTTGTGTATTAAGATTGAGATGCATAAATTAGGTTTGTTTGAAAAAATAGAAGGAAGTGATGTACCAAAATATGACTTCAATGAAAAACTGCATCCACCAAACTCCTCACTTTATCTGCAACTAATTGGTTGAAAATATGTAATCATAACTACAACCAAGCCACTTCATTGCATGTGAATTCATAATGAGATAAGGATTCACGTGTTAAAAAGTATAATATGGACCTAAAAGAACCACACATCATCTTTTAGACTCGCAATTTTAAGAAATTAAAAGGAAGAATTTAAAATATTTTATGATTAAGGAATTTTTTTTTAAAAATTATGAGAGCAATTAAATTATTTCAAATCTTATTTAAAAGGTAAGAATTTGAAGTTATTGGTATTTTCAAAATTGATGCATCTCTTTTTTATATTATCTTCTTTATTAAAAGTGAGACATTGTTGGAAAGACAAATTTTGTTGATTAGTTTTTTTAATGACTAATTCTCTATGCAAGCAAAATGCAAGGTTATTTTCGGGTAAAAGTATAAAAAAAATACATTATAGGTTTCGAATTCTACTATAGTCAATGGTGCACTTCTTTCATCATCTTTTCTAATTAAAATTAAGGTTTACTATGTTAGTATGTCCTTGAATTTCTCATACCTAAGGATTTCGATATTCCTCGTAATGTTTCAATCTTCAAGAACTACATGAACGAAAGAGTTTAATATTTGCACATCAACTTTTTATCAAGCACATATGTTGTGCACAGTAAACAAGAAACCAAATTTTGTGAAAGATATATCTTCATGTAAAGTGATATAAATGAGTTACAAGAACCATTTCCTGAACAAGATAAACACATTATTCCATTATTTCTTTCAAGAAGGAATATTATCTTACATATTGACATATAATATAACTAAAGGCATGGGAGAGAAGGACAAAAATTTGGTTGGAACTAAGTTGAAAGGGAACTAAGATGTAGAAGCATTTGTGTGCAATGCAACTAAAGAAGCGTAGTCACCTCCCTTCCTGAGTAATACTTCATGCTTTCCCTTCTCTGCTATCACCCCATTCTTAACTACAGCAATTACGTCAGCACCCTTAATAGTGGATAACCTATGAGCCACTACTATTGTGGTTCGGTCCACCATAACACGGTCAAGTGCATCCTGAACCACTTTCTCAGACTCAGCATCAAGTGCACTTGTGGCTTCATCTAGTAGTAATATTTTTGGATTCTTTACTATAGCTCGTGCTATTGCCACCCGCTGCTTCTGCCCCCCAGATAATTGAACTCCTCGCTCCCCTACCACCGTGTCATAACCCTGCATTTGTAATATATGTTGTCAACATAACTTGCACTAATTCAGAACTTTTAAAATACTATAGTTGAACTACTAGAGATTGAGTTAATAAATTATCAAAAAGAGAGAGAGTCAATAATTTACCTTCTGCAAACTACTTATGAACTTATGCGCGTTTGCCAATTCTGCTGCAGCTATAATTTCAGCCTCAGTTGCGTCTCCTTTTCCATATGCAATATTGGCTCGGATGGTGTCATTAAACAGCACCGGCTCTTGGCTCACTAGGCCCATCTGCTGTCTTAGCCATTTAACTTGAATGCTTTGAATTTCTTTTCCATCCAGTGTAATGTGACCGGAGTCTGGATCATAAAATCTTTGTAACAATGAGATCACAGTTGATTTTCCACTTCCACTTTCTCCAACCAGCGCAACTGTCTGTTTATTTTATCAGCATAGTCAATCAATCTACTAGTTTAGGAAGAACAATTTAGAGTAGTGAAGAAGACAAGATGTTTAAATTAGAAGGTTACCTTGCCGCTACGAATGGTCAAGCTAAGATCTCTGAATATTTGAACATCGGGTCTTGTAGGATACTTGAAACTCACATGCTTAAGCTCAATCTCTCCCTTCACTTCTTCCGATGTTATTCCAGAGTCATCACTTGGGTCTATTTGTGATTTTCGGTCAATAATGGAAAATATGGAAGCAGCAGCACTTTTTGCTTTGGCTGAATCAGGGGCCAAAGAGCCAGATTGAGAGATTCCTATAGCCGCCATACTGAGAGCAAAAAAGACCTGCAAATTGGGAGAGAAAATCGTCAATGCCAGAAAAAGCCAACCTGTTAGAAACCTTGTGCAGAGGGTTTAGGGTGAACTGTTAGGAGAGACACTTACCCGGAAAACATTTGAGAATGATGTTTTGCCGTCCTCTACCAGTCGAGCTCCGGCATAAAAACTTGTTGCGTAAACTGCGTACAGCACAAAGAATGATATACCAAAACTAATTCCACTTATTATCCCTTTCCTTATGCCCGTCTTAATTGGTCCTTCGCATTTTCCTCGGTATAACTCCATCACCTTATCTTCAGCACAGAAAGAAGCAACTGTTCTTATACTCCCCACAGCATCATTCGCCACTTGACTTGCTTCCTCGTACAATTTCTGTGGGCATATAGAATATCAATATCATAACATATAGCTAAGCAAAAAATGCATACTGAGCATATGCTTGTAACGTTGTTGATCCATCCTCTAACACAGTACATTTTTTTTCAGTCCTAGTACTATAATGCAAAAAATGTTTAAAGAAATGAATTTACATATATTCATAATTATCACTTCACCTCACCACAAGTTCAGAACACATATTTTCATATAATTTGTTTAAAATTTTAGTTGGTGATGGCGTAGTAGAAGTCAGGAACAAACCTTTGCATCTGCACTGAATCCTTTCAAGAACTTGACTTGCAGAAATCCGTTTAGTCCAAGTAGAGGCACCATAACAAGGATTATAAGAGCAAGCTGCCAGCTTGATTCAAAGGCAATTACCAATCCAGTTATTGCTGAGGCAATATTTTGAACTAGCAAACCAAGTGCATCCCCAACCAAAGCTCTAATGGAAGCTGCATCAGTAGAGAGCCTTGCTCCAATTGCTCCACTGGAATTCTCTGCTTCATCAAACCAGCTTACCTCCATGTGAACTACTTTCTCAAAACATGCTTTCCGGACCCTTTGGATCAACTTGCCACCAGCAACACCAAAAAAGTAGAATCTAGCCGGATAAACCAGGAGTGACACCACACCAATAGCAACAAATACTAATGCCCAAACTTTTGAATCTTTACGAAGTTCATCATGATCTGTCTCATAGAAAATACTTATCATTTTGGAGAGTAATAGTCCAAAAACAGGTAATATTGCTCCAGCTAGCATTGCAGCTACAGTCCCCATGAATAACACTGGAAACTCTGGCTTGTTCAGGTAAGCCAGGCGACGGAAAGGCACTTCTGGTGGTGAAGGAGATGGTGTAGGATGGTCTTCAGGCCCTTCACCAACGGGTTCTATAAACCCAACAGATGTGGGCACGCCAAATGATGCTGAGAATGAATGACGACCACTGTTTCCAACTCCCAGTGACTCTTGGCTTATAGATCGTAAGAAAGAAGACCTTTTACTTGAATGCCTTCCCGAAAGCGATATACTCTCTTGTTTTTCTCTGTCTTCTGCGTTCTGTTCTGACTTCTTAATTTCTTGTAGTCTGATGAGCTGGCTATAGGCTCCTTCGGGATCCTTGGTGAGTTCATCGTGTGAACCTGATCAATTTTTGCGTATAGTCATGTAATGAGGAATATAAACAACAGGTTTTAAATTTTTATAAGCCTCCAAAAAATTTAAGTTATGAAAAAGATAGCTTTCTATTACCTCTTTCAACTATTTTTCCTTGATGAATAACAGCAATGGTATCGGCATTCCTTATAGTACTCAAGCGGTGGGCAACAATGACAGTTGTTCTGTTTATCATTATTCTGTCCAATGCCTCTTGTACAATTCTCTCAGATTCAGCATCAAGGGCACTTGTAGCTTCATCCAGAAGTAGGATTCTTGGGTCTTTCAAAATTGCTCTTGCTATTGCCACTCTCTGCTTTTGACCCCCAGAGAGCTGAGTTCCATGCTCACCAACCATTGTATCTAGTCCCTAAATTCATAAATCATAAAAAGTCATTGAGGTGAAAGGACCCTTTAATAATAAGATAGAAGAAACTTTTTATTTTATCTTGTACAACATGAAGATAAAAATATTCCTGACAAAGAAAGGAAGAAAAGCTTTCAAACTGCTAAGGACGAATTCATGAATCAGTTTCTATATCTAAATGAGGTTTGCGAACTCACCTGAGGTAGTTTATCTATAAATTTGGCAGCATTAGCAAGTTCTACCGCAGCTCTGATTTCTTCATCAGTTGCTCCATCCTTGCCGTAGGCAATATTCTCTTTAATGCTACAAGTAAAGAGAACTGGTTCCTGGCTGACTAAGCCAATTTTCTGTCTAATCCATTTCAGTTGAAATTCTTTGAGATTGATACCATCAATAAGTACTGCACCAGACTGTGGATCATAAAATCTCTCTATCAAACTAACAACTGTGGATTTCCCACTCCCACTTTGTCCCACCAAAGCTGCAGTAGTGCCACTTGGTATTGAAAGGGAAAATCCATTGAATATCAGTTCATCAGATCTTGTAGGATAACTAAAGCAAACTTCCCTAAGCTCTATATCGCCACGAATGTCTTCAAGCCTCCGACCATTAGTGTCATATGCATCAATTTCTGGCTTCCTTTTAATTGTTTCAAACATCTTAAAGGCTGCAGCTTGTCCTGAAGCAAAAGCACTCAAGCTTGGAGATGCCTGCCCAAGAGACCTGGGAATCCAAATAGAGTTAGGCAGGAATACATACTCTATGTCTAACTCCGCGGAGTTCTTGGATAGGGAAAGGGAGAGGGAATCAATTTTTTGAAATTATAGGTCAGTAGAAACAAAAGAAACACACAACTTACATGGAGCCAGTCAATACAGCAAATATTACAGTCACAACCTCTCCTCCATTGTATCCTTTCTCGATTATCATTTTAGCGCCAAACCAAATAGCCAAACCATAACTGCAGATAATGACAAAGTATAGCGCACCAAAACCGAAACCAGAAGCTAGTGCCTCCTGCACTCCATTCATGTAAGCCTTGATTAAGGACTGATTGTATTTATCTATTGCTAGCCTCTCCCCAGTGAATGATGCAACCTGCATTAGAGAGATAAAGGTGATTTATATATCAGCAATAACTAAACGAAAAAATGAAGAGTTTGTTTTAGCCTGTGTGCGTACAGTTCGGATAGAACCAATTGTCTGCTCTACAACACTTGAAGCTGTGGAATAAGCAGCTTGTCCCTTGGATGACGCTCTTGTAATAACCAGGCTCATCATAGCCCCGGCCAAGACAAGAAGTGGAATACAAGATAGCATGACAACAGTTAGAAGCCATCCCTTGATGAATGATATAACAAACCCTCCAATGAAAGTTGCCATTAACTGAATAAACTGGCCCACCTGGTATCAAAGGGGAGAAAACCAATTAAATAACCTTAAACTAAAACTCTTTTGTTTTCTGTTTTTTTTTATAGCTAAAAGAAAAAGGATGGTTCGTTAATACCTTCTCACCCATGGCATCTTGAATAAGAACAGTATCACCTGACATCCTTCCAATAACCTCTCCAGTACTAGTCTCTTGATCAAAGAAGGTCACATCTTGCCTCAGAATTGTTTGAAGGTATAAGCCTCTAATTCTTGCAGCTTGTCTCTCTCCAGTGATCATCCAGCATGCCAACTCTGGTACATAGTAAACAAAGTTTCTTGAGAGGTTGATCATATTGTCAGAATCTAACTATTTAGATCATAAAAACGTATAACCCGATGTACTCACGCAAAAGTGATGCAGCGAAGGTACCCACAGCCAAGTATACAAATTTCAGAGACACCTGAACAGAGTAATCCATTGAAAATGTTTATTTCCGACTTTTAACAAGGATACTATTTCAAAAATATGGACTAGTGATAGTAAAAGGGATTGGTGAGAAAGTACCTTGGAAACTTCATCAACAACATCGTCTGTGTTACTACTGGTTCCTCCAAATGCATCGATCATGTCTCCAAATATCAAAGTCATCAAGGGCATGGAGACTCCATTCCCAATAGCACCCACAGTGCCCACCAACATCAACAAGTAATCCAAAGAATCAGCAAAGGAGAAAAGCTTGTATAATGGTACTGATTTGGTGGGTTCATCTTTGGACTCCCTCGACTTTGATTCCTGATTGTTGTTGGTAACCCCGTTCAAACTGGTATCCCCTTCCATTTCAATAGGGAAAGACTCCTTTTGCTTACGAACCCCTCCACCAATGATTGCAAACCTAAAACAGCTGCAGGAAATGCATTAATTCAAATGAGAAACACACAACACACAGTGCCTTCCATCATGCTCATTATCTTTCTTTTTTTGTTTAGTTTCCTGGTTTGTTGTGTGTACATTGAGTTTGAGAAGAAGATGATGGTTGAATGTCAAATTTTTAAGTTCACGGTCGTTGTAAACTTCAAACACGTTTCAGCATATAACTTTTTTTGGCTTTCCGTGAGTTTACTAAATGCAGAGAAAAAGAAATGAACCTTTTTGGAGAAGAAGCTGAAGCAATTTGTGAGTTGGGAAGATACCTAGTAGTAGTAAGCAACAGCAACAGTGCGATGAATGAATGAATGAATTTAAAAAACAAATGGTGGGTTGTAAAGTTGAACTCCGTTTTCGACTTATATAGTTCACTGAGTTCATACTACAAATAGTTGGTCAAATTAATAAGAGTCTCTGACCTTGAAGTTTCTTTGCCGCCAAGCAAATTCAAGTAATTCAAATCAGAATTTTCTTCTGACTGTTAAAAGTCCCACATTAACTATTTTTATGTCGTTTTTTATCAATAATATTTTATTAAAAATGTTAATATTTTCAAATACATATAAATGTGTTTGGACAAGGGAGTAGAGAAAAAGACAGAAAACGATGAGAAAGAAGAAAGAAGAAATAAAGGAATTTATATAAAAAAAATTAATTTGAAAAAGTTATATTTAAAATAAAAATAAATCATATATTAAATATTCAATAATAGCAGTGATTAGATACCCTTGGGACCAGGTAGGCTTGGACAAAGATTATTCTATACCCACTTTAAAGGATTTTATATAAAAGTAATATAAATAAAGAAATAAATTCCAGATATGCTTTACGTGATATCCAAACAATGACTTTAATTATTGATGAGCTGAGTTTTCAGCGTTACCCAATTCCCTGGCAAATATCTGGAAACATCATACGAATGATAAAGTTCTTTTAACCGTACAACTTTTTTTAAATAAAATATTATTTATGCTAAAATAATATTTTTTTAAAATATTAAGCGAATGAAACTAGTGTGTTAAAATATATTACTTACTTCTTTAATTAATAAATTATATTAGATGTCAGATCTATAATAATATTTTTTAATTTTTTCTTTATATCAATATAAGTAAGCCTATGTATTTAGCAAAAACCGGTTTTTTTTTCTGATTTTCTTCTCTTCCTTTCTTTTATCAACACTATTGAATTCTTTTCTAGATGTCCTAAAAAAAGTCAAACACTAACTATTGTTTGGTATAATTGTCTTTGTGTAAGAAATTAAATTTTTTTTTTTATTCTTCTTCGTTGGGCAGCCATAACCTACCCGACCCGACCCGACCCGAACCAGATGCCAATTACATTTACCCATAATTGAATGAAAAATCACATACTACATTTTTATTAAACGACAATATTTATAAGTTCAATGTAACATTTTTAAGAATTTTCTTCAGTGATACTACTTTTAAAATGTTTCTTAACTTTTTAAATCTACTTTTTATCTTCATTTTTAGATCAGTTTTTTTATATTTCCTAAAAGGTCACTAATAATACAAACTAATATTGTATAAAATATATATTAGTAACCATAACTATGTAAAATATAGCGTATATATGTTTACAAAATTTATATAATTTTATTATTTAATAATAATAATATTAATTATATTTATAATCCTTTAAAGAAAAATATGATTCCTGATCTTCAAATTTAAAATGTTTATTTTAGCCCCTTATATTTTTAGAAAACGTGATTTCTGTTCCAAAATATTAAATTTGAGTGACTGAAATAATTTCTTTCAAAATCGTTTTTAAGCCTTCAATTTTAATATTTTAGGGACTAAACAATAACTTTCTAAATTTAAGAAATTAAACCGAATTTATATTAAATTTCAAGAATTAAAAAAACTAATTAAACCTATTTAATTTTACATTAAACTTAATTCTATAGAATAAACACTTATCCTTTATATTGTATGAACTAAAATATTAGTATATTTTATAGGTACTGGTAACGAGTGATTTATTATTAAATACTGAAAGATAAAAACTGTTGTTAATATATAAATTTCGGTCAGTGATTTGTGATTTTGTTCCTGGTTATCCAATTCATATATGCTCATATGGCTAGGGACATTGATTTCTTAAAATTCATTTTATGCTATTTGATCAAGTTTGTAAAGAGAGTTCTAGTTTGGCAAAGATCTTTTAGATCAAGAGAGAGTGCTAATTTTCCATAACCTTTGGCAGAGACAAAAAAAAAAGACCAAAAAAAAAAACTAGTTAACATATTTACGAAGGAGCTTCAATAAAATTATGATTCCTGATTTGCTCGGTTGGATTGAAAATTGGAGATTTACCATATATTAATCTTCATTTTGATGGTTGGATCTTCCATTGGAAGTTTTAGGTTGGAGAAATCAGTTTTACACTTTTGTTCTATTTTAGATTTATTTTTTTTTTCTTCATTTGAAAACATTTATTACTTTAATATGTGTGACTAGTTATAATCACTTGTTTGTACATTTGATATGATACTCTTATATTTATATTTGATGTTAGTGAAGCTTGATTGACTATTTTGTGTCTTTAGATTTTTACTTCTGATAGAATTCTTTCTTCTACATTCAAAATATTGATGTCTTTTATTTTGTGATTGTTTTATTTTGTGATTGTTCTCATTTTCTAGCTCCTCAAAGATTTTTACAAGTTTAAAAAATTATTTTCATAGTATGTTTTAGTATTTTTAGTTGTTGTTTCATTGTTTTCCTTGTCAAAGGGTCTCCTATCACTCCAAAGATTATCTCATTGTTTAAGTATTTGTCGCTTGACTGTTCTAGCCCAACACTTAAACAACAACCACATATTAAAACATCATCTAAGAAGTTTGTGAGGACTTAACCACGGGATGTTTGAACACCCAATACACATATCACACGTTGGCACATGTTACAACACGTGTTCAAAACAACCAATAAATCTTGGCGCTTTAACATCTGTCTAATGTTTGAAACCATACTTTTTCAAATGAAAGAAAACTGTCCTAGCTTTTTGTCTCCTCAAACTACAAACCATTGCTTAATTTATACTCCACCTTGCTTAAATAACCAATAAATCACCTAATATAAGAAACAATTAATATAATGATTACACACAACTATGAACTCACCTAGACAATAACACGTTGTTTTAAGTGATATATAAATTCTTAGTAAAATGTGAATAATTGAAATTTTGATTTTGAAAAGATATACTTCATAGAATTGTTTTTTAGAATTAGTTTTGAAAAATACACTATGAATACTATTTTATATATACAAATTAATAAACTTAATTACATATTTTATGACTTAATTATTATTATTTTGTGAATTTTATCATTCAAATTTTTTATTTTTCCATATTTTAATTACAGCAAATTTTTTATCATTCCATATTTTTATCGCTTACCTGTCTCAAGTGTGATCAGTGGTCCTAAATCCAAGTAAATTATTCTGCACCAAATATGTATTGTCTGTCATAAGTAGTATCATTTTAAACAAAACAAATAATATTAAAAGCAGAATACTTATTATATATTTTTAAAATTTTCAACGAAATCACGGATATTAATTACTATTTCGAATAATTCCTTTATACACTATAAAAAAAAAAAGTGGGTGAAACAAATATAAACTACAATAAATATTAAGAATGCTACATCTTACTGTTACTTGAATTTCTTCGAGGATATAAAACAGTGATGTATTTTTAGATTTGGCAATACAAATTTAAGTAAGGAAAAATGGTTTCACACAAGTTAAAAAAACTATAACTCCTCACCTTAATGTTTAATAAATGTGTATCTATTCTAGGTCAACTTATTTATAAAAATATATCTAATTCCTAGATATTAATATAATTTTCTCAGTGAATTTTCTGACCTTTACATTTTTTTTTCTTCTAATCATCCTCTTAATTTTTATGTTTAATTAATGTTTACGGGTGATTTGATTGAAGGTTCTTAGTCCTAAATGTTACAAATTTAATTTATTTATTTTTTATAATCATTATATTGTATTAACAATTAGTAGTGGTAGAATCAATGACTAAAAAAGTTTAAAAGAAATTTTAAGTTTATCGTGACCAAAGATATAATCACTACAAGAAAAATTATTTTTAATGATGGTTATTTTTAACGTTTTCGACGGTTTTAATCCATTAAGTGTGTTACTCGGGGTTTGTTTTTCCTCTAGAACATCCAGCGGCGTTAACGAACTACCGACAGTTTTTAGTAACCCCTAAAAAGATAATTATTTTTTAACGGTTTTGTAAACCTCTGCCACTTCCAGGGGTTTTCCAAACTCTGTTACTACCAGGGTTTTCCAAAACCCCGTCACTTCCAAGGGTTTTCCAAACCCCCACTACTTCTAGGGATTTTCAAAATCCCCATCACTTCTAGGTTTTTTCAAACCCTCATTAAAGTCATTTTATGGATAAAAGAGTCATCCCATTCTTTTATGAATGGATCATCTGAAAGTGAGTATAAATCATAAGAGAATGAAAGATGATGATATTTGTATGAAAAAGAATGAAGATACATACATATATATCTATCATCTCACAACTGAGGTAGATCTATACAAGAATACCTCCAGCAACTAGCCGCCACCCATCAACAATATCTTCTTTATTTCAATATGTTCTTCCTCTTGATGTTTCCCCTTTAATACAACTTCACTGGGCATTAAATCAATTACATTAATTCAACATCCAATTTCACAATTATTTAGCATTTCAGTCAAGGTGGATGAATAAAATTCATAATTATCTACATGAGATACATATGAACCATTCATGAGAAGCAACTAAACCATTTCCACATGATTTTCTGCCATAACCATTTGGATTATTGTACGATGAACTTTGGAGTGAACGTTTAATCCTTGTTTTAAAAGATCTTTTATACTGCTAAGTCATTTTTTCGGCTATACATAGGAGATTACCTGTTGTGTTCGAGCAACAATATGGAAGAGAAGTCAAAATATGGAACAACAAACTTCCTTGATAATTGTATCTAAATAAAATGATTTTGATCTAAATAAAATGAATATGCGACAAAAACTTGTTAGGTAGATCAATTTTGCTAATATGTTTGAATTGAGATCAATTCTAACAAAATAATGTTAGAGTTAGTTATGTATCCTCTTAATATGAAAGATTAAATGACATCGTAATCCATTTTGCACACGTATTTAGTTCATAAAATAAAAACTAATTATTACAAATAAAACATCAAAATTCCAAAAACCAAACACTGCCTCAGATGTACAAAAATGTAACCAGCCAATGCATGACCAAAAATGTGTGCCTAAAATTGTGAGAAGATAAAATGCTAGTTATAGTTAAATACAATAAACACTACTTTAATAAAAACAATTATAACATTTTCTCTTCAAGAACAAGGGCATTGAAGATAAAATGCAGATATCCTCCTCAAATGCACACCAACACAACTTATAAAATTCTCCCTTTTGTAAGAACTGGGAAGTAGACGCTTCCTAAATTCAATTACACTTTAATCTTTATTTTGAATTTGTTCCTTGACAAGCTTGATCATATAATCAATTGTATGATAGTAATAACAGTTTCGGTGACAAACTGAAATAAATAGCCAAAAGTTTGATTAGGTAGTTATATAAGATGGAAATTTTTTACAACAACTGTTATATGTAATTAAATACATACTTGAATAATTTTGAATTTGCTCATTATTAGCTCAATGAGTCTAGCCTCCAAGTTGCTTTTGATTGTCTTATCAGCTTTAGTTAGCGCTAAATGGTGGTAGGCCCGTAATTTTGCAACTGATCCTGCCGGCAACTCGAGCGTGGAGGAATCGCTTCGTAGCACTCTCTGCCCTGTCTACGCGACTGCGTCTTCTGCAGAATCACCCTCAGAACCTTCTCTTGGATCTCCAAATGTGCCCTGCAAAACACACAGACGGCGCCTCTGGCGGCCGTTTGCACTCCGACGATCAAGTTAGTCCACAGAACCACCGAATGAGAAAACTAGTAGTGTGTGTGAAACTCTTGCTCTCTATTCTTTTTTTTTTCACTCTCCCCCTGATTCTCTCTTTTATGTCTCTTTCCCTGCTTCTGGGCATAACAAAATTCTGTTATGCTTTTCTGGCATATGTCAGAACCCTGTTATGCTTTTCAGAGAAAGCGTACCTTCAGAATCAGCAGTGGGAGCGTGAGAGTCTGTGCATGTTTGCGCGTCTCTGCGCTTGGCTGCGCCTGTCTGTACCTTTAGCGGTACGGAGTGCACTTTTGTCTGGACCGCACCCCTCTCAGATGATGACACGTGGAGGCCTGCAACTCACATCTAACCACACACGTGTCACTTACTGGAAGGGCTCTAGCGCTTCTCTTTGTGTGCCTAAGTTACACCCTTACGGAGTAACTTAGGATATTTCTCTCATCTGGATAAACCGCGTACTCTTAGGAGAGCGTCAGGTGTGGCTGGTCTAGGCACACTCACCAAACGCTGCTCCTTGCGTAAACGACTTACCCTTCATGCACGTAATGGGTTGGGGGAGTCACCAATCACTGATCGGTTTACTAGCTCCCTCAGGCCACTCTCGTGCGCGATTCCCTAAGACGTGCTCATGCGAGGTCCATGTATAACGCTCTCGCTAGGAACCTTAATCCTAGTTTAACTGCGTGTAACATGGGACCCCGATGACAATGCACCCGATGACTGATCAGTGTTTATTTGCTTCTCGCGTTCTGCCCCCAGGCGTTAGTCTGAGAACTGGTTTGTTGGTGGCCACTTGGCTACTGACCACCGATCATCGTTCTGGATGATCTGTCCCCCGACCTCTCTGCCGCCTGATCTGTCGGTGGTCACTTGGTTACGGACCCCCCGATCACCTCTCCTGGCGATCGTCTCCCTGATCTCTCTGCCACCTAGTCCACGTGTCGCCCTGCGGGTGGTCCACGTGGTCCTCTACTGCTGACGTCATCTACGACCGATGACCGATCGGATCACAAGCCCCCCAGTCTCGAGTCGTGAACTCGTTCTCGGCGAAGAGACTAAGTGGTCGTGCCCTTGGTCCACGTGGCAAGTGGGACCGCATCACGTGCCACCTCACGTGCTACTCTTTTAACGTTTGGGCTTCCTTCCTTAATCTCGCGACACGTGGCCCCATCGACGGCCAGCGTGGTGTGTCGCTAGCGCTTCTCTTATTCAAATTGGCGCGCTCTTTCACTATTCCTTCATCTTCTTCAATCGACTCTCAGACCTTCTGCGAGCTCTTTCTCTGCGCACCCAACTTTCTTCAAGTTTTCTACCTCCAAACCTCTCGCGATCATTCAAAGGTATGGTTTTTCTTCTTCCCGGGCTTATTTGGGTCATCTTTACCGATTGCATTTGTCTTTCTCGTTGTCATGCATTCATCTTCTCTATTTTTCCTCTCTCAACCCGCGCTAGGGTTTCTTCGCGTTCTCGCTCTGACTTCTGCTTCTTCTTCTTCCTCTTTTCACCTGGGCATCCCTTTCTCCTTCGCCCTCTCTGTTTTCACTGAAACATTCATCATTCCCTCTTCTTCCATTCATTCTGACTTTCGTTTTTCCTCCATTTGCAGCTATCTCGCGATGGCTCGCTTGAAACAAACTGCGCGTATAGTTGCCTCATCCTCTGGTGCACAGCCTTCCGCGAGTGCGCCAGCTCCACCACCGCCTGTTGCTACCTCCTTCCATGACAACGTCAGGGTCTACGAATGGGCCTCCCTGGCGCTGCTCGCTGAAACCTCCACTCTATTGCCCCAGGGCCACCTCACGTCCTTGCTGAGCCACAATCCTGATGAGCCTTCCTGCGCCATCGACAGGGAGAATGACTTCAATATCCAAATCCGCATTCCTCCTCGAGGAATGCCCATCTGCGCGGATGACAGGGCCACCAATGGGGTGCCCTTCGTCTTCATCTACTCCGCTATCTTCAAGAGGTTGAAGTTGCGCCTCCCTTTCACCTTCTTCGAAAAGGAGCTGATGATGGAGTTAAACGTCGCGCCTTGCCAACTCCATCCAAATGCCTGGGCCTTCATCCGGGCATTTCAGATCCTCTGCAGTTATTTCGGGCACAACGCCTCCGTGGACGTGTTCCTCTACTTCTTTGAGGCGAAGAACCCTGGGGACAGGTCCTGGGTTAGCCTGAACGGGGTTGCTGGGCGGGTGCTCCTGGGCCTGTACCAGCAATCCTTCAAAGACTGGAAGGGCAGATTTTACATGATATCTGCTACCCCTCAAAGTCCAAATCTGCTCGAGGGGTACCCCCTCTACTGGGTTCCTGGAGTTGAATTCAAGAAATCCAGGGACCTCGAAGCTATGGCCCCCTACGAGCGCGAGCTATGTGGGCTGCTCCTGGGGGCCAAGTACAACTCCGCTCGCCTCATCAAGGATGAATTTGATGTGGTGGCTCTGAAAAAATATATAGGTAGCTCTTCTTGCACCTCTTAGGATACTTGTCTCTTCTCATGCATGTTTTTATGTGTTTTCTGACTTACTTGCATAACTTGGCCAACTAACCCTTCCTTTTCTCGTCTATGCAGACTCAATGACGGGGAAAGACAGGAGGCTGGCCTTGCTAGAGCTTGCCAAGCGTCGGGGAACCAAGGGCACTGGCTCCTCCTCTTCTACAACTGAGCCCATTGCAGCCCCTCCACTCTCGGTCGCGCCAGCTGAAGGCCCCGAGCAAGGAAAGAAAAGGAAGAGGCTGGTGAAGGCTTCCACTTCACTTGCTGCTGCTGCCACTGCTGCCTCAACTGAAGAGGAGAGCTCTGGCTCTCCTCTTATACACCGTCAGAGGAAGAAGCTAGCAGTTGAGGGGGCTTCGTCTCTCCAGCCCGGAGAGATAGAGGTGGTGGAAGTAGAGGAAGGGTCTCCCCCACTTCCCTGTGCTCAACCTGCCGCAGAGCCCACCTGCCTCCCTTCTCCATGCCAGCAATTACCTCCAACTTCTCAACTACCATCTTCCCCCCCAGCAAGCCAATCACCTGGTCCATCTGCTCATCCTGTTGGGGGTGCTTCTGCCCAAACTGGGGGTGCACCACCACCACTGCTGCCAATCCCTACCACCACTGCTGAATGTGGTGGGTCCAGCTCGCGCCCAAGCGCTTCTGTGGCCAGCCACGAGAACTTCAGCAGGGTCATCACCCTGGTTCGACAGCTCATAAGCAACCGGGAGCTCGTCGAATGGAATGGTGATGAAGTGGATATGCACCTGGCCAAGCAGGTAGTGCTCTCTCTGGAATTTTCCACCCAACATCGCAAGCAACTAGCCCTGGAGAAGAGGGTGAAGGATCTGGAGCAAGACAAGGAGTCACTGCGAAGTGACTTCGAAGCTGCCCAAGAATCTGTAGAGTTGATGCGGGGCATGGTGGAGAAAGCTAGGAGGGAGTACCTAGCGTAGGTCCAAGAGACCATCAAGACGGAGATCTTGATGGGGCAAGTTGTTAGCTCTTTGGACTGCACGGTGGTGGAGCTGCGGGCCGAGACCTCCTCCCTATGCCAACTGAATTCTCAATTAGTGGGGGAGCTCGAGTCCACCAAAGAAGCAGCTGCTGCTGGGGAGAAGAGACTTAAGGAGGTGGTGGGCAAACTGTCTGAAGCTGCCTCCTCCCTTGCTGTCGTTACCACTGAGAGAGATGCTGCGGAGGCCTCAAAGCAAAAACTGGAGGCGGAGAATGCTGATTTGATGAACGTGGGTGCTGATGCCCTTACTGATGGATTCGAGCTAGCACTCGAGCAAATCAGATGCGTTCTCCCGGACCTGGACCTCTCACAGTTCAGCATCTATCATGAAGTGGTGGATGGAAAGCTCATCCCTCCTGCCCCTTAAACTTTTCTCCTTCTTGTAAATTTTCACTTCTGTACCACTTTCCTTAGAACTCAAGATTTGTATAAAACTTGGTTATGAAGATAAACTCTCAATTTGTATGAGCCTCTTCTCTTGTATTTTTTCTTGAGTTTCGCCTTTCTTTACGCAAGCGACTAACTGTTAGCTAGCTTAGGTTCAGCGCGATCTGGAGCTTTGTCTTTCACTTTGCGCACGACTAAATGTTAACTAGCTTAGGCTTAGCGCGATCTGGAGCTTTGTCTTCCACTTTGCGCGCGACTAAATGTTAACTAGCTTAGGCTTAACGCGATCTGCTTCTCTTGTTCTTTCGCTTCGCACACGACTAAGTGTTAACTAGCTTAGGCCCAGCGCGATCTGCTTCTCTTGTTCTTGGCCTCTACTTGATCACAACTGGCTATTCCCTTAGCTTGGTGTTTGACAGTCCTCGTGCGCTGCTTTACACCACTAACCAATCACTGACGACTCATCAGTGATCGTTCTTCGATCTTCACCTAGCTTCTCTGTCGCTCTAGCGCTAAGTGCATAGAGAACCTTGACATCGATCGCTCGAGGTGATGCCTTGTTTTGGGGAAATAAAAGTGTTTCTCGCTAACCCCTCTTACTTTCCCTAAGGTCATCACCCTTCGGGGCGTTGAGTCGTTCATTCCCTGCCTCACTCCTGGGGTAAGAAGGGTTTCGGACTAAGAGCTTTACTGGGCCAGTATTGGTGCATGCCAAGCGGGTAAGGACGTTTTGTCAAACCCTTTCCTTTCCCTCCCTTGGTCTTACTAGCACCCTTGGCTTTTCAAACCTTTAACTGCTTGCGCTCACACCTGGGGTGAGGAAGACTTAGATCGGTGCCAGTACTTGCGCCTAGGGCAAGTAGGGCCTAACCAATCACCTGCACTTGCACCTGGGGCAAGGAGGACTTTAACTTTAATACTTGAGCACACTTGATATGCTGGAAATTTTTCTTTAATTGGGTGGCCTCGTTAAAAACCCTCCTTAGGGAAAAGAGTGCCCCCTTGTCTGTTCAACTGTTTCCACCACATACAAAGCATGTATCTTTTAGCGCGAGAATGCCATTACTGTACAACTTTAACTGAAATAAAATTTTAAATGGGTGGCGTTCCACGTTCTGGGGATTGCTCCTCCCTCCAAAGTCTCTAGGCGATAGAATAAATCTAGATGAAATTGTTGTTATAGCACATCTAAAACGTTTTGAATGCTGAAAAACGAATATAAGACTGCCGTTCGTTAATAAGGTTTGAAATTGAAATGAGTTTCATGTAAGTAGGCACACCTCAGCTACAGTTGTTGATGGAAACAAGGGTTTACATTGAGCAAATCGGAATAGCGTGGAATTCCTTCATCATCATTTAGGCTTTTCTTGGTTTGTATTGATGACATTATTTCTTAAATACAAAAAGGTAACTTAACTTCAAGTAACTGCTATGAGAGCCGAATCCCTTTCATTCGATCCTTCTTATACTCTTCGAAGAAGCTGATTGCTTTGTTCACCACATCCACAGGATAGTTCTGTATGTCCTGGAACAGCAGCAAATTTATATCACTCCATAAAGCCCATGCAACTACTAGCATAAGTTCCAGCTGCTCTTCATCAAGACACTTCCCCATCTCCTTCACCCAATCTGAGAAGTTGAGAGCCTGCATCTGTTGAGTATGAAGGGCTAATGGGCAGAGTAGCCAGATGCCAGATGCCCACTAAAAGGGGCAGCCCTTGAAAACATGAATGGTGTTCTCCAATGTCTCCACCACTCTGTACGGGCCTGTCCACTTTGGGGACAACTTGTTCTGCATGTCGTTCTGATGCGCCTTTCTCATCACCAGATCACCTTCCTGGAAGCGCCTGGGCCTCACTTTAGAGTTGTGCCTCCGCTCTACTCTTCTCTTCACAGCTTCAGCACTGACTCTGGCCTCTTCTCGCACTTCGTCTAGCAGGTCCAGATTCACCTTACGCTCTTCATTGGACTCTTCAGCAACAAAGTTCAAGAATCTGGGGGAGCTCTCCTGTATCTCCACAGGAATCATGGCGTCTGTCCCATAGACAAGGCTGAAGGGTGTCTCATGGGTGCTGGACTGTGGGGTGGAGACCATACAATTCTGGGGACCTCCTCTGCCCAGCCTCCTTTGGCCTTGTCTAGTCTTCGCTTCAGCCCCCTGAGCAGTACTCGATTTGCTGACTCCACCTGCCCATTGGTTTGTGGGTGTTCCACTGAAGCGAAAACCTGTTGTATCTTTAACTCTTCACACATCTTCCTCAGCTGATGACTTGTGAACTGGGTGCCATTGTCGGAAACCAGACTCTTGGGTATTCCGAAGCGGCAGACAATGTTCTTCCAGACGAAGTGCTCGACTTTCTGTGCGGTGATGTGTGCGACTGGCTCTGCCTCCACCCACTTGGTGAAATACTCGATGGCCACGATGAGGAACTTCATCTGCCTCACCGCCAGGGGAAAGGGTCCTAGGATGTCAATCCCCCATGTATGGAATGGCCATGGGCTATGGATGGACCTCAACTCCTCAGGGGGTGCCTTGTGCCAGTCTGCATGCAGTTGACACTGTTTGCAACGCTGAGCAAACCTTATGCAGTCTTCCTTCAGCTTTGGCCAGTAGTACCCCGCGCGGAGTACTCTACTTGCCAAAGCGCGACCACCTACGTGGCTTCCGCACACCCCCTCGTGCAGCTCAGTCATGAGTCTGGTGCATTGCTCGCCGTGCACACAGATCTGCACAGGGTGAGAAAATCCAAATCTAAAGAGGTTTCCATCTATAAGAGTGAACTTACTTGAACTCCTCTTTATCCTTTTGGCCTCTGCCGCATCGAGCGGGAGTACACCATCTTCTAAGTATAGCTGGTATGGCGTTATCCAGGTGTCGGGTTCCTTCCCCGCATGGACCTCCATCGACTCATCGGTCTTTGACGGTCCCGATCTCACCCTTGGTGCTCTCAGCGTTTCTTGGGTCAACGACTGATGACCGATCGTTAGACGCTCCATCGACTTGTATACATGAAGTACCTGGTTGTCTGACACGAACGCGCGCGGCACCTTCAGGGTCTCCTGAATGACGGTCCTCTGCTTCCCCCCTTTGCCTGAGCTGGCCAGCTTGGCAAGCAGGTCTGCTCTGGCATTTTGCTCTCTTGGCACGTGCACTAATTCAAACTCGGCGAAGGACGTCTTCAGGAGCCGCACATACTCCAGGTAGGCTGCCATCTGGGGATCTTTTGCTTGGAACTCCCCTGTAACCTGCCCGCTGACTAGCAAAGAGTCGCTTTTGGCCAGCAGATTTCTTGCTCCCATTTCTCTTGCTAGCAACATTCCTGTGATCACGGCTTCATACTCCGCCTGATTGTTGCTAGCCTTGAAGGCAAAGCGGAGGGACTGCTCGATCAGTACCCCGTTTGGTCCCTCCAGGATGACTCCCGCGCCGCTCCCCTACTGATTAGAGGAGCCATCCACCGATAATACCCATCGGAAGTCTAATCCTTCCGCAGGTGTCGCGATCGACGACAACTCGACGACAAAGTCCGCGAACACCTGCCCCTTGATCGGTCCTTGGGGCTCGTACTGGATGTCAAATTCTGACAATTCCACCGCCCATTTGACCATCCTTCCTGCTACATCAGGTTTCTTCAATACGTTCTGGATAGGCAGATCAGTCATCACCACCACTGTGAAGCTGTGGAAGTAATGCCTGAGTCTTATGGCTGAAAACACCACTGCCAGAGCAGCCTTCTCGAGGGCCTGGTACCTTGTTTCAGGGCCTTGCAGCACCTTACTCACGAAGTAAACAGGCCTCTGGGTCTGGTCTTGTTCTTGCACTTGGACTGAGCTGACTGCTCTCTCCGTCACAGCAAAGTATAGACGAAGAGGGATGCCTACCTGAGGTTTTCGCAAGACTGGTGGGCTCGCCAGATACCCCTTTAACTTGATGAAGGCCTCCTCGCACTCCTGTGTCCAGAGAAATCTGCTGTTGCGTTTGAGACACTGGAAGTATGGGTGACCTTTCTCCCCTCCAGCGAACATAAACCGGGACAAAGCCGCCAAGTGACCGGTGAGCTGCTGCACTTCCTTCACCGTCGTTGGGCTCCTCATTGCCACGATCGCCGCACACTTCTTTGGGTTAACTTCGATTCCCCGCTCTGTTAAGAGGAAGCCCAAGAACTTCCCAGCCTCCACACCAAAAATGCATTTCTCAGGGTTGAGCTTCAGCCTGTACTTGGCAATGGTGGTGAATAGCTCTTCCAGATCAGCTGCATGATGCTTCTTCTCTTGGGACGTAACCACCATGTCATCTACATAGGTGTGTACGTTCCTTCCCAGCATGGGCGAGAGCACCCTATCCATGAGCCGCTGGTAGGTAGCCCCCGCATTCTTTAACCCGAATGGCATGACCTTGTAGCAATAGCAAGACCGTTCCGTCATAAACGCAGTCTTGCACTCATCCATGGGGTGCATCCTGATCTGGTTGTACCCCGAGAAAGCGTCCAAGAAGCTGAGTAGCTTTCCCCCCGATGCGCTATCAACTAGAGCATCTATACTGGGTAAGGGGTAAGAATCCTTGGGGCACGCCTTGTTGAGGTCAGTGAAGTCCACGCACATTCTCCACTTGCCGCTTGCCTTCTGAACCAGTACCACATTCGCTAGCCACTCGGGGTACTGGATTTCTCTTATGTGCCCTGCGGCAAGGAGCTTCTGTGCTTCGTCGTGGATCACCTTCCTCTTCTCCTCGTTGAATTTCCTTCGCCTCTGTCGCACAGGTCGAACCATAGGGTCCATCGACAGACGATGGCAGAGGAAATCGGGGTCGATTCCTGGCATGTCGGATGCTGACCATGCAAAGGCATTCATGTGCTTCTCAATCACACCCATGATCAGCCTTCGCTCTTCTTCAACGAGGGATCCCCCTAACTTGAACTTTCTTCCCCCGATGTCCACTTCAACCCATCCTTCAGCTGGGTGGGGCCTTCTCTCATTGGCAATGACCGCCCTCGCGATCCCTGACTCGCGAGGAGCGATCGCGCCTCCCTCTTCTTCTTCAACTTGGGCTACCTGGGAGCCCCCCACCGCAGCATCCTCCATCCTCTGAGCGCCATGTATCTCCCTGACCACCGATCGCTCTTTGCGCACGCCTGGTGGTGGTTTCGTGGTGACGTGGCACACACTTCTCTTTTGCTTCAAGCTGTTCTCATAACAGCGTCTTGCCTCAGCCTGATCCGACTTGATGGTTATCACGGTCCCCTCCATCGACAGCAGCTTCAACTTCATGTGCCTCGTCGATGGTATTGCGCCCAATCTATTGAGTGTTGGCCTCCCCAACAAGACGTTGTACGCAGAAGGGGCGTTCACCACCAGGTACTTTATCTTTTCAGTGCGGGCTGTCGTTCCGTCAGTGAACGTTGTCCTCAGCTCGATGTATCCCCGCACCTCTACCTGATCTCTTGCAAAACCGTAGAGACACCCGGTATACGGTCTTAGCTGATCAGGGGACAACTGTAACTTGTTGAATGTTGGCCAGAACATGACGTCTGCCGAACTTCCTTGATCTACGAGTACTCTATGCACTCGTCTTCCCGCTGTGATGAGAGAAATGACCACTGGGTCGTTGTCGTGCGGGACAACGTCCCGTAGATCAGCTTTCCTGAAGATAATGTCCACTTCAGGGTAATGACTCTCATTTATCGCATCTACCGCCATCACCGATCGAGCGTATCTCCTTCTCTGTGAAGCTGTGCATCCCCCACCAGAGAAGCCTCCTGCGATCGTCTGCACTTCCCTATGCACAGGGACTTCATGCTGTTGTTCTCCAGTCTGGGATCTTGACGCGCGATCACCCTGCGGCTCACGCAGGTAATCTGCTAGAAAACCAGACTTCACCAACTCTGCCAGTTGGTGTCCCAGTGCCAAACAGGAGTGAAGTGTATGGCCAAAGGCCTGGTGAAACTCGCACCATTCATTCTTCTTCTTTCCGAGTACCTTATCTGTCTTCTCTGGTACTCGTAGTCTTGCTGCTACAGCAGGAAGGGTGATGAGATCCGCCAATCCCACCATGAAGTTGTATCTCGGGGGTGCGCTATTCTCCCTTGCACGCCCCCTGCTCTGGTCTTTGCCTGGTGCATAGGGACGAGGTTTTTCCCGCACCTTCTTCCCCTCCTTGGCCTCATGCACCCTTACTTGTTGTGGCTTTCCTTGCCCTCCACGCGGTCTTGGTGGTGCAGCACTTCCCCTCTTCTCAGAAACCTCTTTTTCTGCCACTATGTGCGCCACCGCACGCCGTCGGATCTCTGCAAAGGTGCTGGGATGGTTCCTGATGAGAGACTCGCTGAAAGGGCCAGGCAGCACTCCCTTCTTAAATGCGTGCACCAGCATATCTTCATCTTTGCTGGGCAGTCTAACCACTTGTGCTCCAAAGCGGTTGAGGTAGTCTTTCAGCGACTCACCCTGGTACTGACGCACGTCGAACAAGTCGTATGACACTACTGCAGGTGCTTTGTTGACGATATATTGCTCAGTGAAGAGCTTCGAAAACTGAGAGAAAGACGTGATATGCCCTTCTGGTAAACTCACGAACCACTCCATGGCGATTCCGCTCAATGTGCTCATGAACATTTTGCAGTACACGGCGTCTTAGCCCCCAGACAACATCATCTGGGTGTGGAACGCCGTCAGATGCGCCTCCGGGTCCTCTACCCCTTTGAACGATGCCTTCACCCCCACCAGGTTGGGAGGCACCATGGTTCCCATGATCTCAGGGGAGAATGGCATGGGGAACGCTCTTGGAGGTGAGGGCTGCCTAGACATTCTTTCGTCAACCACGTGTTCCCTCTGCGCCTGCAACGTCCTTCTCAACTCTTCGTTGACGCGATTCAGCTCGTCGTTCCTACTCTGCGACGCGGCCAACTCCGCCTGCATCCTCTCTTGTTCAACTTTCGACGCTGCGGCGTTATCCTGCAGCGTGCGCACCATTTTCAGGACCTGCGCCATTGTCACAGCTCCTTCGTCAGCAGATGGCGCAGGTGAGGGTTGTCTGTTTCTAGGCATCTTTCTCTATCAAAGAAACTGATAAAACTCTGGTAAGCTTCAAAATTGTGGTATATATGGGACAACGATTCACTCGTGCCCCACGGTGGGCGCCAAATGATCCTGCCGGCAACTCGAACGTGGAGGAATCGCTTCGTAGCACTCTCTGCCCTGTCTACGCGACTGCGTCTTCTGCAGAATCACCCTCAGAACCTTCTCTTGGATCTCCAAATGTGCCCTGCAAAACACACAGACGGCGCCTCTGGCGGCCGTTTGCACTCCGACGATCAAGTTAGTCCACAGAACCACCGAATGAGAAAACTAGTAGTGTGTGTGAAACTCTTGCTCTCTATTCTTTTTTTTTTCACTCTCCCCCTGATTCTCTCTTTTATGTCTCTTTCCCTGCTTCTGGGCATAACAAAATTCTGTTATGCTTTTCTGGCATATGTCAGAACCCTGTTATGCTTTTCAGAGAAAGCGTACCTTCAGAATCAGCAGTGGGAGCGTGAGAGTCTGTGCATGTTTGCGCGTCTCTGCGCTTGGCTGCGCCTGTCTGTACCTTTAGCGGTACGGAGTGCACTTTTGTCTGGACCGCACCCCTCTCAGATGATGACACGTGGAGGCCTGCAACTCACATCTAACCACACACGTGTCACTTACTGGAAGGGCTCTAGCGCTTCTCTTTGTGTGCCTAAGTTACACCCTTACGGAGTAACTTAGGATATTTCTCTCATCTGGATAAACCGCGTACTCTTAGGAGAGCGTCAGGTGTGGCTGGTCTAGGCACACTCACCAAACGCTGCTCCTTGCGTAAACGACTTACCCTTCATGCACGTAATGGGTTGGGGTAGTCACCAATCACTGATCGGTTTACTAGCTCCCTCAGGCCACTCTCGTGCGCGATTCCCTAAGACGTGCTCATGCGAGGTCCATGTATAACGCTCTCGCTAGGAACCTTAATCCTAGTTTAACTGCGTGTAACATGGGACCCCGATGACAATGCACCCGATGACTGATCAGTGTTTATTTGCTTCTCGCGTTCTGCCCCCAGGCGTTAGTCTGAGAACTGGTCTGTTGGTGGCCACTTGGCTACTGACCACCGATCATCGTTCTGGATGATCTGTCCCCCGACCTCTCTGCCGCCTGATCTGTCGGTGGTCACTTGGTTACGGACCCCCTGATCACCTCTCCTGGCGATCGTCTCCCTGATCTCTCTGCCACCTGGTCCACGTGTCGCCCTGCGGGTGGTCCACATAGTCCTCTACTGCTGACGTCATCTACGACCGATGACCGATCGGATCAGCAACCAACTCAGTGGCATCCTTAACCGCATTAACCGAAAGCACATGCACTAGTTAAATAACATTAATATATACATTTAAAAAATTACAACAAAATATGCTAAAGTAATTGACTTCAAAGCACTTTAAACTACTACATTGAAAAAACAAATATTTTTCACACAAGATTTACTTGTATTAAAACTCATCCCCAAAAAAAATTACATGCCCAAAAGTATTAAGTATATTTATAATAAAAAAAAATATTATATATATATTTATAATAAAATAAAAAAATATTATATGCATTAATAAAAATAAAATAAAAATAAATAATTATATATTGGATTATATATTACATATAATAATTATGTTATTAGATTAAGGTTTTAAAATATATAAATGATTGTTTTATTTAAATAATACGTTTGATGCATTTATTAAACATAATATAATAACTAAATTTAATAATTAAAATATAAATTTATTAAATGTCTAATTATTCAAACCTTAATAACGTTAAGTAAATGTCAACTTTAAAGTTTAATATATATAATATTTACGTTTTTAAATTTATAAGTTTCAGATAAGCATTAAATTATTATTTAGAAAAAATAAATATTTATAAAATTTAGTATACTTGATATTTTTTTTTTAAATAAATATTATTTAATTAAAATATAATTAATCATCTTAACAACTGCCCACCTCCCCCACTATCATACACTTCCCACTTTCCTCTCTATCAAACACTTCCCACTTTTCTCTCTATCAAAAACTTCTCACTCTTCCCTCTCTCAATTGCCCTTACAGTATTTATTAATGTATGTGAAACCTTACTCTCATCTCACACATCATATTCTTTTAGAGACACACGCATTTTCCCCTCTTCTTGTTTTCTCTTATATGTAAATAAGTACGCACTCTTATCCTCATTTTTTTTCTTCTATTTCTTATGGTTTTATTTCAATTGTTTCATCTTCTTTACATGCATTGCGTTTTTGTATATAAGATTTTGAATATAATTTTTGTATTGGTTTACAATCGGTCCCTTGGCTGAATTAAGATGAGTGACTATTCGTCCAACGCGCTATTTTCTCTAATTCCCCTCGCTCACTCTATTCTCAAATGAGTAAGTTTCTCAATTTCTTTTTTATATGACACTACAACTGTAAACCTAACCATGTTTTGTTTTTTGTGTTTCATATATCACATGGCGTAGAAGTCATTAATACAAAGGAGTAAAGAAGATTCAGTGGAGGAAGCAACACAACGATGAAGATGGAACATAACTATATATACAAAATGTGGATACACATACATTTTCAGTGCTTCTCATAAATTAGATTTAGATTCATTGAAAACTGATTCAAATTTAATATGGTATTAATTTAATTTTAAAAAAAGTTCAAATTTGATTTTTAAATATATATATATATATATATATATTATTTCACAATTTGTGTGGGCTTAACCCATACTAACATTTTAAATTATTACAAATTTGTGTCAGCTAAATTCATTCATGAGTTTAATTTAATTAGTGTCCCAGAAGTGGTTACACCTACACTAACCTCAAACTTTGTGGCGGTCCATACGTATACAGAAGGATGTAACATGTCCACATTATGTGGGTTTAGTCCACGCAAAATGTTTTCACATTGCGTAGGTTTAGCCACTCAAAATGAAATGCGTCCACCTTGTGTAGTTTTAACCTACTCAAAATGCGTCCATTTTTGCATAGGTTTAACCTACTCAAATTGCTTCCATTTTGCGCAGGTTTAGCCCACTCAAATTATGTCAACCATTCAATCCTACGCTAGAGTGGTAGCATCAAAGGTATTAGTTTCCATTTTATGTTTGAGGCTAAACCTACAATAAGAGCGATTTTGCATGGGTTTTTTCCTATTTGTGTCTCTCAACGACCTACACTATTTTTCTTATTTCTTGTAGTGAATGTTTTCATATAGAAAAAAAGAAATGAGCCAATTTAAGAGCAGAGATAGCACCACACACATGTTGAGGTGTGTTTAAGAACAAGGCTTATCGAACTAAGGTCAATAGTTTGTGACATTTTTTTAACTATGTTGCAGAAGGAAGATGAACCTTGTGAAGTCGAAGAACTTTGGGAGCCATGGAAAAAATAACGGGAGAAGACGATGCATCATAACCAATGAATCAAATTGGAGTAGAGAGCCAAATTTATAGTAGTGCAGTGCGATTTTGCAGTAGAGAGGGTTTATTATTAACATCCTTTCTTTTTCACAGTTTATTGTGTGAGTATGATAATATTTTATTTTGTACGATGATCATTTTATTTTGTACGGTGAGAACATGTCACATGATATTTGTTGGTAGTAGTGCTCACATCAGGATCATGTGCAGTAGTAATTAGAGTTTGTGAGCCTAGATGTTTATGACATCTCCAATAGAAATAAGAAAATGTGAAAAGAGGATGATTATTTGTCATGAACTTCAAAGAATCTCAATGGAACAGTGAAGAAGGGACATACCTGAAGGCTGATATGAAAGTCTCTTAATCCCATATTTGTTTCTTTAAAATCAATGTTTTCAAATAGAAAAACAAGAAAGAGAAATGAGCCAATTTAAGAGCACAGATAGCACCACATACATGTTGAGGTGTGTTTGAGAACAAGGCTTATCGAACTAGAGTGAATAGTTTGTGACATAATGTTAGGAATCCAGTAAAAGGTAATTAAGAAACACAAAGACACAAACAAAACTCTGAAAAATTCTTCTGTTTATTGTTGTTCATTGTTACAGAATGAAATGCCTTCTAAAGGAACACATTCCCTTTCTCACAAGACTACTCCTATCACCAAAGTGTAATACTAAAAAACTAACACATTCCGAAAACCTGTTGATCTTTATTTAATGACCAACCATACCCAACCAACAACTAACTGCTCCCTTAATGGTTCCTATTTTTATTTCTTCTATGATATACCTTCCAAGTCTTCCTTATTTTTATTTTTTGTCCTAACATTACTCCCCTCTGTCAAAGCAACCTTGTCCTCAAGGTTGAATTCAGGAAATTGTTCTTGGATTGTCGTCACGTCCTCCCAAGTAGTTGTGTCCCTCTCTCCTTTATTCCACTTTATCAATAGTTGTGGAATATATGCTCCTTGGGCAAACAGTTCTCGTCTATCCAATATTTCTGTTGGATACAATTTCTCTACAGAGCCTTGAAACTCTCTAGGAAGCTCAGGTTGAACTTCTTGTGTCTCTACTGCTAACTTCAGTTGCGATACATGGAAGACCAGATGTATTCGAGCTATTTCTGGCAGTTGTATGCAAAAAGCCATCTTCCCTATGGCAGCCACCACCTGAAACGGGCCATAATACCTAGCTACCAGCTTTAGATGCAATCTGTTCGGCATTGACAGCTGCCGATGGGGCCTGATTTTTAAGTAAACCATATCACCTACTTTAATTGGGGAAGGTCTCCTATGGCAGTTAGCATATTTGGACATCAAATCTTGCACCCTTTCCAGGTGAAATTTGAGTTGTGAGAGGGCATCATCCCGGTTCATTAAATCATGTTCCACTGCTTCTACCATCATCTCTCCTGGAATAAAGCGTGCCAAGGATGGAAGTGGACGACCATACACTACTTCAAACGGTGTACACGTCGTCGCTCCATGAAAACTAGTGTTATACCAGTATTCCGCCCAAGGGAGTAAAGTCGCCCATAAATTAGGTTGTTCTGAACTAAAACAACGTAGGTATGTTTCCAACGATCTATTTCCGTTTGACCGTTTGTTTCGAGGTGATAGGTCGTGCTCATCTTCAACGTAGTTCCTTGCAACTTAAATAATTGTTTCCAAAACAGACTTAGAAAAGTTGAATCCCGATCACTGATTATGGATGTGGGAATGCCATGTAATCTCACTATCTCCTTAACAAAAACCTCCGCAATAGATCTCGCAGAATATGGATGTTTAAGAGCGATAAAATGACCATACTTGCTAAGGCGATCCACTACCACCAAAATTGTGTCCTTCCCACATGATTTAGGAAGTCTAACAATGAAATCCATACTTATCTCCTCCCACACAATTTTCGGAATTGGTAGAGGTTGTAGTAGTCCTTGTGGTGAACACACCTGATATTTGCTCTGCTAGCGAATTGCATAAGCGTGGATGTAGTCCGTGATGCTCTTCTTCATGTTCATCCAGTACAACGACTGACCTATCCTTCTGTAGGTATGGAAAATTCTTGAATGTCCACCTAACGAAGTCGTATGGTATTCGTGTAGTAACTTGGGTATCCAACTGGAAGACGCCGATAACACTATTCTACCCTTGTAATGAAGTCTCCCATTTTCCAGGGTATAATTTTCATGTGACTCTGGTTGCTCTTCAAGTCCTCCATGATCTTCTTTAGGGTAGGATCTTGCAAGTTTTCTTCTTCCACTAATTCAACGTCCCTCCAATAAGGTTTGGACAAGACATTGATCTCCTTAACTTTGTCTTCATCTTCCTCTAATCTTCGACATAACGAGTGTGCTACCCTATTGGCCGCTCCTGGTTTGTACACAATGTCAAAGTCGTACCCCATCAACTTTGCTCATCAATTCTGTTGGTTCTAGGTGGTTATTCGTTGTTCCAGAAGGTATCTCAGACTCTTTTGGTCAGTATTAACCGTGAACCACCGCCATATCATATATGGTCTCCAGTTTTGAATAGCCAACACTAAGGCCATTAACTCATTTTCATAGACAGATTTGGTGAGTGAAGTCTCGGCCAAGGCCTTACTGAAGAAAGTAATAACTTGTTTGTTCTGATATAGCACTACTCTTAGTCCTATCCCAAACGCATCTCATTCAATACAGAAAGCTTGATTGAAATCTGGCATCTTCAACACCAGAGCTGTAGTGACTACTGCTTTTAACTTGTGTAAAGCTTTTGTGCTTTCTGTGGTCCCCACAAAACTTCCCCTTTTCAATAATTGTGTCAAAGGCATGACAATTTTTCCATAGTTATAAACGAATCTCCTATAGTAACCCATGAGACCCAAAAATACTCTTAGGGCCTTCAAGGACTTAGGTATTGGCCATTGCAATATAGCCAAAATCTTTTTGGGATCCATTTGAACCCCTTGACCGGACATGATGTGACCCAAATATTGTACCTCCCGCTTGCCAAAATCGCACTTCTTGTGGTTGGCATAAAACTGGTGGTGTTGCAAGGTTTCTAAAACCTTCTTCAAATGGGTCAGGTGTTCCTCCCAAGTTTTGTTGTAGACCAGAATATCGTCAAAGAAAACCAAAACAAACCTCCTCAAATAAGCTTGTAGAATGTCGTTCATGGTGCACTGGAAGGTGGCAGACGCATTTGTCAACCCAAATGGCATAACAAGTGACTCATAGTGTCCATGGTGGGTGCGAAAAGCGGTCTTTTGTATATCCAATTCGTGCATGCGAATTTGGTGATATTCGGCCCTGAGGTCCACCTTAGAAAAATATTGCACCCCACATAGTTCGTTTAGCAGTTCTTCTATCACCGAAATAGTTGCCTTATTCAGAGCCCTGTAATCCACACAAAACCTCCAACTGTCATCCTTCTTCTTCTCAAGTATCACCAGACTAGAATAAAGGTTGTTACTGGGTATAATTATTCTAATCTTCATCATTTCCTCTACCTATTTTTCTATCTCCGTTTTCAGCAGATGGGGATATCTATACGGTCTTACATTGATAGGATCCATCTCATCTTTGATCGGAATCTTATGGTCAATTTCTCTGTGTTGGGTGGTAGCTATTTGGGTTCTTCAAAAACCCCTTCATACTCCTTTAGGACGTTCTCCAACTATGCTGCTTGTGACCCTGTTAAATTGGCAAAATTCTGGTTAATTATGGACTGGTCTAAGACTGAAAAATTCAGCATTTTCTATTCCCCACACAAGGGACCCTCAACATGCTCTATTCCTCATGCGAGCAACGAAGGTGGATTTGGCAAAACGAAACATTGTTGCGCCTGGTTTCTTGAAGAAAGAAAGAGACGGTAAAAGAGACGAAGAAAAGTGTCAAAAAGACAAAGTGAAGAGTGTAAAAGAGACGAAGTGAAGAATAGTGAACTGTGAAAATAACAGTGCGCTGAAATTTCTAAAAGAAAAAATAAAAGAAAATACTTTGTTTAAAATCGCGACAGAAGTTTGAAAAAACTCTTCTTGAATGCTTAGTAGAAGTTATATTAACCTCCATTAATAAACTTCTGTTAAAATTATAATTTTTTGTTAGTGAATTAGTTAGTATAATGTTTAAAAAGGTAATGTTTTCCCAAAAGTCTATATACTTAGGTTTTCCTAGGACCCTTACGAGTGAGTCGGTGGTAGATAGTCTTTACCCTACATGTTTGAAAATTTTGGTAAAGAAATTTGAAGATGTTTTTCAAGATCCCAAAAGGATTACCTCCTCTAAGGGACATTGAGCACCAAATAGGCTTCATTCCCGGTGCTTATTTACCAAATAGGCCTACATATAGGACCAATCCAACCGAGCCCAGAGAAATTCAACAAAATAAGTAGAGGGATTAATAGCTAAGGGGTGAATGCAAGATAGCATGAGTCCTTGTGCTATGCCTGTGATTCTTGTCCCTACAAAGGATGGGTGTTGGAGGATGTGTACGAATTGTCGCGCCATAAACAACATAACCATTAATTATAGACATCCCATTCCTAGATTAGATGACTTGTTGTATGAGTTACATGGTCTCAAATATTTACCAAATTTGATCTTAAGAGTGGTTATAACCAAATCCGGATTAAACCAAAGCAAGAGTTGAACCATCATTTTTTTTCACTGTTTATTGTGTGAGTAAGATTATATTTTATTTTGTACGATGACCATTTATTTTGTACGGTGAGAACATGTCACATGATATTTGTTGGTAGTAGTAGTAGTCACATCAGGATCATGTGCTAAAGAATTAGAGTTTGTGAGCCTAGATGTTTATGAAATAACAAGAAAATGTGAAAAGAGTGATGATTATTTGAAGAATCTCAATGGAACAAGTGAAGAAGAGACATTTTCATATGTAAAGAAAAAATGAGCAAATAGCACAACATACATGTTGATGATGTGTTTGAGAACGGGAGGCTTATGAAACGAGAGTGAATAGTTTGTGACATAACGCACCAGAATTTGTTGAAAAAACAAACAATTCACTAACACTTAACTATTGAAATGATCTAGGGCATGAAAAATAGGAAAAGTGAAAACCATTTTTGAAAAACTAAATAGAGCAAAAGGAAAACGCAGCAAAAATTTTGGTTGAGATTGAATTTTGAAGGATTTGAAATGATTTACCTTTGAAAAAATTTACAAATTCCATGCGAGCAACGAAGTTGGATTTTACAAAACGAAACACTGTGGTGGTTGGTTTCTTGAAAAAGGAAAGAGACTATAAAAGAGACAAAATAAAAAGTGTAAAACATGAAGTGAAGATTATAAAAGAAAAACAAAATGAAGAATAATAAACGGTAAAAATAAAGTACACTGAAATTTCTAAAAGAAAAAAAATAAAAAAAAATACTTCGTTTAAAAGAAGTTTGAAAAACTCTTCTACTTGAATGTTTAGTAAAAATTATATTAACCTCCATTAATAAACTTCGGTTAAAATTATAATTTTTTTAGTGAATTAATTACTTTTATATATATATAGTATCATTAAATATTATACATTTAATAGATTTATATTTCCATTATCGCATCTAATAAATACATTATAATTGAATAACTTTTTTTTATAAACTGATGTGCATATAGATATCATTTGTAACACATTCAAAATTTCATTAAAAAATCTGAAACAATCTTAAAAACCGAACCGAACTTACTCATAGAGTTATTATACAGTCTATACTAACATGAATAAAACCTTTTCATAATTTTTTTAAATATATTTAAATGATAATATTAAATGCTGCATTAATACAAATAATAAATATTAATAATGTAAACTTTTTTTTTATTAAATTTACTTAAATGCACACACTATCATAAAATTAAAGTTTTAATTAATCACTACTACATGCATGTCGCCTTTTTTTATACATATATTTATATTATTAAAAGTATACACTGAAATTTTTTTATCTATTTTTAATTGAAAAATATTATCTTTAAATAGATAAAAATAATTTATTTATTTATTTAATAAATAAATAATTAAATATTTTCCCATTTTAAAATAACTAATTAACATCTTATTTAAAAATCACCATCACATATTTTTTCAAAGCCATTCTTATAAAAATTTATATATATATATATATATATATACATATATATAGACACACTAGTAAAAAACTGTATTTATATTTTTATTACATTACAATAATATGTTTTTGTAAAAATAATATTAAAAAATATTAAATAATATATTGTAAATTACACATATATATACATATATATTAATTGCATTATAAAAAGAATGTTATATTCTCATCCAAACTTATCTTAAAATGAATGTGATATTTTTTTATACATTTTACTTTCCATCCAAACTAACAATAAAAATATATTTAATCAACATTTTACACACCCAATTTCTCGATCCAAAATGTCTTTGTGGCACAACTTATAATTAAATACAAACAATTAAAGAAATTACCACAAATAAAATTTTGTTTAGATAAATTCAATAAAATTTAACAAAAGTGGTAAGCAAAGATATCCTGGGTATACCATAAATAAATAATATATACCTAATATAAGTCAAGAAAAAAAAAACATTTTTCTTGAGCTTACACATCCCAATAAAATCCAAATCCAAATTTAACGCCACAAACGAAAAAGAAAGAGATTCTGTGTTCAGTGTTGTTTCAGTCTCTGGCAAGAAGCTCTATCCTCAACTCTTTCTTCACTCTTCACTGCCAGTGTTACCCACCAATCATATTCTTCTTTCCTCTCTTCCCTCACTTCAACCACTGCAAATTCATGTACTCCACGGACCTTTTGGGCTTCTTCGCCGTCCACGGCGGCGATGCTACGCCGGCAGTGGCTCCCACCACCCCCAGCAACAACAAGTGCTTCAAGATTGCAGCTTTCACCAGACCAACTTCCCATAACCGCGTGAATTTGAAGTCAGACAAGGCTTTGACGCCTTGTTGCTACAGCGCTGACTCAAACACTGACGTTTTCTCTGTGACGTCGTCGAACAAGTCCGACGTGGACTACCTTGGGGAGAGCACCAAAGGTGATTTGAACGTCAAGTCGGAGCATCTTGAGGCTTTCGGTAATACTTGAAACTTTTCCAAGATTCTCATGTTTGGTCTTCACTTGCATTTGTCTGTCTTGCTTGTGTTTTGGACTGCTGGTTGTTACTTGATAGCACCATTGATCAAGATCAAGATCAAGTGTTGCTTCTGAATGTGAAAGTTTCTTTATATCATAGAATAGGACATTGGATCATATAGTTGTTTCAATGTTCTGAACAACAGATATCAGCTTAGGCCGATTTCATTCGCTTCCAGTACATCTTTTTTTGTTACCACTAAATTTAATTTGTAATATTTTTTCGTATTAGATTCTTTACCTCATACATAAGCTAATTTTAGCTTATAGATAAAATGAATTTATTTTCCCTTCTTATTTTTTCTCTCCTAGAAGTTTCTATGAATAAGTTTTCTTCAAACATATCTTTACTCTTATTTAATTGAGTGTGGTTTTGTAAATTTGTGCTAAACAAGGCAAATGTTGGTCCCCTTGCTTGTAGGAATTGATGGTCATGGTGCTTTAGAAGGTCCAATTGAGGAAGTGGCCAGATCAGAAGCAAGACAAGCAGAGGATTTGCTAAAAGATTTGGGCATTCCGGTGGTGCAGTTGGCCTACTCCTTTTGCTTGCTTGTGTTTGTTTTTTCAATTTTCAGTCTACTTCCCTGTGTCCTATGCAATATCTGGTGGTATCTGTATCCCCTAATGTGCTCTTCTGCTGTGTGCATATTTGTATCATTATCAAATTCTCTTTTCAACTCAGGCATGGATGGATAATGGACATTAAACATGCTACAAATTGTGTTTTTCGTGAGCTGTATGCTTAATATTTAGACGTCTCACATGACAAGTTGCAAAATATCCTCCTTTTAGTTTTACATTGTTATTCAACCATCATGAGCTGACCACTTTTACAAATTGCCTAGGCCTCTCATATTTTAGATATCTATATACGTATACAATGAATATGAGGTGTTTGTGTGGGTTTCATTAAAGTTTTGAAAGGACGATACTTGATATAATTTACTTATATCTTCATTTAATTATTTTTGTTTCTCCATAGATGTTCCCGGAAGATAAATTTCTACTTTTTATTTTGGAGTGTCACCCTAGAATGTGGATGTTTTATATCATTATTATCAACCTTTTCCACAACCACCTATTACTTCTTCAATCACTTGTTATTTTTTTCATTTAATTATTGTTTCTGACTGGCACTCGTATTTTGCCTTTTTTCTATTTTTGCTCTCTCACTCTTTTCCTGCTTGGATTTGACTGAGAAGTGGATTCATGTTCTGTAAAAAAATATCATTTGTTTGTGTTCATGTGTAGAGCCCTTCTTCATCCAGAGAGTCGCCTCGCGGAATATTCTGCAGCCGTACATTGAATCTGCGGTCCATCAGTGCCATTGGATATGACATGGACTATACCTTGATTCATTATAACGTGGTGGTACACTTCTGTTCCATGTTCCAAGTAGTCTGTATGAACAATAATAATCCTAATAACTAAATATGCAGATATAACTTCCTTTGTTCAATTTTTGATTGTGCTGTATGTCAGATTTATAAACAAAAAAATTCTGTTGTACATTCGTAATTTTAGCATAAGGTAATCATCAAATGAGTCAAGACCTCAATACTATTTTATAGTACTAATTCATTCTATTAGTTCTGATGTTTACCACATTGGTAAAGTACAAAGTATTTTGCCCCTACTCTGCTTGATGGTTTTATTTTTGTATGTTAAAAACATTAGCATGGTGTTTCAAAATAAGAGAAGTACAAAATAGTTTATGTATTGTGTGGTGTTTCCTGGAACTGTAGGTTTGTTTCTGTTTAGGTAATGAACTTTTCTACGTATTCTCCTACAGGCTTGGGAAGGCAGGGCTTATGACTACTGTATGGAAAACCTTAGGAACATGGGTTTCCCTGTTGATGGACTTGCCTTTGATCCTGACCTGGTAATATGTTCTCTCTGGCAAGCTAAAGGCATATGGAAATCCATATTCTCTCCTTTTTGTTTAACTGATCTTTGCATTCTGTTATAAATTGTTCAGGTTATTAGAGGCCTTGTCATAGACAAAGAGAAAGGAAATTTGGTTAAAGCTGATCGATTTGGTTACATAAAAAGAGCCATGCATGGCACCAAAATGTTATCTACTCGAGCTGTGAGGTAAGTGTCATTGTATTTTCATTCCTGATAATGGAAACTTATCAAAACATACACCATTTTAGGATGACAGAAATCCCTCTTCCAACAATACCGATTTGATCATTTTAGGTTTGCACATGAATCATCATCAACTATTCATTGGTTGGCTGTGTTGCTACACAGCCTTCAAATTAATATATGTTATGTATACATTATTAACAATCATGCATGCATGTTCATACACATTAATAGTTTAGTAGATGTCATTTATCAAAAATTGGAGAGTGCTACTTAACTTTATATGCAATGGAAGTGAGATGTATGGGAGAGAACTGGTGGACCTGCGAAAGGAGAGTCGATGGGAGTTTCTCAATACACTGTTTTCTGTGTCTGAAGCTGTGGCCTACATGCAGGTATGTTGTTATTGCTGGTGTAAACCTCAAAACTTTCGGTGGTGGAGATATATTCTGATATAATGTTATCTTGGCTTATGTGTCTTCTTTTTATCTCTCAAATGGGTCATGGGTTTTGTTGCTCTCTTAAAGTTGAACAATGTTAGCGATGTCTTTTGAACCCTTGTCCATTCCCCCTTGTTAACTCTTTTAGAGGCCAACTAGGTAGTCCAAACTTCAAGAAGGTATCAGGGTCCAAATGGGATTGCTGAAATATGAAGATGTGAAATTAAAATATAAGGCAGCTCCTGTAAGCCGTAATTCTTGACAATAATATGACTAATCATAGTACCTACCTAATTTATAAGGGTGTTAGTTTTTTATTTAATGTACTACTTTTTTTTAAGGTAAGGCTTCATTAATGATGTACTATTTCTTTCAGATGGTTGACAGATTGGATGATGGGACTATACCATCAGATCTTGGCCCTCTCGATTATAAAGGACTATATAAGGTAATATGGTTAGGGCAAATGTTTCGGAACCATAAATGATATATTGATTATTTAAGTTCTTTTCTTTACCATTGCCACAACTTTCAGGCTGTTGGAAAAGCTCTTTTCTGGGCACATGTAGAAGGTCGCCTTAAGGTAAACACAGTCAAGCTGTTGTATTGGCCACTCTGAAGTTATAGTGTTGTGCTTCATTCACAACAAATGACATGAAATTTATGCAGAGCGAGATCATGTCTAAGCCTGAACTTTTTGTAGAGCCTGATCCAGAATTACCTTTGGCGCTTTTGGATCAGAAGGAGGTATTACTTCTAATGTGTTATATTTTGCATAACATATGTTGCCCTTCTACTTCTTACCAGTTGGCTACTTGAAACAGGCTGGTAAAAAACTTCTGCTAATTACCAACTCAGATTATCATTACACAGACAAAATGATGCGTCATTCTTTTAATAGATTCCTTCCCAATGATCTGGGTTGGCGAGATCTATTTGACATTGTAAGTTCGTGTACATTATTTCTTACTTTATTCTTGAATGAAATTTACAAAAAGTTCTTGACACTGGAGGAATGAAATATCTATCTCCTCATCATTACTTTGCCCTAAACTAACAGCCTTATCTTATTATGAAATAAATTTGCATAAATGGGTATGATTTTGTTCATGGATAGGTAATTGTCTCAGCAAGAAAACCAGAGTTCTTCCAAACATCACACCCCATGTATGAAGTGGTCACAGGCGACGGTCTTATGAGGCCATGCCTCAAGGCTCAAACTGGTAATTAGTAGTTTATATGATCCTTATTTTGTGGCTCATTTGCTTTGTCACTGTGTATGAAGTTTGAGATTCATATTTTCTAAGAGAATGTCATCGTTCTAATTTTTTTATTTCATAGGTCAATATATAAATGAAGACTGTCGTTTTGAATACTGCTCCCGAATTTATTGAACTAAAATGACAGTATAAGGACAATGCTGTTCCCAGATTTCGCAATTAGAAATATGTTATTTTGAATACACTTCAGACTTCCAAACATGGAATGCGAGCCATACAAATTTATTGAACTAAAAAGACAATACTGTTCCCAGATTTATTGACCCAAAAAGACAATAGGGTTTCAAAATGAGAAATACATTATTTCCAAAATTGGAATTCGAGTAATACAAGTCGAGACAAGTGAACTTTTTAACAAAACCAAAAGGGTTATATATTTTTATTTATTTCCGCATTCCTTTCTCGACGAATAAATCTGTTACTGATAGTTTTTGGATCTGCTGTATAAAAGTGCAAAAGGCTTCAAATGAGAAATACATTATTTTGAAGTACATTTTTGAACCTCTAAAAATGGAATGCATCTGTTCCTGAAATACGTTTTTATTCATTTAACAGAACCAAAAATATTAGATGTTTGGAGGCATTCCTTTCTCGAATATATCTGTTACTGTTAGCTTTTGGATTTGCTACTACCTCCTTTACAGAAATGGGAATGGAGAATAAGTCGTAGATTGTAGACAATACAAAGAAATAAACACTGACATTTTTTTGATGCATTAATATTTATCGACCATTTAGTTCTGGATATTTTAGATTTGATGACATTCGGAAAGAGTGATTGTATAATATATAACTAGAATTCAAAATTGCTGGCATTTTTTTCCAAAATTTATTTTAATACTACTCATCGAATCATCATGTTGTTTTTCACTGAGGATAATTGAGCTGCTCATGCTACTACTGATGATCATGGTACTCCATCTTCTGCAGGTGGTTTGTATTCAGGGGGGAGTGCGCAAATGGTTGAAAATTCTCTAGGTGTTCATGGAGATGAGATATTGTATGTTGGCGACCATATTTACACTGATGTCAGTCAATCCAAAGTCCATTTGCGGTGGCGAACAGCATTGATTTGTCGAGAACTGGAAGAAGAGGTTAGTAAGACCAGCTTATGCTTGTTTAATTTCTGACTAAAAAACTCCCGAATTTCAATTTTTTTCTCGAAATAAGCAAATAGTATGATTGCTTGTTGACTCAAAGCTAAAATGCATTTAATGGCTTTCAGTAATACATTGTATTGAACTGTATGTGTTTATAAAGCAAATATAATGCCATGACTAGATACAACTAAGAAATATCCTTGTGCTTTGTAAATGTTGAAACTTGCAGTACAATGCCTTGATTGGTAGCCGGAGTTATAGAGAATCATTGGTGGAGCTTATAAATCAAAAGGAGGTTGTAGGGGATCTCTTTAACCAACTTCGGCTGGCTCTGCAGAGGCGAAATAGAGACCGTCCTGCTCAGGTAAGTTTTGATCATATAATCCTGATATTTTCTATGCTTTGTTTGCTGTAATGGAAATACCTCTTGCCATTGTTGGTGATACGAAAAGCATCAGGCACTTAGGATTTTTCTTTTGCATTCGTGTGATAATACACCCCTGGTCAATCTTTGGCTGCTATTAGTTTGTTGCCTATAGTCTTATTCTAAAGATAATCATTCAACGCTGTTCCCACATATCTCAGTTATTAATGCTAGTTATTTTGTTATAAACTTTGACATTATTAGCCTAATTATTAACCTTCCTTTCATATATTGAAGCTTTTTGTTAATGCTTCAACTGTGACTCTTGTGCCTAAAAATCTCAAAAAAATCTCAGAAAACTTACATTGAGCATACCTTTTTATTATTATTTTATGAAGTTACCCAGATCAGGCTACATATACTGTTGGCCTGTTGCTTCAGTACTGATTGTAATATTTTCTATCTTCTTAAAAGACCCTTGCAGCAACTAACATGAATGATGAAGACCTCACCGATAGCATGCAAAAGCTACTTATTGTTATGCAAAGACTGGATAAGAAAATTGCTCCAATGCTGGAGGCTGACGGGGAGCTCTTCAATTCAAGGTAAGCTTAGAGGATAGAACTTTTTATTCAGAAGGTCTCTAATTGTATTCGGTCTGTACTTGATATTATTAGAAAGACCAAAGATCCTCTGTTACGATAGCAAACTTTCAACCCCCTTCCCCTCTGGTTACTTCTCTTTCTGTGGCATCCACGGTGAATAAGAAACTGCTCTTGTTACAGTGAACATGAACATACTATTGACCATTACAATATCCTGGTTTTTGCGCTTTTTAAAAGTTGCAAGGAAGTTGGGATATCTTTTTTTTCTCCTTTGCTATATGGGTTAGGGGAGAGTATTCTTTACATAACAATTTGGATGCTGCTTGTCTTGCTTTTTGGTTTTTTTACCATTTGCATTTGTTATTAACTTGGTGTATATATCTGCATTAGGTGGGGTTTTCTATCTCGTGCTGGACTGTGGGATAAAAGCCACTTGATGAGACAAATTGAGAAGTATGTGCTTGCTTTTTGATGCCCCGGATCTCTATTTCATCTTATTTCTCTTTTGATGTTGAACTTTTTAAATTTATGACAGATATGCCGACATATACACATCTAGGGTGTCAAACTTTCTGCATTATACGCCCTTCATGTATTTCCGCTCTCAGGAACAGGTATTGTGATTACTATTTTTTCATCATTTATTGAATTCTTTGGACTTAAACTGACCTAGTTATGTTTGTCTGTGTTCCACAGAACCTTGCGCATGACTCGTACACATACTATTGTTCACAACTTAATAATGAGCATTCTTCCTAGGGAAAGCGGAGGGTAATTAGAAGGAATAAGAGACTGCTGTTGACACTATGAGCAGATGTTCATTGTGATGGTATTTGTTGCTGTGATGATGTTCACGAAGGACATCACTACAAGTAGTGTTATAGGACAACAGTGTCTCAATCAAAAAATCCTAGATTCTGTTTCCAGCTGTGGCTTGTTTTACAGTTTAAACACATTCTGACATGTTGTACAATCCATTGCTCTTGTACAATCGGTAGTTGTTAGTTATGAATAACTAACCATTTATAGTTATCCGTTACTTATTTGTGTTATTCGAATATAGGTAGATATATTTTTAACTATATTTAATTGTGAACATAGTCTTAGTCTAGGCTCACTCACACTCAATTCATTCATAGTAGACAATTAATTAAAAAAATTAAACAGTTTATTTTTATATATTATTTATTTTCAAATATAACTTTTTATATTTATAATAAATTTTATTTTAGTTTATTTTTTTAATTGCAATTTAATTTTTAAAAAGTTATTTTTTATGTGATTTGATTTTAATTTTAGAGAATCACTTGTCTTGCTATCATCGTTGCCGCAAATCTAATATTGTCGCTACCTCCACTGGCAACACGTATCTTTGTTAACGTCATTAGATTGTCATAACCATTAAATTAATTTTAATAAGATGACAAAAATGTTAAATAAAATTGGGAAAAAAACTAATTTCCAAAATTTGTTTTCAATTTTAAAAGATTTTAAACTTACAATTGCAAAATTAATTGATTTAATGAGATAAATGAAAATGAGCTGTGGTTGCAATGCCAAGAGATCAAATTGATTTATTATGGACTATGTTCTTTGTTTTTGTAATATATGTAGTAATGGACTAAGGATTTAATCTTTAACTCTAAAATATATGGAGTAAATACCGGTGGCTGCACTGAACTACATGTTTGAATTAAACAAAGACTGTACTTCAATCAAATTACATCTTTTAAATATCCTTAAAATCTGAATGTAAAAAACTCAGTCCTAAGGTCATTATTATTACCAAAAAACCTTAGACTGTTAGCTTTATTGCCTATCACAAAAAGAATGGAACCTTGCATTTCCTTATGGTATGATACCTGCCAAAACTGTTTGCAGGACACCCTGGTGGAGGCAATAGGTGACTTTCATTGTAGTTGATAGAAACAAGACAGAGGCCATGAGGAGGGGCAGACAATGAGTATTTTGCAAGCTCTTCGCGATCTCGACTTTCCAAAATATGTGCAACAATGTTAGGAGGGATAGCTTCCCTACCAATTTGAAGCAACAAAGCCACCTGGAAAAGCAAACAGAAATATTCATTGCAAAAGTGGAACAACTACTAAGTGATTTTGAAATTGCTGACTAATCTTCTACATTAATCAGGAACAAGACTATTTACCATGTTTCGGACTTGTCTATACAAGAAACCTGTGCCTTCAACCTCAAGTTGCAAAAGAGCTCCCTAATCAAGGATATTGAAGTAATCAGTCTCTTCAAGCTTTAAAGTCTTCACAGAAAATAAAGAAAAAGGTACAGAGAGGGTAATAGACTGCAAAATACTTCAGTGGTAGAACTAGTAACGTACCATTTCTTTCAAATCAAATCGGAATATATGCTTCACTGGATCCGGCACCCGATCATTGTGGGATGAATTGGCAAAGGCCGAGAAATCATGCTTCCCAACAAAATATTTTGTAGCTTCTTTCATAACAGCGCTATTGAGTTTATATATACTATGGTAAGCAAAATGCCGCTGGAAGGGATCCATGATGCTATCATTGTATATCTTGTAATGGTAAATCTTACTTTTGACAGAAAATCGAGCATGGAATTCAGCTGATGCAGGGCTGATCTCTCTAACTCGGATGTCAGAAGGAAGAAGGCCATTCAGAGCTGCATGAATGTCTTCTAAATTGTCATAGTTAAAAGGTGTAAAAAAATGAGCAACCTGCAGTAGAAAGTTCTTCCAAGTCATAAATTTACGATGCTTGTTACTTGAAAGTTGAAGCCACACAAAAGAAACAAAACCAGACCTGACCCCAAGCATGGACTCCTGCATCAGTCCTGCTCGCACCAACCAAACTGAGATCCTTCCTTTGAAGCTTTGTTGCTTGAGTTAAAGCTTTCTCCAGAGCGCATTGAACAGTAGGGGGAGACTGTTGATATTGCCAGCCTGAAATATGATCATCATTCAAGGGTTAAAGGAAAGAACTCAATTATTAAACTATATATTTACTTATTAATACTGGAAAAGTGCACCTTTCTATATGGCCTTAAGACAAAAGGTTGTTATCCTCTGGAAGTTCAAGAAACCCCCCCATTTCAGTCCTTAAAATTGTAAATATCTGTCACTTTCATCATTAGCCAAGCATCATTAACTATAGTATTTTCTTTCGGGTGTAAAATGACATTGGAAAAGTAAGATGCTTACTCCTTAAAGTGCATTTATAAATTTCTGACCCCATGACTATAATCATAATGCCAGATACAATGAGATCACCCTAAAACGATAAATACAATGTTTAAAATTCTTCAAAGCAACTGAAAACTGAATGTATGCAACTATGCAAACATCTTAATAAACAAAGCAGTTTCATTGAAACTTTGTGTGTACAAAAACAATAGAATGAGAAGATAAATTAAACAAGCACTCATGGAATTCAGAAACAAATATAAGTGCCAAGTGAAGCAACAAGACCCGGATAATAAAGATAACGACCCAAGTGAAAATGTTTGAGAAAGTTGAAGGCTTTATAGATGAAATGGAATGGGCAGAGTGCGAAAATGAAAAGAGAAGGAAACCTGAGTATCGGGTTCCTTCGTAAGCCAAAACCAGGCGCCACTTATACCCATCTTCAATGGGCTTCACCCCTTGTTCCAGTTCCACAGAAGCAGTGGAATTCACCTAAAATCCACAAAAAGAATAGAAAAAGAATGTTATGATGACACAAAAGGGAAGAAGATGTGGAAAGGGAAAGAGGGAAGAGAAAATAGTGTTACCAAAGGGAGGAAAGTTGGAGATGAAGATGGAGCAAGCAGTGCTCCTATTGCATAACTCATTTCACAAAATCAACTCCCTTTTCTTCTTTATCCATTTTAATTTTTGTGAATACCAACTTTTAAAACAATCAATGTCTTTGAAAGTTAAAGGAACATACACCCAATCTGCTCAACTTTTAAGTAATTTATTTAAATAATAAAATTGATAATAAAATGTTTACATGCTTAGAAAATAATCATAAAAAAGAATCGTCCTTATTAATAGTTATTTAAATAATAAAATTAATAAATAAATTATATTAACAAAAATAAAATTTGTAACAAATTATGTATACTAAAATTCCTTACAAAATACTCATTAACACAGAAGGAATCATTTTTATTAATAGTTATTTAAATAAGAAAATAAGTTATATAGATAAAAGTAAAATTTGTAATAAACTGTGTAGATAACAAGCGTTACATAATAATCTTTGCTAATAATTATAGTTATTTAAATAATAAAATTAATCAAATACAATATATTTATAAGAGTCAAATTAATAATAAAATATATACCCAGGCGTCTTAAAACAGTTATAAAGACTTCATTAATAAATAAAAATTAGAAAGGTATATTTTTTAGAAAGATAGATATTTTGACAAATACTTGTAGTTGAATACTAATTAAAAAATTAAGAAATAACTCTTTTATTGTGAGAAAATATGTTTCTTTGTGGTTTTTAATACATTCTCGTATAATTTTCAATATACTTTTTAATTCCTTAATTAGATTAATAAAACCTAAACAACTAATATTGCACTAAGGTTATTCATCGATAATTTAATAGGCAATTGCGCAATATGAAAAATGGTAAGTTAAGAAACTTTTATCAAATGTATTCTATTTATTATTTATTGGCCAATATCAACATTATATAAGCAAACTCTATCTAGTAATAGGTTAAAATAAAAAAAATAAATAAATAAATAAAACGCATAATTAGCATACATTAGTCAAGTTAAGTATGTCTCTTTAGACTAATTGAATTAATACATTAGCAAATACCTTTAGGTTTTTTCATCTCAATCATTTTCAACCACCTGTTCAAATTATTTTCAGACAAGTTTTCCGAGCTCTTTAAGAATAATTTTGTCAATTATATAAATAAATAACAATAGTAATAAAAATTATATAAAAGATATAGTATAAGTATTAAATTTGTATTTAGTAAAAATAATACATTTAACAAACTGATGGCCTTATTTATATTTTTATAGATTATATGTCATTTACACTAAGAGGATAAAAAGCGATTGTGAAATAAATGCATATTTATATACTCCTAAAATATAAATAAATAATTTTAGATTCTAAATTTATTCAATGTCGGTGATATTAATAATAATTGACAGCTGAGTCCAAAACTTCCATCTTTCTTACTATTTTGAAAGTGTCAATGAGTTATGAGATAATCTTAAATAAAAATACATTGTTTCATTATGTCAAAAGTATTTACATCAGTTAAGATAAGATATCAGTGTAATTGTCACCAACATACAAATATTATACATTAGTTCAACAATAACGTAATATGTACAAATATTACAAAAGTTGTGAATACTCACAAATATTACATCTCTTTGACTATAGAAAAAGGTTAAAAAAAAAGTTAATGTAATATATCCTATTTGAGTAAAAAGTTAAACATTTTTGTAATTGAGATAAATTTTTTTAGATAACTCATGTAATAGGATTGTTATTTAATTAGAAATTGGGAGTATAATTTTCTGTAATAATATTTTCTCAAACATAATCATAATATAATTTTTTAGATATAAATTCATGATATATTACAAAAATATCTAAGTTTTGCAAAATATAAAAATTTTACATCATAATAGAGAATTGTTTAAATATTTTACATCATATATCCTAAAGGTATTAAAAATAGGTTTTTTATGAGTCAATGTTATAGAGAATTTCTCCTAAAATTTTCTTGAATAACTCTTACTAAATAGATTTTGTTTCTATTTGTACAACATGTACATATGAACGAAAACATGAAAAAAAGTGAGATTTTTGTAAATCTTACATATCAATTTTAATAAATTTAACATACAATATAAACATTGAGGTTTATGACTTTACCTATAACCATAAGACTCAATCTCTATGGATCCATATTTCTTTTCTGATGATCAACTATGAACATCAAACATTACTTGGAAAATGATTGGGTAGTTAATTATTTCTCATTAAAAACTTTAGTGTAATCATAATTATTTTTCTTGAAAATATTGACAATTTATCAACCAATAAAAGATATATAAACTCGTTACCTAACATTGGCGATGTTGAGCAGGTATTGAACAGTCCTAAGCTTGGCCTATGAATATCCTAATCCAGGATGTTATTTTGGACTATTCATATATTCATCTACTTGATAAATACCTAATTATAATCATCATGGTCCCTGTCTTTCATCCCGCAATGTATCAAGTTGTGACTTCCCAAGTACACTTATACATTAGCTTATGAATATCTTAGTCCAAAAACAAAGTGAAGTTTATTTTAGGAACAAATCCTTGCCCAACAAAAGACCATTCAAATTTCTTGACCTGAATAGATGCAATAATATGGTGGTTTCATGGTTAGTGTACTTTGTCTCTCTCCCTATTAAGCAAATCAACATTTGGATGGATGTTGCCCTAGATATCTAGAATGATTTGAAAACCAAATACTCTCAAGGTGACTTATCTAGAATTTATGATTTTCCACTTGAGGTAGCTTCTTTAAATCAAGGGGATTTATTTGTGATTGAGTATTTTACAAAATTAAGGATCATTTGGGACGAGTTAGATAATTTTAGGCCTATCCCTATATGCACATACTCTGATACCATAATACGATTAACTGACACAAGCAGATAAACCCTAAGAGGGCGTCGCAAGAGTGCAAAGGAAAAGTAATCGGCAAAGTTAAGAATCAAGAGTTAAGGCAAGAAATCTTAATCGAGGATAAGAGAGAGAACAATGAAAGGTAAAAAGAGAAAGAAAAAGGCAAAAAGTGAGAAAACTGAATTCATAAAATGAATTTTTTTTTAAAAAAAAAGCAAAACAAATGTGTAGTTAAAAGGAACAAAGTAAAACAAAATTACAAAATTCAATATAAGGCCAAATAAGAAATTAAAGAAGGATTTTATCATGACCATGCATGAATAATTTCTTTAATTAAGTTTATGCTCAATGACTCATACTTGGTAAAAAAAACTAAAATACAAAATATTTTTTTTTCGCAATAGCATATATAAAACCTCTAATATGATCATTGAAGTGTATATCAAGATGTTGAGATTAAGATAAAGTTTGAAGCTTTCCAAATATGAACTGAAGATGAATAAAAATACAATCAACCAAAATTTCATGAAATATACATAATATTATTAAAATATACATACTAATCAACTAGAAAAAAATTATTTAATTTTCTAAACCGTCTAAATAAACAATTCAAGATTTAATATAATTAATTTCATTATTGTTTCATTTTATTTTTAAATAAAAGAAAATAAAACCAAATGAAATTAAGTTAATAATCAATCTTCACATCAAATTTTAAAAGAACAACTAATATCTACTAAATACAATATGTCACAAAACAACTAAAATATTTATTTATCCATTTGCATTAAAAAGAAAATTGAGCTCTAATTTTGTTTACAAGTTTTATAATATAATCATGGAAGAAAATATTTATACTATGAAGTAATAATTAAATAACCAACTATCCTTCAAAGTTATAGTTTTCCAAAAACTATTAATCTAAAATTAGAATTAGCCATTCAAATAGAGTTTGGCCCAAAAGCCCCATTATAAAAGTCAAAAAATACTATTAACAAATGAATGAATTCGAAATATATTTCTCATATTTTATAAAGAATATAAAATTGTTTTGCGAATATTTAAATTAAAAACAAACAAATGTAAAATACTAGTATTGATATTTTGTGGAATTATTTACCTTTTTCACGCTTGTTATTATTTGTAATGCTATATGAAAGGTGATTATTGGAGTTTTTATAATTAATAAGAGTTCAAAAGGATTTTTCTCACCTCTTGCAAATTAGATGATAAAAAACATTTAAAATTAACAAAAAAATGTCTTACTCTAATTCGTCCTGAGTCGTATTCTTTTGGGAAAAAATGGAGAATGACATTGTTGGTTGCAAGATGGAAAACTCTATATTGCTCGTATAGAAAAAAAAAAAAAAAACCCTTGAATCTAATGACATTGTTATTTAATCTTATTGTATTACATTATTTTTAAAACTTTTTGGACTTTTTATTTTAATATAAGAATTTTATAAGACTAATGATTTAATAACAAAATTATTTATACTTTAATTTTTCAAAATTATTATTTTTAGATTCATAATTCTTTAAATATCTTTATAGTTTCTTGCATGAGTGTAAGATTAAGATTTTCTAAGAACACTTAGAATATCATTAGATGATAAATACACTATACCTCAGTATCACTCCAGATCATATTGTGATAGAACTTGTTGAAGTGGTTTCAACCTTCTTGTTTTTATCATGTAATTAGAGTGTTGAATAAGATATGTTTGAGTTTTTTACCAAATTTATTGATAAAACTATTGATATCAGTTATTGATATCAGTTTCTTTGTTTTTTTTTTTATAACTCGTTTGAGTCTACTAAATCATTTTTTCTATAAAAAATATACATTGACAACCTTATTCCAATATACAATCCTCTTTCTTTATTTAAAATTTTAATTCTTTAAGAAATAATAAAAATACTATTTTTTAATATCATCAATTAAGTGAAATAAGTTATTCATATATTATTCCTCTTTTTAAAAATGATACATTCACAACCTAACTTTTTTTAGAATTAAAATAAATAGTGATAACAATCGCAGGACGATTTTAAATTTTAGTGATGTCATTATTAAAAAAATCATGATGAAAAGAGAATATTTATATTATACAAGTCAGATTTTAAATCCGAAAACAAAGGCAGTATTTAAAACAACTAATGCATAAAGTTTTTTTTTAATATTTTCTTATCAACATTGATAGTTTTAAGATATTTAGTTGACGACAGCAAAAAGTGTTTTTAATTTATTAACAACGGAAACACACTCCCGCTTTCTGAGTATTCTATTTTTAAATTTAAATTAATTTATATATACATAATTTTAAAATAATACTTTAAAAACTAAAAAAATGTTTACAACAATCATTTTAAACAGAGAAAATAGACCGTGGTATTTGAGAGGAGAGATTATGCTATTAAATATTTTTATTAAATAAAAAAGTTTTTTTATTTGTTAAAAGATAAAAATATTTCTTTATTAAAGGAAAATTGTAAAACTTCCTATATAACTCTAGCAGTTTTCATAAATTCACTTATCAATATACAGAGACACTTAACTCTACTCTTGGAATACTAGTACGTTGATTTATATTGTGAAATCCACAATGACGTGCACAATATATTAGTACTAAATCATCTTATATGAGAGGGTTAATTCAAATAACAAGTCAAACTAAATATCTTTCACACCACATACACATTCATATAAACCTTCTTCAACTCTCACCACCTCATAATCTTCATCTATATGATTCTAATATACCAATAGAGTCATGATACAACATTCTAGACGAAACCCTAATCAATGCACATCCTAACACTCTCAACACAATATTTCTTTTCTTGCAAATATCATGTCTTGTTGGAGATCCCACATCGACTAGAGATTAGGACATTTCATTGTATATAAGTGGGTGCAAACCTCACCCCATGAATCGGTTTTATGGAGTTGAGTTAGGTTTAAAGTTCACTTTGTAATATGTCTCAATGACATTTTCATAACTCTCACATCATACATAAGTACACAATTCAATCACAAAAGTTTAGATTTTCACTTGAGTGAGAATCCCCTTACTTGAGTAAAAATAGACTCGAGAGCAAGCCAAATTTTTACTCCATTTTTGCTTGAGCAAGAATGATGTGAGTTGATTTTAAAATTGCACATTTTTAGAGGGTTTTATTTGGATTATATATTTTTATTATCAAGATATGGTGAAACTCAATGAAGATTGCTGCTGGACAAAGGGAAAGAGTAGATTAAATTGAAAAGAAGATAAATGAATAATAACGAAAGAAAGTGGGCAAATTAATGAAAGGAAAAGAGAAGGGATGAAGATGCTTATGGAATGGAAAGAACGTTGAGATAATTGTGAAGAGATCTTAGGTGTATGGGACGGAGGGACGACGGAGGTGGGAGAGGGACGGAGGGTCGACGGAGGTGGGAGAGGGATGATTACCGGAAAAGGGAGAAGGCCATAAGTTTTCACTGGCTAAGAACCTTTCAACTTTCTTCTTCTCTAATTTCCCTGACAGTCACGAGGAATTTGAGATGTTTAGGATTTTCCAAAAGTGGGCTAGAGTAAGAGAAGTCTTTATATCCAGGCGCCTAAATAGATGGGGTAAAAGATTCGATTTTGTGAAATTCTACCAAGTTCCAGATGAGAGGAGGTTGGAGAAGCAGCTGGACCAAATCTTTATTGGTAACTTAAAGTTGTATGTAAACCTCCCAAAGTATAGGAGAGCAGAGGTAATACAAAAGGACGAGAAGCTAACTTCTTCTAGCAAAGACCAAATGCGGGCTAACAATGCTACTGGTAGGAAGAAAGAGAAAGAGGTGTGGCTGGAAAAAACAAGGTTCTTAGGTCGAAGGAGTAATAACTTGAAGCATTCTTATGTTGAGGTGATCCGCAAAACACCACAAGGTCTTTGGAAAGGCCCTATCATAGAAACCATATCAAATGCTCCGGAATGGCTGTCCTATAGTGTTGTTGGGTGGATGTCATTCGGTTTTACTTTTGCTCTGTGTGTGAAGAGTTTATCAAAGGAGGAATGAGCAGGATCAAGCTAAGGTATATGGGAGACAATCTAGTTCTCTTGACGCCTAAAAATGGAGAAAGAATGGAAGACTATCTAGTTTGCAGATGATACTCTGTTTTTGTGTGAAGACTCGTTCAATAATATTTTTGCTATAAAGGCTATCCTACGATGCTATGAGATTGTGTCAGGTCTGAAAGTTAATTTTCATAAGTCGAAGGTGGCTGGTGTTAAAATTAACGAGTATGCCTTAACCACTTATGCGAAGACGCTTAATTGCAATACTATGCGGCTACCATTCCAATACCTGGGGATAGAAGTGGGTGGAAATCCGAGAAAGAAACAGTTCTGGGAACCGGTCGTAAAGAAAATAGAAGCTAGACTAACCGCTTGGAAAGGCAGATTGTTATCTATGGCAGGACGGATATGCCTACTTAAATCGGTCTTCACTTCTATTCCTTTGTTCTACTTATCCATCTTCAGAGCTCCAACAGCAGTGTGCAATAAAATCAATAGTATTCAAAGGAGATTCCTATGGGCATGGGGAAAAGAAAACAAAGTGATTGTTTGGGTAAGTTTGGAGAACGTTTGCAAGCCATGTGAGGAAGGTGGGTTGGGGGTCAAAGAGACTAGGAATTTTAATTCTGCTCTATTGGCCAAGTGGAAATGGCGGTTGTTGAGTGAGGCGGGAGGGAAATGGAAAGAAATTCTTATATCCATCTATGGATCAGAAACGGGTAGAAGTCATGTAGGGTTGAAATACCAGTCGTGGTGGTGGAGGGATCTAGCTAAAGTGTGTGGGGAAGGGGACCAAGAAGAAGGATGGTTCCGTAAAGACATAGGGTGGAAAGTTGGTTATGGGAGCAGAGTTAAGCTATGGGAATATGTGTGGTTACAAAGTAGTAGTCTAAAATCAATGTTCTCTAGACTATACTCCTTGTCACTCGATCAAGGAAAGACGGTGGGAGAGGTAGGAACATGGGAGGAAGGAAGGTGGCGGTTTCAGCCTAATTGGAGAAGGGAGAGGTTTGAATGGGAGTCAAAAATGGAGAAAGAACTGTTTTCAACTCTGGATACAGGCAATATGTGTCAGGAAATCCAGGATCGCCTGGTCTGGAGGGAGGATCCAAAAGGGGCATTCTCGGTTAAGTCTGCCTACCAAATCCTGACAAAACGAATAACCATTGGTTCTTTGGATAGCGCCTATGGTGTTCTATGGCAAGCGAAAGCTATGCCTAAAGCGCTTATCACTGCTTGGAGAGTCCTACTTGATAGACTCTCAACCAATGCTAATCTTATTAGGAGAGGAGTTCTTGTGGACTCACAAGAAACATCTCAACATCTCTTCATAGATTGCGCGGTTGCACAACGAGTATGGTCTGGTTGTTACCACTGGGTCGGCATTGTGGGGGTTCAGAGTATGGAAATCAGGAATCACTTGGAGAACTTCTACCTAATTCATCTATCCAGTAAGCAAAACCAGGTGTGACGAGGAGTATGGGTGGTAATTATTAGGAGTATTTGGGAGCAGCGAAATCAGGTTGTATTCAAGGGAGGGGTTCCAGATCCAAAAGAAATTCTTCAAAATGCTCAGTTGCTATCTTGGTTGTGGTTAAAATACAAGGCAATTGGATTCATATATACGTTTTCATATTGGATCCTGAACCCCAATAAGTGCATCCTCGTAGTTCTTTGACAGTGTACTAGTATATAAATTGAGATGGTGATGGCATATCCACTTAGGCGGAAGTTGTACTTGTACAATGGCACAAGAGTAACTGGCTTTGCATCATTGTTTAAGTTATGCATATCAGAGGCAAATGTAGGATGGCAGATATAGTTGGTGATGAGGCGGGGGCATAAGAACTATGGTGGCAGTTTTGGTGTAGCTGCAGAAGTGGGGTTGGTCTAAGTAGAACTCCGGTTAAATCGTGTGCAGATCTGGCAGGGCGCGTTACTAATCATTTGCTCTTTTTGGTGGTCTATCTTTTGCTAAAAGTGTAATTCAACAAGTCTTTTTTGGGGGTGTTTGGTACATAAGACATGTAGCCCAGCTTTGCCCATAAAGAAACCAAAACGCTGAGAAGAAAGACTCTACATACCAGCAGCCAGAAGCAACAATTGTTAGCTAACCTTATTTGTAGTTTTTTGCAGGTACATCTTTAACCAAATGTGCAAGGAAGTAGAACGCTAAATGATGTTGTAATAGCTCCTTATCTCAATTGCCAAGGTTCCGTTAGCAGCCTGATCTGGGGTTTCTGGTGTTGTTGAGGCAGTGGCTTAGTTTCTGGTTTTTGGCTGACCGTAGCAGGATCTATAATATTGGAAATGGTTCTATGTTGCTAATATTGTGAGCTGCGAAGGCTGCAAAGGTCTAGGAGGTGGGAGGTAATTATACTGAGCATGCAGGAAGATGCTGTGTTAGAACGGATGAAGAAGGGGTCATATGGTTAATTTATGATGTTGGGCACAACCATATAGGGGGTTGCGATTATTTCTCTACCTTTTATACACGGTTTGCTCTATACATGACCTATGCAGGTTTCTCCTAGGACCTTAGCCATGTCAGTATGAGGCCCAACAACAAACTTGGCTCTTGAGGGGAATTATTAGTACAAGAATGGTTCGTTACTGAACTTCTAAGCTGATACAAGCTGGTCGGGGGTATCCAATCTGTTGCAGGTTTAAATATCCAAATATAGAACTAAAAGCAGGGACGAAGGTTGATTTGCTGGTTTTAGTTGGATGTTTATCAGCCAATGAGCCTTGTAAGTGCTGACATGCTGAAATGGAAGGGAATTATTATATGATGTGGTGTCGCTTTATGAGTTAGCATTTGGTTGCTGTTACAAGCATTAAGACCCTTTACATGTGCCTCTAATCTGAGGCCCAGTGTAAGCTAGGACTTGTAACTTAACTTGTATGTGGGTTTAGTTTAAATAAGCAAAGCTGTTAGGATTGGTCTTATTGTGTAAATTTTCTGATCGTTGAACTCTTAAGTTAGAGAATAGTTTGTAAAAGGGTTGGGACACCCCTTAAGTGTCTCTTTTTATTTTATTAATTCATTGCTGATAAAAAAAATGGAATGGAAAGAATGATAGTGAATCACGCCACTTGGGGGAGTGAGCTCCAAGATGAGTGAGAGATGAGTCGCCACTTAAACCAATCTCTACTCAGGATAAAACTTAGAGAAAAAGGAGAACACTCAAGAATTCACTCTAACAGAGTTTCTTTACTCAAAATTCAATGTGTTTTACAAGAGGGGAGACACCCTATTTATAGATATGAGTGCCTTGGGGAGCAAGAAATGAAGGAGAGGGGCGGCAATAGCAAGATGCTTCAAAATCTAGGTCTAGCCAAGGGTTGTCGCACCATGGAGAGGCTTTTAGAAGGTAGGTCAAGAGTGATGCACATGGGGCGACACATGGGAAGACTTTATAAAATCTAGGGTTTCTAGAAGCCTAAGCAAGCTTATTCTTTTTCTAATTGGGCCAATGTGAGCCCATTTGATTAAAAATTAATCTTGTCTTAAAAATACCAGAAGGAAGAACAAATAATATTCTGGCCCATGCCCCATTTTTCTTATTTTAATGATCTTCTTATGGATGGTGGGGCTCTGTGCTATTGACCTAGCCTCGAATAATCCTGAGATGATTGACCTAACCTCGAATAGTCCTTTGTATTATTGGTCATCTTCTTGTAAAGTTGGGTCATATCAAAGAATCTCATTGCTTGAGCAAAAATGAATCCGAGAGAAAAATAATTTTACTATCATATTCTAGCTTGAGCGAAAATCTTTTTCACTTAGATGAAAATATAAGAAGAAATTTCTTAAAACTGATTACTTTTCAAGCTTTCACCCAAAAATCAATATTCATATTTTTATTTTATGAAAACATATAGGACCAAAATGATATATGTCTCATTAAACTCCTATGTCAACATATATGTCTATACATTTATGATTCTAAACCAAATTCATTCAAATTCAAACAATCAACATTCATCCATGTTTACTCTTCAAATAATTCTTACTACAATTCAAACACATTCAAAAACTTCTTCAACGTCACCATCAATATGTACATTTCCAAATTTTCAAAGTCCATTATATTTATACTTTCACAATCAATCTCAATCAACCCATTTTAATTCACTCAACAACAAATCCTACAAAAATATTTGAAGTTTGTGACCATGTTACTTTAACATTCAAATCTTCTAACTAAGGATTCTACTGAAATAGGTGTGCTCACAAAGAACTCAAACTCCTAAAAAAATAGGGACAATTTAACCTGCACCACAATATCTTGATTAATGATCCAAACCTATCACTGGGACTCTAAAATAACAAAGACAAATCACGAAGCTATTACCACCACAAGCAAACACATACAGTAAGACAACTATTAAAACTCAAAAGTGAATCAAATAAAAAAGGAATAAAATTGAACTTAATTCTAATTGGACAATTTTGTTCTATTCACCGTCAATAGTTAGAGTCTACTGATGACCCCAGACCGTAAATCTAATGAAGGATATAGTGGTCAAAATCTTATACAGAAAATATAATTTTTTTTAAAAAATAATGATTATATTAAAATGAGTCTTGAATAACTATTTTTTTTATTTATATACATTTTTCATTCTAATAATAAAATATTAAAATACCATTTTAGTTATAAAATTTATATTTTTAAATTATTTTCTAAATCCTTATAAATAACTAATATAAACTAAACTAATTTATTGATTATTCTTTCGAAATTTATAAAAATTGAATCGCATTTATTTATAAACTATCAGTAAAAATTTAATAGCATTTAATCTTATGAGAAATTATTCAAAAAAGATTGAACTTTTGTTTGTTTGTAATGAGTTTTCGATTATTGAATCGCCAACTAATTTCATTGACGCTAATCCAACAATGATGAATTCAACATAAGAAATTTCCTATTACATGTAAAAGACTTAACTATTTAAAATGTAATAAAAATACAAATAAAATTAAATGTATAGTTTAAAAATTTAAAATAAAATTACAATTTCAACACTTTGTCTTCTAAATTATATCCACTTGTATGGGTCATAATTTATGATTTCAATAAAAAAAATTCAGTTTATGATTATTTTTAAAAGTGGCATGTTTTGAATTATAAAACAATTTTTTTAAAGAAGTTATTGTTTTAGAGAAGAAATATAAGAAACATAATTAATTTAATACAAAATAAAGTGTGAAAAAGGGACAGGTGTTGGGAGGAAAAGAAAATGTTAGTATAAAAAAGGAAAAAAGATTTGTTAGGGTAGAATGGTTGTAATAAAAAGAAGTAGAGTGGTGTTTTGTGGAAATAAAATCAGAAGGGTGAAAGTGAAGTGACATTGTCAATACGTCGTCGTAGAGTGAGACTTTAGACAATTTGGGGGTAAACACACAAAAACACACCCTTCTCTCTCCGATTGCTTCCCTCTCATCATCTCTGCAAACACCAACATCAACAATTGCACCCTCCATTCTGCATTTTAGGTTCTTATCTCTTCTTCTTCTTCTCCGTCAGAGTTTTCTTCCTTTCATCCCTTTTTTTCATTTCAATTGCATCCTTGCCACCTTTGTTCTGCTTTCTTCATATCAAAATAATATATTAGTTCACTGTTTTTTCTATTTTCTACCAATCAACTTTTTTCTCTCTCTAAATCATTGTTTTTCATTTGGGCAGTTCCTGTTATTTGTGTTAAAGAGATTAAATTTTTATCTAAACTTTCTATTGTAGACTATGTTGTGCTTGTTTAATGTGTTTCGCTTCTGAAATTTGATACCAAACGTGACCCTGGATTCTGGGCAGTGAAATTTACTTGTTGGGCCCTTGCTGTATGGAGTTCAGAATGCTAAATGCAAGAACCACTTTCTCTGTTTATTATCATCTACCCAGATATTTTGACTTTATGAGTTATGACATTGACACTTGCATTTTGTCACTGGTATAGAAATAATAATTATATGTTTGCTACTTGGCAGGCCATGACTACGAGGAAAGTTATTGCTATATGTCAATCAGGAGGTGATTTTGTGACAGATAAGGATGGATCGTTGTCATACAGTGGAGGGGATGCGTATGCAATAGACATTGATCAACAGACAAATTTAAGTGATTTTAAGTCAGAGATAGCAGAAATGTTCAACTGCAATGTAAGTACGATGATTATCAAGTACTTCCTTCCTGGGAACAAGAAAACACTTATTACAGTGTCTAAAGACAAGGATTTGCAACGCATGGTCAGTTTCATTGGGGATGTTAACACGGTTGATGTGTTTGTTATGTCAGAGGAAGGAGCTGCTCGAAATAACAATTCCAACATGCCTGGTAGTAGGTATTTTTTCACAAGTTCTGTTTGTTTATCACTCATTCTTATATAGACTTTCCTTGATACTGATAGCCATTTATCATTTATATAGTTTGTTTTGGCCCATAAATGCAGAAGTTAGGATGTTATAGAGTAGTGGATGCTGTGGCTGTGACCAAAAAAGGATGGTCATAGGATATGTTAGAATCTTATGCATTCACATGTGCAATTGAAAATCTTTTAGAACATTTGTTATTTCAGGTCAAGCAGGACAACTGTGTCGGAAGCCGTTGTTCCTGTCGTTGCTCCTATTGATGTCATTGTTGATGCTGTCCAATGCATTGATCAATTAGAGGTTGATGTAGCTAATGATGTCTCTGCACGTTCTATTTATACCGGGGGTAATGATGACAATCATCGTAAAGCTGCACAGCAGTGGGAAAATACCATCACTGGTGTGGGCCAAAGATTCAATAGTTTTAGTGAATTTCGTGAAGCATTGCATAAATACTCTATTGCTCATGGGTTTGCTTACAAATATAAGAAAAATGATAGTCATCGTGTCACTGTCAAATGTAAATGTCAAGGCTGTCCTTGGAGAATATATGCATCGAGGTTGTCTACCACTCAGTTGATTTGCATTAAGAAAATGCACTACAATCATACTTGTGAAGGATCTGCCGTTAAAGCTGGGTATCGAGCAACTAGGGGTTGGGTGGGAAGTATTATAAAAGAGAAATTGAAAGATTCACCCAATTACAAGCCAAAAGATATTGCTGATGACATAAAGCGGGAGTATGGGATTCAGTTAAACTATTCTCAAGCGTGGCGTGCAAAAGAAATTGCTAGAGAACAGCTTCAAGGCTCCTATAAAGAGGCATATACACAGTTGCCATTTTTCTGTGAGAAGATAAAAGAGACCAATCCAGGGAGTTTTGCAACATTCACAACTAAAGAGGACTCAAGTTTCCATCGTCTCTTTGTAGCATTTCATGCCTCAATATCTGGTTTTCAGCTAGGCTGTCGCCCTCTCATTTTTCTTGATAGAACTCCTTTAAACTCGAAGTACCAAGGGGAATTATTGGCTGCAACTGCTGTGGATGGAAATGATGGCATTTTTCCTGTAGCCTTTGCAGTTGTAGACACTGAGACTGAAGACAATTGGTGCTGGTTTCTGCAGGAACTGAAATTAGCAATATCGACATCTGAGCAGATCACATTTGTTGCAGATTTCCAAAATGGCCTAAAAAGTTCATTGTCTGATATATTTGAAAAATGCTACCATAGCTATTGTTTACGACACCTTGCTGAGAAATTGAACAAGGACTTAAAGGGACAATTTTCTCATGAGGCCAGACGTTTCATGATTAATGATTTTTATGCTGCTGCTTATGCCCCCAAATTGGATACTTTTGAACGTAGTATTGAGAATATTAAAGGTATTTCTCCGGAAGCCTATGACTGGGTAATCCAAAGTGAGCCAGAGCACTGGGCAAATGCATTCTTTAATGGAGCAAGGTATAATCTCCTTTCATCAAATTTTGGACAACAGTTCTACAGTTGGGTGTCAGAGGCACATGAGTTGCCGATTACTCAAATGATTGATGCATTACGAGGTAAGATGATGGAAACAATTTATACACGACGTGTAGAATCTAATCAATGGATTACAAAGTTGACACCATCCAAGGAGGAATTGCTCCAAAAGGAAACATTAGTTGCTCGTTCACTTCAAGTATTGTTCTCAGAAGGAAGCAGATTTGAGGTCCGTGGAGAATCTGTTGATACTGTTGATATTGATAATTGGGATTGCAGCTGCAAGGGGTGGCAACTTACTGGTGTCCCGTGCTGTCATGCCATTGCTGTCTTTGAATGTGTTGGTAGGAATCCTTATGATTATTGTTCAAGATACTTCACAGTTGACAATTATCAATTAACATATGCAGAATCTATTCACCCTGTGCCAAATGTTGACAGACCACCTGTCCAGGGTGAATCCACTGCTTTAGTTATGGTAACCCCTCCACCAACTAAGCGCCCTCCAGGTCGGCCAAAAATAAAGCAAGTTGAATCGATAGACATAATTAAACGTCAGCTTCAGTGTAGTAAATGCAAGGGACTTGGCCACAATAGGAAGACGTGCAAAGTTTCATAGTATCACAATTCTTAACATAGTAAGCAGCCCTCTCTCTCTCCTTGTGCAAACACTTGGGTGTCTGTGTACAACGTATGACTTCTATGTATGTATTCTTGTTACCAAGCTAGATTTTTGCATAAAGTTGTTGGGTTGGACTAATGGAGTTTTTAGACCTTTCTAACTTGTTATAATCTGTTGGGTTTGGACTTCTTTTAACACAAGTCCACTTCCACACACCTTCCAAAGCACCCAGACACTTCCAACTCAACATTTATGAGGAGGAAATAATTTCTTTTTCCCTGGAATGCTTGTCAGTGTTGGAAAACTCAAATACCACAATGATTCCTATCTAGGACAATTGTATGAGTTTTGTTGGTATTTACTTGTATGTTCTGTTTATCGTTAATTCTTTGTTATTAGTTTTGTTAATTTTTTCAGAATTTATATATCATATCAGTGTCCTTAAATGACCGTTTTAGCGGTTCTATGGTGCTGTTGCATTGCGGAATTCCTTGAATCCGTGACAGCAACTCTGTCCACTGTTGTGGCCGCAATGGGTGTCATGGTCTGAGCATACTCTTGTCATCTCCAGCAAGACTCTGGCCAATTGAACTTGACTTAATATTATGCAAATTTTAATACACTTATTTTATTTTCATATAACTTAATTTTTTTACACATGTATACTTTATATATATCATTTTTCATCAGCTACATAAGTTCTGCATGTTTTGTGACGCTATCAGCCATGTGACATTGTGCATATTTGGCTTTCCACCATTTTCCGTGATACGCGATTGTATCATATTATATAAGAAGACTATAAAAAAAAATCGATATTGTAGTTATCCCGATATCACGTATCTTGCTATAGCGTTTTTGGGACCGTCACTGCGTGAAAACATGGTTTAGAATTCATTCAAAGCATATTTTAGTTTGAGTTTATAAATCTTTCAACCTTAAATTTTCACAAAGCTGTTTAATATTTTTTTACCACATTTAAAAATCTCATGTTTTAACAAAATGTTGGTTTAATTTGATGCCTCACAAATTATTCTTACTAGCCAATTGCTGTTGAATTTATAACTTTTACACATGTTCCTAATCAGGGATAGAGATTCTATCTGTTGGGTTGACATTATGATAGCCTTTATACCTCAGCAGTTAGAGGTCTTATTCTTTAGTAATGTCATGCATACATTCTAATCTTTACATAATAGCATGTCTGATGTATATTCATACATATATATGTTTAATGCTGCTTATTTGGAATTATATGATTATTTTAACCAGTAACTGATACAAGAAGTCTGAAACATTTGTGCCACAGGGAATCTTCTTTAATCACATTGGATATCTGTGAGCTATTTCCAACAACAGTAGAGAATTGAGATTGAGATAGTAAGATACATTTTAGTGGCTGCATGGTATTTGGTTCGAATCTCCTAAATTCCTTTGCTGAGTATATAGAGATTATCAATTTGCCATATTAGTCAGTTTTTCTCTTGTTTTCTCCTGTCCAGTGTTATTTCGAGAGAACAAATTAGTTGGTCTCGAGGAGTAAATATTTTCTTGTATACTATTTAGATAGAAAACCAAGAGTTCCAGCTTAGGCTTTCTTTCCCTGTTACTATTTTCTGTTTATTTGATTTTATTTATTTAGAGGAATCTAGTTCTGGGTTGAAGGTATGCACTTAGAAGTTAACCTTGGCTTCTGTTTTTCTTATGGAGCCATCTTCATGACGGGTAGAAGACATTGTACCTGTAGAGATATATGTTGCACACAATACAAGTCTGCAAGAGTGCTTATATGAAATGTCTTTTGCAGGCCTGACTGAATGCCTTTCTCTTAATGATTTTTTAAGGTGTATTCATAAAATTTCCTTTCTCCCTTTCTCTGGGCAAATTAATCAAACTGATGTAGATTTAAGGTCAGCCCCAAATATATATCATGAGGCGGCCTTACTCAATCCAGTTCCCAAGGCCCTCGTGGTTGTAACTGATTGAGCAAAATTTGGCAGCAGAATTGGTTTAGATGGGTTGTAAACTTGTATTTCCCGTGCTTAAGTTTGTGTGCTAATGTAATTATTGACAGGAATGGATTACAAGGCAGGTAAGGTACATGTTAAATCAATTTTAATCTACACAATTATTTTATATTAAAAGACTAAAGTCTTTGTTTATATGTTTGTAATTTTTTTAAAATTGCAGAGTTTAAGGCGACAAAATAGTTTTTTGTTTTTCTATCGTCGCATCTTCATCAGCGTTGGTGTTGAAAAAAAAAGGTTTGAACAATGAGCATATTTTATGTTGCGTAGATTATATGAATGTTTGAGTATAAGGAGCTATAGTTAACATAACATGCTTCCTTTTTAATTGCTAGTATGAGCAGCCAGTGTTGCGCACAAGGACAACCACAACTTTAATAAGTAGTGTTAGCGTTCAGTGCTGCAATAGCCGTAAGCGATAGTATATGGCTGCTGTTTCTTTAAGATTTTAAATTAACTATAAGCCTAATGATTATCCTTCAAGCTTACTATCGATTAGATAGTAGGATAGTGAGTACTACAGCTACTAATTGAATTGAGTACCACAAAACCGAATTTTAATTTAAAATATGGTAAACTAGATCCATGATATGATAGGTTGGTTAAGGTATGTTTATCAATAAAAATTACACCACAATACATTTCTATGCTGTCTAATGCCTTTCGAAAGCCCCCTAAAAGGGACAACTAATACACACTGTTTGATATCTTGCTAGTAAGATACTTTATTGTTAGTAATAAACATCTTAAATTTAATATTGAAGTATTTTAACCAAGGCCTGTTACTTCTGCTCCTTTATGAACTAAGATGAGTATTGTGAGTTTATAACCACGATGAAGCTTTTGACCCTAATTCTTAGTATGTCTCCACAACGATACTGTATCTACTTTTAGTACCACATCAGTCTAACGTGATAAGTAAATCTTTTTTCTTTTGGATTTACTTCTTTATGATCTTCTAAAATAGGCATAGTTTTTTTCATTAAATTCTTTCTGGAATATTAAGGAACAAGACACCTACCTAATCATGGAAGAAAAGGTGAAATGGATTTTTATTCTAAACTAGCAATAAGAGTAGTTTTCTTCATGCAATATATGAAAAATGGTGTCTATCATGCGTAAAGAATGTGGTGGACCTTGGAATCACAATCCCATCTTCAATTCTTGATAACTACTGTCCAACAAAATTAGCATAACTTATAAAGAAACTAACCATCTATCAGTTTCAAATTTCCATTGCATAGAGTGAAAAATCATCCCATTTAATCAGAAGCTGGTAAAAATAGAGCAGTGAAGACGTGACACGTGTAGAAAAGGGAACAATCCATTTTTAGCTTTCCCAACCAAAACATGATGTACACCATGCAGAGTGCTGAAATATCTTAATGTGAATCTTCTTCTTCACAGAATTTGGAGTACTTTTCTGAATCCATCAAGTTGTTTAGTTCACCACTGTCACTCAGTTCAACTTTAATTATCCATCCATCATTATAAGGGCTTGAGTTTACCTGTATGAAGAAACGTAGAACAACATGAAAACACTTGGTGTTGAGAAAAAAAGAATTCGCACTACACATGCATAGTGATCCAAGATGTAGCATGTGAAACATAAAAAGTACAGCAGGGAGAAAAAAAAATAGTTAATGCACATAGTTGGCAACAAAACTCAGCAAAGCAGGAGAGGTATTAAGCTCTTGATTCACTTCAATCACTTTTCCAGAAACAGGAGAGTTAACATCACTAGTTGCCTTCACACTTTCAACTGCACCAAAACTATCACCTTGTGTAACGGTGGCTCCCACTTCAGGCAATTCAACATACACAACATCACCCAAATGATCTTGGGCATGATCAGTGATGCCAACGGTTGCAGAATTCCCATCAACTTTCACCCATTCGTGGGAATCGGCATACTTCAAATCTTTAACAACTGTAAGTATAACATGGAAGAAGCCAACAAGGGTAGTTAAGTTAGAGAGATAACTAAAAGTATACAAACATTATATATATTCAATTTGAATGGATCTCATCCTAGTTTCCTTTATACATTTATTTTTGCCCCTTCTACAACGTACACTATGATTACCAGCTCAACCATTCTCATTCTCCAGTTTGATTATTGCAACCATTTGGACCAGCAAGGCCCACCAGGTTTAGAGTGCAACATAATTAGTAGGTGACAGATAATAGTGGCATGAAGAATGTGAAGCAGTAGCAAAAAGGTCAAAAACTAATAATAACAAATTGGATATTGTATTTTGTTGGCGGGTGGGTGGGTGGTGCACTTCCCTTCCCACCACCGCTTAGAAAGCTCCCTGCCATTAAAATATATAGCCAATGTAAAGGAAACAGTGGAAAAAAGCAACGTGAACAGGGCCAACATATTTAAGATCCCTATTATTATACACACAAAAAAAGAAGTTAAGAAATGTGAATTTGTAATCCAGAAAAGAAGAGAGGGGAGATTTAAAATGCGAGATTGAAGTAAAGAGATGGATGAGATGTGTAAGTGATGAATGAAAGAAAGAGAAGAAATGAAAAAGAGATGAGAGAGGAAAGAAGAAGGAGAAGGAGAGATGACCATTAGAAAAGGGTCTGTGAGAGACAGAGATCCTCAGGTAAGAGACAGCTCTTGAAGCCCACAATTGCCTGCAACCCATCTCTCTCTTCTCTTTCTCTTCAACTCTTTCCTCTCATCACTCCAAGACTCCCATTTGTTTATTTATATATTCAGGAGTTGGTGAAAGTTTTTTTTATTCCCTAAAAGAATATCATTTTTAATCAAGAAAAATATTTTTTGAGTAAATTACATTTTAATCCCTTTGCTCATTAAAAAAACGACTTAATAATTTGTTTATTTATTTACTTATTTAATTTAATTTGATCACTAAATAAAAATTAATTAAATATTTATAAAAACAACACAATAAGGGTTGATTTGTGTTTTAGAAGGGTTGAATTCTCTTTTAGAAAACTTTTGACCACTTTCCACAAATATGATCTCATAGAAAATGTTGAATTGAGACGATAATTTTATAAATTAATTAATTAGTTAATGGCAGTTGTGAGCGATGCAGTGTATCAACAAAGCTATTTAATTTAACGAACTTGCTTATTTAGAGAGGCTTTGGTTAATTGTAATACTTAAATGACTTTTCTTCTTTTTAGTACATTTAAATGCAAAGAAAGACATAGAGTGGAAAAAATACACACTTTAAATTTTATACTGATTTGTTACGTTGAATTTCAATATTATTGATGTAAAATATAAGATGAATATTCTTTACATAAATTATTCTTAACTTAATTGAGTATCATTTGAGTTCATAATCACTCGTGACTAGTTCTTTGAATATTCTTGATATAAATTATTATTAACTAAGATGAAAAAGGTACGCAGATAGTGATCAACTTATTATGTTGAAACTTGCAGGGGAGGATAATCATTTCAAGCATACTTTTGTAGACTTTAATTACTCATTCTCTCTTTATTAGTTGATTGAAACACAAACAATGTTCTTCTATGAAGTTTTAGATATAATAGAAGTTAAGCAACATTTCAACCCTATACAATGTGGTCTCTCACCCTTTTCTTCTCATTGGATTGCTTTATATAGGCTCTTAAGAAAGTTATTATTGTGAATTTGTTTCTATCCATGGTATTAGCTTCGAGTTTTTTTATGTCTTACCTTTGATATGATGAACTTGCTTGACTGGAATGCATTAAATTCACTTTGTATAACATTTAACTGGATTCAATTATCTTTACTTAAACAATGTGTTTTGGTTTGATTTTTCCTATTTGTACGTACAAGGCATATATATATATATATATATATATATATATATATATATATATAATTTGGAGAGATGTCAATGTTCAGTGGTAGAATATTGCAAAAAAAAAGTAGCTTTAACTCAAAGTCTAATAGATCTTTTAATGTTGACTTTATAGTTTATGCTTATAATGAATTTTTTGGCATAAGGTTATCTTAAACTTTTTGCATATCATTTTATATTTTATGCGTGTTTCATTTAATTTTATGTGCGTCTTATCGAACTTAAGAAAAAACAACACAATGTTATATCATATGTGTGCTTATATTTTACAGTATCTTTTATTTTCACAAAACTATCGTGTATAATATGACAATGTTTTACATTTAGCAATTTTAAATACTAAATCAAAGTTCTAGGATGTTGAATTTTTACCTTAACAATATTTCGATTTTAAAACCTTAGCAAAAATCTCTCAATTTAAAAATAGGTTACAATATAATGAAATTACGATCTTAATCTTATAAACTATCATTAAGAATTAGTTACTAATTAATTATATTTTAAAGTAAAATGGTTAATATTTTTTAGTAACAATATTAGTGTTATTGGGATAGAATGTGGCTATATTTTTAAATATTAAATTCTTTCATTAAATTCTTTATCAATAATAGGACAAAATAAATAATAAAGCATGTGTCTCATCTTCAAAGTTTTCAATTTCATTATTTTGTACGTTGTATAATGTCTTCCTTCTGAACCAAATTAATATTAAAGTGAATTAAATTGGAAAAAAATATCTAAAAGAAATCTGTACTAAATTATTTTATTAATTTAGTTTTCAAAATTGAATTGCTCTTCAGTATACATTTTTAAACTGAAATGTGATTTATAATCTTAAAAAATATATTTCAAAATAAGATATTTACTCATAATAATTTAAATAAGTTATATATTTTAACAATTTAGAATATTTTCATAATTAACATCCCTATTGTGTTTAAGACCACATTTTTTTAATATCTACCTCAAGTCCATTAAGATAACATCGTTACAATTAATTACGATATCAGGTACACTGAATGTTTTGGAACTCAGAATTCCATCACAATTTTTCTTAAAATGCATCTCGAAGGATTAAGGGATGAAAATGTATTTAAATTATTTTTTTATCTTGACTCATAAGTGATATGAGATTATTAAACCACTACAAAAGAACTTGTATGTGATGGCGGTTATAATACGGCGGTCATTAAAAACCGTCACAATTAGTTGTATAATATGACAGTTTCGTAACTGCCATAATCTTCCTTTGAATTGTGGCATGTAGGACCGTCGTAATTATCCTTTTAAAATAAATACTCTCCCCATTTCCCTCCGTTACATTTCTCTTTCCACACTTACACAAAATTTTAATTTTTCAAAACTCCCATAATATTTCATTTCCCACACTTACTCAAAATTTTAATTTTTCAAAACCCTATTCTCCTTCCATCCTCCAAAATTTTCTAAAAGCCTTTGAAACCCTATTATTCCGCAGAACTCCACCACCGTTGTGTGATGCTGGTTCCAGACGGTGCAGTGCACCCTTCCAAATACTGCACAAAGCTCATATTTGAACCTTATTCCCAAGCCAAAACCTCTAAACTGCGTTCCCAAATCAAAGCTCTGAACCTTGTTCCCAAATCCAAAAGCGAAATCCTATAGCTAATTAGGTTCCAAATCCAATGTATAAACCTCGTTGCGAAATCGAAATCGAAATCCCAAAATCGAAATCTGAGAGCGAAGCTTCCCCATTTGAGAGCACAGGGTTTTCGCATCCAACCCTAACTGCGAAAATCGTAGCAGTGAAGTGGCAGAGAATAGCTTCTACATCCATTGGCGAGTGAAACCCTACCGTTTAGAGGTAAAATCTTTTGATTGGAATGAAAAGTTTTGAGCTTTTCTTTCTCCATTTCAGTTTTACCATCCAATCCCCTTTTAAACATTATGAAAAAACCACAAAATCATTTATGGTATACTTTGTGATATATGACGTCTTGAATGATCTAGTTCCATTGATAATTTCAGTTGGGCTAGTTCGTTGTGTTCATACCAGGTTTGCAAGCTGTAACTTGTTTCTGCAAGTCAAAATTTACATAACTTGTGTTATTGACATCATATTATCATAGACCTTCTTATTTGCTTTTGTTACTCTAGTTTTTCTAGATTGTTTATGTTGTTAATGGTCTTTGAAGGTCTCTAGGAACATTGATCTGGTCTACGGAGGAGGAAACATTGGCTTAATGGGTTTGGTTTCCCAAGCTGTTCATGATGGTGGTCGGCATGTCATTGGGTATCTCTCTCTCTCTCTCTCTCTTTTCCTAACACTTTTTTTTGGTAAAGTTTTCTCTTTCTCTGTTTTCTCCCAACGATTTTGGGTGGAATGGGACGTTCTGTTTGTGTTAGTCTCTTTCTCCATTGACTCTATTTGTCATGTTATTGTCTCTTGCAGAGTTATTCTCAAGACACATGCATTAACTATTTCCCTTTTCAGGAATCATTGAAAGTGTTGCTTAATATAAGAGATGCAAAAGAGAAAGAGCTAGAGGCGTTGCTTGCTGAGGAGCAATATTAAGGTTGTTATCATAGATATTTAAAAGTTTCTATTACGGCTTGAAGTATTTATCATTATGCATGTCCAAGCCATCAATACATTGGGGTCTAAGAACATGATGTTAATTTTTTCCCATGTGCTTCATTAGAAATAAGTGAACTTGTGGTTAGGTATTCGTATATGCCTTTTGATGTTTACTATTATTATATAGTTAATATAGGTTCAAGCTGGGACTAGGATACAAATTTAGAATTATAAAAGAAGAAAGTTGATGTAATTAATATTGAGAAAAATGATCTAAACTTCAGTCCATCGCATTTTGAAAGAAGAGCATGCTTAATGGTTCTTATCAAATTGAAGTAATGTATATATATAAAGAAGAAAACTGAAACAAATTTTTGTATGCGTAAAATTTATTGCAGCCACCATCCACTATATCTTTCTTATAATCTATCTTTTTGGGTTGATAAACCTATTAGCTAGCAGTTATGTTGATTAATTGAGTTGTGCCTCATTTTTAATTACTACTTTGACACAAAAAAGCAAAGTTTTTTATTCATTTATCATTTTCTAACTCGAGCAGTGATACTTTTGAATTTTGTAGATTAGGATCGCATGGCTTAAATCCTGGTACAAAGAGTTGGTTCTCTGGATGAATTTACTAGGATGACAACTATCATATGGGTAAGTGGTATTACTATTCTTTGAATTTAGTTGCTCATGTAATACTTTATGATTGGGGTTGAAATCTCAAAACTTATAATTCTTATATCAAAAGAAACATTATTAATTACTTGTGTTGGTTTGTATTTTATTATATTTAAATTTACATAACGTATGTATCCTCAATTTAACATATAAATGAGTTTGTCAAGCTTGCATCCAAATAAAAAAAAAGTTAAGAATTTAAAATTATTCAAAGATATACTAACATTGTTTGTTAATTCAAAAACTATATATTGATCTATTTTTTTCTATAAAATATTAAGATATTTTTTCTCTTATTTTAGTTTTATTAACCTAGTTTTATTTTATTATCCCAATGATTCAATTTGTCAATTTGATATCAGTTCATACGCATTATAACAATGATTGTTTTGGACTATTTTGGATATTGTCAATTAACTTTAAACATATTTTAACTTATTCCAGGCACCGGATGTTGCTAGTGGTTCTCCATCGCCAAACAAGAATATAAGATCAAGTGGAGGGAGTAAGACAAATTAGGATTGAGATTTTACTTGTAATATGTTTAGAAAGTGAAACAATTTACATTTTGACAATTTAATTTACTTGTTGTTTGGGTTAGTTTCACATTATCAACTTTCTTCTTTCAATGAATGAATGAACTCATCTTTTGATTATTATATTTCTCAATTTTAATTATATTATGAAATTAGTTTATGTTATAACTTAATTATATATATTATGAAACATAATACAAATTAATTAATATTATAAAATAGAATTAAATAAATTATTATAAATGTTAAAAATAAAATTAAAGTTTAATTATAATATGAAATTAAATAATATTATGAAATCAAATTATAAAATAGAATTAAATAAATTATTATAAATATTAAAAATAAAAATAAATATTTAATATTCGAATTACGACAGTTATAAAGTGTATTATAAATGTCATATTATACTGTATTAAGTGGGGGTTAAAACTGCCACTATTTACGTTAGAATTGGTTTACCCAGTTCTAAAATTACGACATTTATAACTGACGCCAATTGCACGCTTAAAACCGCCACTTTATACAATGCATACTATGACGTCTGCTACAACGGTTCTCATTTGACCACCACATTAAACTTTGTGGCGGCAAGAATTCTGGCGGTACGCGATACCGCCACAGACGTATAATGCGGCGGTTAGAAATGTCAGTTTTTGCGAAAATAACAGCCGCATAATACACGTTTTTTTGTAGTGAACGTACTATAACAAGCCCACTAGTCGAGATTTAAAGGGACGATAATTTGTATTTGGAAACATTTTTCAATTCCCCACAGATGGTAGATAATGTTTCTCCCCAAGTTCGTTGAGATTGCCTTAACCCATTAAGGCACATTTTATGGATAAAACTATGATGAAACTTTGATCTTCAAAACGGATAATACCTTGAATGTGGTGATTGACCATAACGATGTTATCTCAATGGACTTGAGGTCGAAACATTGACACCGTTTACAAAAATGGAAAAGTGGTTTCAAATACGAACCTTCATTCCCTTATCCCTTGACTAAGAGAATGGAAAATTGGTTCAAAAAACGAACCCTCATTCCTTAGAGTTCTACTGGAAGCTTATTCTAGTATGCTTAATAGTCTCACATCACTTAGGATTCAAGGTCAAGAGCAATTTAAATACATTTTCTCCCTTAATCCTTTGAGGCACCTTTTAAGGGCAAAACATGACAAATTCTCCCTACACCTTCATACTTTTTTTTATTACAACAATACTCTTCTAAGTATTGTGAAAAGTGTGATGTATTCTTTTTCATTTTCAATTGGTGATGGTAGTTTGTGGTGGCTGGTGGTGAACGGTTGATATGACCCAACTTTACAAGAAGTTGACAATGAACCCAAAGGACTATTCAAGGCTAGGTCAAACATCTCAGGCGGAGACACATGGCCCCACCATCCATCAAAAGATCCTCAGGAGAAAAACAATCGGGCATGGGCCAGAGTATCAATTATTTTTCCGTATAATTTTTTTAAGACAAGTTTAATTTGTAATTAATTGGGCACACATTGGCATAATTAGAAGAAGAATAAGCTAGCTTAGGGTTCTATTAACCCTAGTTTCTAGAAGATAACCCATGTGCTCACATTTGACCTAGATTCTATAAGACTCCCCCATGTACTCACATTAAACCTAGTTTTTAGAAGCTTGTAGTCATTTACGCCTTTACCCTTCCTCTCTTCCTCCCCAAGGCACTCATCTATAAATAGGGTGTCTCCCTTCTTGTAAATCACATTGAATTTTGAAGTAAAGAAACTCTATCATAGTGAATTCTCGAGTGTTCCCAAATTTCTTATGAGTCTTATCTTGAGCAGAGTGTGCTTCAAGTGGCGACTCACCCTTACTCATCTTAGAGCTCTCTCCCTAAATGGCGTTATTCAATCACCATTTTTTTCACTCCATAAGCTTCTTATATCTTTCCTTCTTTTCTTTCTTCTTTCGCCATTATTTTGCTTCCTTTGTTGTCTCATTTTATCTTCCTTTTACATTCGACCATTTTTAACTTTGCCTTATTTTGATTTCGTGTTCATCATCATCTTAATTGTGTTTTTCTTTTTTCTCTTTTGAAGAGATCTTTCACACTTACGTAACCACTTAGTTAAGTTCGTGTCCAGTAACAATCTTCATTGAGTCTGACCATAGCTTGCTAAATCAAAACTCATAAACCAAGTAAAAAACCTCTAAAAATGTTCAATCCTAAAATCAACTCACATCAACGATGGTGGTTGAGGTAAGTTTTGTAGCATTTTTATTGGTGGTGACTATATTTTCATTCGCTTATTGTACAATCTGAAAACCATAAAACTCAGGAAAAAAAACTAGCAATGTGCAAAAATGGAGTACAAAACTAAAAAAAAAATGTCTTTACTCTGTAGAAGAAACTTTTGGTTCCGAGGGTTCACATTTTGTTTCAAATTGCAATAACAATCTACTTTATGAAACCATTGGTAGTGAAATAATAGTTATTTTCTTGATAGAATTTATAAGATGTTGTTTGAGGAAAAACTTCTAATTACAAGATACACAAGTCCTTAAGTAAGTGTGAATTTATCATATGGAGTAAATTTAACATGTCAAATGATGAAACTGTTCTCTTAAACGTTGCGGCTGAAGAATAATGAAAATGTTGCAGCTAGAAGGAAGGTATGGGAGTATATGATGTAGTTGAAGTTATTTAAAAATGTTAGATTATGATTCATATGATGAGGTTCTAAACTTTAGAATGAAAATAGTACATTGGACAGTCTTGATTTAATTTTATCAAATAACTTATGAATATATTTGAAAAAACCTTGATTAACTATTAAAAAATAACCTAATCTATATTAGTGAAAAAAATAATATTAACATTATTAATCGAAAAAAAAAATCTATCAATGTCGACTAAAAAAATTTATTTAAAATCTTTGACTAATATTAATTAAAAAAATACCACTAATATTAAGTGAGAAATAACTCCAATTTACATCTTCCTTAAAATCAAATTAAATAACAGCAACTTTAAATAACCCCAATTAACAATTAAAATATTCATTAAAAATATTATTAATGTTGCCCAATAAAACTTTCATCAATGTCAATTCATAAATGATGTTTGTTAGATTGATGTAAATTGAAAAATAACATTGACAAAAAAAAAAAACTGTCATGTTAGTAAAAAAATAATTTCAGAATATACAATTAAGTTATTGATTGGATTTGAAAACACCCAAAAATATCAATATGTCATACTCTATAATATCAATAAAAATATCAATATGTCATACTCTATAATATCAATATGTCAAAATCAATAGAGTAGACAATCTTAATAAAATTAATGGCATCCTAATGAATCACAATTTAGTCACTATGTCTATTATAGATAAGTAAAAGAAACGTTAAATAAGATATTATATTCTTTTTACTCCAATATTGCTTCTTTCATCACCTTACTACCATAATTTGGGTCACATTGTTACTTAGTTCGACAACAATTAGTGTTTATCACGACTTTATATATCCTAAATAATTGTATTATCTATTAGATGCAAGTTTCAAAGTCATGTGTATTTTTGGTTAAAGGTTGCAAGAACATATTGTGAAGAGAAATTAATTTTATTACTTTTCACTTTCACAATGAACTAATTATTAGATGCATTTTGAATAAAGGTCTTAATTTAAAATATTTCAAATTATGAGAATTAAATATTAATAGTTATAACTTAAACTAGAATTGCACATCAAAAATTAAAACAAAATAAGTTTTTTTGAGGTATGAACTCGTAAAAAAAAAACTAAGAATTATATAAATCAACTACCATCAATCATATAAAAAATATATGCAAATACTGTTGAAAACAAGATTAGTTGTTGAAATACTTTATTAAAGTTTTAAAATAAACCTTTGGAAGTTAATAAATGTTAAAAAAAACCTTTGTTATTTTATTAAGGTTTTAAAATAAATCTTTAAAATTTAACAAAAATTTAAAAAAATTCTATTATTTTACTGAATTTTTAAAATAAACTTTTGAAATTTAAATAAAGTTAAAAAAAATTAATTATTTTTTCAAGATTTTATTAACGAAAGTTAAAAAAAAATCTATTATTTTGATAAAGTTTTAAAATAAACTTTAAAATTTATCGAAAATTAAAAAAACTTCCATTAAGTTATATTAATCCCACTAAATAATCTTCATTAATTTTTTTTTATTGAAATCTTAAATTTTCACAAATGTTTTTTTTTTATATTTAAAAACTGGTTCACAAATTCATTCTGACTAGCCAACTGTGGAAAAGCTACATGAAACTTTCATCTTGTTCGGCACTTTCACAATATTGTAAATAAATTTCTGAAACAAAATTGTTTTAGATAATGTGAAACTTCTTTCAAAATACAATAATTATTTGCCCTATATCCAATATTGTTGAAAGAAGTTGAAGAATACATGCTTTATTCATTCTATATTTTAATATTGACACTCTTTTGTTCGAAATATATTTTTGAATTTCAATTTTTTTTTCGAAATATATTTTTAGATATTTAATTTTGAATTTTTCTTTTAAAATATATTTTTTTACATTTCAAATTTATTTTTACAGAATAAAATTTTGATTTAGATTTAGAATTTAAGATTTTGTGTTTTCTACATCTTTGAAATATATTTTTTAAATTTCAGATTTTTAAATTTAAATAAAGAATAATTTTGAAAATTTTAAAAGGTATAAGTAGCATTCAAATTGGAATGGTAGGTGTGGTAAAGTAAGAATTTGCGTGATAAGTTTAGAAACAAAAGATATATTGAACAAAAGTTGAAACAAAAAATAGATAAAGTGGTGGTTATATTTTATAGAAAACTTTGATTGATTGGAGAAGAAGAAGAAAGTAAATAAAAGGCAACAGATGAGGGTGAGTTCTTTGGCGGTGTGAAGGATAGAAATAAAAGAAGCAAAGGCAAAAATAGAGAGAGTAGAAGAAGCAACCAGAAAATTATAACTACTTCCAATCTACCATTCTTTCACTTTCACTGACACGTGTCTACTTCAAAAACTATATCTTAAGAAGCAAATGATGGCATGGCATGCAGTTTGAGACATTATTTGTTCCTCTAACTGACACGTTCAATTTTGACATGTTTGTAAAGATGCCACGTTGCATGCATCACAGCCCCCATCTTCATCATTTCACTCCACTCCCTTATATAAACCTCCCAATCCCCCAACCAGTCTCCACCACCACTTCTGTTTCATTTGTTCTCGAATCTCACAAACTTGTTCATTTATTTATTCTCAAACTTCCATTTTAACCTTTCAGATACTATCATGGCTTCCAAGGTGATTTCGGTTTTGGTGATGGCGGTGATGTTGCTTGCCATGAACTGTTACTGCACTAGTGTTGGCCACATGCCTTCAACCAAAGAGGAAGGTCGTGATTTTGAGGAGGCTAAAGCCAAGACCACACAAACAGCCAACAAGGCCATGGACACTGCTAAAGAGGGGAAAGAAGCTACAGAGTCATGGACAGAATGGGCTAAAGAGAAACTCACCGAGGGACTTGGCTTCAAACATGATCAAGAACCCAAGGAATCCACCACCAAGAAAGTCTCTGACTATGCAGATGATGCTGCTCAGAAATCCAAGGATTATGCCAGTGGTACTGCTCAGAAAACCAAGGACTATACCGGTGATGCTGCTCAAAAGACCAAGGACTATGTTGGTGATGCTGCTCAGAAGACCAAGGACTATGTTGGTGATGCTGCTCAGAAGACCAAGGACTATGCCAGCGATGCTAGTGATGCTGCTAAGAAGACAAAAGATTATGCTGCTGAAAAAGCCAAGGAATATGCCAGTGACGCTGGTGATGCTGCAAAGAAGACCAAAGATTATAGTGCTCAAAAGACAAGTGATGGTGCCAAGAAGACCAAGGACTATGCCAGTGATGCTGCCAAGAAGACCAAGGACTATGTCAGTGATACTGCTCAAAATGCAGGGCAGAATGTGAAAGATTATGCAAGTGATGCAGCGCAGAAGACCAGAGACTACTCTGGTGATGCTGCTCACAAGAGCAAAGAAGCTTCTGATTATGCCAGTGACGCGGCTGAGAAGACCAAACACTATGTTGACGATGCTGTTCGGAGAAGCAAAGAGGGATCTGAATATGCCAATGATGCGGCTCAGAGGACCAAAGACTATTCCAGTGAGGCTACCAGAAAAAGCAAAGAGGCCTGTGATTATGCCAGTGACACGGCTCAGAAGACCAATGAATACGCCAGTGACACTGCTCAAAAAGCCAAAGAGAAGCTCCATGACTTTGCGTCTGGTTGGTACACTAACTTCAGAAACATTTCTGTTCTGCAAACAGTATACAGCGTACAAAAACCATTTTCACAAACATAATCAATGGCCAGATTGCTTCTTAAAAAATGAAATAGTTTTAAAGTAAATGTTGTGTTTGATTTCTTTCACGTAGCAAAACACACGTGAAGCATATAAAAATGTGTTAAGTGTAGTTTTATCAACTCAAAAGCTAAAGGATTTGAAGTATAATTAAGAGCACACTTGTGGTAAAGCTGGTTTAATTTGTTCTTGTATGATGATGAACAGAGGCAGGTCAATACAGTGCAGAGAAGGCGAGAGAAATAAAGGATGCAGCAGCACAAAAGGCCAGTGACATAGCAAAGGCTGCCAAACAAAAATCACAAGAAGTGAAAGAGAATATAAGGGATGCTGAGCTTTGAAGTGGTTTGATCGCCTTGTACTTTTAGTTACGCCACAAAAAATGTTGTCCAATTCTGCCAGAAATAATGTTGTGTGTGTATGTATATATATATATATATATATATATATATATATATATGGGAGTGTTTGTCTTTGTGTAGTGCATGGACCGGGGTTTGGTCTGATATGAACAAGTACTTTGTACTAAGTATCTAATATTTTCTTCTTAGTTTTTTGTTCAAAAATAGTAGATTTTCTACATGTCATTTCTTTGAATAAGTGCCTAGCTAGTAGGATCTACAGGCTGGAACATGTTTGAATTGGGAAATTTTATTTAGTTCTGATCACTATGTTTATGGTTCTGATTAATTTTTATTCAATACTTGTTGAAAGTGAGATAAAATTAATAATAGTTTACTATCTTTCATTTATAAGGGCAAAGAAATAAGAATATCATTGTAGAGAAAAAATAATATTTCTGATTTCGATTCATTTTTATTCAGTACTCACTGAACTGAGATAAAATTAATAATACTTTACTGTATTTCATTTTACAAGTGAAAAAAATGAGATATGAAATAGAAAAGAATAAATAGATTAGAGAAGTTGTCAAGGTATATTATTCTTTATGTAAGAAATGGTCTTTTTTTTAATAAATGATGTTTATAATAATGAAAATTTAAAACAAAATAGCAAGTAGAAAGCGTAAATAGGAAAATTTTAAATTTAACCCAAGTTGGTGGAGGAGTATATATATACATAATAAAAAGTTTGGTTTGTTTTAAACTTCTAATGAAAACATGTCTTTGTTTTTATTTTTTCAAAATGGGAAAAACAGAGCTGAAAATAGCAGAAATAGGGTATGAGCTAATTGGGTTATGGGTTACTGTCATGAATTAGGCCATGAATTTGTGGGCCTTTTAAATTGGCTTTTACTTACTGCACCCGGGATTCATCTTAACCTTGACCCAGGCCACGATCGGGTAGACTCAGATAGACCCAAATTGACCTGATATTCTATGCTAGCCTTAACCCAATTTTGGTATTTGTACCTGATTGGAGAAATGGGGCCCAGGCACGGTCGGTTGACGTAATGAGATTGCTGACGTGTCGATCTTCTTCTCCTTCTGTCGGTCGTTCCATTTTGGTGTGTTCCTTCTTGGTGTCTCCTTCGGTCGGGCGAGAGAGGGTACCTGCGAAGACACTCCGACACTCAAGTAAGTATGAGATTCTAAGCGCGGTTTCGTAAGTGAATGAAAACGTACCTTTCTCTGACTTGAGAACAGTATTTATAGAATTGCCTAATGGGCTTTCTATCCCTTGGGCTCAGGGTGGTTATGGATATGTCTTGCCAGTCGTGCTCCGGAATACCCGGGGAACATATCTTCTTTAAACGCATATTCCTTATTCTTCGGAGGTGTATCTTAACCACCTTAGCTTGTCACATAATTGCCTTACATTTATTTTGCACTCGGTCGGTCGGTCAAGTGCGTTAATCCGGTGCCTACCGGTACACTTGCCCCCAGGCTCGAGGTGAATAAAAGCCGAAGAGTCGTAATGATTGTTGTGCCTTTCGAGGTGTCAGACATTAAATTTAATGGAATGACGGGACGTTCGCATTAGCGAAAAATATTTTCGGTTAGGCATCGGACAAGCGGTCTGCCTGCATGCAGCACCCCTGGAGGACAACCGGTACGACAAAGAAAAAATAGTAGTTGATGGAAAGCTGGTGCCGGCCAACCCCGATGATAATTTAGATGAGGAGGCCGAGGCGGACACCCTTGGCCCACAGCCGGACACCTCTTTTGAAGAGGTAATGAACAATGTGCTATAGAAAATTGCTGGACCCGACATGTGGGCAATACACTTGCATTTTGAATATTTTATAATTTCAGCTAATATTTGTAGTGCGTAGGCCGAACGATAATTTCTAAAGTAATAAGATAATTCTGATGCCGGACGAGGCATAAATAATTCCGATTACGTTAAAGTAATAAGATAATTCTGATGCCGGACGAGGCATAAATAATTTCGATTACATTAAAGTAATAAGATAATTCGGGTGCCGAACGAGGCATAGATAATTCTGATTACATTAGAGTAATAAGATAATTTTGATGTCGAACGAGGAATAGATAATTCCGATTACGTTAAAGTAATAAGATAATTCTGATGCCGAACGAGGCATAAATAATTCTGATTACGTTAAAGTAATAAGATAATTCGGGTGTCGAAGGAGGCATAGATAATTCTGATTACATTAAAGTAATAAGATAATTCTGATGCCGAACAAGGCATAAATAATTCCGATTACGTTAAAGTAATAAGATAATTCTGATGCCGGACGAGGCATAAATAATTCCGATTACATTAAAGTAATAAGATAATTCGGGTGCCGAACGAGGCATAAATAATTCTGATTACATTAAAGTAATAAGATAATTCTGATGCCGAACGAGGCATAAATAATTCCGATTACGTTAAAATAAGATAATTTTGATGCCGAACGAGGCATAGATAATTATGATTACATTAAAGTAATAAGATAATTCTGATGCCGAACGAGGCATAAATAATTCTGATTACGTTAGTAATAATGCGAATGCCGAACGAGGCATAAATTGAGAGTAATAAAAGGAATAGAGGACTTGGATTTTGATTTATAGTGCCTCGTTAAAACCTTCTCGGTCGTAAACCCTCCTTAGGGAAAAACCGACTGAGTGAGGAAAGAGTACACTTTCATTAAGTTCAACTGTAATAAAATTTGAGATGTGTGACATTCCACGTTCTCGGTATGTCCTTCCCAGACAAATGTTCTAAATAATAGGCTCCACCGACTGCTGTGTCTGCTATGCGGAATGGTCCTTCCCAATTGCTAGAAAATTTGCCTCATTCCTTCCGGGTGCTACTCCGCATTCGCCATACTAAGTCGCCTTTGTGGAACAGTCTTGGTTTGACCTTGGAGTGGTTCGGACAGTTCGTTCGGTCTCGACTTCTCTTTCTTTGCTCGGGGTTTGGTCTTTGAGGACTCCGGATCCGATGGCTTTGAACCGTTGGTGGTAATCAATGTGTTCCTCAATTTGCATGAATTTGGTTGCTCGAGTTCGAAGGTCTTCCATGTCTTGAGGCGGCTTCTTGATGAGACTTTCAGTAAAACGGCTCGGCCGGATTGCCAAGACCAAATGGTGCAATGCAACTTCCTGCTTGAGCCCTCGGATGTTCATACATGCTTTGTTGAACCTATCTAAAAAGGTTCTGAGAGATTCACCTTTTTCTTGTTGTACCGCTAGGAGAGACATGGAGGACATGTGATGCGGTCGGCTGGTGGCATACTGAGTAGAGAATTTTACGGCTAAGACGTCGAAGTCGTCAATGGAATTCGGAGACAGCTCTGTAAACCAAGTAAGAGGTACTCCCTGGAGCGACGTGGGGAATACTTTACACCACACATTGTTATCTGTGGTATACAAAGTCATTTGCATCTTGTAAACATTTAAATGCTCGTCCGGGTCGGTCGAGCCGTCATAGAGTTTAATGGCGAGGTCTCTCCATTTGTCAGGAAGTGGTGTGGTGATGATTTCGTCTGTAAAAGGATGACCCCTTTTACTTGACTTTCTTTCGACTGTTCCAGCTCTGGAAGCAGGATTGGTGTCGGGCGGTGTATGCGAGAGGCGGTTTGGTCGGCCATATGGGATTGGCCTTCTCGTTCGGGATTATCGACCTGTCGCTGGAGTCGCGCATTCTGCTCTCTCAATAAGGCGATTTCTTCCTCTTGGCGGTGTCTATCCTCTTCGTGTTGACGACGGTCTTCCATCCCCTTTTGCCGCAGTTCCTCCATCTGAGTTTGGAGGGTTTGAATCACAGTCATCTGTTCTGTCATAGCGTCGTTGTTGTCCCTTGTTGCAACCATTATAGCTTTAAAAATTGAAATCTTGCCTCGGCCCCACGGTGGCCGCCAATTGTACCTGTTTGGAGAAATGGGGCCCAGGCACGGTCGGTTGACGTAATGAGATTGCTGACGTGTCGATCTTCTTCTCCTTCGGTCGGTCGTTCCTTTTTGGTGTCTCCTTCAGTTGGTCGTTCCTTCTTGGTGTCTCCTTCGGTCGGGCGGGAGAGGGTACCTGCGAATGCACTCCGACGCTCAAGTAAGTATGAGATTCTAAGCGCGGTTTCGTAAGTGAATGAAAACGTACCTTTCTCTGACTTGAGCACAGTATTTATAGGATTGCCTAATGGGCTTTCTATCCCTTGGGCTCAGGGTGGTTATGGATATGTCTTGCCAGTCGTGCTCCGGAATACCCGGGGAACATATCTTCTTTAAACGCATATTCCTTATTCTTTGGATGTGTATCTTAACCACCTTAGCTTGTCACATAATTGCCCTTACATTTATTTTGCACTCGGTCGGTCGGTCAAGTGCGTTAATCCGGTGCCTACCGGTACAGTATTCATTAGATTACGCTTAACCTAATCTTGATTGGACTAAACATAGTATTGGTATTCATCATGTTAGGCTTAACCTAGTCTTGATCAGACTAGGATTAGTTTACATCTAACTTAACTTAAATCTGATCCAGAATTGATTCAACTCAGTTGAAGGTTAGACTTAATTAGAATTAATTTGAATCTGATCCAGAATTGATTCAACTAAAGTTAGATTTAATCTAGTTTTGATCGGTTTGCCAGATTAGGATTGACTTGAACCTAACCCAAAATTGATCCAACTTTAATTTAAAGTTAGGCTCAACTTAGTCTTGATCAAATTAATTAATATTGACTTGAATATAACTTAAAATTGATCCAATTATGATTGTAAATTTGCTCTAACTCGATAAAATGTATATATGATTGTTTTTATTTATCTTAACAAGTCTAAATCTAGTTACTTGGATCGTAGTAACTTAGCTTGATCTAAGTTTGAACTTTTTTTTTAGCTCAATTTGGATTTAGACCAACTCAGAATTAGTTGATTAACTCAATTAAATTTAAACTCGACTTTACCAAAACAAACTCAATTAGATTTGAGTTTAGATTGATTTTATTTGACTATGTGAGTTTTTTTGGCTCAACTTGAATTTAAACTGATTCAATTAGATTTGAACTTAGTTCAACATAAACCTAAACAAACTCAACAAGATTTGAGTTTAAATTAATTTGATTTGTTTTTATTTTAGACTGACTTAGTTTAAGGTGTTATTTCAAAATAACTTGAAAATATGTAAATTGAAGAAGATGTTTTACAGATATAAAATAAAAAATTCTTAAAAGAATTTGACAAAAAAAAAAATGATATCTCAATTTTTAATAATTATTTTATATTTATAACTTTTTGAATTTTGTGATAATTAAAATACTTTAGTATTTTTTTTCAAATTATTTTAAATTTCAATTATTTTTCAAACAAAATAATTTTACAAAAATGAAAGAGTTAAAATGATATCAATTCAAATTCAATATATTTAAATATTTTAAAAGTTAAAAATTATCCAAAAATAATATAATTTATTTTATAAATTAAATCATCAAAATGAAAAAAAATTACAAAAATTGTATAATCTCCAACAAAGTCAAAATTTTACTCTAAAAAACTATAAAACTATAGTTGCATCAAACTCAAGGTTTTTACTCTATAACATTGTTGTCAGTGTTCCAGGTGTCTCCTAATATAGGCTCAAACCTCCCAAAGGTTTCTCAACTCTCAACAGAATCAAGAGCACATTAAAAACTGGACTTTCATTTTTAAAACTTATCATTTGGACAACAATATTTTTGTTTTGTGTAACAAAATTATTTTTTTCCACTTTTTGTTGCTTTCACCTTCTTTAGTCAACACGTTAGCTCGTCTTCCTCGTTTTAATTAAGATTTTCAATTTTTTTTTATAGAAAAGAATGTCATCACCGACTTTGGATTTTTTTTTTATATATTTTTTTGGATGTGGTCACAGACAATGAGATTGCAGAAAATATGATAAAACCAATTCACCATTTTTGTTCAGTGCTTCTTGCTTTCTTCTTACACTTGGGAATGACATGGAGACTGATGCTGATAGCATAAATACTTATGCCCAATCTATTATGTCATTAAATCTGTGTGTTAGTTTCTTCTCAAACAATGTCAAAACCAATAAATTTGTAACTTAATTAAGAGATTGTGCTGGACTGATATTTTGTTTGAATGAGGAATATAAAAAAATAAATAGAAAGTACATGAAAACTAATAATAAAATAGGAAAAATAATGAAAATATGTTCTTTAGATAATAGAAATAAAAAGAAAGTAAATTATTTTTCCTTAATGTCGGAAAAGAGGATTTTTTATTTATTTGGATTAATAGAAAAGAGAGTTAAAATAAATAAATTGTATAAACAATATTTTATGATAGTTCAAAACTGTAAATTTAATAGATTTTTTAAAGATAAAATTATTTATTATTGCTAAAAATATATTATATTAAAGTAGTTTTTAAAAAATCAAAGCATAAACAAATAATTTCCTTGGTTGGTTACTGTCTCCTAAAATTTAAACTATGTAGAGGCCTAAATGAGAATGAAGAGTGCTCCGAAGCAGTAATCTCACCATTAATTGAAGAGTTCTGTTATGAGGTTTAGTTTGAATTTATTACAGTAGTCTTTGGAAAGTGCATGCTTAATTTTGTCCATGTATCTAATCATCACTTTCATAGTTGTGTTGTGTAAGGTTAATATATATGTATCTCAAACCACGAAAACTATGATGTTGGATCGTATTCGTGCTTTATAATTAACAAATACTCAAGTTCATTGTTTGATTTTTTTTTCCTGTTAATTGCTTACTTTGTAGCATGCAAAATCAGCATTATTCCACATACCTGGCGTGGCGTAAAACTGCAATGAGTAAGTCCCACATTGCTAAGGTGATACATGAATTACTGTATAAATTATTATAAAACGGGCTTGACTGGAATTGAATACTCATACCTTTCTCGGCCTTTTGGCTAAGATCAAGTGTAGTATCTGTTCTTATCAGTTTAATATCTGATATGTGGGTTATTAATCCACACGATATTAAATTAATTTTTTAAAGGGGAGATTCCAATACAATAGCTTGCTATTGGGGATCTCATGTGTCGCTCAAGTCTTGCACTATAGCTTGAGCCTGGCACACCCTACCAATTAAGTTAAAGGAATTCAGAACTTTTACAATACGCCTTTTAAATAATTATTTTGTTTTAACTGAATTTTTTTTAATGTTTTTCCATTTTGAAATTTGACCTTAATTATTATGGATAATGTCTTTAGATTCTTAAAATTGATACATATTTTGATTATAGCAAGTGAAAAGCCTCCAATAAATTACTAATTAGGGCAATATAGAGTAGTATTAAAAAGGGATAATAGACATTCCTTGTATATTAACCGTTCCAATTTTTAGGAGGGTTTCTAGAATTTGAAACTAATGCATAAAGATTTATGGTTAGGGAGGATCATTTAAGGCCATTGTAGGAATCACATTGTTTCTTGATCCAAGGGAAAGATCTAAGGTCTAGGAAAGAATAAAGTACCAATCCCTAACGTAAAGACATAAAACATAACCACCACAAAATTCAAAAATCAGTAATCAATAAACCATCTACAGAAAGGAAATCAAAATTTACTCCTGAATGACAAGTCTCACAAAGAAAACAAATTATCTTTCATGTTAAAAAGAACATTGTTTGGTCAATTTTTTATTTTTTATTTTAGTGTTTGTGAGAGAAATTTAGGAGGGAAAAATAGTTTTTTTCTATTATTTTTTTTTTCTTATTTTAAAGAGATTGTTATGCACACTAAATAATTAGAAAGGTATATGAACTTATATAGATAGAAAACCTATAAATTTGTACACTGTCTCTACTAAAACCTCATAAACCATGTAAATGTAAAAGTATTACTTTAAATAAAATTTTATATAAAAAGTAAAAATTTGAAATTTTTAGATTCTTATTTATATTCTAATATTTGTAATTTGGGTCAATATTGGACTCTTTGATATGATTGAGGCTCAAACTTAATTTAGCTTTATATAGTTCCGATGTTTCAACTCAATATATTAATATATTTGGATTAACTTGACTTGATCAATATGAATATTGAACTTGATTCAATATGAACTTGATTTAACATCCATTTAGTTTGATCTGGATCTGAGTTAATTTTGTTTGATTTGGACTTAAACCAATTTAGCTTGATCGAGTTTGAGTCTAAATTGTTTTGATTCCAACGATCCAAGCTATCTTGGTAGATTTGAGCAAAACTTAATTTGGTTTCGATCAAGTTAGGCGTGACTTGCTCTTAATCAAATTAGGATCCACTTAGGCATAACCTAACTTGATTAAACGTAGTTTGACTCCAACTTTGATGGGTGTAAACTTGTCCCTTCTCGACTTGACCTGGATTCGAGCTGACTAAACTTATTCTTAACCCAAGCTGACTTAATTTGATTTGGGCTTGGACAAACTTGGGATCGACTCGACTTGACTTTGTATTCATCAACCTAGACTTCACATAGTCTTGATCGAACTAGGACTGACCTGAACTTTGCCAAACTTGACTAAATATAGGTTGATCCCAACTCGACCCGGTCTAACCTGGATCTAGACAAACTCAACTCGATTTGAGAGTGTAGGTTAACTTAGTTTAACGGTAACTTAGACTAACTCAGTTCGATTTTCCATGAATCTCATTTGGTGTTATCTTACTTAGTATTTTATAACTTAATTTTTTTTTACAAATAAAAATAGAAAAATATTTAAAAATTTTGAAAAAAAAATCATATTGATCAAGATCTACTACAAAAATATTATCAATATTGATATTTTCAATTTTTTAACAATTATTTATATTTATATAATTTTTTAAATTTTATGGTAATTAAAATATTTTATTACAAAAATTAAAGTTTACTAAATTGAAATTATTTTATTCAAACAAAATATTTTAAAAAGTGGAACAGTTAAAATGATATCAATTTAAATTCAATATATTAAAAAATCTTTAAAATTGTAAAAAAATTATCCAAAAATAATATAATTTATTTTATAAATTAAATCATCAAAAGAAAAGAAAATTACAAAAGTGTATAATCTCCAACAAATTCAAAATTATATTCTCTCTAAAAAAAACTACAAAAGTATGTAGTTTCAAATTCAAAATTTTACTCTAAAAAACTATAAAACTATAGTTCCATGAAACTCAAGGTTTTACTCTCTATAACTTTGTTGTGAGTGTCCCCAGTATCTCCTTAATATAGGCTCCAACTTGCAACTCTGGATGGCAAGGTTGGCTTCATTGGCCACCACATGTTCACTGTAACACCATTCCAACTCATACAATGGTGCAGTAAAAGTAAAAGAGGATATTTTAATCATGCAAAATATCCTTTAACAATCTTTTGAAATTATTTTAATAAAAGATAAATTTATTAGTAAATAATATAAAAAAATATTAAAATAATAATATTAAAGGTTATAATATAGTTATATAAAAAGTTTAAATTATCAATTATTACTCTCTAATATTTTGCTATTAACATTTAAGTGAAGCCCAAGCCCATAATCATAGACTCATAGTGCAGGTAATAATGACCCATCATCACATTCAAAATGCTTTCACAGAATTAAGACCACATTAAAACTTTTTCATTCTTCAAAACTTATCATTTTTAAACTGGCGAACAATATTTTTGATGTGTAACAATTCCACTTTTGTTGTATTCCACATTCTTTAGTTAACACATTGGCACATCTTCCTCGTTTTAATTAAGGTTTTCAAACCATTTTTCTGATAGAAAAGAACATCACTACCGACTTTTGGATTTTTTTTATACTTTTTGGATGTGGTCCGTGACATACAATGAGATTGCAGAAAATGTGATAAAACTAATTCACCATCTTTTGTTGTGTGCTTCTTGCTTTCTTCTTACACCTTGGATGGTGGGATGGAGACTGATGTTGACAGCATAAATAGTTTGTCATATGTAAAACAAGTATCATGAACTTTTAAATTTATTTTAAATTTCCTTCCAATTTTTTATTAAGACTTTTTACTATTAATAGAATGCATTAATGGTAATCAATTTATGTAATTACTGAATAATATTAAATAGAAATTAATTTAAAAACAAAAAATAAATAATTATTATATTATTAAATTTGTTACTATTTAATAAATTAAAAAATTATTGATATTTAAAATATTTTTTAATATTAATGAAAATTTATAACTTAATTTATAAGTATTTAATTAGTTATTAATTAGTTTAAATTTTAAAGTTGGTAATTCAATATTTGATAGTTAATTAAATATTAATTTAAAAACTATTATAATGTTTTTATTAATAAAAATTATTTTTAAATATTAATAATTTTTTAACTTATAAAATGGTATTTAATTTAGTTAATAAAATATATGATTTTTTATTATTTTTAAAATTATTTCTTATTTAATATTTTTTTTATAATAGTGGTGTATTAAATTTGTCCTGAGTAATTTTTATTTATATAAACTAAAAAGGTATGTTAATTTATAATATTACGTATAAGACGTTTTTATTAAAATAAATTAAAAGAAATTTTAGTGAAATAGGCATGTCTTTAAATCCGTGTTGTTGGACTGATATCTTGTCAAAACTAATTATTTTGTAACTTAATTAAGTGATTGTGTTGGACTGAGATTTTGTTTTAATGAGGAATATCAAAATATAAATAGAAAGTAAATGAAAACGAATAATAAAATAGGAACAAATAATGAAAATATGCTATTTAGATTAATAGAAATAAAAAAAAAGTAAATGATTTTTTTTTATTTGGATTAATATAAAAGAGAGTTCAAATAAATAAATTGTATGAAAAATATTTTATGATAGTTCAAAACTGTAACTTTACTATATTCTTTAAACATAAAATTATTTATTATTGTTAAAAATGATATTTAATTAAAGTAGTTTTTTTAAAATTAAAGCATAAACAAATCATTTCATTCCCATTTTATTCTATCCTGATGGAGATTTTTTTTTTCTGTTGGCGTTCAAACTAAAATAATTTCCTCATTCTTATTTTTTATTTTCAAATACACTACAATAATGAAGTATTTTTATCATATTCATTTTATTCATGTTTCTTTATACTCTATTATAAAAAAACAAATATAAGAGGAGTTGAGTGATAAAACTATATATAATGGACAAATAGATTGATAAAATATATAACTTAGTTTTATGCTTAAATTTCTTTAATTATTTTATGGGTAAAAGTTACTTGTTAATATGTTAATTTTGTTAATGAATTACCTATTTCTTTCTTCTTCCACTTTTACTATAAAGCAAATCTTATTATCTTCATTTTTATTTTGATATATAAGTGATCCTTCTTAATCTCCTAATTGACAGTTATAATCAATGAGAATTTAATATGAAAATAAATTAATAAAATATTAGGGTCCATTTAAAATATAAATATTTGTGAAAGAGTATGAGAAGAAGAATATGATTTGTGTCTTGAACCAGTTGACCCATCATCCACGAGTTGGGTTCCGGCCATAGAGAGATTTTTTTTGGTTTTTTACACCTAATATAATATATAAATTTGAACTATGTTAACTCATTGAACAAAATAACAAAAATATAATAGTTTCTATTTAAGAAGTCAACTTTTAAGTCTAAAGTCAATCCGTCATAGTGAAATTTGCACCCACTTCTATATTGTGAACTCATGCGTAAAACAACATATTATGGGTGATTCGATTATGGTCAGATAGCGGGTGACCTAATAAACTCAACAAAGATTCATTATGATAGATTTGAAATGGCTCTTATACCATATTAGTGAGTAAACTTTAAGCTTAACTCAACCTCATAAAACCAGGCTTATGAAGTGAAATTTGCACGTACTTATATATTGTGAAATGTCTTAATTTCTATTCGATATGAATTCTTCGTTGAAGGTAAGTTTGACATTCTATTTTTTTATTCTCAGACTTTTGTATAGATTGTTGGCTTAAAGAAACCATGAATATCTATATGTCCCATACTAATAATTAATTAATTTATATACATATATTGTTAATATAAATTTATAAAAATATATAAAATTGAAAAAAGCAACTAACCCCTTGTTAGTAGGCATTGATAAATTTACATATTGATTTGTTTTCTTGTGTATTTTAATTTTTTTTTTATTATGAATTGAGTGTTATAATTAAATAATATTGATTATGAGTTGCTTAATATTTTCTAACATGGAATAAGCAGTAAGAATGGTATAGAAGAAATGTATATATTTTTACTTTACCAAACCCGTTGCCAGATACGTACATACATGTGCTTTTGGCTTATCCTTTGTTTGTGTCTAGGCACGGAAATATTGAGGAGAGACGGGCAAAAAAAGTGTAGGGATTGGGTATTGAAAAGTGAAAAAATACATAAAATAAGAAAATATTTATTGAGTTAAACTTAAAGTTGATTTCTCAATATGATATCAAAGTCATTTAGAGTTTATATTAGTAAAAATTGTAGAAACTAATTGAAAGAAATAACTAAAGGCAAAAGGTTGTAGCAACTGATTAAACGTAATTGCACCATATTGCAAAATTGCTGAACTGATCTTATTAATTTGATTTACTTCAATAATATATATAATAAAATTACAATTACTGGAAGCTATAAAATAGGAATACTAACTGCCCTATAAACTGACCATTAATGTAATAATAACGGTATAATAGTTTAAGAGTAATAAAATAAGAATTAATAATAATAAAATAAGAATTAATAATCAACATCCTTCCTTAATTCTAATTTGGAAGAACCTTCATGTCCAACATATCTCTTAACTTGATGAAAATCATATTCTGATATGCAGTATTCCAAAATATTTGATCATGTTCTTCCCAACTTGGTATCGCAGGAAGTGATATCGAATATCAATGTGTTTATTTGATGAAAAACTGGATTCTCTACAAGATTAATTGCAGAGACATTGTCAACATAAATCTTAATTGGAATATTTAGATTAAAACCAATTTGAGTCATGATATTATTTTTCTCAATCGCCATCAATTTTTTATTCATAGCCTCTTGCCATTTGGGGGTGTTGAATGGCATCTACAAGTCTCACAGGTTCTGATTCTGCAAGAAAAGCAAAGTGAACTAAATCTCCATTGTCATCAACTTCATCATCAAGATTTACTTCACAATCTTGAAGGTGTACAGGTTGTCGTTGCTGTCTTCTTGGTCGCTCTATCATAGTTGCAATTGGAGTTGCAACTTCAGGTTGAACTGTAGGTGCTTCAAGAGTGACTCCATCTTCCACATCATCATTCAAAACATAAATATATCGTTGTTTTGAATCCATTTCAGTTGCTGCATTCCATTGCCATTCCTCATCTTCGGCAAATGTAACATCATGACTAACAATCACCTTCTTTGTCATTGAATTGTACAGTTTGTATCCCCCATGCTTATATCCAACGAAAATGGTCTTCACTGCCTTATCATCCAACTTCGATCTTGCTGCCTTGGGGACATGAGCATAAGTAATTGACCCAAATACCTTCAAGTGTTGCACATTAGGTTTGAATCCACTCCATGCCTCAATCGGAGTTGTGTTAGGAGCACTCCGAGTGGGTGATCTGTTTATCAAATATACCGCACATGTTACGGCCTCAACCCAAAAATAATTTGGCATACCTTTTGCTTTAAGCATGCTTCTCGCCATGCCCATGATTGTTTTATTCTTTCTTTCAGCAACTCCATTGTGTTGAGGTGTGTAGGGACAGGTTATGTTATGCTGCAACCCAAGTTCTTCACAATGCCTCTTGAACTCATTAGACTTGTACTCACCTCCTCCATCACTACGCACCATCTTAATTTTTCTGTCACTCTGTCTTTCAACAAATGCTTTAAATATTTTAAAGTAGTGGAATACCTCATCCTTTGCTTTTCAATAGATAAATCTAGGTTTTCCTTGAAAAATCATCAATAAAGGTTAAAAAATATTTATTACCTCCAACTGATGATATGTTCATCGGGCCACAAACATCTCTATGAACAAGCTCCAAAGGAAATTTTGCACGCCAAGACTCCTTAACAAATGGTATCCTGTGATTCTTTCCAAAAATAAGTCTTACACAAATGATCAGGGTGATGAATATGGGGTAAACCATTCACTAAATAAATTTCGTTTGGAGAGATTTTCCAAACTCTGAAAATTTAAGTGCCCAAAGCGTAAATGCCACAACCACGATTCATTATTGACTATTGCATTCAAGCACTTAAAATCACCCATATGCAAATCTACTGGAAACATGCGGTTTTTTGATAAAAAGGTTTTAAGAATCAAACTACCTTTTTTTTATCAAAAATTTATAATTTATTTTCAACTATGTGCATCACGTAATCCTTTCCAGCTAACTTTCCCATACTCAACAAATTACTTTTCATATCACGTACATAGAAAACATCATAGATGTACCTGTGATCACCATTGTTCAATGTGATAAGAATTCGCCATTTTCTAGTCACCTTAACGAACCTGCCATCACCGAATTTCAGTTTTGTGAGAAATGCGTCATCCAAATCTGCAAACAACTCCTTCTTACCACACATATGATTTGTGCAATCGGTATCCAAATACCAAGTCTTATTGTTTGGAGTTTCATTTGATGTGGCTGCCATTAGTACTGCATGATCCTTTTCATCTTGTGCGTGATTACTATCTTCTTGAGCACAATTGGCAGCATGATTATCACCTTTTGATCTGCACTCATTTGCATAATGGCCGCGTTTATGGTAGTTATAACACTCCACATTTGATTTATTATAAATGCCTCATCGTCCTCCGCGACCGTGTCCTCCGCACCAATAGTTATTTGAACTTGGATTGTGATTGGAACCAAAGTTGTTTTGCTCAGCGCCTCCATGATTCTGGCCACCACAACCTTTGCTGGAATAAGTATCATGTTTATGATAGGAGCTACCAATTGAGAGGCTTGTGCTTGTAGAGCCTGCTCAATTGATTTTTCAATCTTATTGTCATTCATCCGCTGCTCATGCGCTCGTAGAGAACCAGATAATAACCTTACTGTCATTTTTGAAATGTCATTGGCCTCTTCAATTGCGGCAACAACATGTTCAAATCTGGGAGTTAAAGATCTCAAAATCTTTTCCACCTTTGACCATTGGTCTTCATCTGATTTGTCAAGGCAAAAACTTTATTTATATAGACATCAATAGTCTCTGTGGTTTCCATCTGCAACAATTCATATTGGCGTCTTAGGGTTTGAAGACGCACCCTCTTGATCTTGTCATCACCTTTATAATTGGTTTACAAAATGATCCAAGTCTCACTTGCAGTTGTTGCTCCTTTTATCTGCTCAAATATCTCGTTATTCATCCCTTGATGAATGAGATACAAAGCCTTATTGTCCTTCTTCCTCTGATCACGATGCGCTACTCGTTGCGCCTCAGTTGCATTAGCCGCTAATGCAGACACTCCACTCTCAACGACATCCATAACTTATGATAATCAAACAAAACTCTCATTTGTACACACCACTGATTGTAATTTTTTCATCAAGAATAGGGACTGATAATTGGGTAGAATTCATGATAGCAGACTGGCTCTTGATACTAGTTGTAGGAACTAATTGAAGGAAATAACAAAAGGCAAAAGGTTGTAGCAACTGATTGAACGTAATTGCAAAAGATTGCAAAATTGCTGAACTGATCTTATTCATTTGATTTACTTCAATAATATATATAATAAAATTAAAATTACTGGAAGCTATAAAATAGATATTAATCGCCCTATAAACTGACCATTAATGCAATAATAACGGTATCATAGTTTAAGAGTAATAAAATCAGAATTAATAACCAACAAAAAATTTGTAAATTAAGTCAACTGCTATCTAACCATTCATATTATATAGTCTCACGCACGAGTTAACAGATTTCAACGCGAAGAACTGTATTGAAGATCTCACATCGATTAGAGATAAAAATATTTCATAGTATATAAGTGAGTACAAACTTCATTTTATAAGTTGATTTTTTAAGATTGAGTTAGACTTAATGTTTTAAAATCGAAGAAGTTGAAGTTTGATGTATTTTTAATTTATTTATGTTTTGTTGATATCTTATATACTTTTATTAAATACTTCATATTTATAAATAGTATATGTTAATGAGTGTATATATATAAAATAACTGATAGCCTTGTGTTAATATTAAAGTTTTTATATTTTTAAAAAAAAAATTAAATTTAAACAAATCACTTTCAATTTTCAAGTAAATAAAAAAATATCTTTTGAATATTAAAACTGTTATAACTTTTATTTATTAAACATTATTTTAATATTGTAAAAATTTATTTTATCAACCCAATAAATTGTAAGTAGTCTAATGAATGAATATTGTAATACATCTTATTTCAATATCTGTAAATAATTTAATTATTCATATTATTCGGATCCGTTAGCATTCATTAAAGAAAATATAAGATTATTTTCAAGAGACAATTACATCTAACTCAAAAACCCCTTAATAATCTTTTTTATAATCAACCAAACTTTTTTTTATCAGCAATAATCAACCAAACTAATATAAATAGATCACAAGACTTAATTTAATTAATGTAACTTCGTTTAAAGAACATTCAGATTAAGGTATTAGTTAATAAAATCAGCCAAATAATTGAAATAATTAAATATTCATAATTAAATAAATTATTTAAGAAACAATTATAACTAAAACTCCTAAAAATCAAGAGAGGACAAGACACAAAAATGTGTTCTAATTTAAAATGTCTCCAACATCTCTTGACTATACCTTTCTAGTTTTTCTATCTTACCCAAAACATGTTTTTCCTTTATGGTCCAATTCATCATTTTTTATATCTCAAAATTAATTTACACCTTACACCAAACTGGAAATTCAACCACAAAAGAAAGAGGACAACAACAAAGTGACAGAATGAAAAATTAAAAATTTCATATCAGAATTATGTTCAAATTTTAAATCATATAGTTAAATAGAAGTATTCGTTGTTAAAGCTAAAACATGCATTCACAATGATTTGAGAGTGACTGTACAACCTAACAAGACAGTAAATTAGATTACAACAAACCAAACCTAACAAGACAGTAAATTAGATTACAACAAACCAAACCTAACAAAATTTTTATGGTTAAAAGAATGAATGGCTGAGAATTGCAAGAAACATATTCTACATATTTTACGTGCAGGGCATCACTTGCTGTTTCTTTTGTTTCTTAAGTAACAAAACCAACACTCAAGGATTTAAAAAATAATAAAAAAGGCAAATAATTAACATCCTCTTGAATTATTATAATATAAAACACTAATCATTGCTAAGGAAAATGTTTCCATGAGAAATTATGGAAAAGGATATATAAAATTGACAAAATATTAATTATTACTTATTATAGTAGAAATTTGCATAAAATTCCATTCAGAGTCTATACCTGACTAATAATAAATTTGTAATTCAATATTAAATTAATTAGTTTTCAAAGTATATAAATCAGTGTGAATTGTGAAGTTTGTAGAAAGCAATGGGTGGAAAAGTGAAGCGTGAGTGTGATGCTAAAGCATAATCACCCAGTAGATAACTTGTTTGGCTAATTCACGCATTTGAAATCTTCTTTTCGGTTTTTGTACTGTTGGGGAAATCTAACGAAATCATCCTTAATTGTGTCGTCCACTTTGTCGTAAGGTAGTTAAGAAAAACTAAAAAGGAGCGACGAAATTGGCACTTGCCTCTCCAGAAAGCAACAAGATTGGTTGTTTCCTTCCTATTTCTTTCTTTTGGATTGTTTTTGTGGTGAAGAAGAGAAGTTAGAGCAATCTTTGCAGAAAAGGATTTTGCAAAAACAAGAAGAAGAAGAAGAAGAAGAAGAAGAAGAAGAAGAAGAAGAAGAAGAAGAAGAAGAAGAAGAAGAAGAAGAAGAAGAAGAAGAAAGAAAGAATGCGACTTGGGAAATACGAGTTGGGTAGGACCCTTGGTGAAGGCAACTTTGGTAAAGTCAAGTTCGCTAAGCATACTGATTCTGGTCAACCTTTTGCTGTTAAGATCATTGAGAAGAACAAGATCATCCATCTCAACATTACCAACCAGGTCTCTCTCTCTCTCTTGCTTTTCTCTTTCTTCATTCAGATTTCTGTCAAAACTCATCTTCACTCATCTTCATTCAAATGCACCATAACATCATAAGATAACTTGAGTCTCTCTGGTGAAAATTGCAGATAAAGAGGGAGATAGCCACCTTAAAGCTCCTCAGACATCCCAACGTTGTCAGATTAAACGAGGTACTTTTTCAATTGAAAAAACAATATCCGAATCCCAGGTTATTGCATTCACTAATCTTATGGAAGCTTATATGCCACTTTTGCAAATTCCAATTCACATCTGAATGCATAAGAAAACTAAATTATTATTTTCCCTGCAAAATTAACTGATTTTTTTTGTGGACGGAATCTTTTTAAGAATAAGTTTGTAGTGTTTTTAAATTAATTAAGGAGAATTAACAAAAGGATAAAAGAAGATGGATATAGAGAGAAAAGTTAAAATGTTAGTGTAGTTAACTTTTTTTGTAGTGAGTAATTACTATTGGGTCTCACATGCAAATCCAATTCCGGATCTGACAGGTAACCTACGTCTGGCATTGGATCTGATATATATTACAACGAAAACTTAACCATATGTGCACTGTGTTTTAGCAGAATGAACAATGAACATTTGAAGTGATGCAGAATTTTGTTCTTTCACGATGACTTTTGAACACCTATAACTGCATAGCAGCGTTATTAGGTCATAATGATGTAAAAAACATAATCCATAAATTCTGACCTGTAAATTAGGTTTATTGATGTCAGTAGGTGACATGTCAGAGTTACTTTTTGTAGGAAAAAACAAAAAACTATTAGTATAGCACATGCTTTTGTTTGGATAAACAAAGGAATTAATTTTAAAAAAATTAAAATCATACATAATTTAAATTTAAAAAACTTAAAAAGTGTAATTAATAAACATATTAGATTAATTTTTTTACAATAACTTTTTACCTCTCTTTACCTCACTCCCATGTCATACTGTGTGTATGTATATATTTAATTTAATGTTAATTGCACTGAACACTCATGGCAACCCTAGGTTATTACATGTGTTTATCTCTCTACCATTTTCCTACTACCTTTTTATTGAATCAATTATTATGCATAGTTGAGTTCATGAATGGGTTTTGTTGATGTTGAACTGAGTGAGTTCCTACCATTCTGATATCACATACATTAATTAAATGGCACGGACGGTGACAAATAGTTTTATTTCATTTTTCTATATTCATTCAGAGTTTGACAGATAAATTATTAGAATATGTATGATAAATAATAATAAAGTATTATTAATTTCTTTAAAACTTATTATTTATCACAATTGTGAAAATGTCCACAATTAAGAAAATATTGCATGAGACGTGATTAAGTACGTCATGAGCACATATTTGATTCAAACCCGATGGTCCCACCATATGCGTATAAATTTTGTTCCCTATTTTATTGCTTCTGTTTCTCTTGATAAAAAGGTTATGGGTTGAACCCTTAACATTAAAGTAAGCTACTGCGTTTTATTTATTTATTTATTTATGTATTTGGTAGAGTAATCTTTACTCTGGAACTTACAATTGTCGCATGCATTTCTATCATTGATGCTTCTAATTATGATAGGCAATTATTATAATCACGCAGGTCTTGGCTAGCAAAACAAGAATTTATATGGTACTTGAGTACGTGAATGGAGGGGAGTTATTTGACATAATTGTAAGACTAAGTTACTTTGTTATTGATTTTGGGATTCAGAGTTAAAAATTTATAGTGGTGTAAAAATGCTTCATGGTAACATGTTTCCTCTTGTGATTTATGACCAATGGCATTTGATGAATTAATTGTATTCATAGGCATCCAAAGCTAAACGTTCGGAAGGTGAAGGTAGAAAGCTGTTCCAACAGTTGATTGATGGGCTGAGCTACTGCCACAGTAAAGGTGTCTTCCACAGGGATCTCAAGGTTCTTTTTCTCCCTTTTCAACTTCAAAAAATTGCATCACATAGTTATCTTTTGTCTTGCATTTTTTACACAAGTGCTGCTATGTCCTTGCAGCTTGAGAATGTACTGGTGGATAACAAAGGAAACTTGAAAATAACTGATTTTGGTCTTAGTGCTTTACCCCAGCATCTTAGGGTAAGATGTTACTATGCTTTCAACCACTTTGGGTAAAGCATATCATTTTTGTTACTTGCTTAACCATGTGAAAATTTTCAGGAAGATGGATTGCTGCATACAACTTGTGGAAGTCCCAATTATGTTGCACCTGAGGTTCTTGCTAATAAGGGCTATGATGGTGCAACATCAGATGCATGGTCATGTGGTGTTTTGTTATATGTAATCCTAACAGGATGCCTTCCTTTTGATGATAGAAATATGGTAGTTCTCTATCAGAAGGTATATTCATATTCTGCTACAATGTTCTTTCACATAGTTAGTATATTCGTTTCATAGATGAATTCACACTTTTTTGTCTGCGAGGGATAATATAGATTTTCAAAGGAGATGTTCAGATACCAAAATGGCTATCACCAGGTGCCCAAAACTTGATAAAGAGGATTCTTGATCCCAACCCTGAAAAACGGATAACAATAGCTGGGATCAAAGAAGATCCGTGGTTTAAGAAGGGCTATGTTCCAGCAAATCCTGAAGATGAGGATGTATATGTTGACAATGAAGCCTTTTACATCCATGAAGAGGTATTATACTTTCACCCTTTCACCCTCTCTTTTTTGTTTTTCTCTTGTAATCTAAAACTATTCCCGTGGTGATAGCCAAATGAAGCAGAAGATTCAGGATCACCGACCCTTCTCAATGCATTTCAGTTGATAGGGATGTCTTCATGCCTAGACCTCTCTGGCTTCTTTGAAAAAGAGGTGAGCATGAATTTCAGGATCACCAACCCTTCTCAATGCATTTCAATTTCTACATTACAAATCTTGTGCACAACTTTCCTGTCTTTAAACAGTCACCATCTACTTAAAAAATTTAAGTTTTATGCACAATGTGGTTTGATTAACAGGATGTCTCTGAGAGAAAGATAAGATTTACATCGAATCTTTCAGTTAAAGATCTGATTGAGAGGATTGAGGACACTGTGACAGAAATGGAATTTATAGTCCAGAGGAAAAATGGCAAAGTATGTTGGTTAAGACTGCTTTTATTTCTGACAATCTTGCAAATGAACTGAAATTAAATAACATTAACAATTTAATATTTCAGTTGAAAGTGAGTTGGGAGAACAAGGTGCAGAAAACTGTCGGATGCCTTTCAGTGACAGTAGAGGTATGCATGTTTAGAATGAGCTAATCTTTACATATAGTTTGTTAATGCTAAGAAAAGTAACCTTATTTCAAATATAACAGGTGTTTGAAATAAGCCTATCATTGTACGTGGTAGAACTAAGGAAGTCTTGTGGAGATGCTTCTGTATATAAACAGGTATTTTGTCTGTACTCTTTTTCTCTATTCATCTGCTGAAATCAGAGACTGATGTTTTCTTCTTCATGTGGTACAGTTATGCAACAAATTATTGAATGATTTGGGTGTTCCCTCAGCCAAGTAGATGGCAGATAATATGTACAGAGGTGGTACAAAAATCAATTGTAAAATGCATTCCTATAGTTACTAAGAGAAAGAAAAATGCACAGATGTTAGATACGGCTGCACTTTTGAGTTGAGCAATTCATCAAACGGATGAAGTGGCAAACATTCATAAACTTGACTCTTCTCCTTTGTTCTTTTGTGATTTATTTAAGTAATTCTTAAAATTTATTATCAACAATGAAAATAAAAATAAGTTCAAAATTAAACACAATAAAACTAAATATATTTAAACTAAAAAATATTTCTGATTTCTATAATTATTTAACAAATTAATTAATTTATTGTCTTTTGGAAAACTATTTTTTAGATAAAAATTTATATTAAAATTTCCTCATTTTATTTTTATCGTGATTAAGGATCTTTTACAAGTCCTTTTTAACTGAGAGGTCTTTCCCATAACATTTTTTAGTATAATGTTGTTTTCACGATTTCATTTAATCACAAAAGTTTCATCTTTAAAATATTTCAATTCAAAACAAATAATTTCATATTAATTTTATTTCACTCTTTTTTTCTCCCATAGTTTCATATATAATAATAATAATATTATTATAAACAATAGAATTTAAATTATATCAAAAGAACAAAATTGAATACAACTAACAACAATAAAATATAAATTAAACAATAAATAAATAAATAAAATAACCAAATTTATTATATATATATATAAATAAATTCTATATATAATAAAAATAAATTTACCATAAAATATTACACCATTTAAAAAAAAATCATACTGATCAAATTTAGATATTAACAACACAGTATTTGTTTTTTTATTAAAAAAACATAACTTGATACCCAAAAATAACTATAATAATGAATATTATTTAACAATATCATTACAAAATTGAGTAATTTGATCACTATCTCGTTAATCCTTTTAAGTAATGCCCAATTAAGAGTTTTTATATTAATTTAAACTATGCTTGATTGATATTAGTATAACAAGACGTCAACTTAATTCCCCCTCCTAAAAATATTAACTTGTTGATTAATTAATTTTACATACACACACATATATATATATATATATATATTTAAAACTTTTAACTCATATCTCACATAAAAAAAAGTGTTGAACAAAAATAAATTTCACTTAACTTATTTTAACATAAAAAAATTATATATAAAGTTTAATTTTCTCCCAAAATTTCATATATAACAATATTATTATTAAACAACATGATTTAAATTATAGCAAAACAACAAATTTAAATATAATTAATAAAAAAAATTAATTTCAGAAAAACAAGAATAAGCATTTATAACATAGTAACAATAATTCAACTTCATTAAAATAATAACAATAATTTTAATCTATAACAAAAAAAAAATAAACTTTTTTTCCTGTCATCAAGCGAGGATAAATTAAATTTTTTGATACAAATTAGTAAATGAATAGTTACATTACAATGTCTATCAAGACAGTTTAATGCGATTGAAAAATGAGTATGGTTGTATTTTGACTATTAAAAACATCCCTACTCCCAAGGGCACACTAAGAGAAAGAGATTATAAAGTAAATGTTTTCTCACTATTATTGTTACAAGAAACATGTGAAGTGAAAAAGAAAAAGATTTTGTTAATTAATCAAGTTTAAAACATATTTTATTCAAATTAATATTAAACATTTTTTTTTTCTTCTCTTCACTCCTTACTTCAGACAAGTCAAATTCTCAAACAGAATTAGGAAGTTAGATGAAATAACTCAGACTAATAGGAAATGGAGCCTTAACTGTAAGGAATGATAACCCTACTACAGATGTTGATGTACTTACCTAGTGAAAAATATCAATAATAACAGTAAACATGTTTAAAACCATTTGAATAGTTACCCAACAATTCATCAATCCTCATTATAGGGCCGTATAGTTGTTATTTATTGATATTAAGTTGGATTCTAGATTCTCCTCTATTCTAATTCGGAAATTTATGATTTTGCCACAATTTCTTAACCACTGGAATTTCACTATGCCATTAATTACAATTAATTTACATGGAAAATAAATCACTTACACGAGGCTGCTTAATGATCATATCACAAGTGGAACAAATTGTGTTTTTGTTGGGTCATTTGTTTCAAAAGATGCAGCAGCACTAGCTCGCAAGCCTGTTGCCAAACTCCTTATTATAAACCTGAATCAAACCACTCTCATCTGGCATACGAAGCTTCTCATCCAATATTTTCTTGTATTGATCATCTCGGGCTTCTAGATTGCGCACCAACTCAACCTACAACATGTAGCGACAGCAATCGAGAATTCAGGCCAAAATAATAGTTAGTTTGGACCAATAATGAAATCTAGAAGACAAGTCAGGCACCAATTGACGGATATCCTATTATTCTGACTTAACCATGAACATGTAGAGAAAGTAAGCTTCGGTAATCTGATGCTTGGTTCATTAAGAGACCAAAATATGAAAAGTGGAATTCTGAAAGGCACGAAGACAAACTTAACAAAGAACAAAACATATTTTATTGTTTATACAGGATATCAAATCACCTGTTCTTGGAACATATGAAATTCGTCAGAGCTAAGGGAGCCATCATTGTTTGAGTCAAGCAGCTGCATCATTTCTCGGGCATCTTCTCCTGGGGCACCAAGCTCTTCCATCACTTCTGTAAGCTCCTCAATGCTAATTTTACCGTCTCCATTCTTGTCAAGAAGGCGAAAAACTCTATCCCTCTGATCAATCTCAATCCCTTTATGACTTGTACCTGGAAAATCTTTAAGGCGCAGAGCAGCCAATTCAGCCGCAGCAAGCATGATGGTCTTCAGACGCTTCGCCTGAGCATCAACAAGTAAAACATAAATGCCGATTCCCTTCATGTAATCTCTCAAGAAGATAAAGAATAAAAAATAAGTTCAATGTCTTCATGTGTCCTTTTTTTAGATATGTATAGAATTCATAGCTTTTGTTTTTAGATATTTTCATTTCTAGGAAAGAAGACACTAACCTCCTCAGGATCAGTAAGGCCAGCCTTATATAACGAATGGGCTGCTGTTCCACCAACTGCTAACCTGTCCATTTCAGTTGTTCTTATCTGTATCTCCATCAACGGTCTGATCTTACCATTTTCACTCACATCTACTGCCATGTGCAAACTTTTATACCCATTTCCTTTTGGCCTGGCAATATAGTCCTTTGTCCGATAAGGAATTTCCTTCCACATAGATTGGATAATCTGATATGACCTATAGCATGCTCTCTTTCCAGCCTCTGATGTATTCTCTCCGGCCCTAGGGGTCAATATCACTCGCATCCCAAGCACATCATTCACCTCTTCTGGCTTCCTACCATCCTTCAACAGCTTCTTCATGGTGCTGTAACGACTCTTATATCGACCTTTGACCGATACATCATCCACAAGTTCTGAGAGCAAGGGATCAGCCTTCAGAGTCTGGAGAAGTTCCTCCTTGTAGATGTCAATAAGAGATACACCCCCAGTCTCATGACTTCGCAACCACGAATCCACGTAAAGATATGAATAAGGAAACAAGTACTGAAACGATAGATCTTCCAATTCCAGTGACAAGTAGGTAGTTCCCACAGCATGAGCAAGAGGGGCATGTATCTTCATAACCTGCAAGGAAAGTATCTGCTGCTGATATCTGGGCAGATAGTCAAGGTGTCTCATCGTGTCAAGCTTCAAAGCCAGGTCCAGGATCAAAGCCCTGATGTCATAGTAAGTGAGGCAGAACTTTCTCAATGCAGCAGCATTGTCATCATCCACAACATCTATTCTGGATGGAATATTGTTCACACGCAAACTCTCGTGAAGCAAATGAGCAGTGGGCAAACCAATCTGATTCCGGATTTCGTGTATACTCAACTGGCCTGCTTCCAACACCTCTCTCAATATCCCGGCAGAGATAACTTCAGCATCCATCTGCATTCACAATTACTATAAAGAAACGATAAACAGTAACGAAAGTAATAATAATAACAATAAATACAAAATAAAAAAGGAAGGACGAAATTATAAGAACAACTCGAACGCAATTGGAGAATACCATTTAAACCAATGAATTCCCATACAAGTTGAATTCTGTAAAAATTAGTGAATATTCCTAAATTTAATATGATAACAAGGGGTATACTGAAAGAGAATTACGAACCCCAGATAAAGTTCTTGATTAAATGCTCTGAATTAGAGAAATACTAATATGATTTAAAAGTTATTAAATTAAAGTAGACCTCCTGGGTTATAAATCAGACTTCAGTAGTCCTAGGTTAAATTTTTTTATCTAAGCTGAATTTCAGCATTCTATTTTAGAAGAAAATATCAACAGTTATATATTAAATATATAACATATTAACAAAATTTACTTATTAAGATCTTAATCATATAAGAATTAAACATGTAGTGTGTAAGCTAGAATAGCATAAAGTGGTGGTAAGTAGAAAGAGTAAGTGGGAGTGTTAACTAACTTGGAGATCGGCGAGGAGCATGGCGACGGACAAGGCCTTGGAGAGAGGGGAGCGGCCATCGGGAGAGAGAGGGGAAGCTTGGAGGATGGGGATGGAGAGTTTGAGGCACTTGAACAGAATACGAGAGGAGCTCGTCGATAACACGTTCATTCTCTCCGTCAACTCGTTGAACGCTCCCACCAGCTCCATCACCATCTTCCCCCCCTCCGATACCTCCACGGCGCAGGCCTTCGGACCCCACCACCGCGTCCCGCCGTCGCTTCCTCTCCGGCGCCGGAACACCACGGCGAGCAAGTGAGCGGGAGGAAGGGAAACGGTGCGTTTGGAAAGGGAGTGACGAATGGGGGAATGGAGAGCCACGAACTGTAATGACTCCATTCAATTCACCTTTCTTTCTCTCTCTGTCTTCTCCACCACGATGACCACGCCAACAACAACAACATTTGTGGTTGGGTCGTTACCCTTCATTCAAATTAATATTTTATTGAAAATAATAATTGAGAAATGTACCTTTTTAAAATAAAATTTTATTAGGTTAAATGGATCATCTTACTTACTAATATTGATATATCTATTATTTTAATAAAAAATTATCTAAATATAAAGAGTAAAACTGTAATAAAATAAATATAAAAATAATTTAATTATTAAAATCATATAATAAAACAATTTTAATATCATTATGAATATTTTCTTGCAAACTATTAAAATTATAAATTTAGTGAAAAAATAAGAATATAAATATAAAAAATGTGTGCATGAAAAACCACTTACTAATTTTTTTTTTATTAATTGCTATCAACTATAAATTGCATATTTTACATTTTATGTTTTGATAAATATATTCTGTTATATTAATTGATACAGTAATTATTTTTCACTGTATCAAATGTTCTAATAATAATCATACAAAATATGGACACATGCAATATTTTTACTAGTACGAGTATGATGCTCATTTGATATAATTCAAATTCATATTTAATAACAATTTTTATAATTCTAATTTAAATAAACTAATATTTTAATGATATAATTTTTTAAAATTATTTTCAAATATTAACTTCAATATAAAGCTAAATATAAGAAAAGATCAATGAAATAGATAAAAGAAAAAAAGATGTATTTCTGCTAAAGAAAACTATTTTTAAAAAGGTGTTCTTATTAAATATCAATTAAAACACTTGATTCAAAACTAAAAGAAAGGAAGTAGTTTATGTTTTTCTATATTTTTTAAAAATAATCAAGGCTAATACAAGTTGAGTAACAAAAAGTGGGTGAGGTGAGTGTGAAGGGTAAAAATATTACCGTGAGTTTGTTTTTTTCTTTATCAATTTGTAATGAAAATAACTCAAACAAACTTTTCCACAATGTTTATCATAAACACAAAGAAAACGGTAACAAGAGTATCACAAAAAAAACACACAAAATAAACATAATTCAATTGAAATGTTAATGAATTTCAACATGTGTTTATGACACAAATCATTCATTATGAAATAGAACTACAACTTGAAGTTACTCTATTGAACTTTTGTCCAACTAACAGTCTTATGTCATAAAGTTAAATACAAATTCCTATTTATATAAAATAATTGTCATTTCATATCTAGACGATCATTAACTGTTAAACGATCATCAATATTTTTAATTTATAAAAAAACATTAATATAAATAAGTTTGATATTAATTACAAACTAATATATTATGTTATGAGTATATTGAATGTTTTTTCTGTCACTAATTATTACAAACTTACCACCAACACCAAGAACATGAAAGTAATTTATCAATGATATTCTAAAAGCTAAATATGATCAATGTATAATTATTGTACTCTTAAATCCACATAATTTATAAGAACACTGTGATTATATTCGATAACTTGACAATTTGTCATTGCATCATAACTTGGTTGGACCTATTAATATTAACTTCAACTTAAAAAGACATATCAAAGATCAAAATATTATTTATAAGTTGATTTCTAATAAAGTTTATGACATAACAATGAATTTTTGGAATTGTCTATCAAATATAATTATATATACTAGACATTTTTCTATGATATGGTGAAAATATCATGTTATTTGATCATTTTCAAACCCACCAAAGAATTTCCAAGAAGTGAGATTGGTTTTTATTAATAAAATGTTAATTAACAAGAGTGTTTATCAATATTTACAAAAAAAAAACTCATATTAAAAATTTTATACGAACCCACAATTCTTCCAAGTGCATTATGTTTAAACGTAAAAAATAGCTTCAAATAAAAAAAAAGTCTCATACATAAAAGGTGAGGTATAAGATGTCAAAAACATCTGTTGTCATAAATGGATAACACTAAGTGAAAAATATGTCACACGTAATATTAAATTTTGTTCCTAGACCTTAAGTTTTTTTCATACCTTTTCTTTTTTATATCTTTTCCAAAATAAAGTTTAAAAGCGTGTTTGGTAATTTATTTATAAGTTACGTGATAATTATTTTTCTTCCAAATCACAATATCATCCCTAAAAATATTTCAAAGGGATGCAAGTGTTATCAGTATTAAAGATATGTATTAACAAGTCCATAAAGTTTCTAACTATTTAATCTATAATATACATATTTGATTTCTCATACTATAATTCATTTTTACCGAACTAATTTATACACAAATGGGCACTATCACTTAAATCCATGACTTTTTGGTAGATTAAAATGTTTTTTTTTTAAAAAATGGTGCAGTTTTTTTTAGATTTACCTAGCAAAAGCAGAAAAAATTACAAGAATGAACAATTCTTTGTCAAAGTTGTTAATGGTGTAGTCAATATCAATTAAATTCATTAATCCACCTACTTTTCTTCTTTTAATTAGAGTTTTCAATCAGATTGACAACTTCATGACAACTTAGGTATATTTTATCTCAATTAAAGTTTCCAATTCTGTTGGTAAGTTTAGTTGATTTTTTTAAATAATTAATATTTTTTAAAATTAAAATATGTATATAATAATTATTTAAAATGACATGAAGTGAATAAGAATAAGAATATTGAGAAAATTTGTATTTTTATAGATAATTAATATTAAAAAACTAAACTAAATTTTGTTTTCACAAAAAATAAAGTTACCTAAAATTAAGTTGGATTTAAAATAGGTTGTGTAATAAATGTAAAATATTTATTACTTTTTAAATATTATTAAAATTAAAAATATTTTTGTTGTTTTTAAAAAAATGAAATTATGTTCGTGAAGTAACGTTTATAGAAATTTAGGAAAAGTTGTCATATATGAGAAGTTGTGCCACATGGTGGTCTTCTTCGTTGTCTTCGTGGTCGTCTTTGTGGTTGTTGTTCGGATGGAAGAGTAGGAAAGGACGGAGGTGGAATGTCATCGTCAGTGCCTTCAATTTCATTGTCATCACTCGGATTTGCGATCACTTATGAAGGCATTGTTGGTCGATAATACTGCATAGATGACATTGGATTGTAGGCAGATGGGGGGTCATGCATGGTAGAGGTTGCAAAGGGATTTGACGGGCAACAAAAAATTGTTGTTGAGATGGAAATGTGGAGTAGTTGAAAGGTGGTTGATGGAATGATGATTGGAATGACATGTGACATTGATCCCTATATCCGAACAACTGGGTCGGTTGAACACCTGGTGGACGAAAAGATTGTTATTCAAATTATTGAACTTGAGAATAAGACCTGATATGATGTTGATAGTGAGGTTGTGTAGTCTCTTGTGGCATATCATACTGTTTTGAAAATATGTGTTAATTTTGGATGAGTGAATGAAGAAAAATAAATAATTTAGTAATTGAACTTACATCATCACCGGACGATGACTGTAAAGGCGTGATGTAGCAGATAGTATGGTTGATGTACCATTGCATGTATGTTGAGTTGTCATGCAAATGGCCATTTCCGTTAAACTGATTTTCGTGAATTAGATGATTATGACGGTCATTCCATATAGCTATCCATGCGACATGATATTGTGGCCAGTATCGATCAGTTCATCCTCTCATATTCTCTTTGTGAAGTTGATCAAGGTTGAATGAGTCACTTGGAATACTCTGTCGAAATCCAAATTGACGCATAACCCTATCAACCTGATGAAATTCAACAGTTGCAAAACATATGAGAGGAACTACAGCCCGTACAGTTGGGGAAACCTCAATAGTGATTAAGCGCCTAACATAATCCACTCGATATGGAGTCCAAAGAAACTGTAAATAAATGTTTGAAACATCAGTAATATGAAATATTCAGTTAAAATGATATGTTAGTTTATATATTAGTCACAACCTCTTTAGCTTTAATGCCATCAAACATTGCTCGTATTTGTGGAACAGTGGTTCCTCCTATGTGCGTCCTATGCATCCTCCGAGTCCACCTAACGTAAGCAAAAGAATATTAAGAACTTTGTTTTCTTATCTCGAAAATTAATACAAAAATAACATACCTTTTCCCGAGTGGGAAACCAACTCCTTGTTGAACTTCTTCATCGATCAATGGTTGAAGTTGCGGAGAAATGCATGTTAGGCGTTCTCATGCCCAACACTGTAAAAAGTAGCGTGCAACCTCCAATAATATCTTGATTAAAGTCTATTCCGTGATCGAGCGCACGATACAGAGAAGTCAATACAACTGACCTTCAACTATAATACCTGACGTTGTTCAAGTCAGCCAACAATAGTAGATACATTAAATGTACCTTACTACCTGAAGAATCAGGCATCAATAGACTCCCTATAAGTGTTAATATGTGGGGCTCGAGCATGTTGAACAATAACATCATCGGTTGTGCAAGTTCCTAAAAAGTGTTGTTGAGGGTGCTATAAATTCGAGCAACTGCTCACAAAAGATACTAAATCACCACTAGTAATCCCGATGACAGCCTGTCCATCACTAGGTAAACCCAATATTAATTCCACATTTTCCAAAGTAACAGTTGTTTCACTGAGAGGAGAGTGAAAGGTACGAGTCTCCGTTCTCCATCTTTCCACTAATGCTGTAATTAGTACGTGGTTGAAGTCAATGTGCTTAAATTTTAACAAATGTCCAAAACCAGAATGATCAATTAAATGTTTGACTTGTTGGTCAAGTATATTCTCATGCTTTAGTACCCAACTTGCATGTCTTCTGGGTCTCAATAGTCTTTCATTACCTTCCCATACGTATATTAGTAACATTTTTTTTTTGGAATCGCAATACAAACATATTCGCGGGAAGACGATGAGATGCCATAAAATTTTAATAAAATAATTCTTGAAAATATAACCAATTTTTAGAGTACCTTTATAGATAATTCTTATTAAAAATGATATTATCAATAAACATTATTTTTCTTAAATTAAAGATAAGAAAAAGATATTTACATATACTAATTAAAGAGTACTGAATATAACATATTAAAGAGTACTTAATATAACATATTATAAAAAAAATTATTGAAAGTAATAAATTATGTACGAACAATAAAAATATAAGAAAAATAAAATAAAAATATGTTTTTAAGCAATTGTTTGTCAATGTTTGAATTGTTAGACGATTTTTTCTTTCTCCATTACCGGCCCGAAGGAGAAAAAAATTGACAGAGGGATTTGATATCAATTAATTATATTAACTTGCCTTTTTTATAAGTTGATACTGATTAAATTTCATGTTTTAAACTATCATTTTTAAATTTTTTTAACAGAATAATATATTTCTCACACGTTAATATGAATTTTATCTTAAACTTTTATTTTAATTTTTGTTCATTTTCTACCAATTCGCATGACTTCGATGATATTATCAATAAACATTAATTTTTTCAAATTAAAGATAAAAAAAAATATTTACATATACTAATTAAAGAATACTGAATATAATATATTAAATAATTTTATTCATTTAAAATATAAGTATTAAATATGTTTGTGTGTGGATAATGTATTAAAATATAAGTATTCAAATAAAAGTATTAAAATATAACATATAGTACATGTGCATCTTTTCTGATTTCATTCATTCAACCATATTCATTTTAATATTCAAAATTAAAGTTTCTGCGTGGATAACTTGTGGCCACCTTCCTCTTTGTCCTTTTCTGTATTAGGTCAAGAACTAGGTCTCTTCTACCACTGGCTATATCCCACTAAATGGAGAACAATTCATTTATGTCTCTGTCTCTATTCCATCGTCAGAGATTCTTATTCTACTCCTTACTATTTATAAAATACTCATACTCATACTCTATTCTTTAAACTTAATAATCAGCTATAATGGAAGACATTGTATGAAAATAAAAAATATTAGTTGAATTTTGTTAATGTTTTTAAAACAGATTTCAAGTAGTTAATTTTGTTTACAAATTTAAAAATATTAGTACATTAGAACTAAATTATTATAACTAAATTCTTTTACATGTACATATAGAACTAAATTTTGGTCAAAACCAAGATAAAATATTCGAGAGAACTTACCTTTGTGATTGAATGTCACACCTAAGTACTTTGGAACAATGACAAAGTTGGAAAGTGTTTTGTGTAGGAGATAAACTCTATTAAATAGAGTTGCCTGTGAGTTTGAATAAATGAAAGTTTGAATTCAAACTTCATTTCCAAAAAGAATCTCTGCCATGAAAACTATAGCCATGTGAACATAAAGCTGGAGAGAAAATAAAGCATTGTTGGGTGGTGCACGAAATTGAAATTGAAGTTGCCAATGGTGTATGAACTTTTTTCATTTGGTGCCTATGCAAAGTTGTCAACCATGAAGGCAACTTATTGAAAGTTGCCAATGGTGAATGCAACTTCTTCCAAAGTTGTCAATGGTGAATGCAACTTCTTCCAAAGTTGCTAATGGTGAAGTCAACTTCTTTGTTATCAAATTGGAAAAAAAAATTAAACAAAGTGTAGCGTGGAGTGATGGTTTTCTATCACAAGTACCTGAGGACTTGACTTATGAATAAAAATTTCAAAAATTATGTTAAAATTATATTGTACATACAAAACATTTGTTATATAATGAAACAACAATGCAACCCTGTAGCCTTGCACTCCCTTCTTTGTTCTACACTTTTTCTTATCTTAATTCCTGCTTCCAAGTAAAAAAATTGAGGACAAGGTTTGTGAGATATATTATTTTCTCCTTTTAGTATAAAGTTCAAAGAAAGTTGTAAAGGTAAAGTAAATTTTCCATAACATTCTTGTTTATCATGTTTTTTAAAAATGCAGACGGACACGTGGAATGTCGATGGAACGTCACTAAGCCAGCATGAAGAACCAATAATTAGAGACATCGTGGACGACATAAGTGAAGATGGAGATAACTACGATTTTGATTTGGATGATGAAGATCAGTTCAACAGATCTTCACAATATATTCCGTCTGGCAGTCAATCCGGACATAACATTGATTGCAACCTCAATGAACACACGTCTTTCATGTCAAAGGAGGCGACATTGAATGCCATAAAACGATACCACATAGACAACGGTTACAAATTTGTTGTCGTGAAATCAAAGCCAAATAAATATGTGGCTCGGTGCATACATCATGATGGAGGGTGCGAATGGAGACTACGTGCATCTTTTAGTAAAATCCGAAGTCAATGGGAGATAAAAAAAATTGATGCACAACATAGTTGTTTGTCAACAAATCTTACGGCAGACCATGTTAATTTGGATTCAACCCATATTGTGTCCATGATGCTAACTTCAGTAAAAGCAAACCCTTCCGTCCCAATTAAAAACTTAATTGCAGAAACAAAAAATTTGCATAGCTATACTATCATGTATAGAAAAGCTTGGTTGGGAAAACAGAAAGCTCTTGCTTTGGCGATTGGGAACAGTCCTACAATGATCTTCCTAGATGGTTGGAAGCAGTAAAAGAAATCAATCCGGGGACAATTGTGCAGTATATTGCTTCTCCTTGTATGATTGATGGTGTTCAAGAAAATTCTTCTTACACGTTGGATCGTGTGTTTTGGTCTTTCAAGCTTTGTATCGATGGTTTCAATTTTTGCAAGCCCATTGTACAAGTTGATGGGACATTTCTAACCGGAAGATACCATGGAACATTGTTGACCGCAACCGCTCAAGATGAGAATCGAAACATATTTCCATTGGCGTTTGCGATTGTTGAAGGCGAGACTTGGGAGGCTTTAATTTGGTTCTTCCAATTATTGCGACAATATGTGACATCTCAGCCAAATTTGTGCATGATTACTGATAGAGGAACCGGTATAATTTCAGCATTACAATCCGAAGAAGTTGGATGGGAAGGAGACGACCTCGTTTCTGTGTATTGCATACGCCATATAGCATCGAATTTCAACAAAAAATTCAAAAATGCTGACCTCAAACGATAGTTGATTAACATGAGTAATGACATTCCTTACCTTATTTCACATACAATTACAACCTTTTACCATTTAACTAATTTCATTTACTTCTTTATGACAGCTTATGAGATGAAACAACCCATAGTACAGACAAAGCTATCAGTTATGCGATTTGAGTCCAAACAAGCATTTTCCTGAATAGATCGCATACCATTAGAGAAATGGACTCAAGCATATGATGGGGGAAAGAGGTATGGTCATAAGACCACAAATCTAGCTGAATGCATTAACTTCGTGCTTAAGGGAGCTCGTTCCTTGCCGATTTCTGCTTTGGTTAAGGCAACTTTCAAAAAAACAAAAACATGGTTTGTTGAACGAGTCTTCAAAATAGACACCATGTTACGCGCAGGTCATTATTATTCAGAAGATATCACAACCTTACTTAGAAAAAATCAACAAGATTCGGCTATGTGTTTTGTGGAAAGGTTTAATGCAAAAAATTATGAATTTGATGTCCAAGAATTAGCCACCCCCAACATGGTCGGCGACCTCAATCATATACAGTTAGATTAAATGATTGGTGGTGTGATTGTGGCCACTTCCAAGCTCTTCGATTTCCCCATCGTCATGTTAATGTCGTTTGTTCCTCTTGTCATTTACAAATGACGATATTCATTGATTCAGTTTACAACCTCCACACGATTAAAAAGGCATATCAAGTTGAATATCACCAATTCGAAACGAGGATTATTGGTCTACTTATACCAGGCCAAATTTCATACCAGAATCCCACATGCGACATAAAAACTCGGGACGACCAATTACAACTCGTTTGCATAATGAAATGGATCAATCAATTCAGAACAAGACAAAAAAAATGTTCTTACTGTCGCAATGAAGGTCACAACAGAGGAAATTGTTCATTCAGACAGTAGAGTCATCCTTTGTAATGTTGTTCTCATCAAATATTTTAATATCATCTTCTTTTAATGACTTATATTCAATAATTTAATTTATTTTTAATACATTTATTTTACATAAATACATGTATATTATTACTTTTTACATATTATATAATTTATACTCTCATATATTATATAATCTAAAATTTTATACATAAATTATATCACATTTTTTATAAGTTTATTTTTAACTTTAACAATATTTAAAAAATACTAAATATTTTTAATTTATCAAACAGATCATTTTTAACCCAATTTATTTAAAATTATTGTAAAAAATATTCATTTTAATTATTCAACTTTATATATCATTTTCTTAAATAAAACAAAATTAAATTTTGGTATTATTTATAAAATAATTTTTTTAATTATATATTTTTATTTTTAAAAATATTAATTATCATTTGTTTAAAAAAAATAAAATCAAGTGAACTTGCCAATTGAATTGTCAACTTTAATTGAGATAAAATACACTGAAGTTGCCACTCCAGTATTCAGTTTTATTTAAACTGAAGTTGTTAATCCGGTTGTCAACTTTAATTAAAAAGACAAGTGTACCAGAATTAATGAATTTAATTTATGTTGCCTACATCATTGACAACTGTGACAAAAAAATGTCAATTCCTAACTTTGACAAGAAAACATCATTCCTGTAATTTTGTCTGAATCTGCCCATTTACGTAACTTTAAAAAAAAAAAAACTACACCATTTTGGTAAAATTTTCTATTAAAATATATCTTATATTAATTTATTTATATGAGAGATATTAATTCTTTAAGTATATACCTAACCCACAAATATACGTTTAGCTTTATTACACTTCAACAATTTACTAAATTCGACATTTATTAATGATATACTTCGACCACAATATAGACTTACATTATTTTTTTCATGTGATGGATTTTTACTAAAACAAAGAAAAATACAAATACATTTATGTTTTATATAATTTTATTTAAATTCTTAAAATCAACCCTTTCTATTTTAGTCATAAGTGTAGTAGCTTCACTGAATTTTTTCTATTTATATATATTATATAAAAATTAAAAGAAGAAGAGATAATGTGTGCAGTGTTGTGAGCTGAAATGAGTAGTTGTTTGGTTGCTCCACCATGGCCATGTTCAAGCATGGAGGAAGCGAAGCAGCATCATTCCCTCCTCCTCCGTTTGGGACTCTCTACCGACAACCACGCGATGTCTGGCATCCTCAGCTTCTGCTCCCTCTCCAACCACGGCGACATCAACTACGCCCTCAAACTCTTCACCACTCTTCCCAACCCTGACACCTTCCTCTACAACACTCTCTTCAAAGCCTTCTTCATTTCCCACAACCCTTCCCTCTCCCTCCCCTTCTACTCCCACATGCTGCAACGTTCCATCACACCCAACTCTTTCACCTTCCCCTCTCTCATAAGGACTTGCAAACTCCAACAACAAGTTAAGCAGCTCCATGCACACGTTCTTAAATTCGGGTTTGGAGCAGATACCTTCGCTCTTAACAACTTGATCCATGTGTATTTCGCTTTTGGGTCCTTGGATGATGCTAGGAGGGTGTTTTACACCATGCCTCATCCAAATGTGGTGTCTTGGACAACCCTTGTTTCTGGGTACTCCTACTGGGGACTCGTGGACGAGGCTTTTCGTGTTTTTGAACTCATGCCTTCCAAGAATGGTGTTTCTTGGAACGCCATGATTGCGTGTTTTGTCAAGAGCAACAGGTTCCGTGAGGCGTTTGATTTGTTTCGGAGGATGAGGGTGGAGGAGGTGGAGGTGGATAGGTTTGTGGCTGCTACTATGCTCTCTGCTTGCACGGGAGTGGGGGCCTTAGAGCAAGGGAAATGGATACATGGATGTGTTGAGAGGAGTGGGATTCTGTTGGATTCAAAGCTTGGCACAACCCTTGTTGACATGTATTGCAAGTGTGGTTGTTTGGACAAGGCGTTTCGAGTGTTTTGTGAGTTGGAAGTGAAAGGAGTTTCTTCTTGGAATTGCATGATTGGGGGGTTTGCAATGCATGGCAAAGGAGAGGATGCTATTAGGATTTTTAGGAAGATGGAAGAAGAAGGAACGGTTGTGCCTGATGACATCACTTTTGTGAATGTTCTTACTGCTTGTGCTCATTCGGGTTTGATTGAGGAAGGGTTTTATTACTTTTGTTACATGATTGACGTTCATGGCATTCAACCCACCAAGGAGCATTACGGTTGCATGGTTGATTTGCTTGCTAGAGCTGGAAGGTTAGAGGAGGCAAAAAAGGTCATAGATGAAATGCCTATGAGCCCTGATGCTGCTGTGTTAGGTGCCCTTCTTGGAGCATGTAGAATTCATGGGAATTTGGAGTTGGGGGAGGAGGTAGGCAAGAGACTGATTGAACTAGATCCTGGAAATAGTGGGCGTTATGTGATACTAGGTAATATCTATGCTAGTTGTGGAAAATGGGAACAAGTTGCTGGTGTGAGGAAATTGATGAACGACAGAGGAGTAAAGAAGGAACCGGGATTTTCCATGATTGAAATGGAGGGAGAGGTGAATGAATTTGTTGCAGGGGGGAGAGATCATCCTCTGGCTGATGCTTTATATGCTAAGGTTGGTGAGATGTTAGAAGCAATCAGGGTTGTTGGTTATGTTCCTGACACAGATGGTATGTTGCATGATCTTGTCGAGGAGGAAAGGGAGGATCCTCTGTTCTACCACAGTGAAAAACTTGCAATTGCTTATGGTTTGTTGAAGACTAAACGAGGGGAGACCCTACGTGTCACCAAGAATCTTAGGGTTTGTAAAGATTGTCACCAAGCAAGTAAACTGATCTCTAGGGTTTATGATTGTGATATAATAATAAGGGATAGAAATCGTTTCCACCATTTTAGTAATGGAGAGTGTTCATGTAAAGACTATTGGTAACTACAACAGTGACCAGTTACCAATTTTTTTTCTTTTTTTTTCTTAAAATGTATAAATCCTGTACATCTCATTTGAATCCGAAAGCAAGCAGTATGCTTAATATATACATGTGTGTGTATGTTTTGTACTTCTACTAAATAAAACTGTCATACTGGATCATATGTCTCTTCCATATCAGTAGCAAGCAGTTTCCTTGGTTGGTTCTTGTCTCCTCAAATTTAAACTATGTAGAGGCCTAAATGAGAATAAAGAGTGCTCCGAAGCAGTAATCTCACCATTAATTGAAGAGTTCTGTAAAAGATTCTCTAATCAGATATATAAGGTTTAGTTTGAATTTATTATAGTAGTTTTTTTAATCATGCCTTTGAATAACTCATGATCGTCGCCCAAGGAGAATGCTTAATTTTGTCCATGTATCTAATCATCAGCTTAATAGTTGTGTAAGGTTCATATATGTATTTCAAACCACGAAAACTATGATGTTGGATCGTATTCGTGCTTCATAATTAACAAATACTCAAGTTCATTGTTTGATTTTTTTCCCCTGTTAATTGCATACTTTGTAGCATGCAAAATCAGCATTATTCCACTGGTATATGGATGCCTCCTATTTCTCCAGGAACAAAAGTGAACTTCTCTCTGCAAGTTGTGATAGTCTCTTATGACCCTCATTCTTAGATTATGCACGCACTTCTACCATCTAATTTTAACTTATCATCACTGCATATGTTGGAATATTGAGGAGAATACCGGTAATTAATGATATAATAAATACAGGAGATATCTGATGTGCGTAGAGTGAAACTGCAATGAACTAGTCCCACATTGCTAAGATGATATATGAATCACTGTATAACGTATTATAAAATGAGCTTTACTAGAATTTAACACTCATACCTTTCTCGGCCTTTTGGCTAAGATCAAGTGTAGTATCTGTTCTTATCAGTTTAATATCTGATATGTGGGCTATTGGCCCACACGATATTAAATTAATCTTTTGAAGGGGAGATTTCACAACAGTGGCTTGCTACTGGGAATCTCAGGTGTCGCTCATGTCTTGCACTGCTACATGAGCCAGGCACACCCAACATCTTAGTTTGAATATTAAATAATGAGCCAGGCACACCCAACATCTTAGTTTGAATATTAAATAGTGATTGTTTTAAAAACTAATACCAATTTTAAGGTCTCATAGACACTTGGTTGCTTCTGTTTGCACCGTTGATATAATCATTTTAACAATCAGCAAATGTAAGTCCATTCCCCCTGTAAGCTGTTATTATTCTAATTGGAGGAGCAACTTCCATTCAAATGAAAAATATGAAGATTTAAATACACAAATTGTGCAGGAACAGATACATTAATAATTTGTCTCGCATAAGGTTAGGGAGTGCATTGTCGGAACTAATCGATTACCATCTCATTAGGATCGTGATCAAGAAACTCACGATCTCATTAGGATTCTCAGAAACAATCTTGAAGCCATTGTAAGAATCACAGTGTTCTGTCTCACATTCACAACCTTAATCATTTCAGTGTTTTCTTTCTCATCATCCGTATCATTGATCTCAAAGGAAGATCTAAGGTCTCTGGAAAGAATCCAAGTACCAATCTCTAACCTAAAAACATAAAAACATTAGTACCACAAAATTCAATAATCAATAAACCACCATCTACAAAATCAAAATTCAGAAATTACTTGTGAAGGACAAGTCTCACATCCCACCATCTATAAAATCAAAATTCAGAAATTATTTTTCTTATTTTTAAGAGATTGATATGCATGGTATATAATTAGAAAGGCATATGAACTTATATAATTAAAAAACCTATAAATTTGTACACGGTGTCAACTAAAACTTCACATAAACAATGTAAATGTATATAATATAGATCACAACTTTAATGTGATTTATCAATTTAAATCATATTAATTACTTAACTTCAATCATGTAATAATTTTTTTTTATTGTGAAATATGTATGTATATACAAATATATATATATATATATGTAAATATAAGTTAAAAAGAAATGAAAACATTTGTAGATGGTAAAAGAAGCCATTAAGCTTTATAGATGTTTATGTTTCTTGACATTATACCATTTCATGTAGATAATTCTCATTTATTAATCATTTATAATAATTTAGTAAAAAATTTAAACATTTGACGTCACCCTATCTCTGAATATAATAATAATAATAATAATAATAATAATAATAATAAAACAATAATAACAAACTATGCCTTTTGCAATAATGAAAAGAATGTATGATAAAGTTTATTTATTTTAACTGTCCTAATAACATCTAAATATAAATATTACAAGACTTTTGCCTTCATTGTGGAGCTATTCCATTTTTTTTTCAATATTCATTTACCCAAACAGAAGGGAAAAGAACATGGCAAAACATTATTAAATTTTTGTATATAAATAAGAAAAAAAAGAAAAACTAAGCCCTCACTAACAAATATTTCTAACCAAATGTTTCATTTAATTCTGTATTCACTATAAGAATATAGATTATTCGCTTCTAAAATTTATATTGGGTTTTAACATTAGTATCAATAGGATATTTCAGTTTTTTTTTTAAGTAAATATTGTTTTATTACTTAAAGTCAACTTAACTTACGTTAAGTCATAATTTTTAAAAATTAAATGTAAAATTAATAAGATTGGAACTATTTTATCTCAATGAAAAAATAAGTTTATTTTTTGCTTCTTTATTTTTTTTTTCAAAGAATATGTGTATCACATATTTTATTTTTATCATTTATATATAATTATGTTTAATATTAAAAATTAAATATTATACTAATGTATAAGTGTTTATTAAAATAGAAAACATGTTGCATGTTTCACAAATTTATCCACATTCTTTCAATGGCACACTTTATTATTAATACATAATGTATTAGGATTTATATATGTGTATTTATATTTATTAAAATGAACTGTAAATTTATATTATAATATTTTAATTTATTATAAATTTATATATTCATAGTTTTTAAATATATATATATATATATATTAGTACGGTAATATAACATATGTTCTTGTGATACAACCATGTACTATATTATTTATTAGGATACTATACTTAATAATTAATCATTCATTTAATAACAGGTTGATTGATATTATGAAGGAAGGAGTGATACATTGTGTCATAATGATAGTAACTTCATATAAGAACAATCTTATAATCTTATTCTATTATAAATGTATTATTTATTTATTACATTTATAATTTAGTAAGTAACGAGATATATTTTATTATAAACAGTGATCTTTTATCCTGCCACCATTCCATTTATGTTACCTAGTTGAAAAATATTTTATTTTTATAATTTTAAAATATATTATTTTTGTCATCAAAGTAATTTATAAACAGCTTATTTTTAAATTGGAGAGACCAAAATAAAATTAAAACCAAACATTAATTTTTTTATAAAATAAATCTACATATAACTATAAAAGTATATCATTTAAATATATGTTAATCTTTTACGTTTTATTAATATCTGTAAAAAATAAATAAATAAAAGGATCATATATAAACACTGAGGATATTTTTTTATTTGTTAATTGTTTGTTTCCTATGATTTTATATAAAATAAAAATCATGTGAATAATACTATATGAGAAGAAATTCAATTTGAAACAGTGATACTCTTTTTTATTATTTTAATATATTTTAAACAAAATAAAAATATTACAGATAACAATAGAAAAAATGATTTTTTTTAAGAAATACTTGTTAACTTGATTTTTATTATGTAAAACTCATTTTAAATTAATGAAATGAAAGTAAGAAACCTAACTCACCTCATAAATATTACAATTAATTCAAGGAAGAAATGTTTGTTTTGTAGGATGACTCGGTGGAGCAAAATTCTTAGGGAACATTCATTACGCAAGGACATGAATACATATTAGCGGTTGTCATTGATTGTCCAGAGCATCTGGGATGTGTTCGTGGTATTGGATGAGGGATAGGCATTATGTAATTCTTTGGTACTCCAGCTCAACATGTTACTTTATCACAACTTAGTGAGGTCGACAAAAAACTTCTCAAAGATGAGTTGAGGGATGAGTTGTTTTCGAAAATGTAAGCAGAGTTAGTATCCATGGGAGTGTCCATTCAGCCTCCTACACCTTCACCTCCTAAGGTTTCCCCTATTCTTATTAGCACAAAGAGAAGTTGTCCTATTGTTGAAGAAACAGAGGATGGTGGTGTTGATATCCATGTTGACTGCAAATTGTACGTTAATGATCCTCCCCAACATTTGGTGGCCTTAGGTAAATTTTATTCCAATTATATTTTTTGGTGTAGACTTTGTTTATTCTCATATATTTATGTGGTCTTAGGTAAAATCTTTAAGTTAGGATTGACCATTCACCACCAGACGATTAAGGATGATATGATACGAGTGGTGGTTATAAATGTTCGAGATTCTTGTAGTAGAGTTCATATGCCCATTGAGGAGGTTCAAATAGTAGGACAGACCCCAAGAAGTTTTATCATTTGGTCAACTAGATTGGCCGATTGTAGTAAGAGATGTTTTTATCCTTTTTAATATCTTCACACGAGTTATATTTATATACTAATTTTATTTAAATTTAGGATGAGTCTAAAAATTCAAAAGTTGTCAACCCTTTAGAACCACAAATGTTTTATCTCCAACAACTTGGTGTTGTGGTAGTGACAATGGGAAAACAAATTTTCCAATTAGATATGCCTCTTGATGTTGTAGGCAGGGCCAATAACATCATTATATATATATATATATATATATATATATATATATATCATAAGAATATTTGTGAGATTGTTACTGGTACTAATCAACTATCTATATCGGTTCTACAACTTTGGTTGTTGTAAGTATAATTTCATTAACTTTTAAAATAGTTTAATACATTCATATTTTACTCTAACATTATTTTTTCAATGTCCAAGTTATTTACATAACCTATGCATTGAGAAGAAGAATGCTTATCTTTATGGATTTTTTGACCCGGTTGCCATTTATAGTGTAGGAAATAAAGTGAGTGAAGTGCAAACATACTTAATAGGGACATTTCTAAATTTAGGCAAAGAAGTGTATTTAGCACCTTACTTGCATGAGTAAGTATAAAATTTTAAACTACAGTTAATTAATTTAGAACTTATTTATTATTAATATTATTATAACTTGTAGGGGTCATTGACAGTGCATAAGAAAACTAACACTTTGGCCATCAAACATTTATTAGACGCGTAAGTTTTTTTTATTGTATTATATTTCCTATCTTAATAATTAATATAAATTAAAGAATGTCTACTTTTTATAGGACTCTAGAGGCTCATTCGAGATTGTAAGGACTTGCACATGTAGCTAGAAAGAATATACAATTAATTGCAGCTAATGTAACTTATTTGTCTCACCACTATTTATTTATGATATAAAATATATCTTATGTTAGTATTTTAATTTGCAGTGTTCACATCAATCGAGAAGCTATAAGTTTGGATATTATGTAATGAAACACATGTAGACAATCATATCCGCAAACATTACTGACTCATGAAGAGAGGTAATAAAATATTTACTCAAATACCTTAATTATTTAATTTTGAATTTCACTTTTTATTGATTAAGTCAATTTTTTTGTAGTTATTCAACAACCCATCTCCATACATTAGAATGCATTGTGTTTCATTCTTTTTAAACGTTTATGATAAGATGTAAATTTTGTTAGTTTATTTAAATATACAATGAATGTTATATTTATCTTTTTTGCACAATGTTTATTGAATATCAATGAATGAGTGTGTATGGCAATTGTATGCAATTGTCTTGATAACATTGATATGCAGGTGATAGTTATTAATGAATGAAGTAAAATTGGTCCATGAATGGGTTTGTCAATAAATTGTATGCAATTGTATGGATAACATTGATATGCAAGTGATTGTTATTAATGAATTGAGTAAAATTGATCAATGAATGAGTTTGTCTGGAAATTGTATGCAATTGTCTAAATTACATTGATATACATGTGATTGTTATTAATGAATGGGGGAAATTTGATAATGAATGAGTTTGTCTGTAAATTGTATGCAATTGTAGATAACATTGATATGTAGGTGATTGTTATTAATGAATGAGGGAAAATTGATCAATGAATGAGTTTGTCTATGAATTATATGCAATTGTATGGATAACATTGATACGCAGGTGATTGTTATTAATGAATGAGGAAAAATTGATCAATGAATGAGTTTATTTGGAAATTGTATACAATGGTCTGGATAACATTAATATGCAGGTAATTGTTATTAATGAATGCAAAAAAATGATAAAGCAAACGTTTTTTTTTTAAATAAACTTATTATGACAGTTAGTGTAATATATGACATAAAAAGTCTGATTTACTATAAAGGGTAGTAGTAATATTTTTCATAAAAAATCACTTACTATGATAGTAAATAATATTTTTATGACAATTCTAGAAATATCAGTCATAACAAGTGTTGTCATGACAAATATTTTACACATTTTATGACGGTTTACATACAACAGTCATAGTAAGTCAACTTACTATGTTAGTCTTTCAACCGATATAGAAAGTGTTGAATTTTTATATCGCTTGATTTTATGTTACCATCAAAACCGTCATAAAAAATATTGTAAAACTGTCATAAAAAGTTCTTTTTCACTAGTGTCAGTTTTATCTTAGGAAGAAAAAAAATATTATCTTCGTCTTTTTAAAAAATATCATTTATTTATTCCTCAATTATTTTTTTTCCTTTTCATATTTTTTTTAAAAAACTTCTATTTTTTTTTTAAATTTCCATCTTCTCTTTTGTACAATTTCATAAAAATGTCCGATTGATAATGTAGGTGAAAAAACTTCATACAACAAAAAAATATATAAAGAAAAAGTCACTATAATGTGATGGTTACTGCTAATTTATAGGTCATCATCAATATAAATATAAATATGAAAGATGTATGAAAAGAGGCAACAAACATGTTTCAAGTTAGTCTTGAAGAACTTTTTTATGTTCATTCAGGTTAACATCTTATTATTTATCAATGGTTTACCTCAAAATTATAATTAACATCTATAATTTTATAAACTTTTGCTGACTTTTGTTCTACATTTATGAATAGTTTTCTTATAGTGATTAAAATTAATTTCACACACCATTTTAATTTATATTTTTAATATAAAAGCTATTGTAAATATCTACCTATCTTCAAATTACGTTATCATAGAAATCCATAATAGATAAAACATTGAATAAATTGGACTTTTATTAACACGAGATTATATACTGTAAAATCTTATGAGAGAAATTATGATTTCTTAGTAATGACAGTAAAGAAATTGTTATAGTGTTAAAATTATTTATTTTAAACATGATGAGTTCAGTGATAGTTTATGAAATTGTTAGTTGACTTTAGAGTCAATTCATTCAAAATTAATTTTACGTTCAAATGTAACTAAATCAATATTTCTTTCTAATTTTTTTTTTCAATTTGAATGTGATTTTATATGTCAGAATCAATTTCTTATATTTAATAAAAGTAGGTTTAATTTTTTTATATTTTTAAGGTGTAATTACGTTTTTTTTTCATCTAGTGTAATTTAATAAAATGAAGCTAAAGTGAACTCTGCTAAACATTTTCAATATGCGTAAGCAGTTTTAGGGGATTTAATTGTAACTTTTAACGTAGTGGGTGGAAACTTAATCCAAAAAACTAAATTAAACCTTTTTAAAAAAAATTAAAAATAAATTGATTTTTTTAAATTACTAAATATTATATTAAATTGAACATCGATTTTAAATGTAAATATAAAAAGGTAATTATACCTATTTTTAATTAACTTTTTGTAGTTGGATTTTTTTTCTCACTATAATATAATAGTAAGATGTTTATATAATTTTCTGATTAACTAGCTCCTTTATTCTTCTATAACTCTTCTTAAAGAAAGAATGGAAAAATTAGCTGAGCAATTAGATACAAAGAGGAAATTAATTAGAGGAATTAAAAATTTAAAAATAAAATAAATGTCCCAAAAATTGATGGGTGATGATGATAATGTTTGAAATTAGAGTTAAAAGTGAAGTGAAAGGTTTGCAAAAATGGTTGATGGGACCATGAGAGATGAGAAGAGAAAGATTAAGGTAAAAGTAGTGAGACCCACAAACAGCACATTCCACTTCAACTTATTTATTATCTTAAAAAATATTTTTTATAAATTATTAATTAAAAATAATTTTAAAAAGTTAATACATATTTTTCATTAAATAACTTATACTTAAACCAGTTTTATTTTATTTACAATTTGGTATTTTTTTTCCTTTAATACAGGTATTTGATAGAAAATCTGTTAATTTTTTTTAAAAATATTTTGTTACGGTGCAATAATCCAATTTTGTTGAATTTAAATTTTTATTAACATCAAATATAAAAATATATCTTAATAAACAATGTTTTACAGTTTAAAAATATTACTTAGTAATGTTATTTTTCAATCAAATTCTACAAGATATTTTGATGCCATTTTCACCAACTATAATTATTTGAAATAATATTAGTTAAGACTATTTTTAAATAATATTTTAATTTATTTATAAAAATTTAATTATCCTAAAAATTTCATTCTAAGCACACTAATGATAAATAAATTAATCTAAATAAGATAAGACAAATAAAAAAATTGGGTGATGAAAGAAGATAGACGAATGAAAACAAAACTCTCCCCCGTTGTGCCAAGCTGTCATCCATTCTATTTTAATTTAAAAGTTTATATTATTTTCATCGCTAAAAAAATAAGAAATAAAAAAAGGTGGATTAATATGAGATTAAATAAGTAATTGATTAATTAATAATTAATAAAATATTATCTGACAACGGTTCCTTTCCTAATTCCATTGTTTGTTCCATCTCATGGTACAGCACACAGGTCGAACTTCCTCGTTGTGTTGTGTTGTGTTCTGTTTTCGTGTGTTGTTCTGCTCTTTCTTTCTCTTTCTCTTTCTCTCCCACCGCTATTCATTCAATCTTCAATTTTCAATTTCATCCAATCCAAACCTTCCACATTCTCCTTCTGCATTCTCCGTTCCTTTCTCAACAATTATTATGCATCATCGTCCTAATCGTCTTCTCTCACCGACCACCTAGGGTTTCTCTCCCACTTTAGGTTTTTGCTTTTTTGCCGGGATTCTGGGGGCAGACTTAATCTCCGGCAGCTATGGCCTCCAATTTGCAGATGAGTCCTCAGGTGGAGCAGATCCACGGTGAAATTCGCGACAACTTTCGTGCCCTCGCGTATGCCCTCTCTTAATTCTCTCTTCCTATCATTACGTGTTTTGTCGTACTCGTTGAGATTTAGGAATTAATTTGATAAATGATAATATTGGTAGTGGTAGATGTTGTGATTTGTGATTTTATGATTGTTGAAATTCGGGGATTGATTATCCTCTGAAATGTAATTTTATGTGATTTTAGACTTAGGGTTGTTTAGCCCCTAGGTTTGGTGGTGGTTTAACTTTTCTATTGAGGGGATTCGTTTGTATTATTTATGCAGAAGAAAAGAGTTTTCTTCTGGACTTTAACGGGTAGTGAGACTCTAGGGAGGAGTTGCTTGTTTTTTTTACCACTACACATGTTTTCTCCGGTCACAGTGATTTATTTTTCATCTCTTGAAACTCTGAATATTACTGACTTGGATGGCCTAGATTTCCCTCTCCCATTCAAAATATGGGTTGAACCAGTTGTTGGGAGTTACGTTATCCTTCCTTTGTTTATCTTTATACAAGTGACTTGTGGTTTGGTTGTATTTTTCTTTTGCTTTAGTCTTGTGATAATGTATCCTTAGTTGGTGCTACGATTATAGTTATCAAATGTTAGTTCATGGAGAAGGAAACGTAGGAACCAGGGATTAATGATCTTTGGTAAATAGATCCCATTGTTTAAGCAGTTGGGGACGTCTTATAATGTGGATGATCTGTAATGTGTTGCTTAGTTTATTTATTGTTGACAAGCTTTACCTTTTGCATCCAGAAATGGCTTCCAGAAGCTGGATAAGATTAAAGATGCCAATAGACAAACTAATCAGCTTGAAGAACTCACGGACAAGATGAGGGAGTCCAAAAGGTTAGTAGATATGCATTTTTATATTTTTAATCTTGTTATCACTCAGTGTAAACTATATCTCTCTGAACAAGATAATAAAACTGTGAATGGGAGGGAAATGCACTCTATTCAAAATATCACCTTTTCTTCTCCCCATAGGTTGGCATGGTGGAAAATTTGCTTGTTACTGTTAAACGTAATAGCAAGAGATCTGTAATGGAATTTACATCTTATACCAATTTCCCAGGATTTGATGATGTTTAACATGGGTGAATATTTTATGGAAAAGAAATGGATGGTTATTTTTGTTGTTTATCATGCTGTTGATGTGCTTTCCAGACTTCTTATTTGTCAGGTAGAATTAATTTTCTTTTTTTCAATGCCTCATTTTTGAAACAAGTCAAATTCCCTGTGATTAATGGTTTCAGGTTGATAAAGGAATTTGATCGTAAAATTAAAGATGAAGAGGGGAGAAACCCCCCAGAAGTGAATAAGCAACTGAATGATGAAAAACAATCAATGGTCAGTACCCAGAACACTTATTGTCAAGACACATAAAGTGATTCCCAGATTATCAGAAAGTAGCTCGTGTCTGAGAATTTTGCATGTTTGTTACACACTGCATGTGCATTTAAACAAACAGCCAACTCTTTAAGTTTCCTAATGTACATTCTTCTTGCAGATCAAGGAGCTAAACTCATATGTGGCATTGCGAAAAACGTAAGTTTATCTTTCCATTTCTTTCTTTAACATACTCAAATTGATTCTCTTCAAAGTTATGGAACAAATCAGATTGTCAAGACCAAGCTTCTTTATGGGCATATTCAATTTTCTAAATCATGAATTCATGACAAATGTTACTGCAAAGATTAGCAGAACGAACAAAGCAAAATTCAGTTTCCCTTTTTGTTAACTCTACTGCTAAATAAGGTTTTGGAGCTTTGAAAGGAGGATTTATGTTATCACTTCAATAATTGACAGGTACATGAACACCATTGGAAATAAAAAACTTGAACTTTTTGACAATGGAGCTGGAGCAAGCGAACCTACAGCAGATGAAAACGTTCGAATGGCATCTGGTAAGGTGTTTGATGGAATTAGTAATTGGTGCAATGAGGTGTTGTCAGAATTTTGCCATATTAATGAAATCGATTTCACAGTATATTTGTGCTTCTGTTGTAATAAGTTTCCATATAGAAATTGTGCATTGTGTGATTACTGATTTTTGCAAAGGCATACTTCAAGTTTTTATATTTATTGGTGTGTCCTTCTTGGGGTTGGGTGTGCATTTGGGTAAACAGCTTATCTTGTAGTAAATGACCAATTAAGAGTTTATCGAATAAGTACCTAAGATGAAGAGCTAATAGCTGTAAGCGGTTTTCATAAGCTATCTTGGAGAGCTTGTTTTAATAGCTGCGGGCTGTGACAGAACTCACAGATGGAGGTAACGGCAATGTTGGGTGCGCTGTGGGGGTACATGAACCAAAGGAGGTTGTGGGGTAGGGTGTTTGGGTTTGAGTCGGGTTGTATGACCCAACCTTTTTTCTAAAAAAACAAATACAATTGGGTTGACTACTGGGTTGGGCCGGGTGTATAACCCAATATAGAAACCAAAAGAGAAAAGAAACTAGGGATTGAATGCCTCAGGTTGGGTCTGGTCGCACTGTCCCTGGGTTTCTTTGCGAAGATGTTTGCACTGTGGGATTGTGATTTGTGCCATGGCCGTTCCGAACCGCCATTCTGTGACACCCAAGACAACATAGCACTGCCATGCAAAATATTCACCACGGAAATCCTCCATGGCATGACTGCTTTTTTTGACAACACTGTCATAGATATTTTCATACGTTCTCCAAGTCTCGACACCTACACAAATACTTGTGTCATAATAAGACAACTAGTCTACATAAGTTCTTCCAAGCACACCCTTGGCATGCTTATTTATATTTCTGTGTAGCAAGTAGTAAAGTAACTAGTAAATGTCCTATTTATCTTAGCAATAATGCCTTTTGCCTCTATTATAGAAATGTCAAATCAAGAACTAATCAATTCTGGGACAAAGACAATGGATGAAACTGACCAGGCTATTGAGAGATCTAAGCAGGTGAGTCTCTTCATACTTACACCTGGATTGCTGCTGCTGGGCCTTTGTTCTTACTCCTTCAATGTAGGTTGTACATCAAACAATTGAAGTTGGCACCCAAACTGCTGCTACCTTGAAAGGCCAAGTAAGTCTGATTTGCATTGAGTATGCTATAAATAAGTGCTAGATAACAATTTTGACCACTTTTCTGTTTATTATTCTGCAGACTGACCAAATGGGCCGTATTGTTAATGAACTTGATTCAATTCAGTTCTCAATTAAAAAGGCCTCCCAACTTGTTAAGGAGATTAGTAGACAGGTTGGCTTCAATTTCATTTCTTCCATGCACTGTTTACTTTCCTTCAAGACTGTCATGGAACTAATTTGTATTTCCCTATTTCAGGTAGCTACAGACAAGTGCATCATGCTTTTTCTGTTCCTTATCGTCTGTGGTGTAATTGCCATTATTGTCGTAAAGGTATCATTTTCATGTATTACTTTATGGATTTGTACTGGATATTTTTTTCCTGTCAAATTATGGTACAGTTTTTAAAGAACTAAGATGCTCCGACAATTTATTTGAAAGAAGCCTTTTACAGGAAACATTTGAAATAACTTAATTTGGAATATCATTATACAATCTAACGTGGTGAGAACTTATATTGCATGATGATCTGCACTAGTGATTGCCTATTAAAGAAATGGTTATGTTCATTGCGCCATCTACAGATTTTCCGTTGTGCATAATGAATGTTTCATATTTATGCACAACACCTACACTGTGCTTCTGTTTTAACTGTTATCTTCTGTAGATTGTGCATCCCGGCAACAAAGATATTAGGGATATCCCGGGATTGGCACCTCCGGTTCCCACAAGGAGGCTTTTGTATGCAAGGACAACAGATCATTTCAATTAATTCTTATATTTGAACAAGAGTGAACTGCATCCTACTCCTCAATTGATTCTTGCTCTCATTAATGCGGAAGTTGGAGGATTGCTGTCTGGAGGCATTATTTTGGTCTCTTCAATTAATTAAATATATGTACACTTGCATACCCTTGTTTGTGATTTTATGTAAATCACACGAGAGCCTTCTGCTTTTCTTTCGAGTGCCATGTTCCGTTATTGTATCATTCCAAAAGTGTAGGACCAGAGAATGTAATACTGTTAAATTCGTTCTGTATATGTCTAATTCAAAGGAGATTTGCCCCCCCCTCCCCCCTATTTCTCTTTAATGTACACACGCATTCCAAACTGTCTGATGGATTGGTTTTGTAAATTACATTCAGGGTTGAGCTTGCAGTTGTTCATATCAACTTTCTTTACTTCGGCCTTCAAGCCCCAATATTTGTTTAATTTAATTTATTTTTGAAAAAAAACCGATACGTGTCGGTTATATTTTCAGTTACCTGACCCGCCTTTGAATGCGAAGGAGCCTACTCTGTTCTCTAAATTCCAGTAATTATCTAAGTATTCTTTCGTTAATTTTTATGTTAGGGATCATCATTTACTGCAGAAGACGCAGTCCAAATGGAATGTATTAAAAAGTCTGACTTACAAGTATTTTGAATATTCACTCTGGAATACTCTATTATATAATGTATCATACAGAACAATTATTTTTAGGAACAGTTTAATTTCTTCCTAAAATTTTAAAATCAACTTTCCTGATGGTATCTGGAAATATGATGTTTCTGGTAGGGACAAAGATTGGTGACTAAATTGGTGTGACGGTTGCACGGTGCTTGAAATGGGGTGGAATGAAGTGTTGTTTTTTCTCCAACAGTAGCTTGCAACGACTTGTCTAGAAATTTTGAAAGTTATTTTCTTTGTTACACTACTTTGAGAAGTGGTGGAATAAATTATGGATACATGAAGAAATAAGTTTCCCCTGATATGTTACGTGTCAAGAGAAGACCAGTATATATTGTTCTGAGGAGCTCTATCCCTAAAATCAACTGTTAATTCAGTTTTAAGAATATTATAGGAAATATATATACTTGCAATACATGATGATAATTATACCAATAGACTCTTAGAGGCCTTTTCAGAGAAAACCAACCTTCATTCAAAATTTTGTGCCCCAAATGGTGGTAATAAATTTAAACTGATATAGGAATTAAGAGGAGATTTGGTCCCTCACTCTGGTCTTAAACCTCGGATCAGCACATGAATGTGATTACAAAGAGCAAGCACGAAGGATTCCATTATTTGAGAAAGAATAGAGTGGTTTTCGCCAACTTCCACTTGTTCTTTCTCCATTTTGGAGAAAGATATATGATAAATATTGAATTGGGGTTTTCATTTTGCATGGTTGGCTAGCTGCATGCGTCCAATATGAGATACCCTTGATGAAGAAATTAACGGTGCTTCTTCATCAAAATTCATATCAGAAAGAGAACCATTGCCCCCACTACTTCCTCCACTAACATTATCTGGCATATACAAATCAGATGACCTCTTCTCGAATTTCCAGTCCTGTATGTCAATGGAATTGATCAGATAAGATAAATAAACTATAAATTAAAATGACCATGCATAAAATGTGTGAGAAAATTTTCTTGATCTTTATCAGTTACTTAATTCTTAACTCATGCTACCATGTATAACAAGTTTACATGGGCTCAAACAAATACTGAAGTTATGCCAAGAAGATACCTTTGTCATTCGATCTGGAATAATTTCAGCCGGTGATTGAGAGGCTCGGACATCCCTAACCTTAATGTAATTGTACATCACAACTCCACATAGTGCTGCAGGTAAAATATGAAAGGATGAGGAGGGAGGGAGACTAAAAAGAATTGATCTTTTCAAACAAAACTTACCAATAGCATAGCCAATTATATTCAGCCATGTTATTGCTGACTCTGGAAATATCACGGTAGAAAGGGCTATTAATATCCAGTCTTTAAGCACTCCAGCAACCCGTACGGTTACGGCACCGGTTCTACCAATTACTAAGAAAATGGAAAAATTCAAGGCTAAAGCACACAGAGCATTGGAAAAGAATATCCAAAAGTTGAACTGAATCTGTGAAACTTCCATCACGGGCTTTTCCAGCAGGTACCAAGGCACAAAGAGAAACACAAAACTGCATTCAACAAAGTACAAATGAATGAGCAGATCACATATGGTAAGCTGGTTTTGTACAAATGCAGCATTGATACCACCAATAACAGTTAACTAATAACGGAGGCAATAACATTGATATGAGAAAAATCATATACTTAGAAGAAACTAAAAATACAAGAATGACTGCTGCATATTACACATTGATGCACGAATACTTCTATTTGTATTTTCTGATACTCTAAGATACTTCATGGATACTTGTTGATGTATGATGATAATTATTCCGGTGCGTCCAATATATTCTACATCCAATATATTCTCACATCGCTTAAGAATAGAGATCAATAACAGTTTATATACACCTTCCTCTTTTAACCTTTTGATGTGTCTTCTAAAGATAAAACACTAACGGAATTCCGAATTTTGAAGTGGATAATTTAAGGATTTTTATAGTATGCATCTATCACGTACTTTTGTTATTTTTAAAGTGCATCTCCCCGTATCAGATACTCTTCGTATCCGTGTATCATACATCTAATCACGTATGTGCATGTTGTGCAGTGCAGGTACATCGCCCCAAAATACACATTAGCACTATATTATCATTGATAGGAACATGCTTTGTATGGGTAGCAGTGTTAATATGACCTCTGCATAGACTCAATTAACTATTTATACCTGCATGGAGCTATGTAATATAAGCTTGTAATAGGATTTAAACTCAAGCCCTTCTTCTGTAAAAGGACTTGTGTTAAGACCAGTCTTAAAGCTTCAGCAAAAATGCCCGTGACCTGGTAAACTGTACCAACTACATTAAAATTAATTTCTCCGTAGGAGGAAATGACAACTCCAACACTGACCAGCAACATGTTGAAGAACACATCACACCTCGCTTTGTCAGTGCCACAAATAACAGCCACGAGGAATGTTGCCACGGGCACTGAAAAATCATGTTTTAGAATCAAGAAAATATCATTCAGAGAGTAAGCAAAGCATTTGACGTCTGTTAAAAAACGTACTTAGAGCTTTGAGCATCTGGATGAAGGCCACAGAAATATGCAAATAAGCTGTGTTACCAAACCTGTAAAGACAGAATAAATTCTTCATAAAAACATGATTGTTTCTTCAGAAGTACTGATATTGCAGAAGGTGTGAGAATGTGAATAGAGCACACAAGTTTCACCAAAGTAGTACAACTTATCATAATTTTCTTAGAAACATCATAGTTAGATTGAACGGATTAATTAAAATGGTAGAAAATGAACAAATTCCAAATGTGTAGGTGACGCAAAAAGTAAAATATACTTTTCTGGCAAGCATATTATAATAACTTAAGGCCACAGACAATCTATTCCAGAGTTTGATAATGACCTTTCATTGGATAGAGAATCGTGATCATTCCAATACTAAATGATCCACTTCACTCTTTATTATGCCAGATTCTTTGAAAAAGGGCTTTCATTTGAGATCATATAACTTCATGCCTACAGTACCATCTTAATAGTTTTAGTCGATGCAGGAGTGTCATCTCCATCCTAATGCGGGCTAATGTCCGAATATCCTTAAAGGTTACATTAGAAAAAAAGTTTTGAAAACCAAATCCTACTGACAAGAAATTGGTTAGGTCCCCAGTCTAGATTATTCAGAAGTGTGGCACAGAAAAGAAGGGTAAAAAGTAGGCCAAAAACAGTCAAAACTAATTAAGAAGTAAACCAGACTTTTCACAAATGTGAAGGATACTCCCATTATCAAATCTGAGGATAAGTTTTATCCCAACTCAGAGCAACTTCAGTTTGCCCATGTTGTACTGCTTACCAAAGACTTGAAGCAAAGAAAGCACTAATTGGTATCACGCAAGTTGCATATCTGCAATGCAATAAAGAAAGTGTTTTAAGAAATAACTTGTCAAAGGAGAAGAAGCTCAAAAAGGCTTCAACTCAAAGACACACTTACATTTCAAATGTCATTTTGACAGGAGATACAACCTGCAATCAGAGAAAAGGAAAATAACTTAAGATAATCAAATAACCAGGCAAAGAAAGTGACCAAAACAAGGGTGAAAGGAAGGCACTAAAAGTTCAGGTAAGAGGAAGAGTTGTGCAAATGGCACAAAGAAGCACATCTTAATGAAAGTGAAACACTAACATCAACATTTACACAAGCACGTAAGCATATAAAAAGGTTTTTTTAGAAATCACATCATTGACTTGAGATTCACCCACAAAAGAAAACTATAATTAATGGTAACACTAACAAACAGAACATGATAGCGGTGCCCCTAGATGCGATCAATATCAAAGCCTATACACTCGAATAAAGAACACAGTAACATCCACTGTAGAAACTTAGCACACAATTCAACTTTTTGGTCAAAAATAAAGCCAACACTGAATACTAAAGGCACTCAAAATTGACAATAAACCAGCAAAAGGAGCATATTCTCAAAGTACAACACTACACCAAAACAAAAACGGCACAACATACCTTAAAGACCCGGACAAGAAAAAATGCCACTGCCCCAGAAAAGCCCATGTGAATCATGGTCAGTGTTATAGGAAGCGGAAAGTTAAAGTACTTTGGAGATAGAACCCACTGCAAATTTTATTGAAAAGAAAAAACATGATACTACATTAGAGATGCTGTAACTAAAAGTAAAATCTAGTTGAAGGTTGCTATGTATATATATAGTCACTAATATACCTTGTTGTACAAAATGACTCCAGAAGAAAGCAAAATGTAGACAAACAAGTAGAAATAAGTGAAGAAGAGCGTTTTGTTAATCATTTTGGTCCCAAAGAAAGAAGAAGCTTCAGAAGCATAAAAGGTTCAGTTACACGAGGATCCAAAACTGGGATGAGGTGAACGCGGTTGTTCAAGACCCATCTCCTAAAATGGAGCAAAGCTCGTATCTTTGGAGTTGCAGCATCGATTCAAACGCTGGAACATGAAGCAGAGAGAAAAGGGCACGTGCAGAAAAACAAAGAAGATATGGGTTTGTGGCTATCTATGGCGCGAAGCGAAGCAATGAAGGGAAGATCCAGGTTCGCGCGAGTGGGGTTCAAATGGAGCAGAGAGCGCGTGAAGAGGAGAAGAAGCGTGTGGGAGCATGTGTCTGTGTGAAATGTTATTCTGCATAGGACGAGTAACGGACCTGCAACATTGGTACTACACAGTACTGTACCTTCTGTCCCATACTTTTCAAACTTTATGTATAGAAAATGTATAATATTCTTATAAATTATTTTTTGGTTTCAGAATAATTTTATTTATACCGAATTTAAAAATGACTTTTTGATTCTAAACAAAAATAATTGTAGTTTATTGTATTTAATTAAATATAAAAGTTTAAGCATATATTGACTTAGACTCCTTGTAAGTCTTTGTAAAAATGAATTTAAATTTTATCTAAACCTATCATTCATCCATGTAAGTTTGTAATTAAATTGAGATAAAAATTGACTTGCGATGATCTTAACTTTGTAAAAATTCTGTTTAATTTTTGTGTCTTTATTATGTAGTTATTGTGCTTACGTTACGGATACATGGTGCATTTATGGCGTTGTGTCGGTGATGATGTTGCTCCCAAGGGAGAGGGAGGATAGGAATAAAAAATTATAATTTAAGTCAATAATTTTCATATTCAAATAGTTTAAAATTGGAATAAAAAATTTATTAAACCATAGGACACGTGATTCTAAAAAATTCTTAATTTGAAGAAAAATAAAATAAAATTAACTAGATAAATATTTTGGAATATTATATCCATATAATTATATAAGATGGTCCGGTAATCTAATAAATTTATAATAAAATAGATTTTAGATGATTTTAATATTATTTAAAATTATTCATCTATATAAAAATATAGCAAACTAATAACTAATTGTAATCAAGGTTGAATGCGAACATAAGAAATATTTCAATTAGTAGTTCAATAAATCGATACGATGCATTTGGAAATTAATATGAAGATTGATATATGATTGATGAACTCAATTATCTTATAAAAAAATTCTGACATATTGGGTATTGATTTTGCCACGAATGTTTGATCCAGCCCATTTTTCTTATGGACTACGGAAACTTTTTGATAAATGGAACAGCAATAGCTTCTGATATATAGTTGGTGGCCAAAAATTTAGCCAACTTCATTTTTCATATTTCAAAGCTAAACTGATGGAACAACAACAAACCTTAAAAAACAACTAACCTAGTTTGAAGACAATCTGGCATGTCTATGATTCCTTCAATTTTCACAATTAATATCTCAGAATTTGTTTATTACTCTTACTGTTAGTTCTTTTAGTCTTTTTTTAATACTACATTTGAGAGTTATCATCTATTTTATTTCCTGAAAGAGTTGACACCATCACTTTGATCCTTCAATCATTGAAAAAGTGACATCAAAATCATTGTGTAATGCAAATCACAGGTTGATGTGTAAAAATTGATGACATATGGAGCTAAATTAATACTTACAAATAAGACATTGGATTAATATATTATATTCTTATCATCAACCAATTAAATCAATCTTAATTCATTCAAAAGACCAAATTGATTAGTGCCATATATATTTGACAGTTTGAAAAGTTCTTTTGTGACAAACATGATCTCAGCTTTAGAAGCCCAGAAAGAAGCAGAAATTGAAGAATTGAAAACTGAACTTCCAATAAGAAAATGGCCAGTTTTAGGTAGGAGGGGATTGCAGTCAGCATCATGGTTCATGACAAGCACTTTCTATCCTCTGCATAAGACATGTTTTAAAAAACAAAAACACATTAAAGTATGTAGAAATGTTGGAGTTATGCATAAACCTGAACCAGAGGCAACCTCTGCATAATAATTATTAAAAGGAATCTTGGTGAAGTGTTGAGGGTGTGACAGTTATAAATAAGAATGAATATTGATAATAATTATGAATAGATATAAAATGGATGGATGAATGGAACTGTCATGACAAAACCAGCTAAGCTAACTATATAATAAGTATAAGATGAAGGGACAAAGGAGTTTCAACTACTAACACCACAATGCATAAGCAACAGCAGCACCAAACCAGAATGCAGAATGTTGCGTGTGTGTTCACACTATACTTAAAAACCATGTGTGGACATGTCTCAAACGGCAAGACCACATCCTAATTTTGATATCCCCCACCCACAAGTTCCACCCTAATGCTTCACATGATCAATTTTCAAAACTCACCACTTCCAGGGAAAGCTTTTCTCCAAGGATTCTTCTTCATGGACTCATTAGAACAAATCATTTGCAAGAATCCCATGATGGGGACTTTTCTATTTCCATCAAATCTTCCTCATATCCATCTAACACATAAGTCAATTCATATATGCAACATCGTTTCGTGTCACCTTAATCCACCATTTCATATTTGAGTTTTCAATTAATATTTTGAGAAAGATTTTTCTTTTTTATAACATCATATATAGTTTCAATATGAATATTTGTAATTGGTAATAAAAATATTGAATTAATTTATTAAAAAATCACTTTAATTCTACCTAAATTTCACAAAATCAGTTCAAAATTTATACTCATATGAAATGTTTTTATTCACATCGATATAATTTTCAAACAAATTTTAGTTTTTAACTTTTATGTTAAAAAATAGTTATTTTAGTCTTTAAATATGTTAAAGATTTTATCTTTACATGAGACAAAATTTTAGTATATAAATAAAATGAAAACTTTATTTTGCAACTAAATTTTATGAAATTGAATTACCTATAAACTTGTCTAATAAGAAAACATATCATTTTAATTTATTTTAGGACACACCATATTATAATCTTTTTTTATTGTTTAAACTAACAAAGACCAAAATTTATTCAACTATAAAGATATCAAACAAGTAAATTAAAGATCATGTAATCTAATGATTGGTTTCTTATGTTGTTCTTGTTCGGATGAGTTTGATTAATGAAATGTCTATGACTAAGGTATTGTCTAGTGTGAGATATTTTTCCCCTTTTTTTATTTTTGTTAAGCATGAGTAGGGTTGGTTTTGGAACTTTCTTAAGTACATGTGTATGATACATGAGGGTGAAGAAGACAAGATAAGAATATAACTTTAAAGGTGAATTTGTTTAGTGACCAAAAAGGGTAATTTCTCTTTTATTTATTTTTCTTTGTCCTTGAGTAAAAAAGAATGTGAGTTGTTAGTGTGTGAAGTGAATGAATAGGAATTGGTTATTTATTTATGTGTGTGTAAGGAAGTACAAATTTGAGTTGTTCTTAATGTATGTAAGTTGGTTCTGACAAAATCTAAGAATAGAAGGCAAATAATGTTGTGAAAGATTGAGTGTGAATTTACATGATTGTGAAAAATGAAATTTAGTGGCCAATTGGGGTTGTTGTCGGTAGAAGAGGTGGCTTTGCTGCCACCACTGTCTCCTTGCTTTGTTTACCAAAAATGTAATCAGACACAAAAGGGAAGAAAAGCTCATTTATGTTTTTCTTCTTCAGAATATCTTCTAAAGCTTTTAGCTTTTTCCAAACCCATTCAAATGGATTTTTTTAATGTGAAAAATTTAATTTAGTGCATGTTTTATATAGCATCAAAATCCATGTTTAGACTATTATATTAACTGTAATTCTTTTTTAATGGTAAAAGTTAATCAATGGAGGTTTATATGATAGTGTATGTCCAACTTTTGGGAAAGTGATTAAAGGTCAATAATGTGTTAGGATGATTTTTTTTTTGGAGATAATTTATTTTTATAGATGATCTAAAATAGTTTATGAAAAAAAATTATGTACTTTGGATGATAAATGTTTAAAAATTAAAATTTTGAAAATTTGATTGATTATTAAAAATTATAGAATTTCAAAGTTTATTTAAAAAATAAATAAAAAATTGAAATTTTTCCATAATCTTTATCACTCGTATTTATGTTAGCCTAATTTTTTCACTGATTTCAATAAATTTTATTAACATATATTAAATTTATTTTTATATATATATGTATATCAAAATAATTTTCAATTAATATTTTTTTATAAATATCATGCTAGGCAACATGTGTCATCACATGAAAAATAACATTAAATTAAAAAAGAAAAAAAAAACATGGGAACTAGATCAAACTCATGCGAAAAAAATAAAAAAACAAAGAAACTTGCAAGAGTAGTTTATGCATTGAGAGTTTAAACCCAAAAAATTAAGAATTAAATAAAGACATGAAGAGGAACAAAAGAACATTTTATAATGCGTAACTCTCATAAAAACAAAAAAGAAAAACGATTGAATCCCAAAAATTCAATCCAATCAGATTAATCATCTTCTATAATATTGATGAACGTCACTACCATTATTTTTTGTTGGATTGACTTGTTTTAGAGATCATTTTATTGGCTTTCACTCCAGCTTTAGGAGTTTAGGAGGACATCTAAGCCTTTTAGAGGTTTGAATTAGTTTATTGTCTTCACTTAATGATTTCTCCTTATCTATCTTTTCAATATAGAACTTAGAAACCAAATTGACTTCTTTTAAGAAAATATCAATCAAAGTAAATTCAATTGTATTCGTTGTCAAGATGGTCAGACATGATTCTTAAACCTCTTATCACTTGGAAGAGATTCAAAATAATTTTGCAAGACTAAACCTTGAGAAACAGATTTAGAAGTAATTTGTTTGACATATTAACTAATTTAGGACTTGTTACATTAGTTGCAAATTTGAGACGAGAGAACTTTTCTAAAAGACCATAATTTTAAGGAGGATTTGAGTCTTTTTTTTTTTTTAGCAAATCATCTAATTCATGGACATCCTTCAAAGGAGGCATATCAACAAAAATATCATCCTTGAATAAGCCCATATATCTTCATCAAAAATTTTAAACTTTTGACCAATAAGAGATTCATCCTCCACCTGGCCAACAATAACTTCAACAAGGTTATCAAATCAATAGCAACTCCTTCAACTTCTATCACTCTTGCATTACGATCATATATTTTTATCTCTACCATACAATTTTGTTTTTATATGACACCAATCAATTCCTTATGAAGGGCATCATTAATTTATTTGATCTAGACAATCACAAGTTTATATTGTACAATAACAGCTTTAGATAGAACAATAGGTGGTTTGGTGTTATTGAAGTTATCAAGATGTCGTTTTTGCATTTAGAAATATCATGCCCTATCATTTTGTATGAAGAGTAAAATGGAGGCAATTTCTCAAATTCAATATCTGCAATAAAAGCAAAACTAGGTTTTCCTACATAAATTTGATTACGCAAAACAAATAACATATCAATATCAATCAACACTCTAACAAAAAAAAATATAGATTTATTCATAGTGCAGTCATCAAGAGAAAGAGGAGTATCATCCAACAAAAGAGAACCAGTGCATCAAGTGTGCGACAAACCAAGCCGCGAGCAAGAACGTTGGCAAACAAGACATTGATCAGAGGACCAGCGTTACAAACCAGACTACGACAAAAAACCCAAGACAACCACACCTCCAAAAAACTACACCACTTAATGATAGGGCATGGATTACGTTTATATATTAAGAGAACAAAACCCTAATTGTCTACCGCCAAACACCCACCAAATCCTATATGCATGGATTAATTGTTTATCAACATTTTTTTACTATCTTTTACCATCAATATTACCCCTACTAACTTTTAAAGATTTTTTGGTCTAATAATATAATCATAAATATCATAAACAAAATATAAAGTTAAAAAATGTTGTGCGTCTCTTATTTTTAACTATTACTTTTTTTAATTTATATTTGTTCTTTTATTTTTTTTTATAAAACATAATACTTTATTTACTATTAAGCATTTTACATATCTTTATTTTATACATAATCCTAACTACGTTTATATATTATCATATTCTTCCTTTATATATATATATATATATATATATATATATATATATATATAAACATATTCTTTAAAATTCTAACTCTTTTATTTTTCAGATTGTTTATGGATTGATACGAGGGGAAGTTGCAAAGATATTGAAAGTAACAGTTATAGGATACGTCATGTATATTGTAGTTGTATTTACGGTATTGCTATGGACGTCTACACATATCCAAAAATGTAACTTGTATCATATAAGATAATTATCCAATGCATAAGGAGATCATCTATTCACTTCAAACTATACATACAAGTTTATTCTATCATTTAAAAAAACATAAAGAAAGTGAACACAAATATCATAAAAATAAATAAATAATATAAAATTAGATATCATAAGTTTCCATTGTATTTTTAAACAGACAAGTCTAAATTTATTTTTGTAATAAAATAAATTCATACAAGATTATTTTATCTTACAAACACTACAAGAAATCATGAAATAGAAATCAATTTTTAGATACCAAAATAATTAGTTACAATAGATCAATTTTTAAATACAAAAATAATTAGTTACAATAGAAACTAAAACAGAGATCATTTTAAAAACTAAAAAAAAAATTGGTTTCTAAATTAGTTTCTATTATTGTTAAATAGTTTTTAAATTGGTATCTAATTAGCAACTAAGGTTTTAACTACCAATTATTTAATTTAAATCTCTAACCTAACATTTTCGAGTACAAATTAATTTAAACTTAAGTACAACTATTACTAGTTTCCTTTCTCATAATTTACAATTTAAATAATTTTGTTTAAGGTTTATATATATATATATATATATATATATATAAAACATGCGTGGATGTATATATATTATTATATATATTTTTTGTTTATAATATATTTATATAACATGCGTCAATGTATATAAATTATTTTATATATTTTTATTTATAATACATATATATATATATATATATATATATATATAACGTGTGGCAGTTCACCTGTATATATATATTATTATATATATATAACATGCGGCTGATTACCTTTATATAGTTGTATTTGTATGTAATATTTAAAGATAGTGGAGTATACCATTATAGCCATAAAATAAATAACAATATAAAAAAGATAAGGTTAGGTATACCTCATACGTAAAGTAATATCAAATAAATCATTTAAAAGTCATAGATGTATTCTTTAATATCTTGTTAAAAATGCACTTAAATTGGATTAAAAGTTTTTAATTTTTTTTTGGTTATATTTTTTTCTCTCTCCTCTCTTTTCTTTCTTTTCTTTAACTTTTTTATTTCTTCCTTTCTCTCTTCATTTGATATCACCGTCACTTATGTTTAAAGATGCGTCTGTGATTATTATCTCATTTGTTTTCAATTGATTTTTACTGTGGAATTTAATTTCAATTGGATTGATTTTAATGTTCAATTTCTTCTATATTGGCTGCATTTTTATCTTCTTTTTTTTCTTAAAATAAAGTATGACTTTTTTTTTTAAATAAAAGCTTTCATGTTAGGTATCACTATGCCACTTAAGATCTCAGCTAGGCTGACACCTCAAGTAACAACAATCATTTACCATCACATGAAAAAAATATTATTAAACAAAAGAAAAAAGAAAAAGAAAAAAATACAAAAATACGGGGGGACTAGACAAAAACCCATATGTTAACAAAAACGATACATAGGTAGACTATACCTATTCATAAAGAATTCTAAGAACAGACAAGGTGGAAACCTATTATACCAAAGAAAAGGTTCTCTATGAAAAAATCCTAAATTAGCCAACTTATCAGCACACGCATTTCCTTCACGAAAAATATGAGTAACTGTAAACCTAATTTTCCCACAGTAATTAAGATAAGCATTCCATCGATTACGAAGCATCCAAGGAACATTTGTCCTAGCAGTAAACGCAGCACAAACCAAAGCAGAATCACATTCCAGTCAGACATTAGTAAGTCCCATCTTTTGAGCTTCCTCCATAGCATGTATAACCCCATAAAACTCAGCAACCAGAGCAGTCTGAACTTCAAGAAACGCAGAAAAAGCTCCAATAAATTCCCCCATACTCCCACGAAAAATACCTCCGCAAGTAGCAAGACCAGGATATCCCCTAGCAACCCCATCAATGTTAATTTTTACCCAGCCTGGTGAAGGAAATTCCCATCTAATAGGAAGAGGACGTAGAACTTTACCAGTACGAGTGTTAATACCAAAACACTTTAACACATTGAAATCAAACATATCATTCTTCATTGAAGCTTTAGACGAATTACCCACTAGACAAGTTAAGTCTTTAATAACCAAAATAGCCCTAGAAACCTCAATCTTATCCTGAAAGCGAGCATAATTCCTCATACGCCATATCATCCAAATAGAAAAAGTTATCACAGCTAGCTTAATTAATTTAACCAACGGACTACCATCACTCTTAATAAAAGAAAGAAGATCATCCTTATTAGAGAAATGATAAGTAGGAAAAATGTGTTGAACCCAACTCCAAATACGCAAAGCATTAGCACATTAAAAAAATAAATGTTGAATAGATTCCTCGTGCTTTTCACAAAGCGTACACATAGAACAAATATGCAAACCTTTATTTTGAATATGCTGATCTGTAGGAAGTCGCCCATGAAAACTTTCCAAAGGACAAGAGTTTTGGAAGGCGGAATATATGAAGACCAAATAAATTTACCCCAACCACAGGAAACCCCTGGATCCAAGAAAAAAGTCCTAGCTGATTTAAGAGTGAGACGACCAGACTCATCTAGAATCCAATTAGGAATATCCTGTACCGACCTAACCATGATATGACTAAAAAGATGAGGCATCTGCTGTAAAGACAATGGAATATTCCAATCACTACCTGTCCAAAACTGAGAGACTGTATCCGGAATACTAGCACCATCAGATAATCCTGCAATATTTGCTAAAGAAGTAGTAGCACATCATTTATCATTCCAAAAATTAATAAGAGAACCTGTACCAACAGTCCAAGAAGTATAATCAAGTATAGTAGAATAAAACTGCTTAATTCCAGGCCAAAGAGATGACGATCTATAAACCATTCGAAACTCATATTTTGATTTAAGGACCCTAGCTTTCAAGAGCAGAGACCAAGGCTTGTTGCTATAAGCAAAGTTCCAAGCAAGCTTAAGAAGATATGCATTATTTTCATGGTGAAGGTTAATAATTTTCAAACCTCCATTCTCAAGGGGAGAACAAATCGTATCCCAATTAACAGTAGCTATACCTTTTTTCATAATATCACCAGTCCAGATAAAATTTCGACACCACTGTTCAACTTGCTTAAGAAGAGAAACAGGCCATTTATACAAATTAAAACTATAAGCTAGAAGACCCGTAATCACCGTATTGACCAACTGAACTCGACCCATCATGCTAAGAGATTTACCTTTCCAAGAAGCTAACTTCAATTTGACTTTATCAGCCAAAGGTTGAAGAAAACGATCCCTTGGAGCACCAACAAAGATAGGCACTCCTAAATAAGTGAAAGGCAAACAACCATGACTACAAGAAAGAATACGCTGAATTTTGGTGACAAATCTTGTAAAATTATCCATGGTGAAAAAACTACTCTTAGAATTATTAACATATTGACCAGAGAAATCACCATATGTTTTAAGAAAATTTCTCAAATTTCTAAGAGACTTAGTATCCGCCCTACAGAAAATAAAAATGTCATCCGCATATAAAATATGAGAGGGAGTGAGAAAACCTTGTGGACTAGCCATATGTAGAATCTTCTTATCATTCACAAGCTTTGAGAGACCTCTACTAAGAACTTCCTCTGCAAGACAAAAAAGTATAGGAGACAAAGGATCACCTTGTCTAACACCTCTACTACAAGGAAAAAAACCCACCAAACTACCATTTATTCTTATAGAAAGCATAGCTGAACGGAGAATAGTACTAATCCAACCGACAAACGAGGGGTGAAAACCAAAGCGTGACAAAACTGATAGTAAAAACTTCCAACTTAGAGTGTCAAAAGCTTTGTGAATATCAACTTTGTAAGCCACATTGCCTCCGTGAACCTTTTTAGAAAGCAAGTTAATAGCTTCAGAAGCAATACTAATACAATCTTGAATCTGTCTGCCCTGCACAAACCCATACTGATTAGGAGAAATAATTCTGGCAGCCACAAGAGCAAGCCGATCGGCCAAAATCTTGGAAATAATCTTAAATTTAAAATTAGCAACAGCAATCGGCCTGTAATCTTTAATAGATTCAGCACCCTGAATCTTAGGAATAAGAGATACCACATTACTGTTCATTCCAGGGAGAACCCAGTTTTGTTTAAAAAAATGTTGGACTGCATTACAAACATCTGTCCCAATAATATCCCAACAAGAATGATAAAAAAACACCACCAAAGCCATCAGGACCTAGAGCACTATTACCATTAAGGTTAAAAACAACATTCTTGATTTCCAAAAAATCAGGACATTTAAGCAACATCATATTCTCCTCAGAGGAAACCAGCTCAGGAATATAAGTACCAATAAAATCTTCCATATTGTTTGCATCCTGATCATGAGAAATAGACTCGGCATAAAGAGTTTTATAAAAGTCCAAAATATGTTCCTCAATGAGTGTAGGATCCACAGTAACAACATTATCAATTCGTAGACGATGAATCCCACTAAAATTATTCCTCCTCTTGACCACAGCATGGAAAAAAACAGTATTTCTATCCCCATCTTTAAACCAAAGCATTTTTGCCCTTTCTTTCCAAAACAAATATTGACAGTGAAGAGCCTGATCAAGCTCCTCTTTAGCGATCCTTTCTTGACAGAGAAGTCCATCAATATCAGACATACTAGCAGTCTCTAAGGTTTGTTGAAGACCAAGCAGAAGACCCTGTTTAAGAAGAACTGCATTGTGAACATTACCAAAAGAATTTTTATTCTAGTCACGTAGCTCAACTTTCAACCTTTTTAACTTATGATGTAAAATAAACATAGGACAACCAACAACCTTATTAGCTCAAGAATCATGAATAAGCTTCATACATGAAGCGTCTTGAAGCCACATAGAAAAGAAACGAAAATTGCTAACCTTCTTCAAAGAATTACTAGCAAGACTAGTAAGAATAGGGGAATGATCAAAACAATTTTTAACAAGAACCTGATAAGTACAAGAATCCCATTCATCCAAACACACTTCGTTATATAACGCCCTATCCAATTTTCTATGAATTCTATGGAGCCCTCTCCTTCCATTACACCAAGTATAGCAAGTACCAGTAAAAGGCATACAAGAAAGATCATTAGTATTAATCCAATCGAGGAATTCATTGCAAGAAACCTGATTAGGAGCCACCCCTCCTTTACAGTCATCGGCTGAGAGCACAACATTAAAATCACCCATAATACACCAAGACCCTATGAAGGAACTAAGATCCCTCCACAAAACCCGTTTAGCTACGTATGTGGTAGCACCATAAACACCTGCAAAACTAAAACATTTATCATGCAAATGACAAGTTACAGAAATAAATTGTTCATTTACCAAGAAATTTCGAACTAAATTAGGAACCGACAAACACCAAAGCTTAGCAGCTTTATTAACAATAGGAGACGTAGCCACCAAATGCATATTAACAGATTTGAAAATGACTTCAAAAGCATCAGTGTACGGCACCATAGGTTCAGCAAGAAAAACCAGAAGAGGTTTGTGTAGTTTGAGTAAACTAATCAACATCTCCACAGTTTTGTGGTTTCCCAATCCTCTAACATTCCAGAAAAATGAAGAGACTTTCATTGCGACGTTGTGGAGAGAACTGCCTTAGCAGTTTTTTTGGATTTACCACTCTTCTTAGGTGGTCTCCCTGGGTTTCTTTTAGTGCAAACTATTTCCTCCCCAGTATCATTGTCATCCTCCTCCATCTCTGAAAGAACATTTGTATTTTCCAAACCATCAAGAGAGGAAAAGTGATTTTGCAGGACCAACGATAGTGCTTTAACATCCGCAGAAGATTTAGCCTTCTGAGGTTCAACAATGGCACTAGACGTACCAATATAAGGATCACCTCCCACATCAGTAGTGTCTAAACCATCAAGAGAGGAGAAGTGATTTTTTAGCACCAACGACGGGGATGGTACAGTCACAATAGCAGAGACCTCCTCATGATGACCATCAATTGGATTATTGGATAGGGTTGTAGTAGGAACAGGTGATTTAACCCGCTGAGGAGAGATGGGTACCACCACAGGAGTCAAGACCTCCACATGATCAGAGCCCTTGGCTTGCATAAGGGCAGGTGAATTCCTTAGCGTCCCCGTTTCTGGGAAATTCGAAGTGTGAGTGGGCAATCCTTGCATGGATTCATGATCCGAGGCATCTTCAAGAGAAGGCATATCAGCAAAATCGTCCTCCACTCCACCTGGTTTATCAAGAGCAGTATAACCCAAGAGTGACCCTGCTTTAGCTCCAACAGAAGCATTAATGGTCAATTTATCAATGTAACCTTCCACTTGCTTCGGCTGCGGATCTTTTTTACGATACTCTTTACGTTGTTTTGGGACCTCAATCCTCCCCTGATCTCGTTCATCAGAAATTATCTTATGAGAAGATTTATGTTGAGACCTAGGAGCACGATCCTGATCATGAATCACTCGGCACTAAGCAAGCTCATGGCCTATCACCTTACAGTGAGAACAAAAAGGAGGGAGCCATTCATATTCCACACCAGCTACAAAGGTAAAGTCTGAGCGTTCAACCCAGAGATGATCAGGAAGAGGGGACAACATATCAATATCCACCAGTAATCTAGCAAACATACCCCTTTTCTTTCTCATAGTATTCTCATCCAAAACTAAAGGAGTACCAAGACATTTTATGATTGAAAAAATCACATGTGGCCTCCAATACTCCAAAGGCAAACTATAGATTCTAACCCAGGCCTGAGTTTTTGTACTCTTCATGGTGGTCGGAACAAAATCTTTCGTCCAGGCAAAAAGTCTCAAGAAACCCGGAGATAACTTCAAGGAACCCATCCCGAGAACCCACCGCATGTCTTCTAAAGAAGCGAACTCAAACTCATAAAAACCCTTTCCAAGAGGAATTGCTTTCCACGGTCCAAGAGCCTTCCACATCGGCTGCAACTTTTTAGTTAAGTCTAGGTGTGTGAGAGGTTTATCTCCCTTAGAAAGAATAACCCGACCATGTAAATGAGTCTTGCAATCCTCAAGGCCAGCCAAGTATTCTGTTTCATCGATCCGGACCACAATCATGTCTCCCTTAATATAAGGAGTGGGTAACTCGGACAAAGGAATATCACATGTAGTTTCCAAAGCCTGAGCAAAAGTTTTCTTTTGTCCAGACTTAGCATATACAGTCTTCGCAGGAGATTCTTCCCTATCCTTTAAACACTTCCATGGGATGATGAAACCATTAGAACCCTCTGCCATTTCAAAAGCTCACCGCACCACCGCACCGCACCACCACTGCGCACAGACCCAGTCGCGCGCCGCCCCCACAACCCCTGGTCGTCGTCGTCCGCTGCACCTGGTGGAGAGGTTCGCACAAAACGCGATCAGAGCCGCTGCGCTGGTGGAAAACGTGAACGCACGCCCGCCGCCCCTGATCGCCGCTCCTCACTGGTCCGATGGAACGCTGTCGCGCCTCCGCAAACCCTAAGCGCGCCGCCACAAACCCTAAACGCGCCTTCGCAAACCCTTAACGCGCCGTCGCAAACCCTTAAAATTAAAGTATGACTTAGCTTCGAGGAAAACAACATTTTTTCATAGATAAAAAAATATAAAATGTAAGAGAGAATATTTTTTTGGATGTTACAAATATACATCAACAAATTTGTGAAAGCTCTTGTTAATATTAATTGTAAAAACCTTATCAGAATTTACGAAGAAATAATTCCAAGAAAATATTGTTTATATTTAATGATAATTAAAATATTCCATATAAACAAGAAATTAAAATTTAAAAAATTATTTATCTGAATCCATCCTAAATCTATCTAAAACTTTTGAATAAAAATAATTTTCCGGTTAAAAAACACCAAAACTTATAAAGAAAAATAGGATTTCATTGAAAAGTAAATTACTTTGTTTAAAAATATTATTTGAAACATAATAAACATATGGTTGAATGTGCAACCAGCACTCATTAACGTGGACAATTTTTATTTCACTAAAAAAAATCACTAAATAAAAATTAATTTTAAAGATTAAAAAAAATTAATTACTATATTAAATAAATTAAAAAATATTTAAAAAAAATAAAAAATTTCTAAAATAGTTTATATTATTATTAAATAAATTCTAAATTGATAACTAATTAGCAATCAGAATTTTTTTTACTAAATTTAGAATTTAAATAATTGGTAGTTAACTAATTAAATAATAATTTAGAAATTATTTAACAATAATAAAAACTAATTTTAAAATTAATTTTTTTAATTTCTAAAATAGTTTATAATTTAGTTAATATAAACAACTCAATAATTACGTATCACATAAATTCTATTATTTTTAAGACGCGTCTAAAGTTTGTACCTGATGCAAGCAAATGTTTGGTCTTAGATTTCTGCAAAATCTCGCACTGCTTTGGTTTTCTTTTCCAGTTGGTGTTTGAACTTTTGGAACGTATGCGTCTGGTTATTTGATGCTTTTTAGGTTTTTAGGTTCTTAGAGTGGACTATGTTTTTTCATGTTTGGTTTGAAAGGTACATCCACCCCTAAAATAATTTGCATTTATATATTTGTTATTGCTTATAAAAATAATTAATGTTTTTTTTTTAACTAAATAAGTAAAAAGATACAGTGATTTTGAAGTTTTAGAGTAAGAACATAAGAATAAATTCTATTCTATTTTTAGCACTTATCATGTTTTACACGTTTTCTCTTTATATTTTCAAAATTTTATACATTTTATCTTATATTTTCAAATTTTTATGCATTTTATTCACATCAATGTGACGTGGATTGTACACTAGCATCCAAATTCCACGTCAAATAGTAAAATGGGCAATCAATTAATGATAACAGATGTTCTATAAGACGGGTAAAATGCATGAAAATAACGGTCAATTACGAGAAAAATATACATAACAATATTTGCAAAAAGGACAAAATGTTAGATGGTAAAACATGTAAATTAAACGAATTTAGATCGAATCATGATTAACAATTTGGATTTTCCGGTTAAAGTGTAAATTGATTTCATGTTGAAAATTGTATTATGAGAATCTAATCAAGTCAATTAGAATAGAATAGATATTGGATAAAACAGATTAAATAATTGAATAATTATAGATAGAGTTTAAGGTTTAGAGTTTAGGATTTAGGGTTTTTTCAGTTCGGGTTGAGTAATGCTCCCGTTTATGCAAAATATGTGTGGGGTGTGATTTGGGCTATAGTAGTAAGTGAGTCGGGGAAGTATATGAACAATGTAATTTTTAATGGGGATGTGACCAATGTTTTAGAAGTGTTTGCCTTGATTCAATTAAATGTTTGGTCGTGGGTCACCATTAGGTCTCACTCTGCGCTTTTCTCCTTTTCTGACTGATGTTTTGACCTTCTAGTTTGTACGAGGATAGTTTATTGAAGTTTTTTCCCAAGTGTTTGTTTCTTAGGTGGGTTCTCTAGGTCCAGTCACGTGGGTTGTTTATAGGCGTCTAGCAGAGTGGTTTGGTTTGGGTGAGGGAGGCTTAGGGTTTATGTTTTGTATAAGGGTTGAATCATCTCTAAAGTGATTCATATTTATTTATTTTTTATTGCCAAACAAAAAAAAATTATAGATATTTATATATTTGTTGGGTGTTATGAAATTACATAATTGAAGAAAAAATTTATTGTTTTTATGAAATGTTATGAGTATATATTATATTGTGATTGAAGGATAAAATTGTCTTTTTATGTTAAAATTGTTGATTAATTGTGTGTTGAAAAAGCACTTGTGTGTTATAAACAACGGACTTTTAGTTATATTGACTTGAAATTTGATGAAAAGATCAATCCTTAAATTTGATAATGGTTTGTAACTGTGAAATTGAGTATTATTAAGTATTTTGTGTAAATTGCATTTTTACTTAAGTACAAAATAGTATTTTACACTTGTTAGGATTGTTCTATTGGTTAAAAGTGATTTTGGAGGAGTTTTGAGCTATATAAGAATTTTATTTTATTTTGCATATATTGTTTTAGCATCGAATTATCGTTTGAGTAAGTGAAGCTCAAGTGAGAACTCAATCCTAAGTATATAACACTATCATTTGATCGATCAATTATACTTCCTTACTTAAGTTAGGAGAATACTCAAACATAGTATTTATCCTATTTTTATGGAGGGTAATCACTCAAGCAACAACTGATTTAAGTGATGAAACTTTGTAGGTTGAGTAAGTTTCTAATTTATTATCTTAACTAAAATAAGTCAGGATTATCAAGTATTGTTTTAACATTCAAAAGATGAGAGTTATTGCTTAAACAACATATTGTTTGTATTTGAGAAATGAGAAATCCAGGTGCAAACTTTTGTTTTAATTTACATAAATTAAATTGAATAAAATAACTTGAATAGATAATTCAAACACATAAAATAATTGTAATAGATAAAAAATCCTTCCTAAATATATAATGCAAATCCATAGCTAAATTCAAACATGGTATAACTTAAAATTTGGCTGCATGAATAAATAGCAGTTTTACTAAGTGCCCTTTTTGAAGAAAGAAACTGTAATGAAAGAAAATGGTGAGCAGGAACATGATGACTAGCTATCACATACATAATTTTCTAGAGTTTAAGGTTTACAAAATAAAGTTGTGTGCTGCCAATGATATGATTTTGGGTTCTATAATTGCAATTATCCAAAACCTAACTACACCCTGTCAACAATATTGCGTGCATCCAAGTAAACACAACAATTAAGCAATGTTCCATCACTACCTAAAAAAATGCAATTACATGTAAAGTTTCTTAGTTCATAAGCACCCTCCTTTGTCACCTTTTCTAATGTGTCTGTCTGGTCAAAGAAAAATCTTCCATTATATTTCATCAATGGCTAAAGATGTTCCACTAAAGAAAGCCCAAAAATTTAATGTTTCACATGCACCTTAATTTTGCTTTCTAACCTTTGCCAACAAAGGAAAAGAAACCTAAAAACCTTCTTGTTTTGTATCGTGTGGCAGAAGATTCTGGTTTTGTGTCAAATTAAACAGAACATTAATTGTATTAGGGAAAAATTCTTGCACTAACATAGAAACATTAATCATACTGGAACTCTTCCTTGTTACGCTTACACCAGAATGAACCATACTTAAGCATGCCAATAGCTTTATTAAATCAAAATAAAGTTGTGCTTTATCATGGTATATATGTATATTTACCACCTTTGTTTCTGCTAACTTTTCTTTTCACTGGGCCCGTTTAAATTGAATAAAGAAGCACCACATGATTAACCAAGTATATAAATCAAACTTAAAACAAAATTATGGAGAAAAAAAACACAATAATTAATCAGTGTTCAAAAGAGGCATTGACTGCAAGATCTGTTGAAGAAAGAAAACAAAAATAATTATGCTTTGAACAATGTCAAAAGCACAGTACGCGTCTTTTTAGATGAACAATTTAATTCAAATTGGTGAAATTTAAGTTGTTCATAATACATATATATAAGTATAATATGATTCACAGTGTAAAATAAAAGTATAAACACGCATGAGTAGCATGCATGCAGACTAGAATATTATATTAATTAGTAGTTGAGTGAAAGAAGTCTTATTAATATTTTATATCAATACTTGATATTTTGAATCAAGTAATTCTTATAATTAAATAATAATAATAATAAACAAAAGTGATTGGGAAAATATTTTTCTTGTATTATAAATCCGAGTCCTTGTTTTGTTAGACGTTATTTTGTTCAAGTGGTGTAACATTGAATATTTAACTAAATTTTATTCTTTACAGGTTTGTATTTTTTATTTCTATTTAAATTTTAAATTATTAAATAAAAATCAAGAGATAAAAGATAATTTAATCACTATATTTTTAGAGATTAAAAAAATTATTCATATTTAAAATAATTTTTATTATTAATAAAATTTATAAATTAATATCTAATTAGTTACAAATATTTTAGTTATCAATTATTTTAGATTCTAAAGTTGATAGCTAATTAAATATTAATTTTAAAATTAATTTATAAATTTATTATTAACATAAATTATTTTAGATATTAATAATTTTTTTAGTATTTAAAATAATATTTAGTTAATATAGTGAATAATTATTTTTTAGTTCTAATATTAGTTTTTATTTGGTGTTGTTTTTTTAGTGGATGCTTTTGTTTTATTATAATATTAAATTTTAATAAATCTTACAATTTGAATCAACTTTCAAATTTTGATATAGAAACAAATATGTTTTGATTTTAGCAACGTGTTCCTACAATTATTTAATTAATTTCAAAAGACTTGTCTCTTTCAAATTTATTTGAATTCAATATAACGAAATATTTGATAATTTATTTGAATTATTTCATTTATACTTTTATTTAATTTTTAAAATAGTTGCATAACACACCACAATTAACTTATTATTCGTTATCTTACATGTTCTTCTTTTAGCTATTTTTTTAACAAAAAATTAATCTAATAAAATGAGACACTTCTGTCTCAACCCTTATACATACACTTTAGGAGTGTCTTAACCCTTAAACGAAAGTGATCAAAATCAACCAGTCCAACACTTGACCTACAAACATATTATAGACCCTACAAACCACCAAACCAATCATCAAATGAAAAGTACAATAAGTCATATCAACAAAAATCATCATATATCCTATCAAAAGTCTTATAACCGGTCTTTAATCAAAACAATACACACAAAACATTCCTTAATATAAACATTCCTTAATATAAAGAAAAACCCAAAAACACATTTACAAAACAAAATCCCTCACCCACAAACAAGTCCCACAAAAATCACTCAAAATTCATCCTTGCATATCGATATAACAACTGATTCTCTGCAAATAGATGAGAACTTTATAATCACTAACACTAATCCATAAAATAATTAGATTTAACTGAAATGTGAAGCAATGCATATGAAACAATTGATCTAGCTGTGTCACACTGCTTCCAAACCAGAATAATTTTGCCAAAAGAAATATGATGCATGCATGGGACCACAAAAGCAAATCACTGAAACTGGCCTATATGTGTCATCTGTTTATATTGTGTAATGTATGCAATAAGCTTAAGCCTTCCAAACCAATCATTGCTCCATACAGTATGGAATGTATAGCCTTAATAAGTTAAATTTGTCATATATTTCTCATCACATTGTAACATTTTTTTGTCTTCTACACCATCTCTTTCACATCAAACTCTACAAGACCCTTATCCCTAGTTAGGTATTAAGTAGCAGTACTTTCTTCGTCAAAGAGTTGCTCGCTTCTCAAATTATCAGTTTGGTACAATTGGTATATCACGGTGTTGTAAACATTATATTGATTAATTAGAAATGTAAATATACCCTACTTTTATCTTAGAAGTATGATGTGGTGTTACAATACAAGAAAATCATCAAATAAAAACTAATTTTTAAAAACTAAAATAAATAGTTGCAATAGTAATTAAATTAGAGACCATTTTAGAAACTAAAACAAAAATTAGTTTATATTATTTTTAAATAATTTCTAAATTGGTATCTAATTAGCAACCAAAGTTTTAACTACCAATTATTTAGTTTATAAATTTAGTCTCTAAAACCTTTGTTGCTAATTAGATACCAATTTAGAAACTATTTAACAATAATAGAAACTAATTTAGAAACCAATTTTTGTTTTAGTTTCCAAAATGATCTCTAATTTAGTTACTATTGCAACTAATTATTTTGATCTCTAAAAATTGGTTTCTATTTCATGATTTTCTTGTAGTGTGACTTAAGAATGTATATAGATTATATCACATAAGGTCAAGACCCTCTCCTCAATGTAAGTTAAGTTAAGCATCCATGTAATGAGGTCGAGACTTCCTTGTTCATACACAATTAAATACCTTAATAATAGATTAAACGAAAATTAAAAATAATATCTTACAAAATGTTAGAATATTAACTATGAAAATTGTATTAATACAGGCACACAGTCTAATCAACACTATAAATAAGTTGACCAATATCATGTTAAGATAAAAATTTATTACACTCAACTATCTGATATTAAAAACTAATTTGAGCGTTAAAAGTCTTTTTACAAATATTTCTCTAACATTTCAACTGAAAATTAAGACCCTAAAATAGTAGAAAAACAAGAAGATCTTCCTATCCAAACATAAACACTAAAAAAATAAACATGCATAATATCAATTTTTTAAAAATCAAAGTGACAGTGAGTGTTAAATTTAGACAATAAAGTGATATAATAATAAACTATTATCTTTTAAGAATTCACAACTTTGAACTTTCATAAACTAAAACGGCCGTTTATTATTCATTTGTGTATAGTTTCTCATACTAAGTCCAACCAATCATGTTATATATGTGTTTGAATTTAGTACGATGAAATGCAGAGTTGTTTATTTATATAGATGAGTAAACAGTTTATGGAACAATAAACTATTCAATTTTACAGTAGAAGTTAAAAAGTTTAGAGTAAACAATTTTATCTTTCCATTATGTTCTTAATTTTTGCCCTAGTCTTTGGAAGAAGAGGAAGGCAGAATATGGAAAGTAGAATTGAGTGGAATGTGGGTGAAGATGAGAAGAGAGTGTACAAGTTTTAATGGTAAGAAGAGAAGATTACGTTTACATCCTCCAGAGCTAGGATGCATAGGACAAGGACTTGAAGAATAGGGTATAGGGGTATTATAGGTATGACAAAAAGTGGTATGGTATCCAGTCTGTTTCCTTGACTATCCAGCCTACTGAATGAGATAACAAAGTCTCATTAAATATAGAGATTCAAATGAAATTTAGTGATTTACGCAATTCAAGGAAATTGGAATTTGCAAAAACAAATGACTTTAGGCTTATTTGGTGTGTAGTCTGTTCATTTGACCTTTTCAACTTTTTCTTTTTCTTTTTTACAAATATGCACTATTCAAGATCACAGTGATTTCCTCTGTAATGTAAAACCAGTAGCAGTAATAATGATACTCTAAAATTGACGTTTGACTTATAAAACGAAAGGAGAAAAGAAAAAGAAACATATATTCATCAATTTTTACATCATGATTAGCAGTGATTTTTGCAATAGCAGTGTTACTACTACTATGTCTAAAAAATTTCACTCCACTATTTGTTTTTGGTTTTCCACACTTGTGTATTTAATGTCAAATAGTACCATGGAAGCATCTGTTTATCTGTCACCGTCTGAAGAAACCTTAGGAATAATAAAAACAATAAAAAAGGGAGTGGAAATAGAAATTAGAAAGGGAAAGGTATACGCACAGAGAGAATGTGAGAGAGAGAGGATGTGGGGGAGGGAAGAAATTTGAAGAAACAGCAAAGAAAGTTTCCAATTTGATGCTTATTTTTTACCATATGGCAATGTGAGTCCATGTCACTTGCCTATCACCTACCACTGATAATTCCATGCCTTGTTATTAACCCAACCACACCATTTCCCTCTTCTCACAATTTCATGTGCCTCTTGTGTTCTTCAATTCCCTCCTACAACTGCACAACACACAAGGGTCGGTGCCTTGTCTTTACCTTCTCCTTTCTGTTTCTGTGAGGAGGGGGGAATGCTGCTGCTCTGAGAAGGTCCATTTTTTACATTGGGAACACAGACCCATTGGCACAGTTGAGGAATCCCACAAACCAAAATCATATTTTGACAATGGGGTTTCACTGGGCATGTGCCACCGGGTTCACATCCAAGAGGAGATTTTGACTGCATAAGAGATCTGGCGCTTAAGTGGATTCGGGGTCAGAAAACAGGCTCCAGCGAAATCTCCGAAGGATTTTGGTTGTGAACAGTGTTTTCTCTTTAAATCTCTGCTAAGTTGTTGGAAGGTAACAACAAAGGGATGGTTCAAATGGGTTGTTTTGGTCATTGGTTTTTTGCTCGGTTCGATAATTTGAAGTTTTATTTGCCTCGTTTTTCATGTGTACAAATTGAATGAGGCCTTGGTCTTTCTTTCTAATTTGGTTATCAAGTGCTACATAAAACCGATTTTATACACTTGAGATTTGTAATGTCCAAAAGCTTTTGAGTCAACTTGTTGCAGATTTCTTTCACAGCTGTGGTTGATTCTCGATTTGGTTTTCTGGGATATGAATGCTCAGTTTGTCATATTTAATTTAGTTTTCTTTATATTTGCACTTTTATTGGGGAACTGAGTTTCTTTCAACAAATGAATGCCCTTTCTCTATTTGCTTTCACACATGAGAAGGATATAAAAAAATTTAGTTTCCTGCTGGAATTTGGTATGACTGGATTTTGAGATTCTCTTTCTCATAATAGTTGTATGCACGGTGCGAGGACTCCAATGCAAGAGTTTGGTGTTTTCCCAGTAATTTGCAAATAATGTCCTTTATTTTGCAACATGATTTACTGTGTGCATTGAAGTGATCTCTTATATATAACATTGACTTCTGCAGATATATATTGGCAGCTGCGAATGGCATCTGATCTAAGTTCGGGGCTGTCCAAGGAAACGTCTGTATTTGGGTTGAAAGCATGGGAACTAATGGGGATCCTGGTTGGGTTGTTCATTATAATCATTCTTGTGGTGGTATCAATATGTCTTACTTCACGAAAGAAATCCAGAAGAGTCAATGGCATGCTTCCCCTTAGCCATATGCTATCTGTTTCAGATGAAATCAAGGAAATTAGAGTTGATCAAGTTTCGTCCAATAATCATCCTCAGAATGGAGCTTTTATGAGTCTGTATGACAGGTTTAGTGACAGGGACTCTGAAAAGGTTTTGATCCAACCAAATAATGGGGAAAATAGCAGTCAATCGGGCTCATTTGTTCATCTTAAGAAAGATGACGGTGGCTCTCAATCAGGTGAAGAAAGTGGTGCCAAGTCTGTTTCTACTTACAGGTCTTCTTCACATCCTATAACTGCACCATCTCCCTTGTCTGGTCTTCCTGAATTCTCTCACCTTGGATGGGGACACTGGTTCACATTAAGGGACCTAGAACTTGCAACAAACAGGTTTTCGAAAGACAATGTTATTGGTGAAGGTGGATATGGAGTTGTTTATCAAGGCCAGTTAATCAATGGGAGCCCCGTGGCTGTTAAGAAGCTACTCAATAATCTGTAAGTTTTGACATTAAATTGTTTAAGTATGTCACAGCTTTTGCTTTTTTTTTTCAGCTTCAATCTGGTCTTTGATCTCTTGTTTTTTTTTATTAGCATGTTTTCTTCGGGTTAGTTTATCTAATACTGTTTGTGCCCATCATGCAGAGGACAAGCTGAAAAGGAATTTAGAGTGGAAGTTGAGGCTATTGGCCATGTGCGACACAAGAATTTGGTTAGACTTTTGGGCTATTGCATTGAAGGGACTCACAGGTAGCATATTGTTTTGTCATTTTATTTCGGTTAAACATTCAGATGTCCACTGTTGTTTTATTCTATTTATTTTTGGAATTGGCAAAGATGAATTGTCATTTGTCACCAATTGTGCATGCATGTGTGTTTAACTGTTTGTGTCTGCTGTCATCATTGATTAGCCATTTGATTGAAATAGTTTACAAAATAATTTTTGTAGTATCTTGTAAATCTATTAACTGCAACAAATGATGTTGAGAATTTTTATAACAGAATTTATTAGTAAATAGTGTCCATTGTTTCATTTTATAGTTTGCATAGTTGGGTACTGTTTGTGTGATTTGGATTATTGACCCCTAGTGAATTTCCTGTTCATTTCAGGTTGTTGATTTATGAGTATGTTAACAATGGCAATTTAGAGCAATGGCTTCATGGAGCCATGCGGCAGTATGGTTTTCTTACTTGGGATGCTCGAATTAAAATTCTTCTGGGAACAGCTAAAGCGTATGCTTGTTTACCACCATCTTAATTTTCCTTTTTTTTTATTTCCTTCTTGGGTTTTGGTGAGTTTCCTTTTTCTGATTTATGATTCTATTACAGGCTATCTTACTTGCACGAGGCAATTGAGCCAAAAGTTGTACATCGAGATATTAAATCAAGCAATATTCTAATTGATGATGACTTCAATGCCAAAATATCTGACTTTGGGCTGGCAAAGTTACTTGGTGCTGGAAAAAGCCATATCACAACTCGCGTAATGGGTACTTTTGGGTAAGTTGTCTTTCTAATGCTTACATATTAGGGACTTCTTTATGATTCAGAAGTATTTTTTCTTGGTATTTTTCATTTTATAAGACACTCACTATTGCCCTTTTTACTTTCTTTTTAGTATATTTTATAGTGCAAAGTAGTTAATCTCTTAGGTTACATTTTCTCAGCAATTTAACCATGAATGTCACAGTGAGCACCAGATTAAATGGAATAACAAGCATTTCATATTACCTTAATATTTATGAAAAAATTGCAACGTTCTATTAAATTGTCCGAATTGGCTTTTTTAACTGCTGTAGTTGGCTTATTGCGTTCTTCTTTTTGTGTTTCAATTGCATTTTCAGATATGTAGCTCCAGAATATGCCAATTCTGGCTTACTAAATGAGAAGAGTGATGTTTATAGCTTTGGGGTGTTGCTCCTAGAAGCGATCACGGGAAGGGACCCAGTGGATTATAGCCGACCAGCAACTGAGGTGTGTCACTGGTCCTGTAAAGAATTTACTAAATCAAGACTCTAATGTGGATATTTGTCAAATTGTGTTAAGGAACTTTTCAGTAGTACAAATCTTCACTTAAATTTAAAATGTGAAGAAGGATATATACATTAGAAATTTTCATGGAGTAGTTGGTGACTTTACTTTGTTTTCATGACACTGTTTTATCATACTTAGGACTCATCAAACTTCCCTCAACACTGTGTCTGATCATTGGATGGTTATTGTAGGTAAATTTAGTTGACTGGCTCAAGATGATGGTTGGGAATAGGCGCGCAGAAGAGGTGGTAGACCCTAACATTGAGACCAGGCCTTCAACAAGTGCCCTTAAACGTGCCCTTCTGACTGCTTTGAGGTGTGTTGATCCAGATTCTGAGAAAAGACCAAAGATGAGTCAAGTTGTCCGCATGCTCGAATCAGAGGAATATCCCATACCCCGCGAGGTTTGATATCAGATCACAATAACTTTCCAACTTTGTGTGGCAGTTGTTTATTATGTTAACAACATTTCATCCTGCTCCTTTGCAAAAGCCATTAAAAACTCTTTTTGTTAAGAAACATGGTATGTTTCTCTAATGAAGTGGGTGACATTTCAGGATCGAAGACGCCGAAAGAGTCAAACAGGGAATATGGAGGTGGAGGCCCAGAAGGAGATTTCTGATACAGAGAAGAGTGACAGTCCAGATCCAAAGTCCAATGGCAGAAGGAACCAAAAGAAGTAGATCAACGAAACTTAAAGCTAAAGTGCCTATTCCAGGATAAGGTACACTCTTTGAAGGTCAATTTTTTGCATTCCTTTGAGCTTCTGAGATAACTGCCAGGTTTGAACCAAAGACATGGAAAAGGAATGAGTTACTTTGGGATGGTTTGTATACCTATTTGTTGTTATAGCATAGATATAGATGTTAGAATGTAGATTATTGTGTATTAATATGGGATTAAAAAGATCCCTTACATTACACTAGTGTGTACAGATCATTGCTATTCATACATTTTCCTTTGTCTTTTCATTTGTTTCATCACTCATTAGGATCATAAGGAATTCATGTTTCCCTGTGTAGAAGATTATCAGAAAATTTTACCAAAGCGTGAAAGACAGAAGATGTGGTTTTTGTCTATAATTACATTGAGGAAGTTTCTTGATTATTAAGGTAGCATGGTTATGGCAACCTCTCTCCACTAATTGTTGTGGCACCCACTTCTATACCACCAAAACCATTGAAACTGAAATAATGCTTATTTTTTGCTTTCTTCATAGCAATATAATTATTTTTTATGAATCAATAATATCAAACTGGTGCTTCACCGGTTCACCACTGATACTATCTTTTAGATGTATTATTAACAAATTCAATGTATCATCAGGTTTAAAGATTATAAATTTATAATTGTGTTTTATTAGTTAACTAAAAAAAATCAATGCATCAGATTTAAAGATTATTATAGATCTATAATTACTTTTTATTAGTTAACTAAATGTAATTTATTAAATATAATTAATCTAATTGTCGACAAAAATATCCTTCTCTCTAAACCTGTTCTGGTCTCTTCTCTGTCTTCACATGCTGCTGGTTGGAGTTCTGTTTCCAAAGAACAAACCCTTGCCAACTAGAGTCTTGTTAAAATTAAACCTAATGGAATTGAACTAGAGATTTTAATCCATACATGACATGTTGATCCAGTAAGGTAAAACTAGTTTTTGATAAAGTAAAACTTGTTAAAATTAAGTTTTTCGTTTTTGCACTAAATTTTCCATAAAAACTTGTTAAAATTAAGTTTTTCGTTTTTGCACTAAATTTTCCATAATTTAGACATCTTAAATACTTATATATACTATATGGAAAGAAAATTATTAGAATGAATCATTGTTTTTACGGGAGAAATAAATTTAAATTACAATTTAACCATTAAAGTAAAACTCTTCTTTTGAAAGTAATGATGAAACTTAAACCTTCAAAAACATGATGATCGAATGCTGAAACCCAAACCATTTCACATAAAGTTCAAAAACATGGGTGAATAAGGCTTTTCCGTTTTCAAATTTCGATATCAAATTTGCGACTCTTTCTTCCTACACCTCCATACCTTCTTGTGCCACCCCCATACTAAATATGAAAATACCATTTTATCCTTTTTTTTTCACCCCCTTGGATTTGAAATAATAAGCCTATGAATTATGTAATCCGGATAAATTTCGGATTACATAATTCGGAAGTCAATTTCATATTTAGAAAAGACTTCCGGATTATGTAATCCGAAAGCTAATAACACATCGAAAAAAAAGACTTCCGGATTACATAATCCGGAAGCTAATCTTATGTATAGAAAAGACTTCCGGATTATGTAATCCGGAAGCTAATCACAAAAGACTTCTGAATTACATAATCCGGAAGCTAATTTTGAATCTGAAAAATGACTTCCGAATTATGTAATCCGGAATATTGAAAAGGGTATTTTTGGAATAAGAAAAATTTATGGGGGTGGCACAAGAAGGTATGGAGGTGCAGGAAGAAGCAGCCCAAATTTGCAATTTAAACCGCACAAATTTTTCGTTTTTGTTACAACTAGTGAACTATTATTGTGGTGGATTGGCAACAGACTTATTAGAAATTATACTTGAGGAAATAAATGTGATAATGAAAATAAAAATGATTTTGGAAGTGGCAACAATAACAACATCAACAATGATAACCATTGATCGTAATGTCAACAATGGCACTAGGAGTCAATTAACAATTTGTCTAGATGGTAAAATAAGAACCTTAGATTGTTAATAAAGTGCATGTGCATTCTAAATTATAATATATATCAAGACATCAAATTATTTTATCCATATGATTTAGTTTAGAGTTTGGATTTCGTAATGAGATAAGACACTCTAGAGAATTTAAGCATCTTATTTTAATCAACTTAAACACATTTTTTCATTTATTGTCAGCAATCAAATTACAAAAATAAAACACATCATATTCGATACAAAAACTTGAATTCTTATTTACACAAACAACTACACTTGGAAAGGCCCTCTGATTCAAGTTATTAAGGAATGTATGCATAGTAAAAGCCAATAGCATCTATAGCAGAAGTATAAAGGAATTTTACACTGTAATCTGATAACAAACAAACAGTTATGTATAATATAATCAATGATTCTTATATTAATTATCTTAAAGTTGATACCAACAATAATTTCTCACTAGTTCATAGTGTAAAAATTGCATAGAAATTAAACCAGTAAAATTTTCTTAAATACTCTGGTTGCTCATTATTCATTATGAAGACCTCACTGGAATGATGTATCAGTCTTTAATCTCTTTATCCTGCAACAGCAGGTGCTTTTCCTTTTCCTCTGGGGTCATGAATGCGATGATAGGGAAGGACTTTCCTATTCCCAGAGGGGTCTTAAAGAGTATCTTCTTCCCCTTAGGATCTTCAATGCTCATCTCAGATATTGGCACCCACAGCAGCATCTGCTTGCTCTTAATGCCTGTCATTTTCTTCATCCTAGACTTCTCCACATAGCCAGTGACCTCCACAGCATAACTCACCCTCGTGTTGGTTCCCTCAAACAAATGCTCATAAGGGGCCTTCTGTTTCATCCACACGAACCCACTTTCTCTAACTCTCCCACACTCCACCAAGTCTTGCAAGGGAAGAACACCCTTTGGAAAACCCAACTCTTCCAAGAGCTCTATGGAGTGCCGATAACACTCTTCAGAACCATACACTATCTCTGCCCCTTCACGCTCCTTTACCACATCACCCATCGCAGCAATTAATTGCAAGTCTTCAAGCTAAACCAATGTGATGATAATTGAAGGCATAGCTTGCCATTTTATAACAACAAGAGACTACAGAAAGTTGACCTGTCTTGAATCCAGTGGTTCAACCGTTTGCTTCTGCAACTTTTTATTTATGGCTTTTAGTTTTGTTTACCTACATTAGCTTGGTTAGATTAAGGTTCAATTATAACTTATGCTAAACTATGATAACCATTTGTTTCATAATAACTTTTGTAGACATGTAAGAGTGATTTGCTTTATTAACATAAACAAGGATCAAACCATGTCAAACTACTGAAATAAGTAGGTGGATTTTGGTAGAGATAGGTGAAACTATGAATTAGTTTTCATGCCTGACTTGTGGTGGGGTTAGGTATGGACTTTTCAGTGTGAACAAAGTTAGAGTCTTCTAATATGCATTTTGAATAACACAATTTTGAAGATGGCAGCAATGCAGGCAACCTATTTTTTAACTAGGAGCATATGTGTGATTGTGACAGTTTCAGTTTGAATCATAGAACAGAACATGGTTAAATGATTATAATACTGTAGATTGTTCAATTGAAACACAGGAGAGTGAACAAGTAAAAATGTCTCTCGAAGAGATGCAGGTTTTTCTATTTATTTTACATTCCTAATTTCTTTTCGATTTTCCATTTTTAAATCAACCATGGGTTTGAATCAGTGAATAAGAATATGAAGTAGCATTTATTTTGAAATCAGAATCACAAGTTTTATCATTTTTTATCCAAGTTGGGTTCGATTTTGTTTTAAAAAAGACAGAGACGTTTGGTCTAAAGGAAGATAAACTTTGTTCAAACATTAACCAAATGTTTTCAATGATGCAATTATGGAGGTAATCCAAAAGATAGATTCCTTAAAAATAATACGGTTGTAAGAAAGGACTGAGTTCATGAAATTTGAACATCCATTCTTTCCATAATCTTTTATTAATTTAAAAATATGTAAAACTGAATGTCTTAATTATGAAATAATAAAAGATTAAGATAATTATGCGTAAATGAGAAATAATGATGGAATGGGGACCATTTAATAAAAACTTAGTTTTATTGAATTAAAGAGAAGAGGTATTTTGATTTATAAAAGGTAAACAAATAAATTAATAACCTTTTTCGTTCTACTATGATTTGTTTTAAACATTCTCTTATATTCTCAATTTTATCATCATCTCAAAAAAATAGTTTATAAACTTCTATTAACCTAAAGCTAGTAATATTATTCTATTACTCATTTAAAAGGAAAATTTATTATTAAATCGTTTTATGAAAATAAGAACAAATTAATGACATTTAAAATATTTTCCTAATATGTTTTAGACAAGGAAAATTTATTCTTAATTCGTTTAAAAAAAGTAAGACCAAAATTAATGACATTTAAAATATTTTACTAATATGTTTTAAACAAATAATCTAGCTAAAAGCCCAAAACTAAAAAGAGAAAGAATAGTTGATGAACCGAAGTATGGACAATATAAGTACACGGATAATTTAATTTTAATTTTGAGAAAGTTTTTGCTCAATGGTATAAATGAAACCAGAAAAAAAAAAATCAGTACTATTATTGATGGAAAGGAACTTATCTAAAAGTAAATCTATGGTGTATTAAATAGAAAGGAACTTATCTAAAAGTAAATATATGGTGTATTAAATAGAAAGGAACTTATCTAAAAGTAAATCTATGGTGTATTAAATAGAAAGGAACTTATCTAAACGTAAATCTATGGCGTATTAAATTCTGTCAAACACCTTATTCAATATAAAACTTAATAACATCAAAAAGGAAAAAAATGAAGAAATGTAAGTTAAAGATTGCAATTCAACCAGACATCATGTGTTGTCCATGAAAGGTATATGGTAATATACATTCACTTTTACATGACTTGTCGAAAAGGAAATCCAAACAAAAATTAAAAAAAAAGTATTCAAAAGCCATAAACTTAAGTATCTATGATAGGCTCCTGTCACCTACATCACTATTTATATAGCATCGGTTAGTTGAGCCACAAATATAATAATGGTACTTTAATGCTGTATGCCACAAAACGAGTAAATTACTGACAACTGTCACAAGGACAATTGGTGAATGAAATCTGCAATCTGCAATCTGAAAGAAGGAATGAATGATTTTAGAATTTACATGTTTGGTGATTCCTTTGAGGGAGTAGAACGAGTATTCAGTAGAGGCTGTAAAGCTTTCACTATAATGCTCATGTTTGGCCGAAACTCAGCTTCATATTGTACACACAATGCAGCAACAGCAGCCATCTGTTGCAAAATATGAAAAGCAACATTTTAGATGACATGAAACACCATTCACATATTTTCTATCATCAAATAATTGTGTAGTTGGATGGACAAAAGATTCAGAGTGGCATATATTTCTTCTTTTAAGCTTTGTTGAGAATAGAATAAAAGGTTTGCAAGCAAAATGTGCAAAAGCAAGTGTTCTGTTTAACTAAAAGACAACACTCTATTTCAAAGAATATAATCTAGTTAGTTACCTTTGCAACGGACTTTGAAGGGTACTCTCCCTTTAGTCTAACATCAACACACTGCTTCACCTTATCTTCACTAAGCTTTGGTGTTGCCTGATAAAACCCAACGAACAAGAATCACAAAATGTGCAAAATCCAAAATTTGAAAGGAGAAGAAAACACAACAGTAATATTAACAGAACACAGAACAAGTAAATATTGGTACCCAGGTGACAAGGCTTTGCTGTCCTCGGGGTAGTGTATGATCAACCGGTTTGCGCCCGGTTAAGAGTTCCAGCAGTATAACTCCAAAGCTATAAACATCACTTTTTGAAGTGAGTTGTCCCGTCATTGCATATCTGCCATAAGAAAAGTACAAACCCAATAAGTTCTAAAAAGCCATAATTTTAAAAAGTAAAGAGAGACCATAAGCCAAATTATAATTAACCATAAAGTGGATTGAAGTTCATTACATTCACTGTCCACAGATCAGTTTTTAAGTTTACTCAATTATGATTTTCATGTTCTTATGATCTACTTTTCCATCTTCTAACTAAAGCAGAAGTTATTTTATTTTAACAGTGTGTGAAGAAGTAAGCATGCTCTCAAACAAGTAGATTAGGCTTCTAGGAATAACTTACTCAGGAGCATGATAACCAAAAGTCCCAAGAACACGGGTAGAATGAAGACGTGCTGCTGCATCAGGGGCTTGATTTGACAAATCAAAATCAGCAATCTTTGCAACATCATCGTCAAAAAGAAGTATGTTACTAGACTTAATATAACGATGGATTATATGAATCTCTGCCTTTTCATTAAGATATTCAAGTCCCCTGGCTGCTCCAACAGCAATTTTAACTCTCTGAGCCCACGAGAGTAATGCACCAGGTTGTGCACCCTTGACACCTTTTCGTCCTATACACACCAGTTATCATTAAATTGTATATAAAAATGAAGACATCAATAAGGGATAATAATACATTACAAGTATGGCTTACCGTGTAGAATATCATGAAGGGATCCTTTAGGAGCATACTCATAGGAAAGGGCACGAAAAGAACCATCAACAGAATAGTTAACAAGCTCAACAACATTTTCATGTCTTAGCCTTGATACTATGGAGACCTATACAAGTTAGGAGCCAAAAGTACTGAATAAAAATATAGTTGCTGCTATGTAGAATGTGATGCAATGATGTCTTACTATCAAATTTTATCATTGGAAAATTCACAACTACAACAATTGATCCAAACCTGAGAAAGAAATTCTTGTTCTGGCTGATTACTGGAATCTAGCTTTTTGATTACCACTGCACGCCCAGTTTTCAATGTAGCTTGATATACTTTCCCATATGCACCCTCACCAATGAAAGATTTTGAGCCAAAGCTATCTGTTAAAGACTTCAATTCGTCTACTGTAATAGAAGGGACAGCAATAGGTTGAAAATTTATTGGCCGAGGAGCAGTCACTGCATTATGTCTGCCATGATAACTTGCGTTCCCTGCATTGTACTCACAGAATTAAAGCCAAACAAAAGTGGTACTAAAATAAAAGCAGATTTATTAAAGTGCAAACAGAAATACATATAAACAATTAATACAATCACTTAAACTACAGACTCGGTAGAGCGATGTAAAGTTAGGACAGGCTATTTTTGGAAGATCCAAATTTAGAAGGTGCCACTCGGGAATGGCACAAAATTAAATATAACACTTGAAATGCCAATGAGAAGCAAGTTCAAACAGCTGTTGTATGAGAATTTGAACAGACAGTATACTCAAAGCATGAACCCTTGCGTTTCAAATCATGACTTGCATGAAAGTCAATGTAACATACCATTCTAAACAGAAAATTTAAAGAAGGAAAAAATACTGGAAATAGCGGATTACCAGTGGGAGTGTTTTGCATGAAAGGTCCTCTGTCAGAAATTGCCACACTGTCATCTCCTTTGCAGAAGCCAAAGCAACCCATGATCCTGAATTCTGGAGGTAAGTTTCAAATTGAACAGTTAAGTTACTGCAAGAGTATCAATAAGACTAGGCACATATTATCAATACCAACTCCCCCTTCCCCTAAGGATAGACAACACCACACGGTGCTAGCGTATATACGATGTCTTAAGTGTATCAGATAGCAACCATTTTTATTGCGCATACTTCTTGGAGAATTTTGAAGTTCTCACATGGTGGAATCGCCTTTTCGGCTATTCCGATAAACTAAATTTTGATCAAATATCATTTCCTTTTTGGACAGAAACTTAATGACCAAACATTCATTGTTCTAACTAGGAACACGAACATAAATTGCACCATTAAAATACTTCAGACAAAACAAGGAAATATAATTTAGACATGAACCAATGAGCCATTTGAAAGTAAATTTGCAGCAACATGATAAAATAAAATGAAATAAAAGAAAAATACTCAGTCTCTTTCAAAACCAGAAAGGGAAATGACGAGAAAACTAGCCCCTCTAGACTACAAAAAGGTTATTTCGTTTCACATGGACATTTAAAAGATACACACCATGAAAGAAACACATTCCTATTTAATCTGTTGATGCATGACAACAACAAATGACATGCAATTAGTCAAAGTGCAAACAGGAGCACCGACAAACGAATCAAAATTCAGAACAATCACTAACCATCCCACCAATCAAAACCAACAGCGGCACATTATATCATTCCCAGTAAATAAATGTGGTGAAAACAAATTTCACTTTCAGAAAACGGAAAGAAAGAAGAAAAAAATTCACCAAAAGTTAAGGTTACAGTTGCATCCTATTACCTTCGAACTTGTGGAAGCAAAAAGTATAAAATTTCTTATTTATACTTATACCTCTATACTATCAACACATCACCTGTAAGTGTAAATCCCAAAAAGATAATTGGCCAGACAGAAAAACAAACATGCAGAACTACCTTAAACATGTTCCCCCACCCCCCCAAAAAAACAGTTAAGAATAATAATAATACTAACAACAACCGCAACAACTATTTTAAAGACCATTAACCCAACAACCACAACAACTACTTTAAAGACAATTAACCCCACACAGCGATAATCATGCGAAAAATCAAACCGATTAAAGAGAATTCTGGGTTTAATATATACACTGTCACCTCCTTCTTACAGAGAGACTCTGCAATCTCACCGTTAAAGAAGGGACAGAGTTGAACCCCAAAAAAAAGAATTAAAAAAGAAAACTTCCCAGTTTCGATGTTCGTGCGTGTACATGAGAAGAAAAGGGTAACCAGCAAAACGAGTAGAAAAACAAAAAAAAAGAGTGTATGAAGTAGTCAAAGAGAGGAAAAACCCGAAACAGGAATCGGCCCTATGAAAGAGAAGAATCATACCTTTCGGAATTCAAAGCGAAGACGGTGTGTGTGGTTACAGCTTTTGTATTGTTTGGAACAGAAAATGGATGATGAAGAGGTTTGAAGATGAAGAAGAAGAGGTTTGAAGACGAAGAAGAAGAAATGTTTTGTTAAGTTATGTTCGGTTTGTGCTTGTGCTTGGAAGAGCGACCTTGACTTCACCGAGAGACATCTTATGAACATCACCAAACGTTATTTATGTACATTTATTATTACTACTACTACCGCTGCGTTTGCCAAGTCAACACTCAAAAGCCCGTTTCCAGAACCGCTGATACTTTCCTTTTTTTTATTCCCACTTTTCCATAGTTTTCCCTATTCGCCATTCTCCGTTAAAATTAGTCAAGTCAACAAAACAAAGGACGTTCGATTAAGTTTGTTTCATTAAATAATTACTTTTTTTTGTGTTTTCTTATAATTAATTAAAATTATAAACTATTTAAATATCTTTTCATAAAATCAATTATTTTATTTTCAAAAAAGCTATTTTTATTATATATATTTTTTAAAATTTCTAAATATTAATTATCAAATAATTTCTTCCGGAATCACTTTTTCTTAGTTTTACATGACACATAAGATTACTTAAAAAAAAATCTTTGTTACCTCAGACTAGCCAAAAGTAAAAAATACGGCGTATAATTAAAAAACTTTAATTTACAATATAGTGCAATAAATGTTTTTCTAATTGAAAAAATAAATGGTTGCATTAAACTCATCCCTATCCTTCTAAATCAGCAAGTAAGCAATGCTTTATGATTCTGCCACGTGGCGGACATGCAGAATCTGCCACTGTTACTCGTGCAGTGAATCTGCAAGAGTTATTTTGATAATAATGATAAAAAATTAACTAAAATGATCATATGAATATAATATATTAAAAAATAATAAAGTTATTGTAATATATAAATTTAAATGTTCATTAAATTTGGGTGAAGTTAAAGATTAGTGTAAAAAGAGTTAAGGTTTAAAGCAAAAATGGATAAAGAAAGGATAGTGGTGGCATTGTGTGAAGCTGGAATTGCATCTGTGAGGTTGGATTTGGCTGGCTTCTCAATTTATCTGGTTGGCATCTTTCTTCAACATTCCATCTACTTTTTCTCATTCTATAAACTTAAAAGGTCAATTTCAGACTCAGAAAAATGTTTGAATAGATGAAATAGTTAAATATTTTTTTAAATCTCGTCTCAAATTTTAGAATTTCTAAATATTTATTGTAATAAAATTATTAAAATGAATTTTTATCAATTTATTTTATATAATAAATAAATTTTCAATGTAAATTAAAATATTAAAATATTTTACTTTGATTTATAGTTAACACGGATATTATATTACTAATATTTTTTAATATATATTAAAAATATAAAATTAAAATTAAAACCAGAAATTAAATTTTATATTATAATATAAAAAAAATATTTAATTTAATTTGAAATTGTTGGATGCATATATGAATAAGAATCCAAAAGTAGGAAACTTGAGTCAAAATAAAAAATCAATGTTGAGATCGAGTCAACCAATTACTGCGCTTTCAAACTCTTCCAGGAAACTTCCAATCCCACCTTTCTTAAAATCTCGATAACTTCACTCAAATCAAAATTATTTAATTCAATTACTTGAATTTTCACTTCTACCTCCTCATTATGTAAAAATATCAAATTCAAAGGGAATATCTTTCTTACTAGTTAAATTTTTAAAGATTAATCTCATGTTTTAATAATGAAAAATAAAAAAATAAAAAAATATATATATATATAAATAAATGATAACTAATTATATTTTTCTATTTTCCTTCCAAACTAGAGAAGAATAAAGTACAATAAATAACGTGGTCAACAAAAATGCACATTTGGTTTGAAGGGTGAGACCTAAAAGTTGAAGGCTTACATTTTGAATTAACACACTTTTTATTACATACTTGAAGAAAAAGAAACCGTCTTTAATGGCTGAGTGGAGTGGGGCGAAGGAGGAACAGGAAAATCGGAGAAGACAGGCGGAGCATCTTCATCAACAGTCGACAAAGCCTTGTACAACCTTCTTCTTTTCAAACCTTCCAGAAAATCATGGTGAATTAGAAATGTTCAGACTGTTTCAGAAATGGGCCAGGGTCAAAGAAGTGTTCATTTCTAAACGTTTGAATAGATGGGGTAGAAGGTTTGGCTTTGTAAGGTTTTTTTAGGTGGGAAATGTTCCAAGCCTGGAGAGGGAGCTAGACAACTGCTTCATCGGAAACATGAAACTTCATGTTAATGTACCAAGGTACAGGAGGGAAAGGTTTGTGAATAAGGGAAATGCTCCTTGCTTGGAGGAGAAGAGTAGAAGTGGTGGGTTTCCCTCTCGAAACTATCAGAGGAAGAACAAGGAGGTGTGGATGGTAAAAAGAGGGAAAGAAGTTATCAGGAGTGGAGTACGAAAGGATGCTAATGGTTATGTTTTAGGTAAGCAAACCTATGCTGATGTAGTAAGAAGCCCACTTCGTGCCCAGTGGAAAGGGCCTTCTTTTACGACTAAGGCGAACATCTTGCCGTGGATGAAGAACAGCATGGTTGGTCGTATGAAGGCAGAGTGGGAACATGAGACTTTGCAGGAAGAATGTATTAAGGGAGGGATGAGCATGATCATAATTCGCTTTTTGGGAGATAATCTTGTCTTACTGACCTCTAAGTCTATCGAGAAAATAGAGGACATTGTGAAATCTAGTAAAGAATGGTTCGACTATTTTTTTGAAGACATCAAGCCTTGGTCAGAATCTCTTGTGGTCAGCTACAAACGGGTGTGGGTTAAATGCTATGGGTTGCCGATTCACTTATGGAACAAGGAGTGTTTCTCAAAAATGGTAGAGGATGTAGCAACGCTGGTGGAGGTGGATGAAGCCTCTTTATCATGGAATAGGTTGGAGTATGCGCGGTTTCAAGTAAGAATGTTGAAATCGAGTAAGGTAGAGCTGTCCAAAGGTTTTCAGATTAATGGATGTTTGTATAATATTACATTGGTGGAGGAAGCGAACTATTATGATGGAGTTAAGTCCAGATGCAACTGTGATCTTAGTCTTGGAGGGTCATCGGGTAGTGTTTCATCCTTTGAAACTTTTGTGGAAGATTCTCTCTGTTCTGCAAAACTGAGTAATGAAAGGGGAGGGGACGGAGAAGGTAGCAGAGGGTGGCCGAAGGAAAACATAAGGGAAGAGAAGGGGTGGTCTATGAATAAGACAAAAATGGATCTAGAAAAGGAAGGTGCAGAAGATCTTGTGTCAGGTCAGGGAAAGTCTGATTTTCCTTCAAAAAAAGAGGTGAGTCTGGGGGAGGGGGGGGGGGGGGCAGAGGAGGGGACAGCAGCGTCTGCTCTTTAGCATGTCAATGTGGCGTGTGGGGCTATACAAAGCCCCTTGGTAGACTTAGTAAAAGAGGTGGAGTCGTTTGACTCTTTTAATGAAAGCCCAATGCTATCTGAGGCCCACTTACAGGTTATTGGAACTAAGGCCCATGTGGACACCTACGCTGGGCGTGTATCACTTTCAGGAAAATCTTTTGAAGGCGTTTGTGCAACGAGTGTTGACGGAGGACAACCAACGACGTCGGAGAGCCCGTGGGTGGAGCATCCATTAAAACATTTGTCCTTGAATGTTAGTAAAGGGGGTGCCTGTTCATCAAATCGAGTAAAGAATTCTCTTTCTAAATCGAATAGCTGCCGGAAGAATTCGATCAATGAAGGGTACCAGGGAGATTTGGGGAAGAAGACGGGCGACGTTCATAATGGCGAGGAGGAACATATAGAGGTGGACGATCGTCAAACCCCAGATAGGGTGCGTCACATACGTGCGCTATGGGAGCAAGGGGCCGAACAATCCAGCGGCGGTGTCGTTCAAAAGGGGGCACATGATCGTTACATTCTGGGAACAAATACCCAATCAGGTCACGTTCATTATCCTATGCATTGTCTGATTCTGAAATTGTTGAATGTAATAACCGAATTAGGAAAGAAGTTGTTGAATCCAAATCAGTTAGATTATGGGGTTTAGCCAAAAGGTTAGGTACGACATGCCCATGGGGAGATGATATGATGCTACAAGAAGTGGAGGTGATGGAGGATAGGGATAGACAAGTTTTGAGTAAGATGAAGAAGGGCATGAAATCAGGTTGTCTATGATTGTTATCAATTTAAACATCAAAGGGCTAGGAGGAGGGGTAAAAGCTAAATATCTTAAGCATATTATTTACAAGGAGAGTGCCGAGTTTGTATGTTTGCAGGAGACAAAAGTTATGAATTTCTCTGATTCTAAATGCTTTGCTTTATGGGGGGATAATAACATTGGTTGGGTACTTAATGAAGGAGAAAATGGGGCAGGAGGTATTCTTTCTATGTGGAATAAAGAAGTGTTTGAGTATAGGTCTCATGTTAAAGGAAGAGGTTTCATAGTTGTACCTGGGATTTATGTTAAAATGAATTGCTTATGTGTTATTGTGAATGTGTATGCTGCTTGCTCGAATAGTGATAAAGCTGTCATGTGGGATGCTCTGTCAACCATTAAAAGTTATAGTCAGAATGAGGTGTGGTGTTGTTGCGGGGATTTTAATGCGGTTAGGATTATGGAGGAAAGGAAAGGTGTTAGAGGGTTGTCCAGCCAAAAGAAGGAGATTAAAGACTTCAATAAGTTCATTGATAGGAATGTGTTGGTGGAGTTACCTCTTGTAGGCAAAAAGTTCACCTGGTACAAGGCAGATGGGTCTGCCAAAAGCAGATTAGACAGATTTTTAGTATCATTGGAATGGTTACAAAGGTGGCCTACGAGTAAGCAATATGTACTGGAGAGGGAAGTCTCCGATCACTGCGCCATAGTGGCCAAATCGTGGGCTAAAGATTGAGGTCCTAAACCGTTCAAATCTATTGACGCTTGGCTTTTGGAACCTAGTTTTAAGGACTTGGTGAAAGGTAAGCGGAATACTTATGAGGTACAGGGAAACAAAATGTCAAGGCTCAAAGATAAATTGAAGTTGCTGAAAACCGACATCAAGGAGTGGAACAAGAGTGTTTTCGGAAATATTGAGGAGTGCAAGCGCAAAATCATGATGGAAATTGAGAACCTCAATGTCAAGGATGCTGAATGTGATTTACTGGAAGGGGAAAAATTGAGAAGATTGGAGTTACTAAGTCAACAGAAGATCTTAGATAAAAAGATGGAATCTATAAATAGGCAGAAAGCTAGATCTACTTGGTTTAAGCATGGGGATTTAAATTCCAAGTATTATCACTTTATTATTAGGTGGAAGAAGCTTAGGAATGAAGTTAAAGGTGTTGAAATAGATAATCAGTGGTGCGAAGAACCAGAAGCGGTGCGTAGAGAAGCGAAATGTGTGTTTGAACAGAGGTTCAAGGCCACACCTGATTATGGTGTTAGGCTTGGTCTTGTGGACTTCAAGACTCTTCCAGAGGCCATTAGTCTGAAAATGGTAGAGGATTTCTCCGAGGAGGAGGTCAGGGCTGCAGTGTGGTTGTGTGAGGGTTCGAAAAGTCCTGGCCCAGATGGCTATAATTTTAATTTCATCAAGAGTAATTGGGAGATTCTAAAGGAGGATATCTTGGAAGCTGTGTACTTGTTTCAAGATTCTGGGAGCTTCTCAAAGGGCTGCAATGCGTCATTTATTGCTCTTATCCCTAAAATGAAGAATCTCGTCTTGGTTGAGCACTTCAGACCTATATCTCTAGTGGGAGCTCTTTACAAGATAATCACTAAGGTGTTGTCGTGTCGTATAAAGGAAGTCTTGCATCTGGTTATAGATGATGTTCAATCAGCTTTCTTGGAAGATAGGGGTATGCTAGACAGTGTCATGATGGCTAATGAGGTGATTGAAGAGGTTCGAAGAAATCGGAAGAGTGGGGTGTGCCTGAAGGTAGATTTTGAAAAGGCCTATGACTCGGTTAGGTGGACTTTTCTGTTGGACATGTTACAAAGAATGGGGTTTCATAGCAAGTGGATAAAATGGGTGAAAGGATGTCTGGAGACGGCTACGGTGTCAGTCCTGGTCAATGGTAGCCCAACAGAGGAGTTCAGACCTACAAGGGGGTTGAGGCAAGGAGATCCTCTGGCGCTGTTTCTTTTTCTTATTGTAGCAGAAGGGCTGGCGGGTCTAGTTCGCAAAGCTGTAAAGGAGGATCTGTTAAGAGGTATCAAGGTGGGAAGAGCTCAGGTGGACTGCTGCTTACTACAATTTGTAGATGATACCCTGTTCATGTGTGAAGACTCCTTTTCCAATGTCTTTACAATTAAGGCAATTCTCAGGGTTTTTGGGCTTGCTTCTGGGCTCAAAGTTAACTTTCATAAATCAAAGATAGCAGGGTTAAAGGTAGATCGAAGCAATCTTGAGCTATATGCGAAAACCCTCAATTGCGATATCATGCAAATACCTTTTATCTATCTGGGAATACAGGTTGGTGGTAATCCAAGGAGGGTGCAGTTTTGGGAACCGGTGGTGGAGAAAGTTAAAGCCAGACTTAGTGCGTGGAAAGGGAAATGTCTATCGTTTGCCGGTAGGTTATGTTTGATTAAGTCGGTTTTAACTTCTAAACCCCTGTTTTATCTATCTTTTTATAAAGCGCCAAAGTCAGCCTGTGATAAGATTTCTAGTATTCAGAGGAGGTTTCTTTGGGCGTGGGGCAAGGATAGTAAATATATAGCCTGGGTTCGGTGGGAAAATGTATGCAAATCAAAGAAGGAAGGGGGGTTGGGGGTTAAGGATATACAAAATTTCAATCGGGCTTTGTTAGCAAAATGGAAGTGGAGGATGATGAGTGAAGAAAAAGGGAAATGGAAAGAGATCTTGGTATCTAAGTACGGTAATGGTACGACAAGTTCTCAAGGCTGTGGTAAGAATCATTCATGGTGGTGGAGTGATCTTCGTAAGGTTTGTGAAGAAGGAGAAGGTGAGGGTTGGTTCCGTAACCATGTCTCATGGAAAGTGGGAAAGGGGGATAAAATCATGTTTTGGGAAGATACATGGTTGGACAATAATAAGCTTAAAGCTTTGTTTCCTAGATTGTACACCATATCCTTAGAGTAAGGAAAATTGGTGGGAGAGGTAGGCTCGTGGGGGGAGTTAGGCTGGTCTTGGAGGTTAGGGTGGAGAATGTCTAGTTTTGAGTGGGAAAATTCTGTAAAGGAAGAAATGATGAACCTCATTACAAGGAAGACTTTGAACAAAGATTCTGAGGATACTATTGAATGGAGTGGGGATCCCAAAGGTGTTTTCTCTGTCAAATCTGCATACCTTACTTTGTGTAATTATTCCAATGGCAGCTTGCATAATGTTTTTTCGTTGTTGTGGCAAGTCAAAGCGGTACCCAAAGATTTATGTACGGCATGGAGGGCTCTAATTGGGAGGTTACCAACGTATGATAATCTCACCAGGAGAGGTATAGTTGTCAATTCCCCTCTGTGTGTTTTTTGTAGGGTAGCTGATGAATCAGTTCAACATATTTTTATGACGTGTCTGGTTGCACAACGGATATGGGGTCTTTGTCTAAGGTGGATGGGTATTGTGTCTGTTCAGCATAAGGATCTCTTAATTCATTTTGAGAGCTTCCATTTAATTCACTTAAATAATAAGCAGAATCAAGTCTGGAAGGGGCTCTGGGTGGCAATCATTAGAAGCATATGGGATCAGAGAAATTTAACTGTGTTCAAACAAGGGATACCGGATGCTGAAGAAGTATTCCATTCAGCTCAATTGGCCACGTGGTTATACTTGAAGTTTGGTGCGGGTTCGTTTACCTTTTCCTACTCAGATTGGATTCTTAATCCAAGCATTTGTCTGCAAAGCTGCTGATATGAAGGTGGTGTGTTAGCTGAATGGTTGGCAGGTGCGGTGGAAAGGATGTCAAAAGTTACAGGGTTCAGGTTTAAAGAGAAGTAGGGGGAAGCAGGGTGGATTATGAGCTATTCTTGTGTTGCTGCAGTAAAGGAATTGGTAATTCTTGCTGGAGTAATTTTTTGCTTGCAGTTTTTCCGGTGGACGTGAGGATAGGAAATAAGGTGCCACTGGTTCATAGTAGGAGCTGGCTCAAGGTGCTGCAACAAGGTTGTTTTGGTGCGAGGTGGATTCCAGGAACTCTGTTGCAGTAGTTGGGGTGACAAGCCGTGTGGAGGTGTAGATGGGAGCGTGAAGAAGCTGATCTGTGATAGACAATGCTCGTTGGCCGTCCAGATTTATCCATATCAAGGGGCATACAAGAAACTTGTGCTGGAGGTAGCATATAAAGACACGTAACAAAAGAGGCTAGGTGGTCAAGATTTGGGTTTCTCTGAAGATGTGGTTAAATAGGTAATGTGGGGTCGTCTGAAGTAGATAGGAAAGTAAAGCTAGGATCTGTTTGTTATGCTACATCACTAGAATGTATAATTACCCTTATCTTGAACTACTTGGTTTTTGTATATGGGTTGGGGTACCCCTAAAGTACCCCTTTTATTCTATTTTATTCTTTACTGATAAAAAAAACACATTTTTTTTTTCACTACTATAGTTTCTTTATTATAATATAAAAACATATTTTGGATGGTCCGTTACAATTTTAAATTTTACAATCTATTTTTTTATGTATTCATAATAATTTTTGGATTATATATTTCGAAATATATTTTTAAATTTAAAATATATTCAATCTCAAATGTATTCTTAAATTATATAATTTAAAATGTATTTTTAATTTTTAACTTACACAATCTAAATATTTTTTGACATTATACAATCAAAAATATTCCAGATATATAGATAATGTAAAATGTTCTTATAATTATGGAATTACGGGAAGAAATCGTGAAGTTTAACTAAAGAATAATAAGTCTATCAAGTGATTCTATTTCTATTTTCCTTTTTTATTTTTGCACCCTTATTTTTATAGTTCATTTATTATATATTGTCTATACTGTTAACTAATTATAAATAATGTTAAGTATAATATTTTAACATTATTAACTAGTTATAGTAAAAGTCAACATCTAATTTATGATATTTGACCCGATAAGATAAACTCTACGTTAGTGTATAAACTATTATATACGTGTAGTATATTTAAAAAACTAATTGAAAAAAAAATAAGGGATGCCAGATAGAGAAAATGGGTTCAAAAGGAATATGGCAATTACTTCCTGCACCACACACCCAATTTCAGTATGAAAAGACGAAAATACCCTTAAATAAAAAGGAATAATACATTCCGAATCCTTTTTTTAAATATGTTTTCATAACAAATTTTTGTATTATGAATTTTTTTATCCGAAATGGGATTTTAAATTTTGTTTCCAAATATTCATTTCTGGAACACAATAATCTCTTCTAGATCTATTTTTCTGGAATGTATTATTTCTAATTTCAGATTTTCATTTCTAGAATAAGAACAAATTTGAAAGTTTAAAATTTAAAACTATGTAGGTTGCAAGTTAAAAAATTGGATGTTGAGAAAATTTGCTAAGAAATTTTCCAACACAATGTTATAATGTGTTTCGAGCTAAAGACACACTTCTATTATGTCTTTTAAGATTTTTGTATTTATTTTTTAATTATGAAGGCTATTAGATGTTGAGGCTTCGACAAATTGGGCCTTCATATGCCTAAAAAGGTTGATTCATCTAGCAATTGTATTTGTGAAAGTACCGATATGCCTTTAACGAATATGAAATTAGATTAATTTATTTCTGCACCCAATCCCACATCCAACAGCTTCAGCTACTTCAACTTCGTTTTGCCATTTTCGCACCCAACACCGTCGCACTAGCGTTTGCATCCTCGCACCAGCGTTGGCATTTCTCCGGCAACGGAGGCTTGACTGGAAGGAAGGCACCGGAGAAGACAAGGTCAGTATGTGTGTGCATTGCATTGCGTTGCAAATATTTGTAGGCGGAAGTCATTTTTGACTTTTGGATATTTTTGTGCGGAATGGAGTTGTGTGTTGCGGATATGTTCATTCGAAAGTGTCTAAATGACTTTCGAATATTTGTATGCGGAAGGTAGTCGTGGTGGGTTGCGGTTGTCTTCATCTGGAAGGGTGTGAATGCATTTCGTGTAATTGTGTGCGGAATATAGTTGTGCTTATGTTCATTAATGTGCCTACTATGTGTGTCCTTAAAATTTGTGTTATATGGTATATTTTATTTGTTCTTTTATAGTATCTTTGTTCCATTCTAATTTTTGATTGAATGTTATTTTTCTGAATAGTAAGATGGTGAGGACTAGAGGTGGAAGACTTTTTAATTCAGACTGTGTGCGACCAACTGCATCGGTTAGAAGAAGACGGGGCGGTCCTAGTACTTCAGTTCCAAATGAAGACTTTCAAGATTACATTGAACAAGAAGAAGTTGAAATTGATGATGATGAAGGCTATATAGGAGGGCCAGTGGATAAGTCCTTACTCATTAATTATGAAGTTCATGTAGTCAAACAATTATGGGATGATTTGGTAAGTAATGAACTTTAATTTCTTGCCTGTGGTATGTAGGTATTTTTTGATGATATATGTTCATTATTGTAGGATCGTGGTGAGTTGAAGGTCATTTCTCATGGGAAGAAGATAAATAAATTAGGAGCACCTCATGAGCGTATACAGGCTGCTGTAGAAATGTCTGGCTTAAGTGGTCTGCTTCATGCTAGTTACGAGAATTTAGACCGAGGATTGTTGTGTGCTTTTGTAGAGATGTGACATGCAGAAACAAACAACTTTAATTTACTGGTCGTGGAGATGACCATCACTCTTGATGATGTGTCAAATTTGTTGCATTTACCAATTGTCAGTCAATTTTACACCCAGCAGACCTTAGATTCAGATTCTGCAAATGATTTATTGGTAGAATCCCTCCGTGTTGACCGTGGAGTTGCATCTGAAGAAACAAGACATTGCCAGGGAGCAACTATGACATTCATGCTTGTAGGGTATTTGTCATAGAATTACACAAACATTGCAACCATCACTTAATCATGGTGATTTCGTGGAGGGCAGTCATGTGTGGGAAGGGATACAAGCAACCATTATATTAGCACGATGAGCAACTGATGATAGAGCTGTATATGTCAGGAGACATTCACGTAGGAATGAGTGACATAGGAATGATTGACAATGTATTAGGACTCCTTATTATGTAATATTTGTGTCCATGATGATGTATTTGCACCTTATCTATATTATTTAATGTGGTTTTTATTTATGTTACTTAAAATGGTTTTTGATTTTTAATTATCAACACTTTAAAGAAAACTTGTTAATACCTGTGTTCAGCATAACCAGTTTCGGATATATTCATCCGTAGGCACCTCCAACAGTTACAGATATATTCATTCGTAGGCACCTCCAACAGTTATGAATATATTAATCCAAAACTTGTGGATATTCATATCCGTGGGCACCTGATTTCCATTGTGTACCATGACTTGTGAATCTTCATATTCGTAGACACATGCAAGACTTACGGATATTGATATCCGTAACACCTTCACGGCGGCTTGCGGATATCCATATATGTAGGTGCCATTTTGTGATCTGTATTTTCACATCCGTAGGCATCACTATCTATTCCGGATGTTGCCATCCATAATGCATTACTAAATACATATATTAAAACACGCAAAATGTTAACTATCTATTAAGTATCTATTACAAATGTTATCATTAAGTATCTATTACAAATGTTATGATTAAAAGTATCGTCTAATGGACATTATTTGTGTATAAACTTGCATCCGGCTAGTGTAGTATGTTGACCAAGATTGAACCGTAGGATAACAATGTGATGCCCACAATATATCTGTAAGTGGCATTGGTGATGACTTTTTACGACAAGTGCACCGCTTTGTCAGAAGTAATAAATGTCCCTAAGGACAGATATCGATCCCACAAGGAACAATGAATTATCAAGTACAATAATCACTAAATATAGAACAAAACAATTAAAAATGTGTTGAAAGTGGTTGTGTTGGCGATGATCAATAAGAAAACAGACAAAGAATTGGTTGTTTTAAGTTGGAAAAATAAGGATTAGGTTTCATCTCTCTCACTCTCATGTATTTTGATTAGCATGTCTATATAAAGTTCTTTGATTGAAATTGATGTCTGTATAAAAATCATTTATATCGATTCCTCGCATATAAAATCCTTAAGAATGTCCCCTAACTATCGATCCCTCCCATAATTATAAGAGCAACTTAGAATGAAGCTCAGACGTTTAAAAACAATTAACATTTCAAGTCTATTCCTAGCACTCAAATATGTTAAGTATTGTTATTTAGGTCAGAACCCTAAAAATACTTTCCAGTCAGATTTAAAATTCTCAATTTGTCACGGAAAATTAAAAGTAAAACAACAATATCAATAATCAATAAAGAACTGAATATTTTAATATAAGATATCACCTCAATACATAAGAGTTCGAGCAAATTACTCCTAATCCCAAAGGGTAGAATTAGCCACGCATACTTCTAGCACCTTTCATTCTCCCAATTGGGTTACAATTCACTCTATGGTGTTTTCCTCTCAATCTGGCACCCTAGGGTTGAGTCTCTAGCCCCCTATTTATTCTAGTTTTCTAGGGTTAGGTTGTTTCTTGTGTCGCGCTAATGGGCTCAGTGATAAAACTTAAAAAAAAGGCCCAATCTTTCTCTACATCTTTTTCCATTATGGGACCTTCCAGCTTTCTTTTTTTAGCTCAAATTATTCCCCTTTACTCCAAATCTTCAATCCTCCCTAAAAATATGCAATTAACACCAAATTTGGGGATAAAATGGTCTTATTCAAATAAAGCTCATAAAAAATGTAAAAAGGTATAAATTAATAAATTAGGGATTATTTTATATGTAAATTAGCAATAAATCATCATAAGTGCCTATATTTTAATATGAAATATTACTGAAATTTGACACTTATCAATTGGACAACCATCTTTGAACTTCACCTATAAAGGTAATAAATATAGGTTACATAACTTTTAATTTAGCAGTATGACTTACTTTTTTATTCGTTTAGAGTATAGCTGGACAAAATGATTTCCGTGGACATGACCAATTGTAATGATTCGGTGATGACTAAAGTTACTTGGTGCTTGGGTTCTTAAAGGAAAAATAGTCAATAATTGTATCCCTCACAATGAAACAAAAATGACATTATACCGATTTGCAATAACGTATCCCATGTTTGGAATTGTCATCCACTTATCTGTTCCAGCCTGCAAGTACAAATGGCAAACAAAGGTAAATGAATAAATGCAAAGTACAAATGAAAGGGTGTTAGTGTTGGTACCATAGACATGTGGTCAACTAGAAGTGACTTCTTCAAGTATTCATATCGTTCATCACCACCAAACAGTTCAACATATTTTTGTCTCCATTCACTTAGTTCTTTTAACAAATTCATTCAAACAACTGTCATGACTCCTCTCCCTTGCCCAATTTGGCAGCATGATAAGTGTCTAATTTCAGTAATATTTCATATTAAAATATAGGCACTTATGATGATTTATTGCTAATTTACATATAAAATAATCCCTAATTTATGAATTTATACCTTTTTACATTTTTTATGATCTTTATTTGAATAAGAGTATTTTATTCCCAAATTTGGTGTTAATTGCATATTTCTAAGGAAGATTGGAGATTTGGATTAAAGATGAATGATTGGAGCTAAAAAGATAAAGATAGAAGGTCCCAGAATGGAAAAAGATGCAAAGAAAGATTGGGCCTTTTTTATGTTTTATCATTTAGCCCATTAGCGCGACACAATAAACAACCCAACCCTAGAAATCTAGGATAAATAGAGGGCTAGAGGCTCAACCTTAGTGTGCGAGATTGAGAGGAAAACACCATAGAGTGAATTGTAACCCAATTGGGAGAATGGAAGGTGATAGAAGTATGCGTGGCTAATTCTACCCTTTGGGATTTGGAGTAATATGCTCAAACTCTTATGTATTGAGGTGATATTTTATATATTAATATTCAGTTCTTGATTGATTATTGGTATTGTTGTTTTACTTTTAATTTTCCGTGACAAATTGAGAATCTTAAATCTGACCGGGAGGTATTTTTAGGGTTCGGACCTAAACAACAATACTTAACATATTTCAGTGCTAGGAATAGACTTGAAATGTTAATTGCTATTAAACGTCTGAGCTTCGTTCTAAGTTGTTCTTATAATTATGCGAGGGATCGATAGTTAGGGGACATTCTTAAGGATTTTATATGCGAGGAATCGATATAGATGATTTTTATACGGGCATCAATTTCAATCAAAGAACTTAATATTGACATGCTAATCAAAATACATGAGAGTGAGAGAGATGAAACCTAATCCCTATTTTTCCAATTGAAACAACTAATTCTTTGTCTGTTTTCTTATTGATCATTGCCAACACAACCACTTTCAATACACTTTTAATTGTTTTGTTCTATATTTAGCGATTATTGTACTTGATAATTCACTGTTCCTTGTGGGATCGATATCCGTCCTTAGGGACAATTATTACTTTTGACAAACACGGTGCACTTGTCGTAAAAAGTCATCACAGCAACAACATGGTACCCACAATGGTCATCAGCCTTAACATCGACAACATCAACAATGTATGAATGATACCCTGCAGGGAATTGTTCAAGGAAAGGAATGGATTTTACTAGTAGAATTTATGGTAACTGTCCTTGATTAGGTTTTATACTTGAAGAACTATCATGTTGTGAGTGTAAGAAATTCACATGTTCAAAATAAGAAGGGGTTCGCTTAGTTGATCTCATGAATTTGGTAGGACGAGCCATCTTTACATCACCTTTTATTTTGACCTTATCATGTGGTGCGTAAATAAATGTCTTCTCTGGAAAGGCAATCTCTTGCAATTTAGTTTTGATATTAACCTTACCTGCAAGGTCCCAGTCTTTGAACCGCTTCGCGATCACCTCAAACTCTTTGTCAATTGACAACTCAGATGAGCATTGTTCAGTTGCAATATCTTCAAAGCTTAATCGATTCCACATGACATGTATTGATTTAAGTGGTATGCTACCCACACCAAACGAAGCCAATTCACACGCACATGGAAGACCATGAGTACATGTAAGACTACATCCACACCTTTTCTTTATCAAACCCCACTGATTTAACCCTATCAAGCTCTTTGGCAATAAGGTTCAAAGCATATTTTGACACAAAACGTAACAATTTTTTGTAAGCTGTAACCTTAAACCGATGTTCGACCACATGCAGACTCTTTTGGAATGAAGCTTTGATTTCATTATGTTGTAAAATAATCATCTTATTGATTGAATCCCAACAGAAACATAAATCCCCCATGGAATTCTGAAGAATTCTCTTTAGGCTCCCGTGTGTCGCCTTAACCCTGTTACTTGTTGTGTTTCCTAAGTGTAACCTTATTTGTCCATGCCTTCACAAATTTTTCTTTGTGTGGATGTAACCATGTACCCATCACATAATCAACAAATATAGGCCATGGAGAACATACAACTTGAAAAGCATTCACATGATCTTCAAAGGCTTCAACAATATCACAATCCACTACAGATCCCCAAGCTTGCATTACTTGATCCCATGCCTCTCTTGGATGAACCAACATTTTACATTTTGCTTTCACATTTTTATCAATGTGAAATCGACAAAGCAAATTATAAGCTTCAGGAAACACGATTCTAATTGCATTCATTAAGGCAATATCTCTATCACATACCACCACCCTAGGGTATGAATCAACTCTCACAAACAACCCTTTAAGTCTATTAAGGGCACACAAAAAATTAGTTTCCTTTTCTGCTGCTAGTAAACAAAATGCAACGGAAAAAGTCAAACCAGTTGATGTAATCCCAACAACCTCAAGTAACGACATCCTATACTTGTTCGTTTTGTACGTAGTATCCATTAATATGAAAATATTAAAGGAGTTCACTAACTTTATTGAATCTGGGTGTGTCCAAAATAAATCTTACACAACATTCGACACCTCTTCACACCTACACCAATGCACGTACATGTCTCGCTCTAGTAACAACATGAATTATTGCATTTCTGTTCTGTGACCTTGTTGTGATCTTCGGTGAACACTCATTGCATTATAAACTTGATTTATCGTCATGACATTCTTCTCATTTCTCTCTTTCATGGTTAGTAAAATATTTCTTGGCTTCACTGAAGTTTTAGTCATATCCTCAACCATAACCTTTTCCTTTACACTTAACCTTTCAGCATATGGATGACCGACCATTGTCTCTGCCAAATCATGATTGTGAGAACCACAAATTAATTTAACCATCCACCCTTGACCACCTTTCACTGGTTTGCCTCGCAATCTGAAAGGACACTCACACTTCCTACTTCCCGTTCGACTGATATCTATGTCTTTTTTATACCGTATGTATTTACCTCCTCTCTCACAACCTAATAATACGTAGGACATCCTTCCTCGTTGCCCCGTCCATGTATCTGACCTCAATATAGCAATAACAAACCCATAAATATAGCCAACACTTCTTGCCCACTCTAACAACTTATCTCGATCACGAAATACCTACAATAACATATGCCAAATTTTAAAATCATTCATAAAAATAACATTGACAAGCCTAACATTTACCATACCTCATTTCTAGTAAATGTCTCACTTCACTCATGTGCCATGTCCATTGTCTAACGCGTTATAAGTTATTGACTGTTCCAGATCAACATCATCTAATCCATCCCACACATCAATCTCCCCTGAAATTCCCATGTATGAGTCCGTTGTATCCATTGAGAATGCTGAAAAAAAAAATCACTTAGCTTTCGTATAAATAAATACATTACAAAAAAAAATCCGCATCCCCAAATCCGGAACACATTCAGCATCATTCAGAATATCTACATCCGGAATGCAATACCCTATTTTGGATACGGATATCCGTAAGCTCTTTTTACACTACGAACATGGGCGTTCGAAACTTTCAAGTGCAAATGAAAAATACTTACGAATTTTTACATTCGTAGTGACTAATAATGGCTTCCGAACCCTAGCACCTGTAAGACACTATATTCACTTTCGCATAAAGATATCCGGGACCACCTCAGTCGAAGGAAACACCAAAAACCAGTTCAAATGGGTTCTTACCTCAACAATGTCTACCACACCTTAGCCTAAAGACGTTCCTCCACAAACACCTCCTCTGCAACTCCTCTCCAGCTCAAACCATCACCAAGCTCCTCTCCAACTTCTCTACAATGGAGTTTTAAAAACTTTGTCGGGTGTAGAAAGCAATTCATTGGGTGCAGGAAGTAATTACCACCTAAAAATCAAGGACAAATTCTTCTTCCACCCTACCAATTTGAACATGTATTCTTTTACTTTTCAAAATTACTCTTTATCTTTTATTTAAAAATATGAAATTCAAATATCAAAATTTTATTTGAAGAAATAAATCTAAAATGTAAAAAATACATTTTAAAAAAAAAAATTCAGAACACAAAATCCATAAATATATTTCATAAAAGATTTTTCAGAATTCAAACATGTATTCCAAAAATCCAAATATGAAAATGTATTCTACAAAAAGAGGTTTCAGAAATATTCTTTTATCTACACTCTCTTTTCATTTAAGATCATTTTTGTCATTTTACATAAATATTTTCGTTATTTTCCTGAAAAATCAGGTGAATGTTTAAAATGAATAATACCTTTTTTTATAGATATATTATTTTTTTATAGCTAAGAAACCATACCCAAAAGGACAACAATTATAAAATACTATGGATGTTTTTAAAAAATGTATAGAAGTTCTTCAAAGTTCATGTTTGATTTGTTGGCAATGTGGCTTTTGGAGGTTGAGAATGAAAGAGATGCAATTTTTAGGTACATTTTGGTAGTGGCATTCATGCGTAGACATATTAAAAAGAATGAATACCGTTTGTTTATTATTACTTTATACAATTCCAGAAGAAGAAGAAGAAGAAAATAGGGTGATGGAGCAAAAAGAATATGTTATATGTCCATGCATGAACCATTTTTTGTGAGATTTACCTTTTTCTCTTGTAAAGAAGCAAATTGAAATGGAACATGTACCTAGTCTCATGCCATCACATATCCAATCAATATGGTAAAATAAGGTAAATATATCTCTTTTATAATAGTATAAGGTAATTTTGGAGTCCCTTTTTCGGAATATGTTTCCAAGTTTTTTTTCTTTGTGTTCAAGAATTTTTTTATCCATAATAAAATTTTAATTTTGATTTTTAGATATTTATTTCCGTAACACAATAATCTCTTCTAGATCTATTTTATAGAATGTATTATTTTTAATTTCATATTTTTATTTTTAAAATAAAGGATAATTTTGAAAAGATTGGGTGTAGGAAGAATTTGCTAAGGGATTTCCCAACACATTGTTATAATGTATTTGGAGCAAAAGACACACTTCTATAATGTCTTTTAAGATTTTTTTTTTTACTTATGAAGGCTATTAGATGTTGAGGCTTCGATAAATTGGGCCTTCATTTGCGTAAAAATCAAGGGCAAATTCTTCTTCCACCCTACCAATTTTAACATTTATTCTTTCACTTTTTCAAATTTTCTAAAATTATCCTCTATTTTTTATTTAAAAATCTGAAATTCAAATATCAAATTTTCATTGTAAAAAATATATTTTAAAAAAGAAAATTCAGAACACAAAATCTAAAAATATATTTCAGATTTTTTTTTTCAAAATTTAGACATTATTTCAAAAATCCAAATCTGGAAATGTATTCTATAAAAAGAGGTTTTAAAAACCTCTTTTCCTTTAAGGTCATTTTTATTATTTTATAGAAATATTTTCGTTATTTTTCTGAAAAATGAGGTGTAGGTTCAAATTGATATGGTTCAAGAAGAATTTGCAAAAAAAAAACAAGTGAATAATACCTTTTTTTTTTTTTTTAGATATCTTGTTTTTTTTTTTAGCTAAGAAATCATACCCAAAAGACAACAATAAGAAAAAGGTTTAATTACCTTTTTCGTCCCTATATTTATAGCCAATAGTCAATTTGGTACCGTGGTTTTTAAAAAATTCAATTTGGTCCCTAAGTTTTTTAAAATATATTCAAAATGGTCCTTTCTGTTAAATATCACCAAACGGCGTTAAGTGGTGCTTATGTGGCAGACACGTGTAAGTTACTTAGATTGTGCTTACATTACTTTGGTGAATTCTGAATTAGGGTTTAGGTTATTCAAATTGGGGATTTCGAATTCTGATTTAGGGTTTCTGATACGAGAATTGCTCCCCTGGTTGGATTTTGTGGTACGCTTCCCTGCTTTGATTCCATTCGGAGGTGTGCTCCCCTCATTCGATTCTGTGGTGCGATCGTGAGTTACGATGGTGAGTTGTGTTCCCATGGTCGATTTGGAGGAGCGATTATGTGGTACGGTCCAGAGGTGGTGAAGGGGCAGCAACTGCGAATGAGGGGAGCACACCTCCGAATGGAATCGAAGCAGGAAGCGCACCATAGAATCCAACCAGGGGAGCAATCCTCGTATTAGAAACCCTAAATTAGAAATTCGAAATCCCCAATTTGAATAACCTAAATCCTAATTCAGTATTCACTAAAGTAATGTAAGCACCATCTACGTAACTTACACGTGTCTACCACATAAGCACCACTTAACGTCGTTTGGTGATATTTAACAGAAAGGACCATTTTGAATACATTTTAAAAAACTTAGGGACCAAATTGAATTTTTTAAAAACCACTGTACCAAATTGACTATTGACTATAAATATAGGGACGAAAAAGGTAATTAAACCTAAGAAAAAATACTATGGATGTTTTTAAAAAATGTATAGAAGTCGTGTTTCCACTCCTCATGTTCTTCTCCAAAGTTCATGTTTGATTTGTTGGCAATGTCACTTTTGGAGGTTGAGATCGAAAGAGATGCAATTTTCAGGTAGTGGCATCATGCATAGACATATTAAAAAGTATGAATACGGTTTGTTTATTATTACTTTATACAATTCAAGAAGAAGAAGAAGAAAATAGGGTGATGGAGCAAAAGGAATATGTTATATGTCCATGCATGAACCATTCTTGGTGAGATTCACCTTTCTCTCTTGTAAATAAGCAAATTGAAATGGAACATGTACCTAGTCTCATGCCATCAAATATCCAATCAATATGGGAAAATAAGGTAAAATATATCTCTTTTTATAATAGTATAAATAAGGTATTTTTTATATATAATTTTCACCTTTCTTTAGTTATAATTTATTTTTTTACACACTCTCTTAATATATACAAATAATCTATTACCATGTTATGATATTATTTTTTTCATTTTTAGTAAAATCTTTCACATTTTTCTTACACTCTTATACTTATTTATATTTTAACTTTTTATTGTATTTTAATTAATAATAATTTTTAATATATAACAGGAGAAATAATATAAAAATAGATAGCTGGGATTGTGTAATTGCATAAATTTTAAAAAATAATCTAAATAGTGAAAAAAATTAGTTACTATATGTTGCTTATATAAAAATATACTTTTTATGTTATATTTTTTATTTTGATTTTTAAAACACGAGAAAAAGAAAGAAACATCTAAAGTCTCATCACATAAATTGCTGGAGATCCCACATTAACTACAGACATTTTATTGTATATTAGTGGATGCAGACCTGACCTTATAAACAGATTTTATAAAATTGAGTTAGACTTAAAATTTACTTCTTAAATTTTTGAATTAATCCTAACGAAAAATAGGACCATCTATCCAAAATTTAAATAGATGATGTTTAACATAAATTTATAATCTTGGTTGAAATTGAAATTATTTTGAGTAACTTTTATTTTCTTTACATTCACAAATCTTTTTGGCTCCATCTAGCATCTTCTCTTGTACCATCATATAAGGGAAATTACAAAACTCTCATTCACTTCTTTTCTTTTCCCATTTTTTCTTGTTAACCTAATAAAGAAGAAGAGGAAGTGTAGGACAAATCCTAGGTCCACATCAGAAAAAAGCATTATCCTCCACACTAAGCACATGAGTTGCCAGGGACCACGTTATAGTACAATGAGTTTATCAATTTAATTGTACTTTTCATATCTATAAAATATCATGATTGTTTTTTTTATGTATTTTAATAAAATGAATTAAATCCAATATTTTTCTCTTTTTTTTTTATCTTTTATTAAATATTTAGTAAATTTTGTCGTCATCTACTGGGTAATAATGTGATAGATACTTCCTTTTACGTATATACTAATGCTACTCTATTATATTTTTGGTTCCTTAAATAATTTACCAATAATATAAGTATGCTTGTTAAACAATACATCAACTGTTATATCATTTTAGGCAGTTTATAATGTAGTTATTTGCAAAATTAATCAATGTTGCTTAATAAATTTAGTATGGAAATATATGGCATGGAATGACATATGTAAGCACTTGTTTTAAAAAAAATGGTAAAGGAGAGATATTAATAAAAATTATTTTAAGTAGTAATATGTAAATTCATTGTAGACTCTATAAAATTAAATTACACTTTTATGTGATGTGTTTAATTTATATAAAAGACCCACAAAACTAAGATAGATAAATTATTTATTAGGTGTTCTAAAATGTCATCATCTAATAATAACATGTGAACACAATCTATTAAATATTTAATAATAGCTAACATGAAGATTAAAATTAACAAATAAAATATTTATCGACCTGATTTATATAAATAAAACTCAAAAAGAAACAAAATACCACAACCAAAGAAAAAAACAGTTAAACCTAATTTATTTGCAAACTATTGTGCCCTCTAATTGTTTTTCCTACCTTGTTGTGTCTGTTTTAGTTAATCCCGTGAGCAATGCAACATTTTTTTACTATGGCAATACTTGTTAAACGCGAAAATTGAGTTGAAATATAGGTTATTTTATTGAAGTAAAATAGAGTGAAATTAAAAAAAATGAGAAAATTGTAAATGTAAATGAATTTGATTTAAAATGTAAGGAAAAAAATAAGGAAGTGATAGTTTTTTTTCTTCTTCTTATTATATATTTATCTCATGTTTATCTTTTGAAAAATTTGTCCTATTTTTAGTGCAATCACCGTGATTAGACACATAATCCATGATTAGATCAGTAACCACCAAATATCACAGGACTAAGTTTAATGTGTTTGCGTATGGGGTAAGCAAGTAGTGTTAAGGGCAATAACGTAGTTTTAGGAGTATAGAAGGAATTATGTAGCTAAAGTGGGGATATTCTTTTAATTATGTAGACAATTGTTTTATTCACAGGAGTAAACATATATATATTTATAAAAGTTTTCATATTAGACATTATTATGTAATTTGAATTCTCAGCCTCAAACAACAACAATAATCTGTCATCACATGAAAAAATATTATTAAAAAAAGAAAAAGGAAAGAAAAAAAAAATATGGAAGAATTAGACCAAAATCCATATGCTAACAAAAACGATACATAGGAAGATTATACCTATTTATAAAGAATTCTAAATGAAATGTTTTTTTATGAATAAATCCTAAATTAGTCAACTTATCAACACATGTATTTCCTTCACGAAAATATTAGTAATCGTAAACCTGATTTTTCCACAGTAATTAAGACAAGTATTCCATCGATTATGAAGCATCCACAGAACATTAGTCATAGTAGTAAACGCAACACAAATCAAGGCAAAATCACATGCAAGTCATACATTAGTAAGTCCCATCTTTTGAGCTTCCTCTATAGCATGTATAACTTCATAAAACTTAGCAACCATAGCAATTTGAACCATAACTCCATGAAACTCCCATCTAACAAGAAGAGGGCGAAGAACTTTGCCACTACGAGTATTAATACCAAAAAACTTAATCACATTGAAATCCAACATATAATTCTTCATTGAAGCTTTAGACAAATTTCCCATTAGACAAGTTAAGTCTTTAATTACCAAAATAGCCCTAGAAACCTCAATTTTATCCTAAAATCTAGCATAATTCCTCATATGTCATATCATCTAAATAGAAAAAGTTATCACAACAAGCTTAATCAATTTAACCAAAGGACTACCATCACTTTTCATAAAAGAAAGAAGATAATTCTTATTAGAGAAATGAGAAGTAAGAAAAAGCTGTCGAACCCAACTCCAAATATGCAAAGCATTATAACATTAAAAAAATAAATGTTGAATAGATTCCTCATGTTTTTCACAAAGCGTACACATAGAACATATATGCAAACCTTTATTTTGAATATGTTCAAACTGTAGGAAGCCGCCCATGAAAAACTTTCCAGAGTACTAGAGTTTTGAAAGGCGAAATAGATGAAAACCAAATGAATTTACCCCAACCACATGGAACTCCTGGTTCCAACAAAAAAGTCCTAATCGATTTAAGAGTGAAATGATCAGACTCATCTAGAATCCAATTAGGAATATCTTGTTCCTCCCTAACCATGATATGATTAAAAAAATGAGGTATCTACTGTAAACACAAGGGAATATTTCAATCACAACCTGTCCAAAACTGAGAGACTATATGTAGAATGCTAGCACCATCAGGTAACCTTGCAATACTTGTTAAAGAACTAGTAGAACACCATTTATCATTTCATAAATTAATAAAAGCACTTGTATCAACAATCCAAGAAGTATAATCAAGTATAGTAGAATAAAACTACTTAATTTCAGGCCAAAGAGATGAGAATCTATAAACCATTCTAAAGTCGTATTTTGATTTAAGAACCCTGACTTTTAGGAGAAAAGACCAAGGCTTGTTGCTATAAGCGAAGTTCCAAGCAAGCTTAAGAAGATATGCATTATTTTCATGACGAAGATTAATAATCTTCAAATCTCCATTCTCAAGAGGGGAACAAATTCATGATGACTATGCCTTTTTTCAAAATACCACTAGTCCAAATAAAATTTCGACACCATTGCTCAACTTGGTTAAGAAGTGAAATAGGCCATTTATACATATTAAATCTAAAAGCTAGAAATCCAGTAATCATCGTATTGACCAATTGAATCTAACTCATCATGCTAAGAGATTTATCTTTCCAAGATGCAAGCTTCAATTTGACTTTATCAGTCAAAGGTTGAAGAAATCGACACTTTGGAGCACCAACAAAGATTTACACTCCTAAATAATTGAAAGGCAAACAACCATGACTACAAGAAAGAATACGTTGAATTTTGGTGACAAATCTTGCAGAATTATCCATGGTGAAAGAACTACTTTTAGAGTTATTAACATATTGACCATAAAAATCACCATATGTTTTAAGAAAAATACTCAAATTTCTAAGAGACTTAATATCCCCCCTATAAAAAACAAATATGTCATTAGCATATAAAATATAAGAGGGAGTGAGATAACCTTGCGGACTAGACATATGTAAAATTTTCTTATCATTCACAAGCTTAAAGATACCTCTACTAAGAACTTCCTCTGCAAGACAAGAAAGTAAAGAGTCAAAGGATCACCTTGTCTGACACCTCTACTGCAAGGAAAAAAATCCACCAAACTGTCATTTATTCTGATAAAAAACATAGTTGAAAGGAGAATTGTACTAATCCAATCGACAAACGAGGGGTGAAAATCAAAGGGTGTCAAAACTAATAATAAGAACTTCCAACTCATAGTGTTAAAGGCTGTATGAATATCGAATTTGTAAGCCACATTACCTTCTTCAACCTTTTTAGAAAACATGTTAATAACTTCAGAAGCAGTACCAATGCAATCCTGAATCTATCTATCCTGCACAAACCCATAGTGATTAGGAGAAATGATTATGGCAGCCACAAGTGCAAACCTATCCGCCAGTATCTTGGAAATAATCTTAAATTTGAAATTAACAACAACAATTGATCTATAATCTCTAATGGAGTCAACACCCAGAATCTTAGGAATAAGAGATACCACATTACTGTTCATTCTAGGGAGAATCCAATTTTGTTTAAAAAATTGTTGAATAACATTGCGAACATCTATCCCAATAATGTCCCAGCAAGAATGATAGAAAACACTACCAAAATCATTAGGACCAAGAGCACTATTACCATTAAGATTAAAAACAACAATTTTGATTTCCAAGAAATCAGGACATTTAATCAACATCATGTTCTTCTGAGAGGAAACTAGTTTAGGAATATAAGAACCAATAAAACCCTCCATATTACTGGTATCCGGAACATTAGAAATAGACTCAGCATAAAGATTTTTATAAAAGTCCAAAATAAGATCCTCAATGAGTTTAGGATCCTCAGTAACCTCATTATCAGTCCATAGACGATGAATCCCACTAGAATTATTTCTCCTTTTGACCACAACATGGAAAAAATTCGTATTTCGATCTCCATCTTTGAACCATAACATCTTAGCCCTTTCTTTCCAAAACAAATATTGACAGTGAAGAGCAAGATCAAGCTCCTCCTTAACAATCTTTTCTTAACAAAGAAGCCCATCAATATCAGACAAACTAGCAGTCTCTAAGTTTTGTTGAATAGCAAGGAGTAGACCCTGCTTAAGAAGAACTGCATTATGAACATTACCAAAAGATTTTTTCTTCCAATCTCAGAGTTCAATTTTAAACCTTTTTAACTTATGTTGCAAAATAAACATAGGACAACCAACAACCTTATTAGCCCAAGAATCATGAATAAGCTTCAGACATGAAGTGTCCTGAAGCCATATAGAAAAGAAACGAAAATTGCTAATCTTTCTCAAATAATTACTAGCAAGACTAGCAAGAATAGGGGAATGATCAGAACAATTTTTAACAAGAACTTGATAAGTACAAGAATCCCATTCATCCAGACACACTCCATTACATAAAGTCCTATCTAGTCTTCTATGAATTCTATACAACCCTCTCCTTCCAGTATAAGACATACAAGAAAGATCATTAGTATTAATACAATCAAGGAGTTCATTACAAGAAATCTAATTAGGAGCCACCCCCCTTTACAGTCATCCGTCGAGAGCACAATATTAAAATCTCCCATAATACACCAAGGCCTTGTGAAAGAACTAAGATCCCTCCACAAAAACCGTCTAGCAAAGTATGTGTTAGCACCATAAACACCTATAAAGCTAAAACATTTATCATGTAGAAGACAAGTTACAGAAATAATTGATCATTGACCAAGAAATTTTGGACAAGATTAAGAACCGACAAACACCAAAGTTTAACATCTTTATTAACAATAGAAGAAGTAGCCACCATATGCATATTAACAGATTTGAAAAGGACGTTGAAAGCATCAGTGTACGACATCATAGGTTCAGCAAGAGAAACCAAGAGGGATTTATGTAATTTAAGTAAACTAATCAAGATCTCCACAATTTTGTGGTTTAGTCCTCTAACATTCCAGAAAAATGAAGAGACCTTCATTGTGACATTGTAGAGAGAACTGCCTTAGCTGTTTATTTTGGATTTGTCAGTCCCCTTAGGTGGTCTCCCTGGTTTTCTTTTAGTGCAAACTATTTCCTCCCCAGCATCATTGGCATCCTCCTCCATCTTGTTAGTATGAGCCCAAAACTTTGAAACAACATTTCTAGTTTCCAAACCATCAAAAAAGTGATTTTGCATGACCAACGATAGTGCTTTAACATCCCCAAGAGATTTAGCCTACCGATGGGAGGTATGAGGCGACGGAGATGGTACAGTTACAATAGCAGAGACCTCCACATGATGACCATCAATTGGAGTCTTAATTGGTGCTTTAGAATCTGCAAGTGATTTAGCCCTCCGAAGAGAGGTAGGACACTACGAAGATGGTACAACCACAAGAGCAAATACCTCCACATGATGATCATCAATAGGAGTTGTAACTGAATATTACTTTGAGCCATTGGCTTGCATAACAACAGGTGAATTCCTTAGCCTCCCTGGTTATGGGAAATCCAAAGTGGGAGTGGACAACCTCTGCCTGGATGGGGACCTATCATGATTCGAGGCATCCTCAAGAGGAGACATATCTACAAAATCATCATCCACTCCACCTGTTTTAACAGAAGCAAGGTGATTCAAGAGTGGCCCTACATTAGCCCCGCCAGGAGCATCAATGTTCAATTCATCAGTGGGGCCTTCCACAAGCTTCGGTTGCGGATCTTTCTTCCGATACCCTTTACGTTATTTAGGAACTGCGGTCCTCCCCTGTTCCCGTTCATCAGAAGTTGTCTTCTGAGAAGGTTTGTGTTAAGGCACAGGAACACGACCCTGATCATGAATCACCCGACACTGAGCAAACTCATGCCCAATCATCTTACAGTGAGAGCAAAATGGAGGGAGCCATTCATATTCCACATCAGCTACAAAAGCAAAGTCCGAACGTTCAACCAAGAGGTGATCGGGGAGAGGGGACAACAAATCAATATCCACCAACACTCTAGCAAACATACCGCTATTCTTTCTCATAGTATGCTCATCCAAAGACAAAGGAGTACCAAGACCTCTGATGATGGAAAATATCGCCCTTGATTTCCAATACTCCAAAGGCAATTTGTAGATTCTAACCCAGTCCTGAGTTTTGGTACTCTTCATGGTAGTTGGAACAAAGTCTTTTTTCCAAGCAAACAATCTCAAGAAATCAAGAGATAACTTCAAGGAACCCATCCCGAGGGCCCATCGCATGTCTTCTAAAGAAGCGAACTCAAACTCATAGAAACCCTTCCCAAGACGAATGACTTTCCACGATCCAAGAGCTTTCCACAATGGGTGCAACTTTTTAGTTAAACCCAGGTATGTGAGAGGTTTATCCCCCTTAGATAGAATAGCCCGACCATGAATATGGGTCTTGCAATCCTCAAGACCAGCCAAGTAATTTGTCTCATCAATCTGGACAACAATCATGTCTCCCTTAATACAATGAGTAGGTAGTTGAGACAAAGGAATGACACATGTACATGACCTATCTCATATAAATAAATGACAAAGGAATGCTTATGGATCTTGACATCCAGAAAATTATTTATGCTGTCCAAGTAAACTTCTGAATGTGAAATCTAGAAGTGGCATATTAATTTAAAATTTAGATATCTGCAACTTTGCGATTTTACTTACGAATATAAATATCCAGAATATAAAATTTTTAAATTATTACGAACAAAACGGATATTTCATATCAGTGTATTGGTTCCAGTCTGAATTGATATGGTGCAGCCATTATTTTATATGAATTTTAATCTTCTGCATTTATTATATTTTGTTTCCAAATCTGATATCTTACTTTCATCCATTTTTCCATGCCAATAAAAAATTCTCTTTTTCACATAGTTAAACCTATTTATTTCTCTTTTTATTTTATTTTTCTTTCCTCTGTCTTTCGTTTCGTATGCAAACAAACAAAGCCTAAATAAAGACGTACTACTTACAATTAAAGGGAAGGGGCCAAGAACCAAGACCATCTAATGCTACCTTTTTTTTTTCTTTAGTAGTCCCACAGCATCAATTATTATTATTATTTTCAGTAAAAAAACTATTTCAAATCAAATGCAATGATAGTGAGGAATTTATAAACAGCATCAATTATTATTATTATTTTCAATAAAAAACTATTTCAAATCAAATGCAATGATAGTGAGGAATTTATAAGGACAGATTTGCCTTGTTTTTGTCTTTGGATACATATCTCATATCTATCTATGATTATTATAAATTTGGTTAAATATTTTTATTTTTATGTATTTATAAGAGAAAATCAAATGAGACTATTAAATGAGTGAATTTTATATTTTAATTTCTTTAAAATAACACTTCAACTTTAAAAAAAATAAAATAAATGTACTCTCAATTTTTTTATAATGAAATGTATTATAGGTTAACTTAGTTTATAAAAAAGTGATTTTTAATGAATATTTATAAAAAAGGTAATCAAACAGAACTTATTAAATTATATCAAATTCATTAACATTATAACTTACTACATTATATCAGCCTAAAATAAAGCAAAAGGCTAACAAGTTGTCGAAAAATTAAAGATTTAATGTGTACAATACAAATAAGTACAAATATCTGCACTAATAAATGTAAAATAATTTATCATATACTTTTCAAATATTAATCAGAAAATTAACGGGAACGAACATATTCTATAAATCTTTTAACTTTTGTCTGAAAATTTTAATAAACTGTTTGTGTATAATGATTTTTTTTATAGATAAAATAGTGCATTTTAATCAATAAAATAAATTAAAGAGGAGAAACTTTTAGAATTGAAAAGAAAGTCATAAATATAAATTGTTGTTTTTTTTTAGATAAAATATAAATTATTTGAATTATAAAATATTAGTATTGATATAATGAATTTAAAACTAATTTTTTGAATTAAAATTATATATATTTTTAAAATCTTGATAAAATTTTCAAAGTATTTAAAAAATTAAACATGAATTGTGAGACATAAAATAAACGAATAATTAAACTCCCAATAAAGAGAAATCAGAGCTTCAATATTGGACTAACAGAGATACCATCAATATTTCTCTTTTTTAGATAAAAAATATTTATATTTAAAATCAAGAAAGACTCCATCAAACAAGGATAACATAATTAGAGCATGGAATTGTCTAATATTTGTCCAATAATAACATACTTTGGTTATCAATAAAATATTGTTTTTGTTTTTGTTTCCCATTTAACTTTGTGTTGCTTAAAATTAAATAAAATTATTTAGATAAATAATTATCTGTAACATCTCTATTACTATCGTCTATTAGATTATATAGTCTATTACATTAGATACTAAAGTTACTTATCAAATTTAGAATTAATCAAAATATTCATAATACATTATTAAAACTTATATAATTAATTTTTATCTACTTGGATGATGCAGGAAAAAAATAATGATTGTGCTACTAATTTATTTTTGAAAAGATAGTTTGCTGGTTAAAACATTTTCATAAATTATTATTGACTTTAATAGTCAACTTACGAGTTTTTTAATGTATTTTAACAATAATAATATTTTTATATTAAAGGATTATTTATTTTAATTAAATCATTTTTTTCATATATTAAATTTCCTTTTCAATTTAATTTTATCAAACCCGCGTACAAATTTAAATTTGTTTCATATAATTAAATTTATTTATAAATTAAAAAATCAGGTCATACTTTTATGGTTTTTTTATTAATGCTTTATATTTTATTGATTTAATTGAATTTTTTTGTTCTTATACTTGCAATTCCTTTTTAATCAGGTTCTTACAAGAAAACTTTAAAAAAAATATTTTTTTGGGAAAAAAAATCATTATATACCACAACAAGTAGTTCGTTCTCTAATAGGTAAGTCACAACAAGACCTCTGTTTGACTACTGAGTTCTCTAATTTTGTTGGCAATATATTCTCTCAAATTTTAAGAAAAATGCATTTAAAGAAAAGTTAAAATTTACTATCATTCTAATTTTTTTTCAAGTTTATTGATTTTTTTTAATTATAATTCTCTCAAAAACTATATCATAAATAAACTGTAAAAATGTTTTTATCCAGTAAGAAGATTTTTATCCAGTGAGAAGATTAAGACGATAAACAATTTAATAAAAAAATATATAGTTTCATTTAATTATAAACTGCACAATAAATTTATTCACTCTACAATAAATATCCTAAAAAATTATACGTTTTTAAAATTAATTGACTGTATCAGTTGAATAATAAAACTCTTAATAATGCAGCATAAACTATGTATGATCATTAACACGGTATTAATTGAATAGTTAAAATTGAATTTGAATTTTAAGAAGTGAAACTTGAATATTTTAAATAAAGAAGAATTTATAAAAACTAATCAGTCAGTATTTTAAAAAATACATGATTTAATATAATTGTACTCTTTTATTTTCCTTTGTGTATATTTTGGTTTCTTATATTATTTAAAATTGATATTCGATACCTTATTTTAGAAAATCAATAAATATGAGTTAAAGTATAAAAATATTAAAGTAAAAATATTTTTAAAATAGAAACCTAAACGATGAAAATTGTATTAAGTTAAAAAATAATGATCAGTAAAATAGACGACAGTAAAAAACAAAAAAGCTATTGTATGATGACAGTTTGCAGTTTTTTCAGAACTGGTGGTCTGTGATCATATTTTTTAGTATTGGTAATTTAACAATCTTCCTCGATTTTCAAACAGATAAGAAGTAAATTGTGTTCGAAACAGCGGAGATTCCTTTAGTTTAACCAAACAACAATGCATGATGACAATGTGGTCACACTCACTCCATATAAGAACTCACACATTCATCATCACTCTTCAGTCAGTCTGAGTAGTCAGCACAGAAAAAAGCACATTTTGATGTCAAATAATCTGTTCCTAATTTCTCTCTTGTCTTTTTTAAGGCCACCACTCCCACCTCTTCCTTTTTCTCCTCACTTCTTAAAAAACACACACAATTCTTCTTCTTCATCTTCTCCTCATCATGTAAATTCTCAAGCTTGTGTGAAAATGCTCCTGCAAGTTTCAATTTTTCTCTTCTGGTTACCAACCTTTTGTGTTTTTATCATTGGTTGATGTTTTATTTGCAGGTGGGGTTGTAAATTGGACTTTGTTGCAGCACATTAGATTTTCATCCATGGAGGCTGAGTTTGGGGGTAAGAATCAGTACTTGTATGGACCTGTGGTGTCAGGAATGAAGAAGGCTGTTGCGAATGGGAAGAGGAGTTTGGAATGGGATTTGAATGATTGGAAATGGGACGGTGATCTTTTCACTGCTCAGCCACTCAATTCAGTGCCATCAGATTGTAGGAGCCGCCAGTTTTTCCCACCACATCCTGAAATTCCTGCAAAAAAGACCAATCCTTCCAACGATTGGTCTTCTTCTGCAATCAACCCTGGTGAGGGAAATAAGGAATTGGAGAAAAGGAGGAGGGGTGTTATAGGGGAAGGTGAAGGGGAGGGACTGAATGATGAGGGTGGTTCTCTTAGTTTGAACCTTGGGGGTTACGGTTACCCTTTCATGGTGGAAGGAGAGGAAAAAAGTAGAAAGAAGACAAAGGTAATTGAGACTACTACTGCTGCTGCTACCACCTCTAACCGTGCTGTTTGTCAGGTGCAAGATTGTACGGCTGATCTTGGTAATGCCAAGGATTACCACCGTAGGCACAAGGTTTGTGATGTTCATTCTAAGGCCACTATGGCACTAGTGGGAAATGTTATGCAACGTTTCTGTCAACAGTGTAGCAGGTCAGTTAGAATGCTTGCAATCAGATCTTTTTCTGGGGGTTATACAATTCATATTGTGATCATCAAATTAATATTTTGTGAGCCTTCAAAAAGGGGAAGATTCTCTATTTTTTGTCGATTAAGTCCTGAGTGAAAGTTGTTTAAAAAAACTTATTTGTTTTAAGAATTTTACGGTATTTACCAACCTTTGTACTCAAGTTGGATGTAACTCGTAATTTGTAGCAGGTTTCATGTCCTTCAAGAGTTTGATGAAGGGAGGAGAAGTTGTCGTAGGCGTCTGGATGGCCATAACAGGAGGAGGAGGAAAACTCATCCTGATGTTACTGTTGTTAATGAAGGCTCTCTTAAGGATGGAAGTGGCAGTAGCTATCTTTTGATGAGTCTGTTACGGATACTGACCAATTTGCATAGTGAGTATTTGTGACAACAGAAGTTTATCGGTTTGGCATTCTTTACGATTTATTTATTTTGTTGTTGCAATATGAAACTGTAATGATAATGAATCTAAGCTACTTGTTGGTGCTGTTTGAAAGTGTTTTAGTGGTAAAATCTTATTAAGGTTGGCCTCATCCGTATTGATGCTAATTTAAAGAATTTGAACCCATTAGATTCTGGAGTTCAGATGATGAGTGGCTTTATTGCACAGTTTAGTTTTTCAAATCATTTTCTTATATTTTTATGGTCATTGATATGGCAAACCATGCCAAAGGTGCAGTTGTATTTATTTTATTTTTTTCCATAGTAGCTTGATGACTTGAGGAGTCTATTTTTCTCCTATGCTAAGTTTCCTTTAAAAGTTCAAATTTCCAACTCCAGTTAAAAACCAGAACCTAGGTGGTTAGCTTTAACAGCATTTCTTGACCTTTCTGCTCTGCACTAGAGTCTCATCTACCTAAATAGAAGTATAGCGTTTGCATAGGGAGATAGGCACTTGACCTTTGACATCTTGTTACCAGATTGAAATTGATTCTCCAAATTATAATTGGCCCAAAGTATTTGATAAAAATGTATGATAGTGATTAAATTGTATCATCAAATACTCTTCTTTTTACATGTGCCTTCTGATAACTTTTTGGCACATTCCTGTAGCAAAGCTAGAAGGCCTGAAGGTTTTGTCTGCTGGATCATTACTTGAAAGAGAAAATAGTTACTTATGATTTGAGTTAGTAGCTTTAGTGTTGTCTCCGCTGTTATAATCCTTTTGCCTTTCACCTTCATCATGGATGTCATAATTGGAATACTCATTTGACCCCACGGATTTTTCCTTCTATAAATTGCAGCAAATGGGTCAGATCATACAAGGAACCAGGATATACTCTCTCATCTTCTGAGGAACCTGGCAAGTCTGGCTGCTCCAAATAATGGTAGAACTTTAGCCTCCTTATTGGAGGACTCTAAAGGTTTGTTAAATGCTGGGACACCAGGAGGTGCTTATGAAGAACCCAACCTTAATTCAAACACTCCTGAAGCTTCCAGACGGCCTGGTTCTTCCATTAAGATTGATAATGGCTTCATCAGTCAGGACCCTCCAATATCCATGGCACAGTGTGAAACAGGGCCTACTAATGGTGGGACACAAGAATGTATACCTTCAGGAGATGGTGGAGTAGAAAATTCAAAATCACCTCCAGGAGCACCATTCTCAAGTATAAGTCAATCAAGGGGAAGTCTTCCATGCCAATTAACTGCAGTGGAGACTACACTTAGAAGGAACAACTTAAATAACGTTGACCTTAATAATGTATACAGTGATATGCAGAACACTGTTGAGAATCATAAGAAGCCTTATCATCATGTGGCATCTCAGATGGGATCTATTGATCTTCCCTCATGGTTGCAATGTGATTCTCTTAAATCAAGTCCTCCACAGACGAGCAGAAACTCAGATTCAACCTCTAACCAATCACCATCTAGTTCCAGTGGAGAAGCTCAGGTATATTCTTGGTGTAATTTAAGTTTATTTCCTTATTTCTGAATTTATAATTCTGCTCTTTACTTTGTTTCAAAATATTTACGGTTGTTTAAAAGATTCTTTAGATATCTTTACTGATAAAGATACTACTTTGCCAGGACCATTATTTGAGGTCTGTTTCTCTGGTTCGTCTAACTTTTTATTAGTGTGAAGGTCTGTTTTTGACGGCTGTCTCAGAAGATTTATTGATTGAAATGTTGTTTGTTTACTGTTTACAGAGTCGTACAGATCGAATTGTTTTTAAACTCTTTGGCAAGGATCCAAATGATTTTCCCCTTCTTCTCCGACCACAGGTACTTTCTTGTGACATGAAATTGCCGTAGACAATTTACAGCAATGTTCCTTTTTTCTGTGTTTGATTTACATTTTCTTTTGTGTTTCAGATTCTCAACTGGTTATCCCACAGTCCCACAGAGATAGAGAGCTATATAAGGCCAGGTTGTATCATATTAACGATATATCTTCGTCTTGAAAAATCTGCATGGGAGGAGGTATTGTTTAATATAGTGCTACAAATGCTGGTCGCCAGATGAATACATTTGAAATGGGGAAAATAATTTAAATGTGTTTATTACTATTTTGATATTGCAGCTCTACTGTAATCTAGGATCCAGCTTGAGAAGGCTTCTTGGCGAATCAAATGATACATTTTGGAGGACAGGATGGGTATTTGCAAGGGTGCAGCAATCTTTGGCTTTTCTGTATAACGGTTTGTTCTCCCTTATACTGTGTTGTGTGAACATTCCTGTCATGTGATTGCAGTTTTTTAGTATCCTGAAGAACTTATATTGTTCATTATCTTTGTTTCCAGAAACTTTTTTTTATTTCATGCATCTCTCCTGCAGGTCAGGTAGTCTTAGATGTGCCCTTGTGTCACAAAAGCCCACATCATTGTACGATTTCATGCATTAAACCACTTGCTGTTCCTGCAAGTGCTAGGGCTCACTTTATTGTGAAAGGCTGCAACCTTTCCCAGTCTAGTACAAGGTAAATCCCTTTACATTGATTCAGAATTGTTGACTTAATGGAAGGTTCTAGCAAGAGGGGAGTATTTGTGCACTGGAAGAAGCTTATGTTGAATTACACAGTACTTAATTCTGTTTGATGCATATCATGCTGATGGATGTACAATTTCTTAAGAAGGGATGAGAAAAAGGAAAAAAACCATAATGTATTTTTTGTTTCCCAGATTTTAGCACCTTTTAATATTTATTGGGTGGAATTTTGAAAGAAAAAGTGGATTCAGATTCTAATTACTGTCAGTAGCACTTATCCGGGGGGGTGGACACCTTTACCTTAGTTCAAGGGTATAAATTGGATTTTTTGTTCTTCATATTCTGTGTAGGATTTTGAATATAGGAAAGATCCTAGTTTTAAATTTTGTTTGTTCGGATTAGCCCAGATGTTGATCTGTTGGTAATGAGTTCTCTAATTTTGTTTCCAGGTTGCTCTGCGCACTTGAAGGGAAGTATCTGGTACATGCTAGTTGTCATGATTTGATTGGTGGAGCTGATAAATCCATTCAGCATCTCAACTTCACTTGTCATATACCAAATGTAACCGGGAGGGGTTTTATTGAGGTGGTATCACTTTATCACAATCCAAATTTTTTCTAAGCATTTTTCTGTGGTGTTTCTTTTCCAAAAAAAGTGAAATATGACTTCGTTTCATTTTTTTTTTTTTTTTTTTTTTATTTTCATTTTGAAAGCTTTAGAGTGTATTCTGTAAACTTACTGAAATTAACCGAAACATACAAGGTCTGGTGCTTACTTCTTAGATGTTATTTGTGTTATGAATAAGTCCTTTGTTAATAATTCAATATTGATGTTGTTTATGTCTGCCATTTGGTTCTTATAATAGCTCTTGGAAACTTGGTAGCTTTTGGTTAACCTTAGTAGTCGCATATAGTTTAGGCTTTCTTATAAACTCTTTTATGAATAAGGTTGAAAATCCCACATTAGCTATATGACCAAATTATAATATATAATCAGGTGCTAGTCTTATCTTAAAAGTTGTTTTAGGCTTAAAATCTATTTTATAAGAAATGAGAATGATGTAAAACACTTCTCATGCCTGTTTTCCAATAAAGAAAGCACAAAGTAGTTTTTGGAAATTAAATCTATGGATGTAAGACGGCTTTTTCTATTGTGCAAGTTTCTGAAAATATATTTTGATGAGAAATGCTGTCAGGTGGAAGACCATGGTCTTAGCAGCTGTTCCTTTCCATTTATAGTTGCAGAAAAAGAAGTCTGTTCAGAGATCTGCAAATTGGAGAATGTGATTGAGGCTGCTGAAACCACTAATGATTTCCAGATTAAAAACCAACAAATGGAAGAAAAGACTCAAGCTCTTCATTTCTTGCAAGAAATGGGTTGGCTCCTTCATAGAAGTCGTGTGAAAGTTAGGCTAGGTCCCGTGGCTCCTATCCATGATATCTTCCAATTTAATCGGATCTCGTGGCTTGTTGACTTCTCGATGGACCATGGTTGGTGTGCTGTGATGAAAAAACTCTTGGATATTATATTTGAGGGCGGTGTTGATGCAGGAGAACATGCCTCCATTGAGCTTGCATTGTTAGACATGAGTCTTCTACACAAAGCTGTGATGAGAAACAGTAGACCTATGGTAGAACTACTGCTAAGATTTGTGCCAGTTAAAACATCAGATGCTGCTGACAGTGAAGTGAAGCAAGTTGAAAAGGCTACTCACAGATTCTTATTTAGACCTGATACTGTTGGGCCAGCTGGATTGACTCCTCTTCATGTTGCAGCAAGTATGAGTGGCTCAGATAACGTGTTGGATGCATTAATTGATGATCCAGGAATGGTAATTCCTTTATTTTCTCTATAATGTAACTTTATGTTTTCTCATGCTTTTGCATTGGACTACTTCAAACTACGGGGATAAAGGGGAAATGACTACAAGGAAAAACTAGTGTTTCTCCCCCTTTTCACCTGACTTTTGGTCCACTGGAATGGAAGAGAAATGAGGTGACCCTTTAGTTCAATATAATGGTTTCTAGTAGGCATAGGCATGATAAGTCCTTTCATGCTCAGTCTCATGCTTGATGAGGTTTTCTGAGTTCATATCTTTCTTTAGGAATCCACATCAAGTGTTATCTAACACCAGCATTTAGCAGGGAATGCATGTGCATTGTTTTCCGTATATTTACATTGATCCTGATTGAATTACTGATCACAATTAAGTACACTATGCTTTAACCTTATATCTGTTGTGTGCAGGTAGGAATTGAAGTATGGAAAAGTGCCAGAGACAGTACAGGTTTGACCCCCCACGACTACGCATGCCTTAGGGGCTATTACTCTTACGTTCAACTCGTTCAGAACAAGACCAACAAAAAAGGTGAAAGACTACATGTGGTTGATATACCTGGTACTGTTGTAGACAGTGGTAACACAAAGCAGAAGCTATCAGATCAACATAGGACAGGTAAAATTTCTAGTTTACAGACTGAGAAGATTGAAAGCACAGAAATTGCAAGTGAATGCAGGGTATGCCAGCAGAAGTTGGCTTATGGTGGCATAAGAACTGCAGTGGTCTATAGGCCAGTCTTGCTCTCCATGGTGGCCATAGCAGCTGTGTGTGTCTGTGTGGCTTTGCTCTTCAAAAGCTCACCTAGAGTTTACTATGTGTTCCAGCCTTTCAACTGGGAGTCATTGGAGTATGGAACAATATAATGCTACCTGCACCTGCATATTTTACTTCAGAATCTGTGAAAGTCTTAGATTTTGAGTATATATATAGAGTATAGACATATTCTATTATTATACATCAATAGTAATAGTAGCTGTAATCAATATATATACATATGGGGGAAAACCCAAGTTTGAAGCTTCACATGTGCAGAACAGAATCTAAATATGTGGTCAATGCTATGTTACCGATGTGTGTAATGAAACTGATATAATATGTTATCATTGTGTGTAATAATCATAGAAGAACTATGTATGAACTCAAGAAATATGTCAAGTGCACATGAACATACTTAATTTGTCTCATAAATTTATATTATTTTTCGAAATCGACATACAATTCTATAATACTTTATCATACAACTAGTATTTTAGTCATATATATAATAAACACAATTATTATTTATTTTATATAAAATTTATAAGAAATAATTATATTGTGATATAATATTTTTTAATTATTGATCATTTATACTAAAAATATTAAAATTCTATATATATATATATATATATCACTCACAAATTATAAATGCTTTATTACCACAATAAGATGTATTTTATGGTATACTTGGTTGTGTTAATAGAAAAGGTTGACAAAAACACTGATATTGTGTTTGAGAAGGTAAGAGTTTATTTACCTATATTTTTACTATTATATTTTATTTTTTACTTTTAATTTAAATTATTATCTCATTCTTAGTATGTTTTTTTTTTTAATTTTAAATGTTTACAGAAAATAGTGAAAATAACTATTTTTTCTATATTCTGTACAGTTTTTTTTTTCTCTATTAATTTTGAACTGAGACTTTGCTGGTTGACTTTCTTATTTTGATAAGCCAACAAATCTTCGGAGAAATTGACTTTTATACAAATCTTTGAAAATATGAAACAATTTGAAAACAAAGTGACATTTTATAAAGCAAAAGTTTAAAGAAAAGTATAAAAACAAGAGATTGCAAGAACAGTAAATCTAGCCATAAATTTCACCAAACAGAATTAATAATTTTTCTTCTTTCTACTTTTCCTTTAATTCATTTTTTTATTTTTGTTTTTTTCTTCTATATTCCATCCATCCAAATAAAATGGTGTAATTGATTAAGAAAAAAAATAAAGAAAAGAAAAGGGAATGAAAGAAAACAACTAGGAAGTGAGATTATGTTAATGTTATTTAATATATATATATATATATATATATATATATATTACTTTTTTATCAGTTAAAATTTATTAGAAATGATAAAAATTTCTGAGTATCATGTTCTATTTATGATGTATGGTATGAGAGAGAACAATGAAGTAAAAAAAAAGACAATAAAATGAAAAGACTAAAAAGTATTTTTTTATTTTTAGAAATATTTTTTCTCAATTTGCATACTATTTTAGTATAAAAGACAGAAAGAAAGAGAAAAAAAAATAAAAGCAATGTGCTTCTAAAGTTTAATTAAATATTTTCTCATTCAACTTTTACTATTTTTATTATTTTGTGAATTTGATCGTTTATTTATTTTTATATTCTATTAAATATCTAACAAAATACATGTCTTGAAAAAAAGAGTTAAGAACATATAAATATATTAACATCTTTAATTACAATTTCTTTTGTAATATGAGACATAAATTTAACAATGTCTATTTAAGTTTTTACATATTTAATAAATTTGGAAGATGCAGTATATAGTAATAATTATACCATCATGCAAAGGAAATAGGGAATACATAGAATTTTTATTTTTTATTTTTTAGAAATAAAAGTATTTATTTATTTAATAAAATAAATAATTAAATAATTTTTTTAAAGTAATATTATATAATTTTTTTGAATATTATTATTATAAAATTATATATATATTAAATTATATTACTTTTTATTTTTTAATTAATTATTTATGAAAATAATAAAATTATATATTTTTTAATATAATAAAGATTTGTGCCTATATATTTTCCCTAGTTGAATGATAAAATAAATATAAAATTAATCCAAAAATGAGAGTGAAGTAAAATTCCAAAATCTCTTATAATATCATCTTTAGTTGAAGAAATAAAAAATGGTGCAGTGGATTGATTTAAGGGATGTGAGTCTTCCACACTCACTATTCTTCTTCTTCTTCTTCTTCTTCTTCTTCTTCTTCTTCTCTGGCTATGGCTTCCCTATCTCTCTCCTTTTCATCTTCCATTGTTCCCTCTCGAATTCCCCACCACAATTCTAACAGAACCCATACTCAACACTCCACTTTTAGGGTTACCTGCTTCGCCATTTCCTCTCCCCCTTCCAAACCCGTTGTCAAAAAGCGACACTGGAAAAAAGGTGAGTTTCCTGGTACTTCGGAAACATTGTTACACGATAGTACGAGGAGGACCCCCATCAAGAATATCAAGCAGAAGTTGGAGAAAAAGAACAGTGCGAAGGCATGGGTCAACACTGTCACCGAATCCTTATCTGAACAAATCGACAAGAAGCAGTGGCTTCAAGCCCTTCAGGTTTTCACAATCAAATTCAACACTTTTACATGTGTATGAGAAGGAGTTGAGATTTTTTTTTTGTAGACTATTTATTTAGTTGAGTCAAATTTTTTGTTTGATTGGAGAACAAATAATTATACTCCTTAAATCACAAACTGATATATGATAAACTCGTTAACTTTTATATAATGGTAAAAATATAATATTGCTTTCCATCTAAACCTTTTGTTCTTGTTCCTTCTTTGAAGTTTTAAAAGTTTTGCTTTGAGCTCTTAGAGTGTACTTGACCTAACAATAAAATGAAACGTTCAACGTTAGGGAACCAAACTAAACTAAAACAAAGAACCCAAATGCGGAGAGTCCTTTTTAGAGCAACTTCTCCATTAACACTTCTAAGAGAGGGAAAAAAGAGTAAAATTAAACTAGTTTTCCTTAAGTTTAAATTAGCTTATTCATAACTTCAATATTAGATTTTGAAGGAACTAACTAATATGAAGTAACTTATACAAATTAGTTTATGCATAAGCTAATTTTAATTTACATAGAAACTAATTTAACTTTTTATTCTTATTTTTATTTCTTAAAAGTGTTTATGGAAAAAGCTTATCAAAACAGACTCTAAAACTATATTTTAACATATAATAATTACCTTGAAAGTCATACTAAGAAAATCTGATTGATTGATAGCCTAAGAACTTTTAGTGCATGTATCTAATAAACTATTGGTAAGAATTCTACTTAAATGTACAGGTATTTGATATGCTTAGAGAACAAACCTTCTACAGACCCAAAGAAGGGGCTTACATGAAACTTATTGTGCTGCTTGGAAAATCTGGTCAACCCCACCGTGCCCACCAACTTTTCACCACAATGATTGAAGAAGGTTTAGAACCTACTCCTCATCTGTACACAGCATTGCTTGCTGCGTATTGCAGGAGCAACCTTATTGATGAAGCTTTTTCAATTCTTAATGAGATGAAGAAACTTCCTCTTTGCCAGCCTGATGTTTTCACTTACAGTACCTTGATCAAAGTTTGTGTGGATGCTTTCAAATTTGATTTGGTTGAGTTATTGTATGAAGAAATGGCTGAAAGGTCCGTCACGCCAAACACAGTGACTCAAAATATTGTTTTGGGTGGTTATGGTAAGGCGGGGAAGTTTGATCAGATGGAGAAAGTGCTTTCCAGCATGCTGGAGAGCACTACCTGCAAGCCGGATGTTTGGACAATGAACACGATCATCAGTGTCTTTGGTAACATTGGTCAGATTGATATGATGGAGAAATGGTATGAAAAATTCCGAAATTTTGGGATAGAACCTGAAACGCGCACTTTTAATATTTTGATTGGCGCCTATGGGAAGAAGAGAATGTATGACAAAATGTCATCTGTTATGGAGTATATGCGAAGGTTGCAATTTCCATGGACAACCTCGACTTTTAACAATGTGATTGAGGCATTTGCAGATGCAGGTGACGTGAGGCACATGGAGTGTACATTTGATCAGATGCGTGCTGAGGGTATGAAAGCAGATACCAAAACTTTCTGCTGCCTTATCAAAGGTTATGCAAATGCCGGTCTCTTTCATAAAGTAATTAGCAGTGTTCACTTGGCTGGAAAGTTTGAGATACCTCAAAATATTGCCTTTTATAACGCAGTCTTATCTGCATGTGCAAAGGCAGAGGATTTGATGGAAATGGAAAGAGTTTATAAGCGTATGAAAGATAACCAATGTCAACCAGACGAAACAACATACATGATCATGATTGAAGCATATAAAAAAGACAATATGAATGACAAAATATACTATTTGGAGCAGGAAAAGCAGACAATGATAACTGACAACAAAAAAGTGAGCCGTTCCGAGGATGATATCTTTAGTTCAGACAGTTAATGCATCGTATTCTATACTTATTTTATGGGAGCAGCTGCTTATTTTTGTTTTGAAATGGAAGAAGTGACCGGTTGCTGAATTAGGCAATCAAGCTTCATTTGTCATGGTGAATTGCAGAACTTCTTCCTAACTTCTGTGTGCTTGTTCTAAAGTTAAATTTAAGCTTTAACATCTATTTTGCTTTCAGAAAAGAACTTAAACATCCATGTTTTTTAGGTGTACAGGGATAGTGGATAGATGGTAGAGTTAATAGTTTGTTTTGTCAAATTGAGCTTATTTATCGAAGTGCTGCCTTTTTTTATTCATGCTGCAAGAGTTTCAAAATATACATGGGTCCCTGCTTTTGTAAATTGTGATACATCTAGAGTGCAATATTTTAACCCGAAAAACCTTTTATATGTCTAAAATTGTATGTGCATTCAAGTCTAGGCTAGGGTGTTCATTGAATTTTGAAGGCCAACAATGGAAGTGATGTGGAAACAGTAAATTTTCATCTTCAGACTGAACGAAATGGAGTTAATAATGTCTGAATGACAACCGGTGTGTTCAATATTATCTAAAGTTTACAGAGTGCAATTTATTTTTACTTTTGGTTGTGTCAGCGAAAGAAAGTGTTTCTCTCTTAACTGACAACTAATATTATTTTAACTGATTTTTAAATATCAATTCCTTAATGGGGGTATGATTACAGGTTTCTTTTATTATAAATCTTGTGTCACAATACTTGAACGTACCATAAATGAAGTAAATTGTGGGTTGTCAACTATATAGTTTGGAGGCTCAAGATGTAGCTAGTCTATAACAATGACATGAGGAAATAATAAAATTCAGGATTATACCTTTTTAATACATAATATGGTCTACGATATATGGAGCCGTTGATGAACTAATTGTGGAAGACTTCTGGAAGAGGCAAGTGGGTGGGTGATTGGTGGTTGTGAGGACAAGAGTCACAAATACATCTTTGTATTGTATGACTACTTGAAGCATTAAAATGTAGAGAATTCCACCTAGTTATGCAACCAAGAACTAATTTCCTACTAAATGGAATACTCAATTTTGTCTCTTATGATTTGATGCACCTACATTTGGTTCTACAATTGTCCTTGTTGCCCATCATTCATGTGAGTAAAGATTTCTTTAATAAAGATTCTGCATGTTAAAACACACAAAACTAAAGTAAATTTATAACACTATCTTACCTAATACCAAGACAAATAAACAAGCGTCAGGTCCAGCAAAGTTAGTGAGTTTCATAAACCAAGTAGTCACTGGGATTTCAGTGCAGTGCATAACAGTAAATTATTATACAAACATTTCTTCTATGAAAACAAAAATGATACGCAGATGAACTTTTCCATGGGTATTTAATTACTATGAAAGTAGGTTAACCACATTCTATTTCCTAGTGTTTTTCAACTATGTGGCCCGTAGAACAATCCTAATTAACTACTATAGAATACGAAGTAAAAAATTTTAAAGGCCGACTAAGTATCTCATCATTTGGTATAGTTTATCAAAATACACAGAAAAAGACAACGCTATATAGAGTTATCAAAGTTATAGAAAATGGAAGTCATTAAAAAAGGAGAGAAAAAAACAAAAAATAAAATATAAATGTTACTTTTGACAACGAAAAACCTCAGTTTATAATTATAACGTGAAATAATTTAATTTCAAAATGGTTCCATCTTTTTACATGAGATTCACGTTTCAGAAAAAAATAATTACTATGAAAGTATGTGATGCAGTAGAATAATAAATATATAAATAAAATCTTATACTCATGCTCCCATACATTCATTCACCCCAAAAAAAATCCCAGAGATTAGTTGAATTCAAGATGAGGTATATTTCTGAAAGGATCCCTTGAATATTAACATATTGTCTTAGTTGATGCCAAGGGTGTTAGTTATATCAATTATATCAGGATCTAACTGATTTGACAAACAATAACAAACACACTCAAAGCCTAAAGATGCATATTAAACAAAATTACATTAAACTAAACCACAAGTAGCAGAGAGCCAAAATTAAACCAAGCATGAATATCAAACAGTTGCGAAAACATAGTGCTTGTAAACCTAAAATAATTTATCATAGCTCTGAGCCAAGTTTAAGGTGGGATCATTAGATCAACATCAACCTCAAATGAATCAAAAATAAAAATTATTTGAGGAGATAAAAATCTTACTGTCTGTGACTCTTGTCCCTACCTGTAACTTCATCTGCCAATCACCCTCTCACTTGTCTTGTCCAAGAGTCTTCCATTAACTCTCTAATCTTCAAAGTTGGAGAGTATAGCCAAAATTGATAAGAGTGAGAGTAACATAAAGGATGTAATCAACCTTAACCTCCCCTAAAAGAAATAAAAACATGTGACTAACTCATATTCAGAAGTGCCTAGAGAAGTGAGCAACATGGCCAAGTGTGGAAGAAAACAGCCACAACACAGTAAAACCTTGAGGATGCAGTTTCTTTTTTCCTTAATAGTGATTGTTATACAAGTATGATTTGGTGACACTACTGGTTGTGTCTATTTCCACTCTTCAGAATTACATAATTCACAAATTCTTGCACAATAACACAAATCAAAACTCATCAGATTAATCATTTTCTAATAGATCATATTTTTCCATATTATATTATTGTTACCCTCCTCTTTTAACCCTTCAAGACGCAGTAGTTCTAATGTTCATTACCTCGGATGCAATATAGTGTGAACCCACTAGTATCAAAAAGGCTGAGAAAGGAATGGCAAGTAAGTGTGTGCAATGTGTTCTAATAACAACTTAAATACCAGTAATCTCTCTGCGGTGATGTCTGATTTTTCAAATGCTTTCTTGCTTCCTTTCAACCTTCATATGACCAGCTCATGACCAAGATCAACCACAAATAATATTAATAATAAAGAAGACTGAAATCGGTCCTTGTTACTGCATAAATAACAGGTAATTTTATGAATGATTTATTTTTTTAAAAAGCTTTTGAGATGGGATGCTCTTGCTCTAGTGAAAAGGCCAGGGTCTGTAAAAAACAAAAAATTAACATTGAATTAAATTCAAAATCATATTTTGTAATAATGTTTTGACATTTGTTTTATATTTTCTGCTTAAATTCACTAATTTTTTTTTCTTGTGAAAACACCTGGGCTGGTTCATCACTACACCCAATAACATGAGTCACGAGGTCAATGATTTACATGACATTTATGTATTCCTTCTGGAACCAAGAGTATAGATGCCGCTATATAATATAAATATTCCATCTAGGACTCCCCTAACAGGACGCTGGAATTGTATATTAAACATCTTGATATTCCAAAAAGTGCTCCTATTCACATTTGAGGAATGGAAGAGATCTAGCCAGAATTTAGAATGCAGGTCTTTTAGGCTGAAAGCTTGTTTCACAAAATGACAGTGAAAAATGAATGAATCATGCATGCCACACTGATATATCCTTGCGTGTCTTCATTAAATTTTGACCATGTATACCTTTCTGTTCCTAGTAAAATATTTTCAATCATGTTTCAGCATGGACTTTGGTGATTAATTAATGTATCTGTGAAAGCTCTGTTACACTAATAATATAAAAAAAAATATGGATTTGTAGTTGTAATTTTCATTTGACACCAGCTTGTTCAATTGTCATTCACGCAACAAGACAAATACATGACATAATGCATTACATCAGCAACTGCCACTGTCAAGCTTATCAAAGCAGCAGGGTGATTTCTATATAATGTTTAGAAGTGAAAAATATGCACTCCAACTGAGGTTTAATCAGGATAGTGTTGCCTTGAGATGGCACAACTAGTTGGTGAAGATGAGATAGAGTCTCTAAGGATTGAGTTGGCTGAGATAGGAAGGAGCATAAGGTCCTCATTTAGAAGCCATGCCTCTAGTTTCCAGAGCATTTCAAGCATAAATCCCGTGGAACAAGATGATGACCAGATAGAAGCTTTACAATGGGCTGAACTTCAGAGGTTACCAACCTATGAGAGGATTACTTCAGCTTTGTTTGATGTTTATGATGGCATGGAAACAGATGAGAAAACTAAAGGGAAGCAGGTTGTTGATGTCACCAAGCTTAGAGCTCAAGAACGGCACATGTTCATAGAAAAGCTTATTAAGCACATTGAAAATGATAATCTTCTACTGCTGCAGAAACTCAGGAAAAGAATTGACAAGTAACTATTTTTCCTAGATTCTCTTTCTTTCCCTTTGGGGATATGGCCTGTTACTTTGAACTGTTTCATTTTACAGGTCATCTATTTTTTTGTTTTTAATATTGCATGTATGGAAATATCATGAGCTAATGGGGTGAATTATTCTGTCTTAATATTTATGGTGGAGTGGTGTCCACTAAATCTCAAAATTGTGAACACCCATTTAAAATTATGAATATCAAGTAAATGGAAAGATGGTTAATATTGTTCTTTTTACTCTCTGTAGAGTAGGTATTAAGTTGCCGACAGTGGAAGTGAGGTATCACAATCTGTGTGTAGAAGCAGAGTGTAAGATAGTTAAGGGCAAACCCATACCTACACTGTGGAATACCCTGAAAGAATTTATGCTTGTAAGTATTTTTTTTATATGAATTGCAAGTAACTTCTCTAAAAACATTAATATTTTAATAACACTAATCTTTTATTTTTGCTCACTGTCTAAGACTCTCCTCTTGTTTCTCTTTTTTTTTTTTCTTTTTTCTCAAGGACACCACTAAATTGTCAGTTCTGAATTCTCAAGATTTGAAGAAAAACATCATCAAAAATACCAGTGGAATTATTAATCCGGGAAGGTCAAATTGCAAATTACACATAATTTATTCATTGAATTTAATATTAGTATATTCAGTATGGTGTAAAGACAATGATTTATAATTTATTGCATTTTATTCTATTGCAGGATGACTTTATTGCTGGGTCCACCAGCAAGTGGTAAAACAACATTGTTGTTGGCATTGGCTGGAAAGCTAAGTCATTCTCTAAAGGTTTAAATCTCAGACCTTTCTCATAGTAAATTTAAACAAAATTCGACCATAAAATAATTTGAAGACAAATTTAACTACATTTATATTCAGACTACAAGCAAACATCATTACTAAACTTAAAAAAATAATTCAACATAATCTACAAAAATTTGTATCCAAAATAATAGTAATCATTATTAAACTTTAATATAGGGTTTGCCAAACTCAAGTTATAGTGCAAGGCTCGAGCGACAATTGAAATCCCTAGAAGCAAGCTCCTATGATGGGACCTCCCATTCAAAATATTAATTTAATATCATGTGAGCCAATGGCCCACATATCAGATATTAAACTGATAAGAACAGATACTACACTTGATCTTAGCCAAAAGGCCGAGAAAGGTATGAGTGTTAAAGGGAATTCATTCCATTTTTATAATAAAAGCCTAAATGATTGTTATCTCTCTTAAGCAATATGGGACTTAGTCATTCTTACTCAAATGAGACCTTGTCCCATAGTCATTATACGGGCACCAAAATCTGAAGTTCATTTTTGTATAACACTGCTGGGTTTGAAATTGAGAAACGAATAACAACTGAGGAATTGAAAGTGAACATTATTTCTCTAAGGGATCAGAGAAACAACAAATGTCACTTCTCCAGAAACCAGTTAAATCTTCCAATTCATTGTAAAAAAAAAATGGACACACTCCTGAATCTAAATTTACTCTATGTTTTTCTTATTACTTTCATTTTTTGGTCATACCATATTAGCTAAAGATGAAGCCATTTCGACAGGACTTTATGCATTAGACAGAATGAACTCAATATCTGTATTTAGTTTATTTGAAAAATGAGTCTTCTCCATGATTGTTGTGGTGCACTATAGGTTCAAGGGGACATTTCTTACAATGGACACATACTCGACGAATTCATCCCTCAGAAATCATCAGCATATGTTAGCCAATATGATTTGCATATTCCAGAGATGACTGTGAGGGAAACAATTGATTTCTCAGCTCGTTGTCAAGGAGTAGGAAGCCGAGCCGGTAGGTATACTTAAAGTTACAAAAATAAATAAATTTCATAAATTAACCTTAGAGATGAGTGATGGCTTTTTTTCCATGTATGAAAGAACTCCTGATGGAAGTCAGTAGAAGGGAGAAAGAGGCAGGAATAGTTCCTGATCCTGATCTAGATGCATATATGAAGGTACTGTTCAGCTCATTTTTCTCTGTCCACTTCCATGTTTTGGTCAAGTTTCTCTATGTTTAACAAAAATATCCTAATAACAAATAAAGCTTAACTTTTTCAATTTTTCAATAAAAATAAATAAATAAATTCACCTTACGATGTTTCTTTACTTGATATAATAATATTATTGCAAAATAATACATTATTCTGCTGCATTTTAGTCATCCATTACAAGTTTTTCAAGGGTTGAGTAAGACCAAAGTTAAAATTTTAAGACATAATAAGTTATGATTGTTTTCTTAACCCAATTTCACTCTTCTAAACCTGAATTTCAGTATGATAAGTGTCTATTGTTTTCAGATAAAGTGAGGTCAGAAAAACTTGTAATAATTTTGTTTATAAATGATTTGTGGGATAACTGGTTCATTACTTTGTAGTTTCAGTATAGTCATTGAAAAGTCTTCATGCTATTTTGTTGTCCAAGTGTTGGTTAGTATTAATTCAATAGCACTGTTTCTGGTACAGGCAACATCAATAAATGGACTTAAGAGTAGCCTTCAGACAGACTATATTTTAAAGGTAGTCTGTTCATTTTCTCCATGAAGCTATAGTTAATATCATTATCTCTACCAAATACTGCTCATTTATTGTTTATTGACTATTACAATCACATGCAGATACTTGGTCTTGATATATGTGCTGATACATTAGTAGGAGATCCAATAAGAAGAGGTATATCTGGTGGTCAAAAGAAAAGGTTAACTACAGGTATTGTTACTACACTGCATAATAGCAGCTTATTAAATTTATAGAATTTTAGAGCATTAGTTGACATATGAGGTGACTGTGTTCCTGATTGTTCCTGATTCTGGAATATTGTACAGGAGAGATGATTGTTGGACCAACAAAAGCACTATTTATGGATGAAATATCCAATGGTTTAGACAGTTCCACTACTTTCCAGATTATTTCCTGTCTTCAGCATCTAGTGCATATCACAGATGCCACTGCATTAATTTCACTCCTTCAACCAGCACCAGAGACCTTTGATCTCTTTGACGATGTTGTCTTAATGGCAGAAGGAAAAATTGTGTACCACGGTCCACGTGATTGCATTCTTGAGTTCTTTGAAGACTGTGGGTTTAAATGCCCACAAAGAAAAGGCACTGCTGACTTTCTTCAGGAAGTATGTTCAATCTAACTGAATACTTCCTTTTCTAACATGATATTTTCAGAATTTGATTATGTGAAATACTTGTAAAATGTAGGTAATCTCTAAGAAAGATCAAGCACAGTACTGGAGTATCACAGAAAAACCTTACAGTTATGTTTCAATTGACCAGTTCATTAAGAAATTTAAGGATAGCCCTTTAGGTAAAAAGTTGGAGGAGGAACTCTTGAAGCCATTTGATAAGTCTCAGAGCCACAACAATGCCCTTGTATTTAAAAAGTACTCATTGACAAAATGGGAATTATTTAAGGCTTGCATGATGAGGGAAATTCTTCTAATGAAAAGAAACTCTTTTGTCTATGTATTCAAGTCAACACAGGTACTTGTAGGCTTTTCTTTTCACTACCATGCCTTTCTATCGTGATAACTGTACCCAACTTTCTCAAATTCTTCATCCATGCAGCTTGTCATCGTAGCATTTGTAGCAATGACTGTTTTCATTCGAACACGAATGGCTGTTGATGTGGTCCATGGGAATTATTTTATGGGTTCATTGTTTTATTCACTCGTCATTCTTCTGGTCGATGGATTTCCAGAACTATCTATGACTGTATCAAGACTTGCAGTTATTTACAAGCAAAAAGAGTTGTCCTTTTTTCCGGCATGGGCTTATACAATACCATCTGCTGTTTTAAAGATTCCACTTTCATTGTTGGAATCTTTTATTTGGACATCACTTTCATATTATGTCATTGGTTACAGCCCCGAGATTGGAAGGTTAGTCCTTGATGGAACTTATACATTTGAACACAACTTTGTCTCCAGAATTTAACACAATATGATTAGTTAACAATGATGCTATAGGCTTTTTGGAGAATCTATATGAAATCATTTAGTGGTTTTGTGTTGTTTCTTTACCCGAAAACTGTTTCAGAATCTCATTCATATTGACCAAGTTTTGACTTGAACTTTTTTCTTCAGGTTCTTTCGCCAGTTCCTTCTCCTGTTTGTCGTACACATGACTTCGGTATCCATGTTTCGATTTATTGCCTCAATTTTTCAAACTGTGGTTTCTTCTGTGACAGCTGGTACTGTGGCCATAGTAGTTGTTTTACTATTTGGTGGCTTCATCATTCCAAAACGTAAGACTCCAGAACTGATTTACCTTTTTAACGGGGAGTTTTGTTCAGAAAATAAATTTAGTTGCTTTTCCATTGTAGCATATATGCCGTCTTGGTTGCGATGGGGATTTTGGGTTTCTCCTGTGTCATATGGAGAGATAGGCTTAACTGTGAATGAATTTCTTGCTCCTAGGTGGGAAAAGGTAATCATGTATAACTCCTTTTGTGCTTCAAAGAACATACATTGCGTGCAACTAAATGCTCTTGGCTACTCTTTTCTTTTTTATTGATGAGATGAATTGACCAGTTAACTTCATTTGGTTACAAGAATTCAAAAGGATACTTTTACTTCTGCTTTCATGAAATTTTGTCATTTAGCTGAGAGTACTCAATTATGTGAAGGCCTGCTTGGTGCAATTATAAAATTCCTCTTCTAATTTCGTTCCTTTGTTCTCACTGAAGATGTCTGCAAACAGCACAATGGGTCACCAAGTACTTGATAACCGGGGGCTAAACTTTGATGGTTACTTTTATTGGGTATCAGTTGCTGCCTTAATTGGATTCACAGTGCTGTTCAATGTAGGTTTTACCTTGATGCTGACTTTCTTGAATGGTAAGTTCATTTAGCATTGTTTACTTGGGCATGTTATGTGGTGAATAATAATGCTCTTAGACCTATATTGTAACCTTCACTTTGGCATTGCTCCATCAGCTCCTGCAAGATCTCGAACACTTGTATCTTCTGAGAAGAATTCAGAGTTACAGGAACAGCAAGAAAACAACAGTAGCATTGGTGCAGACAAGAAACTTGTTACTTCTCCGATTGAAAATACTGTAGAAACCAGAAAGCGTGAGCTCTTGTCTTGTTCATGTGTACCAGTGAAATTTTATATTGTGATTTACTTTGGTGTAAATCTTGAATATAATTTTTTCTGTTAAACTTATGTTTCTCCATACTTTCTTTCTCTATTTTTCTCCAGGAGGATTGGTTCTACCTTTCCAGCCACTGGCAGTAGCATTTCATGATGTCCAGTACTATGTTGATACCCCTTTGGTAACTTAAATGAATTTAATTACTGCTAGTTCTTGAGTATTAAGTTACATGCATTGACGTAGTTGGAAATTATACCATATTGGGTGCAGGAAATGAGAAATAGAGGCTTTACTGAGAGAAGGCTTCAGCTCCTTTCTGACATCACAGGTTCATTCAGACCTGGAATACTAACAGCGCTGATGGGAGTCAGTGGAGCAGGGAAAACAACTTTGATGGATGTCCTGTGTGGAAGAAAGACTGGTGGTATTATAGAAGGAGAGATTAGAATTGGTGGCTACCCTAAGGTTCAGGCCACATTTGCTAGAGTATCAGGTTACTGTGAACAAAATGACATACATTCTCCAAACATAACAGTAGAAGAATCTGTGATGTTTTCTGCTTGGCTTCGGCTTCCTTCCCAGATTGATGCCAAAACTAAAGCTGTATGGTTCTCCTCTCTGTAATATTTTTGTTTTCAAATTTTGAGCTTGTTCACTGGGACTCATTTCCTTTTATGGCTTCTTTCTGTTTTTCAGGAATTTGTGAATGATGTCATTCATACTATTGAGCTGGATGGGGTCAAAGATTCTTTAGTAGGCATGCCAAATATTAGTGGTTTATCGACTGAACAAAGAAAAAGACTGACGATAGCCATTGAGCTTGTTGCCAATCCTTCAATTATATTTATGGATGAACCAACTACAGGTCTAGATGCAAGGGCAGCTGCAGTTGTAATGAGAGCAGTGAAGAATGTAGTTGGAACAGGAAGAACTGTTGCATGCACAATTCACCAGCCAAGTATTGATATATTTGAGGCATTTGATGAGGTAACCAAAATCCCTTAACGTAAATTTTGAATTTATAATGAACCAGATGTTATGACAGAGCCTTTGAGCCTGTGTATCCAATTGCTCAAGCACCATAAAGAGGTTAAATAATGAGTACTTTTCAAACAAGACACTGTTTTAAAGTTACAAAATCAAGTTCTTGTGCAACATCTTAGAAGGACCCTTGATACTTAATATATTATCTTCATCATAATTAGATAAAGATTCTAATACCAATTAACTCAGGAAATGTCTGATGCTTATCTCATTGTTGAATCTCTTCAAGGGACAATGCACAATTAAATTAACTAAAATGTTCTTTTCACGTAATCCTTTAAGCTTATTCTCATGAAAACTGGAGGACGCTTAATCTACGCTGGTCCACTCGGGAAGCATTCAAGTAGGGTCATTGAATACTTTGAGGTCAGTTTCTTATATCATACCCAACTTCTTTTCTTTTTCATCACAAATGTTTGATTGCAAAATCTTGGTTTGCATTCTTAAATCTTTTGTTATAAAGAGTATACCGGGAGTGCAAAAGATTAAAGACAACTACAACCCATCAACATGGATGCTAGAGGTTACTTCAAGATCAGCAGAATCCGAACTCGGAATAGATTTTGCCCAAATTTATAAGGAATCAACCTTATACGAGTAAGGAATCTCAGAATTTTATTCATGTGCCACTGCTTGATTTATTTGATTATAGTTTCTAGTTTAAACTTGGGTAGTATAAACTAATTTTCTCCACTTCTTGGTCCTATATAACATCTCTATTTGCTAATCTTTTTTAACTTTAAAGTGGATATTCAAGCAAAAAAGTATACATTATCTTGCTAGAAGAATAGAACAATCCAAGGTAACTGATTGCAAGTTCACAAAATACTTACTCCCTAGATAAACCTGGACCCATTAGGATTGACTGATTTTGGAAGTTCTTATTGCTTCAATTCTTCTGGTGCAGCTTATATATTTGATAGACAATTTCACTTAATATGAGTTTGATATAAGATGAATATAGTATATTATTTCATTATAGAAATAGATTCCATCATCACATAATAATAAAAACTCTCTTGATTTTTTTACAAAGTTCATTGACTACAGCAACATAGCCAAACACCCTAAATAAATATAATAAAATTTTCAAACAATTGCAAGTTTAAAATCCTAAATAAATAACAAAACTAATAGCTCCATCTACTGAAGCATGTATATTGTTTTAATAAAAATGACAATAGTAATGCATATTAGCATTGCAATTAGCATGTATATCCAATATCATGTAACTAAATGATGACTCTGGGAATTTTAAAGATGTTTTTCTAGTGGAGTGTTTATAATTCATATGCATGTGATCTTTACATGATATTTACTCACTGAATGCAGACAGAACAAAGAGTTGGTTGAGCAATTAAGTTCACCACCTCCAGGCTCTAGAGATTTGTATTTTCCATCTCATTTTTCACAAAATGGTTGGGAACAGTTCAAAGCATGTTTGTGGAAACAACATTTGTCCTATTGGAGAAGTCCTTCATACAACTTGAGTCGCATCTGTTTTGTGACTGCCTTATCTATTCTGTTTGGAATACTGTTCTGGAAGAAAGGAAAGAAAATGTTAGTGGTCAAAATTTTATTCTCTGTATTCTACATCAAAAAAACATGGAATATTAAAATGCATTTTCTTAATATATTGAAATAAGCTGCTTTTTAATGGCTGAATGATTTTGTTTTGTTTATTTCACAGAAATAACCAACAAGATGTGTTCAATGTATTTGGTGCAATGTACTCTGCTGTACTCTTCTTTGGGATAAATAACTGCTCATCAGTTTTGCCATATGTGGCAACAGAGCGCACTGTTCTGTACCGTGAAAGATTTGCTGGAATGTACTCTCCCTGGGCCTATTCTTTTGCACAGGTATTTCTCTTCAAAATCTGAATTCATCACTCATTTTCAAATATTTTTATTCATTAAGAAAATAAGAACCACAATTGGAGCACATCAAGTATTGCACTAATTTACTCAATGTTTATGTTTTGGTGACTCTTCCAATAACTTTAAGGTAACTTGGTTTTATATCTTTTGCAGGTGCTAATTGAGGTTCCCTATCTAATCATTGAAGTGGTTGTACATGTGATAATCACATATCCTATGTTGGGTTATGATTGGTCTGCTTATAAAATATTTTGGTTACTCTACAGTATGTTCTGCAATTTGTTATACTTCAATTATCTAGGGATGCTCCTTGTTTCATTGACACCAAATGTTCAATTGGCTTCTATTGTGGCTTCATCTTCCTACACCATGCTCAATCTATTTTCCGGGTACTTTGTACCACGACCTGTAAGTTTCATATGATGTTATTTTTATATTTACATTTGCAATGACAGGAAATACACAGTTTTTTGTTCAGCTAGTAAAGAGGACCTATTAAGAAATGGAATACACTAAACAATATTTTTCACTTTTGACCAAAGAAAATTCATGATGTATAAATATCTTCAAATTCAACATTATATGATAGTGTAGAGTTAGTTTAACTTTTTATTAAATGTTCCAAATTTCTTAGTGTATTCAATAAGAGCTGTTGGACTGATTGTAGGAAAATCAGGGTTTAACACCTAAGCTAATGTATCATAAAACCTATACTGATACTAAATGTTTTATTTATTTTTCTCAACTCAGCAAATTCCGAAGTGGTGGATTTGGATGTATTATTTATGCCCCATGTCTTGGGCATTAAATGGAATGCTTACTTCACAGTATGGAGATGAAGTCAAAGAAATATCAGCCTTTGGAGAAAAGAAAACAATTGTCCAATTTTTGGAAGATTATTATGGGTTTCACCATGATTTTCTTGGTGTAGTTGGTGTGGTTCTCATTATCTTTCCTGTTTCAATTGCCATTCTATTTGCTTATTGTATTGGAAAACTCAATTTCCAGAAGAGGTAAAATGATGTAAGATGCCAGTGCTAATAACACAAACATCATATTCCCCTATATATTTCAAAAAAAGTGTGTATATTGGTAAAACCAAAGATATTCAATTATGAAATTGTGTAGATTTGTAAAATCAAAGAGAGAGACAAGTAATAATATTAGATAAATTGGAAAACATGAGAAACCTAAATGCCAAACAAAAAAAAGAAATCATTATAATAATAGATAAAAGACTTCACAATAAACCTACTTGATAAACCTAAGTAACCTAAATGGAAAAAATTAAAACGAAAACATTACAATATTAGACAACAAACATCTTCCAAAATAAACCAAGATAGGAAACTGTGTAACTAAATGACAAAAATTATAAAATAAAATAATAAATAATTTAAGAAAATTAAATAGCTTTGAAATTCTTTAACTTGATTGTTAGGGTGTGCCAGGCTCAAGCTATAGTGCAAGACTTGAGCGACACATGAGATCCCCAATAGCAAGCTATTGTAGTGGAATTTCCCCTTCAAAAAATTAATTTAATATCGTGTGGGTTAATAACCCACATATCAGATATTAAACTGATAAGAACAGATACTACACTTGATCTTAGCCAAAAGGCCGAGAAAGGTATGAGTATTCAAAACAAATTATGTTTCTTTTATAATAAAATCCCAGTGATTCTTATTTCTCCTCAGCGATATGGGACTTCTTAATGGTTACTCTGAGACATTATCCCATGGTCATCCACAACGGCACTTAAGTTTGAAGCTTGCTTTAGTACAACAAATAATTCTGAAAATGGAAAAGAAAGAACATCTTATGGATTGGAGAGTGGACATCATTTCTCTAATGGGAAGAGAAAACAACAATTTCACTCCTCCAAAAACAGGATATCTCACAATTTAGTTCAGTATTAATGCGTTGCATCTTCAACTTTTTCCATAGAAAAAACTCATGAATGTATCGAGAGTTTCCTCCTTGTACAATTATCTGCCTCCTGATGATAAATGATTGAAAGCTTGCATACCCACATTTCACAACCCATCATGGATTCAAGCTAAACCTCTTATCTGAGTAATTGCTGGGAGCTGAACACACTCTTCATCCTCCTTCGACTAATGCAGGTGTTTAAACAAACCAATGAAACTGATTCACGCTGAATTATGGAGGAGAGATACAATACACCACACTTCAACAGTGCCATTTTCTTTTAGTTCTCCTACAGTTATGTCAAATTTTCAAGAGTCTCTGAAATTTCTTTAATTATGACTCAATTTTTTATATTCCTGTGATAGCTTAAGAGGGATGATTTAAAAAAAATCACATTTACCTCGTTATTTTGTTATAATAATCATTCATTATTGTAATCTTCTCCTTTCCAACACAAGCATAACATGATAAATGACTAGTTCAGAATCATGTGTGCTTGTTATGACATGCAGGTACACAAACATGGACAAACTTATTTTAGTGTGCAATCTCTCAATGCAATAGTTTTATACTTCTACCCATCTCTCTAATACAAACAAGACAACTTAATTTTAAAAAGTTAGTCATAATATTTAATTATACTGATTTTATTAAAAAAAAATTACTCTCTCACCTTATAATTTCTATCCATATAAAATAATAATTTTTTATATAAGTTCCTCTTATATTAAAAGATTCTCATTTTAATCTCTATTATTAATAAAACAACGAGTTTGTTACGGAATATTTGCTAGTGAGGTCATTAGTCCATATTGATCCCTTGGCATCAATCAATAACTAAAGTGAAAACATAAATTGACAGGGATGTAAATAATAATAAAAGCTAAGAGAAGTAAAATGAAACATATATATTATAGATACAAAGAGTTTTCTAATTAAATAGTGTTATTTTAACTTGTACAACTTGAATATTTTTTATTACTACATAACTAGCTTTCTTGAAAAAATATGTCTCATAAACCTATCTCACTTGTTGACATATTTGTCTGTAAGCCCCTGATAGAAAGGTTTTTTCACTTCTTCATTTTCCTCCTCTTTTGGCAGGGATCTACATAACCAACATCAAAACTATAAAACAAATTTGAACATTACATGTTACATATGAGAGTATCTTGCCGTAAACATCTTGCTAATCTATGTAGCCACATGTTTCTATATTTCTATACATGAAAATTGAAGACACCACACTGCAGAAGAACCAATCTGTGTCTGTGTCTGTCTTATCTCTTTTGGTAATTCATTTTCCTTATGAAATAAGCAAACAGAGAAGCATAAACAATTGGGTAAGCAATGAGCACCACAGCCACAAGGCTTAATCTGTCATGCCGGAAACCATAGTAATCTCGTAAAAAGGAACCAACTGATTGGCGCTTCCCAAAGACTGTTACCTCCTTCTCCAAATCTCCATATTGTGAAGTTAGGAGGCCATTCAAGGACCAAGCAGTAGGACAAATCCAGTAGCACCAAACCCACCATTTAGGAATTTTCTGCAATTAAGAAACATAGTTAATATCTAAGGCTTCAAAGCATCTTGTACTTATTGGCATGGACTATGGACATTCAGCTCCCCCAGTCAAACACATGTATTAAGTTACTGATATAATTCAGAGATGCAGTATGATTCTGTTGTTCCGGATGCTATAAAGAAAAATTCAAAAAATAATTATCTGTGAAAGTCGTTTAATTATGAACTTTGATGTTGATAGGCAGTATGATCCTTCAACAATGGAATGGATTACATTTTGGGGAAGGATAAAATTCACCTTTAAAAGTAAGCATTTTGGGTGGGATTGGATTGGATCCTAGAAAACTTTGGATCCAAATTCCCTCAAAAAGTATTTTGGATGCAAATATAATATTAAGGTAGAAATTCAAGCCCTTGTGATGCCATAAACACTGAATTAGTATAGAGAAATTTTGGTAGATCCAAAAGACTTACCGGTCCTGGCATGAGAAATCCAGAAAAGAGATTGAATATGGTGTAGACTGCGGTTGACAATACAGATGCTATGTCGAGATTCGAGCTCATTGACATTATCATCATTCCAAGGTATACAAAGTACAAAAATGTACAGAATGTGGTGTAGAAGTACCAAAACACTTTCTGAACTGACCAATGGAAACCTATCATTGGATATGTGATGGCCACATATAAAATTGATTGCACTAAGATATATGGTATTTCAATGGCCACCTGCATTAAGAAAAGAATATTACTGATTTAATAACATTTATTTTTCCTATCAAATAAGTACTACTTGAATTTGTTTAAAGTAACTACAAACCTGTGCAAATGAATAAGCAGTGGAAGAATACATTCCAGCAAACTTTTCTCGGTACAAAACAGCACGCTCAGTAGCCACATATGGCAGAATTGTAGAGCAGTAATTTAGACCCAAGAATATTACAGCAATATACATGGATCCAAGTACGTTGAACAAATCCTGCTGATTGTTTCTTTAACCAAAGAAGAAGTATATGTCAGCACTTTCATCTGTACAACTTCAAGTTTAAGACTACACTAGAATCATGCAAGCACTTATGTTGATTTTCCCTAATATGACTATGACACAAAATTCATATTGTTTTATGCTTTCGTAAGGCACACTATTCATGGCACTTGGTTGAGTAATTCACTTGCTTCTCTCTGTGGTTATCACAATGAAGGTGCTGAAAGTACTATTTTATGGATTTCAGCTTCTCTCTGTTGACAGAACTTATCAAAAGTAAAAGAACCTGAGATATGTTAATTTAATAATCTCCTTTCCACTCGAGTCCATATGTTGAAGACAGACAGTGGAACGAATGAAGTATAGGGATAAAATGTTGCATCTCCACTATCTGGAGTTTGAGGTTGTGGAGATTCTTTTAACATACATATTTCTTTTTGGAGAAAAAATGAATGAGTTTATTTTCAGGAAAAATTATAAGTATATGAAAACAAACTTACATTTCATTCCCTTTCTGCCAAAATACTGCTCCAAATATTATTGCACAAACAATCATGAATATGAAACGTGTTAAGTTGTACTCAGGACTTCTCCAATAGGACAAGTGTTGCTTCCATAAGCATGCCATGAACTGTCCCAAGCTATTTTGTGGGAATCTAGTTGAGAAATGTAGGTCTGTCGAACCTGGTGCTGGTTCACTTAACACTCTTACCACTTCAAGGGTATCCCTAGAAACAGAAACAGTAATTCAAAATTTGGGATAAGTAATCTTTGAAATTTATTATCATTACCATTAAAACTGAAAACAGTTATGGCACGTAAATTCTGAAAAACAAAAGTTTAAAAAAATTGTAAAATGAAGAATAGCCGATTGGATGCTCACTGGTAAAGGTGTGACTCCTTATATATTTGAGCAAAATCTATTTTGAGTTTTGCTTCTACAGATGCAGAGGTAGCTTCCAACATCCAGGTTGCAGGATTATAATTGTCCATGATCTTTGGCACCCCAGGTATATTCTGATGGACAGTGAAATTAATTAGCTACAAATTTTAACAGTTTAAATGAAGGAGCGGCAAAGGTACACACTCCCCTAAGGGCAGTTTTAATTTAGTCATTAACATATTTGAGACTATCGTAAGAAAATAAAATGATCATTGATCCATCAAGAATCTAAACTGCTATCTACTTTGCTGTTGGTTTGAGCATACCTGAAAATATTCAATCAGTCTACTTGAATGATGGCCTAGCATTCCACTATAAATAATCTGTCCACCAGATTTCATTAGAATCAACTGCATGAAAATAACTAAATTTTAGTTGCTGGCCATGACAGAGAAGGTAATATCATGCATTTTATTTCTAGATTTGCAAATAAGGGTGGTCAAATTTTGCTACATGCCACTTACTTCCAATTCTAGAAGCAAGAAATCAAGATATTTACTGAATCACCGAGAGAGATGAATACACTGATTTATTTGTGCATTAGATAGAAAGTTATTATATTTTAAAGGCTGCTATTTCACAGATTTTGACAACAGAATGCACTTTGGACTACCTCATCAAAAGTCTCAAATATGTCGATGCTTGGTTGGTGTATAGTGCAAACAGTGGTTCTGCCAGTGGCAACAACATTCTTCACTGCACGCATAACAACTGCAGCTGCTCGAGCATCCAAACCAGATGTAGGTTCATCCATGAATATTATTGATGGATTGGAAACAAGTTCCACTGCAATGGTTAGTCTTTTACGTTGCTCGGTAGATAAGCCACTTTGGCCAGGTACGCCAACTAAGCAATCCTTTACACTGTCAAGTTCAATTGTTTCAAGGACTTCTTCAACAAATTTCTGTTCAGTAGATATACATAGAATTTAGAAAGTTATAAAATGCATCTGTTATTTAGGAAAGAAAAACCATGGTGCAAGTGATAAAGGAAACCATACCCCTTTTGTGGCTGAATCAATTTCTGTTGGCAATCGCAACCAAGCTGAGTATTTGACAGATTCTTCAATGGTTATATATGGAGAATGTATGTCATTCTGCTCACAGTAACCTGAAACTCTTTCAAATGTCTTTTGTACTTTAGGGTATCCTGCAATTCTTATTTCTCCTTCAATGATACCTCCAGTTTTTCTTCCGGAAAGAACATCCATTAGAGTTGTCTTCCCTGCTCCACTGACCCCCATCAGTGCAGTGAGAACTCCTGGCCTAAAAGCTCCAGTGATATCACGGAGCAATTGTAGCCTTTTCTCATCGGAACCATGTTTTTTCATCTCCTGCTCAGAATGACAAAGTTATAAAATCTTAATTGGCAACATTGTCAATAACACGAAATCATGACAAACAAGATAGGTAAGCTTATTACCGGTGGAACATCAACAAAGTACTGGACATCCTTAAATGCTATTGACAATGGCTCAAAGGGAAGGACCATTTTCCCTGCATGACCAAACATGTAAAAGAAACCAAAATTCCTTACTATTTTTGCTTGAAAGAAAGAACTCTTGTTTGATATAATTTATCATGGAAGCGTTATTCACCTGTGCTTTGATTTCCCCTTGGTGTGTGGCCAATATCAACGGTAACTGACTTCAGTTCCACACTATCACTTCTTCCTTGTTCATTTAGCTGAGAGAGCTTCTTTTTTGAGACTAAAGCTCGAGACATCTTAGGCTCTGAATACATTTCCCTTGAAGTCAGTGGATTGAACAAATAAAGTAACTGTTTTATTATTTTCCTTGTATTAACAAAGATAAGACTTACGTTTTATGTATGTTAATGCCAAGACAAATCCAAAATCAAACAGTATGGTGAAACCAAGTAGGGCTCCAACTGATATCCAATAGAAGTTACTGTCAAAGTCTAAACCGTGACTACTAAGAACCTCCTTCCCTACTGTGATATTTCCCTCTTGGATCTGCAAATAAAAAAGAAAGTAATTTAGATATACATACATACACGCATACATACATACACATACATACATACACATACATACATATATATACATATATATATATATACATACATACATATATATATATATATTATTGTGACCTATCATGAAGCTGAACAATAATTATCTTATAAAAATACCTTTTGCCAGCGAGGAGCTTGAAATTCATTTAGTGTTATTCCAATTTCCCCATATGACATTGGAGAAAGCCAAAATCCCCACCTCAACCACCGTGGTAGTGATGCTGCAGTGAATAAACTCCATAAGAATGAGAAACTTTAAAATTAGTACAAAAACTTATAGATTGAGGCTATAAATTTGCTTACGCCGAGGAAGAATAAAGCCTCCAAACAAGAACATCAGTGCTAGGACCAAGGAACCAACAGTTGTAGCTGCAACATCAGTTTTGAAAACTGAAGCCAGGAAACGACACATGGAGGTGGATGACATATGCAAAGTAACAAGCAAAAGAAACTGGCGGAGGAACCTGATCTCATAAGGTAAGAGATAAGAAAAACTTGCAAAGTAAAAGAAAAGCATGCTGTTTTGTGTATGCATGAAAGTAAACAAAGTACTTGCCTTGTTATTTCAGGGCTGTAGCCTATAACATAATATGTTACTGATGTCCAAACAATAGAATCAAGTACTGAAAATGGAATCTTTAGAATTGCAGATGGAAGGCAGTATGCCCAAGCTGGATAGAGATAGAATTCCGTCTGTTTATCAACAACAGGGAGTCTAGTAATAGTCATGATCAATTCTGCAACTCCATTAGTCATGAGGCGGACAAGTGTATAGTACAATGAACCCAATAAATAGTTTGCACCTATCAAGTCCTCATCCCTCTGAGTGCGTAAGAAGACTGTCATTGTTATGATTGCTGTGATTGTAAGCTGCAATGGAAACAAGTGAGATCAAAGAAACTGATTGAAGCATTCAAGTGTCACTTAGCTTAGTTGAACTTGATACTAACCTGTACAGTTTTAAACACATAGATAAATGAATTTCGTTTCATGAGGAGAATCTCCCTTTTCATACAAGCTGTAAACAAATCCAATTTTCCCAGAGAGTACTTGCTAAATGATAAAGCTCTTTTATGGGATTCAGATTTATCGTTTGGCTGTGAGAGCTCATCACTTAACATTCTTCCCCAATAACTTGATATGAATATTTGAGAGAATTCATCCACTGAAATATATCTGTAAGGAATATCTGTGCGGTACCAGTATTGCCTTTGATCCTTCTTAGAGATTACCTGTACATAGTTGAAATTTATCACTTGTGTTGTGAGGCTATGATATGAGGATAAAGTGGATTAACAAGAAGGAAAATTCACTTGTGCTTTGGCTCAGCTGTAGCTAAGTACTTCCTATGGCACCAAAGAAAAAGGGGAGGGGGGGCATTTGTTATCTCACCTCTTGAAGAAAGTCTGCAACTCCTTTTCTTTCAGGACACCAGAAACCACAATCCTTAAAAAATTGGAGTGCTTGACTGCGGGGGCCATGGTATACTATTTTACCCTCAGCCATCAATATAAGATCATCAAACAACTCATAAGTTTCCGGTGCTGGTTGAAGGAGAGAAAGTACTGCAGTTGCATCTGTTATGTGCACCAATTGCTGGAGACATGTAACTATTTGAAAGGTTGTGGAGCTGTCCAAGCCAGTTGATATTTCATCCATAAAAAGAGCTTTTATAGGACCCACGATCATCTCTCCTGTCATAGTGTTTTGAAAATAAAATGGATGCATTAGGGGGGAGAATATGAAGATGAAGAACAACTGGTTTATTTGCTGCCTAAGCAGAAGGTTTCATTAGCCTTCAATTTATCAGTGATCATTGGTCTGGCAAAGAGGTGAGGCAATTCATATGTCCTTTAGCCAGGAGGAGTTCTTATAGTTAAAAAGAATTTTGAGTTCTGAATTTTTTTCAATTACAGTATAAAACATTATTTATCATTCTAGATACCTGTAGTTAGTCTTTTCTTCTGTCCACCTGAAATGCCTCTATCTAGTGCATCACCTACCAATATGTCAGCACAGATATCCAGTCCGAGAATCTACGATATCAGAAGTTTGTATTCACATGTCAAAAAGGTAGAAACATCATAAATAAGCCAATGAAAAATTATGTACTCTTATTCAGTTCTGCTTGAACCATATGTACCTTTAAAACATATTCTGTTTGAAGATTTTCGCTCTGTCCTTCAACTGAAATTGCCTGAAAAAGTCTTGTTATTTTCTTTGTCATCTGGTTGTTTGGTAATTATGTCATTAATTGTCTATACTAAAACTACCTTCATATAGGTATCAATATCTGCGTCGGGGATGATTCCTTCTTCTTTTTCCCTCCTGGTGATTTCAGCCACTATATCTGCAATGCAGAGGATATATTATATGTGAATGCCTAATAGTAAGGTATTAATTACAATTTTGTGGAATAATCTAGGATTGAGCAAGTAAGAAGCTTCACCAGCTCTGCTTCCAACTCCCTGACAGCGAGCCGAAAAGTCAATTGTTTCTCTCACAGTCATCTCTGGGACGTGCAGGTCATACTGGCTTATGTAAGCTGATGATTTTTGAGGAACAAATTCGTCTAGCTTGTAACCATTGTAAGAGATTTCTCCAGAAACCTGAATATGAGTAAAAGCAGTAGAATATCACTGAGATTGCGGTATAGGGAAATTCAATTGGCTTGGTTCCTTATATTAGTTTTGGAAGACCTTTTAGAATTCCATCAAGGATGAAGTAACATCAATGGCACTGCTAAGCATATTCCTTATTAGTCTAAATTATACTCAATCATGTTTGCTATATATATGACTATGAGAACTCAGATACAAAAGATACTTGAACTAAGTGACTTTATCCGATAATTTCAATCTGTTATTTTGTGTTTAAAATACAGACCTTGAGAGACTGCTCTAGTTTTCCAGCCAGTGCCTTTAACAGGGTTGTTTTCCCACAGCCTGGTGGACCAAGAAGAAGAGTAAGCCTGCAGATAAAAACATCTTTGAAAACTTAGTAATTTAGCCCCTTTTATTGTAAGCTTTATAATATTTGTGGTCACAATACAATATCCATGCTTAATGTCTTCAGTACTTGTGAATTTTAAAGGACTGAATTCAGAAAGACAGAAAACATGTGCACACTTTTGTCAGTAACTAGCTGAAAAACAAGAAGTGTTAAGCAATACACACTTTACTATTATTTGAAATTGGTGAGGAACCAGTTAAATCATGTGAGTTTCACTCCCCATTTGACTCTAGATGATATGAAGTGTATTGCTAGTATTTCTAAGTTACCTAGTGTTTCAAAACAACATACGCATATAACATATTCACTAACCTTGATGGCTTAACGATGCCACTGACATCATTCAGAATGCTTATCTCTGCTCCTTGAGAATTACACGATATAGTCTTCATGAAACCCTGTTCAAGGATAAAGTTAGCTTATTTTATGATGAACAAATGTAAATATTTCTTTGCTTTTCCATTTTCTTCTTAGATTGTGTCTCTTAATATTGCTTTATATATAATTCGGTTTCTTAGTGACCTGCTTAGGTTCAAGGAGAAAGCATGCTTACAGAAAATGTGCTAGAAAAAGAGTTCCATAGAGTTGGGAGTGCCTTCCCTTGAACAACCTCACATTCTGCTCCTACATTCAGGTTCTTGTACTTGATCTCCACAGTAGGTAACTTCACATTGACTCTGAAAACAACCAATATGTCAATTCTTGAAATAAAGTACCAACATCAACTGGTTCCTTCATTTAACTGATGATGCAAAGTGATCCTAGTAATCAGAGGTATGTCTCTACAAGATCAAAGTGTTAAACTGAATCAAAAGTAACAAGCAAATAGAATGGGGGAAAACAAAAAGAAAATTTCGAACATCGAAAAGAAATTTGAAAATTGGTCAAAAGCTATCCTATTTTGGAATTGGGTCCAAACCAAAACCCTTTGTGATAAAAAAGGCAAATATGAAGGTTTTGTCACTTGTAAATACTCCACTCTACCAATAACTCCAACAGAATGTTACACTTATTCTGTTTGTGACAACACTGAGAACATCTTCTACAGCTTGACAATCAAAGCAAGTGGAAATACCTGTCCATCCTTTCTCTTAGTTTCTGCAGCAGTTGGAGGTTATCATTCTCAATGTGCTTTATGAGCCTGTCAATGAATAAACGCTTTTCCACTGCTCCAAGCTTGGTAACATCGACCACCCTTTTGCTGCTGCTTCTCCAAGCTCCAAACTTTTCCACTGTTTCTCTGCTGCTGCTTCCAGTATCCTCCTGAGTGATATCAACAAAAGAAGTCTTAATCCTTTTGAAAGTTGGTAGCTTCTCTATGGCAGCCCACTTGGACTGAAGCTCCTTGTCTTCCTCCACAAAAGAATCCGCATCTCTCTCAAAGGTCAACACATGGCCCTGAGTCCTTCCTCTTGGAGTTAACTCCATTGGAATTGTGTTAAACTAGGGGCTTTGTGAAGCAGTTACTACTGGAGCTGTTAAACCTCAAGCTCCTGACAATTACAGAGATGATGCCAAAAGTTGCCAATGATTGTTACAGGTGGTGGGGGGATTCATGGAAGGGAGAAAGAGAACTCTTCACACAGAAAAACAATAGTGTCTTTCTCCTTTAAAGCTGGGAAATCATTTATGAAGACCCTATAGCAGCCACCTCTTCTGTGGTCCCTTGATTGGGAAACAAATCCAATCTGGTCATATGATTGTCAAGGCTCATTCAATTGCAGGAGGAGAGCTGTTTTGTTACATCTACAACACCATACAGTGGTTCTTCTTCTTCTATAATTTGGTTCCTCTCTCTTTCATTTAGTTATTATTTTATAATCCCCTCATTCATCATTGACCAGCACAGAGAGTCCTTGTGGGGATTGTTTTTTACCATAAAACCATTATTTTAGTTCATATTTTAATAACATGTTGTTTTCTTTGATTCAAAAGTAGCAGTCAGTGCAAAAGTGATTACTGCTAACGGTTGCCATATCTTTTACATTAAACTATCTACTTCACCCAACAGTTCTCTGTCTTATTACCATTATACAAAGTATACGTGTAAATTTCAGACTCTATCAAAAAAAAATTATACCAATTTAATTATGCCATCATAAAATTTTACTTGAAAGATTCTCTTACATAACTTCTTTAAAAAAAATTAAAATTTGTGTAAAAACTAATCTTAATTTAAGAAAAACTAATTTTACTATAAAATTGTTTTAAAAAAATCCATAGTTTAACTAATCTTTTACTTTTCTATTATTGAGTAAAGTTTTTCAAACATAAGTTACCCACATTAGTCTGTCCCATAAGCACTTTTTTTGTCTTGTTTATTAGAATAATATTAAAATTTAGCTTGAGTCTTTAATCAACGTTCATTGTGGTAGCTCAGGTTTGCAAAGGAAGCAAAGATGAAGATGAAGATGAATGAAGACACACTTGCCACTTTTTTACTAGGTGGAGCCATGGGTATTCCATAAAGTGGAGTAGGAAAGTGCAAGGAAATAACCATACAATTTTCTATTATTAGCATCAAGTTGTGACTTGTGAGCCCAAAAAATTATTTTTTTTAAAAAATACATAGGAGTTTTGGTTCAACAAAAGATCAAATTTGAATTAAAGTTGAGCAAATTCAAGTAAATTTCAGCATGAATTTGTTGAATAACTAATTGTGATGATGATGCATGTAGACTTTCAAAGTTCAGTGGCGGCTTATTGAATAAAATATTGTAAAAATGGAGAATGAGTTAATATTATTTTTCTTAAAGAATTTGCTGGACTTATATAGTGCCTGCAATGTGAAAATCACATGCTCTATTCTCTCTTCAAATATTGCTTCGTTGGTCTTACCTGTCATTTTCACATTAAATAAAATATTATAATTTTCTCATTTTTTTTCTAAAAATACTATGTTTTTACTGCCACATAAAATCCTTTTACAGATTAAACTTTAAATAACTTTTAGTTATTTTTGTGAGGATGAATATGATTCGCATTTTATTAATTTCGGCGTGATCCACAATCCTTTCTTTCATAGTAAACCTCAAAATACGTTTAAATAAATTTTAACCACTTTCCGAAATTATAATAAAAAACTTTTTAAAATAAAATAATCTTAATTAGAAAATACTTAGATTTTTTAGTTAAATTTTTATTATTAGAAAGTTATTTGATTTTTCGAAAGTAATAGGGTGGATACAAAATTAAGAAAAAAAATCTGCAGCAACTATGAGTTTGTTTTTCTTTCCCTTGCTGTCTTCTTTTGGAGTTTTCTTATTTTCTAATCACAACTTGTTGCAGTCACAGTCATTTTAGTTTACTACAACACTACCATTACCACGCACAGCACAACACGTGCTAAAAAATAACAACATCACTATATTAGTCGAGATCTCCAACACACTTTCTTCACGTCGAGAGTGAGGACTCGTGCGTGGAATAACATACTATCATAACATATTATGAAATAAACTTTAAGTGTAACTCAACCTCATAAAACTGAATCACGAGATGAGATTTGCATCTAGTTATATGAATTTTTTTATCTCTTGATCTGATATGAGATCTCCAACAATTGTATTTCTGTTAACTTTTTAATCTTAAGAATTTGACTATTTTTTCCCTTTCATTTTAAACCAAGCTCGATATAAAAATCCTTTTATAACATCTTCATGGTTTCTTCACTCTCTTGTCTTGTCTCTTAGTTCCTTGAACCCCTCTTACGATACTGTCACTACCACCGTCATCCCAATCGGTATCGCCACCATCAATATTGTTCTCGTCAACTGTCGCCACGTACTGTACCGGTGGTTTTGCTCTGAAAGCTATGAGATTCACTTTTATTGTTTCGTTTTTGTGAGTTCTGCATTACTGTGAGTTTGCGTTTCCTCTTTATGAAGTTTGGGATACCTCTCAATTATACATTCTCAAAAAAAATTTCGTGGTAACACTAAGATTGTAGATTGTGCAATTAAAATACACTTCTAATCTTCAAATTTTATTTGTACAAAGAAAAAGAAAAAGAAAAAGAAAAAGAAAAGAAAAAGAAAAAGAAAGTGGGTTATATAATAAACTGGTTATACAATTATTCACGATTCACATGGCATTTGGTTGTTTACTTATTTTTTCTTATAAGTCTTCTTCCTTAATCACTGGTACTCAATCAGGTTGATCTGAAAAGTACTCTGAAGATCAAGTAAGTACTAGGTATATGAGGTGTATATTAAGAACGAATTAAAGGTGTAAATTACATATCTATAAAGAATTTATTTATAGTGTTTAGTCACGGAACATCTGTTGTAATGGGTTGAATTTATCATAACTTTAGCAATGTTAGTTCATTTTAGGAATATTCTTGATTTCTGGTTACCCGAATTTAATGGATGTGTATTTAGTGTGTGCTCCAAATTGTACCAATGACATGACTCGTCCGGTAGAAAATTTGTTGATTTTAAATCTAAAATTAATCAAATTTAAAAATTTATTTTATATTGTAAGTCTTCAATGTATTACATTTAAGAAAAAGGAAAATATACACTTTAAGAAATGCATTCTTTGATTCAGGAAATGTATTTTTTACATAAATAATAATTTACTTTACTTACACGGTCTCTTGTAAAAAATTGAATGCAACCCTCTTAAACTAATTCACTTTTTAATATTGGTTAGCGATTAAATAAACTTAAATATGGATTAACAAAATATAAAAACACAAAATTAATTTCTAGATTGGGATATTAGTTGGTCAAAATTGGTTTTCGGATACAAGAATCAAACTTGAGTTATGAATCTGGAAGTGAAAATTTGACTTCTACATTTATATTATGTTTTAAAATATGACTTTCACTTGTACATTACATAGTTCCAAAAAGTCAAAATATATTTTGAATTTATATAATAAAAAAATTAATATTAATTTTAAAATTATGTTATGAATGTTGTAATTCAGAATATTATTATTAAATTTAAAATTATACAATCTAAAAATAATAATTTATTAATTATAGAATGCATAATTAAGAGAATTCCCATATTGGAACAACTTCGTACCAGAAATCCAACAAATTTTAAAATTAAACATAAATATCATTCACTTTCAAGCTTCACTATCTTCACACAAGTTCAATGTTTCTAGAAAGGGTGTTTTTTATCTGTATTCTGGCAAATTTCTTACTGCACTCTAGGTAAAATATTTCATCTAATTCGTCATAATTTTAAAAAACTCCTTCGAGAACATACTATAGAATTTTATTTTTTTTAAAAATACATTCCGAAACATAAATACGTTTTGAAAAGTTTTCCAAAAATTTTATTTTAAAAAATACTTTTCGATAATATATTTTATAAATTTCAAAAAATATTTTCTATAAATATTCTGCAAAATATGTTATGAAAATATTCGAAAAAAGTAATCCATATAAATCAACTTTAAAAGGATAAAACAATCTTTGCAAAATTGATGAGGTGCACCAAGCAGAAATTTGTTGGGTTGAGGAAGAAACACCTTTCCAAAAATCTACTCAGCCCCTGATGATTGTTTCTTCCTGCACCTCCATAGGTTCTCCTGTCACTCCATATAAACGTGAAAATACTTTTTTATGTTTCTTGTATCACTCTCATATAGTAGCTTTCGAATTATGAAATTTGGACACACATTTGAAAAAAGACTTTCGAATTACATAATTTGGAAGCTAAAAAAGACTTCCAAATTATGTAATTGAAAAACTAATTATGCATCTAAAAAATGGCTTCCAGATTATGTAATTCAGAAGCTAATTACAAATTTGAAAAAAGACTTTCAGATTATATAATCCGAAATATTACAAATGGATATATTTGGAAATACAAAAATTTATGAGGTGAGAGAATAACATATGGAGGTGCAGGAAGAAACAATCACCCCTCATCCATGTCCACCAAAGTGCACAAACCAATGTTGCAAGTGTGTAGCAAAACAACACAATAACAAAACACCCACAAAACCTCCTTTGTTGGGTAAAAATAGAGCACTAATGCAAGATAGTTTCTTCCTGCACCTCCATGACTTCTTCTTCCAACCCTATACTAAAAGCACATTTACTAATATACCCTTCAATAAAAATATTAAAAAATTAAAATAATATTTTAATCTACTTTTAACATTTAAATCTAAACTTCACTTTCACCTTCACCGTGCCTCTTCTTCTATTTCCTTTCCAGCGGCGTCGCACTACCCCCTCCCATTCCAAGGTTTCTTTCTCTTCATCTCTCAAATTTCTCTAAACCCCACATTCTCTACCACTCACATATCCACAAGTGTCCTCTTCACAGGTTAGTAAGTTTAATTTTACTGATTTTGCATTGCTTTTGAAACTTGCGTTTGTGCTGCTGTGTAATCTAGTATTCACTGTGTAATCCGTTTGTGTTGTTGTGTAATCCGGTACTCACTGTGTAATCCGTTTGAAACTTGCGTTTTTTCGTAATAGGCACCAGATTATGTAATCTGGTACAGTTGAGAATGTAAAGTAATACCGGATTACGTAATCCAATTTAGGTTATTTAAGTAATTCTGAATTAGGTAATCCGGTTTAGGTATTTAAGTAATTTTGAATTACGTAATCCGGTTTAGGTTTACAACATGTTTCGAATTACATACTTCGGTATGTACATTGTGTACTTAGTCTTTCAAATTATGTAATCCGGTAGTGTTCTTACAAAGTAGCGATTTTTGTGTTTTTGCGTTTTTGTTATGTATTTAGTTTCCAACCCACTTGGTAAAAACTTTTTTAAATTTTATATTATGTACACAAATTCATGATTATATTATTTATTATTTGTAAATAATTAAAATTTAAATTGTGTTGTGGATAAATATGGCTAAAACTAGAGATGGTGGATCTTAGGATCATGATCGCAGAAGACCGAGGACATCCGTCCGTAGAAGAGACCGAGGTGGTGTCGAGGAAAGGATTGGTGATGATGTTCATATCGATAATGACAATGAACAAGGATTACAGAATGATGACCAAGTAGACCAGGGAGAAGGGTTTCCTAGAGGACCTTCTGATATGTCTTTACTAGTAAATTTTCCTGACCATGTTGTTGTTAAGCTTTGGGAGGGTGAGGTAAGAACGAAAAAACCTTCAATTAAATTGTCTTTACTAATTGTTGTTTAAATTTATTTAATTATATTTAATATATGCAAAATTTAAATTAGGATCGGGGAGAACTTAAATTGGTATCCCACGGTAGGAAATTACGTAAATTTGGGATGGCTCATGCTAATATTGAGCTACTTATACAAAATTCTGGATTGTTTAGTTTGTGCAATATAAGTTATGAAGTGGGTGACAAGGGATTGATTTCAGCCTTTGTCGAAAGGTGGCATCGGGAGACAAACTCCTTCCACCTTCCCGTAGGTGAGATGACCATCACACTTGATGATGTGTCATCTCTTTTACACCTCCCCATTTTGGGTCAATTCCAACATATGTGCCCTTAGAGTACAACGAGGCTGCGACAATTTTAGCTGAGTTACTAGGGGTGGATGAGGCTCGGGGGAAGGTTGAGATGAGGCAGTGTTGAGGCGTCCACGTACGACTGAGTTGGCTTCGAGATATATATGAGGAATGTTGCGCTTAGGAGGCTTGGGAGTGTGCTGTCAGGGCTTACTTGTTGCATCTGCTTGGATGCACTATTTTTGTAGATAAAAGTGCCACCTCTGTATCTATATCGTACTTATTGTTATTCAGCAATCTACATATGTGTCATAGATATGCATGGGGAGCAACAACACTTACATATCTATATGAGCAGTTGATGGATGCATCTTATTTTTGTTGAAGATGGTTGTTGCCCCTTCAAGACATGTGTTTGACGAAGACTTATATGTGCTTTTCATGTGTATTTTAAGTGAGTCTTAGGTAGTGTTTTGAGGTTGTTTAAGAGTGGGATTTTTGCTGAGTAACTCACATCCTACCCTGGCCATGTGATAAGAACAAGCATAAGGTTTCTTGAACTGTTTTTCACATGTTTTACAAAAAACACGTTTACTGCATAAAAATAAATCTGTTCTTTTCTAAATAAACAGATTCATTTTTAAACTGATGTCTTGGCTAAGTCTTGTGAAAATTAGATTTTGTGCATCAAGTATTTTGACTAAGTCTTCTACCTTTCAAAACGACTGTGTTTTAAATAGTTAAGCTTTCTCTGTTTTCGTTTTGAAAAATAAATCTGTTCATCTGTAAATGAATAGATTCTTTTTTACTCTGGTGCCATGGCTATCTTAAACGGTTTTCAGTTTTGTCCCTGCACCAGAATGGCTGACTAAGTCTCCTCACATAACAAATTCTCTAACTGTTTTTGAAAATAAATCTGTTCATTTTATTTTCAATCTGTTCATTTTATAACAGCTTTAACTATTTTTCAAAAGTCTGTTATAAGTTGGTTTTCTATAAAATGAAAACTTGTTTCTGAGTTTAATAATCGCTCATACATTTGTAAAAACAAGTTTTACAGCAGAGAATTAAGAGTTTACAAAGAATTAGCATTTGTTCTTCAAAGATTTCGAAAATCACAAAGTGCTTGTTCTTGGTTTGGTTCCAAAAGCTTGGTGTGAGGTGCTGCTACTGTTCTAACAATCTTGCCTACTGGTTTAAGGCAGATCTTTGTATCCTCAATCAGGTGTAGTCGTTTCACTTTTCATTTCTTGTAATAGTTTGGTTGAACACTCTTCTTGATAGGTTTTCTTGAAGAAGTGTGTGTGAGCTGAAATAGGTTTTTTTCAGCAAAAGTACCTAAGTTCTTGTAGGTTTCAAGAACAGTGGGAATTGTGTTTGTTTGTATTGTGATTTAGTGAATTTCACCTTGGTTTAGGTGAAGACTGGATGTAGCTCAGTTGAGTGAACCAGTATAACTGCCCTGTGTTCATTCTCTCTCAATCTCTGCAATTAAGTTTCTGCATAATTGATAAAACAGCAAAGAAATAAATCAGTTCAATTAAAAAATAAATCTGTTCTGTCTGGGCACGGTTCATATTGTTCTTAATTTCTGGAAAACTGGTTGATTTCAATAAGAACACTTATAATCTGTTAAAAGCCATTAGAACAGGTTGATTGTAATAAATCACTCAATAAACTGTCAAGTCATTAACTGAACCTTAATCACTTGCTTGAAATTGAAGGTTGCTGTTTTGGTGATTCACTGTTTTTCGTTCTAATATCAGTGTGTGAGCATCTGGAAAATATATCTGCAGATCTTGTGATTAACCTTGCTGCATAAACACTTTTCAAACACACAAATAGTGCTAAAATAAATCTGTTCATTTCCATATAAATCGATTTATTTTCTGTAAACTGTGTTAAATACTGTTTTTGCGAGAAGCTTTTAAAAGGTCAATTCACCCCCCTTCTTGAACTTTGACACTATTAAACCCAACAATTTTAACACGAAACATTTGGTCAGTTATGCGACACTGGTTCAGGTATGAAACCATACAAATAATTAGCAATCACATGTTACATTCCATAATGTTTTGTATTAAATATTTTATAACTAATACGATTGAATTACGTAGGCATGGATTTATGAGCACTTCTCGGGCATGGGAAGAAGGGATATTAATCCCTCATATGACGAGGTACACCCGCGGGCAGCATGGTATATTGTTGCCCATCAGATTTGCACGGTTGGTGATGTGCAGGTGCAGTTGGATGGGGTCACACACGATGACATCATCTGGACTCCGTATGAGGACCATAGATTGAGCAGACCATTTGAGACCATTTATTTATTCTCGGGTCACTTGTGATTGGGCAACTTATCACAAAGATATATGCCCGAGCGTGTCTTGCGCCAATTTGGGTATGAGCAAAGCATTCCACCATCACCGATGGCGGCTGAGGCTCCTGGTGCACATGTCATTGATCAAAGGTTGCAGTTTGATCACCATGTGATGACAGGTTTGAGAGTTGCTTATAGTCCATCTGCATGTGTTCCTGAGTACATGTCTTGGTTTAGGACGGTATCACACCCATACATTCGCAGAGGTGAACTTGGAGATCGAACTAGTTTTGTACCACGTCGTCGCCTTCGTAGCCCAAATGCTAAGCAGGCAGGTCATTCATCTCAAGATGAGCATGCACAGGCGGTAAGTTTTTTTATTGTTATGTGATTAAACAATATATTTGACTAGTTTAATTTATTTTGAAATTGGTGCAGGGTATATTTAGGCGCATTGTCAGTATCCTCCAGCGCATGATAGATTGTGATCATGTCACTGAAGGCACTGACGCATATGAGAGTACGGAGGCAGCGCTGCAGTTAGCCCGGAGCGTGACAAATGACGGGGCACTCTACACGAACAAGCAAAGGCAGTCGATATTTGTTTGTTTTGTAAGTTGTATCCATTAAGAATACAATGTTAAATGCATTCAAGAGTTTCACAGCATCAGGATGAGTCCAAAAAATATCACTAACAATATTGGAAGACTCATGACATGTACTCCAGTGAAGATAGTTGTCACGGTCTAACAACATCATTAACTGTTGTAATTCAGTTCTTGGTCCTCTAACAGATCTCTTGTACGAGTATCTTGCATTGTATACTTGCTTTATTGTTGTCATATTATCCTCATTATTCTCCTTCAAAGTACATAGAATGTTACCTGGCTTAACCATGCTTTTAGTCATATCAACAAGCATTGAATGTTCATTCGTTTTTAATCTGCCTGCATATGGATGACCAACTAATGTATCATGCAAATCATGATTATTAGTACCACATATTACCTTAAGTACCCAACCTTGACCCTTTCCAACAGGTTTACCTCGCAATTTAAAGGGACATGACATTTTCGAGTACCAGTTACACTAACCTCCAAACCATCCTTGTACTTTTTGTAACTACCTCCCCTTTCACAGCCTAATAAGACATATGTCTTTCTCCCTTGCTTACCATTTGCTATGTCAGACCTAATAATGACAATAACAAAACCAAGTCCATAACCAATCCTACGGACCCATTCAAGTAAGTCTTCTCGCGAAGGAAACACCTACACAAAGTTATTCTAACAATATTACAAAATCACTTCTTCAAAATTATAATGCAATAAACATGAATGAAATGAAATTTTATTCACCTCATCTGTTGTAAAATGGATACCATAGTCCCTTTCAAACAATCCATGTGTATGCACATAATTCATTAATTCTTCCATACTTACACCTTCATTCATAAAACATTAATTTTCATTTTATTATAATTTCCATAAATTCACATAAGTATGCAAAACAAAAATAGCATTCACTTTCGAAGATTTTGTAATTGACAACTTAAACATGACTTCCAGATTGTATAATCCATAAGTCAAATTTTAACAGCATAATGAATTCTGGATTATGTAATCCATAAGTGATTTTAAGTGACTTCCGGATTGTGTAATCCATAAGTCAAAATTTTCACAACAAAATGACTTCTGGATTATGTAATCTATAAGTCATGTTTGATGTTCCAAATGTCTTCCGAATTGCGTAATGCATAATTGAAATTCATATAGCAAAATGAGTACCGGATTACGCAATACGTAAGGCATATTGAAAGTTCTAAAATCACTTTCGGATTGCGTAATCCATAGTTCATATGGTACCGGATTACACAATCCGGAAGTATGACTTTGGAAGGTTCCGAATCCGGTATGCACAGGAGTTATCTGATCCGGAATGCTTTACCTAGGCACCGGATTGTGTGATCCGTGGATCCACCGGATTAACTAATGCATAAATAATTATTTAAGACAGAAGAATGAGAATGAGAACTTACCAGAGTATGAGAATGACGACCTCACCAATGGTAACAATGCCAACACCACTTACCACCGCTGCTACCTACCATCGTGCACCACCTCAACCACCTTCTCAAGCACCACCTCCAGCACCACTTCAAGGACCACCACCACTCGAGCTCGAGCGTTGCACCCCACCACACGAAGTAACTTCTTCTTTTTTCACTAGCACACAAACAACATTTTCATTTTTATCTTTTCACTGAAGGATAATTTTGGTATTTTAAAACTTTATGGAGGTGCCCGAAAAAATCATGGAAGTGCAGGAAGAAGCTGTCCTGGTGCAAAACAGAAATTTCCTTCACAATATAATTTACTAATAGCTTTTACTTCCTGCACCCATATAATTTCTTCCTGCACTCCATTTATTTCAAAAGACATTTATTCTTTTTATTGTATAACAACTATGATTATTTAGAAATAACTTACATATTCCATAATTTAAAAGTTGAAAAAAATACTATTCATAAATCCATAATCTAAAATGCATATTTTTTTTCTTAGATTGTATAATTTTAAATGTTCTTGTGTGAATCGAGAAGGTCTTGACTTGTCTAAATCTATTGGTGCTCCTCGATCCCTGTGTTGAATAGGTCTCGATGACGGGCACGCGTGGTGATGTAGCTATAAAATGTTATTTGACAATCAAGTTAGTATTTGATATTCAGAGGTAAAGAGTTATAAATACTATTAAATGTGTACCTTTGACCTAAATATGGTCAACCTATTTATAAAATGGAGTTAAATATTGGACCTGATTAACACGACTATCACTATTAAATTCTTATATTAATCTAACATATAACATTAATTATATTTTAATCTAGCTATTAAGTGAGGATTATGTCTAAAACACTAAACTTATACATTTTTAACTAGGGAAACTTTCAATCAAAAATACTTGTCCTTTTTCTTGAATTATATAATCTCAAACTTATATATATTTAACTACAAATTATGGGATGTGAAAAGATTATATTTATCCATTCCAAACTCATAATTCGTAAGTGAACTAAATCTCAAATTACTGTTATGAAATCTTTAAACTGAAAAACTTTCAAATGCTACAATAAGAAAGAGAATTGAAAATCATAATAGTTATAAACTAAAAAATAAATGGGATGTAGCAAGGAATAGAAGAAGTGCAAGAAACAAGAGTTGTACTTGGTCGGTATCGGATGAGCCAGTTGTTCGGTCTCGGTGACCGACCGACCATGTCAAAATACATTTAAGGCACTTAATAAATAACAAAAATGGCAATCCTTACTATACTAGATCTCGAATAGCTAGTTCTGTACAACTTCAATCTGTTCATCCAGATTCTGGAACCTTGCAGCACAAAACTCATAATGATTCCTTTGATCGTAGACCAGGCTATCCATGCGATTAATCATCAACCTCTCAAAAGGTGACATGGAAGCAATATGATCATCCATATTTCCAGTGCTTGGACCAACACCATAGGCTTCACCAGCAACATCATTGTCTTGATTTCCCTGTCCAGCTTGGTGTTCATCTACTCCATCATCTCCAGTATTAAGAGCAGCTTGATCATCCTCATCAGCTCCAACTTGGTTTCCACTAGAAGAACCCCCTTGTTCTCCATCTTTACTTATCCATTTGCCACCAACCTTAATGAATCTCATCTTGCTAAGAGATCCATTATTAACTTCATGAGATGGCTTCACCACTTTAGATAGTTCTTCAAGAACTTGCCAAATTTCCTTGTAAGCAAGTTGAGAGTTTCACCATCACTGCACTCACTTGAGTCATAACAATTCTTATGGCCAACAACTCTTAAAGCAATGCTCCTTTCATACTTTTTTTCATTTTCTTGGTCATTAAGTCGGTTCATCTCAATCTCATGTTCCCTTAGCTTACCAAACAAGGAGGTTTGGATTCAGAAATTGTAGTGACCTTTGGTTGCCAAGATCTATCCAAGCATTTAAGGATCTTGATGTTTAGCTCCTCCCTTTCAAAGATCTTGCCAAGGCTGATGAGATGATTCACTATGTGGGTGAATCTTTTCTGCACATCCGAGATGGTTTCCCTTTTAAGCATCCAGAACATTTCATATTCTTGAATCAAAGCATGCTTCCTTGCTCTCTTCACATATGTGGTGTCTTCATGGGTAACCTCAGGGATGTCTCACATCTCCTTTGCAGAAGCACATTGTGAGACCTTGAGAAACTTAACAAAATTTAAAGCAGAAGTGATGATGTTCTTAGCAATGTAATCATATTGAGCACTTTTACTTTCACTCTCAATCCATTGGGACCAAGGTTTCTCAATGAAAACATCATCTTTTTCAAATTTGGGTACAAAAGTGTCATTTACAATAGCATCCCAGATTCCTCTATCAATTGATTCAACAAAGATTTTCATTCTAACATTCCAGAATTGATAGTTTACTCCACAAAAAAATGGTGGCATGTTTATAGAAGCACCTTCCCCAAAGGATAGTTTTTCAGCCATTTTAAAAAGGTTTTAGGATCGAAAACTTGAGTGACTTTCAAGTACTCGTTTCTGATACCAATTGTTAGAATTAGAAGCCTTAAACAAAAGGGGGGGGAGGGGGGAGGGGTGGGGGGGCGAAATTGTTTTTGAAAGATTTTCGCAAATATTGAAGGTAGAGTGAAAAACTATAAAGAATTAATCAATTGAAAATCTGTTCAGCCAAATAGAAAATTGTTTTTAAGTTTGAATCTAGAAAATCAATCAATTGTTTTCACGAAACAACCGATTGTTTATACCAACATATTTGAAAAACAAAGTTAAAGCAGTTTAATGAGTGTAGGGATAGAGAGATTCACACAAGATTTTTATATTGGTTCACTCTTAACCAAGAGCTACATCTAGTCCTCAGCTAACCACTGAAAATTCACTATGTAATCAAACCTAGATTACAAGCCACACACCAAAAATTATGATATTGAACCCGCATTGAACAGAGCGAGTGATAAGTGCCAGATTTCAGTAATATTTCATATTAAAATACAAACACTTATGGATATTAATTGATAAAATAACCCTTAATTTATGAATTTATACCTTTTTACATATTTTTGTGATTTTAATTTGAATAAGAACAATTTATTCCCAAATTTGTGTTAATTTCAGGATTCTAGGGAAGAATGAAGATGATTGAAAAAAAAAAGAGAATATACAAAGCTAAAAAGGGAAAGTTGGAATGCACCAACACTCACCAAAGCTCGCTCAAACTCGCCTAAGATAGACGCCCTTATAGGATCTCGCCCAAGCGAGTTCAATCTCGCCCAAACGAGATTGCTCCAATGATGTTGAGCCCTTTTTCGTGCAACTCGCCCAGGTGAGTCCAATAACGCCCAAGAGAGAAATCACTAAGCCCAAGCCAATTTGGTTAAATAGAAGGCTTGAGGCACAACCCTAGGACGCAAGATTGAGAGAAAAACACCATTGAGTGAATTGTAATCCAATTGGCAGAATAGAAGGTGTTAAAAACCCTAGAGGAGGCAGTCATCAAGGAGAAAAATCCTTGATCTTCTTTTCTTGCTTTCCCTGTTTGTAACAACCATCATGTGTGGCTAATTCTACCATTTGGGATTGAGAGTAATCTGTTCAAACTCTTATACATTGAGGTGATATCTAAACATAATATTTTGTTCTTGATTGATGATTGGTATTGTCATTTTGTTTATAATGTTTGGTTTACCATGATCTCGAAATTTAGATTTGGCTAGAAAGTACTTCTAAGTTTCTGACCCAAATGATAATGTTTAACATATTTGAAGGTAAGGAATAGATTTGAAATGTTAATTTCTAAAACCTTATGATCTTAATGATAAAAAGTTTTTATAAATATGCGAGGAATCAATGTTTATGAGACATCTTAATAATTTTATATGAGAGGAATCGATATAAATGATTTTTATACGGGCATCAATATGAATCAAAGGACACAATAGTGTCATGTTAATCAAAATATAAAAGAGTGAGAAAGATGAACCTCAATCCCTATTTTTCCAATTAAAGCAACAAACTCTTTGACTTGTTTTATTTTTAATCATTGCAATCATAACAAACTCCAACAAACTTTCTTATTTTGTTTTCTATTTAGTGAATCTTTTACTTAATTATCAACAGTTTCTTGTGGGTTTGTTATCCGTTCTTATGAACAAATTATTACTCCAGACAACACAGAGTACTTGTCGTAGAAAAGTCATCAACGGGGACCTTCGCCTGTTTCCCCTACATGATGAAGAACATGCAACACACATAAGGACTTCCTTAAAGTCGGACGACAATAAACTAGTGAGTCCACATTAATTGATAATGTTGATTTCTTTACTTGGACAACTTTAGATATGTCCAGAGTGAATCCAGACATCACTACACATCGTCTTTCAATATACAAAGAAGCAAAACCGTTCACCCAGAAGAAACAAAAAATGGGCGAGGAAAAACGTGTTACTGCACAACAAAAAACTGACAAGTTAGTCAAAGCTAGTTTTATCAAGAAAGCACACAACACAACCTTGTTAGCCAATGTCGTTATGGTTAAAAAAGCAAATGACAAATGGAGAATGTGTATTGATTACGCCGACCTTAACAAAGTCTGTTCGAAGGATTCATATCCTTTACCGAGCATCGACCGTCTAGTGCTGTATGGATTTTTGTTTTCGTAAGTGCTTTTTAACATTCCAGAATATAAAATCCGGTAGCATTTCGGATCATAAAATACGGTAAAATCCCGGATTTATGCTTCCGGTAAAGTCTTGGATTTGTGAATCCGGGAATGTTCTGGATTTCTACATCTGGGAATATTCCGGATTTCTTGATCCGATATTGTTCCAGATTGATGTTTCCGGTATAATGATTTTCTATTTTGTGTTTGTGTTGGCTGAAATTAGTAAACCCGAATTGTATTGGGTCGAAGTAGAGGAGTCCTGGGGTTGGGTTAGTATGCACTCATTCATTAGTTTGTAATTTGGTTTAACTTGAATGGTGTAATTGAACAAAAATAGTAAAAACTAGGGGAGGAGGTTCACAAAGTGATCGTCTACGTCCCACAACCTTTGTTAGAAGAAGAAGAAGACATGTTAATGAAGATGAGAACATGTTGAGCATGAACATGCAGAACATGTTGAACCTGAAGAAGCTGAACCCCAAATGGAGGTGGAGGATGAAGACGCACCTGAAGTAGAAGGTGAAGGTTATCCTAGAGGTCCACGGGATGGGACACTATTGACAGGTTATGAAGACCATGTGGCCATGCAATTATGGAATGGTGTGGTAAGTAAATATGTTGTAATATGATACTTGTTCACTCTTAATTTGATATGATTTTTGTTGATTAAATTGTATATTTCATTGTCGGGGTGGACATGTGCATCTAAGCTGGTTGAAGGAGATTGTTGAATCAAGTGTGATCAAAGCTTTGAAGAATCCAAATCCTAGCGTTTGATGGAAGGCTGAAGTTGCTTGAAGTTGTTGTTGTGTTTTAGAGTAGGATCTGGGGTAGTTTATCTTTGTAATCCACTCTTTGTTGAATCTAAAGCTTAGGTGTTTTCAAATCTTTTAAAGTTTAAAGTGTTTTTCAAACTAAGTCAAAAACAACTTGTTGTTTTGTCGAAACAACCAATTTTTTTATACTTAGGTGTTTTTGAAAAAGTTTGAAAACTGTTTTGGTTGGTTGACTTGCTGTCAAACCAAAACAACCGATTGATTCGCACTTTCAATTGATTGTTTGTTTGAAAATCCTAACAGAAACACTTTTGTTAGTTAAGTGAGCTTTAAATGATTTTATAACCGAATACGCTCCTGCTTTAAATAATTTGACCATTCTTTTAATGCTATAAATAGTTTGTTTAAGTTTTATAACAAACAACAAGATAGAAAAACATATTTGAGTTTTTCACAAAGTGCTTTTCAAAGATTTGAGTTTTCACTTTTGAGCTTTGGTTTTATCAAGAGATAGTGGAATAGGATTACATCTGTATTGATTTCAATTGATTTTGTAACAAGTGTAATTCGTTCTGAATACTTTGTACATTCTGGTGTTGTAAAGCCAAGAAGGGTTGTGTGCTCTTGAGGTTGTCAAGATCAACATTCTTGGTGTGTGTGCTGAGCCAAAGGAAGTGTGTTTCTTGAGGGGATCAAGGTCACTTCTTTGGTGGTGTGTGTATGTAATCTGGTTTTGATTACTTAGTGAATTCCCTAGTGGTTTCTGGGAAACTGGATGTAGCTCTTGGTTTAAGAGTGAACCAGTATAAACTGTTTGTGCACCTCTCTCTTCCTTAAACTCTTTAAATTCAATTGATGTTATTTTTACTGGTATAAACATCCGATTGTTTCTACGAAACAACTGATTATTTTTCTGGTGCTTTACTGTTTTGAGCTTTATTTCTTGGCTAACTGAATTCCTAATCTGGTTTCTTGCAAAGAATTTCATTCTAGCTTAAAAAGTTTGTGAAAACCCCCTTTAAACAGAGATGTGTGAGGACGCATGTACCAGGAGACAATGGACTGTGGTTGCACGGGCATATTTGCTACACCTAGTAGGTTGCACCATCTTTGCAGATAAGAGTGCTACGTCGGTTAGTGTATCCTACTTGGGATTATTTGTGGATTTAAGGCACACCGGAGGATACTCGTGGGCAACAACTGCTTTGACCCACATGTATGAGTAGTTGGGAGATGGTTCATATGCAAATACTAGACAGTTAGCTGGGTATGTCACATTATTAGCATCGTGAATATATGAGGACTTTCCAAGTATTTGACACCGACAACTTCGGGATGACTATGTTGAGGATGAGTCACGGTGTATGAAATATGTGGTCGGGAGTAGGTTGTCCACACTTGCATATGTTCAGATGCAATTAGATAGCCTTTGAATAGGTGTTGTTCAATGGATGCCCTATGAAGAGCATAAAACGGTGCATCCTTTTGAGTGAATTTCATTATTTTCAGGGTACATTCGATTGAGGGCTTGTAGGCAGATGCATTTGCCTGAACGTGTACTCAGACAGTTTGGATATATATAGTGTATCCCTCGTCACCCAACCATCGTTCATCATTGGCGAGTTGAAGTATCCGATCTCAATATCACAATAACAAAACTAAAGTGAAACACAATTTTTCTAACCCACTTTATAAGTTCATCCCGAGTACGAAATACCTACAAACAACTTAAACATACTTTACAAACTTAACTTTACCTCATTTGTAGTAAACGCATTTGTACATTCATCATCATCCCACACATCAACCCCATCATATAATTCTTGTTCAAATTATTCACTATTGTCCATGCTTCTACAAATAAATAAAAAAATGAAACTAAATCATTGCATTCCGGATCAATGAATCCATAAGTCTAAAAAATCATTCCAGATCCAACAATGCATAATTCAAAAAGACCATTCCGGATTCAGGAATCCATAACACAAAAAAGCAATTCTGGATTCATAAATCCATAATGCAATTTAGGCTTCCGAATCCACAATCCATAATACAATTTAGTCTTCCAGATTCAGCAATCCGGAAAACAACAATTTATGATATTTTAACTTCCGAAACACCCCCTCATCCGAAAAACACATATTAATTAATTCTCGATTGATGAATCTGGAATACATTACCTGATCCCGATATCCAATAACCCTGAAATCTCCATAACCACCATGCTCCTAAAAAAAAAACTTAACTCTTACCTCTACAACCCAAACAACACTTTGACAACGTTGCGTACTCTTCCACCTTACTCCAAACAATTACAAAGACCCTCCACAATAGCTCATATTCAATGACGAAGATGAACAGTGACAATGAAAGTCCAGCACGGTGTCCCTTTTCAAATTATAGTTCAAAGTTAATTTTGGGATATTTAAAATTGTGGGGTGCTGGAAGAAAAATGTGGGGATGCAGGAAGAAGAAGCCTAAAAATTGCTGATAACATTCGGCCGAATGTTTACTCATTTTGCACACACTTGGGCTTTTAATGAAAGCTAATACTTTTTTGTACCCCGTGATTTACATTTACCCTCCTTTATATTAAAAGGACTACTTTGTGTTTTCTATCTTATAACAAAAACCAAGGCCTTCCAACCCTAAGCATAAAACTCAGTTGTCTTTTGCAAGTATAGAAGTAAAGGATAAAAAGATGAAGATAGAAAGTAATTTCCTATTATAATTATTTTAATTTAACTATGGATATTAACATCATTGGTATATAATTATGCTAAGTATTTTAAAATGTTATTTTAGACTTAATTTCCATTAGGTAACGTTTTTACTCAATAAAAGATGACATTTTTGTTTTTGTCCAAGATTGAATATTTTAATCATTTTTTTTACAATTGCAATTGTAATTCATCGTGTCACTCATCTTTATGATGAATTCTGGAACTATATTAAAATATTAGCTCTGTTTGTTCACCAACTTTGAGGACCCATTACTCACCCCTATATTGTTTTTAAAATATTTTAAAATTTTCTACAACCATATATTGTAGTGGTACTCCTATAACTTGAAAATGACAATTGTACTATTGTTTTTTATGTATTATTTTCATGTAGACTTTAAAAAAGTTATGTTTCAGATAATTCATAATTATAAAATTGAAAGCTTTATAACCAACTACTTAAAAAAGTATAAATTGTCATAAATTTTAGAATATATTCTTTTATTTTAAATTAAATAATTTAAATAAATATACTTTTTTAATTTCAATTATATAATCCTAAATAAATTATGGGATCTCTTGAGAAAGAAAAAGGAGTGAAGGAAAAATATTACCGTGCCAAATTATTCACTAGCTCCACTTATTTATTTTTTTAGGAAAAATATAATAATTTTAAATAATATAAAGTATGATAACAAATTGAATGCTGTACTAAATTTACTAATATTAGTATTAAAATACTCCAAGTTTATAAATTTCCCAAGAAAAATCCATTCCTGAATAATTGTTAAAGTAATTATTTACAGTAAAATTTAAAAATTGAACCAATTTGTTAATTATTTATTTGAGTTTATTTATATTCATATATAATATAAATTTATACTAATATGTAAAGAGATAAATTATTTTGAAAGGTAAGTTGACACACCTAAAAACTTTAAAAAAAAATGGTAAAATTAAAGAAACATGAAGCTCAACATGGTTGAGTATGAGGGAAGTAGGGATCTATTAAATAGGGATTGTGAATACATTGTGCTGCAACCTCCACCCACATCAGTGAATATTAAGTTTGAATTCAAACTTAATTGGCAGAAAATCTCTGAGCATTGTTATTATTGCACCCATATGACCAAAGTAAAAATTGTTGTAGCCATGTGAGAAAAAAAATTGTGAGCAAAGTGACAATTAGTGTAGGCTAGGCATGTGATGTGAGAAAGAACTAATTGCTTTCGAGGAAATAGTGGGTGCACACTCTTTGAATAGAAGTTGTCAAGGGTGTGTCAAACTTTTTATTTGGTGTCCATGCAAAGTAGTCAACCATGAAGGCAACTTTGAATAAAAGTTGCCAAGGGTGAAAACAACTTCTTCTAAAGTTGTCGGTAAAAAAACTTATTTGTTATGAAACTCAAAAAAAAATAAATGAAACAAAGTGTAGTGTGTATGATGATTTTCTATACACTGAAAAAAAATATCACATTTCTAGACGAGAATTTAACTTATCGTAATAAATAAAAATTGAAATAATTATATTAATATTATATTTAATTCAGACAGAATATTTGTTATATAATACAGGAGCAGCGAACATGGTATAAGGTAATCTTATTTTTTTTTTTAAATGTAGAAGGCCACGTGGATACTACAGCACTCTGCATGGTGTACATCATGTTTTGGTTGGGGAAGCTAAAAATGGATTGTTCCCTTTTCTACACGTGTCACGTCTTCACTGCTCTATTTTTACCAGCTTCTGATTAAATGGGATGATTTTTCACTCTATGCAATGGAAATTTGAAACTGATAGATGGTTAGTTTCTTTATAAGTTATGCTAATTTTGTTGGACAGTAGTTATCAAGAATTGAAGATGGGATAGAGATTCCAAGGTCCATATTCTAAACACATGATAGACACCATTTTTCATATATTGCATGAAGAAAACTACTCTTATTGTTGGATTAGAATATATCCCTTTTCACCTATTTCTTCCATGATTATGTAGGTGTCTCGTCTCTTAATATTTCAGAAAGAATTTAATGGAAAAAAACTATGGTATTTTAAAAGAACGTGAAGCTGAATCAGAAAAAATCTGAAAAAAGAAATATAGATTCATTTATGACGCAGTTCAAGTGATGTGATACCTAACCTACTAAAAGTTGGTGCAACAACATTGTGGAGTCATCCAAAGAATTAGGGATAAGGGTCTAATACGTACATATACTCAACACTCCGATAAATTAATATTTTAATTATATTTCATTTACTTTTTAATTTAAAATATTATTATATTATTATAATGGTTTATTAAGTATATGTGTTTTATTTTTGGATGTTAAAAGAAATCTTTTCCAATGTAAATCTATCTTAAACATGAACCATAAAAAACCATCCTACCACATGTACTACATTTTTATACGACCATTGACTACAGCTGCTTGTACTCAAACATTCATAGTACCTACGCAATACGAAATGTGCATACTGTTCAAACTTATTTTCTCAACAACAGCAATGATAAAAAGTAAACGAAAACCAACCACAACAATCATGTATCAAGTATGTAAAAAATGTCACTACCTTTGATTATGAAAGAAGTGACACAAAATACTGATTTACTTTTGTTTTATGGAATACTAAAATTTATTCACCTTATGAGGATAAATGCAGTACATCAGCAGTTCCATTTGGAACGGACACTCTTTTATATCTATCCAATAACTCAAAAGCAAGAATTGCTAACTAATCTGCCACTTTATCACAATCACGTTTAACATAAGATAAAAAGAAAAAGAACACACGTCTACACCAAATCCAGTCTTGTAAAATTACCAACAAAGTGCGTGTTTATTAGTTTCTCAGCTCACCATCTCTGATAAAGCATGAGACAATCTGTTTTGGGGCAAAATTGTAAGGAAAGATCCACAGCTACTTGCAATAATATTCCCTTCTTCATCTATAAATACCCCTCATGAACCAGATCCTCTATTCTTCTTCTTAACAGACGCATCAAAATTACCCTTGAATGACATCTTCTTCTATCGTCCTACTGTTGCAGCGGGTGAAAAGGATTTAACACTTGAAGCTGCCCATAAGCTCTACTTAATACCCGAAAAATTCATTTTTATTCCCTTAAAGACCCATTGGTTTCTTTTGTGTAATATGAACAAAGCAATGGTGCAAAATTTTCTAATAAAATCATCACCACCTGAACTTTACTACGTATCCAACCAACCCCCAAAAGATGTATTTGTTGACTCTGCTATGCGGCCTCCTAACCGAGATTCACACCACGCTATTTTTGTCTCAACACAATCCAAGAGTACTTACGCAACAACTGTTTCGGAAATTTCCTCACAGATAGGGTAGATGTCATCATCTACTTGAATCCCTCTCCTGACCAAATTCTATCCAACAGGGAGAATCTCTTTGGTTGATGAAATGTTCACATTTTGGTGGCACCTTCACCTTCCAAATGGGCTGCCAAAAATTGCCTGGTATTAGATTCAATGAAACTTGGCATCAACAGTATTCATAAACCAGAGTGTCCAGCCTTAAACGAATAGTCACCGTCGTCTACATCCCTACACATAATCTGATATTCTGTATTCTGTATACTAAGAGCTGTTGAGAAATTATCACATCACCATAAAAGATTGCTTAAAAGACAGGAATGTTTCACGTATATGCTGAGTGCACAATTAAATCTGCAACTATAATTGATATAAACTAAAGTATTGATTTAGTGTGTCTCATGTGAACAACGAAATCAAAGTAGTGAAGATCTCAGATTTAAGTTTAATTTGATTCGATACAATCTAAACATGTCATTACTAAGTTCATAATCTATATATTATTTAACTATTATATAGAAAAACAATACCTCACATGACTAGCACTGCATAACACTTTTGCAGCTCGATTTTTTTGAACCATTTATCTTCTGTCCAAATTTGGAACTCGATTTTTTTGAAACTGCGTAAACAAGTATTCCAATACGTGTTCATCGAGAGAAGCACTGTAACCTTACATTAACTTGAATAATCTCTTTTTAAAAGAAATACATTGGTTGGGCATAAAAACACAACACATTTTATAATTTGATCGTGTAAAAAATACAAAATAGGAGAACCAAAATAAGAGGGGGGGAGAAACACACACAGAGCAACAGAAATTAGTAGTTACGGATATTAGTTATCACAACACAAGGACAACGCTCAAAATCACCCAGCACAGAGAAGAGGAATGAACTGCTTAGGCCTTTTCCCACTTAAGGGGCTTGACCACTTCCCATGTGAAGTCAGGGTCCTCTCTGCCGAAGTGTCCATATGCAGCAGTCTTCAAGAACCTGCTATTCCCACCCCTCTTCAGATCAAGGTTGATGGAAATCATACCAGGCCTGAAGTCAAAGTTTTCCTTCACAATCTTCAGGATCTCCTTGTCAGGGATCTTTCCAGTCCCATAGGTATCAACGAAAACCGACAAAGGCTCAGGCACACCAATAGCATAAGACACTTGCACAATGCATCTCCTCGCCAGTTCACTCGCCACAATGCTCTTAGCAGCCTGCCTCACAATGTAAGCACCACTCCTATCAACCTTCGTAGGGTCCTTCCCAGAGAAGGCACCGCCGCCATGAGCACCCCATCCTCCATAGGTATCAATGATGATTTTCCTGCCAGTAAGACCGGCATCGCCATGAGGACCACCGATGACAAAACGGCCAGAGGGGTTCAAGTGGAAAATTGTCTTCTCATCAAGATACTTCTCGGGAATCACAGGCTTGATCACGTGCTCCTTCAGATCAGCAGCAATTTCATCGTTGGTCACAGTCTCGTCATGTTGTGTGGAGATGAGCACTGTGTGAACACGAACTGGAACCATGGCACCCTTGTCATTGTAATACTCAACAGTGACTTGGGTCTTGCCATCGGGCCTGAGCCAAGAGCAGGTACCGTTCTTGCGAACCTCAGTGAGACGAGCCCCAAGTTTGGTTGCAAGGACATGGCTCAATGGCATCAATTCAGGGGTCTCATCGGTGGCATAGCCGAACATGTGACCCTGGTCGCCAGCACCGATTTCTTCAGGTCTTTTGGTGAGGTGGCCATGGACACCCTGGGCAATATCAGGGCTCTGCTGCTCAATGTTCACAAAGACCTTGCAGTTGTCGGCATCAAGTCCCACATCGTTTGAGATGAATCCGATATTCCTGCAAGTGTCACGTACGATCTTCTCGTAGTTAATGTTGGCCTTGGTGGTGATTTCTCCGAAGACCATGACCAAGTTGGTTTTGGTGCATGTCTCACACGCAACCTTGCTCTCCGGATCTTGCTCAAGGCAGGCGTCAAGCACAGCATCCGATATTTGGTCGCAAAGCTTGTCTGGGTGTCCCTCGTTCACAGACTCCGAGGTAAACAGAAATGTCTCTGCCATCTTTAAACTTTTAAAACTGCACCACAACTCTACAATTAGAACCTAAATGCAAATTCACAAAAGGGAGCAAAATACTTCCGTAACATTCAGCAAAGGAAAAGCTTAGAGAATTTTGAGACAACAGTGCTTTTTTAGCCATACGAACAAGCAATTAACCAACGGGAAGTGGATCTAGCAGAAGTATCTGATAAACCAATATTCGAATCTCTATTCAGGTATATATATTTTGTAATGAGTACGTTTGCTCGAAACTTCTTCATAAAATAAATAATTAAGAGAGGAGGAAAAAAAAATAAGAATGATAGATCTTCTTTAAATTTTCCTAATTCATATATCTTGTTAGTTTTCTATGCTATAAGACAAAGTCCGTGCAGAGATAAAGTCACGTACACAATCAGCCAACAACAGTAATAGATGCGAGAAACAAGAGATACACACCCCCACAAGCATATACAACTCCAAAAAATACCCCCCTGCCCCCAAAGGTGAATATTTTTTAGAAGCTATTCGAAAGAAAGGCCATCAGCATACAATTTCGGATAGATCTGAAAGATTAACGCGTATTCTGCAGAAATTAAAGAAACAGGGTATAGTTCACATTCGTCTAAACCAGTTTGGAGAAAGAGAGATGGACCCAGTAAAAGAAAAGGCAAAACAAACGGACCCAGAAGCTCAAGATCCCAAATTGATGAAGGTCGGAACGGAGTGAAGGAAGAGTACCTTGAAAGGTAGAAAAGCAGAGAGAGTGATAGGAAGGTTGAGTGGGGCTTTGTCTGAACTCTGAAGTCAAGCGCTGCGAGTTGAAATGAGAGCATTAAGTTGGCATTTATAGGGAAGGGGGATGGGTGGTTTAACTTTAATGACGCAAAAGCCCCTAAGTAACATGATTACATTACGGGTTAGATTCATCCATTTGCATGTGAATGTCGTGGCATTTGAATGAGTGGAAAATGAGAGATGAAGGTAAAATGGGTCATGCCTAATGCTTACCAACTACAGCCTTTGGGGTTGGCCAACTCTGATGATGACATGTTTGCATAGCTCAGTGCCACCTCTTACCTACCTTTTTATTTGACTCACAATTCAATGCCTCCTACTCCCAAGAATCTACTGCTTCTGTTACAAGATTTCAATTGCATATATTAAATGATAAATGATGAATGCTTTCATCAACAAAACTAATGGAGTGTGGTTGGTGAGGAAAAGATACATGTCTTTTCACTCTGACTAGGGTGGGAGAAATGGAGATGTCTCTTAGTCAAGAAACTTTCATAGTTGTTGAGACACAATTTTTAGAATGAATGGCACAGGTTTTGTGTGGAACCATGGAAAGAAACAAATTCAACAAAAGATGTTAGGCAGTGACAAATGAGAAATGAAAAATAAGAAGTGAGAATATATTATTTTATTTTAAAAATAATTGTTGAATAATTATTTTTTATTATTAAAATACCAAATAAATTGTATTGAAATTATATTATGTTACATCATATTAAACTGACTCACTCTACTGTTGAAGAAAAGTTAAAGAGAGAAATAGAAAACAAAATAAAATTAGTAAGTGGGTCAATTATTTATCCTTTCTTCACCTATCAACTGTAATAGAATGTGTTTGGTGAAAAACAAAGAGGGGAAAAAAACTTTTAAAATAGAAATCTGAGTTTACGCCTAATATTCATAGAGTGAGCAATTATCTCCTGCTTATACATTATATTTTAATATTATGAACGGAGAATTTCAATTTAGTTTAGTTTTAATTTCATATAAAAATTAAAATATTTTTTACATAAAATTATTTAACATATTTTGAGATAAAAAATAAAAAATAAAGAGATATGTTATAAATTTTCTACATTCTTAATTTTTAACTTATTTTCATATTTTTCAATAAATTACATAATCTAATGATTAAAAGTTACAATATAAGTTTATTATCATATTTTAATAAGTCTAAATATATTACAAATAAAATGTGATTAAATTATGAAATAATTAAAAAATATATTTGTATACGTTTGTTATTTATTAATTAATTTTAAACATGAAACATTATATTTGAGTACAATAAATAATTTGATTTGATTTTTAATTTTCAATTTCAACTAAACCATATAGTCGACGAAAAGATGAACAAAAAAGGTAAAAAACTGTGTTTGAACTATTTTTAGTTTTTTGAATTAAATATTTATTAATTTTCATCAGTTTGGTTTTCAGAAACCTAGCAAGAAAAATCTGTCAATTTGATTCTTGAATGATGGAAGTAAAATGATGAAAATGTAATCATTGAGAGACTGTTTATGTAATTTTATGACTTTAAAAATAATTAGGAAAGAGGACAGTACTTTGGAGTTAAAATGATTAATTATTATTTTTTTCATTTTTCTTATAAATGACTTCTTTAGAACACATAATTTTTCCTTTCTTGGAATTTACCTGAGATTAGTAAAGTTATGTAGAGCATTCAACCAGACAGGTCCTAGCTAAATGTAGGTACCACCTCATTGTGGTTACAAATTCTGAATATTGCACTAATAAAATAAATACTCACCACACTCTTCTCTTTCTCATGCATGAAATCTGATTTAGGGTTGTGAAAATTCATGTGCTTCACAAACAAAATAATTGACTTTCATCAAGTATCTTTCATCATGTTCAACAAGATAATCACCACTAACTAGAGTACCAAGTTACTTAGTAAACATTAATATGTAAACTCATTTCAACTTAAACTAAAAATAACACATTTATTCTACTTAAAAATATTATACCACATTCTTATATTTTTTATAAAGGATTTTAGAATGTAATGAAATGTAGTGCAACAAAATATTATTTATAAGAGACTAAGGGATATGAATTTAACATGTCACATAGGTTTAAGAATTGATAAACCCAACAAATGTTATATATTGTGGGCATCAGAAAAGGTATTTAATCTCACATTATTTACTTTCCACATTTTCAAATGTTTGTATTCAATTATTATTCACAAAGAAAGTGGATGTTGTCCACATGAAATTGTGGACCTAATAACTGTATTTAACTATCTTTATTTACTTTTTCCCTAAATCTAACTTTTGGGAGTAAATATTTTTTTATTTTTTTAACAATTTACAGTTTTAGCCATTTAGAACTCATATACCTTAATACTTTTGCTGAGTTGAACATTCAATGGTCTCGCAACTCACACGATTCATTTGGGTGAGAAGTGTAACTTTGATTAAGATACTTCAACCAACACCTATCATGGATCTAAAGTTTTACCATTTTTTAAATTAAAATTCGCTTTAGCAATCTTCAGTTCAATTGGTAGACATGGCCAAAAATGGAACTAATAACTGTCTTCTACCACTTCAGTTTATATAGGGCCATAGCAGTACGATTCACTACCCCTAATTTTTAAGCTTTAGAGACAACTTTTTTTTTCTTTTGGGACAAAAAAAATCATCTATTACCATTCACTGAAAATCTGATACATTAATTGATCAACCTGTCCTAGTCTGCAACATGGTCTCTGCAGGGTTAATAATAGCAACCAAAGGAACCATGTCACTGTAAGTGATATACTTGAGGATTCATATTATCATATTTCTGGGAAATATACACATGCTTCAAACTTACTTCTCGACACCAACAGTAGTTTTAGCCAAACATTTATCTTCTAAACAAATTTGCAGCTCGAACTTTTTAGAATTATGAAAGCCAAGAATTTGATTTCACTGAGAGAAGCATTGCAATACATAAATCATGCACTTGAATACTCTCTTTTACTGTAAGGATATCAAGAGATACAGTGGTTGGGCACACTAACGGAGATTACGCTCCTTAACTGATAATGTAAAAAAAATTAAAAATGAAGACATAGAGAAACACAGAACAGTAGACATGAATAGTTTATGAATACTAGACACTACAAGGGCAACGCTCAAAAACAACCAGCATAGAGCAGTGGAATGAATTGCTTAGGCCTTTTCCCACTTGAGGGGCTTGACCACTTCCCATGTGAAGTCAGGGTCCTCTCTGCCGAAGTGTCCATATGCAGCAGTCTTCAAGAACCTGCTATTCCCACCCCTCTTCAGATCAAGGTTGATGGAAATCATACCAGGCCTGAAGTCAAAGTTTTCCTTCACAATCTTCAGGATCTCCTTGTCAGGGATCTTTCCAGTCCCATAGGTATCAACGAAAACCGACAAAGGCTCAGGCACACCAATAGCATAAGACACTTGCACAATGCATCTCCTCGCCAGTTCACTCGCCACAATGCTCTTAGCAGCCTGCCTCACAATGTAAGCACCACTCCTATCAACCTTGGTAGGGTCCTTCCCAGAGAAGGCACCGCCGCCATGAGCACCCCATCCTCCATAGGTATCAATGATGATTTTCCTGCCAGTAAGACCGGCATCGCCATGAGGACCACCGATGACAAAACGGCCAGAGGGGTTCAAGTGGAAAATTGTCTTCTCATCAAGATACTTCTCGGGAATCACAGGCTTGATCACGTGCTCCTTCAGATCAGCAGCAATTTCATCGTTGGTCACAGTCTCGTCATGTTGTGTGGAGATGAGCACTGTGTGAACACGAACTGGAACCATGGCACCCTTGTCATTGTAATACTCAACAGTGACTTGGGTCTTGCCATCGGGCCTGAGCCAAGAGCAGGTACCGTTCTTGCGAACCTCAGTGAGACGAGCCCCAAGTTTGGTTGCAAGGACATGGCTCAATGGCATCAATTCAGGGGTCTCATCGGTGGCATAGCCGAACATGTGACCCTGGTCGCCAGCACCGATTTCTTCAGGTCTTTTGGTGAGGTGGCCATGGACACCCTGGGCAATATCAGGGCTCTGCTGCTCAATGTTCACAAGGACCTTGCAGTTGTCGGCATCAAGCCCCACATCGTTTGAGATAAAGCCGATGTTCCTGCAGGTGTCACGCACGATCTTCTCGTAGTCAACGTCGGCCTTGGTGGTGATTTCTCCGAAGACCATGACCAAGTTGGTTTTGGTGCATGTCTCACACGCAACCTTGCTCTCCGGATCTTGCTCAAGGCAGGCGTCAAGAACAGCATCCGATATTTGGTCGCAGAGCTTGTCTGGGTGTCCCTCGTTCACGGACTCCGAGGTGAACAGAAATGTCTCTGCCATCTCAAAACTTTTAAACCTGCACCACAACAACCCTACAATTATAACCTAAATGCAAATTCACAAAAGGGAGCAAAACACTAGCATAATATTGAGCAAGGGAAAAGCTTTTAAGAGAAAAGTGCTGTTTGTAATCATTCAAACAAGCAATTAACCAGCGGGGAGTGGATCTAGCAGAAGTACATGATAAACCAACTCTTTAATACAGTGTCTATATTTAGTAGCAGATAGGTTGCCGACAGAATTAACTAGGAATGTTTTAGATTAAACATGTAATAAAGAAAAACACAATGCGTAGAAGCATGTACAACTTCAAAATTAACAGAAACCCAGTATTCAGCAAACCATATCTAAGCAAAAACAATGTGAAAGTTTAATTATAAACCAAAATCCCCCAAAAGTGATATTTTTTTTCAGATTCTATCTTTAGAGAAGGGCCATTTGTGTAGGATATGGAGTAGATCTGAAAGGGCAACGCGTTTCCGAAGCAATTAAAGAAGCATAACAGTGTAAAAATAGTGAGTAAAAACCCCTCTGGGGAAACAGAGATGAAGCCAGTAGAGGAAAGAACAAAGGAAAAAGAGGCTTAAGGCAAGATCCCAAATTGAGAAGTTTAGAAGAGAGGAAAAGAAAAGTACCCTGAATGATAGAGGAGCAGAGAATGAGAGAATATGAACGAGGGTGGGTGAATTGAAGGCACTAAGTTGCCATTTATGGGGAAGATGGGTTGGTGGTGCAGTTTAATGACGGAAATACCCTTAGTAAGACTAACATATTGCATTATTGGCTGCTTAGACACCATATATTTCACGCTTTCTTAAATCTATTTTTTATTACTTCAAATTTATTAAAAATTATGATAAAATTATTAACTGAGGTATATCGTCTATGTTTTTTATTTTCCACATTTTTTAGTTCAATCATTAGAATGTACTTAAAAGAATATGTTTTTAAGTATTTGTTTCTCTCTATACTATACTAAGAGTGCTACCAACACATACTAATATATATATATATATAAATATCACAACAATATATAATTTAATAACAATAACGTGATATAATGATAATAATTATCACTTTAAATGTTAATTAATAATAGTACTATAAATAAATAAATCTTATTTATATTTACACTAAGTTTTTTTTTAACTGTCATTTTATTTTATTTTTATATTTATATTATATTTTATTATTTTAAAAATATATGAGAGAAGATATTTGTTATTTTGTGACATATTTATTTTTAAAACTAAATTTTAAATTTTGAATATTAAATTTTTAATTTTTAATTTTGAATATTAAATATTAAATTTTTAATTATGAATTATGGAGTAATTGTAAACATAATTCAAAATGTTTTTCTTTTTTATTTTTAAAAACTAATATTTTATCAACATAATTCAAAATTATATTTAGGGAGAAGTGAGTTATTCAACCAAACATTTTCCTTCAAATTCCTTTTTTCTCTATTTCTTCTTCAATGGTTCAGAAAAATCACTTATGTCATCCAAAATTATCTTTTCGCGACATCATTAAACATGTAACTTTCTCAGTTCACGTTAAATTTAAGAAGTGCATCATTTTCTCCAAAAGTGTATCTGTGTGTAATGATGCAGGAAAGAAGAAGAAGAAGAAGAAAGTTTCATGTTTTCAACAAAAAGAACTTTTTTTAATATTCTTAGGTATGCACATTCTCTTCTTCACTTTACTCAACTTCTTTGTTACATATTTTATGATTATATATTATTTATCATTATATTTATTTGTTTGTTATTTCTCCTCTCTTTTCTTTGCAAATTTGTTCTTTTCTTTGCAAAATTTCTTCTTTCGTATCTTCGTGCACTTTTTTTTTTCTCTCTTCTTCATTCTCCTTAAGTGTGTTTTCGTGTCAATATTATGCGAGTACACATATGAATATTTTGTGTATTTTTTTGTTTTTGAGTTATTCTCTTTCATTCTTTTTGAAATTTTACTGATTTTTTTTATATAGAGAGAGAGAAAACAATGAAGATCACACAGCAATGTTGGTGCTTAGATGCAGTGAAGGTTATGATCCCATGATTCTCACGAACTGACAATTAAGATCATTTCGGCTACTTCCAACACCACATCGTTAAGGAGTTCATCATCTTTGTCGATGGTATCGTCTCCAAACGCACCCTCAAGGCCAACGTTAATTTGTACAACACGAAAGTTCTTTTCCCTTAAATTTCCTTTCTTAGGGTTTCTTTCTTTTACCCTCTTTGCTCTCTTTGATAATAATAAAAATCGTAATTTTTTTTTGTATAGAATATAAACGTGTTTTTTGATCTAAGGTTATTTATTTTATTTCCTAGAGGATTCGATTTTTATTTTTTTACATGTTTCTTTTATTTCTCCTTTTTCGAATCCAATAATTAATCAATGTTTATAAATTTTGAATAAACAGAGATTTAAAAGAAAATAAAAAAAACTAAAAAAATCGCTCATTTTAATAATTTTAAATTCTAAAAAGTAAAAAATCTTATTTAGAAACATAAAATATTCCTTTATTTTATAAATTTATTTGCTAAATTTTTTCTCTTTTTATCCTATTATATTATTTATTACTTTTTTTCCTTTAATCTACCATGCTTCCTTTGATCTTATTGTTTGGTTGCTTGAATTTTTTATACATAAGTTAAGAAATATTTAATTATGAAAATTAAGCTAATTTATTATTTTATAAATTTCTATTAATTGTTTTATCAACCTTTTTATGAGATGGTGTGTTTTTTCAACATTTCTCCTCCAACCGTATTTTATAAGAATAGCTATCGATTACTTACTCATGTATTTGTGAAAGTATAATTGAAAAATAAACATACATTTATGTATATGCTAAAATTATTTTTATAAATAAATTTGTATTGCACTTGCTCTGTTCAGTGAAGAGAGGTGCTACCACCACTTTACCACTTTCATCAACATCAAAAACACGATAATTGGTTTTGTTAGCAATCTTTGTAGGGAGAAAAAGGAAGAGCAATTCTTCCTTCTCTATCTTGGTTAGAGTCTTCCTCTATAGTTCCCCATGAATCATCACAAGAGTGGAGAATCTCCACAAATCAAATAAATAGAACACACACAATTATAAGATCCTTAGCATAATTATCATGTCTCATTCATAAATCCCAACACACAAGGACCATTTCTGTTGTATGTGTACACTTTATACTCTGAAGAAAAAAAACATGTTTTCAATCATTCACAATTCGGCAAAAAATAAAATCGAATCCTCCAAGAAATAAAATAAATCACCACAGATCAAAGAACACGTTTATTTTTTATACAAAAAAATTACGATTTCTATTATTATCAAAGGGAGCAAAGAGGGTAAAAGAAAGAAACCCTAAGAACCGAAATTTAAGGGAAAAGAACCTTCGTGTTGTACAAATTAACATTGGCCTTGAGGGGTTGTTTGGCGACGATACCATCGACAAAGATGATGAACTCCTTGACGATGTGGTGTTGGAAGTAGTCGAAGTGATCTTCATTGTCGAAAGCGTTCGCGATAATCATGAGATCATAACCTTCACCTATGCATCTAAGCACCAACACCGCTATGTGGTCTTCATGGTTTTCTCTCTCGCTCTAGATTTTCTTTCTTTCTCTTTCTGTAAAACAATTAGTAAAAGTTCAAAGAAAATCTTATTCTATCTGGACAAAATATTCGTTTATTTAGTTTTAGACCATTTATATTGGTTATATCCATTACATTAAGTTATTCAGTAATTCTTTTTTTTATAACTTTGTTTTATCTTATTTGAATATTTGTGTTTTTTTTATGGAGTGTTATTTTAAGTATTGTCCCCATTGGACTTTTTATGTCAAAATATAATAAATAATTTTTTTGGATGGTCTATGAGTAGCTGCTCAAGCAATTAGTTATGAAATACCATTAACTATCTGTATTATCGATATTTTTATGTATACTTCGCTAAGACAAATTTTTTTTACACTATTTATTATATGCCTTTCCTATATTTGTAGTAAAGAAAAAAATATAAAAAATAATATAATTTTCACATTTAGGTTAAATAATTCAATCAGATGGTTATATGAGTGCAATAAAACAACTTATATTTTATGACCAAGTAATCAATCATATTTCAATAAATAATTTTTTTCAAAATTATTCTGGTCCCAAAATATCAGTTGATTACTATAGTATAAATGCACATGGATGACTAATTAATCATAATTTAATTATTTAATTCATTTTTATTGAGACAAAAAATAATTAATTTTTATATTAACTAAATTAGGGATATTTTAAAAACTAAAAAAGTTTTTGATTTTTAAATTAGTTTCTATTATTTTAGATAGTTCTAAATTTATATCTAATTAGCTACCAAGGTTTTGCTACTAAATTTAAAATCTAAATAATGAGTTGTTAAAATCTTTGTAGCTAATTATATACCAATTTAAAAATTATTTAACAATAATAGAAACTAATTTAGAAACCAAAAAAATTTTAGTCTCTAAAATGGTTTTTAATTTAGTCAATATAGCAACTATTTTTTTTTTCTAAAATTAATTTCTATTTAATTATTTTCTTGTAGTGATTAAAATTAATTTTTTAATTTAAGCTATTATTAAATCAATTTTTACATATCTAACCTAACTTAATATAAAATTTTCATATGCTCCCCTTTCAAACACACTTAAAAAGTAAAAACTTACTCAAATTTCACAATTTACTCCATAATATATAAATTCGGCTAAGTTTTTCAACAATCTAGTTAACAACATCATATCAATTTAATTTACTAATTTTTCACATACTCCACCTCAATTTAAATAAAAAATATAATGTTCCACTTAAATATAAAACCAACCTACATATATTACACATATATCTCAAATTAAATCAGTAATAAACATATATTAAATTTAATCGCGAGTACTAAATTATTTCACACAATTAAACTAATAATATTTACGTGAGAAATGTTATATAAAATAATTTAGCAGTAAATCTTAATTCAGTTTTTAACTAACAGAGTTGTAAATTTGCTTAATTATGTTTAACTATCTACCACCTTTAATTTGGGCGTGTTAATTATTTGTATACACATTATTAATTTTTTTTAAAATAATTATTATTATAATTAACATATCTTATGTATCTGCATTTTTTATTTTTATTATTTATATATATTTATGTTTAATATTTAAATTCATATTTTTTTTAAAGAAAAAAAATAAATAATAAGAAAGTATAACAACTAAATCAAATGATAAAAGAGATAACAACTAAACTAAACCAAATGTTAAGAAAAAATAAAAATTATAATTTTAAGAGAGATGAAGATATAAAAAAAACTTGTTTCACGTTGTAAGAATTGTTTGACCTTTAATTTTTTCGTTCTATGTTTGATACTCCATATTTAAAATTTAAAATTGATAAATGTTTTATACAAAATGATAGTATATTAATTTTAAAATTTAATAATAAAAATAGAGAAGCAGTTTTCAATTAATTATAAAAATTAATTATTTAATAAAAACTTAAAAATAGGAAATGACTGAAATATTTAAAATAAAATAATAAAATATACAAGTTATAATGAAACCTGTATATAGGTAAGGATATTGATCATACATTTATGATTAATTAAATTTACAATTTATAATTAGAATATGATTTTTATTTTATTTGAATATGTAACATTTAAAACGGTATTTGTTGAAGTTGATGGAGATTCGGAAATGAAAGTATAAAAGTAGCATAAAAAAGAGTAACTATCATACCATGATGAAGTGGGCAAAAATGGTATCTGATCCTGATCGTGAATCTCACACTGACACGTGTCCAAATGGCCACCGTTGATCTCCCTCCTATTGTGTCTCCATCACTAACCAACCAACATGAACAAAAAATGTGACACCCAACAGAATCTGCGGTGGATTTTATTGCCACTCACATGACTCTGTTCCTCCTCTCTCAAGTTCCTCCCATACTTATAAGGTACTGTTTTTATTGTCTTATTAGTAAGAATCATATTAAAAATTTGGTTTCATTTCAGATTGAAAATAAAATTCATATTAAATCGTTTATTGAATTTAAATATAATGTTATATACTTAAAATTAATTAATAACTAAAATCATTTCAAACTTTTAGTTTGCTTACAATTCTAATAATAAAAGTTCTGTTTTTAAACTATATAATTTAATTATAAATATAAGACAAATTAAAATTATAAATATAACAATAATATGAAACATTCATAACATATATTTTTAATGGGCGGATTTTCATTAAGAAATATTTAACAATTTTTTTTATAAATAAATGTTTTAAAAGTGTTATGCAGTAATAAAAATCATAAAAATTGACCCAGACTAAACAGTGAAATATTTCTTTATTTTTATTCAGATTTTATATTAAATTAAAACTAAATAGTATTTATTTTTATATTTATTTTACATAATTATTTTATAAAAAATTAAACCAAACCAGCAAATGGTGTGAGAATTTTACATAATTATTTTATCTGTGTTTTCTTCTTCTACTCAATTTTTGTGATTATAAGAATTTTTTTTTTTATATATATATAAATTTTAGATGAGTTGAAATTGAAAAGGAAAAAAATAACATGTAAAAGAAAAATGATGAATTAATTAATCAATCTCTTTTTTCTTCTCTAGTCTGGTTTTCTTTTTTTCTTCAAATTTTTTTTCTTCTTTTATTGGTGGTTTTGGGATTGGAGAGTATCATGATGTTCACGTAAGACTAGGATTCACTTGATGGTAAATACAAAAGAATTATGACTTTACCAAAAAAATAGAGTTGTTTTGCTTGAAATGGAGTGGAGATAGTTATTGAAAATGTAGATTATTTTATTTGATAGTGAGATTTGGTGTGAGAAACGAATGAGGGTGAGATTATTTTTTCTTTCCTTTTCTGTTGTTGTATTAAAATAAAGAATTAAGAGAGTTAATTTGCATATAAAAACTGCCCTTAACATTAATTTTAAAAAAAATATTTAAATTAAAAAATAATTTTATTTTTTAAATAATTCATATATAAAATGAAAAAATACTTTCTAATAATAAAATGAAATATTAAGGGTAGAACTATGTACACCAAAAGACTCTTACGAAGAGAAACCCTCTTTATATATAAATATAAATATAGATAATGATTTATATATTAAAATTAATTTTTTTAAAGCACAGTACTACCACTCTATTAAGCCCAAGCCCTCTATCCCATATATATCAATTCTACTATCTGAATTCTAAAAATCTCCTTTATTATTTTCAACATATTACACAAACATTCATCTATTTTTCAAATGTACGGTGCATTACATGTTGATGAAATGTCTCTGATGGAGCTTTAGGGATGAATTAATAAACTGAAATACAAAACAAATCCATAAAACTTAAATTGAAAATGCCTCTTATCAATTGAGATTCACACTTGACAATATAAAATACCATGTCCAACAACTACATCCAATAAATGGTCTTTGTCATTGATGATGAAGGAAAAATGGGAAAATATGACAAGATAATGGGGAAAAAGTGTCTTTGAATTTTTTTCACTAGCAGTATGTTAATAGTATTCTTTCATGAGGTCCCATTTTATACCATGTACGTGTTTATATTTTGGTGCAATATATCCTATATTTCTTCTTCCATTTTATGTAAATGATAGACTCATTTACGTGTTATAACTTTTGTTTTTATATGGATAGGGTATATCTTCTCCTTCCATGTGTAGTTAACACTAGTTGTAGTGTTAAGCAGATTTTAAAGTGTTGTCATTCAAAAACTTGTAACGTCTCAAGTATGAGGAGATATGTCTAAAAAATATTCTTACTTAAGACTACTTTTTAGTTTTGATTGAAAATTCTTGATCAAATTCCTTTTGTAACACCCTATCTTAGGAGAAGTCGAATCTCCGTTGTCTCCTTGAAAGAGAGATATCCTGAACCACTAGATGATGGAGACATAGTTGCCCGACCGCCATTATACTACGTTCATAGTATGAACAGTTTTTCGCAATCATCAATATAATGATATGATTCGATAAAAAAAAGATTGTTCGCTCTTTCAGAATTTCACAAAAAAAATTATTAATCATTTCTATTTCGAAATTTTTTCATTCAAGTCATAATAAGAAAAAAAAAGAGTAATGTTCAAATAAAGAAAAAATTCTTTACTGGAATTATTGGTTTGTAAGTTCGTTGAGTATTTATGAGTAATGAATACTATTGAATGGGTTTACTTGTTCAATGTCAATGTATTTATAGAATTATAATAGACTTTGCACGATTGGACTTGGATCCGTACAAAAGGAGTTCTTAACCTCAAATTAATATAACCGTAAGAATTATTAATGATTTTTTATTAAGGATTGACATCGTGCTTAATTACTCATCACATTAGTTTTCCTATATGTATTCAACAATATATTCTAGGTCACCCCAATCTTATAAACCATATCATCTTGATCGCTTGAATCCGAGACGATCTCATATGTATACAACATAAGTTCTAAACACATGTAAAAAGTGCATAGAAGAAACAAAATAGGAGTAGAGAAACGCAGAGAGTAAGACATATGAAATGTTTAGAACTCATACCAAGATAACAAGCTTAAAAACTAAACTCACAAGACATAGCACGAGAATGAATTGCTCAATCCCAAACCTCAAATCAAAGTTCTCCTTCATGAAATGTTCACAAAATAAGAACATTTATTTCTTCTACAAACCATAAAATAATTACAAATATAATATTTGTTATGAAAAAAGTTAAAACACAAAATGATGACAAAAAAATTTTTTAGAAAAAAAAAAGAGTGAGAGGGGATGCTTATAGAATATTTTGTTGGAGATCCCACATCGACTAGAGATAAGGACATTTCATAATATATAAATGGGTGCAAACCTCAACCCTATGAGTCGGTTTTATGGGGTTGAGTTAGGCTTAAAGTCTACTTTCGTAATATATTTATCAATTTTGTATTGATGATTATCAGTGTCGATATTTGTTTATAGTTGTGTAAAGTTTTGAATAATTATGTTTGCATAAAATTATAGATATAGGTATGAGTAATTAAAAAATAAATTACACTCTATTTTTCCATAGCATACTTAGTATACATAGTTTTCTCTTCGTAATTTTAAAAGTTTCACTTTATTTTATTTTAAAAAAAAGGTTCCATTAAGTTTTTAATATACGTACTAAAGAAGAAAAAAAAAATCATTTTGAACTTTTAAATTTAAAAAATATATGGGTTATACCAGGCTTGTCTTACCTCCATAATTAAAAAAGAAATAAAGTATCATAAGTTGATTTTACAAAGACATCACTAGAAGAGAAGAGTTTTCCTTCAAATGCACGATTATTTTGGCTCCTTCTCTTTCCTTGGATGTGCATATTAAGAAGTAAGTTTAAGTCTAACTCATTCTCACAAAATCGGCTTGTAAGGTGAGGATCGTCCCATTTATATTCTATAAATTGACCTTATCTTTAGTTGATGTGTGATTTCCAACAATGCATACATGGTAGGCGCAAAAGGAAGAAGATGAAGAAAAAGATAAGAAAGACGATTAACAACGAAAGCACAAAGAGACTATTATTATTATTTCTCTAGTGTTCGTATCGATGACAACATAACCTTTAGTTCCATTTTTTATATCCAAGAAAGATACATCTTTGTACTCTAGGATCTAATTTATTTATGTTAATTTGTAAAGTAGAAGCAACACAAATACAAAAAAAAAAAAATTTAAACTAAGGGGATCATGATGTTGTTGATAAAGAACTTCATATGGACTTTTATAACCAATGACGGATGAAGGTGAAAAATTAATTAGATAAAAAATGTGAAACACAACATATGTGTCTTGTAAAATCATCAACAACAGTGAAGAAATATCTATGGCATGCATTGATGCAACGCTAAAAAGACCTCATATGTCATGCAACGCTAAAAAGACCTCATATGTCAATGTGCATAAGATCAAACATATCCAAAAGATGAAGATTTACTCAAAGGAAATGGTAGTCTATGTTGTTGAGCAAGTAGCAAGAATCATAAACTCTTTTATCATCATAGTAAATTTCATTAGAAAAAATATTTACAAATATGTTTAAGAACCTTATTTGAAGGATGACCTAATTTGCAGTGTCATATGTCCATGTTCTTAGTATTGTAGTTTTCACTATTATTTACCTAAATATGTTTGTTCATGTTAAACTATCTAGTGATTTGATATAGACTGTCTAGAAGATCAACTTGTCCAATAATTCTCAAAGTAGTCATATCTTGTATCTGGCAAGTAATTCATGAAAATAAGATCTAATAATTCAAAAGTATTTATAATTTTTTAACAAAGATAATAGTCAAGGTAAATTTTGCATGAAGATAACATTATAGAGAACAAGTTGTTTTTTAAATTACATTGTCCTTGCATTATTGACAACAACATAGTTATTATTTGGAAGTTTCACAAATATAAGTTTGATCCTAGGAAAGTTAACAAAGACATTTTTCCATATGTGTAACATGATTTGTGGCACCTATGTCAAGAATCCAAGAATAAAAATTTACCTTTGTCATTTTGAGGTGAGAAAGAAACACAAACAATATTAATCTGATTAATTTCATTTTCAGAAGTTTGGAGAACTCTTAGGAGTTGTTGTATTTGCTCATTAGTAAAGGAAGCTTGAACATTATTCTTTTTGTTCTTGTATTGGTTGTGTTGAAGATCATTTTCTTCCATAGTGCACTAATTATTTGATCTGCTTCTAGATGAAAATCTTTATCTCAATTCTTCCCAAAGTTCTTGGGCACTATCAATGTAAATCGTGTTTTGTCTAGTCTGTGGAGATAAAGTTCGTGTAATTAAAGAGATTATCATCATATTACAATGTTCCCAAGCATAAAAAAAATTAGATCTTTGCAAGTTGGTTGAGTAATATCTTCCTTTGATGATTTTTACCTTATTCTTGGATAACAATGTGCATTTCAATCTTTTACTCTAAGAGAGTAGTTTGTCCATTTAATTATGGAGTAACAAGAATCATGCTAGGGTTTTCTCTAGGGTGTAAATAGAATGAACTTGATGGATTATGTGACACATCCATGTCGTTGATGTTCGTGGAGAAAAGAGCAAAAAGGAAAAACAAAATTATAAGAAATAGAGGAAGAAATATATTAAAAGCATAGAGGAGCAAAGCAATATTAGCCCGCTTTGATATCATAATGAGACATGATGCACACAAAAGGAAAAATGACGAAGAAAAATATAAGAAAAGATGATGAATACTGAAAGTACAAAGAGACTACATTCTTAGAGCATATCTAATTAGATGCAAAGATGAAATAAATAAGTTTGTTGGAGATCTCACATCGACTAGAGATTAGAGCCTTTCATTGTATATAAGTGGGTGCAAACCTCAACCCTATGAGTCGGTTTTATGGGGTTGAGTTAGGCTTAAAGTCCACTTCTTAACATGGTATCAGAGCTCTGATTAGAGCTTTGGTTGCTACATTTATCTATGGGTGAAGTTGTTGATCCCTCACAAGATATTTGTTCACCTTACCATGTTAGTTTGTCCAAGCCAATGATTGCTACTAGCAAAGGAGGTTATAATAACAATGCTACGATCTATGGCATGGGTGGTGGATATGGAAGAGGAAGCTATGGAAGAAGATATACTTCCAAAATTTGTAGTTATTGTGGAAAGACAGGGCATACCATTGATACATGCTATAAAAAGCGTGGTTTTCCACCTTATTTCAAATTTAAAAATAAGAACCATCATCAAAGTCATGCAGCCTTTCACAATACAAATTTTAACAATAATGAGCAGAATCATGAAGGTTCAAAGTCAGAAGTGGAGTCTCAACAAATTGGTTTTACTCCTTAGCAGTATCAAACATTGTTAGCTCTTTTACAACAGGTCAAATCCAGTGAGAATGTTTCTAGTCAAGTCTTTGTTATTTCTTCCAACATGACAACACAAACTGGTAATAACTCTATTTCTTCTTTTAGTTCTTGGATTATTGATAGTGGTGCTACTGATCACATTTGTTCATCCTTAACTTACTTCACTTCGTATCATCAAATTGATCCTATTTATGTCAAATTACCAAATGGAAATCAAGTCATTGCCAATTATTCTGGAAGTGTTTTTCTCAATCAAAATCATGTCATAAACAATGTTTTGTATATTCCTTGCTTCACTTTTAATCTTCTTTCAGTAACAAAATTGGTTGATAGACTATCTTGTGCTCTTACCTTTGATTCTAATGGTTGTCACATTCAAGACAAAAACTCCTTGAAAATAATTGGTTCTGCTAAGATGCAAGATAGACTTTATATACTCAGGATCCCATCTTACCAGAAATTTCAAATTAAACCCCTTGAATCTACACACATCATCAATACTGTTAATGTCAGTGCTAGTGATCTAGAAACCCTTTGGCTTTTTGGATTAGGTCATATTCCAAATAAATGTATTGATGTTATCAAGAATAAATTTCCTTTTGTTAAATATAACAAATCTTTTGTTTGTGATGTTTGTCATTTTGCAAAGCAAAAAAGACTTTCTTTTCCTATTAGTACATCAAAATCGAAAAAATGTTTTGATTTGATTCATGTAGATATTTGGGGACCATACTCAATACCATCAATTCATGGCCATAAATATTTCTTGACCATAGTTGATGACTATTCGAGGTACACATGGATTTTTCTTTTGAAACAAAAATCTGAAGTTGTTAAGGTTTTGGAACATTTTGTTATTTTTGTTCAAACACAGTTTGAGACAACGATAAAAATAATAAGAAGTGATAATGAAACTGAGTTTGTCATGACTAATTTTTTTGTCAGTAAAGGAATAATACATCAAACATCATGTGTCAATACTCCACAACAAAATAGTATAATTAAAGGAAACATGGTCATTTATTAGATGTAGCAAGAGCTCTTATGATACAATCTCATTTACCCAAAATTTATTGGTCATATTTTGTGATACATGTTGCGCATATTATAAACATGCTTCCCACACCTGTTTTAAACTATTCTTCCCCTCATGAAATGCTTTTCAAAACTGATGCAAATTTTAATGTATTAAAGGTGTTTGGTTCTTTATGTTATGCTAGCACTTTGTCAACAAATAGAAGAAAATTTGATCCAAGAGCATCAAAATGTGTTTTTATTGGTTGTCCAAGGTGGACAAAAGGATATATTTTGTTGAATATTCAATCAAGAGAAATTTTTGTGTCTAGGGATGTTGTCTTTTATGAACATGTTTTTCCATACCAAAGGGTTCAAGATACTAGTAATGAAACTAACAGTCCCGATATTGATGATCAAATTTTGTTTGTTGAAGATCAATTTGTCTTAAGTCAGCCATCACAAGTCATTCTTGCACCTTGTGATAATACACCTTGTGATAATGTTGAAAATAGCAGTGATAATAATTGTGAGTCACAAATTGAGGTTTCAGACGTAGATTGTTCCCATATAGACCAAAACCTCAATGAAAATCATGATATAGAACAAAGTTCTGAATCAGATCCATCTGTCCGAATGAGCACAAGAATAAAAAGATCACCTGAGTATTTAAAGGATTATCATTGTAATCTTAACGTTTCCAGTACATCTTCAAGAGTTAAATATCCTTTGAATTTTATTTTGTCTTATAGCAATTTATCACCTTCTTACAAATCTTTTATTATGTCTCTTTCTTCACATGTTGAGCCAAACACTTATTTTGAAGCTGTGAAACATGACTGCTGGAGAGAAGCTATACAATGTGAGATATCTGCTTTAGAGTCAAATCAAACTTGGGAGACTTCTCTTCTGCCTAAGAACAAAGCTGCCATAGGTTGCAAATGGGTATTCAAAATAAAATATAAGGCTGATGGGACAATTGAAAGGTATAAAACAAGGTTAGTGGCAAAGAGATATACACAAACAGAAGGCATTGACTACCTTGATACTTTCTCTCCAGTAGCAAAGATGACCACCATAAGGTTGCTTCTTTCTTTAACTTCTATTTATAATTGGGAATTGAAACAATTAGACATAAACAATGCCTTTTTACATGGAGATTTGAAAGAAGATGTATACATGGTTGTTCCTCCTAGATTGACTTCTATTCCACCAGAAAAAGTTTGTAAACTAAAAAAGGCTTTATATGGTCTTAAGCAAGCTAGCAGAGAATGGTTTGCCAAACTGTCATCATTTTTGCTTTCTATGGGATATACTCAATCTATGAATGATCATTCCTTGTTCAAAAAATTCTTCTTAAGGATCTTTTACAACATTATTGGTATATGTGGATGATATAATATTGACAGGAAATGATAAAGAAGAGATTGCTCGAATCAAACAAGCCTTGAATCAGACATTCAAGATTAAAGATCTTGGGAATTTAAGATATTTTCGGTCTAGAAGTAGCAAGAAGTAAGACAGGAATAATGGTAAATCAAAGGAAATATGCATTGGAATTATTAACAGATGCATGTCTTTTATCCTGCACCCACTCCTATTGATAATCATGAGAAATTCTCTTCTACTGGAAGTGTTCTTTTCACAGATATTCAAGCCTACAAAAGATTGATTGGAAGACTTATGTATCTCATTAATACTCGACCTGACATAACATTTTATGTGCAACAACTTTCTCAATTTCTTGTTAAGACTACAATTGCTCACTATAATGCAGCGATTAGAATTCTCAAATATATCAAAGGGGCTCCAAGTCTTAGTCTATTTTTCTCTTTCACTGCCTCTGTTCATCTGAAAGCCTTTTGTGATAGTGATTGGGGCACCTGTAGTGATTCAAGACAATCAGTGACTGGTTTTAGTGTGTATCTTGGGAATTCTCTCATATCTTGGAAATCAAAGAAGCAAGGAACAGTATCAAAGAGTTCTTGTGAAGTTGAATACAAGGCAATGGCCACTGTTACATGTGAAATTCAATGGCTAACTTATCTTCTTCAAGATTTCAAACTTCCTTTTGAGCAACCATCTCTTTTATACTGTGACAATGACTCAACAAGATACATTGCAGCAAATTCAGTGTTTCACGAGCGTACAAAACATATAGAAATAGATTGTCACGTGGTCCGGGAAAAATTAAAGAAGGGTCTCATCCAGTTGCTTCCCATTTCCACCACAGAGCAACTGGCTGATATTTATACCAAAGCTTTAAATCCTCAATCTTTTAAGAATATTTGTTCCAAGCTGGGTCTCGTCAATATTTGCTCCCCAGCTTGTGGCGGGGTATTAAAGAATACGGATACCAGAGTTATAGAAGGATCCTAATATTAATTGGGTGTCTTTTCTAATTATCAGTTGTTTCTCTTTATAGAGGTGAATAACCTTTATTTTGTCTTGTTATGATTCTAGTATTTAATATATTTAATTATTGATTATTTTCCTCTTCAGTTAAACCTAGAATGAGTGTACTACTTGTATATATTCAGACCATTTGTTTTGATTTGAATAACAAGAAATAAGAGATATTCATTCTCACATCTTTTGTCTTCAGTTTACTCTTTTGTTTATCTCTGTTCTCTTTTGAAATAAAGTTAAAGGAAGGATTAAGAAAAAGAAAGAAACACACACCCAAACCCAACAAGTCGAAGGATCTATTCCGTTAGATAATTTATCATGCTAAAAACTCCAACATATTAAATAGTTCAACTTGCTAGACTCAGAAAATTCAACATCCTAGATTATTCAATTTGGTAGACGGTTTAATATAAAATTTAACATATTTATAGTTTTTTAATATTAAAAGATTATGGACATTTTTATAAGACAATAAACAAAGCATTCCTCTCTTAGAGAAAAAAAAATATGAATAACTTAATTATTATATTGTAATTGATTTTATTATAATTGATTTGAGAAGAATTATTTATCTTTTCTATTTTGATTAACATGAGAAGAATATTCATATTAATGGTGAATTGAGTGTACTAATCTTTTGTTAAAATTTGTAGAATTGGTAACTTAATTTTTCTTGTAAATAACCTCATAAAAACAATTACTCCTTTTAATTTTACCTAAAAAAATACAAAGATACAAGTGGTACGAAAAGTAGGTGCAACGACATTATGAAACCAACCATCAAAGTACCATGGACAAAAGCTTCAATGTATTTCTTAATTCATAAAGGATCTTGCTTTTGTATTTGTCAAACATGAAAGTTGTAGTTTACGATTTCAAATTTATGTGATTCTTAAACAAAGTAGTTGGTGATGTTGAAGGCCCCCAAGTAATAATTAGTGCTATTAAAATGGAAAAAGCATCCACCCGTTAACCAATATATAAGAAGATTGAGTTAATATGAATCAAATAAATATTAAATTATATAGACATGAAGTGACAAAGTAGATAGAAAAATTTATTGAGAGATAATTGATTGGACCCAATTTTTTTTAGAACAGTTTGCAAACTATTTGTACTGGCCAGACCTCGAACATCGATGTCAGACATCGACGTCAAACGTTGACATCAGACATTGGTGGTCTGATCGCATTAATGGGCCACGTAGGTGTGCCCCAGAAATAATAATGAGTTAACACCCAGATATCAGAAAGACCTAAATCACGAAAGATTCGTGCATGAGATGTGTATAGTACATTCAGGTCTAGCACAAGTAAATGATCCTTGGAGGCGCTAAGGCACGTAAGAGTTAGGGTTTCCAAGGATAGACAACATGCATGGCACGTGAATACTTAGGGCACTCACAGAACAGATGACCCCGCAATGTTGGTGCATGAGTTGGTACCCTAGCGGTCATACTGTTAAGATTATGCACTCCAGAAGAGACAAGTCCTGTGCGGCGGTTGCGCTAAGCTTGTGCAATGCGTCACAGAATGCCTCACCAGTAACCCTAATTCCACTTAAGAAAAGATCATCGTGGGACAAGGAGTTGACCTAGATACAACCTATATAAAGGGTGGTAAGAACCCTAGAAAGGTACGTCGTTTCTAAGACTGAAATTGCTTTACATACTTACTGTTTCTTAGTCCAATACTGACTTGATCGTCGGAGTGCAATCAACATGTAGTGTCCCCTCTGCTTCAACGGAGCCACTCTCAACCACCCAAGAAGAGAGCAGAAACCACCAGGAAATAGGAGGAGCCACCATCTGCCTTTAAAGTCAACGGCGGCTGAGTCAATCGACAAGAACACTATTATTATTGGACTTTTAAGTAGGTACACTACAGAAAATTACACATGCATTTGCCATTGAAATTACAGCACAATGATTAAGAAGACAAAAACATGCATTTGCCATAGAAATTACAGCACAATGATTAAGAAGACAAAAATTGTGAGATCAATTAGTTGAACACTGGCTACCACCTACCAAATTATCCTGACACCTACATTTTACAACTGATTACAGTAATAGAAAGTGAGCAAAAATTTAGTCCAGGTTAATTCTAGCTGGAAGGCATACACCAGGAGCTTGCTCTTCCAGGAAGGCATACACCAGGAGCTTGCTCTTCCTCAAAAAATAGATTCAAAGTTCACCAGTTTCACAACATTCTGATATACAGGATGGTACGTCCGTTGAGCTTCGACGAAGCATCTGCCAAAAACATGGTCAACCCAATTCTCCACTGCATTTTTCTTGTCTGATAACCAAGCAGCTGCAAGTATGCCTGTCATTACCTCATTATCAATTTCCAGCTGAAGCTCTGAACCGAATGCCTTTTAATACTTTTCAGCAAGCTCGTCAAAGTTGAATGCTACTTTCTCACCAATTTGGTCATAGAAGTCACTTAACCCAGGTTTCTTTGTTTTCTGTTATGGATTCACTTTCTTGGTCATTGTCATTGACACCCTCATCACCCTCCTCTACAGGCTTGTTTAGATCGAGATAGGATCGAGATGGCTCACTGTCCTGTCTGTGCATCTTGCTTGTTCCCTCCTTGGACTCACTAATCTCAGTCTGCTTTCTTTTGTTCAGAGATGATGGTTCGTAAAAACCTTTTCTAGGTAGAACCAATTGTTTTGGCATCCTCATCCTCGGAAGCTGTCAGACATCTTTTGCATTTGACAACTTTTGGCTTCAAGGATTCTTTCCTCCGAAAACATCTTAGACTCGTCTGAAACCAAAGAACCACTACCTTTACAGACAGTTGAGGCTGCAATAAAGATTGTGTTATGGATGCTAATTGCCCTTCCATGCGAATCTGGAAAATTGCCTTTTCTTACTGCCTGCAACAGACTACGTCTGCATTTGCAATAAAGACAAACTGAATGGAGTTTTTTACTCAATTCTCCAGCAATATAGTCCACAATTGTCTTCCTCCTAAGCACAACATAGCAACGTGATTTTGGCATTCAAAAACTGAGTTCAATGGGTAAAAGCTGTCCTGGAAGCCCAGATCCATGGAGATTAGGCTTTCAGCGTTTCTAAAGATAGTCTCTGCAAAAACTGTTGCAATTTTCCTTATCCCAAGTCTATCTGGTGTAAGGAAAGCCAACCATATATGTCCCCTCTACTCTTACATGATAGGGCCCAATTTAAATGAATTGTTGCACGAGTAACATATATAATATTAGAATATTTCAATATTTATATTGTGGAATCTACTTGAGAAATTCTAATTAGAGTAAAGATTAATTGAATTGTTTAAACAAAAGAATGTAAGGTGACAGTGTAGGGAAGTGTGCAATATTATAAAAATATAAAAAAAAAACTTCTTCGAATTTATTGGATGTTTAAACACTTTAGTTTTAGTTTTGTGTATTCAATGCACGCTAGCCTACAATTTTTCCGCTGTCCAAATTTGCAGGAGTCATTTTGGAATTACGAGAACTAAGTACTAAAATGCATGTGACTGGCGACTTGATCCAGAGATTCCTAACAATCCATACACTAACGTATGGTATCTTTTTTATATGACATCAAGAGATACATTGGTAGGGCATACAGAGTACAGTTTTTTTAATTGATAATGTAAAAAATTATAAATGAAGTACACAGAAGAAACAAAATAGGAGAACAGAGGAAGAGGAAGAAGGGCATACATTAAGTAAGGGACACAAACGTTTTGAATATTAGCTATCACATGAGCAACTCTCAAAAAACTCCCAGCACAGAGAGGAGGAATGAATTGCTTAGGCCTTTTCCCACTTGAGGGGCTTGACCACTTCCCATGTGAAGTCAGCGTCCTCTCTGCCGAAGTGTCCATATGCAGCAGTCTTCAAGAACCTGCTATTCCCACCCCTCTTCAGATCAAGGTTGATGGAAATCATACCAGGCCTGAAGTCAAAGTTTTCCTTCACAATCTTCAGGATCTCCTTGTCAGGGATCTTTCCAGTCCCATAGGTATCAACGAAAACCGACAAAGGCTCAGGCACACCAATAGCATAAGACACTTGCACAATGCATCTCCTCGCCAGTTCACTCGCCACAATGCTCTTAGCAGCCTGCCTCACAATGTAAGCACCACTCCTATCAACCTTCGTAGGGTCCTTCCCAGAGAAGGCACCGCCGCCATGAGCACCCCATCCTCCATAGGTATCAATGATGATTTTCCTGCCAGTAAGACCGGCATCGCCATGAGGACCACCAATGACAAAACGGCCAGAGGGGTTCAAGTGGAAAATAGTCTTCTCATCAAGGTACTTCTCGGGAATCACAGGCTTGATCACGTGCTCCTTCAGATCAGCAGCAATTTCATCGTTGGTGACAGTCTCGTCATGTTGTGTGGAGATGAGCACAGTGTGAACACGAACTGGAACCATGGCACCCTTGTCATTGTAATACTCAACAGTGACTTGGGTCTTGCCATCAGGCCTGAGCCAAGAGCAGGTACCGTTCTTGCGAACCTCAGTGAGACGAGCCCCAAGTTTGGTTGCAAGGACATGGCTCAATGGCATCAATTCAGGGGTCTCATCGGTGGCATAGCCGAACATGTGACCCTGGTCGCCAGCACCGATTTCTTCAGGTCTTTTGGTGAGGTGGCCATGGACACCCTGGGCAATATCAGGGCTCTGCTGCTCAATGTTCACAAGGACCTTGCAGTTGTCGGCATCAAGCCCCACATCGTTTGAGATAAAGCCGATGTTCCTGCAGGTGTCACGCACGATCTTCTCGTAGTCAACGTCGGCCTTGGTGGTGATTTCTCCGAAGACCATGACCAAGTTGGTTTTGGTGCATGTCTCACACGCAACCTTGCTCTCCGGATCTTGCTCAAGGCAGGCGTCAAGAACAGCATCCGATATTTGGTCGCAGAGCTTGTCTGGGTGTCCCTCGTTCACGGACTCCGAGGTAAACAGAAATGTCTCTGCCATCTTTAAACTTTTAAACCTGCAAACACACACAACAAAAATGGAATCAGTACCTAAGATGATAGAAATTCACAAAAGGGAGTTAGACACACGCATCAAATGCAGACAAAAAAAAAAGGACAGAAAAACTGATAACAAGAGTGCCATTTTTTAACCATAAACAAAAGCATGTTGGGTTTAAGGGAAGGGACTAATTCCCTCCGCAAAGTCTGAACCCCTATTAGGAAAGATGCCCACATTTAGTGACTCACTCAGATTAAATTGATTCCTAAACTAAGGAATATTTAAGAAACCAGGAAAAAAGAACTACAAACAAGCAAGTACAATTACAAAATCTCGCTAAAACCCTCCATCACAAAGCCAAATCTCAGCACAAGGTCAACATTTAATTGTAAACTCAAAATCTCACAAAAAAGTTATTTGTTTTTTCATATGCTTATGTAAAAAAGGCCATTTGTACACGATTTCGATTAGATCTGAAAGGCTAACGCGTTTCCACAGCAAGTAAAGAAACAAAGTATAGTTAACATTCATTTAAACCCGTTTGGGAAAACATAATCCTAGATGAACCCAGTTGAGGAAAAAACAAATGAAAGGAACCCAGATGTGCAAGATCCGAAATTGAAGCAGCGTATCCAGTATATGAGATGAATGTTGAATACAGAAAAGGTTGTGACAGAGGGAAAGAAGAGTACCTTGAAAGGTAGAAGAGCAGAGAGAAGGAGGTGTGAACGAGGGTTAAGGAGGCCTTGATCTGAAGTCAAGTGCTGCGAGTTCAAACGGCGAGCTATGAGTTGGCATTTATAGAGAAAACGAGTGACCGGGGTGATTTAATGACGGAAATGCCCCTAAGTAACAAGATTAGATTGTGGGTTAGGTTCATCCATTTGCTGGCATTTCAATCCACCGCTCAGATTGCGGGTCAAATGAATCTCAACCGTTGACTCGACGGGGACGAGTCTCAGGGAGACAAGGAATTTCATATCGAAGTGTTTTCATCTTTACATGATCGATACAAGGTGTGTTTGTTTTTCAATTATAAATAAAAACCAATGAATAATAGCATTAATTAATGAAAAACAATGTGATTAAGATTAATAAATTGTTTTTTCATTAAATTGATATGTGAGATGAATGTGGAAAGTGGCAGCTCTACCAACACCAACCCCATCCATTGGGGTTGGCCAAATTCAACCTTATTTTGACTCTCTTGGCCTACTCCTACCCTCAAGATTCTATAATAAGTAGTGTTAAAAACTTTAAAATGCATACATTAAATAATGAATATTTTTTGTAAATAAAATAATCAGTTGGTTGGTTGGGAAAAGATCCATGCCTTGGATATATGTGTTGGTTAGAGTCTTGTTGGATGGTTGGTTAGTTTGTTGGTTGGTTGCTTTAGTTGCCAAGACTTCAACAATGCTAAATGCATAGATATTTCTATAAGCCTTTTTCATGCCTTTAAGCATGCATCAAACTTTTGTTTTAAACAAAATAAATATTTTTTTATAAAAGAATTCAAATATCAAATTTTAAAAAATAACATATGATAAGATTTACCACTTATATATTATTATGAAATGTAGTATCTTCGACTCTAGTTTTAATTTGTTATTTTCACTATTGATGTAAATATTCTACATTGGTGATAATTTTTCTTCTCACTGTCTTATTTATCCAATATTTATATACAATTTTATCTAAATCCTAAATTTTACTTGATTTTATCAGCATATAAAATGTATTTAAATGTTCTTGGTATGTTTCGTAATTGATGAAAACTTATCTTAAATACTATGAAAAAATTAGATATAGGGTTACTCATATTTTTTTGTAAAGGGAATGTATGTATGATAAGTTGATTAATTTAAGATTTATTCATAGATAATCTTTTCATTGGTATAAAGACTTCCATCTAGTTTGTTCTTAAAATTCGTTATGAATATATATAGTCTACCTATGTATTGTTTTTGTTAACATATGAGTTTTGGTCTAGTAATATTTTTATATTTTCTTTATTTTTTCTTTTTATTAATACTATTTTTTCATGTGATAGTAAATTATTGTTGTTACTTGAGGTGTCAGCCTAACTGAGATCTCAAGTTGCATAATAATACCTAACATGAAAGTTTTATTTTTTAAAAAAATGTATTTAAATGTTGTAAAATTTAAGAAATTAAAAGTATTAGTAAGAATACTGAAAATATCTGTTTTTCATCCATAATAATTATAGTGATTTAATTAATTTTGTATGATATAGAAAAACTGACTACTTTATAGAAACCACAACAAATTTTATAGCTTGTAGACAATGCATGATTCACAACACCAAGAACATGTATTACATAATTACCTGACACGTTTTAGATGATTTATGGCTTATTATAGTGATATTGAGAAAAAAAAACAAATCACATTTATGAATAGTATGTAAGTTTTAAAAAACAATTAATATTTGACCATTGACCATTTATTTATTGACAGCACCATTGACTATTAGTTTTTAAACTATTGGTATTTTTCATATTATTCACAATCTATTGACTAAGGTATCTGGAAGCTAAAAAATCAAAAATAAATTTCCATGTTAAGATAATGTCAATATGTTTTATCACAAATCGTACGTTATCTTTTTTTAACACTTCTTAATTATTAATTTATTCAGTTATATCATTGTAAACAACTCCCAATTTGATGTGTTGATTATATTTGGTTCCTCCCCTGTCCACAATAACAGGATAATCTTCTTTAATAAATCATAATAATATTATTTTGATCTAACTGTTAAAACAAACTAAACCAAAACAATAAAAAATTATGGAAAATATAAGAGTCTAATTTAATAGGACAATGGGTTGGCTAATGTTCATATAATAATATATGGTTTAAATTTATCGTAACTTTTTTTTTTATTGTGAAATAGAAGATCGAAATATGTTTTAATTTGACTGATAACATAGACACCCATACTATTTTTTTTTATCTTGTATTTCAATTTCTTGGACCATGTAAAAATTAAGTAATAACTGAGTGATAAAATTCATTTTGATAATATCGTTTTTTAGAGTTTAAAAATAGTAGTGGTTAATATTATTTAATAATATTAAAATATTTTTTTAAATAAGAGTAAAGTGAAAATAAATAATTAAAAATATACAATATTTACCTCTTTTTCATAAAAATAAAGAAACAGCTTAAAACATGATAATATATATTTTTAATAAAGATATTAAAAAATAGATTTTTAAGTGTTTATTCTCATCCTCTAATTTACAAAGAAATTTTGAACTAGTACATATATATCATCGACTAAACAATTCTTTTTTCTTCTCTTTTTTTTTATTTATGTTGGATTTTAACCCTCAATCGAAAATATATTTATAAAAGATTCTCTAACTCAACTCAAGTATTATTTTATGTGATGTGGTTATTTATATAATTATAATAACATAATTAATATATATAATTATAAAAATTATACTATCTGATTTATTACGTATTCTTTTTATCTTGTATTCACGTGGTCTGTCCAAATCTGACTGATAAAAAACAAAATGAGAATGATAAAAAAATATGGCAAAAAAGTGTAATGTTACCCATTTACCAAACTTACGTGGGAAGTTTGAAAAGGATAGGATTGAATATAAAATTGCCACCAATTCTGACCTATGTTTAGTCGAAGTGTGTGGTGTGGTGACACCACTTCTTTAAACCAACACAATGAAAACGATAAATTCATTACTATATTATTGTAATAATATAATTTTTGCAATATAAATTTTTGCAGTCTTGTTTGGTTTGCTAAGTAAAAATCGCGTTTGTTTGTATCGGAATAAAGTGATTAAGGAAAAGAAGAAAGAATTAGACTTTAAATCTAACTCAACTTCATAAAATCAATGAAGTGAGGTTTGCACCCATGTATATATTATGAAAGATTTTAATTTATAGTTGATGTAGGATTTTCAACACGTTCAGACTGTCAACTCCTGCGTGATACTATATATTATGGATGAACGACCCGATAAAAATATAAAAGAAAAATTAGACTAAACAAACAAAACACGATAATTTAAAATAGAAAAACTAAATATGATACGTCCAAGCACACAAGTGAAAATGTCCTATGTGTAGTATTCTACTCACAAACATTCAAAAGAAAGGGACACATGCTAATGAAGAATAGTTTTATATACTTTTCAAACATTTCTATTAATTTTCTGATTAATTCAAATATTTATTTATTTTTCATATAAAATTAGTGATTTTTCATTTTATTTCTGATCATTTTTTATTTTTCTCATCTTTCAAAAAATTAAAAAGTTTGTTAACTTTCTCTTTCACCTTACAATTGTTAACTATTGGCGATTGTTAACTATTGGACTGCTTCTAGTTTAATGGCTGAACTTTCATATATTTATATTTTAAATGTAAAAGAAATAAAAAAAAATTCAAATAATTTGAGTTTAATATAAAATCCCATCCGACATAAAATCAATCAAGCATTTAAATGTTTTGTAATTGCATAGACATTCATAATTCATTGTTGTCTCTGATTCATTTTCAATCCCATCTCATTGATTATTCTTCCAAAGAAAATTCAAAATTTTAAAAAATGAATACTGCTCCAAATTAGGAGAGCAAATAAAACTTTTAAGAAATTAAAATTAAATGAATACTGTGTAGATCAAAATCACAAATTCGTAATGCTTTTAGGCCATCTAAAATTAGTAAACTTAGATTTTTGTCCTATATATTTTTCTTTTTTATAAGATTTAAAATCATTTTCTGCAGTTTTATAAAATATTTTTGTATTTTTATTTTTCTATAATTTAAAATATTTAAATTATTAATATTTATTTTAAGATAAAAGATATTTAGTTTATGAATCTTAAGATTTTTTTTATGATATCACACGTTTGATTTTATATAATAACACTAATTTGCATATGAATACATAACATTTTTTTAACATATAAACAATTAGCTAGTGTCATGCAATATTAGATCAAAAGTATATATTTTTAATTTTGAAGGTCCTAAAAACAAATAAATATTATACAGACTAAAATAAAAACTCCTTAATTTTATATTCTATAAAGACAACAAAATATATTTAAACTTTTAAGTACTAAAATTAATACTTTTAAATTTACAATAAATGAAATATAGATATTTTTTTTAGAAATCAAAATAAAATACACTCGTTTTATAAGAAATCAAGTCTACTTAAGTTAATTTTTAATATTTTATAGTTTTAAGATGACACATATATTTATATTTTATTTAACATTTTATAAAATATTGAAAAGGTCAACAGTAAAATGTTAGGAGAAAAAAATTACAGCTGATATACGAAATTTGAAATAAAGCTGAAAAATATTTAAATTTTTAACTAATTCTACGTATTAAAAATTAAAACAATTTAATTTAGTTAGTAAAATAATTTTAACAAAAATTCAAAATTAATTATAATATTCTGATGCTGTAAGAAGGTTGACAGTGAATCATCAATTTATTTATAAATTTATAATAATTAGTTTAAAGATTATATCAATGTAATTTTTAATTGACTAAAAATGACAAAAATGTCTGCATCAAAATTGAAGTGACTGAGTTTATAATTTATATTTTTTCTGTTGAATAAGTTCACGGTTGGTTACTAACAAACATGTATATGTTGATATCTACAAGTTGAAGTGCGGTTGAAATTGATTTAAGATATTCTAAGAAATATCCACAAAGTTTATAAATCTCTCTGTATAAATATTAAAAAAATAAATTTTATTATCCGATAATCTTAATGTTAATCGATTTGAATGAAATAAATCAAGATAAGAAAGATAGTCAAGATAAGAAAGATAATCAAGGTAATACATTTTTAATTATGATTATGGATATTAATGATGATCAATCGGTAACATGGTTTATCGTAGACAAATATAACAAACAAAACAAAGGTACATCATTATTATAGCATTAATAGGCACACGAATATTGAATACCTAACTTGAATGTTGGAGAACCTTTACTCATGCACAAGTCGAAATCCAAATGTCAGGAAAAGGAAAAGGAGAGGAAGGAAAAGTGTGACCAAAGGAAAAAAAAAACATGACTAAATGAGAGGAAGGAAAAACATGATCAATTGGTAGTACTAATCTCTCAACCATTTAAAAAAAAAATTAACTATTAAAGAAAATTGATGATAATTTGTCAAGAAATAAAAAAAAAATTATTTACTCTCTTAATGTAAAGAAAAAAAAACACAAATTGATTCCTAACCTTTTAAACTTCAACGATAAAATGATTTTAAAAACAATACAATTTAATATAAAATTGATCTTTAACTATTATAATTTAAGGTTAAAATAATTTTACAAAATTTAAACATAATTGTTATACTTTTACCTATTTAAGTAAATATTTTTTTCATTATTAATATTGTAAGCATTAAATTGACAGATTTCTATACATTCATATATAAGTAATAATAATAATAATAATAATAATAATAATAATAATAATAATAATTATTATTATTATTATTATTATTATTATTATTATTTCACTTGGGGTTGCATGGTTGTTGGGTGATTTTGACTGCAAGATGAACCACAAAACAAGAGTTGGAAAACATCATAATCAAATCTAGTAGCCTGGAAGACTTTTTGTTCTTGATTTATATTAGTTTCTTTTTTTTCTATTCTATTTTGAAAAGTGAGACCACCCAAATGTTTGACTTTTTCAACTTTCTATGCCAAATGTTTGAACAGAACCTATGCATATATCAACTTTTTACACGGAACTGTAGAGCTATTCCTCCTTATTATTTTGTTTTTATGTATTATTAATATTATTATTATTATTATTATTATGATTATGCTGTGTTGCAGGTTCATCCTTGGGATAAATTCAAGGACAAACTTCACTAAGTTGGACAAGAAGTAGACATTAAGTACTGTAATTATATTGTTCTGCCAAAAAGCTATAATTTGCATTAATGTTCTGATTATATGTTGGTAGGTGAATGATGTTGATTATGTAATGCTTTTATTGTATACTTTAATTGTCATTTATTTAATCATGAAGATAAACCATTGTCTTCAGTGTTGAGTATTTTAATCACTACTACCTCTTGTAAGTAGTGATCTGTTCTACCTTGAAATGCAAAGATTAAAGGTTAATTAAGAAAATAGTTGCATTTTTTTCTCATGTTAGAAGTAGTAGACTATGTATACATGTATACATCATTGGATTGGATTTTCATAAATTCTAGGATCAACTTGAGTCTGGCCAATCACACATGAATTACACAACTTCAAACAATTTTAGGAAACTGCATCAACCACTCCAAGAATTATAACCTCTGCCTCTACCAAGCAACTATCCTTCACTTGATAAACCGAGTTTTGATTGGTGAAATTATTGACAGGCATAAATCTGGATGCACCATTTTCAGGGCATGATGCAGTAAACCAGTAGTTGGCTGCAAGGAAGATAGACTGTTATTGATTGGACTGATCAAATAGATGCTTTTGTTTGGATAGACTTGTTTGTGAATAATGTTACCCTTAATGTTAATTATTCATTCAACTATGTATCACTAGTACTTTCTTTGAGGAATTGCATTGCACCTCATAAAAGTGATCAAATTATACCTTTTCCAAAGTGATGTTTGGCTTGCTTTTGGTCAAGTATGCGTAGTGTTATCTGTGCATATATTTTGGAACCAGGAGAAAGGGCTGATGGGTCAGCTAAGGTTAGGTACAGAGAAAGATAATTGCCCAATTCAGCATCTTTTCCATTGGGATATAGTTTTATCTTCCTACAAAAAAATAATGACAAAGTTGGAAATTGTTAAAACGTCTTGTGTTTGCTTGCTGTCAAGTTCAAAGCAAAACTTCAAGTTAGGTTACTTGGGAAGCAATGATCCTTTGTGCCAATTAGGACATGTTTGGTTTTCAGTTGGGAGGTCCAAAGTCTCTTTCAGAAAACAAAACTGAAGTTTCCTGTCTAATTTTCAGTTGGATTTGATAATAAACTGATTTTTGTCTCAATTTTGCCTCAAACCTTAAATCTAAACAGGTACTTCACCTTGTTAAGGTGAGTGTATATCAGTTTATATTTTTTTGGTTGGTAGGAGGATTCTTCACATTCACCTGAATTAACTTTAGATTCAGAAAAGAATTTGGAGAACCAAATTGGAGTTCACTGATGAAGTCCAGAAAAAAAACAGAATTGTTAATTTTACCACTTGTAGTTTCCAGCATTGAATGGTTTAGAATCACAAAATTCTGAATCCAACTTTGAGAGGTTGTCAAACTCGTAGAGGTGCTTGTATGTAATGACATCCTTCATCATCACCAAACATTCTCCTTTGCCCGTGTTTCTTTCTTTGCAGACAAAGACTTCTGCTCCAAAAGCACATGTGTCATCCACCAGATAACCTTTGGAGGCAAGGTTGAAGTCTCTGAGGGGAATAAACTGATCAATTCCCCATTCAGCCTTCATTTTGTGAAATCTCCTTTCCTTTCCCACAGTATCTATTAAATGCAGTGTACCAAAATTAGTGAGAGACCCTTGCTTTGCAGGTAAAAAGACTGAACAATCTTAGAACCGCAAAATCTTTTTCCAAACTCAAAAGTGTAAACAACAATTTGCATAAAAATTTCCATAAAATAAATTAAGAGAACTTCTTTAATAAATTAAACTCAACTTGTGTTTCTCAATTTATCAGTCATTGATAAGCAAACATATTGATGGAAACAGTAAGAAGACTGATAAAATGGATACCTTGCACAACTAGGAAGTTGTCATTGTTCTGATCATGCAAAAAGAATCGAAAATTGACATAGATTTCCCAACCATGATGAAGTGAACTTGTGTCATCCAAAGCCAAGTAGAGTGAAATATGTTCCCTTACATTCTTGCTCTTGTTTCCACCAGGGTACAGAACTAACTTCCTACGAGGGGTGTAATTGTAAGCACGTTCATATATAATTTGGTGTAAGCTAGATTCATCATTTCATTATGTCTATTCTGCACATGAGCATGTAAATGAGTACCATTTATAGCCTCCAGCTTCAAAACTCTCTGATTCGTATCTCTCAATAGAATTCTTCACAAGGAGTGAAAATGACTGCACTTTCAATACGTAATGAGCTGGTGGAGAATCTACAGTAGTTCGTGGAGTGGCTGCACTATTACTTGCTGAAAATGACATGAAGCATGCAAAATAAATTGTTATTCTATTTATCAAGCACTATTACTTTGCCTTTGCATGTCTCATTGATGCATGTAGGATTTCTAAATAATTATGCAGACAAATATGAAAAGGAACATTGTAAGAGATGGTACTCAAAAAAGAAGGAAAGGGCACAAACCATCTTGACCAACCATAGTTAGATATAAGCTATGGCAATGAGATGAGAAGTGTTGTGAATTATTTGAAGTGTATGGTATATATATTGTGATCCATTATCCTTTCCTTGAAGAAAGTTGTAGTTAAGTGTAGAAAGTAAGCATATATTCTCTACTTTTAGCATGACTAAAAGGCAAAAAACTTCTCTATGAACTTTTTAAGGATTTATATTATTTGTCATAAAGGATTGATTTCAAGCATAAGGATATTCTTTGCTTCAGAATGTATATGAAGGAATTATATGTTTAAGAATCACAAGGCTTTTTCTATGGTACAAAATGTGTACCGGTTGGCTTTTTGTTTAATCCAGCAAAAATATCACATATTTTTCAAACCTTAAATGTTGAGAGTCAACCTTTTTTCATGTAATAGGGTTTATGCAGAACAGAATATGGCAAAATTTGTAGGAAATGTTAATTTTACTAAATAAGACAAAAAAAATTGACGTGGGATTCTTAAGAGAGTTTTATAAAGAACATTAAATAAGAATAAAATTGTATGAAAGTGTAGAAAACATAATAGAATTTTGTATGTTCATAAATACTTTCCAGAATTCATAAAATATATTATTGGAAAACGTTTTTCAAAACAGAATTTGCAGAATGTATTTTCTAAAATAAAATTTCCAGACCATATTTCAGAAAGAATTTATATTTTGATCAATTCTAACCTGCAGCATATAATTTTTCAAAATTTCCAAAATTACACTTATTCTGAATTTAAAAATTTAGAATAGTAAATATAATTCAAAAATAAAAAAAAAATCATGATGATAAAAATCCGGAACACAAAATTAAAAAATGTATTCTGGATAAAAAATTTCAGAATTTAAGAATTTAAAAATGTGTTATGAATATTTGAATCCGGAATATTTCTGGATAAAAGGTTATGTAAGTAATTTTTATTTACATTTTTTTTTTAGGTTATTTTCGTCATTTTGAATGAGTAACTTTGTCATTTTCAATACCAAGTTGGGTGGATGTTGGAATTGATATGGTGCAGGGAGCATTTGCCGTATGAAGAATATGTATGGGATTCTTTTCTTCATGCACCTTCATAATTTATAACTGCACTACCATAAATTTTAAACTGACCATTTTATCTTTTATAAAAGTGGCGTTCAAATTACATGTTTCAATCATCTTCTCAAACAGAGTTTTCATAATAAGATTTCCGGAATAGGATTCTCAAAATAAATTTATCCACAACACATACACGTGAAATACATTTTACAATAAGTTTTTTAAAATAAGTTTTCAAAATATTTATGATACTTTTCAAAACTACATTTTTAGAACGATTCTTTCAGAACAAGTTCTTCGAATCACATTGAATGTATTCTGGAATAAATTTTCTCAAACAGAACTTTTAAAACAAGTTTTGTGGAATGTAAATAAAATTATAGCTGAACAATTCTCTCTCTCCTCTTCTGCTTTTTATTTTGGTGTTGTATTCCCTGTTCGGATTTGTTTTTCGAAAAATAATAAATTTTCTCAAACAGAACTTTTAAAACAAGTTTTGTGGAATGTAAATAAAATTATAGCTGAACAATTCTCTCTCTCCTCTTCTGCTTTTTATTTTGGTGTTGTATTCCCTGTTCGGATTTGTTTTTCGAAAAATAATAATTTATTTTTAAAAAGTTACCTCACGAAGCTGTCAATTTTTTTGGGAAAATAACAATTTTTTTTTTTCAAAAATATTTCAAAGTGTCTAATGTGAGATATAATATAATGAAGCTGAAATATCTCATGTTTTTAATTTTTGTTGGAAGGACTAAGAAGCAAGAAGATGCGTGCGTCATCATCAACTACAGAACCTTCTAACAAATTTGGGATAGGTAGATGATTCCGTGCTGGAAACATTGCCAACTTGCTATGTTCATATTCGAGTAACTTGCCAACTGTATTATCTATTATAAGGAAAATATTTTCTTAACTGAAAAAAAACCATAATAACAACTTATTATGATGATATAATGTATCAAATTTATTATAATGATTAAAATTAAACTTAATATACTAAATATTTACTATATTTATTTATTATATAATTGTTATAATAAATTTTTACTATTTTATCTCTCTCATAATTAAAATTTACTCAAAATTTTAAAATTTGATGGATCTCATTGCTTATTGTAATAAGATCTCAATTTCAATTTTTTTTTATTTAATAAAATTTTATCTCTTAATTATTAAAATAAATAAAATTTTATTGAAATAAGTAAATTGTGTTAATGTAACACTTTATTATGAAGAAATTGTGTGAACTCGTCTTTAGTATATTTTAATTGAAGTGGAGATATTTTGTTAGAATTTTTTTTTAAAATAAAATTTTTTATTTTAGACATCATTATACAATTTAAGATCTCAATTTGACTGACAATTCAAGTAAAAACAATAATTTGCCATTACATAAAAAAATATTATTAAAAAAAATATATAAAGAAATTAGACCAAAACTCATATGTTAACAAAAAGATACATAGGTAGACTATACATATTCATAAACAATTCTAAGAAGAGGCTAAATGAAAGCCTATTATATCAATGAAAATATTTTTTATAAATAAATCATAAATTAGCCAACTTATCAGCATACACATTCTCTTCACGAAAAACATGAGTAACTCTAAACCACCTAATTTTCCCACCCACAATAATTAAGACAAGTATTTTATTAATTACGAAGCATAAAAAAAAACAATTTGACCTTGACACAACTTCAATATAATCAAAGTTTAATTAAAATTGTTTCACTTTAATATAAATTATCCATTTTAATGATTTTTAAACTTTTTACCTCTTTCAATAATTAAAAGATAAAATTGTAAAATATTAATAAAAATCTCCAAGACCTACGTTCATCAACTACTTCTTTTGTAGGTGAGAATAGAACAAATGTAAAATAAATACGACAAATGCTCAATGAAAAGAGTTAATGTTGCAATTTCTCAGTTCACAGGTGAAGTGCATATGTAGTTTGATAAAAAAAAATACTTGCACAAATTTCAATACAAAGTAACGAATCTCAATATAAATAAATATACAAGTGGCTGTATTTTTTTAATATATTAATTGCTATATTTTCTATATTTTAATTTATTACGAAAGTTTATTCGTAAGACATGAATCACCCATTATACAAAATATATCTATAAACTTGCTAAAAGTATAAATCACATTCACTAATAAAAAGTTTAATAAAAGAATAGTTATTAACTATAAGAATCAATTAAAATTATTTAATTCAAAGTAATTTTAAAATAAATTTTCATTTTTTTCCTTCATTGTTTAAAATTATTCACTTTTATTGGTCATAAGAAATTATTTATGATTATTATTGTAAAAAATAGATACAATTAGTAAAAAATAAGAATAATAGAAAGGTTGCGTGAGTGTGTAACAGGCCACAACAGAAAACGAGGAAGGCGCGTAGACAAGCTTTGGCTTATTTCGTAAGGAACAAACGCCACGTCGGACATGTGTGAACGCTACGTGGGGTCTTTGACTTCGACTCTCTCTTTTTCTTAAGTGCCTTTCACGCGCCACCGTTATCCCTCCCTCTCTCTTCTCTTTTCCTTTCACTGTTCCTTCATTTTCACCACTCTATGCCCTTCTACAACACCCTTTCATTTCCCTCTTTGGCCTTTTATTCATCGCTTTCATTCAATTCATTTCAGTTCTCTGCATTCGCCTTTTGAATTCCATGTGTGAGACTATTGCTTTGTAATGGCTGAGACCACAAAATACATTCCCAACTCACAATTAGGTTTGATTCCCCTTCTTCAACTTAACAAGCGTCTTTCAATTTCGGTTCTTCTTTCTCATTGTCATCATGATCAAGCTTGTGCCTCTTTTCAATTTAGATTTTCTTGGTTTCATTTTTTCTGCATGCATGCATGCATATCATAAACTGTGTTAACTTTCGGTCTATATGCAACATGCATGTTCTTTTGTTTCACTATTCCTGAACAAATGGGTGTCATTTTTTCTTTCAATCAATGTGTTTGTATGTTTTCCTTGGATTGGATCATTAATAACAATTGGGAAGTTTTGTACTTTGATGTGAGCTATAGTTATCCAAGACGATGAATGTGCCAATTGAATTAAATTCATCCATTCTCTGTGCAGTATCATATAATTATTTAAACTTTAGTTCCGTTGTAGCCTTCATTGAATATGCGTATAAATTTATCATTCAAATAGACTGATGTATTTGTATTTGTCTTCGACTTTGATTTTTTTTCCCTGTCTTATACAATACCCTTTGAATGTTTCCTGGTATCTGATAGAGCTTGAAGAGATATTGCAAGAAGCAGCACATCGTTGGCTTCGACCTGTTGAAATATGTGAGATACTTCGCAACTATAAGAAGTTTAAGTTAACACCAGATCCACCTATTAGGCCGCCAGGTATTTCCTATTTTACCCTGAACTTTACATTCTTCTTGATTTTAATATTTGCTACATACAAAAGGAGGGAATTCATTTCGCCCGATAGTGGGTGGTGATAAGACCAGATAGATTCTAAATGGTTCTAATAAGATATTAAGAAGGGAACTTTAAGCCTAATTCAATTTTATAAAATCGGTTTATAAAATGAAGTTTATACCCACTTATATACTATCAAATGTCCTTATTACTAGTTGATGTTTGATCTATGGAAAGACTATTTAATAGTGGTGATAATTGAACTTAGTTATGCTAGCTTCACCAATGCTCCAAAGGAAATATATCAGCTTCTTTGTATATGCCTTCGACTACAGTACATATGCCTGCTATGAGGATAGAACTCTAATTTTGGCATTAAGTTGTCATTTCTTTTTTCCAGCTGGATCACTATTCTTGTTCAATCGAAAAGCACTTCGTTATTTTCGCAAGGATGGTCACAGGTGGAGGAAGAAAAAAGATGGGAAAACCGTAAGAGAAGCTCATGAAAAGTTGAAGGTGTGCTGTACATTTTGTTAGTTGTAAGTTTCACTTTTTAGAATTCTTATGTTAATTGAACCTCTTGCATGGGTCAAATTGTTGTGTTGGAAATTTGGAATAGCCTCATGTAATTAATCCACTATAGATTCTTGTTGTTTAATATATAAGCATGTAGCATTGTGGATGGTCCTGAAATTCATGTGGTCTGGTCATTAACACATGACAAGATAGTAAGCTTGATATCTAAGCAGGATGTTTTTCTTAAAGTATTCAATTATCAAACATTAATTCCAATCCATGAATTTATAATTTCATAAAATTTACTGTAATTAATGGAATTACATAAATTTGTCGTAACATCCCCTTTTTTCAGATCAACATATATTTTTTTGGGACCATTCAATTGTTTTCTTATCTGTACATGTTAATGGTGGTTGAAGAATCTCCAAGGATTATGCTAAAGCTAACTAACTTCATTCCTTTAAATCTATTAATCGATAGGCACTTGGTTCTTTTTCCTTGACATGTTTCATTCAAATTCCATCTGGTTAATATAATGTCATTTCCCCTTTTATTTTATTTTATTTTGGACTCATGAATTTCCTAATTATTTAGCTATATTTTAAAATGTAGGCTGGTAGTGTGGATGTCTTGCATTGTTATTATGCCCATGGAGAGGATAATGAAAATTTCCAACGGAGAAGTTTTTGGATGCTTGACGAGTGAGTTTCTGTCATCCTATTAATTTCAGGATTGTTAGGTCCTATCTTTGATTTTTTTAAGAGAATGTGGTGCTTCTTTTCTGCTTATTGCTAATTTTTCTGATCAATCTGTAAGTTTATTTGAAAACTTGAGCAATAATAGTTTGAGTCTAGAATTTCCATGTGTACAAAACACAGAAAATAATGTTTTTCTGATAGTATTTTTTTTCTTTTAGTTCTTAAGGGGCAAAAATTAACAAATCCAAGCCTGGACCTTGGAGTAGCAATCTAAACAGGCCAGCCACGGGGTGGGTTTATTTTTATAATGAAAAAACAAATTTAAAAATACTGATACACAAAATTTCTCAATTTGAATAATCAAATAAAGAAATGCCATATTTCGTGGGTTGATGATGAAAATCAAACATTATAAAAAAATTGAAAACTGAGAAATAAGATTGTCGTAAGAAGTGGACCCTTATTTTAATGGAATAATTTTTTGAGGATTTAGGTCCGCATAAAATCATGGGCTATGCCACTAGTAATGATCCTTTTTCACAGTTTAGTATTGACAAAAAATTCTGACAACTTGAAAATTGTATTGATTTGCAGGCACTTACAGCACGTTGTCCTTGTTCATTATCGTCAAATTAAAGAGGTATACATGTGTTCTTCTCTTTTTTGCACTTTTTATTTTGTATCATATACAACTATCTAGACATGATGCTGCTGTGTTGTGATCCGTTGCACTCTTAAATCACCTCAAGCCTTCACCCTTCAAATTCCAAAGTTAGATTACCTAGTCCCAAAACTCCTTAAAGTCTTAAAACACAATGAAAAACTCATAAAGAGTTTCAAAAGATGAAACTAATAAGGGTAAACCTAATCCTAAATGAACAAAATGGATGCAAACCACATGAAAATACAATGTATCAATTGTAACCAGAATCCAGTTTATTCTTGTTAGTTAAGCTCAACTAAGTTGATTTTTCTTTCTATTTTCTTTCTTCCAAGCTTATGTTTAACGATGAACCGCTTTTGTGAATTGTGACCATTCAAAAAGTCTGACCACTGATTGACCTGTTAATGGACCTTTCTGATGTTATTTTTTATTCTCCAAGTTTGCAATGTTTTTGTTCATGTTTATGTACTCTGTATGATTTACACTTTGCAGGGCTGCAATTCTGGCATCTCACATTTTCCGATAGTTCCAGAAACCCTGGTTGGTAGCTCTCAAAATAGTTCAGTGCTGTCCTCTACCAAAATAAACACACCAATATCGGTAGTTCAAACACCTTTCACATCAAGTGCAAATAAAGTTGATCAGAATGGACACTCTTCAGAGAACGAGGATGTCAATTCAAAAGATGGTCCTCAAGCCTCCTCTCATGCTCAGCCTATCAGCAATTCCATAATTCACAGTGCACCTTCGTTTACACATGAAGTTGCTGGTAAGTTGTACAATACTGTGGACGTATGATTCATTCAAACTATGAAGAATGATATGAAATAAATTAGGAGTAAGTTCGTTACGTCAGTTGTGAATTAATTTCAATGCAAGTGTATCCCTATTGCAACTATTTTTATCTTTTATGACAAAGTGATGATGATTTTAAAATTTATTGTTTTATGTGTTACTGATCTTTCATAATGCTCTTTTACAGAGTTACTTGCATTATTATATTTGAGTGATTATTTTCATTTTGATATTTCGATGTTAATACCTCTTAACTTCTCCTTTTTAATGTATATTTCACCTATAGAAGTGTTGATTTATTTTAGTTCATCTTAGAATGCAATTATTAGTTTATTTTGTATTGTTATTAGTCAGATGAGATTTTAGTGACAAATACAATATTTGTTGTCCTGGTCCTCCTTCACTCTTATGCCTTTAACTGTATTTGTTTATTTTGGCTCATCCAAGTGGTACTCTTGGGCTACTATGGTTGACCATATGGCAGTTTTATTCGAATTTTTAACATGTGATTTATGCTATTTTATTTTTATGATTTAGGTTTTTCTGAGTTGTTGAGGAACCCCTTGATTTCAACATGGTCATCTACTTTCCCTAGCTATTCTCCTGGTACTGTCTTGTCTCCCTGGACGTTAATTCAGAATTCTAGCAGAAACACAATTTATATGCACGATGAAAGACATCATATTGAAGGATCTGTTGAGGGCTCAGAAGCTGACTTCATTGTTCATAAGCTGAACAATGCTAAGTTAGATGCTGCTAACAGAATGCAAGATGGTGTAATTTTCAGAGATAGGCTCATCACTGACATGTACGTCCAACCAGTTGAAGAAAATTTACTGACTGTTGAGCAGGTGTAGTAATTTAGATTATCAATACCTTTTATAGCTCCTGAGTTTGAAACAGTAAATCTAAACAGTCCAGGTGATCATTAGCTTTGTCAATGCATCTGAAATGCATGTTAACAACTTAATAATGTATTTTAAAATCTATTGGTCTATGTTGTGCCTGACTTTCATGCTTGATAATATGACTATAAGATATCCTGTAGGCTTCTGGATGTCCCATATGCAATCTTGTTCCTGTGGTTTTTTTTTACGTAGTTTAATTTCATGCTTCTTCCCCAATGTAACCTTTTTTAACAAATTTAATTACGTTGGGACAGGTTGAAAACGAGGATGGTCTAGATACATTCCGTGCTCACTTATATGATCATAATGATCATCCAATTGTTGCAACTACTAAAGTGCAAGTCGAACAGAAAATTAAAGGTGGTGGTTTAGACAATGATGAATCAAAATGGGTTGAATCTAGGGAAATGAAGAAACTTGATAGTTTTGGAAGGTGGATGGATAAGGAGATTGGAGGAGACTGTGAAAATTCTTTGATGGCTTCAGATTCTGGTAATTATTGGAGTACAGTTGGTGCTGATAACGAGGATAAGGAGGTATCTAGTTTACGAGACATACAGTTGGATATGGATTCATTAGGCCCTTCTCTTTCCCAAGAACAACTATTTAGTATCCATGACTTTTCTCCAGACTGGGCATATACTGGGGTTAGAACAAAGGTGTGTGACTCTTTATGCACCTGCTTGAAATTTTATGTAATTGTATATTCATAAATTCGCCATATAAAATCTGGTTTTTATTTATTTCTTCCTTCCTTCTGTGAAAAGGTTTTAATAGTTGGCACATTTCTTGGAAGTAAAAAGCTCTCTAGTGAAACCAAATGGGGATGTATGTTTGGTGAAATTGAGGTTTCTGCTGAAGCTTTAACGGATAATGTGATACGGTGTCAGACTCCATTGCACTCACCTGGTCGTGTACCATTCTATGTTACCTGCAGTAATAGGTTAGCTTGCAGTGAGGTCAGGGAATTTCAATTTGATGAACATCCAACCAAATTTTTAGGTCCTTTGGGTATTAAAATCTCACCGGAAGTTGAGGTCCGACTTCAAATGCGACTTCTTAAACTAGTAGACTTGGGACCTGACAATAAGTGCTTGAAGTGCTCTGTTTCTGGTTGTGAAAAATGTAAATTCAAGGGAATAATGTATTCCACGAGTGATGGTAGTGGAGTTTTTAAAGAAACTTTCCAGATTGATGGAATTGATCATATAAACCCTAGAGATATACTATTTCAGAGATTAATGAGAGACAAGCTTTATGAGTGGTTGATATACAAGGTTCATGAAGGAGGAAAAGCATCACATGTGTTGGATGATGAGGGCCAAGGAGTAATACATTTGGCAGCTGCACTTGGTTATGTGTGGGCTATGGCCCCATTAGTTGCTGCTGGTATCAGTCCTAACTTCAGAGACAATCGTGGAAGAACAGGACTTCATTGGGCATCGTATTTTGGGAGGTCAGAACCTATTCATGTTGCGAACTTTCCATGCTTGTATCTGATATTATCAGGACATTTTCTTCAACCAAAATTCATTTTGTAATTCCTGTATTGTTCTGCTTGATTTTCTCATTGGAGGATAAATTTATATTCTCTATTATACTCTTACACATTGTATGAATTTTGTTTCTCAAAACATGAATATTTTTCATCCACACTGGAAATTTGTATTCCTAGCTTCTTGTTGTTGGGGATGATTCTCATTGCATATCGTCTTTGTGCCCTTCTTTTTGTTCTCTCATTATCAGCACACAATTTTATGGGCTATACAGTGATTTATATAACTTGTGAATTAATCCTACTCTTTTCTGTTTCCTTCTCTCCAGAGAAGAAACTGTTATTGCTCTTGTCAAATTAGGCGCAGCCCCAGGTGCGGTTGAGGATCCAACGTCAGCATTTCCTCCAGGTCAAACAGCAGCTGATTTAGCGTCAAGTAGAGGACATAAAGGCATTGCTGGGTATTTGGCGGAAGCAGATTTGACTAATCAACTATCTGTACTGACTGTCAAGAAAAATGAGACTGGTAACATTGCCACAACCATGGCAGCTGACAGTGCTTTTCAGTCTGCTGACGATGACTCGTCTAATTTGACAATGGATGAGCAACACTATCTCAAAGAGTCCCTTGCTGTGTTTCGAAAATCAGCTCATGCAGCTGCTTCAATCCTAGCAGCCTTTAGGGCAAGGTCATTTTGTCAGAGACAATTAGCCAAAAGTAGAAGTGATATTTCAGACTCAGTACTTGACATAGTTGCCGATTCTTTGAGCAAGGTACAGAAGATGGGTCATTTTGAGGATTATTTACATTTTGCAGCTTTAAAGATTCAAAAGAGATATCGTGGATGGAAAGGAAGAAAGGACTTTTTGAAGGTAGCCAACCGCATTGTAAAAATCCAGGTATTTGTTACAGTGTATTCTACTACCAATACCTTGATCATCCTATCCTTCCAGATGATTTTCAAGACAAGTATTACAATCTGCTTTGAATTTACAAAATCCTCATTTTAATCCATGGTCCTTTTCCACTATCAACAAAAAGGAAAATTTTAGTGATGATTTTATAAAGTTAGGGGCTAAACTGATTGATGCTTATACTCTTTACCTTTTACTGAGCTGATGCAATAGGCATTTTCTCTGTATATGAATCCTGTGTCAATACGCCAGCTTTTAATTATTTTTAGTTTTAGAAAATTTGTTTAATATTTGTGATGAAGACAGTACTACATCTTCATTTAACAATATTCTTCTATATAGGCTCATATTAGAGGACACCAAGTTCGTAAGCAATACAGAAAAATTGTGTGGTCTGTTAGCATTGTGGAAAAAGCGATTCTTCGTTGGAGACGGAAAGGAGCTGGTCTGCGAGGATTCCGGGGAGAGCAGCCAGGTGGTATTGATGAGTATGACTTTCTTAGCGATGGGAGAAGACAGAAATCAGAAGATGTAAAGAAAGCTCTGGATAGAGTCAAGTCCATGGTTCGCAACCCAGAGGCAAGGGATCAGTATATGAGGCTCATCTTGAAATATCAAAAGTTTAAGGTAGTCACTATTTATTTCCTTTTGCTGGACATTTTTTTATGCCAGTGTGGTGCAGGTGGCTTTCGAGCCTTTCAGTCCTATGAAGTAGTGAATGGTTCATCTAGTTTTGGTGAATTGATTCAAAAAATATAATCAGCTCTTGTTTATTGAAAACAAGATTCAAAATTCTGATTGGCTACTTTCTTTTGCTGCTTGTTTTGGCATTGAACAGATTGATGATAGCGGAAGCAGTCAATCACAGCATGTTGTTTAGATTCCGAAGGAACCAGAGAGCACTTACTGTTTATAATAAAAACTACAGGTATACTTTTTATGTAAATAACATCTAACAGTTTCTAGTTTATATGAAAGTCCAGATAATTTGGAAGGTGGAAGAAAATTCCGAAAAAGGAAGGGGAGAATGTATATTAGTCGATATTACACTGTATTAACTTGTAGAATAATATACTTCTTATTTATATTTTGTTAGTTGTATGGAACTACAATACGTTTGTTTTATACAAATTTTGGTTGGTTCTTCATTTATTTAACTCATGTTTTGCCCTACTAAATTTAGGTTGTTCGGATCAACGAGACCAAACCAAAAAAACATTTTTGTATGTAGAGTTGAACAGACATTCAATACCCGTAAACCAAAATCCAAACTTACTATTAATTGATTCTATTCCTTTTTTTTAAGATAAATTTTCATGCATTATCTCTGAACTGGAAGTTTGAAAGCACAAATTCGAAGTTGTTCCAATCTATAAAAGTAATATTTGAAATTTTTTTTTTTTTAAGTTACATTTTAAAAAATTTAAAGAATATATTTTTCAAAAATTTGAAAATGATTAATAAAAATTTAATTATGAAAAAAAAATAGTGAGATTAATTTTGATCTGTTAGGCAATGATAAAAATATTAATAAGAGAATTTATTGAATTTTAAAACTAAATAGATAGATTTGATACCTTTTTATGTTTTTGTAATTAAGAAATTCGATGAATTTCTTTAGATAAATAAGATGCATAACCTATAAATGAGACCCATGGAAAGTTTCACTTTGCGTAACACTAAATAAGATAGAGCCAATTCATTGGTTATTAGATGATAAAATTTGCACAAGAGAAAAAAAAAAAAAGACTAGGTGCTCACTATTACAAGCCCAAAAGCACAATGTACAAAATTCAAGATGACAACCTGGAACGTGTCAACTCAAAACTTGAACAATATACAAATCAAATAATAGGTTAATTCGCTCCCCGAGGTGAGGGAGATAATAAAGGGGAAAACTTTTTCCAATCATTTCACCTTAATAATATGTTGATAATTTGCATATTATCGAGTAAGCCTTCCTAATACAAATGGGATATGCGTACATTTTTTCTTTGGCAAAATTATGTTTCTCTCTCTTATGCGTGTGAAGAGTGTATGTACAGTTAGTTTATTTAGCCTTGAGAATTATTACCAGCAAATTCGCGGAAACGAGAAGGCTCGTCGTTAAAACGAGAAAGACGTCGTTCGGGTTGAGACAACCTTTTACGGAATCCAACTGTACCCATATTTAAATCGCCTTTGTCCTGTAATAATGAATGGCACATAAGGAAAGGGTTCGTTATTAAATGGTAAGTAGTGAAAAATAGAAAGTTATGTAGACATGCCTTAGTCTTTGATGACTGTGGAGCAGGATGGGTATTTCGTGTCCCAGCTACAGTTTTCACCGCGTCATCCAATTCTGCAACCTTCCTCAAGAGATTGGTCTTGTCCATCTACAAGAAACCATTAGAACAAGATTTTGAATTAGAAAAATGATAGAATGACAACTTTGAATTATATGGGAAACTCAAAATCACAATTATGTCTTCTGACGTACCTTCAACATTTCATTCTGTGCACAAAGCAACTGATCTCGTTCTTGCAGTTGCTGCATTGCTATCTTAGTGGCAAATATATCTGCCTCTTTGGTTTTCAGTTCCAATATGCAACTGAGTCACAAATTATTAGTGAGAATAATGGAACTATGAAATGAAAGTTTTGAACCTTTTGCAGTTCTGAATAATCCAAAAATACTTTAATTACGATAAAGAACTTCCTAATCATGAGCTATTCCAAATTGAAAAAAAGTAACTACGACGTATAATCACACACGGAAAGCAGATTAGTAAGACATGGTTTCTGAGGTATACTAACCTCTCTCTTTCTTCAATGAGATCATTTATCTGCAGTCTTAGATCGAGGTTCTCTTGTTCCTAATAGAAAGAGATGGTAGGTAATTAAGACAAGCACGTGATAAAATATAATATACACCATGATTTTGGATCTAGTACCTTTGCAAAGAAATCTTCTCTGTGTTGCTGAGCTTCCTCCACTAATTTGACAATTTGGTTTTCGTCTATCAAATTCTATAACATACCAGAAGCAAAAACGTAAGACAATGAGAAATCACATCCATCAACTCCCACAATTATAAATGAATCTGAAACTTACTGCATAATCGGTAATGTCCAATTTTACACCAAGAAGGTCCCGAATGACATCATGAGTCATGTTTTCAGTAGCGGCCAGCCTTGTTTGTAGCATAAATACCTGATCCAATATAAAATTTAGACCACTTTGCATTGAGTAATTATCGTGCTAATTTTTCGTACCACTGTTACAAAATCTATATGAAGCAGTTTGTTATTCCTACGCCTTAAATTCTATACCTGGCCTGCAGCTTAGTTATCACTGGCTAACTGTTACAAAATTTGCTTTTAGAAAAAAAAAATATGCTAGTCCGTGAACCAAATAATAAACATTGCAAAATCACTGAGAAAGTCGTGTAAAAATTAAGGCATGGAAGAAAACAAATTCAACAAAAAAAAGGTGATATTGGTTTCGGTTGAGATGAATTATGAATGATAATTAATATGAAAATGATATCAATGAGTATTCTCCAATTGTCTAAAATGGTAAAGACCTCCTTTTGCCTGCTAGCTGAAAGTGCTTCTAGTTCTTCCACACGGAACCTTGCCGCTGATAGTTCTTGATCTTTCTCCTGATTCATCTGCTGAACAAGATTTGAAATGCACCTGAACGGTGAGCTCGAACCTCTTGTCCTTACTGAGCTTTTCTCAGGTGCTGGTGCCACTGCCGTTGAATTTGACATTTCTGTTTTCACTTCAAGGAACATTGACTCCAGGCACTTGTACTAACCAAGAAGGATAAGAGAAGCAAAAAGAGATGGGAATGTAAGAATAACAGTTGATACAAAGTTTCTGGTATTCAAAAAAGAATATTGTTTACCAAACTTGCTTTTCAAAACAATGTGGCCCAAAAAAAATAGCTGATAAAACATAAAATATTATTTTTGTACCTTCTGTTGGTACTGCATTGCTTGGGCTTCAGCATGCAACACAATTTCGGATATGTATTCTTTGCACTTTTTAATCTTCCAAAAAATATACAAAATGTCAGAGACAAAAATAGTATGATGCATAATACAGTTCTATTGTCTTGTAATGAAATATCAAGGGAGTCTGGGAAAAATACCTCTTTATCTTGTTCTGCATTTTCCTTTTCAAGAAACCTTATCCGACTTAGTGCTTCGTGAAGTTCCAGTACACTACTATGTTGCCTGCATAGGGGTTTTAAAAAGATGGACAGTGAAGAAATTAAATCAGATATTGAGAATAATTTGAACCAACTTTTCATGTAAAATTATTTTATACTACAATCTAATCTTGTATCTCCTCTTCATCGACTAATCAGGTTATGAGAGTGAAATTCTTTCAATCATGTGCGACAAATTGATTAGACTATACTATGAAAAAAATTTACACCTACAGTTGATCAACATTAAACTATAACACATATCAAGGAAGGAATAGCAGCTCTAACCTAGATATCTGCTCATCAGTTTGAACGTTTGTGCTTTCTGAATCAGCATTCTTGGGAAATCTGTCAACTAACAATAATCTTTCTTTCAAAGCTTGGAGTTCCATTCTTAATGAATCACTAATTGAACGATGTCTTCCCACCTCCTCATCCATTTCATGTACCTATGACCAATCCATTATAGTAAAAAAGAAGCTAATATGCAAAAGACCAGTTCAGTTATCCTATTGAGCATTAATAATATTACTGAAAAAGGTAGTGGTATTAAACATTAATAATATTACTAAGCTTCATCACTTTGAATTACTTACCAAAAGCTTTTCCGTAATCTTTATACAAGTGAATCATAGATGAAACTAACCTTTTTCTCTAAAACATTTATGGTTGACTCAAGCTCCTCAACAGAATGTTCCAGAATCTTGACTTCCTCTTCCTTTTGCTCAGCAATCAGCTTACTAGACTCTGACTCCTACAAATGATATTTCAGTTGCACCAAAGGTGGTTTCGCCAATAAGAATTATTTGAAAGTAACAGAATAATCAGCAAATAGATACCTGATGTGCTTCCATGGCAATAGCTTCCTTTTCGTCAGCCAAGGAATAAGCCATCTCAAGCTTAACAGTCAAGACACCAACTTCTTCATGGAGTTGGTCTCTCTCTATTATCACCTGGTTTAGTTCATCCTCAATGCTTTCAAACAAGGAAAGTGATTGGTTTTCCAGTGAAGCTGTCAAATTAGTAATTTCTTTTTCCAAACCTATAATCACCTCTCTGTGTTCATCCAATTTGCTTTCAGCTTCAGTTTTGTTGGCATATAAATCTTTCAGAAGCTCCCTTAACTCCATATTTTGATTAGCAAGATTCTCAATTGATTCTTCAGCAACTTTAAGCTCATATTTTGATTTAGTTAAGGCCTTCTCGGTATTAGCCAGAGAACCTTCAAGTTTTCTGTTTTGAACCAGTACATCATCAAGCTGACTTGCTTTATTCTCCAGTTCATACCGAACTTGGCTAAGAGAAAATATTAACTTCTCAGTCTGATCCTTAATGTCCTTGCTGTTAGAAGCTGACTCCTGCAATAGCCTAAAGTCAAAAAGTAAGCCCTCTAATAACACTTGCTTCCTCTCTAGCTCCTTTCTAAGAGCCATATTTTCATATAATGTGTTGACATTGGGCAAGTCTGGCTGCTCATGCACCTTCTGGATTAACACACATAGATCTGTTTTCACTGCACCTTCACTACCTGTATTAATTACAGGCTGTGCAACACTAAAGCAAGATTTTAGCAAATTATGCAATTCCCCTTGTCTTGCTGATGGCAAATCATGGTTCATACTAGCGCAGGCAAATTTACTGACAAGCTCTGATACACAGCAATTGTACAGAACAAAAGATACAAATCCTCCATCCACCATCTGAGAGCAAATATCTTCTACCAATGATCTCATATTATTCATAGAGTATAGCATCTCCTGCCCAGTCAGAAGAATATCAGAATACATTGTCAAAAATTTCTTCTCCATATCAGTTTGCATTTCCAAAAAATGCTCTTCTAGCATAGAAACCGAATTTGCCATCTCTATCAAACTGCAATGGATACTGTCCTTTAGTAATTGATTCTCTTCTTCTTTGTGACAAATTGAAGATTTGAGTTTTTTAATCTCTTCTTCTAAGCTCGCTCTCTCAAGTATCAAGTTTTCACCAGACTGCTTCCACATAGCAGTCAACTGTTTAGAATCTTCATATGCTTCCGTTAATGCATGCAGTGTAAGATCAGCTTCCTTCACTGTTGCATGAGCTTCCATAAATTTGGTTAAGAAACCATCATCAGGCCTGATCTCCCTATAACCCAATATCTGAGCAGAGGTAGAGAATTAAGAAAACATAAGAGACGGACCTATGTTCTTGTACTTTGTCAAGCAAGCAGTAAATTTAATACTTGGTGCATTTATTTCATATTTAGGCCACTAAATGGAAAGCTACATACCTCTCTGTCATTCTCACAACCTGCTTTGTCTTTCTGCAAGCTCAACTGGAAAAATGGATCCTCCCTTTTCAGTTCTGTCATTCATCATTACATGATTTAGTCTTCTCCAGTACTTTTCAGATGAATAAATACAAATACATGTGACATTTAAAAAACTGTATATTTATGAAAGTCAAAATGGAAGTAGTGAAATGATACCTTCTGAGTTAGAAAAGGATCCATCATCCAATTCTTGAAGGAATGCAGACAAACAAAGATAGAGTCTTTGAAAACCATCATATGAGGCATTTAATTCTTTACTCAGACAAGACACTACTGCTTCATTGAGAAATCGCCCTTCCATGAGCTTTCCTGTATTTGATGATTTGCAGTCATCAGATTGAATTACAGCGTATCTTTCAGAAGCAAAGTTTTCAATTTCATTCGATAAATCAGAGAGTGACGAACTATCAGTGCTCAATTCATCAGCATTTACAAGATCTTCATCCACATCAACTAATCGTAAGCTACACACATCTGCTTCTCCACTAATAAAATTTCCTATGACATTCAATCTTCTATTCACTTCAAGAAGTTGCTCTTTTATCTGATGCAGTGTGTGATGTTGTTGGTTCGCAAACTCCTCACGTTTGTTTGCATTTGATGTTGACAAATCAACCGTATAAGCCTCAGAACTTCTGTTATACATCCTTAAATCACTTATTTCTTTCCTCATGTCCCGAGTTTCCTTGACAATGTCCTGAATCAAGTCCCTGTAAGCAGAAGTAAGGTCTGAAACACCAGTTTGGAAAGCTTCTGTCTGAATTTCTGTATCAACAAAAGATACTTTTACAGCATTCTCCATCTCCAGTACCTCAAGTTTAGTTAACTCAACTTGAGCCATAAGATCATTCAGTATCAAATTATTTTGGACATCTTGATTCTCAGAAATAGTACAATTTCCAAGTTTGCCTTCAGGAATGGAAACATCTTGAACATCACCATTCACGTGAGCTACATTATAACAATCAGAGAGCCATTTTGCTACAAGGAATGCAGCATCAGCTTGTTTAGTTGCTTTACAAAGTTGATTGTTTTTATGATTTATTTCATTTTCTAGCATCCTTATCATATTAGTCTTCTCATTTAACAACAATTGTAACTCAATTGCCTCCTCAATGCCTTCATTCTTGTCTATGTGTTGAAATGCATTTAAGGTTACAGTTGCTTCCCTTAAGGAACTTAATTTCACCTCCATGTCCAATACCATCTTCTGTGCATCCTCCAAGCTGCTCTGTAGCTGCAGAATTGCTTCCTCCTTCTCAATATACTTTTTGACAGCCATGTCAACATGCTCACTAATCCAAGCATTGACCTGGGGAAATGAGCAAGAAATGTTTTTCACCTGACCACAAGCCTCTTTGAGAGATCTTGAACCTTCTAGAAGGAAGGTTGTCAGTTCCAAGATTGCTTTTTCCCAGTCCAAACTCCGTGACTTAATTTCCTCTTCTTTTTCTGCAATCATATTTCTTAACTCTGCATTTTCTTGAGCAGTGGTGCATAACCTCTCTTCAAATTCTGACTGAAGATGGGCAACCTCTTCCTGTAACTGAAGAATTGTATTGGTTGTCTCCATCTCAACCTCTTGACAGATTGTTTCAGTCTGCTGTTTTTGAGATAACTGTAATGTCCATTGCTCTTGATATCGGCCATTAAGTAACCTCGCTTCTTCAAGATCCTTGCTCATTTTTTTTAATTTTGCCTTTAACTCTTCGTTGTTGTTATATTCATTATCTTTAGCAAGCACTACTGAGGCTCCCAATGCTTTTGCTTCTATTTTATTTGCTAGAGTATCCTCAGCTTCCCTTGTAGAGGACGGAACTTCATCTCCAGAATCACTTCTTACCGACAATGTCTCAATCTGTAAAATTTTACTTAATATGGTGAACTTAATTATAAAACAACAAAATAAACATGAAACTCGGTTCCCAAAAAAAGATGAGCATGAGAAACTATTAACCATTAAATATTTCTCAAATACAGATTTAGAAATATCCCTTGCCATGGGAATTTTGGTTAATGGATAATGGTTTAAGATATAAGGATATTTGCTCAACATGAGGAAAATTGCTTGGGAGATGAATATATCTTCGTATATTTGCATACATTTCTAAGAAATTTTGCTTTCTTTGCTTCTTAACTTTATTTCAAGTGATGAAATTGCTATAGATTTTGGTCATATTGAATATCCACCTATGCAGTAGACATAATACCAGATAAAAACTACCACAATATGCACACAACACAACTGCATTAATGTTAAAAAATCACTATCATAAGCAAAACAGACTAAAAACTGAAAAGTTAAAAATGCATTCTATTTTATTCTTTCCTCACCAATGAACATTTATCTGTCTTTAGAATTTCATCAGCATGCTCAAAAGAAGAGTTCACAAACTGCAAGAATGGAAAGAGTTAAACATGATAGACCAGAGGTTCAGCAATGTCTTCACAGGCATTTCCAGTATTTCTTAAGTTATGCTCATATAGACTTAACTTGATTGTAGTTCAAATATTTTCCCAGCTCTGCTTGTAATTTACCCACTTCTCTGCAACATAAACAATGAATAAGAAATGAAGAAAGTTGTTAGTGGTCTACCAGCTAATAGTTTTTAGAATTGCAACGCAATAATAGTATCATCAATACAGACTATTTGCAATTATGCTATGGAGAGAAATTGAAGATACAAAATCATTTTTTTATAGATCTAGACAACAAGTCTCATGTTTTCCACAATAAATGCATTTTTCATTTGTTCTAACTCCAAAATGTCAAACAATAAAAACTTGAAAATTAAATACAGCTTCAATAAATTAGCATTGAAGTTATAGATTAGCATACAAGGAGACCCCAGAGATGAAATAAGAATGATGAATGAACTTTTCAAGGAATTTGCTGATTAGGAGCCCCATATAGAATAGAATACCAAATTTCATATTAATAATGATGGTGATAATGATGACATATTTAAGGCAACTGTCTACCTAAGCAATTTAGAATTCATATTCTGGCATTCTTCTAGCTCTTGTGCAGTAGCAGTATCCTGAAATATCAAAGACCACACAAAGTGAAAACAGAAAATCTCAGATAGCACTATTAATAGGGCATAAGTAATAAAAGAAGTAAACCTGATTTACATTTTTCATGGAGAATGTAAATTTCCCCTGGAGATTGACAAGGAGCTGAACATTAAAGAAATATACCAAATATCAGAAATCCAACCCAAACGAAAGTTGATATTTATCTTTCAAGAGAGGGAGGGACAAATTATGGGATCTAACCAACCTGATCACGCAATTCAGATAGTTCAGTCAGCAATCTTTCCCGCTCTCCGTGCTCATAGGACTTTTGAAATCTGGTGGTAAGAACTGATGTAAAATGAGCCACTGGCATCCAGGAAAAGATTATAACTTAAGAATATTAACTGTCCACACAGCTTACAGTCGAGGTTGTTGCAAAAGTCTATCATTCTCCAAAGCAAGTGTGGATAATTCTGAATTTTTATCTATTTTCACTTTAAGCAACTGAATCTCCTCCTGCAAAGCCATGTTTTCCTCCATGAGATACTTCTCAGCTGTCAGTTTCCCATCTACCAATAACTCAAGTTGATTGATTTTCTCCTTATAATGCCTCAGCATACTTGAAGTATGCTCAATATCCTCTTCTCTTTGTCGAACCTGCCAAAATTGATGTTACTTTAAGCCCATGATATTAAAAATATTTGGGCCTATTCACATAACTCCCAGAAAAAAATTCTGGGTACAGACTTTTGGTATGGTAAAATTATTGTCAGGTTTTAAAACGTGGATATGTTTTGGAAGGCTAACTTTTTTGTCAAAACATACTCACCAAACAATTTCTATGGTCTATTTCAGCCTTTAAATTCTGGATTGTAGTTTCTGCCATTTTTTCTCTCCTCAGGGCACTAACCAAAGCAGCTTTCATGCATTTGATCTGCCAGATATAACAGCTCTTACTTTCAGTGAATCTTGTAATAATTATTATGTAATAACCCTCGACGATTTCACACAACTCATAATACAAAAACTTCACCATAACTGCCATAAACTAACCTCTTTTCTTGGAATGAGTAGGTTGTGATCTGGTGTTGCTCTTTCTCCCAAAGAGTCATATCCTTCTGACACTTCACTCGATGTAAACTTCTCGGAGTTTGGCTCTAAATTTGATGAGGTAGGAAAAAATTTATTGTTCATCAGAAAGGACAGTTGACCCTGTTCGAGTTTAGTACATGCCTCAGCTAAGTCAGCCCCAAAACTTAGTATAGTTTTGTCGAAAATCTCCCATAATTTCAAAATATTTAATCAAATACCTTCAATTGTTGAATCTGCAACTGCAGTGCACTTACATCACCAGAAGCATCTTCATTCACTTTTGCCTTTTAGTGTAAGGAAAAGAAAATCAATTAATTCAGATATTATCTCAATAAAAAAATTAATATATACCACGCATTATGGTGTGTAATTCATACACACCCAAAATTTTTTAAAAAAAAAGAAATGCAGACATTTAAATAGGTGAGTACATTATTTTGAATAAGCTTGGCTCGCTGCGCAAACTTCAGAGTGCTTAGTGTTTCATTAGCACAGCTGCAAGAGAATAAAAGTCAAAATTAATGATATAAGAAAACAAAGAAACATCAAGAAGCATTCATTGTTCATTATTTAATTTTAAGCATAAAGTTAACACAAACCAAATTGATGGGCTGACATTTGCAATGACCATTGTCTTTGAATTTCCACCTAAAGAATCCTGCATATAAAGTTTTGGAGAGTACAATCATATTACTACAGAATAATGTACTGAATTGTATGTAAAATTAATGAAAAACTAATGTCAATTTTTAGAACTTGGTGTATCTAACCTGAAGAAGAAATGTAAGTCTTGAATCTCTGTACGGAACATGCCTAGGCTTCCCATGGGCTAAGTCCACCAAAGTCATTATGACCAAGCTAACAAAGCACTTAAGGTCAGCCATTTGAACTCAACGAATTGTTGTGACAGTGTTTATTAACATTCAACTGAAATATATCAACAGCAAATAAATTGATAAACAAGTCTGTGATAGTGAGTTACCCAAGTGTTGACAAAGATTTATTTATATTAGCTGCTTCTTTCAAACGTTCAGTATCTGCTCCAGAGCTTTTCTGCCTAGATGAAAATGCAAGTCAAGCCTGGTTTTCAAAAAGAAATAGCAACGGTTTATAAAGATTCTGATAAAAGATATTCTGTTACCTTTCAGAACCAGCCAAATCTACTAAATTTAGCCTAGCAAACCTAAAGTGAGTCATAGAATCTTTCTCCCATTGGCTTTCAATAATACAAGTGAAAACACTGTGAGACCGACTGCTTTCACAGTTCATATGAGTAGCAGCCACCTTCCTATTCACAGTGCCCTGTGTAATTATTTAGGAGAAGAAGATCAGATCAGACATGATCAAGCAGTGTAAAATATTAAGGTAAATTTAATGGTGAACCTAATTGAGCACAAAACCCAACCTGTAACAAAAGCCTGAGAACATCATAAACTGTGTCCACGCTATGTTCAGTGAGGTTTTCAACGTATACTCCCTTCTTCAAATCTTCTCTGAGCTACAGGGAGAATATTGAGTTTTAAACTCTATTATACAAAGCATTAACAATAACAAGTAAACAACAATTAGAGATAAGGCTAGATACTATAATTTGTGGATTACTTGTAGATTGGTTGATGAAGGCTCAAGAAGATCAGTTATTTGCTCATTGTATATCTCCAGAAAGGAACACTTGCAACTATATTTCAGCTTGTAATCCTTCCTACTCTCTTCTTCCTACATCATAAATATTCCATAAGAAAATCCAACCTTTGAAGCAATAGTCTATTCAGGTGAAAACACAAGCATTGTAATATCACACCGCTTTAATCCTCATAAACAAATAGTCAAAAACTCTTGGTGTGATCCCACTATCATCATGAAGGTATCCTTCTGTTTCATTAATCTCGCCCATCATGGTATATGTTTTACCACTACCCGTCTGCAGACAATCAGCCAAGCACAACTTCAGCAACAATCAAAGAAATACGTAACAGCTTGTAGAAAAGAACAAGACACTAAATCCCCACAAGTAACATGTACCTGACCATAAGCAAACATACAACTGTTGTAACCAGACAAACAGTTCTCCACCATGGGAACTCCAGCAACTCTGAACAGGTTTTCCTACACCAGTTCACCGCAATAATGACTAACTAATAAGCAACAATACTTAAATTTGATTTGTGTGCCCACATCAGATACATGTCTATCGTCAAATATCAATACTCTTAGCTACTCCCTAACATGTATTTAGGAAGTATCTAAGTCTTTACAAAACATCTAATAAAACTAAATGTGACATATTTAGAAACATATAGGCAATGTCCATCAATTATTTTTTTCATAGATAATCTCAAAAAAAGGATACAATAAAATTATTCTTATTTGTGGACAATAAGAAGTGATCTATGATGACAGCAATTATAATTTTTATTTTTATTTTTCATATTGTCCATGAAGTATATTCTTCATTTGGATTTGTAGAATTTGCAACATATTTACTATATTTACTATATATATACACTCAACAAACTTAGTGAATTTCCATACAGATATAGACATGTATCATAAACTTACTGCATCTCATAAATTTTAGAATAAATGTATCTTCTCATCGGATTTATTGCACCATAACTAATAATACTAAGCATGTGAAATAAACCATTTCCAATTCAGTGCTCTTTCTTAAAACTTTAAAAATTGAAACAGCATACAGAGTTTGTATACACTATTATATTGTATTTGTGACAAAGTGGAGACTCACCTGGGATAAGGTCTCGCATCCTATATGATCAAAAGTGAATCTGGTTTCAGGATGACCGCGCCACACCAAAGTGTGCGCGCTTTCCTGCTTCAAACACCTACCATGCCCTTGCGAAACCTTCTCCACGTTACTCAGCGGTCGAATCCTAATCAGCACCTGAAAACGCAACCTCAGTCACAAAACCGACGCGAGAAAAACCAATCCAGAATTCGTTCAAATGAAAACATACCTGCACGTTATGATCCGTCCAGAACGAGGGATCGTCTTTGAGCTCGAAATGCGGAACGTGGACGCAGAATTCGGTCTCCTTGGGGAACGCGGACGCACTCGGTCTTCCTCCGCCGAGAGAAACCCTGGAAGCGGTTCTAGTCGGCGTGCTCTGCGCCGAGTTAGGTTCGGAGTGCGACTTCCCGATCCTAGCGGAGAGCCTGGGAGTGGCGCTCCCGAACCGAGGCTGGCGAGCTGGTTCGAGTTCCTGACATTGAGAAGGATCCGGTATGGAGTGGAGTGGAGTTCGAGGAGGTGGAAAGTTGACAGGGTTCTGCGCTGCTTCCAATTCGTTCTCCTTCGTTTCGCTTAGAGAGTTTCTTCGAACGCATGTTCGATTCTCCTTCCACATTTTGATCTGATTCTGATTCTAAATTCGTCAAGCTCTTACTTAGCCACCAAGCTCATTTGTTTACTTCTGCTGCGAGATGGAATAGGAGGACCCGCCTCATTTCAAATTCAAGTTTCCAAAATTGTAGCCGTGCCCTTCAACTGTCTCTTTATGCTAACGTCACCTACAAACACCTTTTAAATTTCAAACGGGAGCTCCTTGGGTTGGTCCACTCACGCTGCTTATTACTTCCTCTAACGTTAAAGAGGTACCAAAGGTTACTTAATTGTAGTCCGTTGATGGAAAATAGTCATGGTTAGTGCTTTAAAAAAATATTATGCAACCTTTTTTATTTCTTTGCGAAGTACTCTCATGCTTTCTTATCGAAAAGAAAGAGAATCCTATGTAAATTAAACAAGTTTTTAAACAAATTCATGGTAAATTAATGTTCTCTCCTTTCTAATTATATATTAGTGTTTATTAGGATTTGTTGGTTGTTTGAATATTCTCCAATAAGATGTATTATTCTTTTGCCCGTTTTTCAAAATTGGTTTAGAATTACCTTTTAAGAGTTTAAACCATAACGACTTAAGGCAAACTTAATCTTTAGTTATAATCTAAAGTATATAGCACTTGAGACTATTAAGTGAAGGGTTAATCGCAAGAAAAATACACAACCCTCAAACTTTTAAGTGAAAAATTTACAAAATAAGGGTAAAAAATTTATCCCCTAAGGATTAGAATCTCATCCTAATTTAATGTCAATAAATTAGGTTTTCTTTGCCGTCTCCAATGGTCAACCGGTTGGTAGAAAATAGTCAACCTTTATATATATATATATATATATATATATATATATATATATATATTAGGCATATTATGTTTTACGCAAATAATGAAAATATTTTTTTTCAGTATAAAGAAAAGGATACATTAATATTCTAAAGAAGAAATGCACTAATTACCCGTTTAAAAGTAAAATTAAACTCTTTTGATATAGATTTCAAATTTTATTATTTATATATACATAATGGCGGGATTTACATTTGAGTTTTATGTTATTGCGTGTCATTATTGTTTTCACCATATATAAGAAGTGGCCTACAAATTTTAAAAGCAGTTATATAATAATGAGTATCAATTTGAACTTATATTCGTGTTTTTGCTACTTTGCCATAAACATTTATTCAGCGTTACAATCTCAAATAAAAAGTTGTGGATGGTAGTAATAAAATTTTAAACTGAGGTAATAAGAACGAAGTTGTGTAAGCAAAGGAATAGATTACAAGTTATTTATTATAAAAACAGATGATAATATATATGCAGTCTTTACAACAAAAATTTAAAAATAATATATATATATATATATATATATATATATATATATATCAGTTCATGTCTATTAGAATATTAATCTACTAACTCATTTGTAATAAAATTAGTAATCAATCCAAGTCTTACAATAATTACTATAATATCTTATGTTTTTTTTTGTTAGAAAGTAAATTTGAAGAAAAAGTGTAGAAAAATATTTTGGATTAGATAAATAGAATAGAAAATAAATATGAAAGTTTTTAGAATATTAATTTACTAACTCATTGGTAAAAAAATTAGTAATCAATAAGTCTTATAATAATTACTATAATATCTTATGCTTTTTTAGAAAGTAAATTTGAAAAAAAAAGTGTGGAAATATGTTTTGAATTAAGACAAATAGAATATAAAATTAATATGAAAGTTTTGTAGTGATGTTGTAATATGGTGAAATTTGCAATATTCTCAAGTAAACTAATTGGTCAATTATATAGTAATACATTTTGCAATTTTATTTCACTTTATAGAAAAACTCATCTAATTTCAACTAGCATCAGTCCTACAACAATTTAACAAAATTACATAATACTAAAAGAATAAAGATTGATTAGACTACTTGTGAATTGGAAGTTATAAACTTAATTCTTGTTATAGTAACAAAATATGTTTTGATAAAATCACAATTCAAAACGCAGTAAAATAAAATCAGAGAAAGTTTCAAGATGCTTAAAATAAATTTTTAATATAGCTTGCATTAACTGATTTAATTACATATTGCATAGATTAATTACATAAAGATAGAGGACTTATCATCATTATCATAAATGTGATAAAAAGCTTTCCATTAGATAAAACTAAATGGGACCACTATAATAAGTTTACATGTTAGATGAGTTTTCACTTATTTTATAAGAAGTTAAGATTAGAGCATTTAGATTGTGTTTGGATTGGGGAGTGACACTCTAGTTGAGGATAAATGAGAGGATTCACTCTAGTTTGGATCGGGACAAAGATGAGGGTGAATGAGTGGGGGAGAAAAAGTTTAGTGAGTGAATGATCTTGTGAAAGTTGAAGAAAAAAGAGAGATGAGTGAAGAGAAACTCATGTCATAGTATGTGAAATACCATTGTGCCCTCCTTTTTCTTCACTTTTTTTGAAAGTGAATTGATTTTACACGACACCAGTGTCATGCACAACACTACATTTATTCCATTTCAGAGATTATTGACTTTGACATAGGGAATCTCTTTGACCACCATGAATGTGATGAATGCACTGCCTCAAAGTTGTTAGGTAATGTTGTTCATTCACGAGTTATATAAAGCATGGTTATAGGAAACATACACTGCATTTGAAACAAACATTTCATTCAAACAGACTTTTGCATGTTTGAGTGGCCTTGGAGAGTTTTGTGAGTTAGTAGAGTGCAAAGGTAGTGAGTTTGTTATTGCATCTTCGATCTCAAGTTAGACATTGTGTGAGTTTTCTACCGTGCCTAATTGATTACCAGTGGAAAAGAAGACATCACTTAATCGATTATGTCATTCAAAATAGTTGATAATCGATTAGGTTGAATACATAATCGATTATGTGTTGTTTTTTGAGAATATAATTGATTATTTGATGTGTGTAAAATATGAGCTTAATCAATTATGTTGTAGCATAATCGATTATGATTGTTTTGTAACCGAAGGTATAATTGATTATGCTTTTGAAAACTTTGACTAATCGATTAGGTTGTATTTTTAAGACATAGGATAATCGATTATGTTCATACTTATTTTTCCAGATTTTTCAATTAGTGTTTTGCGTAATTTTTGTTTTGTTTTTTTAATAAAATGTGGATTGTTTCCAAGTGTTGTTCGGATGTTTTTATTATAAGTTTAATCTGTTTAACTTATTTTATAGTAATTATTTATGTGAATAAGTTTGCAATCGACTTGAATATATTTGTAGTATAAGTTAAATGTTTTTTTAATTGAGAATTTTTTAGAAATTATTAGTTCATGTGTATTTCAATTTTAGATGTAAATATTTTATTTGAAATTCAATAATTATATTAATAAATTAATTATTCATATGTTCTTATAAGTTATTTATGTAATTTATTATTGTATTTAAAAAACAATATAATGAAATATAAGTTTTTATTTTATTTGACATTATTTTAAATTACAAATCTGCATATGCTTTTTGAAATTATTAATATTAATATAAATTAATTTTGTCTTATTAATCAAAATTAATAAAATACATTATTTAAAATTAGAAATATTAATATAATCATCAAATTTATGATATATTATTGATTATTGAATTCATAAATTAAATATATTTATTATTGCGAATCCATTTGAAAGAGTTTTTTAGAGTGTTAATTAAAATCCATTTTAAATATACAATAAAATTAATGTAATTATTGTTTTTATTAGTAAGGAAGCATTTTAGTATTAGTAAAAACACATTCAATTTTCTTTTCTATTTAACATTTGTTTTTAGATTATTCCTTTATTTTTTAGATGGTTTTGTTTACATAAGTAATTTTTGTTACATTTAATTGTTTATGAGAAAAAATAATTATTTTACTTAAAATTAATATTTTGTGTAGAATGGTAATATAAATTGCATTTTTTTAAGATCAATTAATACTTATGCGTATTAAAATAATATATATATATATATATATATTAATTTAGATATTTATACAATTTCAAATATTATATACAGTTTCAGATATTAATTTAGATATTTATACAATTTCATATATTAATTAAGTCAAAATTGAATCCTAACGTTTGGATTATTAATTATTAACTAGAAAGAGTTATAAAAAGATTATTCAACCTTAAATAGTGCCCTAAAAGCTCTTAGCATTAGAGCGCTAGTTAGCATGGTCCTAATTTATTTTTTCTTGTACTAGTTATCCTGTACTGTAGGCATCCATCCACCAATTACTTTTTATTGTGTTTAAACAATATTAGTAGGAAATGTTCGCAGTTCCTTATGCTTGGGTGATTATATTTTATGCTACCCTTAGAAGTTTTAATACCTTTTTAATGATATCATCTAATTAGATAAATATTGAAAAATTTAATTTTTGCATATATTTTTATATCAATTTTTGTTATATCACAGTATTGAATTCATAAATTTATGTAATTGGTATTTTTTGTTTAGAAATATTTTCTGTTAATTAAATTTTAATATTGGAAATTTTGTTTGATTAAATTTTAATATGGGAAATTTTAATTTGTGTATATATTTATATTATTTTTTTATATTAGAGTATTGAAATGATATAATCATTTACATTAAAAATATTTATTTAAATTTTATGAGTTATTATAATTAGTTTTTAGGGTAATCGTACTAGTGTAGTTTTACACCAAAATGGTAATCGTATTGTATTGACACTTACCTGTAATCATGGTTCTCGATGAAAAGTTAAACATTACATAGATAACGATATGAATTCGGCGAGGCATTTTGACGAGGTAGAGATGGTAGATTTTGAGGAAACGATTGCAATTTATAACGATCTTGGTGCGACGAACATGAATTTAATTTCACAAATTAAAAAAAATACTCAAGGTGCATCAATGATGATCCTTTGTATGATTGGTTTTGGATTGAATTTATTATGTACGGTGCGTAATACAACCAACTCTATGATCGAGTTCCAACCACAAAAAGAGTGTCGCAAACAAAAATTGATGGAGTACTTGGTTCACACTGAACGATGTCCTGATATTATTCTCATGAAACCAGAAGCCTTCCTTCAATTATGTCAACAAATTAGGGAAATTGTACTTGTTAAAGAGCATATCAATCAACCGTTGAAGAACAAGTTACCAAATTTCTCCACATTATTAGGCATAATGTGAAGAATTGAAGTGTTTCATTCTTCTTCCATCGGCTTGAAGAAACAGTTTCCCGTCACTTTCATAAAGTTTTGAGTGCGATTTTAAGGTTGGAGGGAGAATTCTTAATTCAACCAAATGGTACTGTTGTAGAACCGCATGTCCTTAACAACAATCGATTTTACCCTTACTTTAAGGTTTGTTTATGACAACATTATTTTAAATTATATATAATGTTTTATTTATTTTGTGTTTAATTAAAATTATGAAATTTGGTTTACATTAGGATTTTTAGGGGCCATAGATGGCACTCATGTATGTGTTAAGGTCTCACGTGCTGATGCACCTCGTTTTCAAGGGAGAAAAGATTGACCATCCCAAAATATATTTGCAAGTTGTGTCTTTGACATGAAATTCACATATGTCCTAGCCGGTTGGGAAGAAACTGCCTCTGATTCAAGGATATTGAAAGACGCTTTAATACGAGACGATCCTTTGGTTATTCCATAAGGTTAGTTTTAGGTGTTTGGGTGTGCAAAACAATAAATAGGTTATAGTGGTCATTACTAACGCAGGTTTCCAAAATGTTTGTAGGAAAATACTATCTTGGTGATGCAAGTTTTATGTTAAAACCAAAAATAATAACACCTTATCGCAGGATTAGATACCATTTGAAAGACTATTCATGAAGAGGTCCACAAAATGCTAAAGAGTTGTTTAATCATAGACATTCGTCACTTAAAAATGTAATTGAAAGGACTTTTGGGGTAATGAAAAGATGTTTTCCAATTATAGCCAGTGGGACTGAGCCTCATTATGATGTTGATACTATAACAAAAATTGTTTTAGCTTATTATATTCTGCATAACTTTCTTCACGGGGTTGACAATGACGAGTCTTTGATTAAAGAGGTAGATCATGAATTGCTACAAGAAAATGTACAACCAACCCTTTCTCATGCTTATGACAAGATTATGTAAACAATTAATTTGATGTAATAAAATATGCTTTATCTTTTGTTGCAATGTTTCTCCTCCTAACTTTATTTAAGTTATTTAGATGGATCACGCCAAGAATGTTGTTCCAGATTCATCAGGCGGTTATCAAGAGTTCACTAAGTGGACGGTGGAGATGGACTTAATTCGTCTAAATGAAATGGTTGAAGAGGCATGTCGAGGTTCCAGAATTGACGGTAGGTAGACCACTTAGGGATATACTAACATTGTTATAACTCTACACGATGCTAGACTATCGGCTTTTAAGAAAAAACATGTAAAAAATCGCCAAAAAAGACTCAAGGACAAGTGGAGGGAGGTACATGATTTGTTTGGTGGACTGAGTGGTTTCGCATGGAACCATACCACTAAACGTTTTGAAGTGGAGGATGAAGTTTGGAATGACTTGATAAAGGTACCTCCATAAATATTTTCTATAAGAAATACATTTAAATGCACCTTGTCTTGTACTAATATGTGACATCTTTGTAGGCGAAGCCATCTGCCGGAATGGCGTGTCAATCCCATCCGACATTATAACCTAATGGAGGAGTTATGGTCTAATGATAGAGCCACCGAAAGTCGGGTGAGGACAGGTCGCAAGATGAATTCACCTCCACACATGAGTAATTTCAGTGTGAACCTAGACAATAATAATATGGATTATATCCCTAACCAATCAAACTTTGAAGATGCAAATGACTACGTCCCACGGTCACCTGCCCCTCATATTCAATCCAGTGACACTCCATCAAACACTCCTTCTGACATACCCTCTAACAGTCTTTCTGAAACTCCCTCAAACACTCCTTCCATGCCTTTTGCGGGCTCTGCTGGCACATCCTCGTCTCGAGGATCAAAAAGAAAAGGGCCCACCATGGACGAAATTGATGAACATTTTGCTTTGTTGAATAAAAATATTCAACAATGTGTTTCGTCCATTAAGCATGGAAATCATACGGCCTTAGAGTTGATTGACATTGCTCGTGTACAAACAACCACAACACAAGGTGTAGCTACGGAAATTAGACGAAGAAACGACTTAGATGCTTAGCATGTACACCATCAACGTCGTCATGCATCATACTAGTACTTTGAGTCTGATATTTGGGCTATGCTAGTGGAGCTTAATATCCAAGATGAACAGGTCATGGATCAATGCTACGAGTTTTTATGTGAGCATCCAGTCAGAGTTAAGCAGCTATTTGGGATGCCATATGAGTGTCGCAAGACAAAGTTGTTTGCATTATGACTAGGTGTTGATTTGATGTCTCTGACTCCACGTTCATTTCATGTCTTTCACTTATATGTTGTGTTTCTATTTCATTTCAATTATTATCTAATTTTTTTGTGTATTTTGTTATTGGACACTTATTATCATAACTTCTATTACTCTATTTGAGGACTTATAGTATTGTATTTTCATTGGTAATGTAATATTTTGTTTATGAAGTTTTAGTGTTGTGTTTGATAACTTCTATTATTTTGTTTAAGATATTTTCATGAATTTTGTTTACTTAAAATTGTGTTTCATATTTGATGTCATGAACATTTTATTCTTTTTATACAATGTTATAATTGCATTATCTATGACATCATCATCCATGCAACACCAGAGAGCCATAAAGGTAAAGGTCCAACACATATGATGTGGTGCCTCCTACCCAAGGAACGGGAATTTAAGATGTTCTTGATTATTCAAGATACTTTAGTACAAAATGTCAGATGGTGATCTATGAAAAAATGTTTCACAGGAGACCAGTGTTATCACCAAAAGTCATGCATTTTCCATTTTTTGTTGCATTGGGGTTTCAATTTTAGAACCATATGAATTTCCTAGGATTACAACATTTCCTTATAATGAAACTTTCGTATTATGAGGACTTTGTGAGAGTATTTTATACAAATCTAAAGTTCACACCTATTGGTGACCTTTATATTGAGATTTGCTCAAACCGAAATGAAATAAGACAAATGGATTGGATGAACATTGCAAATCTCAGATATGATGGCGTTAAGTTAACCCTTGGAATGATCTCCGAGGGAGTAAATTTTGATCGAGCATTGACGTTATAATTGATAAGTTCCTAATTTCAGTAATATTTCATATTAAAATATAGGCACTTATGACGATTTATTGCTAATTTACATATAAAATAATCCCTAATTTATGAATGTATACCTTTTTACATTTTTTATGATCTTTATTTGAATAAGAGCATTTTATTCCCAAATTTGGTGTTAATTGCAGGTTTATAGGAGAGATTGAAGATTTGGATAAAAAAAATGAATGATTTGAGCTAAAAAAAAAGAAAGTTGGAAGATCACAGAATGGAGAAAAGTGCTGGAAAAACCAATTTTGCAACAGGAGATTCTCGCTCAAGCGAGAATTCCTCGCTTAAGCGAGAATGCGTCAGACATATTGGACCTTTTTATGTTTTATCACTTAGTCCATCAACGCGACACAAAAAGCAACCTAACCCTAGAAAATTAGGTTAAACAGGGGGCTAGAAGCTCAACCCCAGTGTACCAAATTGAGAGGAAAACACCATTGAGTGAATTGTAACCCAATTGGGAGAATGGAAGGTGCTAGAAGTATGCGTGGTTAACTCTACCCTTTGGGATTGAGAGTAATCTGCTTGAACTCTTATGTATTGAGGTGATATCTTATATATTATAATATTCAATTCTTTGATTAATTATTGGTATTGTTGTTTTATTTCTAAATTTCTGTGACAAATTAAGAATCTTAAATTTGGCTGAAATTATTTTTAGGGTTCCGACCTAAAAAACAATACTTAACATATTTGAGTGTTAGGAATAGACCTGAAATGTTAATTGTTATTAACGTCTGAGCTTCGTTCTTATAATTATGTGAGGGATCGATAGTTAGGGAACATTCTTAAGGATTTTATGTGCGAGGAATCGATATAAATGAATTTTATACGGGCATCAATTTCAATCAAAGAACTTAATATTAACATGTTAATCAAAATACATGAGAGTGAGAGAGATGAAACCTAATCCCTATTTTTCCAACTTGAAGCAATTAATTCTTTGTCTATTTTCTTATTAATCATTGTGAACACAATCACTTCAACATTCTTTTTAATTGTATTGTTTCATATTTAACGATTAGTGTACTTGATAATTCATTGTTCCTTGTGGGATCGATATCCGTCCTTAGGAATAATTATTACTTCTGACAACGTGGTGCACTTGCTGTAGAAAGTCATCAATCATCCATGATTTGTGAAGAGGTACAAGGTCAAAATGTCAGAAATGCAGGTAGTCTGAATATGAATGACAGACTATTACATTACACATAAGTGCACATGTTGTGCCCTCATGGCAGTAACTTCGCACAACTATTTAATGAAAATATTTTCATATTGTGGTGCATGAAAAATGATATATTGATTATTGGTCTCATTACATCATGCAACACATGCAGAAATGTTGGGATAACAACATGCCTCTATTGTATGGCATTTTGATAACATGGATCATGTAGGTGTATGACTTGGACTTGTCAAATGATGCAACAATAATGCTAGGATAGAATCATTACTTTGAGAAAAAAGTATGAGAAAATTAAATATATTCCGGGTCAATGGCGTTTGGCAACTTGATAGGCCTGACCAGGCAGACAAAGAAGATGATAAAGACATTAAATTGGCACAAGAATATGTTCAAGGCGGTCAACCTCAACCCGCAATCCCCCATCAAACCAAAATGTTAACACAAATTTGGGACAGGATAAAAACATCCAGGAAAGTATGAGGACCATGAATACACGTTTTGACAGGGTTGATCAAAGGATGGAGTGAATTGAGGATCGAATAAATAAGATTGAACATCATCAACGCCAATGATTGTATTATCATTATGTTATTGTTATTGTAATTTTTTTTTCATGTTGAACATTGATAAATTGTTATTGTTATTGTTATTTTTCATGTTGAACATTGATATATTGTTATTTAATACTCAGGTTTTCATGGTACTTATTTAGAGAATGATATTGCTTTGAATGCAAATTTTGTAACATTTTATTTATATTATGCATAAATCAAATTTAGGCTCCATTACCTTTATTGGAGAATCGAGAGCATTACTTCAGTGACCTTCAATGTCTGCATATCACACCTAATCATTGTCTAGTTGTACCGGTTGTGGTGTGCAAAAACGTTGTACTTTTACCCATGCGGATGGGAACACGAGTGCCTTCGTTGCATCTATTTGTGGTTGTAGAGATTTTGTTGTTTTGAGAACAACAACTGAAAAAAAATGCAAGAAAACAATTTTGGAGTTGTCCTAAGTATAAGGTAAAATTTATTCAATTAGGTTTGTTGCAAACTTAAGAATGTTATTTTAAAGTTATTCATTGTTTAATTTTATTCTTTTCTTCAAAATTACAAAGAAATTAATACTGATTAAATGTAATAACTTTATATATTTTTCCTTTCAAGACTATATAACGTTGATACTATGTTTTAAATACTCATTTATTATGTTTAAAATATATTAATTTTTTTGTAATAATAATAAAATCATTATTAATATTAATTTTATTATATAAATATATATATATATATATAACATAATATAAATTAAATTAAATAATCATAAATAATATTAAAATTATTTAAATACATTAATTTAACTAAAAATAATTTAAATTAATAAAATGAAAAATAATATAATTATATTTTAATTTTTAATTTTATTTATTTATTTTAATTTTACATTCTTTTACTCTTTTATTTATAATTGAAATTTTTATTTATTTTAATTAACTAAAATATGCACAAAATTAATTATTAATTATTTTTTCTTTTTTTTTATATACAAGGATGAACTTGCACTTTTATAATTTACATCATTAAAAATAATTAAAAAAATTCTTACAACCATCACATACTTTAATAAATACTTCAATCTAAACCTCCTCAACTTTTTTCACAACTTTTTTCACACTTTCTTCTCACATCTCTCACACTTTCACTTCTCACACATCCTCAACTTTTCACTCTTCAATCCAAACAAAACATTAATTTTGAAATAAAAATTACAAAACATTAATGTTGAAATAAAAATTATAAGTTATCACTATTTACAATGGTATGCGGTACCTCTAAGCCTCTCACTTGTTTTTGGATATGAAATTGATTTTTCATGTATTGGTTTTTATATAGTGGTTTTATACTGATTTTCATATATTGTATGGTGTTGGTTTTATATTGATTTATACCAATTTTTATACTGGTTTTGTACGGCTTTTACACTGGTTGTTACATTGGTTTTTATACTGATTTTACTGATTCCACCGTGTTGATGCATTCAAATATCATTTTATTCATATAATACATACCGATTAAATGAGTAGTGGAGGTGTTAACGGAGGATTTAATCATTGAAGATTTAAATAAGTAAAAGCATTGTAAACATGTTTATGTTTGGATTACTCATTTATTCTGACTAGTTCCTACAATTTTTCATTCTTAATGTTATTTTGATGAAATTCAAAACATAATTTATATTATATTCTTAATATTATTTAAAAATGTGTATATCTCATTTTCCTACTTTTTGTTACAAATTAACATAAAAAACATAAATGTACGTACGAAGTATTCCTAAGGATTTTCACGGCAAACATCTCAACATATTTTTCTGGCCAGAGTTGGAATATAAATGCAGTGGACAATTCAATGCAATGGAATATAATAGTGACCTTTTATTTGCCACCAACAACACACAACAATCCCCTCATTTATCTGTATCCACCAACTGACTAATGTATAAGGACTAGTAGATGCAAAATGTAAAAATTATCATAAGAATAACCATGTAATGTATAAATGTATTTAGATATACTAGTATAATTGTAAATGTATTAATATATGAATATGAAGCAGCTACATTTGGGTTGAAGTAAATAAGATCTTATGTTTACTTTTCTTAAAAATAACTATAAGGCGAACCTAAATAACTCCAACTCATGGTAGTGTATATCGTATCATTATTACGTCCATTCCATGTAACTAAATATAATGACGAATGAATTGAATAATATGAGCTAGTTATAAAATTTAAATTCAACAAAAAAATATTAGAGTAAACAAATTTCAGATTGCACCAAAAACTGGTGCAAACAAATTACAAACAGTTTTCTTTCATTTCATTAAAATTTCAAATATGTTTAAATCAGTTAACTTATATGAATCATTGTTCTTTCCTAAAAATAATTAAATAAAAGATATTGTAACATTCAAGAGTCTCTAACCTCTATCAGACAAGACTAATGCTCTGTTTGGATTGGAGATGAGATTTGTGAGGAGGAGGGAGAGTGGATTTGTTGGGATTAAAGATAATGTGTTAGGTTGTTTTGATTGAGGGATGATAGTGTGGATTTATGAGGATGATTTATTGAAATTTGTGAGTGATGTGATAGTTGAGAGAAAATTTAGAAAATATTTTAAAGGTATAAAATATAAGTTTACAAATTTATCCTTATTATTAAAAAAATTTAAATAATAAATTATGATATTTTTTTTAATATTTGAGTTAATTAAATTTCTGTAATATATAAAAATTAGAGATATAAATGTAAAAATTGGAAATTGTTACATAATAAATAATTTAAAATTTAAAAATTTAAAAAAAATATAATATAAAATAATTTTGTATTAAATTAAATTATATTATTAAATATATTAAAATTTATGAAAATAATTATTATTATTGTTTTGTTGATATTATAATTTTATTTTATTATTTTTATTATTTATAATTATATGTTGTTATTAATAGTATAATTAAATGTTTTTATTACATAAATTTATGTAATATTTAATATATTAATTTTACATATTGTATATATATAACTATATTAATAATGATAATAAAAAAATTATATATTATATATATATATAATAATATTAATAATTATTATTATTATATTATAAAGAAGTTAATATATTTAAATTTTATTCTAATATACAAAAGATATTTATAAAATAAAATAACTATATTATCTTTTTATAATCAATATTATTATTATTATTAATTATTAATATTTTGTGTGAAAAATAGTGATTTGTGTTTGAATAACATGATAAAATTGGTGCAAAAGAACCCTAATCCAGTAGCCACATGTAACATGTGATATGCTCCTAACAATTGCATTTTGGAGGGGAGGAAGAGAAGAAGATGGAGGTGTGCAGAGATGGTAATGAATGCGGAGAAGGCAACGAGTAAAAGTGGAGGTGTTGGGTCTGCTTTCTCTTCACTAAACATAAAATCGATTTTCACTTTTATACAATCACCATGAGAATCGATTTTCATGACAAAAAAGAAAAACTAAAATCGATTCTCCATCCACTATTAAGCTTGTAAAATCGATTCTCCTCTTTGATTCAGTGTCTAAAAAGCTCAGTGTGTCACATATGCACAGTTTGAAAATTAAGAGTATTGTAGTAAATTATCCTTATTCTACGTTATCACACCCTCGCTAATAAGAGAAGAAGAAAAAATCATATTTACTTGCTCGTCCATCTACACTCTCTCCTTCATATTACTAAATGCAAACAACGAAGATCTCCACTCGTCCATAGAGTATTAGCAGAAGCAAACAAAGCATAAATGCCCTTACAATTTGTTCTCGTCGGTTGACTCGCTCGCCAGTTGACTCGAACGACGGTCCCTGACCCTCCTATCTCCGCCTGAAAATCGAACTTCCTTGGTCAAAGAATCTCTCACCTGCAAAGACAAAGAGCGCCTTGACGGCCGTTTGCACTCCGACGCTTAAGTCAGTATTAGGGCAAAGAAACAATAAGTATATAAAGTAGTTTCAGTCTTAGCAACTGTGTACCTTGATAGGGCTCTTAGCACCCTTTATATAGGTTGAAACTAAAGTTTACTTGTGTTTTGTTACCCACGTCTAGGGTTCCTTGGAGAACGTCCATGCGCCGCTATTACACAATCTTAGCATAATCTGGCACATGGGACTTCCCTTAACTGAAGTGCAACGACTAACAGAATGGCCGCTTGGGTACCAACTTGTGCACCAAATCTCTGGCGCCATCTTTTCTGATGGAAGAGTGCCTTAATCCTTTGGAGAATTTTTGGTGGAATTTGCGGAAGCGCAATGGATGCTCACGGTTAAGGCTCTCCTAGGAGATGTGGCTGCCTTGGAGGTGCAAGTTAGGTATGAAATGTGAGTGGTGAGACCATCTCACTTTGGTAGAATGAATGTTTGAAGATCAATTGTCTATCCTAGAGAGGTAAGAGAAGACAAGTAGTGAGATTAGCACAAAATTGGCAGCAATTCACTATTAGATTAATCTTGCAATTACATGAGCCAAACCCTCTTATTTATAGTGTTTAGAGGGCTGGAAATTAAAATGAAAGTGGAGGGAAATTCAAATGAATTCCCTCTTAAAAAAATGGCGCCCAAAGAAGCACATGGGAGGGGTGTGGCTAGTTTGCATGCTCACCCCCTCTATGGGTTTTCTAGACCGACCTTGGTAAATTTAGAGGTTTTTAGAAACTCTAAGTTTACCTAGGTTGGTGTTTTAGGTGCCAAAATTAATTCTAAGAAAAATTACAAATAAAGTTCTTATGCTAATTTTGACAAGAAATTAAAGTCTACTATAAACTAGAGCTTATGACATTTGAACAAGTATAAGAACGTTTCTCTGCCATCAGTAACAACATTCCAATCTTTTTGGATCCTCTTGGCCATAACTCTAGTGGTTGGCCCAAATCTACCCTTTGGTGGGCTTGCATGTGGGCTTGTGCTTGGGCCTCTTCCCTCATCCCCTCCCTCTTGAAAAGGATTTGTCCTCAAATCCAATGCTTCTTCTTCTTCTTCATTATTAAGGGGATGTATTGTGGCTGGATAGTTTCCATCATCTCCTCCTTCTTGAGAGGATCTATCCTCAGATCTATAGGGTCGATCTCGAACAGCAGCCTTATTCTTGCTTTGACAACTATGCTCGTCCTCCTGGATCAAATGTCCATCTCTGGGAGTCATCAAACAAAGCAAATGAGTTAGTTTGAGAATTTGTATAAAAATCAATTTTATTAAGTTTCCATTCTTCTTGTTTGTCTATTGTTTTTGGCAACTTCTCATAATATTTCTCTGTTTGTTTTTAACAAATTCAGTTTTTGTTACTCCTTCCTTAGGAACAAATTCTTGTGGATTAGGAAGTGGTAACAAATCTAAAGGAGAAAGAGGATTAAACCCATATACAGCCTCAAATGGAGAAATATTAGTAGTTTTATGAACTACCCTATTGTATTCCAACTCAATATGGGAAAAATACTCATCCCTAGAGTTGTGGTTGTCTCTCATGATTACCCTAGACATAGTAGAAAGAGCTATATTTTCATTTTGACCATTCGTTTGAGGATGATAAGAAATTGAAAAGTTTAACTTAGTTCCAAGTTTTTTCAAAAGAATCCTCAAAAAATGGTCTTTAAATTTTGGATCTCTATCTAAAACTATGCTTGGAGATAAACCATGAAGTCTTACCACTTCTCTAAAGAAGAGCCTATCCACAACCATAAAAATGGAATCAAAACCTTTTGTTGTCCTAGGAAGTTCTAATATAAAATCTATGCTTATGTCTTCCCATGGAGCACTTGCAAAAGGTGAAGGAGCATAGAGTTCATGAGACATTGCCTTAGAGTTAGTTTTTAAACAAGAAATGCATCTATGGTAATGTCTTTGAACATCTTTCCTCATGGTTGGCCAAAAGAATTTTCTTTTTAAAAGCTCTAGAGTTTTATCAACTCCAAATTGGCCTATGAGACCTCCTTCATGAGATTCCTTTACAAGGAGTTTTCTATGGTTCCTTGGGGTATACAAAGTTTTCCTTCTTCAAAAAGATACCCCTCATACACATAAAATCCTCCTTGTGCTCTATGTTCACACTTAGCAAAGATGGATGCAAAATCATGATCTTCTTTGTAAAGTTCAATTATGTTGTCAAATCCAAGAATTTGGGCTCCCAATTTCGAAAAGAGGGCATGTCTCCTTGAGAGAGCATTAGCCACAATATTTGTACTACCCTTCTTGTATTTGATAACATAAGGAAATTGTTTAAGGAATTCCATCCATTTTACATGGCGTTTGTTCAACTTATGTTGACCTTCCAAATATTTTAAAGACTCATGATCACTATGAATGACAAATTCCTTAGAAACTAGATAGTGCTCCCAAGTCTTTAAGGCTCTCACAAGTGCATAGAGATCTTTGTCATAGGTGTGATAGTTGAGGGTGGCTCCATGAAGTTTTTCACTAAAGTAAGCAATTGGATGTCCACCTTGCAACAATACAGGACCTATGCCCACTCTCGATGCATCACACTCTAGCTCAAAAGTTTTTGCAAAATTTGGTAAAGCTAGAGTGGGTGCATTAGTGAGTTGAGCTTTTAGCCTCTTGCAGGCTTGATCTTGCTTCTCGGTTCAACAAAATGGAGTGTCCTTCTTCACTAACTCATTGAGTGGTGAAGCTAGACTTGAGAAGTTATTGTTTAGGGTTTAGGGTTTAGTGTACCTCTTCTATAAAAGCTTGTTAAACCATGAAAGCTCCTAACATCTCCTACATTTTGTGGTGTTGGCCACTCTTTGATGGCTTTGATTTTCTTGGGGTCAATATGTACCCCATTTTTGTTAATTATAAAGCCTAAAAATACTACATTATCAACATAAAAGGTACACTTATCAATATTAACAAACAAGCTATTGTCCCTAAGCACTAAAAGAACCTCCCTAAGGTGACTTAGGTGGAAATCTAGACTTTGGCTATAAACTAAGATATCATCAAAGTAAACTACTACATATTTACCTATGCAATCTCGCTTTAAGGATTCTTTTTTTACTATGCTTGTAGGAGGTGTTGTAAGATACTCCTCATTCTTTCTAGATTCCTGTTATTCTTTTTCAAACAACCTCTCACTTGGCTTTTCTATTTCTATCTTTTTTTTTCTCTTCTTCACTCTTACTAGTTTCTTCTTCTTGGCTACTATATTCATCTTTGTCCCTTAAGATCATAGTTCTTTCATTGGGACATTGAGATGCTAAATGACCCTTACCAAGACATTAAAAACACTGAATTTCTCTAGCTTGCGTGTATGAGATATGCTCGTATTTGGATAGGTTTAGGGAAGGTTCTAGAGATGTTTCTTTTATATATTCTTCCCCTCTTTGGAACTCATTCTTGTCATAAGATACAAAGTATGAACTTTGTTTTTGACTTGATTGTTTTCTCAAAATTTGTTTTTCAACTTTAATGTTAAGTTGAATCAAGTCATTTAAATCTCTATAAGGTAAAAGTTCAACTTTGTTTCTTATCTCAAGTTTGAGACCACTTAAAAACCTAGATATGGTAGTCCGGTTTTCTTCATGAATCCCCGCCCTTATTATATATAACACCATCTTTTGCCAATATTCTTCTACACTCAGATTTCTTTGATGAAGTATTTGGAGCTTGTCCATCAACTTCCTATTGTAATGTGAGGGAATATGGCGACATCTCAAGGCTCCCCTAAGGTCATTCCAATATGTAATGGGAGGGTCCTTGTGGAGATGTCTATCTCTTTTTAGGACAATCCACCAATTCATAGCATTTCCTTGAAAACTTAAGGTGGCTAAGGGTACCTTTCTTTCCCCACTTACTTTATGGCAAGCAAACAATTATTCTACCTTCATTTCCCAATCTAGATATGTTTCAACATTTTCTTTTCCATAGAAATGAGGTAGCTCTACCCTAATCTCCTTTGGGTTTTCTTGTCTTTCTTTTCTAGCTCTCCTAGGGGGTGGTTGATAATAGTCATTAGTTTTAAGGTTTCGTTCCCCAAAAGAATCATTCACCCTTTTAGAACTAGATGCCTGTGAACTTCTTTTAGATTTATTAGAGTATTCATCTCTTTCTTTAACCATTTCCAGCTCTTTGATTTGTTCCTTATGTTCCAATTGTCTATATGAGAGTGATTGAAAGTCCTTTGCTACTTGTTTTAAGAGAGTTTTAATGGACTTTATATCACTTTCACTAGATTTAGAAGAATGAGCTGACATGATTAAAGCTATGTGTTGTAAGTATGTTACCCCAAAAAAAGACAAGGAAAGTAATGAAGGTAGCTTTCCAGGAAAGAGAGGTGGATCACTAGGATCTCTTAAGTACCAAGTCTTTCCTTGCCAAAACCTATCCATTAAGACTTATCACAAGGTGGATCACTAGGATCTCTTAAGTACCAAGTCTTTCCTTGTCAAAACCTATCCATTAAGACTTATCACAATTTTTTTTCTAAGTAATTTACTTAGATCACAATTAAGAATGAAAACCACAATTTTATGCAAGAAAAATGCAAAGCAATTAAACAATACAAAGCAAGTAAACAATGCAAAGCAATTAACTAAAACACAATTAAAGTTTGCTAACTAGAAAGCTTTAAAGCTAGGCGTATCCTAAGGTGAGACTTCTAGACACTTAGAGCCATTGAAGACACACTCACCGTCTAATGCGTAATTAATCCACTAATTAATCAAAGTTTAATGCAATTACAATTCAAAAGAAATACAATGGAAATTGGATTACAAAAGGGAAATTTAGAATTCCTATTCTATGCACTTCTGCTTTTTGGTACTCCTTCTTGTTGTGACTTTTGCTATTGACACCCACTCTTTCTGTATTTTTGTAAACTCACTTGCTGCATCACTCTTGTTCAACCTCTCAAGTATAATCAAATTAAGTCTTCAAAACAGCACCTACTAAGTAACAATGGACTCACCACAAAGGTTAATTCCAAACTTAACCAAGCACTACTTTTGAAAACTTTTACCAACAATAGAGGTCAACAAATTTAAAGCAAAGAAACAATTCAATTTGAAATTGGATAACAGCAAAGGGAGCAATAATATGACAACTTGAAAGAGTAATTGATCAATTTGACAAGCAAGAAAAATAAGGCACTCAACAAAAGGTGACACACAAATTGAACCTAAAGAATGACACTAGAATTGATTAATAAAACCAAAACAGTACTACTGGAATTTTGAAGCACAAAATGTGTGACTTAAAATAATTATGCTGAGCTGTATATTTTGAATTTGAATTTGAAATTTAAATCACAAACAGTTCAAGGTCTTAGCTAAATTTTGGCGTTGGAATCACACCAAAACAATGCACCAATTAATTGTGATAAAGTTTTCAAATCTGTTGCCAAATCACCGTTTCTGTTCGCGCCAGATTGCACACTTTCTGAATTTGATTTATCATTTTTTTTCTATTTTGAATTTTGACTCACTTATTTTTTTATTTTTTTTATAACACATCAACCTGTTTAGATCCAGAATTTCATAATTTTTCTTCAACGAACTTTAATTTTATAACCAAAAACAGCCAGCACAAAATCAAAAACAGAGGAAGCCTAATTCTGGAATTAAAAACAGTTTTAAGAAACTTCAAAAACACAATGGAATTGGTGTATAAGAATTTGTATAGATCTATCACACAAATATGAACTCAAATCTAAAAGAAAAAATGCACCAAAAGATCAAACAATTCAGATTATAAACTGGACTAAAAAACAAATCAAGAAACCAAATCAATCAAGAAAAGTACTACTAGGATTTGATGACAATTCTTGGAATCACATGACTTGACAAAATACAATTGGATTCTAAAATCGAAATGACTCAAACACAAACCATATGAACCAATTAAAATTGCAACAAAGACTCATATAAAGCAAAAACAGATCAGCAACACAGAACTATATGGAATCCTACACAAAATTGCACAAAGATTGCTCAAGAACAATTGAACAAGATGCACCGATTGAAATTTCCAAACAACACACCAATTCAAAACGAAAATTAAAAAACAGCAAGACAATATGGAAGGGATGAATCACAAGGAATTAAGAACAACACAAAATTAAAATCAAGAGAATGCACTTATCTCTTGAAGACCATAGCTCATGATACCAAATGATGGAAGAGTGCCTTAATCCTATGGAGAATTGTTGATGGAATTTGTGGAAGCTCAATGGATGCTCACGGTCAAGGCTCTTCTAGGAGATGTGGTTGCCTTGGAGGTGCAGGTTAGGTATGAAATGTGAGTGGTGAGGCCATCTCACTTTGGTAGAATGAAAGTTTGAAGATCAATTATCTATCCTAGAGAGGTAAGAGAAGACAAGTAGTGAGATTAGCACAAAATTGGCAGCAATTCACTATTAGATTAATCTTGCAATTACATGAGCCAAACCCTCTTATTTATAGTGTTTAGAGGGCTGGAAATTTAAATAAAAGTGGATGGAAATTCAAATGAATTCCCTCCTAAAAAAATGGTGCTCAAAGAAGCACATGGGAGGGGTGTGGCTAGTTTGCATGCTCACCCCCTCTATGGGCTTTCTAGACCGGCCTTGGTAAATTTAGAGGTTTTTAGAAACTCTAAGTTTACCTAGGTTGGTGTTTTAGGTGCCAAAATTAATTCTAAGAAAAATTACAAATAAAGTTCCTATGTTAATTTTGACAAGAAATTAAAGTCTACTATACATTAGAGCTTATGGCATTTGAACAAGTATAAGAACGTTTCTCTGCCATCAATAGCAGCATTTCAGTCTTCTTGGATCCTCATGGCCATAACTCTAGTGGTTGGTCCAAATCTACCCTTTGGTGGGTTTGCATGCGGACTTGTGCTTGGGCCTCTTCCATCATGTTCTGTGGGTGCCTTAAGTATTCATGTGTCATGCATGCAGTCTTCCCTTGGAAACCCTAACCCTAATGGGCCTTAGCGCCTCCAAGAATTATTTGTGTCGCGCCTGAATGCGCTATACACACCACCTGCATGGATCCCTCGCGTCTTAGGGCTTCCTCCCATCACTGATGTTTAACTGGTAACTGGCATAATTCTGGGACCTACCTTATGTGGCCCACTACAACTGTTCAGACCACCGATGTCCGATCTCTCCCTCTGTTTGCGAGGTCCGATGTCGATCTCTGACATCGATGTCCGAGGACTGGTCGATACACAATTATAAAATTAAGTTGCAACTGGTGTTTAACATATACAAACGCTAGGACACAACAAAATGCAAAGAGAGACTTATATGTTCCCTTCAACATACATCCTAGACAATGTTATACCATTGAACACACTTTCATAAGTTCCTCCAGACACCTTAATTTGTATCAAAGCTATCCCAAGAATGTCTAAATGTTCACCTATTATTGTTTGGGAAGAGAAATGCAGCAAATGCCTTTGAGTCAGAGGACTTTCATGTGACCCTAACTTGGTATTAAAATCCTTCATGTGACCCTAATTATGAATAATTTCAAATTGCTTTTAAATATTAAAGTTGATGATAAATATTTTGATTTCAATTAAAAAAAATCCAAAATTCTAGGAAAGTAAAAGATGTGATGGGTGTGATTGAAAGTGTAATTTTGTTAATTGATAAAAAAATAAGATTACAAATTTATACTTGTATTTTGAAAAATAGATATAATTTATTTACATGTGGGTTTAGTGTTAGTATTAAGGTTATATTTCAGGTTAGGATTATGTTTAATATTATGAGTATGGTTAAAGTTAGAATTATAATTATGATTATGGCTATGGTTAATTGTAACGATAATCTCATGTGTATCGACCAGTTCAACCTAGGGTGCATTGGTCAGTTACCGAGCCCTCACGTATAAGAGTTATATTTCAAGTTTCACCAATGACCATGGTCCAAAAGACCTATAAATATGATTTTTTAGAGGAATAATTTTAATTCTATTATTTATATTATTACTCATTACTACACTCACACTTTCTTACTTAAGCATCACATAGTTTTAAAGAGCCTTTTGCAAGTGAGCCTCTCTCCACTCCTTAGTGATTAAACAACTCAACAAAGTCCAATTCACATATGTGCTACCTGTTTCTTCACCTTAGATATTGTCCTAGTTCTTTTTGGTAAAAACACCATATTCAATGCTTTTAATCTTCAATTTGAATAGCCTAGGTCACTCATTTCTAGAACTACAATGATACCTCATTTCAAACCCACATTTCACTCATTTTTTACAATTGTATACAAAATACAAAATTTCACAACACTTTTGACAATAAAAGAATTCCTTCTAATTCACCAACATTTAACATATTGTTAATCCCTTGTATTTCACCAACATTTAACATATCACTCTTTTGAAGTCAATAACATAAAACACATTAAAAAAATTCTACAAAAACCATTATTGATCTTTATCTTTCACAATAGAGTTATTACCAAAAATCACAATATAATAAAAAAATCATTTCAATATAAAAAAAAATTATTTTTAATGATGTGATCACTATTATCCGTGTCTAGATACAATACCTTTGCCTCGTTATCTTTTTTGCATTTTCAACAATCATCAACAAGCTTTCAACTAATAACCATCTTTTCATACATATATTTGGTTATAATCTCTACACTTTTGTTTATGTTTCTATTTTCTATCAAGATGACTTACATTTAATATCAATAAAAGTTTTCTTTTATTTTTGTTTGTTAAAATTTAATTTGTTATATTTTTAAACATGATAAAAACCAGAATTTAGAAATGAAGAAAGTAAAAAATTACAAGGCCTACCTGATTTCAAAAAATAATTTTAAATTGAGTAACTTTTTTATGTTAAAATATAGTACATTGGTTTAAAAAATAATTTCATAAGTTTTAAGAGTGAGATTTAACATTTTGTATATCCCGAACTGAAGTATCAACAATGTTTAAATTCAAAACTTTATTTGAAAATATTAACTTCAAATTGATTTAAATAATTGCATTAATAATATAAATGTTTATATTGTGATCCAGTTAAAAAAATTATCTTAGGATAAAATTATCCACATAAATTTTTAAGTTTTAAGGATCAATTAAAATAAAATTAAGATTCTAGGTATTTGTTTAAAACAAGTATACTTTAACTATAAATTAGAATAAAATTAAAATTTAGATTGTCTGTTTATAAATGAAATAAAATTGGAATTGAAATTCATGACAATTATTTGTAAAAGAAAAAAAATTTACAGTCAGATATTCTTTAAACTTATTTTAACATGTAAGTTATATATTGTTTGTTATTACATCATATTACCTATATAATTTGTGTTAGGGATGATAAAAATGAAAATATTAAACGGATTAGTCCTTCACAATTTGTTAGTCTGAATTAAAAAACAAATATGATATTATTATTAGCACATTTATATTAAAAATATAGATTTATAATTTATTTTAATATATATATATAATGAAAAATACGAATGCTAAAGCGTTAATATGTAAAAGTAATAATATTTTTAATTCATATATCTAAAAATATTAATTAAATCGATTAAAGACTTAGAAAATATTTGCCTAAATATTAATTATCTAACAATAATAACATATATTAAAATTAGAAACAATTTATTTAAGAAAACTGTCAAGTTGATCTTGTGGTTCACCCTTCAAGCAAGGAACTAAGATTCACAACTGAACAATCCACTTTGTCCCATTTCCTGCTAAATTAAATCATCTTCTCATTCCAAAAGTGTGATAAATTAAAGAGAGTCGAATTTTATACCATCAAATTATAATCAATTTTATTATTTTTTTTACTAAATGTTTTGATTAAATATTATATTATTAAAAGGAGTTGTAAGAAAATACTTTTCTCCATTTATTAACAAAACTTAAACTTTGACAATTAAACAAGTTCTATAAAATTCTAGATGTGATAGTTTAAAAAATATATATAATAAAAAATAAATTTTTAATTAAATAATATGAAAAAATATTAAAATAAAAATATTGAGAGTTGTATGTTATATGAAAAAAAAGGATTGTTAAGTATTCGTTATGCCTACTCTGAACAACAAAGAATGAAGACAAGGCAATGCATCTCTTCGGTTTTGGTAAGCCATTTTGCAGGAATTGAGAATAACCACAGTTTCCCAATGTGAAATCTAAAAAAGAAGAATATCGACAATCACAAATTACACAAATCCCCTCTAGCAAAAGTGATGACGAGTCATCCAAGCCACAACAATGGTGATAGTTTTTCTGTCTTTATTGTTGTGTACGGTGGCTTTGAATACCCGTCGTCAAAAAGAGTGGAAAACAATTAAAATTAAAGTCTCAGAGGAGCCTCACCCACGTCTGAAAATAAGCCATAACAAGCAAAACTAGTAGGTACTGTCTCCAAACAACATTGCTCTGTCCTTTCGATATCATGCTTCCAGGGGCTAAGACCCAAAACAAAAACAAAATATATGTCAACAATTAACTAAAAACTAAAATCACATTAATGTGTTTTAAAAAAATATTTTCTATTAATCATATTTGAAACCGAAAAAATTAAGTAAAAGTATGAAACTCATCAGAAATTTGAAAGAAAACTCGTTATTACCCAATGTGAAACCAAAAAAGACAGTGAAGAAACACCATATAGTTGCTTACCGCATTGCCTTGTTGCATTAGCAAAACTGGAGCAAAGACATAGCAAACCTTCTGTATCAGTATCAAAGCCACATGTCCCACCAGATTTTTTGCAACTTTCACATCCAGTATCAGGCACACTGAAAGAAAGCTTGATCCCGTAAACCCAGTCCAAAGGGCCAACACCGTTCAAATTTTCCGTGTTAATCACACTTGTATAGTGCGTGCAGTCCAATATGTTCATGCTCATGAACTTCACAGTGCCGTAAGTGGTGAAGCAGCAGGGTGGAGAGCTGTTGGTCAACAGATGGAAGACCCTGAAGGCATTGCAGGCCCCATAAAGCTCGTCACACGTGTGGCCCGCGAAGTTGAAGCAGAGATACTTGTAATGGTTCAGAACAGGAGAGTCTATGGAGCAGTTTAGCAGCACGAAAACTGTGTCCTGTGAGGGAGGGATTATAGCGGATTGAATATCGGTCATTTGGAAGTCGTGGTGAGGTTGGAGAATGGAGCAAGTGGACATTGCAGGGTCGTAGACTACCATGGAGTTTTTTTCGTAGTCAATGGATTGGACTTTGTAAGAGCCTGAAGGGGTTTGAAAGAACAAGTCGGTGCTGCAGTTTAGCATGTGTCTGAACTGGGGTGCACCACACCCATCTTCTAGGCCAAAGGGGTAGTTTATGGGTATGCTGCCACATGAGGTTTTGCAAGGGGAGAGTGTGAGAGTGGGAATGGCTTGGAGCTGTAATAATAATGTTAGTAGAAGCAGTTTGAAGAGGGTGAATGGTTTTGGTGAAATCTTCATGCTAGAAATTAGAAGCTAGCAAGGTAACAGTGAGATGAAATCAATGGTAGAAGTGTTTGTATTGGATTGGAGAAAGGGGAAAGGAGAAAGGGTAGTGAGTTTTGAATGCTGTTTTCTTACAGAGAAAAAAGTGTAGAAATGACCGTAATTTACTCGCGTAAGTTTGAATGGCTTTTTGAACGTTGGACACAGGCTGGTTATGGGATCCACACGTTGAAAAAATGAGCAAAAGTGAAGCAGTTTTGCGAGGTTATTTGTGAACAGTCTTCTGGCTCCATCGGAATGCGTGGTTGTTCAATTATTATACTACGCGTCTGCACTGCAAAAGCTTGTGCCACCAATATAAAAAACCTAAATGAAAAATAAATATGAGATGTGTAAGAGTGTCAAAAATAATCTTTTTGTTTCCGAAAGAGAAATGATAAGCAATGTGAAATGAGTACTGAAAGTGGCAGCAACAGGGCTACCACAGTGGACATCGATCATTGTGCTGCTGTGCTCGTTTGGCTTTTCTGATCCGGTTTCAGTTAAACACAAGAGAAAAGGTTAAAGTTGGCTCAAATGATGTTTTATGTTAACGAAAAAGTGACTTTATTTGACAATGTTACCTATGGAGTGTTTGTACTAGGCTGTGTATCTTCAAGGGTACTTCTATTATAACCGTTAGTTTCAATTATGTCCGAGTTCGGGATCCAAAAATAATTTATTGAGATCCCATTTCTCCTTTGCTCTAAATTATACCTTTGAATTACTTATATCATAGGGGTATTTTTATAAAATAATAAACATAACGTGAAAAGGTGAATGTAATTTAGAGGATTGAGTTTTAAATTATCACCTTTTACAAATCCTTTTGATAGATGGGGTTAGATTTCACACCGGTGAATTCGGGTGTCTAAGACTTTTGTGGGTTTTTTTTAAGTGTAATTTGATTTTTAATTTTCGTAGATGTGCAAATTATTTTTTATTCTGGATTTGGGTATAAAGAGTATGAATTAATTATGAAAAAAATCGCAAAAGATTTTTATAAATTTCAAAAAATCGTATATGGAAAATGTGAGTTCTGTGTGCATATTGTTTTTCAGTTCAGTTATTTTTTTTAAGAAAACTTGTTATTTTTTTAAAATAATGAAATAATTTATCAAAAAATAATTGTGTTATTTTGATTTAAAAAATTATGAAAATTAATAAGTATGGTAAAACTCCAAATCTGATATGCTAAAAATAAATTTTGAAGCTTATCAAGTTCAATTTCATCCATTACAAAAATATATTACAAACTTTGACTTTAAATATATACTTTAACAACTTTTTGGATTTATGTTTAGAGATTTACGCTTTACCGGGCTACAATTAAATGTGCTTTTAAGATTTAAATTTGTTCGATTTCAGGATTTACTATTCACCGTTATCAATTTTAGGATTTTGATTAAAGTTTTTGGTTAAGGTTTTCGATTAAGATTTAGTGACTAAGATTTAGGGTTCTACCACTATTATTAATTTTCATATTTTTTTCAATCAAAATAACACAACTAAATCTTTCTTAAATTGTTTCATAATTAAAAAATAACAAGGTTTCTTTCACACACAAAAAATCATTTAACTGAATTTGTACACGGTAGATACGAGTTCAATACAATATGATATAAGTGAAGTTGTACATGGTAAATACAAGTTCAGTTATACAACATCTTTACGAAAATCATTTCTCACATACGATTTTTCTACAAATAATTTATGTACGTAATTTATACAAAACTCGTATTTACCAATGTATTGTTTGGTCGTGATCAGGTCCTTACCCAATCACTTAAACTATATCTCTTCGACCCTTTAAGCTTGGACCCAACAGACATGGTTCGACCTAATGAGGGCAGCCCAATGACCCTAAAGAGGTCGGTTTTGATAGATAACGAATACATTAACGTTACATGCTAAAGTAACAAGAAACATAAAACAACTTAAATATTTAAATACAACTGAATCAATTAATTAGATTCTTTCTTGGCACGAGCTTAGCAAAAACACACAACAGAAACAGTACTTTACACATGAACACCCCTAAAATAAAGGAGAATATATTGACAATTTATGATGTTGTTACTAACTCCTGAAAAAGGATCTACAAGTGTTATAAAAGGGTCGTAAGACCCCGAACAAAGGTAAGCATTATTTCATGCAATACACATTATACTAATATTTGTAATGCTCTCACTAATTTGATCGTCGGAGTTCTGTCAACAGGTGGAACTCCTCTCATTGTAATCTTCAAGAATCTTAAAGCTGCAATCTTGAAAGGTTGACCAGAAAACCACCTTCAGGACCCGACCCAAATTTATTGGCGAGAACATTTGGCGTCCATCGTGGGGCAAATAAAATTGATCGTGCTAACTATCTGAAACACTTATACACAAACCTCAATAGTCAAAGGATATGAGGAACACAAGGCAAGGAACACAAATGCCTAACAGAGATGAAGTCCCCGCCCTACAACAAATCACGGAGACGATGAAGACTCTTCAACAAGCTAACGAGGAATGTCGTTGGGAATAAGAGTGTCTACGAGAAGAAGCCTGAATCGAACAAGAGCATCTATGGGAAGAAGCCTGAGACGAACAAGAGCGCCTACGGGTGGAGACCCGAGTCAATAAGAGTGTCTCATGGTACAGGTAGACACTCCTGAAAAAGGATCTACGAGTGTTATGAAAGGGTCGTAAGACCCCGAACAAATGTAAGCATTATTCCATGCAATACACACTACACTCATATTTGTAATGCTCTCACTGACTTGATCGGTGGAGTCTTGTCAACAGGTGGAACTCCTCTCATTGTAATCTTCAAGAATCTTAAAGCTGTAATCTTGAAAGGTTGACCGGAAAACCACCTTCAGGATACAACCCAGATTTTTTGCCAAGAACATTTGGCGTCCACCATGGGGCAGATAAAATTGATCATGCTAACTACCTGAAACACTTATACACAAACCTCAATAGTCATATGGTATGACGAACACAAGGTGAGGAACATAGATGCCTGACAGAGATGAAGTCCCCGCCCTACAACAAATCATGGAGACGATGAAGACTCTTCAACAAGCTAACGAGGAATGTTGCTGGGAATAGGAGTGTCTACGGGAAGAAGCCTGAACCGAACAAGAGCATCTATGGGAAGAAGCTCGAGAGGAACAAGAGCGCCTACGGGAAGAGACCCGAGTCAATCAAGAGTGTCTCATGGTAGAGGTAGACACTCCTGAAAAAGGATCTACGAGTGTTATGAAAGGGTCGTAAGACCCCGAACAAATGTAAGCATTATTCCATGAAATACACACTACACTCATATTTGTAATGCTCTCACTGATTTGATCATCGGAGTCTTGTCAACAGGTGGGACTCCTCTCATTATAATCTTCAAGAATCTTAAAGCTGCAATCTTGAAAGGTTGACCGGAAAACCACCTTCAGGATACGACCCAGATTTTTTGCCAAAAACATTTGGCGTCCACCATGGGGCAAATAAAATTGATCATGCTAACTACTTGAAACACTTATACACAAACCTCAATAGTCATACGGTATACAGAGATGAAGTCCCCGCCCTACAACAAATCATGGAGACGATGAAGACTCTTTAACAAGCTAACGAGGAATGTCGTTGGGAGTAGGAGTGTCTACGAGAAGAAGCCCGAACTGAACAAGAGAATCTATGGGAAGAAGCCCGAGACGAATAAGAGCGCCTACGGGAAGAGACCCGAGTCACCAAGAGTGACCACCCGAGAGCTACATAAGGAAAACAATTTCAAAGCCATGCAGATAACCTCGGGGGACACTTGGATGACGCCATACGCTCGATACCTGGCGGACAGACTACTCTCCTCCAAGCCCATGGAGGACAAAATTGTCAAGAAGAACGCAAGTCAACATACTTGTTGGACGACCACCTCCTTCGATACAGATATATTCACCCTCTCCTCACTTGCATAAGCGGGGACCAATGTGTGGGAATAATGTCCGAGCTCCGCGAAGGGATCTACGACATTCGCATTGACGGTCAAGCATCTATCCCTAAAGATCATCTGAGCGGGATATTATTGGCTGACATTGAAGGAAAATTGTATACGATACACCAAGAAATGCGAGCAATGCCAGAAACATGCAGGCTGGAGCCATGCACCTCCAGAGGAACTGCATTCTATTTCTAGTCTATGGTCTAATGAAAATCATCCGGCCACGAAACTTTCGACTAAGAAGATAAACGAAATCAAGACTTACTGAAGAGATTGTAAAGTCTTTTTCTTTTTCTTAGCATTATAAAAAATGTATAGAGTAGTTAGGAAGTTTAATGTAAATAGAAAAGAAAGTAGAAGATAGACTCAATTCCTCATATAACACTATTTACACTTTTATTTCCCTATCTAGCACCATTTTGCTTTTGTTTCCCTATCTAGCACCATTTAAAAAGTAAATAAATAAATAAATTAAAAAAATGTTAATTTTAATTTTGAATGCATTAAAAAATATTTTTAATGTTTAAAATATTTAGAAATATAATTAATAAAGAAATAAGTTTTTACAAAATAAAAATAAAAAGTAATAAATGAAAAAAAATAGTTTATTTTTTTTAAGAATGAAGAAAATAAAAAATTAAACTTTACAACAACATAAAAGTTGAATCTATAAACAAAAATTATTATTTATTTTTATTATTATTGATGATGTAATCATGTTAATTTAAAGTAAAAAATACGTGATATAATTATATAAAAAAAAGCCAATTAATATTAATTAGTAGTGGACATAGATAATATTGAAATGTTTACCCTAAATGCAAAATCTTAAAAAAAAAAACTAATGCAAATGCTACAGTTAATGCTTAAAAATGAGAAGAAGAAAATGAAAAAAATAAATAAATATAGAAAATAAAAACAACAACAATAAAAATAAAAACAAAACACAGAAATAAAAAAAAATGGCAGAAAAAAAAAATAATAACTAAAAACATAAAAGATATAAAATAAAGGCAAAACAAAATAAGATAAAGATAAAATATATAAAATAATAAAATCAAAACCAGATAAAGATAATAGATATAAGACGATACTAAATAAGTATATATTGAACATAAAAAGGAAAATAAATGAGAGATAATCATTTATTTAATATTTTATTGAATGATACATTAAATAGTTTGTGCGAAATGAAACATATTTAATGACGAAAAGTGGACGATCCAGTAATGTTGGGAAGAGTTCTTTTTGTGTGTCCTGGTGTTTAACCATATGAACATTTTTTTTTTCCGATCATGTTGTTATCTTATGTCCCATATCAGTCTTTATTCAACTTGACTTAGACCTCTCTTTTGAGATTTTTTTTTTATGGGCATAATATTTGACCACTGTATGTAGGTCAACACTCCCCAATATTATCTCTCTGTTCACTACTAATTAGAGTTGAACTTTTTTGATTTTTTTTTTCAATTTTCTTCATAAATTAGAGTTCTTGAGTGTTTTTGTTTTCATTTTTTAGTTCGTAAATTGCTGTTGGATCATTACCAATTTTCTTTGAAGTTAGGTTTAGAAAGCAAATCTAGTGGTGTGAGTAGTAATCCATATATGTTTTTCAAATTTAAAAAAACTCTGATGCATTTTCAGTCACTTTCATTTTCGTGTTGAGATTTTGGCGCGCTGTTTTCTGTTACGATTTTCTTGATTCAGAACAAATTTTGTTTGTGTGATTCCAAGTTCTTGAATCGGTGCGAATTGAAATAGAGAATTGTTGAACGGTGCACTTCCTATTTCGTGAGTTTCCAGTGACCTAAAGTAGTGAACGGAGTTTGCGTTTTTTCCGGCGACCTAAATCGGTGAAACAGTCAGTTTCTGCGTTCTTCATCTTGTTCTTATTTTTTTTGGAGCGATTTTGGAAATCTATGATTGGAATCGGTTTTGTATTGGGTTGTTAAAGCATTGAAGCAAGTAGTTGGTGCGAGTGCGAAACGGAGAAATTTCAGTGATGAAAAATAATAGGCTTGCGGTCTGTTCATCTTGAAACGGTGAAAGCATAATTGATTGGAGAAACGATACGATTAACTTCAGCGTCGGAGAATTAGATTCGTGATTTGTTCTTTGATTTAGCACATTCTCTGAATTGGTTGAGTTTTTCTGATTTTCTTTTGGAGATTCTAGAAATAACATATATATGTGTGGTAGCTAATTTATCATCATCTTGAATCTGTGATTTGAAGCTAATTGGTGCGAAACAATTTTTGTTTGAAGCTGACAGTGTTAAGTCTTAGGCTTTGTTTGGATGAGGGAGTGGAAATGAGGGAGTGGATTTGAGATGATTTGAAGGGAAAGTGTAAAGAAAGTTGGGTGTTTGGATTTTAAGGTAAATAGAGTGGAAAGTGTGAGGAAAGTTTATGAAAGTTTGTGAGTGATGTGATGAGTGTGATTGAAATTATATTTTTTTTAGTTGATAAGAATGTAAGTTTACAAATTTATTTTTATATTTAAAAATTATTAAAAATTAATTGGATTGATTTATTTATAAATTAAATAAATTTATTATTTTAACTTTATTTTTTATAATTAATATAATTATTATATAATTTTTTATTTAAAAAAATATATATTTATTATTATTATTTATATTTATTCTTATAAATAATTAATTATGTTATTTTATAAAAAATATTTTTTTACAGTTTTAATTATATTTTTATATTTAAATTATAATCTTATTTTAAATAAAAATAATAATAATTTTAGTTTAAAATAAAAAAAAAATTAACCTAAACTATAAAGCAACTTTCGTTGCAATTCTCTCCTTCCACGCGAAGAAAGTTTTAATAGGAAATCTCTTTTCGTTTTTCGTGTTTTATATTATTTAATTTTTCGTTTTTCGTTTAAATCAGCTCTTTTTTTTTTCGAAAAACAAACGGAGCCTTAGTAATTGATTAGTGGTGAAGTATAAAGCAGTTTGTGTATTGGAATTTTGAATGGATTGAATTGCAACTAAGGTGTTTGTGAAATAGCTTCAATGAAAAATTGGTGATCAATTGAATTTACGTTTTAGAAATTGGAAGCAAATTTTGAGGCGCTGCTGTTTGAACTGGTGGAAGTTGATTTTTTGAACTGCTCGAATTTGGCCATTATTATGTGCATTTTTCTGGTGTAGCTGTGCAGATTTTGGTGTTACACTGCAGTTTCCAATTTCAATTTGGAGCTATCTGGAATTGGCATTAAAATTAAAACACAACTACTGTAAATGTGCAGTGTTGAATGTGATTGAGGTGAAAATTTTGCGAAACATTGAGACACGCAAGCATATTGGTCCAGCAACCAAGAACGTGAACCAGAAAATTATATGCAGTAGGAGTTCACTGTTTTGATCAATTTTGGTTCAGATTTTTTTTTATTTTCGAAAAAAAATTGAGCAGTGAAGCTTTTGCTTAAAAAGGGTTAGTGCTGAATTAAAATTTGTGTTGGTGCAGTTTTCAATTTGAATTCGGAGTTGTCACGTTGCAGGGCCAATTTGATGAAAACGTGACTTGGCTTGAATATGTATTTGATTGTGGGACCCATCCCGTGATTGAATAATTGGTATCATTGGATGAAATTGTGGCACGTAACAATATGAATTGGTGAGCAATGTTCCTGATTTATTTTAAATTTTTAAAGCATATTTTGGTGGGTTGCAATTGAAAATTGTGGTGCGGGGTCCACCGAGCACGTAAAATTGGGCCAAAACTGTTTTGAACTCTACTTGGGCTGCTCATTTCTAATTGAAGAATTTTAGGTGCAGTAATTTTTGTGCCTTGAGAAATTGAACACAGCAGTAACGGTGCTTGTTTGATTCTATATTCTTAGTCTTTATTTTTGTTTTTTATAATCCAATCTAGAACCATTCCTAGAAATTCATTTGAGTCCCTACTAGAAATTAATTTAAGTGCCTACTTTCTTGATAACTTTTAATTTCTTATTTGTTTTGAATTTTTGGACAATCCATGAGTTTTTCTCATCTCTAATCTTTTGAGTTTAACTTTTTTAATTTTGAGTTTTTCTTGATTTTGAGTATTATTGATCTCTTGAGATGGAAAATGTTGATTAACATTGTTAGGTAGCATATTGGAGAAGAAAAAGTCAAGTTAAGGATGACTACTCTCGAGAGAATCAACAAGTAAAAGTTCAAAAGTAAGAGCTAAACACTAAGAGAAATTTTTAAATTTTGCTTTTTATATTAGATCTCTTGTATTTCTTTCATACTAAATACTAATAGTGAAATTAATAATGTGTGTAGACGGTGACGGTGTCTTAAAGGTCCACAGGTGTCAATGAGTCTCATCTAGGGTTCGTCTTGTTTTTAATTTCATCTTAATACGCTTTGTACTGATACAGTCCGTACGACTGACAGCACGCCTCGAACCCCGTCACTGAGCCGACTGAGGCCATACTACCTATATCCATAAGGTCGACTGACATCATGAGTCCACCTACGCTCAAGCAAGATCAACGAAGCTAACTCATCATTAGGAGCTAGGTAATACAACCTTAGTCACGGTCCAACTCCCTAATCCAGCCCAATAAGGAAAACCCACTAAGGTAATATAAATAGGCATAAAATCCAAGAACTAGGTGCATCATTATCTACAGTGCTCTAGCTACTGAGTGTCAAACCCCTTTGTTGACCTAAGTGTTTGCCTTCTACAGGTACCCTCCATTCGGTGCTCACGAGACGATCAAGAACCGAGGCTAGGAAGGAAAGGAGAGGAACGAGCAAGGAAGGAGGTTGAAGAGTAGCACGATCGACCCAAAGGAAAGAAGAAGACAAGTCCTCTCAATAGTTCTCTATGCCCCATCTTCGAACGAGAACAATTGGCGCCCACCATGGGGTCGAGAGAAACTGTAAAGAAACTCTGGTGGATGGTATCAATGCGTAGTATGGCAAGCGAGAGGATGATTGAAGCCGACCAAACGATGTTGCTACTGTCTCTACAAAGAGAGATAGCCGAGATGAAAAAGCGAAGCGATGAAGCGAACAAGAGGAATGGGTTGGAGATTTAAGCTCTCCACAAGGAAAACGGGGATATGAAGAAGAAGCTGAGGGAGGCTAGGTCGTCCATCGTGTCGACCAACCTTGTCGGCAAGTCATACACCTCCCCTCCCAGAGCAAATGATGAAACCAAAGATAACGCTCCCACTCAGGAGATAAACAGCGAGTCTTGTCGTTGCCCTAAGCAGTCGGTCCGCACGACTGGTATTATGGATTCAATGCCCCGACCTCCTTTCACCAACGCTATTATCGAAGTTCTAATACCGGATGGTGGGAGGGCTTAAATAGGGATCGCTACGACGGCACGACAGATCCGGATGAGCACATGGACGCGTACACAACGCACATGAGCTTGTACACCGCTGATGATGCAGTCATCTGCTGAGTGTTCCCCACATCTCTGAAGGGAAGAGCTCTCAGCTGGTTCACCAAACTCCCTCCCAACTCCACCGAAAGTTGTGCGACGTTGATGTCCAAATTCGAAATGCAGTTAGCCACAAGCCGTTTGCACCATATGACCTTTATTGCCTGGTTGGCATCCGTAAGGAGAAATGATAGTCTCTGAGAACCTTCGTCGACAGGTTCAACAAAGTGGTGATAAGCATTTGGAACCTCTGTCCGGATGTAGCCATGCACCACATGCTGACGACCTTGCGTCAGGGCCGTTTGCCGATAGCCTTTGCATGCAGCCAACCGCCAACTTGGACGAGCTCTGGAAAAGAGTCGCCAAGTACATGCAGTTAGAAAAGTTGAGGGAGTTTCGCAATCAGGCCCGGGCAAAAGCTGTTGGCGAGAAAGGGATGTAAGAGAAAGAGCGTTAGGGAAGGTCGACCAAACGAGGTGACAGGCGCAGAGACAACCGAGGCTGAGGGCCGAACGAGGAAGAATCCTGGACGAGACTCTCAATGTTGAGTTCATCCCTCCACTCGGGAAGGCATCCAACCCAAATAATGTCGATCGAAGGAAATGGTGTCGGTATCACTGAAACAGTGGACATTCTACTGGGGAATGTCAAGCTTTCAAAGACAAGATTGAGGAGCTCATTCAAGTCGGAAATTTGCAAAGATTCATCCAAGGCGGTTGAGGCACGAGACGTTCCCCCTAGATGGATAAGCCCGTGAAGCGTAGAAACCACTGTCCTTCTAGAGCAAGAGACGATTATCGACTCAAGCATCAGAAAAGGAGGGAGGACCCTCCAAAAAGAGAAGACCCACCAAAGGAGAACAGAAGAGGAGACCGAGAGGTTATCAACACCATCGCCGGTAGGTTTACCCGTGGAGGAAGCTCCAACAACGCAAGGAAGAAGCACCTCAGAACAACACATCAGGTGAACACTGTATCATGTTGACCGAGGATGCCACCAATCGCCTCGGGACAAGGGCAGACGAAATTCCTCCTAATAAGCACAACACCAGAAAAACAATCGATTGTTTTGCAGAAACAATCGGTTGTTTATACCAATTCACAAATATAAAACTGAAATTAAAGAGTTAAAGGATAGAGAGAATGCACACAGAGGTTTATACTGGTTCACTCTAAACCCAAAGCTACATCCAGTCTTCCCAAAAACCACTGGGGAATCTACTAAGCAATCAACCCTAGATTACTTACAACACAACCAAAGAAATGACCTTGATCCCCTCAAGACACACACTCCCTTTGGTCAAGCACAACAACACTAAGAATGTTGATATTGATCCCCTCAAGAACACACAACACTTCTCAGCAAACACACAAGGTTTCTTTCAAAGATACAAAGGATTACACTTGTTACAGAACAAATCTGAAATCAATACAAGATGAAAAATCCTATCTCACACTCTTTGATCAAAAGCAATCTCTAAGCAATTCTCAATTTTCAAAAACTCAATCTATGTTTCCGTATATAATCAAAGTTGTTGTGTGTTACAAAAATCTTAACAAACTATTCATTGCATTTAAAGATTGGTCAAAACATTAAAAACTGGAGCGTAAACAGTTAGAAAAACATTTAATGCTCAGTCAAAGCACAAAATAGTTTTCTGTTATGGTCCCAAAACAAACAATCGGTTGTTTCCACGATTCAATCGGTTGTTTTGGTTTTGACAGCAAGTCAACCATTGAAAACAATTTTCAACCTTTCTAAAAACACCTAAGTATAAAACAATCGGTTGTTTCGACAAAACAACAGGTTGTTTTTCACTTAGCTTGAAAAACACTTTTCTTTTAAAAGGATTGAAAATGCTTATGCTTTGGATTCAATCAAGAGTGGATTATACATAAAGTCTACCCCAGATCCTATCTAAAAGACAACTCAACAACAACAAGCACAACTAGCCTTTCATCATCCTTCAAAGGGTTTGGATTCTTCAAAACTTGAACACACTTGGTTCAACAGTTTAATGTAAATAGAAAAGAAAGTAGAGTGTAAAATAGTAAAAGAGGGGTGCAAATAGAAATATAGGCAACGAAGGCATGAAACTCCACATGTCTTCTCCTTAATGGAGAGGATTTGCACCAATAAGGTGGTGACACTTGTCACACTTTCATTTGAGAGGTTTTGATAGACTTTCTCCTATAAAAAGGAGTCTCTTGTACATGATTTTTAACTTTGATTTGAGTAATGAAATGTTGTCCAATTGAAACTTTTACCTGTTCAAAGTTCTCTCTAGAACATGAAAGCATAAAATTTAATTAAGACCCATCTACTATTTTCCCATCAATCACAACCTTGCATGGATTTATCTCTGATAGGTCCACCTAAATGACAACTTGCTCCTTAACAACCTCAAAACCAATGATGTACGAGCTCGCCACATCATCTTCTAAAGCACCAATGGTCTTTGAGAGATAAACCTCTTTTTTAGCTGAGCCCTCCTTCAAGTCGCTTATGTATTTCTCCAACTGTTTGACTTGGTTGTACAAATCTTCTTTCTCTTTAGCCCATCGGGTTGACTTTGAACGAAGGCGATCGACCTCAACATTCTCGACCTAAAGTCGACTCACTTGCTTTTGGAGATCGACACTTTGGTGAGCCTTTCTGTCTTTTGCCTTCTTCCTCTCTTTCGCATTTACGTTGACCAAGCATACTAATGTAGTGACTTTGCCAAGTAGGCTTTTCGCGTCGCTGCAGAGGCAATCATCATCAAACTCCTTCATACGAGTCACGTCATCCTTCAACAGGTAGAACGACTTGTCATGAGCTGAAAAGTCGAAGCTCGGGTCCCATAAACTTTCTTTCCCCCTCGAGCTGTCGACTACATATACTTGAACGGTCAGAACCTCTAAATCAAGAGACCAACCATCTGAGTTGGAGTCACGGAGGGGATTAAAACCTTCATCCTTTTCCTTTTGGCGACCAAAATTGAGGCACTGTGCTCGTCCTGATCGGACTGAATTCGTACATTGTCAAGTGTGGTATCGCCGACCACTATGGCTATTTTGTTCGCCATCATGTGTTTGATTCGATCAACGAACTGGACCTTACTGACTGAGGAGAGCATTTTCTCTACAAAAAAAAAAATGAAACAAAATACAAAATACAAAGTGTTTAAAGACAAAGTCAATAAAGTTTTAAAAGAAAAAAATTGTGATATACCAATATAAGCTTTAAGAGAACCCAGACGGTACTCTCTAGTCAAGATTGTCGACGTGTCAAACACGATCTTGAGGTTTTCCAAAAAGTCACACATCCTCGCTCCCTTGGGTTGATGAAGACCTAGGAGAGAGTGCGCCTACTGACCAAGCCCAAGCTCCTAGGAGGATGACTAGGAGCATGCCTCGAGACACAAGGCTAGGTTAGGATTCTCCAGCCACTACCTCAGCACCTAGTTTGCCCAGAGGATCACGAGGAGTAGAGCACAAGCCTTGGGTGTTGAGCATCAGTTGGTGTCTTTGTTTTTAATTTCAGTAGAATAGGGTGCCTTTAGCATAACGGGGGAGTGTGCTTATCACATGGCATTTTAGGGTATGATTTTGACCTAGTTTCTAGAACATTTAGTTTATAGGTGCGACATTGACTTAGTCAATGACATAACTGCACCTCTATGTGGTCATTCTCATCCTATCCTTCATTATTGTTCTCGAAGGCTACTTCACCTATAAATAAGATGTCTACCTTATTGTATTTCACATGTTATTTTGGAATAGAAAAATTACTTTGCACAAATCTTTTGAGGTGTTTGTGAGGTTTGAATTCTCTTGGCTAGGTCTTATCTTGAGTAGTGTGAGACTCTCAAGTGGTAACCCTTTACTCATCTTGGTGGCTACCACACCCCAAGTGGTGTGAACCATTCTCACCACCACTCCATAAGCTTCTCTTCCTTCACTCTTTTCAATTAATTTCCATTTCCATCTTTTATACATGTCTTTATCTTGAATTCTTGCTCTTGGTTTTGCCTTTGTTATATGCTTATGGTTCATCATTTGGTTCAGCCATGTCCACCATTGATGTTTACCTCATTGTCATTTTATTTCTACATTGCATTCCATCTATAACTTTATATTGATTTTTCATCTTTGCCTTTGTGAAGTGAACCTTCACACTTACTTAACCATTTGGTTAAGTTCGTGTTCAGTGGGAATCTTCCTTAGGTTTCACCATTACATTGCTAAAATCCCAACTCTAAGTAAAGTGTCACCCTAAAATGGAACCATCTAAAAATCTACTCACATCATGTGGTTATCAGAGCTTAGGTTCTTGAGCTTATTTTGTTTTGAGTTGATTTGGCACTTTACTCTTCTTGCACCTTTAATTGCTTGTCTTTACATTCAAACACCTTTAAATTCTTGCCTTTACATTCAAGCACATTTAATTTTAGCCCTTTACTTTCTTGCTTTTCAATTCGACATTTATCTTGTCAATAACTTTGTTTTCACTTTTGGATGATAAATTGTGTCTTCTTTTGTTCTCGCCTCTTTTGCTTTGAGTCATATGTTCTTTAGTATTCTAGGAGTCCTTATATTTTGCTTCTACATACTTTGCTTTTAATTGTGAAAGTTTAAAAGTAAATAGAAACTTGTTTTAGTATAAGTAGATTTAAGTTTCAAACAAAAGATTTCAAGTGATCAATTAATTTGAATCCCCAATTTTTTTGTGATAATTGGATGTCTATGAAAATATGCATGATCAAAACTATGGACATTTCATTTCCATAATCCAAAAACAAGTATAAAACAAAAGTAAGAGAAGTTGTGCAAGATTTTTGGTTCCAATCTTTTCAAAGAGAAACATTTCAAAATAGTGAGTTCATTTTGATTGGCAAATTGATTTCAACATTGTGGAATTTTTATCCTTTTGCCTTAACAATTTCTAAAGAAAGGAAAATTCCATTGTTAAAAGTTTTAGTAAGTATCTTAGAGTCTTTTTGTGTGCCTTTTCTTGCTTGTCTTTCTTTAAAAGTTTTGTCATACATCTTTTCTTAATCTTGTTTAGCTTTCTTGTTTTGAGCTTTTCTTGTTTGTCTTTTAAAATTTCCTTAAGTTTTGTTGTGGTCCTATTGAGATCAAGTGATAAGGGCTTTGTCCTTTTTCATTTGAGAGATTTCAATACCAAGTGAGATCTTTGTTGAGAGGAAAATTTCTTTTGAGTGCTTTGTGTATTCTCCTCTTTGTTTAACACAAGAGTAACGCAAGATTGGGGGAGAGTGATCTAACTTTTCATTGACTAATTGTTTGTTCACTTGTGCATTTTATGGCTCTTCCTTCTTCAGGGGAATCGTCTAAACCTCACTTTCCCCAAAAGGTTTTCCTTATGGGAGAGTTGGCGGCGACAAAACGGTCCTTAGCCCAAAAGGAGGAAGAAATGAGGCAATTGGATGATAGACTTCAAAGGCTTGAATAATCTCATAAAAGACAACCAAGAGGAAGGAGGTTAGAGCCAAGGAGAGCTTCAAGGAGCTATAATCAATACGGCAACCATGAGGATGATGAAGATTGGAGAATGGATGAATTTGGTGAAAGGCGCCAACATCAACACCATCCTTCAAAAAAATATTTTCCTTATGTAAAACTTCCTAGTTTTAGTGGGAAAAGTAACCCTAACATTTACTTAGGATGGGAGTCTAAGGTAGAGCAAATCTTTAATGTACATGACGTCCAAGAGGACCAAAAGGTAAAACTAGCCTCCTTAGAATTCTTAGACTATGCCTTGGAGTGGTGGCATAAGACTATAGTGGACATTAGGCTAAACAAGAGGTCATTTGTAGTCTCTTGGTATGATTTGAAAGAATGTATGTGCGTGAGGTTTGTTCCTCCTCACTACAGGAAGGAACTCTTGTTGAAGCTTCAACGGCTTGAACAAGGACCTAGTAATGTAGATGAGTACTTTAAAGAGCTTGCAACAATTTTAACTAAAATTGACATGCATGAAAGTGAGGAGTCCAAAATTGCTAGATTTGTAAGTGGATTAAGAAGGGAAATCCAAGATGTGGTAGAACTTTATGAGTATTCATCATTGGAAAAATTAGTTCACCTTGTCATCAAGGTTGAATCTCAACTTTCAAAGAAAACTCATTTAAAAAACTCTCATAATGATAACTACTACCAATAATCTTGGAAAAACAAAAACAAATCTTCTTTAAAAACTTTTCCTTCAAATTTTGTGAAAGATTACACTTACAATCCTAGAAATTCTAAACCTTCCACTTCTACACCTAAGTCACCCACCAAAACCTCAAGTAAAAAGTGTTTTAAATGTCTAGGTTTTGGGCATATTACATCTAATTGTCCTTCTAAAAGAAACATGATGGTTAAGGAAGGGGTTGTTATGAGTGATCATATCTCACAAAGGTCTAGGTCCCCTACCTCTTCTAGATCCCTAAGTGAGGAAGAAATTGAAATTCCATGTGAAGGAGACTTATTAGTAGTGAGGCGCATGCTAGGCCAAGTTTTAAAGCCTTTTGATGAAAGTCAAAGGGAAAACATTTTCCACACTAGGTGCCTCATTAATGATAAGTTATGTTCTTTGATTGTGGATGGGGGTAGTTGTGCAAATGTGGCAAGCACAAGAGTGGTAGAAAAACTTGGGTTACCTACCATCTCTCAAGCAAAGCCCTACAAATTTCAATAGTTAAGTGAAGAGGGGGAAATAATAGTAAACAAGCAAGTCCTCATAGCCTTTTCTATTGGTAAATATAAGGATGAGGTCTTGTGTGATGTTGTCCATATGGAAGCTACACATATTTTCTTTGGTAGGCCATGACAATATGATAGGAAAACCCTACATGATGGCCTTACCAACAAAATCTCTTTCACCTTCCATGGACATAAGATCACACTAAAATCTCTCTCACCAAAAGAAGTCCATGAGGACTAACTTTAAAATGAAAGAAAAAAGATAAAAAGAAAAAGAAAAAAAGACTTCTAAGAGAAGCCTTCTCATCTCATCAAAAAAGGTAAAAAAGGTAATGCTTTCACAAAAGTCTATTTTCATAGCTTTTCCAAAGAAAACCCTTAGGAGTGAGTCAGCGGTAGATAGTCCTAAGTGCTTGGAAAATTTGGTAAAAGAGTTTGAAGATGTGTTTCAAGATCCCTCTAAAGGACTACCTCCTCTAAGGGGAATTGAGCACCAACTAGACTTCATACCTGGGGCTTCTTTACCAAATATGGTAGCATATAGGACCAATCCAATTGAGGCCAAAGAAATTCAACAACAAGTGGAAGATTTAATAGCTAAGGGGTGGGTGCAAGATAGCATGAGTCCTTGTGCTATGCTTGTGATTCTTGTCCCTAAAAGGGATGGGAGTTGGAGGATGTGTACGAATTGTCGAGCTATAAACAACATCACCATTAAGTATAGACATCTCATTCCTAGATTAGATGACGTGTTGGATGAGTTACATGGGTCTCAAATATTTACCAAAATTGATCTTAAGAGTGCTTATAACCAAATCCGGATTAAACTGGGAGATGAATGGAAAATCGCCTTTAAGACCAAGTTTGGTTTATATGAGTGGTTAGTCATGCCCTTTGGTTTAACTTGATGGATTTGTGTCTTCTTCTTTGCGGTTTTTGAGTGAATTTGCGGAAGCTCCATGGATTGATGGTGGAACAAGGCTCTCCTAAGAGTTGTGATAGCCTTGGAGGTGCATGAGAAGTAGGAAAAGTAGGAGTGGTTCGGCCAACTCCCTTTGTAGGTGAAAGTTTGAAGATTAAAAGCCTATTTCTAAGAGAGTTTAGGCAAGGAGTGAGAATGACACAATTTTGACAGCATTTCACTATTCAATTAATCTTATGAATACATGACCCAAAACACTCCTTATATAGGACTTTGGAGGTCGGACTTGATAAGAGAAAATGAGGGAAAATTCAAAGTGATGGCACATGTGAGAAGTGGCACCTAAATGGAGGTAGGTTCTAGAATCCTTCCTTGTGTGGTTGGTCTAGAACTTACGCCCATTAGGTCTAGCTAATTGGAGCTGACCTTAGTTTAATTAGAAATGGGTATTTCTAATTAAACTTAGGTTTAGCCTTCTAAGTACCACTTTGCATGTTTCATCACAATTACAAAAAGATTTAAACTATGCTACTTGACAAAAAGTAAAAAGGTATTACACACTAGAGTTTATGACATGTAAAATGTGTCCTCTTGACCCTCTTTGACTATGACTCTAATGGTTGCCTCAATGTAGCATTTTGGTGGCCTCTCAAAGGGTTGGCGATGGGGCCTCTTCCATCATCCCCTCCCTCTTGAAAATGATTTGTCCTCAAATCCAAGGCTTCATCCTTGTCAAAAGTAGGTGGATGTATATGGCTGGATGGTGTCCATCATCTCCTCCTTCTTGAGAAAATCTATCCTCATATCCACAGTGTCGATCTCGGATAGCAGCCTCTTGCTTTGACAACTAAGCTCGTCCTCCCGGATCAAACGTCCATTTATGAGAATCTTCAAACAAAGCAAATGAGTTAGTTGAAGCAATTGTATAAAAATCAATTTTATGAAGTTGCCATTCTTTTTGTTTTTCTATTGTTTTGGGCAACCTTTTACAATATTTCTCTTTTGATTGTTGTATTTGTTCTTTAATCCTCTTATGTATTTTAACATATTCGGATTTTGTTACTTTTTCCTTAGGCACAAATCTTTGTGGATTAGGAAATGGTAACAAATCAAAAGGAAAAAGAGGATTAAGTCCACATACAACTTCAAATGTAGAAATATTGGTAGTCTTGTGGACTACTCTATTGTATGCATGCTCATCTCTAGAGTTGTGTTTGCCTTTTATGATTACTCTAGGCATAGTAGAAAGAGTTATGTTTTCAATTTTATTTTGACCATTCTTTTGAGGATGATAAGAATTTGAAGAGTACAACTTAGTTCCAAGTTTTTTCTAAAAGTATCCTCAACAAATGATTTTCAAATTTTGGAGCTCTTTTCAATACTATGCTTGGAGATAAATTATGAAGTCCTATTATTTCTCTAGAGAAGAGCTTATCCATAAAAATGGAATCAATACCTTTTGTTGTCCAAGGAAGCTCTAATATAAAATTTAGGCTTATATCTTCCCATGGAACATTTGCAAAAGGTGAAAGAGTATATAGTTCATGAGACATTGCCTTAGTTTTAGTTTTAAAACAAGAAATGCATCTAGGAAATGTCTTTGAACATCGTTTCTCATGGGTGACCAAAAGAATTTTCCTTTTAAAAACTCTAGAGTTTTATCAACTCTAATTTGGCCCATGAGTTCTCCTTCATGAAGAATTTCTCTTTTATGTGTGAAGGTAGTCTCGTTGATACAACCATTGTTCATGAAAATTTTAATTCTTTGCAATGGTTGTCTCAATAAGACATGACAAGTTTCTTTAGGCAGTACCTCACATAAAAATTTATCTTTGTAGATGCCTATAGATAACTTGACCTTCACTTGGTGATATCTTAGCACATATGTAAAATAATCTACTACATTTTTATCTATGCAAGCCTCTTTTAAGGATTCTTCTTTTGCTATGCTTGCAAGTGTTCCTTTACAAAAGGTAAGGCTAGGTTGTTCAACAAGAAACATATTTTCAAAGGTATTTCTAATTCTTTTGTCTTGTTGAATGACCTTGTGGGAAGGAACACTCTTCTCCCACGCTTTTTGTTCCCTAAGAGTCCTCTCTTTTTCTATTTTGATTTTTCTTTTCTCTTCATCCCTCTTTTGTTTCATTTGTATTTTATCTCTTACCGCTTGAGAATGTGATAAAGGATTAAGTACAAACTTCTTTTTCTTGTGGGTGAAGGTAATCTCATTGGTTAGACCATTGTGCAAGGTTTTCTTATCAAATTGTCATGGTCTACCCAATAAAATGTGGCAAGCTTCCATAGGTACTACATCACATAAAACATTGTCTTGGTAGTTACCTATAGAAAACTCGACTTTCACTTGTTTATCTACAATTAGCTTCCCATCTTCATTTATCCATTGAAGCTTGTAAGGTTTAGGATGAGGGACTACTTGTAGATTTAACTTTTCAACCAACCTAGTGCTACAACAATTGCAACATGAACCACTATCCACAATGAGAGAACATATGTTTTCTAAAACTTTGCATCTTGTGTGAAAGATGTTCTCTCTTTGTGTTTCCATGGTTACACTAGTTTGGTTGTTGAGGGTTCTTCTAATCATCAATAATTCCCCCTCTAAAGGATACACTCTTCCTTCATCTCCCCCTTTTTCTTTCTCACTAGGTTCGTCATCATCACTAGTGTATTCATCTATTCCTTTTAAAAACAAGGTTCTTTGGTTGGGACATTGAGCTTGCACATGTCCTCTTCCAAAGCATTTAACATCCCTAGTGTGAATGGGTGGAGTGAGCATATCTTTACCTAAGGGTTTAGGAGTCTCTTTTGGTGTTTCCTTAGATGTACTCTCGTCCCTTTTAATTTCTCTTTTTGGATAAGAGTTGGAGTATGAACCTTCCTTATGACTTGAACTTTTCCTTAAATTTTGTTGTTCAACTTTGATACAAAGTTGAACCAAGTTATTCAAGTCTTGATAAGGTAGAAGTTCAACCCTATCTCTTATCTCAAGATTTAGCCCACTTAAGAATCTAGCTATGGTGGTGGACTCATTCTCCCTAATGAAGGCTCTCATCATATAAAACTCCATCTTTTGCCTATACTCCTCTACACTCATTATTCTTTGTTGGAGTCTTTGGAGCTTGTCCATCAACTCCCTATTATAGTAGGAGGGTATATGGCGGCGCCTTAGGGCTCCCCTAAGGTCATTCCAATACTCTATGGGAGACTCCCTATGAAGACGCATATCTCTTTCTAGAGATGTCCACCAATACATAGCGTTTCCTTGAAAACTAAGAGTAGCCAGGGGTACTTTTCTTTCTTTCTTCACTCACTCTGGCAAACAAATAATTGTTCTACCTTCATTTCCCAATCTAAATATACTTCTACATTTTCTTTTCCATGGAAATGGGGTAGGTCTACCCTAACCTCTCTTGGGATCTCTTGTTCTCTTCTATCTCTTCTATTTCTCCTAGGAGGTGGTTGATAATACTCATTTATCCTAAGGCTTTCCTCCCCAAGAGAATCATGATCTTTAGAGCTAGATGCATGAGAACATATTTTTTATTTTATTTTTGAGAAATCTCATCCTTTTCTTTAGCCAATCTCAACTCTTTGATTTGGGCCTCATGCTCCAATTGTCTATACGAGAGTGATTGAAAGTCCTTGGCTAATTGTTTTATAAGAGATTTGATGGACTTTATATCACTTTCATTAGATTTTGAAGAGTGAGAAGACATGGCTAAAGATTTGTGTTTAAAAGTATTTTACTTCAAGAAAGAAGAGGAAAGTAGTGAAGGTAGCTTTCCAGGAAAGAGAGGTGATTCACTATGACTTCTTAAGTACCAAGTCTTTCCTTGCCAAAAACTATCCCTCAAAAACTTCACACAATTCTTTTTCTAAGTAAATTACTTAGACCACAATGAGGAATGAAAAGGCAAGTTTTATGCAAAAGAAAACAATGCAAAACAATTAACAAACAAAGCAATTAATCAAAGCTAAGCAAGTAACTAACGTAAACAATTAAGCAAAGCTATACAAGTAGTTAACGTAAAGCAAACTAGCTAAGCACAATTAAAGATTGCTAATCTACAAAGCTTTAAACTACACATTTCCTAGGTGAGGCTTCTAGACACTTTGAGCCTTTGAAGACACACTCACCGTCTACACGTGATTAATACACTAATTAGACAAAGGTTAAGTGTAATCAAACATAAGCAAGGTAAAGCTAATGTGGTTGCGGATGCTCTTTCTAGAAGACACACTTTGCTAAATGTTTGGGATACTAAATTTTTAGGATTTGATCACATAAAATAAATCTATAAAGATGACCTTGATTTTTCTCACATATATCAAGTGTGCTCAAAGGGAGGACACAAACTTTTTCATACATGATGGTTTTCTCTTTAAAGAGAAAATACTTTGTGTTCCCCAAGGGTCCTTGAGGCAATCTCTTGTTAGAGAGGCGCATGAGAGTGGTCTTATGGGACATTTTGAGGTAGCTAAGACCTTAGACACGTTGCATGAACATTTCTTTTGGCCCTACATGCACAAATCCGTACATAGCTTATGTGATCAGTGTATAGCATGTATGAGGGCTAAGTTTAAGGTGCAACCTGATGGTTTATATACCCCTCTCCCTATCCAGACATGCCTTGGGTAGACATTTCCATGGATTTCATTCTAGGTCTTCCCAAGACATCAAAGGGTATGGACTCTATCTTTGTGGTAGTGGACCAGTTTTCTAAAATGGCTCACTTTATTCCATGCCACAAAGTAGATGATGCTTGTTTTATTGCAAATCTCTTATTCAAGGAAGTTGTTAGTTTGCATGGGCTTCCTAGAAGTTTGTATCTGACAGAGATTTTAAGTTCTTAAGTCACTTATGGAGGACATTGTGGGGAAAACTTGGAACTAAACTCTTGTTTTCTACTACTTGTCATCCCCAAACTGATGGTCAAACAGAAGTGGTAAATAGGACTTTGGGTCAAATGTTGAGGTGCCTTATTTTCGAGAACTCAAGGGTTTGGGAAAACTTGATCCCTCATATTGAGTTTGCCTATAATAGGGTAGTTAATTCTACTACTTGGTTTTGCTTTTGTTATATGCTTGTGGTTCATCATTAGGTTCGTCATGTCCACCATTGACGTTTACCTCATTGCCATTTCCATTCTACATTGCATTCCATCTATCACTTTATATTGATTTTTCATCTTTGCCTTTGTGAAGTGAATCTTCACACTTACTTAACCATTTGGTTAAGTTTGTGTTCAGTGGGAATCTTCCTTAGGTTTCACCATTACATTGTTAAAATCCTAACTCTAAGTAAAGTGTCACCATAAAATGGAACCATATAAAAATCAACTCACATCACGGTCCAAGTCTTCAATACAACGAGCACTTTGGAAACGAGGATCAAGAGATAAATAAAGAGGGAAATTGTCTAACAAGGTCGGATCACAAACCGAAGCACGAACCTTTATGAAGCGGCCTTTGGAGTTTTTATCAAAGGATTGGAAGAGGGAAAGCAAACCTCTCCCAGACATGCTATTTAAATAGGCCCGAAGTTGTCTTCTAGAGCTTTTGAACTCAGAGAAATAAAATAATACATTTAAAGTTGGCCAAATGCCGAATTGGGAACACAAAATGACGAACGCTCGGATAAAAGCCTAGTTGTTTGGATGCAACTGGGCGAGGTCAACGTTGAGCTCGGTCAAGAGCTCCTTCTCAAAAATAGATAAGGGAAGACATAACCCGAGTTTGGTAGAAGGTCGTATAAAAGAAACAAAATGGCCCACTTAGGTCGGATGACTCATCACAACATACAAGCATCCTCCCCACACACTACGACATTAACCAAGTTTTCATCAGTTTTGCTCAAACCTCTAGATTCTCTCAACTCCCTAATCTTTAAACGGGTTGTAAAAATAGAAGTTTCCTTTATTAATTATTTGTTGGCCAAAGTAATCCATCTTAAAAAAGAAAACCAAAACATAAAAAAAAACAAATGCAAGCGTTTCAGAGAAATAATATAGCCAAATAATCCAGAAATAATATAACATAATCCAAATAAAGTGATAAAAATAGTAAAACCATCGTTAATAAAGTGCTAATGAGTAGATTAAAGGGTGAAGATGTACCTGATTTACGGTGGAGCATGGTGGAATGCGGTGGCATGAAGGCAGCGAAAAAGGAGTTATTTTTCTCTGAGTTTTTATGAAAACGGGAAAAGTGAAGAGTGGGAGAGAAGTTAAGATTTTTATTTTTTGAAAAAAAAAAGTTAAACGACAACTTCCCCTAGCCGTTGATGATAGGACACATGTCCATATCACAACGATGGGATGAACGTGTCCCATTGGATGACGCTTTGAAATGCGTAAACCAACCACCCTATACGCCAACGTCTTTTCATGTTAGGCACAGGCAAACCTCTTCACCTTATCCTGCTCGGCTTGAGGCTGGGGGTTGTGTACTGTTCGATCGTGATCAGGTCAGGACTCGATCACTTAAACTATATCTCTTCGGCCCACTAAACTCGGACCCAACAAACATGGTTAAACCCAAATGAGGGCAGGCCCAATGGTATTAAAGAGGCCGATTTTGACAAATAGCGAATACATTAACGTTACGTGCTAAATTAACGAGAAACAGAAAACAACTTAAATATTTAAATACAATTGAAACAATTAATTAGATTCTTTCTTGACACAAGCTAAGCGAAACAAACAACAAAGACGATACTTTGTACATGAACACCCCTAAAATAAAGGAGAATATATTGATCATTTATGATGTTGTTAATAACTTCCAAAGAAAGATCTATAAGTATTATAAAAGGGCCTTAAGACCCTGAACAAAGGTAAGCATTATGCCATGCAATGCACATCGCACTCATATTTTTTTTAATGTTCACATTGACTTGATCATTTGGGGATTGTCAACAAGTGGAGTTCCTCTCATTGTGATCTTCAAGCATCTTAAAGCTACAGTCTTGAAAGGTTGGCCTAAAAACCACCTCTAGGACCTGAGCCAAATTTGTTGGCGAGAACACCCAGATACGATTTATTTAAAAATTTAAAAAACCATGAATGAAAATAAATATTTATTCATAATTAATTCATATTCTTTATATAAAATTTGCCCAAATTCAGAATAAAAGAATAATCTACCCATTTATAGAAATTTGAAACCAAATCACAGTAGTTTTGGGAAAAAATTCGACTTTTGTTGTGATGAGTAGGCAATGTGTTTGGCAAAGGCTAGGTGAAATATTGGCAGAAAATGTTCAAATTATTTATTACTAGAACTTGGAGATGATATTGATATTTGTATAGAATCCAACACACTTTGCACTTCCCAATTCTCATATCTTTCCCCGGTAATTGTTGTGCAAGAAAGAGGTGAAGAACATACATACATTGATATGGAAAACAAATTCTAGTATTAACATATTAGATATAAACAAATCAAAGCTGCAAATATTTATTAATTCGATAAAGAAATTTTGGCACCTTATGCCATGTGTGTCCATACTATGTAATAACGCTAGAGGCTTGACATCTTTGAATCAACTACAGCACAATAGAAGACGATGCAAAAGCTTATGGTTTTCAAACTATAATGTTTTTTTTTTTCTATTTGTACTAGTGAAGGTCGGACGACTGATTACATGTCTCGGTCCCCATCACTGGATCGACCGATATCATGTTCCGCTTCAATGGGCCGACCGACATCTCAAATTCAAGTACGCTCAAGCAGAGTCAGTAAAGTTAAGTGTACCAGTGAGAGTCGGACAACTGATTACATGTCTCGGTCCCCATCACTAGACTGACTGATATCATGGTCTGCTTCGATGGGTCGACCGACATCTCAAATCCAGTTACGCTTAAACAGAATCAGTGAAGCTAATCCACGATTAAGGACTAGGTAATGTAGCCCTAAATGTAATCCAACTACCTAATCTGGCCTAATAAGGAAAGTCACTAAGGTAATATAAATAGCACACATTCAAAGAATCATGATCATCATTAGGTAGAGTACTCTAACAACCGAATGTCGAATACCTTTACTCACTTGAGCGTCGAAGTACCTTTTGCAGGTACCCTCATTTAGTGTTTACAAGAAGATCGAGAGCCGAGGAGTCTGGATTACGAGAAGACCGAGGAATGGAGCGAGAAGAGGAGAGGAGAGGAGAGGAAGGAGCTTGTGGGGTGAGTAATTGAAGAGTAGTACGACCGACCGACATGAAGAAAGAAGGTGAATCCTCTCCCCAACCCTCATACGAGAACACTATTTGTCAAAGGAAATGATCAATATATATTGTTTCTGTTTCGATTAAATTGATTACTATTTGTAAAACTAAGAAAAAAGTTTTGTGTGTGTGATATTCAATTTGAGAGACATGGAGCTCAACCAATTTTTACAAATAAAAATATGTGTAATACGTTCGTTTGAAAAATATTGTATTCAATTTTGTGCTCATTTTAATGATTTCCAAATTCCAACCATTCATCTTATAAATATTATTATTTTAGATATAAAATAAATTGTTAAAAAATAAAATTACCTACTTTCTATGCGGTCAAAAGTTTTCAATAGAGTTAATGACTGCTTCTATCATGATTGATATGATTTCTATGGTTAAAAAACCTTATTTTATATTAAGATAATTTAAAAAAACTTTAAAACAGCATCTTTTTAACAGAACTATAAATTATAATATATGATTTATATATTTGTTCGTGAGGATTATCAACACGGGGATGTAGCTCAAATGGTAGAGCGCTCGCTTTGCATGCGAGAGGCACGGGGTTCGATCCCCCGCATCTCCATTTTGCTAACTTTATTATTTTGGAAAGTAAATTACATCCTTTTTTTATTCCTCTTTTCGGGAAAAGGCGGAATCTGCCGTATAAAATGCAGACACATTCCCGCCAATATGCAAAAGAGCGGGTGCGCAAAACTAGGGTTTCTGTTCAAGAACTGCGAAGCACCTTCAGCTGCATTGACCATGGCGGAAGACCTTACTCAGATCGCTCACTTGCTCAACAGCACCCTCAGCCCCGACGTCGCCGCCGTCCGTGCCGCCACCGACTTGCTCGACCGCCTCTCCGTCAATCCGCACTTCCCTTTCCACCTTCTCACCCTCTCCACCGGTATTAATTTCATTTCCCTATTCAACTCCTCCTTCCGGAGAGAAAAGAATCGTGACGGTTCCCGATTTGTGTTTTCCGAACAGGAGCAGAAAGTCAAGGCCAGAAAATTGCCGCTGCTACCTACCTCAAAAATCTCACTCGCCGTAATGTCAATAGCTCCGGCGAAAAGCCTTCGAACGTGAGCAAGGAGTTTAAGGAGCAGCTGATGCAGGTTCTGCTTCAAGTCGAGTTCTCCGTTCTCAAGATTCTTGTTGAAGTGGTATGCCTATAGTCATTTTCGCTTTTTAACTGCTTATGAACTGTGTTGTTTATATTTATGTGTTCTTAGGTATGTATATGTATATTTGAATCGTGACTGATGAGTGATTCTTTGGCTGCAGTTACGCCCCATTGTGATAGCTGATTTTGTTAAGCAGAATTTGTGGCCCGAGCTTGTGCCTAATTTGCAATCTGCTATTCAGAATAGTCATCTTATCAGCTGTTCAAACACTAAATGGAATACTGTAAATGCACTTATTGTTCTCCATGCTCTTCTTAGACCTTTCCAGGTATTTAAATTTTACATGTGGTTATGAGTTTTTGAAATTTCTGTTATTTGTTGTAGTTTGTGATATTCTGATTCTGTATTAAAGGAATTCTGGTCACTGATGATTTGTTGAAAAATTTGTTCTACTTGTTGAGCTGATGTGTATAAAGAAGGGAAAATAACTAGTCACTGATTTCTGTCTTGCATGTTCAATGGCATATGGAAATTCAATTTTTTAAACTGTAAGTGGATAAGATAAATGGTGGGCTTTGGTACTTTTACTTATGTTCAAATTCACTCCTTCATCTTGCAGTATTTTTTGAATCCTAAAGTAGCCAAGGAGCCAGTACCGCCACAGTTGGAGCTTATATCCAAAGAAATTCTTGTGCCCTTGCTTACTGTTTTCCATCAATTTGTGGAAAAGGTGTTGTCTTCTTATTATTCGCGTTCCTCACCTTTTTGCACGAGTTTCACTTCTGAGTGATTTAATGACGTTTGGATCAGGCTTTAATAACCTATGAGAGAGCGGAAAAAGAAACTGAGAAAGTCCTTCTCACTATATGCAAATGCCTACATTTTGCAGTAAGTATTGACATATAAAAGTCTACACATTAGTTATTTTCTGCATTAATGTAAAAATATCCAATCACGGTGGAGCTAAGCCTATTAAATGTTATTATCTGAATGTCATTCTTCAGTTACCTTCGGGCTGTATTGCTTGTGATGCATGTACTCTTGTGGTGTAACTTTACTATTAAATTCTGATAAGTCTACTGCACGTCTAAAAGTTGGCCTTTGATGCTATGAATTCTTGGTTTGTCAGCTTCAAGTGGAATGTATGGTGTCCTGATGGTAATTTGTCTCAATTCGATTGCACACTGACTATTGTCTTTTAATAATAATGAAAATTCAAGTGTGTAAGAGAGATAGATCTATTATTCTCCTCCAGTTTAGGTTACTATTGTACTTGTTGAAGAGAATTTGGTTCTTTCAGTGAAAAGGAAAATTTCAGTAAACGAGGCACCTTAATTTTTTCTCTTTTACTAGTTTTTATTTAGTCTAAGACTTCAGACTTAATTTTTTTCTCTGTTCTTGACATGCTTAATTCTTTTTTGGTACTGCTATTTAATATCCTTTTTAAATTGATGTTTCCTTTTCTTTTTACTTGACATTTCTATTTGTAGGTGAAGTCCTACATGCCATCGACATTGGCTCCTCTACTGCCTTCATTCTGTCGGGACCTAATGAGCATTTTGAGTTCTCTGAGTTTTGATTGTGCAGTCACTCAAGATGATGAATATTTGACTAGATTGAAGACTGGAAAAAGAAGTCTGCTTATTTTCTCTGCCCTTGTCACCCGGCATAGGAAACATTCTGATAAGTAATATGGTTCATAAAGTGTTTTTTTAATTGAATATAAGCTTTTTTTGTTATTATATATTGAAACATATGCCCCTCATTTTCAGGTTGATGCCAGAAATTATTAACTGTGTTTTAAACATAGTCAAGTTTAGCAAAAATACCAGTGTAAGATATTTCCATTAATTCTTATACTTAATAACTGGTTAGTTGGCCTGAGCAAGGTTATGATTTCTAATTTAGCTCTTCGTCAGCCAGAATTCTAAAATACTTACAGTGCCTTTCCTTAAATTGTTGTCTGCTCAGCATTGTATTTATTTTCCAAACTTTTTCAAAATCTTTAATTATCTTTACCTTGATTCTGGACTTGTCTTACCTAGATATTTATTGTTATCTTTCCTCATATTTTGGGCATTCCAAAATTTGAACTGTTATGTTCCTCTTGCAGCAACTTCCTTTCCTGTCAGAGAGGCTTATGTCCCTAGGTTTTGATGTAATTTCAAATATACTAGAGACTGGGCCGGTATGTTTTCTGCTTTTATTTTTCTAGTTTCAAATTCTTTGAATTCTGAAATATGTGAATATTTTAGTGAGCATTTTCTTCAAAATATTCATCTTTGACGGGGTTCAATTTAATTTTGTGCAGGGATGGCGGTTAGTTTCTCCACATTTTACAACTCTATTGGAATCTGCAATATTTCCAGCATTAGTAATGAATGATAAGGTCAGATTTAAAAAAAAAAAACTAACATGCATAGTTTTTTTTGCTTAAGTGGAATAAATTAGTCAAAAACTACTTATTATATGTTTTTTCTTGTTAATTTCTTATGAAAATGTTGATGCATAGGACATGTCAGAGTGGGAAGAAGACCCAGATGAGTATATACGGAAGAATCTTCCTTCAGATATAGTATGAAAATTGATCTGTTTGTCTTTTGTTTTCTTAATGTTAAGATATTTCTGACCTGAATTTATATTAGGATGAAATTTGTGGATGGAGAGAGGATTTATTCACAGCCAGAAAAAGTGCAGTAAACTTACTTGGTGTTATTTCGATGTCAAAGGTTATTACTTGATAAAGATTGGTTAATGTATGGCTTAGTTATTACCATGGTTCATTTTTGTCATTATTGACTGCAGGGTCCACCAATGGAGACGCCCACCAACAGTTTATCAGCTTCATCCAAGCGTAAAAAAGGTCAAAAGAACAAAAAAAGCAATCAACGCCGCTCTATGGGGGAGTTATTGGTGCTTCCATTTTTGTCCAAGTTTCCCATTCCTTCTGATTCCAATTTGTCTACGAAAATATTGAATGAGTGAGTTTTATGTATGCTTCACATGTTAAGTAAATTCAAATTATATTTTTAAGATCGATGACCTGATCTATGATAAATAAATACTTTCAATTTTTTAGTATGTTTTTGGAAGCCTATTGACAAAGCAATAATAGAATTAGCAGCATGAGTATGCACGTCCTTTCTTTTTAAATCACCCCCAAAAGGATATAGCTGAACTTGGTTCTTGTTTGATGTAACTTTTTGTTGAAGAAATATTTGCTTTCAAAAGCACTCTCAAAAAACTGCCAAAAAAAAAATATTTTCACAAATTAAGTTAATTTAATCAAACATGAGGCTAATCAATTGTGTTTATAGCTATAATGAATTTACACAAATGCCTTGTACGTTTTTTGTTTGATAATGCCTTTCACTTCTCTTTCTTTTTTCATAAAGAACTTTGATCTCTTTATTAAAGAGGACAAGGTTCTTTGTTGTGTAGGTATCCTTACCCTATAGTGGGCTAATTTCCTTTCTTTATGACTTTTTCTACATTTTCTTGTTACATCTTGAATTATGGCAGTTACTTTGGTGTTCTTATGGCTTATGGTGGCCTGCAAGATGTGAGGACATTTCTTCTTTTGTTCAACTATTCATCATTTTTTCTATGATAATGTACAAAAAGGAGTTTTAAATTCTACAATTTCTTGTACAGTTTTTGAGGGAGCAAGAACCTGAATTTGTAACAACCCTTGTTCGAACACGGATTTTGCCACTGTACACTGTAGCTGTGTCCCTACCATTTCTTGTTGCAAGTGCAAACTGGATACTTGGAGAACTAGGCTCCTGTCTACCAGAAGTAAGACAAAATGTCAATTAATCTCAAGAAAAAATTTGATTCAAATTGCTTATTAATATACTTTCATGTTACTGTATTGACAAAATGCTTTCAACAGTTAGTTGATCCCAAGTTGTTTTGTGTCTTTTCAGGAGATGTGTACTGATGTATATTCTCAGTTGCTTATGGCATTGGTCATGCCAGATAGTCGGGGCCCTTCTTGCTATCCAGTGCGGATTTCTGCTGCTGGGGCAATTACCACACTACTTGATGTGAGCTTTTATTTCTCTGATTTGTTTTGGACTGGGATGTTCTTACACTTTTCTCTTTCACTAATTTCAGTTCCTGTCTTCTTTTTCAGAATGACTACATGCCACCCGACTTTCTACCCGTTCTCCAAGTAATAGTCGGTAGCATTGGAAAGGATGAGAGTGAGAGTTCCATCTTATTTCAGCTTCTCAGTTCTATTATGGAAGCTGGAGATGAAAAAGTTGCAGTCCATATTCCACATATTGTGTCCTCAATAGTGGGTTCAGTCTCAAAATGCTTAACTGTCAATATGGAGCCATGGCCTCAAGTATGTTGATCTTTCTTGTGTATTTATTGGTTAATAATCAATTCTATTCGATTCACCAGATAATTCCAATACATAATATTAATAACATTAAATCTGGATATGCTAAATATGTATAACTTTATTTCAAGGTTTGTTGAATATTCGTGACAAGAATCCTTATGGTTTTCAGGATTGGATTTTAACGATTTGAGTTGGATGAAATTGAAGACCTACTCACACTATTATCTGCTAAATTGGAACATTGCTCCTATTTGTATGCTGTAGATTGTTTCTATAGCAAAATATAGTCACTCATGAATAAACTATTTTCTTCCAAGATAACATTGAGTACACTGTTTTTGTGTCTATAGTGATGTGTTTGCCTTAATTGCTGAGTTTTTTTTTTTCTTAATTGCTTTGTTTGTGGAGGACATGTACGTTTCTTGCTTTGATGTTGAGTAATTAGGCCTACACACGGGCTAATTTTGATGTGTTTATGTATGTACAATAGGTGGTTGAACGTGCAATTGCTGCTCTGGCAGTTATGGGTCAGACTTGGGAAAATTCGAGGCCTGAAGAATCTGAGGCTCTTGATAAATGGACCATGGATCACGTGACAATTGCTAGAGCTTTTGCTACACTCTTGCAGCAGGCTTGGCTTACCCCTCTATGCACACTGGTTAGCTTGAGTTCCTTTCTAAATTGATATTTGATTTTCTTTACTTTATGTAGGGAAAGCAAAAAAGAGAATTTGAATGGGTTTGATGAAACTCTGATTTGTGATGATCTATCTTGTCACATTGTATTTTCTTATTTTCATCTCCTCAAATGTTTTCAGTGATAACAATGATGATCTCTCTTACTACATGCACCTTTTCTAGTTTGGATTTTTTTTTTGTTGCTACTATACTTTTGAGTATATTTTCTTACACTTGAGTGTTTGTGCTGATTAGCCGTTCCATGCTTTATGGTTTGTCTATCAGATAATAATTTTCTTAAGTCTTTTTACATTATATTAGAATACAGTTAAATATGTTTTTAGTCATGGAAATGCTTTTTGTTCCTAAAATACATTGTTTCTTTTGGTTCCTCAGTTATGACAATGTAATGTTTCCTTATTTCTGTAAATGAGTAGTCTGAAAGGGGAAATGTTTTGTGAAGGATAAGGACTATTTTTGACACATTTCCACGAGTGCTGGATTAAATTTAAAATGACAATTCTTCTTTTTAGTGACAAAAATTTAAATTTTACGATATTTAACCCTATTAATATATATTGTCCTTTTAAAAGTTTTCTTACGTTTTCCTGAATTTGATAAGGATCAAGAAGACGAACAGCAAGCTCCCCCCTCATCATGCGTAGAAAATTTGTCAACTTTGCTACAGTCTGTGTTGCTATCAATTGATGGAAATCACATGATTCAAGAGCTCAAAGTATCAGAGATGGTGTCAGTTTGGGCTGAAATGATTGCAGAGTGGCATGCATGGGAGGAATCAGAGGATTTATCAATTTTTGAGGTGATTAAGGAAATTGTAAATATAGATCGCAGATATAGGCTGAACAACTTTATTGTAAAAGATATGCCACCCCCTCCAGCTCCACCTGTTCCTGAACGTTCAATTGTAGAAGGCATTGGGGCTTTCATCACTGAGGCAATTAAGCAATATCCTTCTGCAACATTTAGAGCTTGCTCATGTGTCCATATATTACTACATTGTCCAACCTACTCACCTGAAACTGAAGGTGTTAGGCAGTCATTAGCTATTGCTTTTAGTCAAGCAGCCTTCTCTCGCATGCTGGAGGTTCAAAGCACACCCGGTGCTCTTTGGAAGCCCTTATTGCTTGCTATATCTTCATGCTATTTGTGTTATCCTGATATTGTAGAAGGTATCCTGGAAAAAGGTAAACATGGAGGTATCACAATTTGGGCTTCTGCTCTGTGCCATGTATCCAGTAGATCTTCTGAGCCTGGTCTGACGGCCGAGTTGGAGATGAAGTTAACTGGTAAATAGTTTCTTTCAACCATTACTAAATTACATAGTGTTTGTTTTTCCTTTTTTTAAGTAATAGTCTACCCTGGCTATTTATTTATTTGTCTTTATTATTACATGCTTTCTTCATTGTTTACCTTCTAAAATTGTTTCAAGCAATTTAGCTCAATGCCATTCTATTGTTTGTGCTGGAACTCGAAGTGATGATAGTTGTAAAGAGAAATCTTACTAATCACGAAAACCTGCATGATTCTTGATTGTACTTGTGCTTTTAACTCATGATTGAATTGTCAACTATATATTGTTTTAAGGCTACTGTTTATCTGAGGTTTAAGTTCTAGCAGTCAATGAAAAGTTGAAACTGTTTTTTTAACAAACTTTTGTTAATTTCTTTCTTGATGAAATTTAGTCTTGACATTGGCCCGATTGATTGAGCAACTTCTCAAACAAGGGAAGTCAGGTGATGACATTCAGAATTGCTTTACTTCACTGATGGAGGTATCCATACGATTGAAAGAAGTACGTGATGGGAAAGATGAGCATGGTACTGATGACGCTGAAGATGACAGTGACAATGATGAGGATGAGGATGATGACACTGACAATGATGATTATGATGAGGTGATTTTTGGAGTGCTTTCACACTAGAAAATGCTAGCAACACTTTATCTATCACACTCTTACTATTTCAAATTTGAAGAAATCAGAAAATTGTGTGGGTATCACTCCATATTTAATAAATCTCACTCATGATTTTGTTCGGTAAATTTTTCCTAATATTGTGTTGCTAACACTCCTCATATATCTCATTTTTTTAGTAATATTCGTCCTACATAGCATATCAATATGTATCTCTTTTTTTGGTGGTTTGTATGTTTCAATAGGACTCTGGGACCGAGGAATATGAAGAAACAGAAGAAGAATTTCTTAACAGGTATGCTAAAGCTGCTGAGGCTTTGGAAAGTGGTTCAGCTATTGAAGAGGGGGATGATGAAGACCAGGAATTAGAGCTGGAAATAGGTAATCCTTTTCTGTATATGCATATGGGAATATGTCCTTAAACTACTTTTTGTTAAACATGCATCACCGTTAAAACACTCCAATTTATTCATGAATATGGTCATTGCATCATTATAATTAATCTGGATTTTTGAGGCGGTTGCATCACAGTGGTCAAGAACAATTTGTTCTTGAACATCATTGTTAGAAATGAAGTTCACAAATCTCATTGGCAAATATCCCTATACCAACGGGTATCACCCAGAACCAACCCGGAGATATCCGCTCTAGCTGGGCATGGGTTTTATCTGATTTATATATATATATATATATATATATATATATATATATATTGAACGTTTAATAATTGAATTATTTAAATTATAAAATAATTCAATAGCAAACATAAAACTATAAATTTAACTAACAATAAAATATAACTCTTAACTTTTATTTTTTTGTAAGTTAATTTTTCATTATTATTTGAATTGAAATGTAACTAAAATTGGGACTTGCGACGGGTCTTGCGCAGATTTACCTAAATATGAAAAAACTTGACGGAAATGAAGATGCATCTTACACCCGTCTCTTGTAAACTGCTCCCCTTCTGTGGGAACGGGGTGGGTTTAGCTAAACTGCTGTCAACCTGACTCGTCATATCTTGACTAACTTGATGCAGCTTTATTTGCTATATGTGTCTCCATGCTGTAGTTTAGGCTGCTTGTTCACAATTTTATCATAAATGGAATTTTTTACCGTTTTTAATCCATCTTCTGTTGTCATGATCTGAATACAGGTCAATTAGTGGACATTGATGAACAAATGGTAATATTATCCTTGATCGACAAGTACCATCATGTGCTAGTACGAGGACTGATTTTGCCATCGGAGCTCGTCGTTAATTTTCTGAATGCCTTCCCGGTGTACGCGTCTTACTTCAATCAATACAGATAGTCATCGTTTGTTTACATTGTTTGTAAATGGGAAATTTCATTTTAAAAAAAGTCGGGGATTTGAAATGTGTGCACAAAGGATTTTTTTTTTTTTTCATTTTTGGGGTAGGGTGTTCTGGAAATATCTAGATGCTATTCATTCGTTGATTAGTACTGTCCAATTATTCTTTTAATTAGGGAGTGGGGCTAGGCTTTGTTTACAATCTGGGGGTTTTCATGAGAGTTGAGGAAGCATGCATGAGTTGCGAAAATGTATACTGGTGAACAAGTGTCTAGATTTGAGTGGTTAATGATTTCTGTTGTGTGATGGTTGTTGTGTCAAAGGAATTGGATCCTCTAGAGTTTAAATTATTTTGAAAACAAAAGGTTAAGTGTTTTTGATAACTTTAAATTTAGCTGGTATTGAATTGTTACTTTCAAAATTTTGCTAATTTGGATGACAATAATTCTGACACTTTTCAATTAATTATATAGACATTAATATTTAGCTATATGATTATATGTTAACATTACTAGTGGTGCTAATTTATTAGTGTCACATGATATATCCGTAAATATTTGATTATGATTACATGCCAATATTATTAATTTACAAACAGTAAAGCTATTTTTAATTTCATGAAGAAATTAACATATTTATTAAATATTAAAGATTTAAATTTTTAAAAATTGTAGGTATTAATTTACAAATGATCAATTTCAAATGGATTAAATAATTATTTAAATTAAATTATGAGTATGCTTTATTTTAATGAGAAAAAAGAGATAATATTTCAAGGTTTTGGAGATTCAGAGTTATACTGGAAAGAATCTTGATCGATGCATGTAAATCTGCCCTTGTTGCACTGCGCTTGCGAGTCTATCTTGGCACGCCATCTGACCTATTTTTCTGAAATTGGTGAATACAAGGAAGTTATTTTTTAGACAATCTAACTTTGGAATAGCAATTTCAGTTGCATTCCTTAATATTTTTATTCCATAATTTATTTATTAACCGATAGAAGATTAGCGCAGGAGTTCCCATTTCCATGTAATTTTATTACTTTCATATTATCTTCAGGTCAAATTTTTCTCACCATGGACAGCTAATTTTTTTATTTTTTTTATACTTTTAGTTTTTCTTTGTAATTATTAGTCTTTTCTGAATTCTGAAATATTTGGCCTCGTCAAGTTTTAGTTGTTCAATATTACTTTTTAGTATATTATTTTTTAAATGTCGCTATTTTACCTTTTAGGTTTATAAATATATTATTTTTTAGTCTTAATATATATAATTTTAATTCATATTAATGTGTCCTTTTAGTCTTTTCAATATATTATATTTGTTTTACTCTTTCTAAATTATCATTTTTTATTCCTCTAACTAAATAGTTCTATTTATTTAACACTTTTTATAGATGATGTCATTGTAGTTACATTTACGACGATTGATATGAAATAATTTTTTTTACACCTATAAATTATTATTATTAGTGGAATTCGTAAATCCTAATAATTATGATTATTAAGAATGATTATATGGGTTTATGACTCACTTTTTCGTTTCCTTGTCATAATTGGGAGGTTAATTGCCACAATCAATGAGAGATTAATTGTCGCAATCAATTGCAATCAATGAGAGGTTAATTACCATTAATTGTATTTATTATTGTTGTCTCCTAGAACCACTATATATAGTGGCTTCCTTCAAGCAATGAAACACACCACAAACAGCAACACACTTGCTTCCTCTCTCTTTTTTCTTATACTCTCCATTTCTGCTATTGGGTGTAAGTGTTTAACCCATATAAAGAGGATTTGTTTTAGGGCTATTTATCATTAGCCTGAGAGGAATTCATTGTACTCTCAGTACCATTATAGTAGAAGTTTTGGCTCTCTTGCTGGTGGTTTTTTACCTCTATTTAAAGGGGTTTTCCACCTAAAATATTCTAGTATCATTCTCACTTTACTTGTTACTTTAATTTCTCATAATCTTTGGTTGAAATTATCACGCTTTCGCACACAATATCCCTACAAATTAGTATCAGAGCTTTTCGATAATTCAACCAGGATCTATTGTTCAATAATGTCGAAATTGGATATTGAGAAATTTGATGGTAAAATCAGTTTTGCTATCTGGCGAGTCCAGATGCTAGCTGTTCTCACCCAGAATGGTTTAAAGAAAGTTCTGGCGGTAAAATGATGAAACCAACCACTATGACGGAGGAGCAGTGGGATGAGATGGATGAAAAGGCATTGTCTGCAATCCAGTTATGCTTGTCCCGTGAGGTGTTGCGTGAGGTCATCAACGAGAAAAGTACAACAGGCATATGGAGTAAATTGGAGTCTCTATACATGACCAAAAGTCTTGCAAACAAACTCCGGTTAAAGGAGCGACACTTTACACTCCGAATGTCCGAAGGTACTCCCATCCAATCTCACCTTGATGAATTTAATTCCATCATAATTGATTTCAAAAATTTGGATGTTAAAATTGATGATGAGGATAAAGCAGTTCTACTTATTGTTTCTCTACCACCCTCGCATCGACAATTTAAAGAAATTATGTTATACGGTAACTATCTTACCTTAAGCTTTGATGATGTAAAGACTAATTTACTAGCCAAAGAAAAATTTGATACTCAAATTCATTCTGAAAATTCTGGTGAAGGATTAGTAGTTGGAGGGAGAAACCAAGAGAAAGGTAGGAACACTAAACATAAATCTAGGTCAAAATCTAGAGGCAAGAACTCCAAATATTGTCGTTATTGCAAGAAAAAGGGACACGAGATCTCTGAATGCTATAAATTGAAAAATAAGCAAGATAGAGAAGATGAGGGAAATGGTAAACAACCAGAAAAATTTGCCGAAGCTAGTATTGTTGAAACTGAATCTGATGGGGATTGTTTTGTAGCTTCCAACACTGAACAAAGGTCTAGAAATGAATGGATTCTTGATTCTGGTTGTACTTTTCACATGTCTCACAATAGAGATTGGTTTACCACATATGAACCAGTTTATAATGGTCTTGTTTTGATGGGAAATGATGCTCAATGCAAAGTTGTTGGTGAAGGAACAATCAAAATCAAGACACATGATGGAATTGTTAGAACTTTAATAGGTGTCAGATATGTCCCTGAGTTGAAACGGAATCTCATTTCCTTAGGCACCCTTGAATCTCATGGGTGTAGATACTCAGCTGAAGGTGGAGTTTTAAAAGTGTCTAAAGGAGCTCTTGTGTTACTAAAGGCAATTCGATGTGATAGTTTGTATGTGCTGCAGGGTTCAACTGTTACAGGTTTTGCAGCTGTTGCCTCACCCAACAAAGATAACACCAAGTTGTGGCATATGAGATTAGGCCACATGAGTGAGAAGGGAATTCTAATCCTTAAGAAGAAGAGTCACCTTGGTAACCACTGTACTGGAAATGTTGATTTCTGTGAACATTGCATTTTTGGTAAGCAAAAAAAGGTTAGTTTTTCTAAAGCCATACACAGAACCAAAGGTACTTTGGATTATATTCATTCGGATCTTTGGGGTCCGTCAAAAGTTCCCTCCAAAGGTAAATGTCGTTATATGATGACAATTATTGATGATTTCTCACGAAAACTATGGGTGTATTTTCTCAAACATAAGAATGAAGCATTTTCCACTTTTAAAGAGTGGAAATTATTGATTGAGAATCAGACTGGCAAGAAGATAAAAAGGTTAAGGACAGACAATGGCCTTGAGTTCTGTTCGAATGAATTCAATGATTTCTGCAAGAAGGAAGACATTTCCAGACACTTCACCATCCCAAGTACTCCACAACAGAACGGGGTTGCAGAAAGAATGAATAGAACTATCCTGGAGAGAGTTCGTTGCATGTTCTCCCATTCTGGTTTGAGCAAATCTTTTTGGGCTGAAGCGGCTTCAACGACATGTTATCTGATAAACCGCTCTCCTAACAGATCAATTGATTGCAACATTCTAGAAGAAGTTTGGTCAGGTAACCCTGTTGATTATTCTAATCTTAAAATATTTGGTTGTCCTGCTTATTTTCATGTAAACGAGGGAAAATTAGAACCTCGTGCTAAGAAGTGCATTTTCTTGGGTTATGGCTCAGGGGTTAAAGGCTATCGTTTATATGATCCAGAATCTCACAAAATAATTCACAGTCGGAATGTGACCTTTAATGAAAATGCTATGCTATCTTCTGTAAAAGATACTTTCATTTCCTCAATTGATACAGGTGAACAGGAAGATGCTCGAGAGAAGGTGGAGTTTGAGATTAAAACACTCGCTCATGAGGAAGACGTTCCTAATTCCTCCAGTACTCAAGATGATCAAGTCACTGATATTGATGGTATAAGTGAACATTTGAGTCCACATGAGCAATGTCCACCTAAACGACGAGGATTACCACCGCCGTGGTCTATGGCTCAAGAACTTCCACAACAGAGACCAAGAAAACCGACTCAAAGATTAATTGCAGAATCTGTCAACATTGCTTATGCTTTAACTATTGCACAAGAGATGAGTGAAGAAGGTGAACCCAAGAATTACTCTGAAGCTATCTCTGGTGACGATTCAACAAAGTGGATTGCTGCTATGCAAGAAGAAGTTGAGAGTCTTCTAAAAAACGAAACATGGGAATTGGTGAAGTTACCAGAAGGAAAACGAGTCATTAGTTGCAAGTGGATCTTTAAGAGAAAAGAAGGGATCCCTGGTGTTGAGAGTACAAGGAATAAAGCAAGATTTGTTGTAAGAGGTTTTGATCAAGAGAAAGGTATTGACTTTAATGAAGTTTTTTCTCCTGTTGTTCGTCATACTTCAATACGTATATTACTTGCTTTAGTTGCCTTGTATGATTTGGAACTGGAACAGTTAGATGTGAAAACTGCTTTTCTTCATGGTAATCTTGAGGAAGAGATTTACATCCAGCAGCCTGAGGGCTTCGTTGTACCTAGAAAGGAGGACCATGTATGTCGTTTGAAAAAATCTCTTTACGACTTGAAGCAATCACCAAGACAATGGTATAAGAGGTTTGATTCTTTCATGATTGGACTTGGATACTCCAGAAGTAGCTATGATAACTGTGTTTATTTTCAAAAGACATCTGATGGGTCTTTTGTATACTTGTTGCTATATGTTGATGACATGTTGATTGCTGCAAGAGATAAATTTTTAGTTAACAAGTTAAAGGCTCAGCTTAGCAGTGAATTTGATATGAAGGACTTAGGTCCTGCCAAGAAAATTTCGGGAATGGAGATCAACAGAGATCGTCAAGCTGGAAAACTTTTTCTATCACAAAAGAAGTATGTTCTTAAGATGCTTGACAAATTTGGAATGCGATATTGCAAAGCTGTTAATACTCCAATTACCGCCCACTTCAAGTTGTCATCAGATCAGTGTCCAAAATCAGACGAGGACAAAAGACGCATGTCACATGTCCCGTATTCAAATGCAATTGGAAGTCTCATGTATGCAATGGTATGTACTAGACTTGATTTAGCTTATGCTGTTAGCATTGTTAGCAGGTTCATGCATAATCCAGGCAAGGCACACTGGGAAGCCGTTAAATGGATACTTCGTTATCTGAAAGGTTCTCCAGATCTTGGTTTGGTATTTGATCAACATAGAGCCGATCCCGGAGGAGCAGTTGGCTATGTTGATGTTGACTATGGTGGTGATTTAGATCGGAGAATGTCACTTTCAGCTTACATCTTTACCCTATGTGGGTCTGCTATCAGCTGGTATTCTTCACTTCAAGCCATTGCGGTTTTGTCCACCACTGAAGCAGAATATATTGCTGCTATAGAAGGTATGAAAGAGGCTATATGGCTTCGAGGCTTGGTAAGTGAACTTGGTCTTCAACAAGATGTTCTTGTTATATTTTGTGATAGTCAGAGTGCTGTTCACTTAACCAGGAACAGTAAGTATCACTCAAGGACCAAACACATTGAAATTAAACACCATTTTATCCGAGACATTGTTGATACAGGAGATATAATTGTTGAAAAAATTCATACAGCCGAAAATCCTGCAGACATGTTGACCAAGCCATTTCCATCGACTAAGTTTGATCATTGCCTGAACTTAGCTGGTATTATCCATACTTAATCAAGGTTTCATGACAAGAGAGTGTTCCAGTCAAAGGCAAGTCAAGGTGGAGATTTGTGGGTTTATGACTCACCTTTCCGTTTTCTTGTCATAATTGGGAGGTTAATTGCCACAATCAATTGCAATCAATGGGAGATTAATTGCCGCAATCAATTGCAATCAATGGGAGGTTAATTAACATTAATTGTATTTATTATTGTTGTCTCCTAGAACCACTATATATAGTGGCTTCTTTCAAGCAATGAAACACACAACAAACAGCAACACACTTGCTTCCTCTCTCTTTTTTCTTATACTCTCTACTTCTGCTCTTGGCTGTAAGTGTTTAACCCATATAGAGAGGATTTGTTAGGGTTATTTATCATTAGCCGGAGAGGAATTCATTGTACTCCCAGTACCATTATAGTGGAAGTTTTGGCTCTCTCGCCGGTGGTTTTTTACCTCTATTTAAAGGGGTTTTCCACCTAAAATATTCTGGTATCATTCTCACTTTACTTGTTACTTTAATTTCTCATAATCTTTGGTTGAAATTATCACGCTTCCGCACACAATATCCCTACAGATTAAATTATGTTTGGCTAATAAAAAATATTGTTGAAAGCATTCATACAATTTTGTAAAATAAAAAAGTAAAATGTTATTTTAACTAATTTTTAAAATTTTGTCACATTAAATTATACATTGAAAGTAATATAGTACGTTTAAATAAAGTTTTTATTCTAATTTGAAAAAGTTAGTTTTTTCACTTCCCTCCATAAAAATATGTTTTCTGAAAATTTTGACTAAAAATAAGAGATGAGAATAGATAGAGCTTAGATAGATTTTATTGTACACGTATCTGCATGGATAATAACTTTAATGTTTATCTCATACCTATACTCATTTGGTTATTTACTTATGTATAAAATAAATAAATATTAAAAAATGTCAATTTAAGAATAATCTTAGATGGGAAAATGTAATTATCTCTTCTGTTATACAAATTTGTTAATCTATCCACAAACCATTATATCATATACACATGTGCATTGTTGTTATTTAATATATTTATCTTTATATTTTACCGTGTAATACATATTTTTTAATTGTCTCAACATTTATGTTGTTACGAGATAAAGTTCAAAAAGTATTCTCTCATTGATTGGTGTATAATTTTTCAAATATTAATTTATGTTCTTGAATTGTTAATTTATGTACTGTCTTTATACCATTTTTTTTTATCAAATCTTATATTTAAATTTGATATATTATTTTAATTAGAAATTTATTTTCCTTTATGAAAAATAAAATTTCACTCTTAAATTACCTAAACACTACATTAAAACTAAAAGTACTCAAACATTAAAAAATTATTTATACGAATATACATATAACTATATTATATAATTTAAATTTAAGAATGGTTATGAGTTATGTTTGGATAACTACAAATTTGTGTTCAATGTTTTTATGTCATATTCAATTTTTTAAAGTTATGTTGTTAATTCATTTAAGAATATTTAATTAATTTATTTATTTACTAAATAACATACTTTCAAATTGTGTAACGAAAGAATTAAAGTACTGAAAAACAAATACTATTGGATTTGTAGTATTCTTTTTCTTTTAATATTTACATTGGAGTTTATTTGAATCCATAAAATATTAGTTAGGTTAGAAACATGCTATATTATTATAAATATTGAATTTGTTTTTCAATTTCAAGGTTTCCTCGTGCACTCAAATGTAATATGTAAAAGATAAAGTTAGCCTTTAACATCCATTCTTCATGTTTTGGTTGTTCTCTTTCTCGAATTATGTGATTTGAGAATTTATTGGATTATAGAATTTAATATTTTTTCTTGGAATAGTAGCTTTCAGATTGTGTGTATTCGAAATAGGCTTTGGGTTTAGAAGTCACTTTAAGACTGCATGATCCGAAAGTCATCCTGAAAGTCTATTTTAGATTGTGAAGTCTAAATTTCTATTATGAATTAATTAGTTCATAAGTTATCTTTTTTAATACATGATGATCTCGGTTATCTATTGCATTTAGACGTGAATCTAATGGTATGATCTATAGGTAAGGGTCATAAGTTGGTAATATTTCATAAAAAAAATATATACTTATGAAATTTAATTGATAAAATAATTATAATTCAATTTATAATTTAGAAATTTTAATTTTTTTACATATTTTGGGATTATGAGATGAATAAAAATGATTTATTCCCATTTTTGTGTTATTTTTGGGATTTTAAGGAGAGATGAAACTTATAAATATATTATGAATAAAGATGTTCCTTAGCCTAAGTCCAATGAGGTTAAATAGAAAGCATGAATTTTTTTTCTTATTTTTCATGCTTGTAATGGTCAACATGAGTGACTAAATCCACCATTTGGGATTGGGAGTAATATGTTCAAACTTTTGTGTATCGAGATGATATTTAAATATAATAATTGATATTGTCATTTTATTTGTAATGCTTGTTTGACCATTGATCTTTAGATTTAACTAAAAAGTACTTCTAAGTTTCTGATCTAAATGATAATGCTTAACATATTTGAATGTCACAAATAGATTTGAAATGTTAATTGTTATCAACAACAAATCATAATTGATAGCTGTCGTTTTGCTGTCAAATTAATATGATTTTAGCGTAGACTTGTCTAATACTAGAGATATGATAATATAATTGTGGTCAGATGATCCCAAGTCGTCTCCCAACGAATCCAATAGTAAAATCAGTAGATCAATGTTTAGAATTTATCTGCAAGCAATAAAAGTTAACAATAATAATAAAAAGGAGGTTAGATAGTTGTGCAGAAAATATAAAAGAGATTAAAATAACAAATAAAAAGTGGTTGATCCCAAAATTCTTCCACCATTGAATTCTTCACATGTTCTCTAAAGATTAATCTTTTCTCAATCCTCCAACAGAGTTAAACCAGATTGAACATGCGCCAATCAAATTCAACTGAAACTCACCTGTAAAGCATGCGTCTACTGGTTTAATCAATACTCACTTTGTTCCATGCGTATACTACATGGAAATGCTTATCTCCTCTCTCTTGAATCATGCGTCCAAGAAATTAATTAGAACAATACGAACTATCTAAGAAACCAAAGTTTAAGATAAGGAAGACTCTCAATCATGTGTTCAAGTATAACCTCTCACAAAAGTTAGTTTTCCAAGAGATTAGACTATTAAAATAACTGCTATAGAGAATTAAAAATAGAAACTTTTATTGACCGAAACCTCAGAGCTCAATGGGAAATTACAACAGAATCAACAAAAAAGGTTTAACCTTCCATACAGAGACAAAACAAAAGAATTACAAAGAAAAAAGAAACTAAGAAAACCCTATGAAACTCTCCCTTTTCTCCTTGATGCTTGTGTCCTTTTATAGGCTTTTAAGCTCCAAGGATCTTGGAAAAATATTGTAGTTTATATTTTGTTAACAATTTTCAAGTTTCCATAATTCTTGTATTTTGCAGAAGATTTACTTCCAATTTTGTTTCTGAGATATTGTAGATTTTATTTTCTCTTTCTTCTCCTTGAAATTTGTTTACTGTTTTGGTTCGAGAAACAAATTGGACTTTTACATATTTGGCCCATTCACAAAGGTAAATGATTCCTCCAGATAATTTACTCTAAAAACACAAAATTAACAAAAATAATAGTTAAGGCCCAAATAAACCCAATTATAGGAATATTAGTTAAAATAATGAATTTATTTATTATTATAGTCCAATAATCTATGATTAAGGCTATTGTGTGTGAATAAATATATGCTCATCAAATACCCCCACAATTATCTTTTTGCACTCCTGGGCAAAACACTCTAAGGTTTAAAAGGAAAAGAAAAACAATGCAAATAACAAATTCTAAGAATTCATAATGACAAACATAATATAATTTCAAAAAATCAAGGAATCAAGAAAAATGTGAATGAAAATTCCTATATTTTAATATACAAGCAAGTAATTGAAGTAAAAGATTGAATCAAAATTGGCAGAACTTCACTGGACACTCTCTAACTCTCAAGTGTTTAGGGTTTATATTTACACTCAGCACCCATGCAAACAAACACTACCATATGCTTAGCAAGACTCTAATATTCATAACAATCGAAAAACATGCAATCAAAGATCAAGAGGTCTTCATAAGGGATGTAATGAGGTTAAGGTAAATGTAGGTAAAATGGGGAAATTAGACTTAAAAACCATAGAAAAACAAAGGAGCAATGGATGATAGGTCTAAAAACAAGTGTAAGTATTATGACAATTCAACTCCTCTTTTTATTTCAAGATATAATTTTTTTTTCGTATAGTAGACAGTCAATCTAATGTATTAGAGGATCCACTCTTACTATCTTTATTTTGCTTTGCTTTTCTTTTTCTTGTTGTATTCCTTTTTTTTCTATCCCTTTTTTTTTCTTTAAAACTGAAGAGGTAAACTATGAAAATAGGATACACTCCCACACTTATTCAAAAACTTATTCCCAAATAATTTCAAAGCTCCTTCATCTTCTAAGGTAGGGACAAACATGGTTTTTCTCTTTTGAGGCTTGTAATGAGGGTTAAAAATAAGAAAAAAGGCTATAGGCTCAAAGGGTTAACAAATGGATTATCATAAAGGTAGACTAATATGGCTAGTGGGTTAATTTAAACAAAGAATGCATCTATCATATCAGTTCATGCATGTAAATCACAATTGTAAAATAAAGAATCAAGCTAAGTTCTAGAATATAAGCAAACATGAGTGAAAAAACACTAAAAAAAGTATTAAATGATATATCAATTAAGGCTCAAAAACTCACTAGGGATAGTCTATCAAAAGATTCAACCAAAAAGTTTCTCATAACCAACTTATTTATCAACTTTTAAGAAAATCCAAACAACAAATATCAAGAAACCAAGATTTGCTAGAATTATGAAACATGCCCGCCATTAGATGATCCTGAAGAGCTTATTTATTTTAACAGAAGCAAAAATAAATTCAAACAAATAAAACAAAAACAAAATAAAAAACACAAAATAAATCAACAAAAGATAAATCCTAAACTATGATTCTCCTCCCCCACACTTAAATCATACATGGTCCTCAATGTAAAATCAACAAATAAATGTGTATAATAAAAGTGAGAGAAGAAGTACTCCCTCATTCAGCTTGAGGGAAGTGGCAACTGCAACGAATCTCTTCAACCATCTCCTCTACAATATAAGCCAAGGGCCTTCGTATAGTGTAGCACAAAGATGATGATTGCTGGAAGGTCTTTCCTAGGCATGCAGTACCTTGGTAAACTATGAAACAAGTAGACTTGTCTAACACTAGATATATAATAGTATAACCGTGGTCAGATTACCCCAAGTCGTCTCCCAACGAATACAATAGTAAAATCAGTAGATCAATGTTTAAAATCTATCTACAAGCAATAAAAGTTTGCAATAACAATAATAATAAAAAGGGTGACGTGAGTTGATTTTAGAATTGTTCATTTAGGTGACACTTTAGAATTATGATTGAGATTTTAAGAAAATTAAAGAGTGAAAACCTAAGGAAAATCTCCACTGGACATTAACTTAACCAAGTGGTTAAGTAGATGTGAAAGTTCATTTCACAGAGGCAAAAGGAAAACACAATTATATGGTGAAGATGATGACAAATATGGTGCAAAATTTAAACAAGTAACAAAAGAATAAAAGGAATGAACGAATGTAATTAAAGGAAGCAAAATAAGCACATGTTTATGAATAGAATGGAATGGAAATGGAAGGAAAAGAAGAAGGAAGATGAAGCTTATGAGGAATGGTTTTGAGATGGTGAGCACGCCACTTGGATGGTGAAATGACTCCAAGATAAGTGAAAGATGCCGCCACTTGAGAGCTCTCACACTCACAAGATAAGACTAAGACTAAAAGGACAAGCCTCACTAAACCCTAAACCCTAAACCCAACTTATTTACAATAATTTTCTAAATATTAAAAAAACTAGCAGGAAGAGTTTTAAGTGCTCTGGTCCTTGTCCAATCCTCCCTCTGGTGAGGTCTCTACTTTGAGATGACTTTTGTTTGTGTGCTTTAACATCCTTGGTCATCTCCTTGTGGGCTTGGTTTGCATCATGCCCCCCAGGTTGGAGAGATTTTGACCACGAATTTAGAACTCCTGCATATAACAAAGTTAGTTTGTGAGCATATAAGAGAGTGCTAGAAGAGAGAGACAAACTTGACTTAGTTTCTTTAAGCGTGGAAAGTTCAAAAAATGAGGTTCTATATACAGACCATGTTGGGAAAGATTGTTTGGGAAGGACAATGCTTTTTGAAAGAAGTCCTCTTAGAAGGTGAAAATCATTCCTAACATTTGTTAACCAAGATGGTGTGTAAGGAGAAACCTTTGGGAATAAAAAAGATAAGAAAGAATGACACATTGGAGGTGAAATTTGTAGCTTGGCACGAGTCAACATGATGGATTTAATGGTTAAAGATGGGACTTGGTGACTCGGTGCATTGTTTCTTTCTTGCTCCTTTTCATTTTCTCTTTTGCTTTTCATTTTTATTTGGTTCTCATGAACCTCTTTGGGAGAGAGGAGTTTTAAGGTAAGCTTGCGCCATTGGAAGGTAAAAGACATTTGGTTGGTTAGGCCATCATGTAGAACATGTATATCATATTGCCAAGGCCTCCCTAAAAGAATATGGGTTGCTTCCATTGGCACAACATCACATAAAACCTCATCTTTAACTTTCCTATTGTGAAAGTTATGAGGACTTGTTTATTAACCATAATTTCACCTTCCTTACTTAACCATTGAAGTTTATAGGGCTTGGCATGAGAGATGGTACACAATCCAAGTTTATCGACCACTTTTGTGCAGGCCACATTTGCACAACTACCCCATCTATTATCATGGAACATAACTTGTTGTTGATAAGGCAACGAGTGTGGAAAATATTTTCTCTTTGGGTGTCAACCAAAGGTTTTGGAATTGTGCCCAACATTCGCCTTATCACCAATAAGTCACATTCACAAGGTATCTCACATTCATTATCACTAGGGCTTTTGAAGGGGAAGGGAAGTTAGACCTAGAAAAGTTATCACTATGTTCACTTACTACTTGCCCCCCTTAACCATCATGGTTCGCTTTGTTGGACAATCAGCGACTATGTGCCCAAAACCTAAACATTTAAAACATTTTTTACTTGAGGTTTTGGTAGGTGATTTAGGATTTGAAGTGGAGGGTTTAAAATCCCTTGATTTGGAAATGGACTCCTTTTTAAAATTGAAGGGAAAAGTTAAAGAAGATTTGTGTTTGTTTGTCCAAGATGAGTGGTAAAAGCCATCATTATGAGAATTTTTGAAAGAGTTTTTTTCTAAAAAATTTGGGATTCTACCTTGATGGCAAGGTGAACCAATTTTTCTAAAGAGGTATACTCATAGAGTTCTACCACATCTTCGATGTGCCTTCTTAGACCACTTACAAAGCGAGCCATTTTTGACTCCTTACTTTCATGCATGTTAATTTGAGTTAAAATCGTTTCAAGTTCCTTAAAATAAGCATCTATACTTTGTGTACCTTGGTGAAGCCGTTGGAGCTTCAATAAAAGTTATTTCCTATAGTGTGGAGGCACAAATCTAGCGCGCATGCATTCTTTTAAATCCTCACAAGAGACCACAATTGGTCTCTTGTTTAAACCAATGCCCATTACAATTTTATGTCACCATTGCATGACATAGTTCAAAAATTCTAAGGAGGCTAGTTTTACCTTTTGGTTATCTTGGACCTCATGCACATTAAAAAATTAAAAATTTGTTCTACCTTAGCTTCCCATCCTAAATAAACATTGGGATCACCTTTCTCACTAAAACTAGGCAATTTTACATAAGATAGAAAAGGCTTTGCCACATTTTGGCGCCTATCTTCAAAAGGTTGCCTCCTCCATTCGTTTTCTTCTTCATGATCACCATAAGTTTGATAGCTTCTTGAATCATATCTATGATGATGCCTTCTTCCTCTTTGGGGTCTTTCATGTTGCATTTCTAATATTTGGAGTCTTTCCTCCATTTGTCTCATGCTTCATCTTTTTGTGCAATGGTTCTTTTGGCCACCGCCAATTCTCCAATAAGAAAAGTCTTTTTGTGGAGATTGAGGCTTAAATGATTCACCACTTGAAATATGAGCCATCACAACAAGTAAACAAGAAACACAAGTAACAAACAATTAAAGAAAATAGGTTAGAAATAAGAGAAGCTTGTGGCAAAATGAAATGAAGCACTCAACCACTCAAAGAAAAAGTTTCTTCCCTTAACCAAAGTCTTTCTTGTGGTATGAACACTCTCAAGTGAAATAGGACAAAGTCTCTGTTGAAGATGGTTGCTGCCCCTTCAAGATTGTGTTTGATGAAGACTCATATGTAGTGTTTGATGAAGTCTTATATGTACATTTTGCTTTGCTTTAAGTGTGTCTTAGTTAGTGCTTAGAGGTTGTCTAAGAGTAGCTTTTTGCTGAGTAACTCACCTCATAACCACTGGCCATGTGATAAGAACAAGCATAAGTTTTCTTAAACTGTTTTTCACATGTTTTACACAAAAACACGTTTTACTGCATAAAAATAAATCTGTTCTTTTCTAAATAAACAGATTCATTTTCTTCACTGATGCCTTGGCTAAAGTTTTGTAAAAATTTGATTTTGTGCATCAGGTATTTTGACTAAGTCTTCTTCTTTTCAAAACGACTGAGTTTTAAATAGTTAAACTTTCTCTGTTTTCGTTTTGAAAAATAAATCTGTTCATCTGTAAATGAATAGATTCTTTTTTGCCTCTGGTGCCATATCATACTTAAACGTTTTTCAGTTTTATCTCAGCACCAGAATGGTTGACTAAGTCTCCTCACTTAACAGATTCTCTAACTGCTTTTGAAAATAAATCAGTTTATTTTATTTTCAATCTGTTCATTTTATAACAGCTTTAACTGTTTTTCAAAATTCTGTTATAAGCTGGCTTTCTATAAAATGCAAACTTGTTTCTGAGTTTAATAACGATTAAAACAGTTCATACATTTGCAAAAAACAAGTTTTGACAGCAGAGAGTTAAGTGTTTTCAAGGATTAGCATTTGTTCTTCAAAGATTTCAAAAATCACAAAGTGCTTGTTCTTGGTTTGGTTCCAAAAGCATGGTGTGAGGTGCAGCTACTGTTCTAGCAATCTTGCCTACTGGTTTAAGGCAGATCTGGGTATCCTCAATCAGGTGTAGTCGTTTCACATCTCTATCTTGTAATAGTTTGGTTGAACACTCTTCTTGATAGGTGTTCTTGAAGAGTGGGTGTGTGTGTATGCTGAAATAGGTTTTTTCAGCAAGAGTACCTAAGTTCTTGTAGGTTTCAAGAACAGTGGGAATTGTACTTGGTTGTACTGTGTGTTAGTGAATTCCACATGTTGTTGGTGAAGACTGGATGTAGCTCAGGTTGAGTGAACCAGTATAATTGCTTGTGTTCATTCTCTCTCTCTCTCTGCAATTTCGTTTCTGCATAATTGATAAAACAACAAAGAAATAAATCTGTTCAATTGAAAATAAATCTGTTCTTTCTGGGCACTGTGCATACTGTTCTTGATTTCTGAAAAAGGTGTTTGAATCTGATAAGAACATATATAATCTGCTAAAAACCATTGGAACAGATTGACTGTGATAGGCTGCTCAAGAAACTGTCAATGCTATTAATTGAACCTTAAACAATTGCTTAAAGTTGAAGCTTGCTGTTTTGTGATTCATTGTTCGTAATTTCTGGAAAATTTCTTAACATCAAGAAGAACACTCATAGTTTGTTAAAAGCCACTGGAACAGCTTGTTTGCAAAGGTCACTCAATTAACTAGCATGCTATCAATTGAACCTTAATCACTTGCTTGAAATTGAAGCTTGCTGTTTTTTGTATTTCATTGTTTTTCAAATATGATATCTGTGTGTGCTGCTGGAAATTCTCACTGCATAGTCTTGTGATTAACCTTGCTGTATTAAAAGCGTTTCAAACAGAAAAACAGTGCTGAAATAAATCTGTTCATTTTCACATAAATCGATTTATTTTCTGTAAAACTGGGTTAAACACTGTTTCTGCGAAGAAGTTTTAAAAGGTCAATTCACCCCCCCTCTTGAACTTTGGCACTATTAAACCCAACAGTCTCCACACTTGCTCAAGGTAATTCACCACAAAACTTGAGGAAAGAAGAAAAGATAAAACAAGAAAAGCTTAAAATAAGAAAAGGCTAAACCAAATTGGAAGTAAGAGATATGACAAAACTTTGAAAAGATGACAAACAAGAAAAGCTCAAAAGAAGACTCTAAGAACTCACTAAACTTTTAACTATGAAACTTTTGTGATTAGAAAAATGCTAAAGCAAAAGGATAAAAAATTCCACAAAGTTGAAAACAGTTTTCCAATCAAGTTAAATCCATAGTTTTGAAAATGATTTGCTATACAAAGTGAGAACACTGATGCCTTTGAAAAAAATTCTTTGTTGTTTTTGAAACGTCAATGTTGCTTACTGTTTTGTAGGTGCGGTACTGTTTTTGCTTCTTTTTTTCTGAATACCTTGCTGTGTTTTTTATCCTAATGTGACTAATGGCAAAGAATGATCATAGGTTGCATCATGCACATTTTCAAGAACATGCAATTTTCACAAAATTTTTGGTTGGATTCAATATAATTCAACACTCTAAATCATATGTTTGGAACTTTAAATCAACCTCTACTAAAACAAGCTTCTAATGAATTTGTAAACTTCACAATTAAAAGCAAGTAAGAGAATAAAAAACAAGAACACCTAGAACACTAAAGAAAATAAAACTCAAAGGAAAAGGCAAGATCAATATAAGATATAACAAGAAACATATTCAAAACAAAAATGTGCTACGAATATAAAGAAAGACTGAAAAAAATTCTGCAAAAATATAAGGTGCTGGAAAATTAAAAGCAAGAAAATAATGACAAGAAAGTAAAGGTACTTGAAAGTAAAGAATGTAAAGACAAGGAATTAAAATTGCAAGAATGTAAAGTGCCAATCAACAAATTAACATAAGAACCTAAGCTCTGATAACCACATGATGTGAGTTGATTTTAGGATTGTTCATTTAGGTGACACTTTAGATTTATGATTGAGATTTTAAGACAATTAAAGAGTGAAAACCTAAGGAAAATCCCCACTGGACATTAACTTAACAAAGTGGTTAAGTAGATGTGAAGATTCATTTCACAAAGGCAAAAGGAAAACACAATTATATGGTGAAGATGATGACAAATATGGTGTGTAATTTAAACAAGTAACACAAGAATATAAGGAATGACCGAATGTAATTCAAGGAAGCAAAATAAGCACATGTTTATGAATAGAATGGAATGAAAATGGAAGGAAAAGATGAAGGAAGAGGAAGCTTATGAGGAATGGTTTTGAGATGGTGAGCACGCCACTTGGATGGTGAAATGACTCAAAGATAAGTGAAAGATGCCGCCACTTGAGAGCTATCACAGTCACAAGATAAGACTAAGACTAAGAGGACAAGCCTCACTAATCATTCACACACAAAAATGTGCAGAGTAACTTTTCTCTATTTCATTCAACTTGTGAATACATGAGGTAGGCCTCCCTATTTATAGATTTAGGAGCTTTGGGAACAGAGGGTAGAAGGGTAAAAGCAAATGTGGTGCGGTTTTAGGTTTGGTCTTTGGTCAAAATCGCATCATCCTACACATTCTAGAAGCTAGGGTTTCCTTTCTACCCTAATGGATTTCTTATGGCCCCTCCTAATTATGCTATATAAACCTACTCTTGCTTATTTCTACTATTTGGACCCCTCATGTGACCCCAACTTATTTACAACATTTTTCTAAATATTAAAAAGACTACCAGGAAGAATTTTAAGTGCTCTGGTCCGTGTCCAATCCTCCCTCTGGTGAGGTCTCTACTTTGAGATGACTTTTGTTTGTGTGCTTTAACATCCTAGGTCATCTCCTTGTGGGTTTGGTTTGCATCAAAGGGTGTTTAGATAGTTGTGCATAAAATATAAAAGAAATTAAAATAACAAATAAAAAGTGGTTGATCCCCAAGTTCTTCCACCATTGAATTCTTCACAGGTTCTCTAAAGATTAATCTTTTTTCAATCCTCCAACAGTGTTAAACCAGATTGAACATGTGCCAGTCTAATTTAACTTAAACTCGCCAGTAAAACATGCGTATACTGGTTTAATCAATACCCATTTTGTTATATAAAGAGGAGCTTGGGTTTTTGTAAAGACACAGAACATTGATATTTAATTTAGAAGTAAAGAAACTCTACTCAAATTGAGAGAGATTTGTGTGAGACTTGTTCTCCTTTTCTCTTAATCTTATCTTGTGGGTTTTGGGGAACTCTCAAGTGACAGCATCTCACCCATCCTGGAGCCAATCATGCTTCAAGTGGCGTGACCTCTCCCAAGTCTCCAACCACATAAGTTTCTTCAACTCTTCATCTTCTTCTTCCATACCCATTCAATATCTCAAACTCTAAAACATATTTTGTTTCTTGTTCTTGATTTTCAATCGATCAAATGTTGCTATTGAATGATTCTAATCGGTAGTTTGTCCTTGGTTCTTGTTTTAATCGGTTGGAATTACTTGTTGAAGTTCTATTCGATTCATCTTCTTGTAATGGGTTTCTTGTGTTGTGTTCTTGAATTGCATTAGAATCTTGATCCTAATTCTTGAAAGTGTTTATTCATGAGTCAACTCACATCATGTGGTAACATCAACCATGGGTTTGTTCTAGTTTTGAGTGGATTTGGCCCTTTTAATAATTGCAATTTCAATTCAAGTACCTTTACTTTCAAGTACTTTTACATTCTTGTTCTTTAAATTTTTGTACCTTTACTTTCTTGTCATTATATTCTTGTTTTTAATTTTCCAGCACCTTTAATTCTTGTGCAGAATTATTTTTTCTCTAGTTATATTCATTGCATTTTTCATTTTGAATATGTTTCTTGTTGTGCCTTTTCATTGATCTTGCTTTAAACTTTGTGTCATATGTTCTTTAGTGTTCTAGGTGTTCTTATTTTTGATTCTTCTTGCTTACTTTTAATTGTGACTCTTCCAATTTTATTAGAACAAGATGTTAAGTTCCAAACATCTGATTGCAAGTGTTCAATTGTCTTGAATCCACCAAAAAATTTGTTGTGAAATTGAATGTTCTTGAAACTTTGCTTGATGCAATTAGGATATAAAAAAAAAAAAGCAAGGCTTTTGTATTATAATACCCAAAACAGTACCTAATTAACGTCAAAACAGTGGGTATTTGTTTCCAAAACAGTGAGCAATTATTTCTAAAGGCATCTTGCTTATTAATTGGTTTAGAAATTCATTTTTCACACTTTTGGAATTAACTTGATTGACAAATTGTTTTCAACTTTGTGGAATTTTGTATCCTTTTGCTTGAACAATTTTCTAGTTCAAAAGTGTCATAGTTAAAGGTTTAGTAAGGTTCTTTGAGTCTTCTTTTGTGTTTTTCTTGATTGTCTTCTATTTCTAAGTTTTGTCACATCTCTTTTGTCACTTTGGTTTAGCCTTTCTTGTTTTACACTTTTCTTGTTTGTCTTTTCTTCTTCTTTAAAGTTTTGTGGTGATTTGGCTTTGAGCAAGCACGGTTTGCTTTGGCATCTTTCTCTTGAGATTTACCCAATCCACAAGAAGACTTTGATTAAGGAAAGTAAAATTTTCTTGGAGTTGTTTAGTCTTTTCTTCTTTGGGCATGAGCAATTTTTGCCATATAACTTGTTTTCTTCTAATTGTTTGTTCATTGTGTTTTGTGTTTGTTTGATAATATGGATCATCTTTCTAGTGGTGAATCATCTAAACAAAATTCTCCTAAAAAAGCTTTTCGAATTGGAGAATTGAAGGAAGCTAAAAAAACAATTGCACAAAAAGAGGAAGAAATGAGACAATTGGAAGAAAGACTCCTAATATTGGAAATGCGCCATGAAAGGTCTCCAAGACAAAGAAGACACCATCATAGATATGAATCAAGAAGTTCTCAAAATTATGGTGGATTTGATGAAGAAACCGAATGGAGGAGGCACCAACATTATGAACATAGGCACCAAAATGTGGCAAAGCTTTATTTTCCATTTGTAAAATTACGTAGTTTTAATGGAGATGGTGATCCTAATGTCTATTTAGGATGGGAGGCTAAATGTGAACAAATTTTTAATGTATATGAGGTCTAAGATGACCAAAAGGTAAACTTAGCCTCCCTAAACTTTTTAGACTATGCCATGCAAAGGTGGCATAAACTTGTAATGGACATTGGACTAAACAAGAGACCACCCGTGGTTTCTTGGGATGATTTAAAAAAATGCATGCGCGCTAGATTTGTGCCTCCACATTATAGGAAAGACCTTTTGTTGAAACTCCAAAGGTTTCATCAAGACACGCTCAATGTGGATGCTTATTTTAAGGAACTTGAAACGCTTTTAACTAATATAAACATGCATGAACGTGAGGAGTCCAAAATGGCTCGCTTTGTAAGTGGTCTTAAAAGGGAAATCCAAGATGTGGTAGAATTGCATGAATATTCTTCTTTAGAAAATTTGGTTCACCTTGCCATCAAGGTAGAATCCCAACTTTCAAAAAAAAGCTCTTTTAAAAATTCTCATAATGATGGCTTTTACCACACATCTTGGACAAATAAACAAAAATATACTTCAACATTTTCCTCCAATTTTAAAAACGAGTCCACTTACAAACCAAAAGATTCAAAACCCTCACCTTCAACTATTATATCACTTACCAAGACCTCAAGTAAAAAATGTTTTAAATGTTTAGGTTTTGGTCATATAGCTGCAAATTGTCCAACAAAGAGAACCATGATGGTTAAAGAGGGTCAAGTAGTTAGTGAACATAGTGATAACTCTTCTAGATCTAACTCCACTTCCCCTTCAAAAACCCTTAGTGAATATGAGTGTGAAATACCTTGTGAAGGTGACTTATTGATGATAAGGTGAATGTTGGGAACAATACCAAAACCTTTGGATGATACCCAAAGAGAAAATATTTTTCACACCCGCTGTCTTATCACCAACAAGTTATGTTCCTTGATTATTGATGGGGGTAGTTGTACTAATGTGGCTAGTACAAGAGTTGTGCAAAAGTTAGCCTTACCCACATCTCTCATACCAAGCCCTATAAATTACAATGGCTTAGTGGCAAAGGTGAAATCATGGTTAACAAACAAGTCCTCATAAACTTTGCAATAGGAAAGTATAAAGATGAGGTTTTATGTGATGTTGTGCCCATGGAAGCAACTCATGTTCTTTTAGAAAGGCCTTGGCAATATGATAGACATGTTTTACATGACGGCCTATCCAACACAATGTCTTTTTCCTTCCAAGGACGCAAGGTTACCTTAAAACCCCTCTCTCCCCAAGAGGTTCACGAGGACCAAATAAAAATGAAAACTAAAAGAGAAAATGAGAAAGCAAAAGAAGGAAATGATAAATCGAGTCACACTACCTTATCTACTAAATCACTAATGTTGACTCGTGTTATGCCTCAACTTGAACCTCCAAGGTATTCCTTTTTCATTACCCAAGGTTCCTACTTCCACACCATCTTGGTTAAAGAATGTTAGGGATGATTTTTACATACCTCCTAATGGTTTTCACCATTGAAGAAGACTTTTTCCAAAAAATATCATCATTCCCAAACAATCTTTTCCAACTTGGTCTGTCTATAGGACCTCCTTTTCTGAACTCCCAATGCTTAAAAATGCTAAGTCAAGTTTGCCTATCTCTTCTTGCATTCTCTTATCTAATTGCAATCTGACTTTGTCTTATGTAGGAGTACTAAATTCGTGGTCGAATTTTCTACAACTTGGAAGGCATGATGTGACCCAAAAATACATGAAGATGACCAAGGATGCTATACTTGAAGGGTCATCTCAACAAGCAAATAAAGATTTCATCAATAAAAGAAAGGACAAGTCCCAAAGCATTTGAAGTTCTTCTTATTAGTCTTCTCAAAATGAGGCCCAAGCCTAATTAATATCTTTTTTGTAATATCTTTAGAATAGATTCAAGATAGAACATTAAAAGGGAAGTAGTGGGAAAAGTCATTTTTTCTAGAAAAGGAAGTGACTTGAAAGGGGCGGCATTTGCAATGCCTTTTCATGTACCTTGCCTATTCATGACCGGTCCTCTATTTCTATATAAAGAGGAGCTTGGGATTTTGTAAAAGACACATTGATATTGAAATCGAAAGTAGTGTTACTCTCCTCAAAATTGAGTGGCTTCTTTTGTGAGACTTGTTCTCCTTCTTCTTAGTCTTATCTTGTGGGTTTTGGGAACTCTCAAGTGGCGACACTCTCACTCATCTTGGAGTCAATCATCCTTCAAGTGGCGTGATCATTCCCATGTCTACAACCACATACGTTTCTCCTTTCATCTTCTTCTTCCATTTCCATGTCATTTCAAAACTCTAAAATATGTCTTGTTGTTTGTTCTTGTTTCTAATCGGTAGAACTTGTTTAATTGTTGTTTTCATTCGGTAGTTTGCTATTCTTCTTCTTTTTAATCAGTTGGAATTACTTGTTTGCCTACCTATTTGATTCATGTGTCTTTGGTTGTGATATCAATCGGTTCATGTTCTTGAAATGGGTTTCTCATGGGTTTCTTGATTTGTGTTCTTGAATTTGCTTGTAGAATCTTGATCCAAATTCTTGAAAGTGTCTATTCATGAGTCAACTCACATCACGTATACTCCATGTGAATGTTTATCTCCTCTCTCTTGAATCATGCGCCTAAGAAATTAATTAGAACAATGCGAACTAACTAAGAAAACAAAGTTTAAGATAAGGAAGACTTTCAATCATGCGTTTAAGTACAACCTCTCACAAAAACTAGTTTTTCAGGAGATTAGTCAATTAAAACAACTACTATAGAGAATTAAAAATAGAAACTTTTATTGATCGAAACCTCAGAGCTCAATGGGAAATTACAAAGGAATCAACCAAAAAGGTTTAACCTTCCATACAAAGGCAATACAAAAGAATTACAAAGAAGAAAAGAAACTAAGAAAATCCTATGAAGCTCTCCCTCCCTTTCTTCTTGATGCTTGTGTCCTTTTATAGGTTTTTTTGCTCCAAGGATCTTGGGAAAATATTGTAGTTTATATTTTGTTAACAGTGTCCAAGTTTCCATTTTTCCAAAATTCTTGTATTTTGGCAGAAGATTTGGTTCCAATTCTGTTTCTGAGATTATGTAGATTTTATTTTCTCTTTCTTCTCCTCAGAATTTGTTTTCTGTTTTGGTTCAAGAAGTAACTTGGACTTTTGCAATATTTGACCTTTTCACAAATGTAGATGCTTCATCGGGATAATTTACTTTAAAAACACAAAATTAACAAAAATAATAGTTAAGGCCTAAATAAACCCAATTATAAGAATATTAATTAAAACAATGGATTTATTTATTATTATAGTTCTATAATCTATGATTAAAGCTATTGAGTGTGAATAAATATATGCTCATCAATAAGCATAAAGAGTTTTTATAAATATGTTAAAAACCGATATTTAGGAAACTCTCTTAATAATTTTATATGTTAGAAATCCATATAAATGAATTTTATATGGACATCAATATCAATCAAATGATAAAAATATTACTACGCTTTTCAAAATACAAAAGAGTAAGAAGGATGAACTCATTATTATACATGTTCTTATACTTAGTGAATGTTACTATATTAGGATTTTAAATAATCGTTACTTGTAGGTTTGATATCCATCTTTAGAGACAAATTATTATTTTTGACTCGATACACTTGTCGTAAAAGAGTCATCACTTATCGACTCTCATCCTTTATTGTCTATAGCATATATGGATGGGAGACACAATGAAACCAATCCATGTAGTCCTGCAACATAAGTCGTCGCATGAGGTGCCTCCACCACATTGTACACAACGTACTATGCAAAAAGTAACTACCCATGGTCTTCTCTTTCATTTACAATTTTTTTTTTCACTAACAACATATGGATAACGGGTATAATTTGAACATATTCATATTGATGTAGGACATTTCGAACAAGTGGAATTGATTGCATGTACCTAACCTAATATACCTAAAGAACAATGAGACCCATTCATATGGTCAATCCTACTAATGGTTGTCACATGGGTAAATTTGATGCTAACAAATTTGAGATTATTAAGTTGGAATCAAATTGTTGCATTTGTAGACATTGTCAACTTCATACACTAAATATTACAAAGCACACACTTCATAATTAATATCCTCCTGTTTTAACCATATGATCATCACAAAATTCTATGAATTATAACCTGAAACTAGATACAAATAATGCCCTTAAAAGCAGTAAAACATTGATAAGGCTAACGTGCATCAAAGTTGCACATCCAATGAGCTACTTTTTGTTTTCATAACAAACATCACCTAATTGTTCATACATGTGTGTAAGTGCAACTGTCACCAAAACACATCCTTTAGTTAGATGCAAATCTTGGAAAAAGTCCAAATAGGACACACTAACTAAGGTAACACTTTTATCAATAAAAATGGTCTAACCCATCATGTGCAATAGACAAGTATGTGTTGCAATAGTCCATTAACTAGTACAAAAATAAGAATCAATGACAACTTACTATGACGGGTGTAGTTTACCTGTCATAAAAATGGTGCGGCGACATTTTTGTAATAATCATGAAGTTTATTATGATGCTTAAAATTAAAACTAACATAGTAAATATTTATCATGTCTGTTTAGGATAGAACCGTCATAATAATTTTTTACTATGTCATTTATTATTTCAACTGACATAATAACTGTTTTAACCTCCCAAACATTCAATTTTTTTTAACCTAATGCTTTCGCATGTTGTTTCGTCTTCCACACCACAACTTTTGGGTTTTTTTTTTCCAGACTACAACTTTTGCGTTTCTTCTTCCACACTACGACTTCCGCGTTTCTTCTTCCACACTATGGCTTCCGTGTGATAAGCTTCTTCTTCCACACTACGATGCTCAAGCTTCTCCTTCCACCCTACGGTAACCCTTTCACTTGTTTGGTTCAATCTAATCCGTTTCTCGTTTTTTTCGAAACTTGTTTGGTTTTGAAACTTGTGAGATTGTTACTGGTACTAATCAACTATCTATATCGGTTCTACAACTTAGGTTGTTGTAAGTATACTTTTATTAACCTTTAAAATAGTTTAATATATTCATATTTTCCTCTAACATTATTTTTTCAATGTTTAAGGTATTTACATCACCTATGCATCGAGAAGAAGAACGCTTATATTTATGAATTTCTTGACCCAATTGTCATTCATAGTGTAGGAAATAAAGCGAGTGAAGTGCAAACATACTTAATAGAAACATTTCAAAATGCAGACAAAGAAGTGTATTTAGCACCTTACTTGCAACAGTAAGTATATAATTTTAATTTACAGTTAATTAATTTGAAACTTATTTATTATTATCATAATTTGTAGGGGTCATTGACAGTTGTTGCTCATTATTCATCATCATTTTTGTTAGAATATATGACCTTAAACAAGAGGGGGGTGAATTGTTTATAAAATATTTTCTAAAACTTTGAAGGTATAATGAAAGCCAAAGAAAAATCACAGAGAAAGAAACTAAGGAAAGCAATGCACAAAGCTGTTTTAGTTGATTTCCAAAAAATCAACCGATTGTTTTTGTGATTCAACCGGTTGTTTTTATCAGCATATAATAAAAACAACTTAAAACAAATATATGTTAGATCAGGGAAAGAGAGAATCACACAAATATATTTATACTGGTTCACTCTTACACCAAAAGCTACATCCAGTTCCCAGAAACCACTGGTAATCCACTATGCAATCAAAACCAGATTACAAACACCACACACCAAAGTAGTGACCTTGAGCCCCTCAAGAAACACACTACCTTTAGAAAACCACACCAAGAATGTTGATCTTGAACACCTCAAGAGCACACAATACTCCTTGGCAACACAAATACAAAATTACAGTAATCAAGGAAGAAGGGAATATAATACACTTGGGTATTACAAAGCTTAAAGTTCATAATTACAACCCAATCCTATTTCGCACACTTAAGAATGATCCAAAGCTCTTTCAAATCTTGGAAAAACTATTTTGATAAACTCTTTCTCTTAATCCAAGATTAGGAGCATAAAACCACCTTTATATAGACCAACCAAGTGGTCAAAAACATTTAATAAAGGACCAAGGTAGTTAGGATCATTTAAAACATATTAAAACCACTTAACAAAATTATGTTAAGCTTTTCAGAAAAACAATCAGTTGAATTGACTTGACAACAAAGTCAAGCTTTTCAAAACCTTTTCAAAAAAACCTGTTGTTTCAAAATTTCAACCTGTTGAAATTTAAACAGCATTTTAGAAAACTTATCTTTTCAAAAGGTTAAAGATTCAAATGAACTTGGATCATCTTAAGGAGTGAATTAACAAGTTTCAAACAACTAGACAACACACACCCAACAACAAGGTCTTCAAACTTTCTTCTTGGATTTGGAGACATCAAAGCATCTTGTTCAACAATCTCCCCCTATTTGATGAAGACAAATCCCTGGTTTGTTTGTGTTGTTTTTTTTTTTAACTTGAAAGGTCCTACAAAACAGAATTTATGCATATACAAAGCAAGTATACCAGCGGGATACCAAGGCACACAAAACCAGTTTTCTGCATAAGCCTTTAAGTAGAAAAACCATTCAAATAACCATAAAAACCAGTACCAAAATTAGACTTGTGTGCAGAAAAACTATGGTGAATAAGAGCATGACAATAGCAAAATTTAAACCATGATAAAACCAGAGTGTAGCAGCAGCAATACAACACATAAAACCACACCAATTTCCCCCTATTTGTCTTCACAAATAGAATGAAGGGATAAAAACAGAATAACCTGTTTGCATTAGTGTTTTCCAACATTGAAAACCAACATATAGCAGCAACATAATAAACCAGAAAACCAGTGTGTGTAGCAGCACCATTGCAGCAACAAATCTTTGATACCATATCAGAATTGCAGCAAAATCTATGGTGTATCAGAGCTATGACGGCAGCAGAATCAAAGTACCATAGACCCCAGAAATTTCAGCAAGGAGACCACAGTTTCTCCCCTTATCTTTTCTTCATCCAACAATTCAAGTTGGTCAAATGATTGCTCAAGAGGTGGATTTGGTAGAATTATTCTTTTTTCTGTTAAAAGCAAACCTTCCAGACGTTCCAAAGATACATTCACAAATATTCATCAACCCCATGACCACTAATGTGGTTGTCATTCATAAAAAGCTTTGAATCTTAAGGAAAACAAAGAATATATCTCTTTATGATCTACTTCAAAGGCACAAAGAATGCATATTTGACTCATAATGGGTTATGAAAGAAAAGAAATAGTTGTAAGCATGCATAAGAAATCATAATAGCTTTATTCAAATATGTCAGAGGTAAAACAATCGGTTGTTTCGTGAAAACAATCGGTTGTTTTTCTGAGACAACAAGAAAATGTTATTTTTCAAAGAAAATCATCTTTCAAAGTGATGGGAAATGCATAATGAAATACATTCATACCTTTGCATTACCTCAAGCATGTTTAGAATTTCATTTGGTCTTATGAAGTCAAAAGCATAGGATGAACATATACAACTTACTTTACATAGGATGAACATATACAAGTTACTAAGCCTCTCATACCACTGCCTTGGAGCTTGCATAAGCCCATACAAGGCCTTTTTCAGCTTGTATACATGGTTAGGATGTTGATGATCTTCAAAGTTCGATGGTTGTTCAACATAGACTTCCTCATTGATGATTCCATTGAGGAAAACACTCTTAACATCCATTTGAAACAATTTGAATCCACTCATACAAGCAAAGGTCAACAACAACCTTACAACTTCTAATCTTGCAACTGGAGCAAAGGTTTCACCATAATCTATGCCTTCTTCTTGATTATAACCTTTAGTCACAAGCCTTGCCTTGTTCCTTGTAATTACTCCAAATTCATCCAGCTTGTTTCTGAAAACCCATTTGCATCCAATGATGTTCATCTGGTCAGACCTTGGAACAAGAAACCAGACATCATTTCTTGTGAATTGATGCAGTTCCTCATGCATGGTAGTGATAGCTGTCGTTTTGCTGTCAAATTAATATGATTCTAGCGTAGACTTGCCTAACACTAGAGAGATGATAATATAGTTTTGGTCAGATGACCCCAAGTCGTCTCCCAACAAATCCAATAGTAATTTCAGTGAATAGAATTCAAAACCTATCTGCAAACAATGAAAATTAGCAATAATGGTAAATAAACAGGGGTTACGATCGTTTAGCAAGAAAATATAAATGATGATTTGAATCAGTAAAGAATGCAGATTGACTCCCAAGTTCTTCCACCAATGAATTCTTCACGGGCTCTCTAAAGATTATTCTTTTCTCAATCCTCAGCAGAGCTAAACTAGATTGAACATGCGCCAAACCTAATTCAACTGAAGCTCACCAGTAAAGCATGCATCTACCGATTTAATCAATACCCACTTTGTTCCATGCGTATACTCCATGGGAATGCTTATCTCCTCTCTCTTGAATCATGCGCCCAAGAAATTAATTAGAACAATACGAACTAACTAAGAAACCAAAGTTTAAGATAAGGAAGACTCTCAATCATGCGTTCAAGTACAACCTCTCACAAAAACTAGTTTTCCAGGAGATTAGACAATAAAAACAACTGCTATAGAGAATTAAAAATAGAAACTTTTATTGATCAAAACCTCAGAACTCAATGGGGAATCACAAAGGAATCAACCAAAAGGTTTAGCTTTCCATGCGGAGGCAAAAGAATTACAAATAAGAAAAGAAACTAAGAAAACCCTATGAAGCTCTCTCTCTTTCTACTTGATGCTTGTGTCCTTTTATAAGGCTTTTCTGCTCCAAGGATCTTGGGAAAATATTGCAGTTTAGATTTTGTAAACAGTTTCCACTTTCCATAATTCTTTTTATTTTGCAGAAGATTTGCTTCCAATTCTGTTTCTGGAATCTTGTAGCTTTTATTTTCTCTTTCTTCTCCAACAGAATTTGTTTTCTGTTTTGATTCAAAGAAGCAACTTGGACTTTTGCATATTTGGCCCATTCACAAAGGTAGATGCTTCAGATCATTTACCCTAAAAACACAAAATTAACAATAATAATAGTTAAGGCCTAAATAAACCCAATTATAAGAATATTAATTAAAACAATGGATTTATTAATTATTATAGTCCAATAATCTATGATTAAGGCTATTAAGTGTGAATAAATATATGCTCATCAGGTAGCAACCCATTTATCATCCTTGAGAGCTTTTTCATTTGACTTAGGTTCAACTTCTGAGACAAAAGTCATATGCTCGCAGTAGTTAGATACAGTACTACGTGTAGAAACACCCTTCTGGATCTGACCAATGATGTTCTCCACTAAAAGATCCCTTGGAATTCTCCATTACTTTGGCAGCTCTTCCTGTTGTAGAATTTCAACCGGTTGTTTTTCTGGACAGGATTCCAGCTTCTCCAAGGTGATGCTCTGCTCATCTTCTGCATAAACCTTTGTAGAACCCTGATCACTATGAATGATTTTATCAAACACCACATGGACAGACTCCTCTAAAGTTATAAGCCATCAACAACACACCAGATCAGACTCTTTATTCTTGAAGTTTCTTCTGATCAACACTATGCATGTGCCAAGGATGTCTCTTGACATTCAAAGAACCCTACAAGACATAAACAATTGAAAAGTGTAGGTATAAAGATTATCTTTGCTCTTGATATTCTTCCCTTTAGCAGTCATTCTTCAAGCCCAAAAGTGATTCTTGGCTGCCAATGATACCTACAAGAAAAGATTAAGAAGCAAGATTTGGTCCCCTTATGAATTTGGGTCCAATTATGTTAGTAAAAGTCTTAGGAACCTTAGGAACCCATTTTAAAATAGCTTTAGGAACAAAAAACTTCCTAATATTGCAGAATCTAACCGAGTGGCCTCTCTTCATGTAATACAAACATGTAACAACCGGTTGTTTCGATTTTTCAATCGGTTGTTTATCTAGCAATTTTGAAAAAGACTTTGAAAACTCAGTTTTCTTGCTCTGTGGATTAAAACCTAAACCTGTTTTTCCAAAAACACAATTTTGAGATGCCAAGACAGTCTCAAAGTTGGATTTACCCTTTGAAAGTCTATCCACAGTTTTCACAAGGTAGTGAACCTTCTTTTCAAGAGATTCACGATTTTCCCAAACAAGTGAGTCACACTTGCAAAAAGAGTTCTTGTAAAACATTTCTAGATTTTCAAAATCAGTTTTTGAATTCTCTAACTCTTCTTCTAGTGCTCTGACTCTGTTTTCAAGCCAGTTGTTCAACCCTTTTAACCGGTTGTTCAAGATTGGCAATCGGTTAGTTTCCTCATGTATTTCTTTAAAAGCTTGAAGAAGTTGACTATAATTTTCAGCATTTAAAGAAGTACAAGAACTTACACTACTTGCATCATCTTCTTCCTTGGCCATCAAACACAGATTGACTTCTTTTTTTATTTTTCTTTATTTTCCTTCTTGCTTGACTTCTTCTCCTTGCTCTCTTTATTTCATTGGTTCCCTCATGAGTTACTTCAAGTGTATCCCACATCTCTTTAGCAGATCCACATTTTGAGACCCTGAAAAGCTCATTAGAATTTAAGGCAAATGTGATAATATTTTTTGCAATACAATCATATTGTGCTTTTTTACTTTCACTCTCAGTCCATTGGGACCAAGGTTTTTCAAAGAAAACATCATCTTTTTCAAACATAAGAATAAAAGGACCATTTTCTATTGCATCCCAAATTCCTCTATCTAGTGATTCAACAAAGATTTTTCATTCTAACCTTCCAAAACTGATAGTTCAAACCACAAAATAAAGGTGGCCTGTTTATTGAGGCACCCTCCCCAAAAGGTAATTTTTCAACCATAAGAAAAAGGTTTTTGGAATCAAACTTGAATATCTTTCAAGAACCAAGCTCTTGATGCCAATTGTTAGAATATATGGCCTTAAACAAGAGGGGGGGTGAATTGTTTATAAAATATTTTCGAAAAATTTGAAGGTATAATGAAAGCCAATGAAGAATCACAGAGAAAGAAACTAAGGAAAGTAATGCACAAAGTTGTTTTAGTTGATTTCCAAAAAATCAACCGGTTGTTTTTGCGATTCAACCGGTTGTTTTTATCAGCAGTTAATAAAAACAACTTAAAATATATATATGTGAGATCAAGGAAAGAGAGAATCACACAAATAGATCTATACTGGTTCACTCTTACACCAAGAACTACATCCAGTTCCCAGAAACTACTGGTAATCCACTATGCAATCAAAACCAGATTACAAACACCACACACCAAAGTAGTGACCTTGAACCCCTTAAGAAACACACTACCTTTGGAAAACCACACCAAGAATGTTGATCTTGAACACCTCAAGAGCATACAACACTCCTTGACAACACAAATAAAAAAATACAATAATTAAGGAAGAAGGAAATAGAATACACTTGAGTATTACAAAGCTTAAAGTTCAGAATTACAACTCAATCCTATTTCACACACTTAAGAATGATCCAAAGCTCTTTCAAATCTTGGAAAAACTCTTTTGATAAACTCTTTCTCTTACTCCAAGATTAGGAGCGTAAAACCACCTTTATATAGACCAACCAAGTGGTCAAAAACATTTAATAAAGGAGTCAAGGTAGTTAGGATCATTTAAAACATATTAAAACCACTTAACAGAATTCTGTTAAGGTTTTCAGAAAAACAATCTATTGTTTTGTCGAAACAATCGATTGAATTGACTTGACAACAAAGTCAAGCTTTTCAAAAACTACTAAGGTAAAACAACTTGTTGTTTCAAAATTTTAACCTGTTGAAATTTCAATAGCATTTTAGAAAAGTCATCTTTTCAAAAGGTTAAAGATTCAAATGAACTTGGATCATCTTAAGGAGTGAATTAACAAGTTTCAAACACCTAGACAACAAACACACCCAACAACAAGGTCTTCAAGCTTTCCTCTTGGATTTGGAGACATCAAAGCATCTTGTTCAACAATTTTCTCATGGTTATCTTGTGTTTATTGCATAAGAAAACTAACACTTTGTCCATGAAACATTTACTAGACATGTAAGTTTTCTATTGTATTATATTCCCTACCTTAATGATTAATATTAATTAACAAATGTCTGCCTTTTTATAGGGTTTTGGAGGCTCATTCGAGATTACAAGACCTTCCACATATAGCTAGGAAGAAGATACAATTAATTATACCTAATGTAACTTATTTGTCCCATCACTATTCAAACACACATGAACATCACTGCATTGTTTGATTTCTACAAATGCAACAACATTATCAACATGAAGCATTTATACCAACATCCATGTGGTTGCAACTCCATTTAAAGTGACACAAATGTAGAATTGTCTCACAATCAAAAGGTACAACAAATTAAACATATCATTCAATGTGATAATTATCTCACCAATGAATAGATGTAAATAATTTGTACCATTCTGTCATCAGCCTAAACAATAATCTTTTGTCTACCGTCTCGTATGTAGCCTTAATAAGACCCTTTAGCCTAAATTACTCTAATATGACCTTTATAAGCTCATGTGAGGGATTGAACTTATCAATCTTACATCCATGGAACAACAACATACAAATTTTCAATAAAAACTGTTCAGATTTAAAAAAATTACAATTTGTTTATGGTTTTCATATAATCAATTATATTCAAAATTATAATCAATTATATTCAAAATTATAATCGATTATGTTTATTGTTTATGTATATATAATCATTTTATCCGTTTATATAAATATATATTATTCTTTTATTATGTTTTTATATTATAATAAAATAAATAACTAATATAATTTAATATTTTAATATTTCACATTTTTGTATCGTAAAAAATAACAATTAAATGGAAATCGTTGAAATAGTAAATAAATAAAATAAGTTAATTTAATATTTTATTCATATATATTATTATAATATGATAAAATAAACAATTAAAATAAAATATAAAATAATAAATAAAATAAAATAATTTTTAAAATTATCTTTTATAAAGTAATTTATTTTAATATATCTATATTATGAAATATAAATTTTGAATTTATTAAGATTTGATAATACTTTTTATTTTAATTAAAATTTATACTAACTCTAATTTATATTTAAAAATTATTTATATATCTTATTTTAAAGAATATTTTATAAATATATAAAAAATTTATTTAATTACATCAATTATAAAATTTTCACTCTCTTTTCTGAATCCAATCAACCTTAATTTTAGCTTTCTTTTACTTTCTTTTATTTTATTTTTTACTTTCCAAACAAAATCAAAATCATGTGTACAAATTAGTACTGCAATCCCGGACTCTTAGATATTATTATTGGGTCTCTAGATAAGAGATATAAGTGTAATGTCTTAAAAAAAATATTTAAAATATGAAAATTGGTAAAACTGTAATAGTTTTAAAATAAAAAATATTTGTGAAGATTTAAAAAAAAAAAACTTTGGTAGAATATTTTCCACCATCACATCAGTTTGTATTTTTTTTCTTTTTTTATTCTAAAAATACTTTTTAGTTGCATAACATTAACCATCCAAAAATATATTTAGAAAAATATAGGGATTGAGGAAGAAATGTAGAAAGGAAGAAGTGCATCTGTATGAAAAAACAATTAACTTCACATAATAAAGTACGATAAATTTTAATTTCTAGAATTTTCTCTCACAGAACTACATTTATTGACTTTGCATATATTTTAATATATCATTTGAAAATGGCTAGTTGTGTTTTTCAAGACATATACTATTTAAACTGTAAACTAAACTGCCGCTATAAGCAACTTACTAACTTATTCATTGACCTTATATACAAAGGAAAAACATAACAATACAGAGAGCTTTTCTTATTTCCCTTTGCCTCTATTTTGGTCCTTATCTTATGGATTTGGTTGTCGGTGGAACACTACCAAGGATATTATACCTAACTGATCAATTATTAATGATAAATTTCAACATATTTTTTTTTAAAAAAAATCCATTATTATCCATCACAATTTACTAAAAGTCACTCAAAGAGTTTTTTTTTAAAAAAAAATTATGTTACTATTTATTGACATTACTTACTTACTGAGGAGGTTTCGATTCATTGTAGTCAATATAATTTTTAATATTATTAATTCAAATTTATTAAAAGTTACAAAATGAAGAAATTACGTGTGGTTCTACAACTTTTTATACTAATTTTGAATTGTGTTATCAGTATTTGTATTTAGTTGGTTTTATTAAAGACAAAAACCTGGTATATAAGTTGTAAAAGAATCTTATATGATAACTGTGTTCTCATTATCCATAAAATTCAAATTTAAATTGATAATTAGGAGATTATAAAATTTATTTCAATACAATATCTTTCTTTTTATATAAAAGGATGGTACATTATAAAGTTGTAAAAGAATCTTATATGATAACTATGTTCTCATTATCCAAAAATTTCAAATTTAAATTGATAATTAGGAGATTATACATTTTGTTTCAATATAATATCTTTCTTTTTTATATAAAAGATTTTCCATTTTTTTTTATATAATTTTTTTTCTATTTTAACTTTATATTAATATTTCATTTTATTATTTTATTTTGGTTATTTTTTATTTTATAAATTACGAAACCCTTTGCATGATGTTTACATAGGTGTGGGAAGCTCTATCATTTCGTTTCACAGCGCCACACTTTCTTTCTTTTCTTTTTCTTTTTCTTTTTCTTCGCTCTGTTTAATTTTTATTTGTCTTTCTTCTTCGCACCGAAACCGCCCTTTTCAAAGGGTTCTTCTTCTTTTCCTGTTAATGGTTAGGGTTTCTTAGGGGCGTCATCGGAATGTTCCAGAAGGCCCCTTCTTCCTTCTTTCGCCTATCCAATTCCGTTATACGACGGGGTATGGCGCCAACCATGCATTGATTTCTTCTTCTTCTTCTTTTTCCTTTCAGGTGATTACCCTTTTTCTTTGTGCTTTTGTGTGTGTTGATTGATTCGTTAGTTCTTTTATTCTGTGATTGGAGTTGTGTTTCTCGAACCGGGGCGAGGTTGAGTGGGGAATAGTGTTATTGCGAAGTGTATGGACAAGATTTTTTTTAATGTTTTTTGTAAGTACTGGATTGCGCATTTGGAAGTGGGGTTTTTTGCTATCTAGGTTTAGGAAAGGGGTTTCTTTTATGGCGAAATTGGTTGCTTATTATATAAGTTACTGAGCTGGTCCACGATTTCAATGTCAAATCGCGTTGGGTTTTTTCTTTAACAGGGTTTGCACTTTTGCAGTGTTTTTTTTTTCGGTGGTGGTGAACGATTGGTAGAGAATTGAGGAGTGATATTCTTAACTTTTAGCTTTTGTAGTGTGCCAAGCACTGGAATTGATCTCTTTTCAACCTGTTTGTCCTGGTGAGTTTTGGGAACTACTATAGGTGTGTTGTGTTGCAATATTCAATTGTGATTTAGGGTGGTTTGCTGATATTTTGGTGTGTGTTTGGAGTTAAGGAAGCTTTGAACAGTCGGTTTGATTTTTCTTTCATACATGAACCTGATATGAATGTTTACTATGATACTTGTGAATATCATTATCAGGCAAAAGAAATTGACCAGTATCACCAACAGGGAGTATTAATTTCTTTGTAGTTCATTTGTTATGGGATTCACGTTTGTTGTGATTATAAGTGCATCATGATCGTTTTGGCTCGCTTTAGATAATTTAATCCGGTGCCAAGTGTTGTATAATTAATATTAACATTGGTTTCTTTCTAATGCCATTTTCGGTATTTTTTTGGATTTTTTATTTATTTACTACTAATATTTCATGTTATGGCTGTTTGCAGTGGTGGCAGTTCTGGTATGGAAATGTATGATGTTTCTGGAACTCGAAATGCAGATGCTTATTTGGTAATAAATTTATTGAATTTTTGCATTCTCTGTTATACATAATACATATCATGTTTCCTTTGATGGATTGTCATTATTATATTCTGTGCGTTGTGGTTTTTTTGTTCTGAGTTAGTATGACAACAAAAATTCCTACTCTTGGATTTTCAGATTGAAGGCACCGATTTAAACTCACATATCACAAACCCAAATTTTGAACAGTTTCAAGTCATGTTTAATGATGGAGCCCCTGAATTTGTTATTGATCAGAACTCGTATTACCCTGCTGCCACCAATTATGGGTATTACTGTACAGGTAATGAGAACGGATATGCCCGGGATTTGAGTTTATGGTATGTTTTCTATGCATCATATTGACTAGTTATTTATTATGGTTAGGATTTGAATCACCCAGAGAATGGGAGGGCCACCATAGGATTTTTGGTGTAGATGGTCCTGATATTCAGTACACGGTGAGTCTAGTTCTTCTCTACTTTTGTGTGTTACATGTTGTGTTGACAGCTGATTTGTTGTTTGTTTATTGGCCAGGGTGCACAACATGAAAGTTTTCCATATGTATATTATACACCTAGCTATGGATATGCACAGTCTCCATACAATCCATACAATCCTTATATTCCTGGTGCAATGATAGGAGTTGATGGTTCATTTGGAGGAGCACATCAATATTACTCTTTCCCTAATTATCAAAACCCCATTTCTTCACCTTCTTATATTCCTTTTGTTCAACCAGACAATTTCCCTAATAGTTCTGTTGACTCATTGTTTGATGCTAGTGCTTCTGGCAGTAGACCTGATGGAAAAGGTTTAAAACATAAGTTCAGTTCAGCTTCTGGTGCCTTTGCTAGGAGCTCTTCAAAATCATTGTCAAATCCCACAAGTTCCTTGGCCAGGATATCTGAGGGGCCAAGAGATAATGCTGGGATAAAGAAAGATGTGACAAGTGGCAGTGCTTCTGGCAGAGGTTTTCTTAATCTGCCTTTGCCAGCTGTCCGTCAGGTAGAATCTTACACTTTTATTTGAATTCAAGTATTCTGAGCCAGTGAGGTCAGTTCTGATTTTGACTTGTTTAGATGGGAAGCATAATATCTATAATTCTAGCTGTGTTCCCGAACAGTATTGATACTTGATAACACTATAACAAGTTAAAGTTTTTCACTCCCTAGATGTTTCTATTTCTCTGGAAAGGGCATACTAGGAGGGAGTGCCTATATATGGGTTAGTTTGTGGACTTAGAGGCTGGAGCTCTTTCGTTCCTGAAATCTATGGGTGATATTAGGTCCATTTAAATAAAATTTTGAACAAGTGATTACAGAAGGTAAAATGGAACAAATTTCCTTTTAAAGTTCAAAACAATTTATGCACACCCCAACTTTTTCGTTAGTTCTTTGACTTCACTCCTCAATTTAGCTCCTGGTTTAAATTTGTTTCTATTTACCTCCCTATTTCATTTTTTATCTATAGATTCTTATTGGGATGTTTAAACTGGCTCTTATTATTATTTTTGGAGTCTTGTTTCAGTTATTGAAAAGCATGTTTGCTAAATTTGAATTGTTATGTTTATTTTTTTGTTGGTTTTGTAGGCCAGAAGCATTGATGTCTTAACCCATCCTGTAGATATTATTTCCAATGGAAATGTTTTATCCCACCGTAATCAATTAAAAATAGCTTGCCCTCTGAGTAGTGAATTTTCTGACTGTGGTTCTAATGCTAATGGACAGTCTGCAGTTGCTAAACTGCGACAGAAGGCTCTCATGTCTAAAGGATGGAGTGATGTAAATGGAAGTTCTGATGTTTTGGGTGAGCGAAATAGGGGCCCGAGAATTGGAAATAGCAATTCAAAATACCACCAGCTGGCTGTCAAAGCCTATACAAACAAAGGAGATGGGAATACACAAGAAAACATAATCGTTTATACTGATCGATATAACAGGGAGGATTTCCCTGTTAGCATTGAAAAAGCAAAGTATTTTGTTATAAAATCATACAGTGAAGATGATGTGCACAAAAGCATCAAATATAACGTCTGGTCATCTACACCTCACGGAAACAAGAAGCTGCAGAATGCCTATGAAGATGCTGAGAGAATAGCTGCAGGAAAATCTGGAGGCTGCCCTGTCTTTCTTTTCTTTTCTGTGAGTTGCATATAAAGATGCATTCAATGAGTTTTAATTCTGTTTCTTTCTGATCTGCATACCTAAAGCTGTTTGCAGTTGTAATTTTCCTTTCTTTTGATCATGTTCTTTCTTATAATGTAGGTTAACGCAAGTGGTCAATTTTGTGGGGTTGCAGAGATGGCTGGTCCTGTTGACTTCAATAAGGACATGGACTTTTGGCAGCAGGATAAGTGGAGTGGAAGCTTCCCTGTGAAGTGGCACATCATAAAAGATGTGCCAAATGCAAATTTTAGACACATTATACTAGAGAACAATGAGAACAAACCTGTTACTAATAGCAGAGACACACAAGAGGTATGCATATTTTTTCAGCAACTTCTTTACCAAAGTAGAATTGACAAGTTTGCCCAACTTATAAGCGTATTAAATTAATGTTTGCAATTTTTTACCCATGTTTATTAAGGGTTATTGAGTAAGCAGATCCCTACCCCACGTGCTTGAATGTGTTGAGGCTATTTGATTGTCATTTTATCATATACTTACATACTTGTTTGTCTTGATTGAAGTAATTATTGTTTTTTTCTTAATCTGGGAGTTGCTGTTATTTCTAATTTGTGTTGTTTTGGTTTTGTTATAGTGTGTAGATTTTCGTTGTTGTGTGCCTCTTTTATCCCTTGGTATTATATGAAATAATTTTTTGGTCCAATTTCTCTTTTGTAGATAATGTATGGTAAAGGTTTGGAAATGCTGAAAATGTTCAAAAACCGTAGTTTGAAGACATCTTTGCTTGATGACTTCATGTATTATGAAAATCGTCAGAAGATCATGCAAGAAGAAAAGGCCAAGATGCTAATCAGAAATTTTGAAAAAAATCCATTATCGTTACCTACATTGGAACCACCTCGGAAGTTGAATTTTGTCTTTGACATCCCTCCAGTCAGTAAGAATTCAAAGACGGATGATGGGCTTGATAACTTAAAACAGACTTCAAGGAGTGGACATATAGTGTGTAGTTCTGAGGTCACCAACACAGCACCTGTAGATGAAAAGGCTGAGAAATGTACGGTTGAGAAAGAAGATATCGCTTCTGTGTTTAAGATTGGTTCTGTCACTATTAACCCAAAACAAGTGGAGACTAAACCATCTGCCGTCAGTGTCTCTAAGAAGGAGGCGGATGATGTTTTCACTGTAGGCTCAATGCTAGTAAAAGTTAACGGATTTGCCAAGTCTTCTACTTTTCTGAAGATCGGGAGTATCCCACTTGATCCGAGAAAAGGACAGCTGGACGGAGGTACTCGTGTTAAAAATGGCTAAAAATGGATCTAAAAATTTGGGAAATACTGATTGATGTCTCTACCTTATTGTTCCATTGTGAGGAAGTTAAGTTGGGTTTTTATTCAAATCTTCGTTTACTGTTTTTTTCTTCTGATGTCGTGCGGTGTTGAGTTAGAATACTTTTAGTGAAAATGTTACTCTTGTATTTCGGCCGTTAGCAATCAATATACAAAAGGATGTTTCTTCATTGCAGATTTTCGTTCACTCTGTTGTTTAACTTGACAAATCATTATTGTGTTATTGATACATTAATGTTTCTAATTTTTTAACCCTGCAGCTTTTGAGACTAGATTCAATGCTATACCTTTACTAACACAAATTCCCAATTCTATCCTATACGGGTCTGTTTGATTTTTTAGGAGGATTGAGTGTATTTTGTATTTTCTTTCACTATGTGGATAAAATAAAACTGCTTCTTCCTGCAATTTCATAAATATTTTAATTTTTTTTTACTTAAAATGTAGTTTATATTTTGGATTATACTTGAAAGATATTTTCAGATTGGAAAATATATTTTTGAATTCTTTTTGAATTATGTAACTTGGAATATATTTTTTTTAAATTATTTTTTATTATGTAATTTAAAATATATATATTTTAAATTATTTTTGGAATATATATATATATATTAAATTATTTCTGAATTATGTAAATGTGGAGAATACTTTTTAATTTGAAAATATTTTTTTGAATTATGAAATCTGAATATTATTTTTACATTTTATATGGAATGTCTAGAAATATGTGGAAGTGCAGGAAAAAACATGTGGAGAAGCCTGCCGAACTTTACTGGTAAAGTTATGGAAAATTTACAGTGGTTCCAAGCAAAACTTTTGATTTTTTTGATTATTTTTAATTGAAATCCTATTTAGAAACACGATTTCTGATTTTTTAAATTTTTTTTTTATTTTTAAATTTTATTGTTAAATATTTGTTTAAATTACAATAATAAATTAATTTATTACTTAAATTAATTAAAAAAAATTTACTTTATAATAAATTATCTAAATTATATTTAATTATAAATAATTAAATATACAATTTCAAAAATAAATAAATAAATTATATAAACTTGATAAATATTTATTTAAATTATAATAATAAACTATCTAAATTATATTTAATTATAAATTAAATTTACAATTTTAAAAATAAATAATATAAAAAAATTCAAGATTAATTTCTTAAGTATAATTTATATATCATTATTATATATTCAATGACATTTTATTTTTTATTATAAAAAAATATTATTGTTATTAAATAAATATTTATTTTGTTTAAGTAATTAATTAATTTTTGTACTTTTTATTTAATTATTTGTAAATTTGTGTCAATAAATTGATTAAATAATAATAATGTTCTGGTCGGGTTATCCTTTTTTTCTTTGAGAATTCATGATTTTTCTAGTCTTTCTCCTACTCTTCAATTCTGATTCCCTTTCTCCTACTCTTTCTTTATGAGATTCTCACTTCCTCTCTTTGCACGTTCCCTCTTTCATTCCTTACCTCATTCTCCTATATTTCACAAACTTAGATCACAACCCTCTTCCCCGAAAATATCTCTCTTTTCAAGGGTTATATTATACCCACTCACCTAACCGGGTAACACAAATAATTAAATTTTTATAATAAGAAAAAAAATAAAATGTTATATAATAATGATATATAAATTAAACTGAAACAAATGTATGTTGAACTTTTTTATTTTTAAAATTGTATATTTAATTAACATAATTTAGATAGTTCATTATTATAATTTAAATAAATATTTAGTATGTTTTAGTAATTAATTTATTTATTTTGGAAATTATGTATTTAATTATTTATAATTCAATATAATTTAGATAATTTATTATTATTATTTAAATAAATATTAATTAATTTAAGTAATTAATTAACTTATTATTAGTTTAAACAAGTATTTAACAATAAAATAATAAAATTGTAAAACAAAAGAAATTAGAAAAATCAAGCACAACTTTTAAAAAATAAAAATTTGTGCACTTCAATTGAAAATTGTCTTTGAAAGCACAACGTATCTATTTTTACAATTTACCGATGTCTGTAAAAGAAAAAAAATTATCCAAATCTGTAAATTTTTTTAAAGTTATCGATGATAAATTATAATAATAAAATAAATTGACAAATTAAATATTTAGTTACTCATTTGATCATTAAAAATATCATCTTCTAAATTTTGAGGTTTTACGTTAAAAAATAAAAATGATGAATGTGATTAGATTTTATGTGTCTTGTTTTGTGATTCGTGTTCGATATGATTTTGATGATAATGAGATGTGTCGGTTAAAGGATGATGATTGGAAGACGACGATGTGTGTTGATTTAGTTCTTGTGCTTCAACTTTTATAGATAAAAATATATTTGTTTTTTTATTAACCAAGGTTAGTGTTCTTAAGAGAATTATGGCCACTGTTGTGGGGACGAGTGACTTTTAAGATAAGAGAATGTTGGATAAATGGTTTCGATTGAGCTGGAATCTTATTGTCGAGCAGGTCGATAGTGATCTTCCTCTTTGATTAGGCTATAAGTGGACAAATATACAAGTCATCTAATATTTTTCAAAGTATTGATGGTCTTCATTGATAGAGTCATGTGCCATGAGTGTATTTATGATTAGAAGGAGTGTCAAAGTTGGCATAGTTTCTCTTGAGTGATGTGTTGTCATTGACAATATTTGTCATAGTCAGGAAGGAGCATCATCCGAGTTTTTTCTATATACATAATTATATGTTTATTTTTAGACATTCATGTACATCTTCCTTCTTATGAGTTTACCATAGTTGTTTTACATAACTTCAATGTCTCCTTTGTGTAGTTACATTCAAATTCACGATCGCTGCAAGCTTTTTGATTGGTATGTTCAATTTTACATCCTTTTTTTCAAGTTTTTCTCCATTATTATAATGTTCAATTTACCAATACTAGATATTCAATTTACATTCTTTTTTTCAAGTGTTTCTCAATTATTATAATGTTCAATTTACCATTCTGATCGGTTGGGTATCCTTCGTGGGTTAGGTGGGTCATGTTTGTTTGTCCGCTATACCTCGTCCTAAAGGTTTTAAGATAAGAGAATGTCAGGCAAATGGTATCGGTTGAGCTGAGAATCTTGTTGTTGAGCAAGTTGATAGTGATATTCCTCTTTGATTAGGCTATGAGTGGAGAAATATACAAGTCATCCAATATTTTTCAAAGTATTGATGGTCTTCAATGATAGACTCATGTGCCATAAGTGTATTTATATTCAGACGGAGTGCTAAAGTTGGCATAGTTTCTCTTAAAAGATGTGTTGTCATTAACAATATGTATCATAATTAGGAAGGGGTGTCGTCCAAGTTTTTTTATATACATAATATATATGTTTATTCTTAGACATTTATGTATGTCTTTCTTTTTATAAGTTTACCATGGTTGTTTTACACAACCTCAATGTCTCCTTTATGTAGTTACATTCAAATTCACGATCGCTGCAAGCTTTTGATGGTATGCTAGATGTTCAATTCACATCCATTTTTTCAAGTTTTTTTTTCATTATTATAATATTCAATTTATCAATGCTAGATATTCAATTTACATCCCTTTATTCAAGTTTTTCTCCATTATTATAATGTTCAATTTACCATTCCGATCAGTTAGGTATCCTTTGTGGGTTAGGTGGGTCATGTTTGTTTGTCCGCTATACCTCATCCTATAAAAGTTTTAAAAGTAAAATTTTTAAAGTTGTTGTGGAGTCCTTAGATTGAAATTATATTTTGTCCATGACAATTTAAATTTTTCATTTTATTTGACTCAAGATCCCGTATGATATCATAGTTAGTCAAGGTCTATGATAACCTCTAAAAATAATTAATATTCGATACCACACTAACATCAATCACCTTCATCAACATCCAATAAGAGAAGAGAGAGTCATTGAGGCTTTTCATGAAGATATTCAAAAAGTTGCTTTGAATATCCAAAATCCCAATTCGAAGGTAGTCTTCCTTCTACTGCCAAGGAAATGACCGGGATCATCTTGCTTGGCCAAACTATTCAACTAATAAATATACAAAAGTTGTTTTTCATAACACATTTAAAACTCTTAAAGCTAAGTCTATTAAAGTTGGGGATAATGTACTACACATGACTAAGATCATTAATTTTTGACACTATTGACCTGACCGGGATCATGTTTTGATCGACGCAATCTCGACAAACCACACTAGAAGGAATAAGTCCAAATGATCTCAAAATGTCTCACCAATTACATGTCAAAAACCTAAAACAATATGTAAATAAAATATGATTAAAATTAATTAAAATACATTAATTAGTGTGTATTGTCCTAAATCAAGATTAACATATGTTAATTCAAGATAACTTAAACAATACATACCCACATTTATAAATAAATTGTCATTATTCTTTTTATAAATAAATTGTCATTATTCTTGTAAAATTTATGTTTTCAATAACATACTTCAACTGAATATTTATTTGATGGTCAAGAAACCTTTTACATAACTTATTCTAATTGGGATAAAAAAAAGAGAGTAGGACAACTAGAACATTGAAAACACATTCTTGACTCATGCAAACTATATATATATATATATATATATATATATATATATATATATATATATATATATAATTTATTAAATAAAGATATGACTTCTAAACCTTTCACAAATTTTTATCAGCAATCATTAATATATAAATAAAAGAATTTGACGTTAAGATCCAGTCGAACATGAACAATACAGTTTTTTATTTATTGAAGTTCTGTAGTGGTAGTTGAACAAATTCAAAGACATGAAAATAAATGTTCAAAGTGTTTTGATGTGTTGAAGAGTAGATTCTTCCATCCATGAATTTTTTTGGCTTTTGCTTCATGTAACCCAGTATCTTTATTGATTTTAAAATGATTGAATTTGTTTTTTTTTAATAATTATGGAACTGCTACATGTTGATTTGATTTTTTTTTATTGCATAATTTAGAAGTTTTTCAAAATGAGTAATTCAAATAATAATTTAAGTTAAGGCGTGCTACGAATTATATATTTTGAAATATCAAATATAATATCTAGATCTTAAAGAATAAATTTTAAATTGCACAATTAGCCAAAAACACTAGGTGGGGGGAAAAGATCTGTGTTACGTCAAAATGGCCAAATATTTTATCTAATTCATCCTAATTCTTGAAAACTAGAAGTTATTATGAAAAATACATTTCAGAACGTATTATATAAGTTTTCAAAAATATATTTTAGAATTTTTGTTATGAAAATCGTTTCCAACAATTCCAAAAAATTGTTAATAGAACTTCTTCTGAATCAAGATGGAACAAGATACGTACACTACCTCATCAAAACAATATAGGATGTCTAATAAAATAATACCTTCTGAATTACATTTCCTCATCAAAACAATATAAGGTATATATAAAGGACTACCTTTAAGTGGAAATATATATTTTGGATATAACTTTAGAACTTTTTCAATCCAGAACTTTTACAATAAAAAAAAACTTTAAATAAAATATTTTTTCAAATTATATAACTTTTTATATTAAAAAATCATTAAATATTAACTAATTTAGAGATAAAAATAACTAATTGTTAAATTGACTAAGTTACATATTATTTTATAAATTTAAAAATTACTAGTATCTAAAATAATTTATATTATTAGTAAAAATTTATAAATTAATTTATTAATTAATATATAATATTAGATACTATAATCACTTTAAATTTTAAGTTAATTATTAATTTAATTAAAGAATAATTTAAATTTAAAGTATTTAGTAGTTAAAACTTTTATAGTTAACGTTAGATGGTAATTTAAAAATTATTTTATAAATTTTTATTAATAATAAAAATTAATTTAAATATCAATAATTTTTAATTTATAAAATATTATTAAATTTAATTAATATAACGATTACCTATTTACTTTCTATATTTTTAAATTAGTTGATATTTAATTATTTTTTTATTTAGATAGAATTATATTGGTAGTCATGCATGACAATATTAAAACTCAATTTAGTATTTTAAATTGTTAAATTTATAAAGCTTTTAAACTCTACTAGCCTAAAAAAACTTTAAAAAAATAAATTAACCAATGTCAAGCACCTATATTATTATGATTGTTATAAAATCAAAAGTGCAAACAAATATTTAAAATAAAAAGTGTTAAATATATATTTTGTTCTTGTATTGTAATGATTTTTGTTCGTATACTTCCTAGATATTTGTAATAAGAAAATTATTAGAATGAGTTTTTATCCGTGTTTTATTACATAACAAATGAAATTTTTAGTGTGAACTGAATTATAATATTATAATGTTTTTGTCAATGCTAAAATGTTTTAACATCTTAATCTATATCGAAAATTCGTTTACCATGTAAAAGCAACTGACAATGACTTATTCTAATAGTTTTCTTACCTAAGAAGTTTAAAATTTAAATTAAAAATAAAAACCAATTTCGTGTGAGAATACATTGATGAAAAATATATTTAACTCTTAAAAATAATTATGGAAGAACAAATAATAGGATTCTCTCCTGAACCAAAAGTTCATTTTCTTTAATCATAAAACTAGTGAAAGTCTTTCTTATAAATGGTCTTGTATAGGACTTTTTTGATTTCTTCTTAAAATAGTATTTGGCGAGAACATGTTCACTTACTCAATCTCTTTTGACATTTATAATTTTATTTTATTTTTCTCTTTTTTTTTTCATTCATACCAATAATAGAGATTTCTCTTTTTTCACACATTATCATCTAGTCTTTATCTCATATTAAATTTGAATTCATTCACTTTTAATTGCAAGTTCTAATTTTATTCACAATAGCCATATTCTCAAGTTGATTATGACAATGTTTGCTCAAGTTGTGTAGAGGTTAATGTTGGTCAATCATAAATAACATGGTCATGATACTCATATTTTGAAGAAATAATATAGTGTTGTGTCACTCTTTCTTTTACTAGTGTCTATCCACATGATTATTATGACAATCTCCTCGTATAGTTTCGCACATTTTTCACCTATTGCCTTTTAGAGCATTGATATCTAAAAACCTAAAACAATAAGATAAGTCTTGTCATAATAAATTATCTTGTGATAGAAAAAAATGCACCCAAGTCTTTATCCAATCCACTTTTATTTCTCACTAGTTAAACACAAGGTTCAATTTGCTTATGACAAGATAATGGTAAAATAACATCTATGAAGTTTTTAACATGATTTTTGTGTGTGCTTTTATATCAAATCTAACTATAAAACAATCCTAATTAATAGATCATGATTTCAAACCTATTTCAATCTTTCAAAGTTTAGAAAGGAAGTTGATTTTTTTCATAATTGTAAATCTTATTTGTTTCTCTAATAATAAAACCATATTGAAACAACACTTTCCCCTTTAAATTCAGGTAAATGACATGGATAATTCCATTAGACACACCATGAATAAGATTTTAAACTATTATATCAAAGGAGGGGCCAACAATCTACTATGTTGTCACTTCATCTAAAAAGAAATAGAAGAGTTAGGACAATAATGTTCTCGAACAGGATTGAAACCAAGAAAACGATTGTCTCGAACGGGGTTGATCACTCAGTCTTGTCTCATTTCCATGATACCTGCAAAAGGCACTCTGACGTTTAAATGAGATTTCGATGTTCAACATTTGGTGCTATTAGTACTGAAAGATGACCTACCTGATCCTTGGAATCTGTGCCTATTTATATAATTATCATGAGTCTTTTGTTATTAAGTCAAATTAAGGTTTTGGATCATGATTAAGAGTGTATTCCCTAGTGTTTTATTACTTATTACTCTTATTAATCTACTCTGGAGGCGTAATGATTTTATACGTTTTTTTTCTCTCTCTTTATTTATATATCATGTTATTCATTAGAGTATTATTGATATTTATTTTCTTTGTTAGATATTAAATGTTCTTTATTATAATATTAAAGTTTGTTCAATTTTACAACGTTTCTTTGCATTTTTTATTATTAAAAAAATATATCAATTATTACAACTAAATAAATATATTAAAAAAAATTATAAAAAATTGAAAGATGGTTTACTATCCACCAACCCTTCTTTAACAAAAAAATTACTAATTTCAACCTGCATTATCTAAACAAATCAACCATCCACCCTAATTTTAGTGGATTAGCAGCAAGTCGGGTCAGATATAAGTAACACGTTTTGTCAACCCAATTACATATTTTCTTATTATTCAATCTCTTTTGAAGAAGAATGTTAAAGAAATAAATGTATATAGTTATGTAAAATATTTTTAATTATTAAAATTAATATAAAGGATTGAGATAATTATTGTGAAGTTTTTATTTATTAAAAATCTATTAATACATAATCACTATCTATCATAAATGATCAATTAGTTCACCTCTGTTTCTCAAGGTTTGCATGTCCTATGTGGACGTTTTAACCCCCAAAAAAGAACCAACTGTGAAACAAAGGAGTACGTGTGATCGAACACAGACAAAAAGGGAAAATATGTGTGATCGACTCAGTTGAGATGGCATGAGTGAGACCCACCAATCCCCTAAGACATGTGTTCCTGTTGTGCTTATATATAATCACTTCACTTTTACTGTCACCGTGAAATCTCAATTACTACTATTTTCTTCTCTTCTCTGTCTAGGGGAATCTCAATCGTGGTTCACGCGGCTGTAGAGCGAGTGTGTACCACGCGCCGGTACTCTCTCTGATTAGGTATTCATCATTCGCCTCCTGCATTTCCGTTTCTCCCTCTCACAACTTCTTCCTTTTTGCTGTTTTCGCCAATTTCAGTTCCTGCATGAGCCTGAACCGGTTCGGTCCGGTTCAGCAACTACGACCTCTGATTGCAATTTGAAACCAATTCTGCCTGTATGAAATTCTTGAATTTCAAGAACTGTTTTTTCTCGACATGTTTTCTATTACTGTTATCCGATTAAGCTAGGAATTAGCCTAAAATAAGAATTAAAATAGGGCCAAGTATGTTTTAGCAGGTTAGCTAGGAAATATACTGATGGTGCTATATTGTTGCGCTAGTTGCTTCTAAATAATTGATTAAAATTTGTAAAAAATAGTTCCCCCGCCACTAATGTTACATGACTGTAAGTGGTTAATTATAGTTGCTCCCTCTTTATATATTTGACTGTTACTGTTGTTATGATTATGCCTTTGCATGTTATCAATTCCGCCATAAAAACCAAGAGTTGTTTATATCATGTTTTGAAACTGTGGTCGTGAATGCAGTTGTAGGCATTGTGGCCGTTGCGGCGTCAATTTGTTTAATGTTTGAACCAAAAATATTTGATCATGACTGTTTAACTATTCTGCATGTTTTCCCTCCCAAATTCCACATTTCCCTCATTAATAACTCATTATCATTTTTCCAACCCTTCAAAATCTACGTAATGAAGAAAGAGGAAGAATGACAGTAATTTTGTAAAGGCTACAAACCAATATTGCGGCCTATTGCGGTCTGATGCAGTCCGATGTGGCTGTTTTACCTGCATTGTTGGGGTGTTGCGGTTTTTTGTGATGTTTACAAAAAATAGCCCAATTGCGGTGTGATGAGTTTCAAACCATGGTTTATAGATGTTTTACTTCAGTATAATCAGGCATGTCATTACACTAGAAAGTTGAAATAGGCATTGTATTGATGCAACCACACTCACACACTGTTCTTAAGCATGCAGGCAAAATGGCGGGGAATTCAAATACAAGAGAAGGAAAAACCGTTATGGTTCCAAAAGCTGAGGATTTGGATTATGAGTTGCCACCTTATACTACATTTTCAGGGGATGTTGGGGTATGCTGTTGATGTCTCAATATAAACACAATACACATCTTGCACTATGATTATGCCCTTAGTTATTTACCCATTCTCTGGATGTTAATCAGAGTGTTTTAAATTCCAGTACGCAGAAGCTGACCCAAAAAGTTCTACAGCTTATAGCATATAGTAGGGTAGCTTCTATTCTGAAATTTTTCATAAAATCTATCCTATAATTATAGATAGATTTTCAAAAATGATTAAAATGACCCAAAATTCATGACATTCATAATTAACAACAAAAAGTCTTTGGTGTCTTAACAAAACATACAAGTAAGAACTGGAAAAAAGTCAAATACAAGTTTCCCTAAGTAAGAAATATTAATCATTAATTATCCTCTTCTAAATCAAAGTCTTTTTCTTTATCATTTTCACTATTATTACAGCCGCAGTTTCTTTCTGAAAATTGAAATTCAAAAAGGCCCTGACACCTATGTTTGAATTTTGTTTTCGAATCAACACATGGTGCTGTTATCCCTTTGGCTACAGCTGCTATTCAGCCCATGGCAGCCACAATACCAAACTTCTCTTCTACAACAGCCCAAGTAGTAAACATGGTTTCTCCATTCTCAATGTGACTATAGCAGTGCTGCAGTGCACTATTTAACGAGGAACTAACTGTGGTAGCCAAATTCCAATATTGAAATGAAAAAATGTATCTACATCTTAGTCCTGTGTATGAAAAGGATAACCCAATTCTTATATGTGAAATTATTAATGATTCAAAAGTCTTTACTGATTTTGTTTGTTTGCCGTAACCCTATTGTGCCAGTTTTCTGAATTTTCTTCATTTACAACTCTCTACATACGTTGTAACATGACGAACTCCATTTGTTCACTGTGTCTGTTTAATAGCATAAAACATATATAAAAATAGTGGTCTTAATTGATTTCTCATTTTTTTTTGTTTTCTTATGTTTAACATTTTTTTTGTTCATAATTTCCATATGTTTAACATTTTTTTCTTCATAATTTTCATATGTTTAACTTCTTCCTTCATAATTACCAGGAGGACAATGGTGCTAGCTCGTCTGGAGGCGAACTGCGAGCATTCTTTATTGGAATGGGATTCCTACCATGCCTTGTTGATAAAGTGATTGAGGAGAATGGTACATTTTGTCGGATCCACATACTTATGTCATGCACCAGATGCATGACACATTTGATAAATTTCTGAGATATTTCACTCTGCTGCTTGAAGTATTATTGGTCTGATTGATTTTCTTTAAAATTTGCAGGTGAAGAAAATTCTGAAACTTTATTAGAGGCCCTCTTAAGATGTTCTGTAAGTAGACAAAAAATATGTTAGTGTGTTTTTGGGTTTAAGATTTGGAAATTTTCTTTGTTTACCTTTTAAATTTATAAATAATGACAATATCTTAATGATGTGCATGTTCATTGAGATGAGAAAAGTTTATTTGTACAGACAAATATGCATATACATGAAGATTCAAATTATCATTTTATAAGCCTGGTCCTTGATTTACATATTGCTTGCATATGTAGTCATGAATTCTAGTGCGGAAATAATTTTGCTAGACCCACAGAATCATATGAACCTTGTGCACTGAGACTTAAATTATGTCATGTTATCAAGTGTCTAGTGCAATGGTATGCTAGCAATTTAAATACATAACAAATATCCATTTGTAAATAGCGATAAATGTCATTTCTTACTTTAGGGATGCAGATAACTAACTACTTTGTTATGTCCTATCTCTTCTATTTGAGGGAACTTTGTATTCTATTTTCTGTATCAGTTAGTAGTATATTGTTTCCTACTTTTCTTTCAAGATAGGTATTGTCATATTAGTGCTTCTTTGCAAGTTTATGAAATAGTTCTTCAATATCAACTGATGCCATTGGATTGACCCTTAAAAGTGCTATTAAATTGGTCCTTACAAGGATGAAAGCAACGGCATTATTGTCATCAAAGGACCAAGTTGGTACCACTTATTGTGAGTATATCTTTAGAGGATCAAAATGAACATTTACTCCAATATGATGTGTTATTGATTCTGATATAGAATTTAGTAGGGAAAGAGAAAGAAAGAGGGGAACAGGAAAGAACAGAATAGAAAGGATATTCTTTCTATAATTTTTTTAATGATTAGAAACTTGTAATGATACTCAGCAGCTGTGTTTGCTCTCTTCATATGTTGATACTGCTGCCAATATGCTTTCTAAACTCTGGACTTAATATCCTGATCAGTGACTATTATTTCCAATTGATTAGGCTCATAAATCCAATTGTGACTCTTGTGATTCTTTTGGTGGTTTTCACAATGCAACCAGTGGTACAAGTGCCCCAAATATCTATCCTTATGGTCACTCGAAAGAGGTAACTAGGTGTCTATTCTCCACCACAATTTTAGACATTTCTTTAGATGATTAATTTATTTATCCCTATGACTTACTTTTAAGTAATACCAATGGTCTTTTAGGCTCCTGCAGTTAGAATTTTGGATGTGAAGGTGTTCAATGCAACATATTTCTTCTTGTATCATTTGAATTGTTTTGTTAGAGAGAACTATTAAATATTTGAAGTTATTGAATGATGACAAAATTTGATTCTTTTTTTCCTTGAAGTTTTAGTTCATATCTCGCCTTTTCCATGTTTCTCCTAGCTTTATTCACCCTCTCTGGAGTCTCGATATACTTTCTTCTTTTCCAGCACTGTTTGTGCTAAAGAATTAAATTTTAAAAATGTTGTGGTGCTGTGTACATCTATACATATATTGTTTATAAATAATTGAAATGCATTAATAATAAAAATATATATAATTTGTTGCAAATGCATTAATAATGTGCCTATTACTCCACATTGTTAACTGCAAATGTGCACTTTTTTTTCCTACAATATAATTATTTTCTCTTCAAGACGAGAACACTGCCCTCAAATTCTTCACATGATCTTCAATGGATACAAAACAAGACATCATCAAAGAAGATTAAAAAGTCTTCTAAGATGAGTTTTGAAAAGGTTGTTGTTCATAGCTCCTTGAGAAGAAGCAGGAATATTGTGGTTAAAATGGCATAACCAACCATTCATAGTGACCACTATGAGTCTTGAAGACATTTGTTGAGATATGGCTCTGATTTTTTTAGGTTCCAGATTTAGGAAATATTTTTGTATTATTTTAATAATAGCCTATTTTTTTTAGGATATTTTCTGTATAGGATAATAGCTTAATCTTTTCTATATATTAATTTAGATTTAGCTTAAAATTTCCTTTTCTCCAGCTTTATCTTGTATCTATATGTTTGTGTACCCCTTTTACAGCATGAATAAATCTGAGAACACTGTTCATTATATCTTTTCCTCTGATTTCATTTTGATACCAAAACCTATCCAAGTGATTATTGTTGGACCTATTTTATCATTTGTTAACGGGCTGTTATTGGACCACTTGTTGATGTCTATTCCTGCAAATTTCATGCTTGAGAGGTCCAATTCTAGTGTGAGGAGTGATATGACAAACGAGGAGTTTCTTGGATGAATAAAGGAGAGAGGGTGTTGGAGATGGAGAAGAAGGATGTAAACTTGTTGGAGATGAAAAGAGAGAGTTGGGCCAAACCAAAGAGGAGGGAATCTCCTATGTTCATCTGCAATTTCATTCATACTGTCACTAGACTGCTACAATGACATTGGTTTGGTGACAGCATTTTTAAAACTGCAACACCCAATGCTTTTTGTATGTTGTTTTCCCCAAAATGTGGCACCATAATCAATCACTATGGCAATTTAATAGCACTGATTGCTATATGAATCTGGAAATCAGTGTGCCAAGCAAGAGGTCCTTGAAGAATTGTGTGCTAATTCCTAATTGTGCAATTTGCTTCTTTCGATAGTGCCTGCCTGCCAAGCTGTATTTCACTTATGCAAATTTTTGCATGTGGGGGAATTTATTATAGGCCTCACTGAATGCAATTGTTTAAATATATTTTAAGGCGTTCATCAGCATTCAAGTGAACTAGACTGTAACTAATATTGTTGTAAATGTCAAGGTGCTTTTATGAGCCAGGACTCACCCTAGAATAAGATTTTGTCTTGCTATTTCTGTTTTATTATTTGAAAAATCTAGTTAGCTTGAAATGTGTTCACTTTTTAACTCTGTAATGGTTTATGTAAAACTTTTAACTGTTTTTTCGATTTGCTTTGTAATTTACACAGGCTCTTCGAAAATCAAATTCACTGTCTTCTGATTCTCTGGATAGCTTATTTGATGATAAGGATCCTCCAGAGATTTCCAATGTCAACCTAGCAAAAGAGGTACCTGTTTCTTATTCCTGAGAAATCATCAATTGGTTTATTACAAAATTTAGTCATTTTAGAGAAAAGAGAAACTGGTGTATTATTTCTATTATCTTAATAAGTCGTGGTAGGAGTAGTTTAGTTTTTGAACTTGAATATTTCAAATGAGCCAAATGGTGTGGTGTGATTTATGTTGCTGTACTCAACTAGTGGAACAAGGCTTTTATTTTTTATCAGCTAGTTCTGATCTATTAATGTCACATGTTTGTGGTAGCTGTAATCTGCAACTATATGTTGGTTTAATCTTTTTAATGTTCAGGTATATTCATATGTCGACTTCATCTCAAATTTCAAAGAGATATTTTTATTTTCAAATATTCATGTATCCTATTGTCAACCTTTAAAATTGCTTGTATAATGTTTTTGAAATGTTGTGGCACCTGTCTGTTGCATATACTGTGTGCATCATCTAAAGTTTTAGTCACCAGTTTGTTGCATTCACCTTACATATAATGATTTCAACCAGCATGGTAGGAGAGTATGGGTAGCAAGCATGTGTATCACCAGTGTATTTGGGGAGGCAGAGAATGGATTAAACAAAAGTAGCCTTTCTTAAAAATGTGTCATATTCAAGGGGAAAGATCAGCTATTTCCTTTTCTTTTTGTACAATTAAAAAAAAAAGAAAATATTCACAGCAGTTTCCGGTAGTTACCAAGGGCACCATCCTGCCTAACTGAGAATGTAAATCCTAGCTTAGCAAAGTAAGTCAAAGCTGGGTAAATGAAGGAAAGACAAATCAGGACTATCAAACTAGAGATCTCACTTTCTTAGCCAAGATAGTGTAAAGGTAACAGGTCCTTTTACCGGTGGTTGGGCCCACTCAAAGGGCCTTGACAAAGCCTCACTTTTTAGGGTTTCCAGAACCAGGTCGCACAACCTGATCCACTTTCATGTCTGACCCAGTTGTGGGCAGAATCATATGATTCAACTGATTCATAGTGTGATGTAGCATAAAAAATTATTTGTTGTCAATCTATGTTTTCGGAACTGAGAAATGGATTGGATTGTAATCCGTAGGACTTTGATAATAGTGGTTTGCACCTGTTTGTTGCATCATGTGCATTATCTAAAGTTGTGGTCACTGATTCCCTTTTACTACTAGGAGGTGATGCATTTACTTTTTCTTTCTTGGATTAACTTAAATGTGCATCATGATGTATTTCAGCTAGCCCTTGTTGACCTTGACAATTTAGTCTCTTTGTTGTGTCTTGTAGCAATATTTTCTTTCTACATGGTTCTCATTATGACATAGGTTTTGGCTAATTCAATTTAATTATCAACAAAATCTTTCTTGTAGGAGCTTGATGAACTTAACAGAGACATTGATGATAAAAGAGGTTCCTTATTGATGATGAACTTCTGTATGGAGGAAGTTGAATTTGCAATCCGCAAGCTTGGTATGAGAATGTACTTATTCATTTGCACGGTTCCCATATTCTTCTCGTCATAATTGACATAGAAAGGTATTCTATAGGTCTTGAGTAGCCAAGGAAGTAGTGCATCACTTCAATAGATATGTTTGCTTGAGGCAAAATGCTAGCATGGACCACCATGTGGTCCACCATTCTTGATCACCATTGTTAAAAAAGTGAACTTTAAGTCTAATTCAATCCTACAAAACCGGCTTGTAAGGTGGGGTTTGCACACATTTATATATTATAATTTGGTCATATCTCTAGTCAACATGGGATCTCCAACTCATCCCTCACGTTGAGAAAATCGAGAGTGAGAATAAAGGGCGGCCAATAATGGGATGTATAATAGGCATACCAAACCTCACTAGGATAGACACTAATAAGTTCTAATATCATATTAGATAGTGGACTTTAAGCCTAATTCAACCCTACAAAATTGATTTGTAAGGTGAGGTTTCACCTACTTATATATTATAATTTGGTCATATCTTTAGTTGATGTGAGATCTCCAACAACCATCAAGAACATTTGGTCCTAAACAATATATCATGCACCCTTTGGATAGCATTATGCCCCTTCTTTATTCTTCTCCTTCTCCCTTCTTGATACGAGTCCATAACCATTGTAAGAAAACTTGTGATTTTCTATCACCAAAAATGTCAGTGGCAGCAGTAGAGGTCAAAAAATTATGTGACAGTGGCAGAGAAGTTTGAGCCAAAAGAATTAAAGATAGCACCTCTAGAATGGACCTAAACTTATCCCATTAAGATTTGTGGAGGGCTCTAGGAAACATACTTAGATGAGGATTTGTAGTGGTGAGCCATTAGAAAAGACGGAAGGGGCTTTTAGACCTAGAGGAGTTGGGAAAAGTAATCCTGTGTGGAGAGAGTATGTATAATAATAGTAAAGAGAAGATACATTTGATGGCGGTTAAAAAGGGTGCAGCATTGACCACTTGTAAAAATGGTTATGCAAGCCTTTCCCTTGCTTGAGTTATTAATTCTTGCGTGCTTGCTTGGACTTGATGTCAGTAGTATAACTTACTATGTAAATGAATAAAAGGCTATTGTTGAGCATGTATTGAAGTGTTTAGACTAGACCTGTGAATATTCTATAATTAAGATTTTAGGTAGACCAACATTGGTCTCTTGACAGAAATGAAAACAATACTAACTATGAATAATTTGAGCGAGCTTTAAAATATGCATACTTCTATACTTTTTCTATATAGGTTTTTTACAGTGAAGTGATTGTCAATATCTAATTAACTTCTTGGAATAATATGTATACTTATGCAGATAAAAGTTCATATCTTGCAAGGATTTGAGCAAGTTTATGTATTACTTGCAACAATGAAGATTTCTTGATACATGTTTTATGTAGGTCATGGAGCATCAATTCCTGAGCTGGTGGACTTCATCTTTGCTTTGCAGATTGCTAAAAAATTGAAAAAGGAACCAGAAGATATCACCTATGAGAGAGATGAGGTTTTGATATTTTACCCATTTAATGAGATCTTTTAGGAGATAAAATACTGTGCTATGCAAGTCATGTTTTTAAGTTAATCCTCATCTTTATCATCTAGTAGACAAGATATTATGGTCCTTGTTGCTACATTGTTATGAACTTAATTCATGAGAGAAAAAAGACAATGCTACAAAATAAGCAAGACCTTTGAAGGGAACATAACTATAGCCTCTACTTGTTTTTCTTAAAGACTTGGATGTGATTCTTATGTCATAATTTACGTCTAGCGAAAAAATACAAATTCTTTCTTAAAAGACTATTTATTTAGTTAGTTAATTTCTTCTGTGCATGCCTTTTCCTCTCATGTGAACTGGGGTTTTTAGTTTGAAATGAGTAGAAGCTTGATCCATTTTGAGTAGATTATTTAAGATTTCCAGAGAATAATGAGTGGCCACAATTTTAGTAGTGTTAGAGGGACTTGAGAAAATAAAGAAAAAGAGAAAGTATATATCTGATAGCTTGAAAAGTCTCCCTTAGGTAGTAATATTTATATATAGCAAATCTGGGTGATACATGAAAGAGTAAAAAACAAATAATCCTTGGAACAGATAGGTACTACCCAAAATAGCTTTTGAATAACGCTTAGCCTACTCTGAAGGGTATGAACCCAACATAATAGCGCAAACGGAAACAAAGAGCAATGATTCAGTGTAAATGTATTTAGGAGCAATGGTTTAGTTCAACAAAATTTTATAGGGTTCAATACAACTTTTTTGCATAGAGCATGAAATATTTGAAGAGTTTGATAGTTGGTAACCCAGAAAAATCCAAAAAGTTAAAATACATCCAAAACTTATAAAGTACACTCGTGAATTTAAGGGTAGAACACATACATAGTAGTTTAAGTATAGATAACTGTAGGGAGATGGATTTTGAGAGCAATCCCAGAAAATGCGATAAGATTTCCTTAAACAGTTTGGAGAAGAAGAGGAAACATCTTGAAAGATGCAAGAGGAGCCATTTCAATCAAGTGAAGATAATAAAAGGCACGAGGAATGACGTTTATTTAAAATAATTACAGTGAATGCTTTATGAGGAATTATACATTTTCTATTGATGAGGTTTTTGGGAGATTCAATTAGTGACTTTCAGGTGTCTCCTTGGCAGATATGTGGATGTGTCTGATAGATTTAGTATACATTTGTATTAATGAGTTTTCCCCTTTTTCTTATGTTACACTTTACTTTTGAAATTAGTTTTATCCTCTTTCTTTGTCTTGTACTTGTATCTCCCATATAGAAATCTTCCCGCTTATTATTTTGATTTATCTATCTTGTTATGACTGTATTATGCATCTTATTTTTGTTACTTCTGGGATCTTAGGTCAGCAATGAAAAACTCTTTGGAATTATGGCAAAAACACTTCAATTGTTTGAAATGGGCTTCTCTGAGAATGAAGTATCATCGGCAATTGATAAATTAGGTGAAAACTGATCTTTTCTAAAGTATGCAGCCGTAAGATTAGATTAGTGGTGTTGCCTTTCAAATTGTGAGATAACATCAATGGAATAGAACTTGTATCATTGGCTTTTATAACACTGGATTCTGGAAAATGATATCTATTCCTTTTCATACATGTTTTTTTATCAGGACTTGACTTCAGTTTGCTTATTATTAGTATTACATCTTTAGCTTAGCAATTGTCTGTTGTTCAGGTTCCGAGGCACCGATTTCAGAGCTTGCAAACTTTATTTTTGCTGAACAAAATGGTATCGATTATGTGATGGAATATAAGGTTAGACTTTTTAGTTGTTATATTTCAAATTATATGTTCAATCATTTTTTGTGATTCAGCTTGTTTTTTTTATATATAATTATATTCTTTATTTTATCAATAATGAACATTGTTACGTAGAATCATATTTGCATTTTTTTTAGTTTACGCTTTATGCATGTAAATGAAGTTGTGGTAAGTGACAAGTATGTCCACTGTCTGTATGTCGAAGTGAGCCCCTCTGGGATTTTAGGAGCTTGAAAATTTAAAGGATAACTATTGAATAGCTTTGCCTACATTTTCTACATTGCATGATCAAAATTAAACACTATAGTATTCATGTTCTTTTACAATGAGTCAACATGGTAAATGTTTTCTTGTGCTAACTAAAATAAAAATTGTACCAAAAGAAACAGAAACACAGAAGGATATTTATAACTTAACTATAATATGTCAAAATTTCTCATAAATGAAAATGTTTTTATATATATATATATATATATATATATATATAAATAAATCTTATTTGGTATTGGAAAAATCTTACATCAACTAAAGATAATGATAAAATAAAGCATATGGTGAGGACAATGTTCATCTTACAAACTATTGTAGAATTGAGTTAGGCGTAACATAAAATGAACAATTGTGCTAAGAAACCTAAGGAGTAAAGGTTAAGGTCGTGTTTGGCATGTTCCGTATAAAATTGTATTGTGCCAAGTTATTCTTTTGTACTAAAAACCAGTCAAGTTTTTGCTGAGTGGTGAAATTTCTTGTTCTTGCTTGTGTAGTTTCCCACTACTCCTGCTTATTCTGTGGGGATCAAAGATGAACCAGATATGGATTTATGTGGTACAGAAGAAGTGAAAGCTGAGAACTTTAGCCACGAACCTCCACAATCAAGCCACATCAATGTGGAGGAAATTTACAATGATACTGGGGTGAAGGAGGAAGAAAAAGGAATTGATGAATTTCCCAGCAATGTTTCTGACCAATATTTGAATTTTGTGGAGAATGATAGAGGTAAAAGGCCCAAGTATGAACATGATGATTCAATTTCTTGTCTTGATCCTTGTTTGGTGGAAGAGAGGGTTGACAGCATTGTTGCTGAACTGTCAAAACGTCCCAAACCAAATCCATCCAGGGGTCTTAGTAGCGTGGCAGCAAAGCCACCATTTTTCTTATTTGGGAATGTTTCAAATATATCCTACGACTCATGGGGAAAGATGTCTCAGTTTTTATATGGTATTGAACCTGAATTTGTGAATTCTCAGTCCTTTTCTGCTTTAGACAGAATAGAAGGTTATGTACACAATCTCCCAGTTGAAAACAGGTTCCACATCCTTCCAAAGCCACCTATGACTATCGAAGAAGCAATGCCACGGACAAAGAAATGGTGGCCACCTTGGGATTCAAGGAAGCAGTTGAGCAGCATCTATTGTGAAACCAGTGGAGTAGCTCAAACTTGTGATAGACTAGGAAATATTCTAGCCGATGCGGGTGGGGTGCTCACATCTGAACTGCAGAAAGACATTATTCGTTATTGTCGTGGGTTGAATCTTGTGTGGATTGGAAACTTCAAACTGGGTCCTGTAGAGCCTGAACAGTTGGAGCTCATTTTAGGCTACCCTTTGAATCACACTCGTGCTGCAGAGGACAATTTGGCCGAAAGGCTTAAATCACTGAAATACTGCTTCCAGACAGACACATTGGGGTATCATCTTTCTGTGTTAAAGCCCATCTTCCCTTGTGGACTGACAATGTTGTCACTTTTTAGTGGTATTGGTGGGGCAGAAATTGCCCTACACCGGCTTGATATTAAAATAAAAGCTGTTGTCTCAGTTGAGACTTCTGCACAGAAAAGGAAGATTCTTGAGAGGTGGTGGCGTCAATCTGGGCAAACTGGGTCTTTGGTTCAGATTGAAGATATTCAAAAGCTGACAAGTAAAAAACTTGAAGGTCTAATCACTAAATTTGGTGGTTTTGACCTGGTCATTTATCAGAACCCTTGCTCTTACTCTACTTCCAGGCTTCAAGCAGGTGTAGGTCTCTCAGCTCTTGATTTTTCAGTTTTTTGTGAATGTGTTCGTGTCCTGCAACGTATAAGAGGTCTGTGTCAAAGGAAGTGACTCGTATCTGTCTTTTCTATCTTGTAGAAAATTATGTCATTCAATGCCTTCCATGTCATGTCCCCTTCTTATCTGAACATTTTCCTGCTGTATGGATACCTCTTCCTATAAATTTCAGTCCTGATATTTGGTAGTAGTTATCTTTCTTTGTTAATTGTCATTAAGAATTGTTCATATATGTAAGTAAATGCATTGGTAGATTATCTCGCTAATAATACCCCAAATTACTCCATGGAATTATTGATATCGATTAGTTTAGTTCATAAATTTCTAAAATGTTATCTAAAATATTTTACTTCATTGTGTGAACTGTTTTTGAACAAAAGTAAAATAAAATAATTATTAGGCATGGAAAAATTTAAGAATATTAGGACCCAGATAAAATTTTGATTATTTGTAAGAGGCCAAAATATATTTAACTCAAGTTAAAATTATCATCTTTTTATAATTTTGAAAATTAAATTGATCGATGCTTGTGATTTGATAATTTAATTGTGTTATTCTTTTTTCTTACACAATTCTTCACGAGCAAATGTAAATTGTCTATAACTGATCAGTTGCGAAGTAAGTGATCGACAAAGGATACAGAAAACGCTAGGTTTCAGAAGTTTTTTTTATTTTTTGAAAATATTTTTTTCATTTTCATATCCAGTGATATAAATAAGGCAAAATTACTAAAAAAATCTTTATATTTTATGTTTGCCTGAGTGTTGGAAAGGTTTGAAATATCAATGCTTTAGATTTTCTAATTGTGAAATTTAGAAACTTGAAAACATGAGTTCTATCTTGTAGAAATACATTTTGAATTATGTATTTTAGACTACTCTAATTTGAAAATTATGGATTATATATATTAAAATTTTGGGTTATGTAATTAAAAGATGCATTTCACATTGTATTTATATTTCTTAATTTTCATTCCAGAATCTAGAAATAGAAATGTATTTTGGATAGTAGGTTTTATAATACATTTTCAGTTTCATTAATATATTATGGATTCCATATTATAAAATTTAAAAATATATTTATATTTTATTTTAAGTTAAAATTGTACGGTCTAGATTTTTAAATTATAAAGAATATTTTCAACTGGATAATTTTGGATTTTTCCTACACTTATGGAGATGTAAGAAGAAGGACGGAGATATTAAGATGCTAAAAGAAATATCAATATAAAAGATACTTTCCCACTCATAATTATTATTTAATAACTCTTTTTATATGCTTTGTTTGGATTAGAGGGTGTGGGGAAATGGAAATGTGAATATTTGTGAAAAAAGTGTGAAGAAAATTAAAAGTTGATGTATTTGGATAGTGATATGTTAGAGTGGACGTGTGAGAAAAATTTATTGAAATATGTGAATGATATGATGGTTGTAAGAATATTTTGAATTATTTTTAATTGTGTAAATTGTACAATTACAAATTTACCCTAATATATAAAAAAATGATAATTAATTTTGTGCACATTTCATTTAATTAAAATAATTTAAAATTTCAATTATAAATAAAAAAAAGTGCAGAATTCAAATAAATAAATAAATAAAATATAAAATTTAAATATGTATATAAAAATTTACCGTTTATATAAAAAAAATGAAATATTAATTAATTTAAAGGATATTTTAGTTAATTAAAATAATTTTTATTATATTATTTAATTTGTATTATATTAATTTATTTATTAACATTCTTAAATTCCATTACTATATTAATATTTTTCATTTAAACTAATGTATATAATTATTTTTGATTAATACGAAAAACTTAATTTATATTACTAATAATAATCCAAATGTAACATTCAATTTTCAGTTTTAATTACTAAAATGTAAACTGTATACATATAAATATATATAAATTAATATGTTCAACTATATATAATATCTCAAATTAATAAAAGATACTGTCAAAATATTAATTAAAATAAAAAAATATTTTTTAATAAAGAATTAAATGTTCAAAAAATACTTTTGTAAAAAAAAGTCTAAAAAGTAAAGGAATATTCTCAAAACAGAAAAGAAAATTCAATATTTTATGACTAATATGAAAATAAACTCCTATTAATCAATAAAAAACAATAATTATATTAATTTAGTCTATATTAAAATTCCATTACTATCTTAATATTTCTATTTTAAATTAATATATAATTAATTTTCATGAAAATAATTATATTATTTTTATTACTAATAATATTTTCAAAAAACATGTTGACATCTGTAATTTAAATTAATGTCAAAGAAAATAAAAACTTATTTTTCATAAAATAAAAATCTTCAAAAACACAATAATAAATTATATAAGCAACTTCACAGGAAAAATTAATTTCCTAATACAATTATTGAATTTCATATCAAAATTCACATATAAAATTACAAATTTATTAACATAAAATTACAAACCCTAAACAAATTAAATATAAAACCATAAACATCCAAACAGAAAATAAATATAAACCACAAATTTGAAACACAAACCAAAAATACATATTAAAAAAAACTAAACAACAACAGAAGAAGATTAATTAAACTTGGATGAAGAATAGCATCACAAGAACACAATATAAAGTTGTGCTTGAAAACAATTCACAAAATTATTATAAAACAAAAAAATCAAAAATTCACAAATCTGGAAAAACACATGAAGATAACCGATTAACCATTGCCTTATAAAAACAGCATAATCGATTATCTAAAGTTTTTAGAGGCATAAACAATTATTACTACAATTATAAATCCAACATAATCAATTATCCAAAGTTTTCAAAGGTATAATTGGTTATTGCTACAATTATAAATCCAACATAATTTATTATTTCAAACCATAATCGATTAACCTCACTTTTACACATAGTGCATAATCGATTATGCTCGGAAAAAAAATAACGGATAATCGATTATGTCATTATGTCACGAGAATAATCGATTATCCACTATTTTTAACAGCATAATCGATTATGTAATCTGTTGTTTTTCACCGATAATCGATTATATGCTCTAGAAAAGTAAGAAAAAGCTAACTGAGGTCAAACAAGCACTACGAAACTCACTCCCCTACCACTTTGCTACCTCACAAACCTCTCCAAGCCCAGTGAACCAATTCACAACTCTGTAAAGATAGTTTGATTTTGTGTTGAGTGAATTCTTAAGTTTACAAAGGCATGACTTTATATACGTGAATCAGTAATTTATTGGCACACATCTACTCTAACCCACTACATTCAAAGCAATTCAAATGGCACTCTGTGGTAAAAGGATTCCTGAGCCAAAGTCAGGAATCTCATTGCATGAACGGTGCATGGCAGTGGTTGTGGTTTGGCATTGCCTGTGGGAAGAATCAAATGAATAATATGAAGGGTAGCATGGTAACTTCTCATGTGTGACGTGGTTTTCCCTTCAATACTCTCTCCTTTCTCTTCATTCCTCACATGAACCACTAGCCCCTCCACTTTCTCACCATCTCCTCCCTCACCCGCATGCAACCATGGAACCAAACGGGAGTGACACTCAACATCCGTCTTCAACAACAGTACCTCCCCTAGATCCAAACATTGTGTTAAAGATAGGGTAGTTTCTTCCTGCACTCCTATGTTTTTCTTCTAGCACCGCCACAGTGTTATGTAAAGAGAAACCTATCTCTAGTATTTTCTAAAAATCCTAAAATGCATATAAAATCCACACTCAACTCTTTCTTCTTCCTTTGCCTACATATTTCACACACAGATTTCATTGCTCTCTGAACGGCGGCGACGCTACTCCATCTCTTGGCACAGGAAGGTGTTTCTGTTGGTTGTGGTCGGTGGTGTCTCGGCGACTTGGTGGTGGTTGGATAGTTTCTCTTGGCGGTTCCTTGTGCGGAGAAGAAGGTAAGTAAATTATTTTTGGTTTTCATATATGTAGTTTTGTTTTGTTTTTTGCGGATTTTCGCTTCTGCAGTTCATACATAGTGATTCCAAACAATGCAATCTGATAGGTTTCATAATAGGAAATCCACATTTGTTTTTTTTGCATTCTTGAATTTAATCTGCACAAATCTTGGATTTGGGCATCCGTAAATCATCTGGATTGGTGAGTCCGATAAGCTTTCGGATTGGCAGATCCGTAGTAGGTCATGTCTTGTTGCTGTCAAATAAATTATTGCGTGAGGGGTAGCAACAGAGTATTAGCAAATGGAGGAGAAAATGGTATTGTTTGACTACGATCTCTTAGCTTTAGTGGCGGACAAGGACAACGTGCTTTGAATGCTACACTTTATGGGCATGAAAAAACTGTAAATATAATGTCCATTGTTGGGTACGAGTTGATATATTTTGGTATTCACTATGATTTTATTTCCTTGTTTGTGTTAGGGTAGTGAACTATGAGGTCAAATGTTGGTAAATTAATCACAGTATTCTAGTAAGATGTCATGTCTATTTTTATGCATTTTATTTATATTTTCTTATAAAGTTTTTACGTAATTGATATATGTCATTTCAGATCCACCAATCCGTAATTCAAAATATGCATTCTGGATTCAGAAATTCATAAGTCAAAATAACTTCTGGATCTATTAATCTTTAATAGAAATTAGGCTTCCAGAATCAACAATCAGTAAGTCAACAATTTATTAAAAAATTGCTTCTGGAACATACCCTCTTATGGAAAACAAAATGATTTACTTATGGAATGACGAATTTGGAACTCACATTTTCACTTCCGAATTGATCAATCCATAACACAATTCGGGATCCCGATTTCCGATAACCACAAAAACTTCATAACTACCCATGCTCTTAAAAAAAACTTAATTTTTACCTCTAAAAGCCAAGCAACACTTCGACAATGCAACCCACTCTTCCACCTTGCTCTGCATAGCTAACATGACCCTCTACCTACGCCTCAAATGAATGAAGAAGAAGAACAGTGCCAAACTAACTCATCCACGGTGCCCTTTTTCAAATAAAAGATCAAGGTCAGTTTCAAAAAAATTTAAATTGTGGGGGTGCAGGAACAAAAACGTAAGGGTGCATGAAGGAACTCCCTAAAGATAGAGTGTCTAACACTCTAAATTCCAAACAAAAGGCAATTTCTTACTACACCTTATATCTTCCTCGTACACCCACATTTCTTAAAAATATTTATTTTGTCTTTTCTTGTGAGTTCTTCTTGCTTTGAACATTGAATCAACAATGTTGATGAGATGAAGTATGCAATGAGAAAGTCTTTTTTTTTAAAATTATATGATCTACAACATGCTTTTAGATTTCACATTAAAAAACATAATATCCAAATTTGTTTCTTCAAATTGGTTAATCCATAATGTTGTTTTAGATTGAAAAATTGGAAATATTATAAATCAACTAGTTCGAAATGTTCCTGACAAAACTAAAACATGAAAAAGACTAATACAACAACAGTAAAGCTCGCAGATAGAGCACTAAAATGACACTTAATACAAGCCAAGAGTGTTGGCTACAATAGGAGCACTCAAAGTAGCAAAATAATGGTTTTGCCAATGTTTGCAGTGTGTGGAGTAGGGATGGAACAAGTGCAAGTTTGACTATCCTCTTCCCTAAAGTAAAATTCATTCTCAACCCATCTCTATATAAAAGAAGGTATTAAATTTTCTCTCTTCCCTATCGATTAAAGGTCATACTTGCATCCGTCCCTTTATGATTTCAAATATTAATTAAATATTTTTTAACACAAATGAAACATGATATTATTAAGGATTTAATGTCAAAAGGGCACACATTCCAAGGTTTGACACGATTGAACATTTTGAGTGGAGAGTCAATGTTCTCATGTGACCAAAATAAATAATAAATGATAATATTAAAAAAGGAATAAAAATAATCAAATGTATGTCCTAAAAACTATTTCATTGATGAAATTGAGGTTTGAGTTCTACAAAGGCAATACATCATTCGAACGAAACGCAACAAAGAAAATATGTGTAATCAATGTTATAAAAAGAAAAAAAATATTTTAGGAATCTAAGTGAACTTTGTAAATATTAAACTAGTCGAACAACAATTGAGAGAAATAATAAAAAATTGTGTAACAAAAGAAAGAAATAAGGGTTATAAAAATGAAACAAAACTAAACACAAAAAAGAATAATAAAAACAATTTATTTTCTTATAAACTATGGTTGTTTTATTAATTTAAAACAAATACGAGTATGAAGACAAAGACAAATATTGTGATGAGTATAATAATAAAGATGAAATATATATATATATATATATATATATATATATATATATATATATATATATATATATATATATCATTCTTGTATTTAATTTGAAAAATCAAATATTACATGTAGTCATATTTTATTAATATATAAATATTCTCGTTGAAATTAAGAGGTTTATTGGAAGAGGTTTATTTGCCATTGAAAGATGTAGTTAAAAAAAATCAATCAAGAATATATATATATATATATATATATATATATATATATAATAACACAATTTAAACTTTTCCTATTACCTAGAAAAGTGGGAAAAAGCCATAGACAATATAAAAAAAAACCATTAATAATGATAAAAGGCACATTTAGAAATATAACTTCCATCACTCACATACTCAAACTCACACCTACGAAAATACTAAAACTTAATCAAAACAATGCTTAACTCTAAGCCATAGACAATATACAAAAATAAAATAAAAAAACCATTAATGTTGATAAAAGGCACATTTAGAAATATAACTTTCGTCACTCATATACTCAAACTCACACCTACGAAATCACTAAAACTTAATCAAAGCAATGTTTCCTCTACATACACTTTTGGGTTTTTGGGTTTGTGCAAATGTGAAAAAGAATTTCAATATTTTATTTAAGTAAAATATGAGTTTTTCATCTTAGGTAATCGAATTAAATATAAATTTATAATATTTTTAATTTTTTTATCAATATATTTTATAAAAAATATTTCATTTTTTTTAATTAAAAATAAAAGGTTAGAAACACTTTTTTTAAAAGTTTATTTTATATTTTAATAAATAATATTTAAAAAAATCATTTTCTGTAAAAGCTTTTTGTCAGGATTCATACAGTTTTTTTTACGAGAGAAATATAAATGTATTTATTAATTTATTATTATTCTTAACTGTAATAAACAATCATATTATTTTTATTGCATCATTCAATGTGAAGATAGTTAAATTTTTAATAAGAATATTATATTATTGTTTAGTTCCTAAAAATGGAAACTATAAAAGCTTGTCTTACATAACTCTGGGTGTTGAAATTTGGAATTCATTACCTTTGTGACTCTTGCACTACATCAAATCCATGCCAAGACAATATTATTTTGTTTTTTATGTTAACACATTTACGTGGTTCTTTTGCGATCAAATGAATTATAATGGCCGGCGTGAATGACGAATAGTAATAATAACTATCCAATTATTGTCACAGTGCTATGCAGAAAAGTTTCAACAAATAGTCCAACTTAGACGGACGCAAGAAGATTACAAAATTGTAAACACTTGCTTTTCTGCCTTGAAGAGACAACTAAGTGTAAACTTGTCCCTCACCTCTCACACTGCTTAATTAATACAACCCAATAATAGAGACAATTAAATGTACTTGTGTCCCTTTGATCTGCACCATTTAATAACCTTTTCTCATATAATTTTATCTCAAACTTCCATAGGAATTAAAGTTCTTTATTGACATACATGAAAATAAAATTCATCTCATGATTTTGTTGTTATTTAACTTTTAAATATTTAAAACAATTAATAATAAAGATAAGTATAATTACAGTTTAAAGGTTAGATGAATGAAACCAGTATTTTTATAATACTAAGAAGTGTATTTTACTTATAATATAATTTTAAAAATCGATAAGTTTATATTCATTTATATATTTTAAATGATTATAATAAAAAAGAAATTAATTTTAAATTTAATTTAACTTTATAAAGTTATTTTATGTTTGTATTTATATATATATATATGAGATTTTCTACTATAATCATTTTTTGGTGTAGACAATTTTTTTCCGATTATATCCTTGTTTATATATCTCATTTTATTAGTACAATGAAGTATTTTGTCATTTTACTAAAAATAAAATTATTTTTTTAATTTTTAAATTAATATTAATGTACAATTTTTATATGCTGACTCCCCACTCTTCCGTTAATTTTTTATTTATTGTCACTTAATGGTTGCTAGATGTGGAGAGAATGGTAAGTTATTTTTCTGATTTTTAAAATTAAAGATATTTGTTGTGTTCTTTTCACTAGGTTTTATTTTGCCCACACAGTCTCGCTTTCTAATACAATAGGAAGATTTAGATGTGCAATAACACCGACAAGAATAGTGTGTCCTTCAATACTCAAATTGTGTCTCCATAAGCACCTTTGTCAAAGTGTTTCTTTCTGTCGCTATCGCCAATCTCGGTTAGGTTTCGACTTCCTAGGCTACATTGTTGATGAAATCAAGTTCGTTCTTGTCATTCTTTTTTTTTTGTGCAAATGGTTAAACCCACCAAATACCTCCGGTAAGAAACCTCGAAACAAACCAAAGTCATATGATGGGAACCAAGGATTGAAACACCACACCACCACTATATTGATGTACGAAAATGATATATTGATTGAGATATTAAAAAAACTATTCAAATTGTATCAATCCAATTTTTGCATAGAGAAAGAAAACTTACATATTGAAGATCGTCCTCATTCACATCATCTTACTGGTAGATAAATTATTCCACTCATTGATTTTTTTTGGGGGATACTATATTGAGGGACACATTTTCATGTAAAATGTTTTACTTTATTATCGCCAAATATCTCTATAGTAATACTAAACTACTTTTAGAATTATATGGTTGATCTTGACAGCTCTACCAACATTAGATGTTCCAATGTGCACCAAATTAGAAAGACAAATTTAACCGTTGTTCATCCCAAACCACTTTCTTCTACTCATTCGGCCATCAAACCATAACAAAAATTTATTTGCTTGAAATGCTTAATGTAGAGCTGGAAGAGATTTTTTTTTTTAATTATAGATAATTTAAAAGAAAATTCTTAAAATTTATTTATAGATATAGAAAAGATAAATTAAAAGAAGATAACGAATAATAGGATGATTATAATTATTTTTGTTTTCTATTTTTCTTTTTGAAAACAAATATAAGTTTTTTTCTCTTTTAATTTTTAAATTTATATTTTTTAAACCAGATGGTTATTTTGTTTTCATATGGTAGATAAAATTATAAAAAAAAAATTATTAAAAATTTGCATAACAAAATTACAAGTTATTTTGTCAAAAATAAATTTTGTATTTAGAAATAGTTTCACATAAAAGACTCTAAATCCTTATAAATACCTTTTGTCAACTATAAATTTATATTATAATATTTTAATTCTTCATATTTAGATTTACAAATTTAGAATCTCTAAGAAAAATATTAAAAGATGTACAATTTAAAAAAGGTTATTTTTTATATATTTTTTTTGAATAAAAGAATAATGTATTTTTTTTTCATTTTAAACAACTCAATAAGAATAATAAAGAAAAATTACATATAAAAATTTAAGAAAGAAAAAAAAATTAGAATTTCACTTTTTTATGAAAAAAATTTGATTAACATTATTTTCTTAGTTTTTTTTTCTAATATTTCTTTTGTTTTGTCTCTAAAAACTAATTTTTTTGGTATTTCTTTATAATTCTGTATTGAATTATGAGATTTTGATGAATAAAAGCTTTATTTTTAAAAAAAAATTGCTCCGATAAACATTAAATATAAGTTTGGTATGAAGGGTTGGTTTCATTAAAGTACATATTTCACTTTCATTTTAGTTTGCACGATATTCTATCATATAAACAATCTTATAACATATTTATTTTTCTTAAATAATTAATAACTTATATTAAAAATTTAGAAATGCATACTTTAAATATTATCAATATTTTTGTATATCTCTTCCATTAATAACTATATTTACAAATATTAATATTTTAATTTTTAAATTTTTTTTTCTAATATTTATTATTTTTCTACATTTTAATAGATTACATAACAAAAGAAAAAATATAAGTAATAAAAGATCAATACTACAAAAACAAATTTGGAGATTGAATATTGCAAATAGAAGACGAATAATGATCCTTCAACAGAAGACAAATAAACTATTTACACCAAGAAGAATGTATAGAAAAAAAAATTGATATGTATTCCACATTTAACTCGATCAATAGTAAAAATAAAAAATTAAATAAATAATAATAAATACAAATACATATTAATAACAAAATAAAAAAATGCAAATACGCCTATGTTCTACTAGTATTAATTATGAAAATAATCTTGTAACATAGACTTATATATAAAATTCAAAACAATTATAAAAAAATAATAGATATAATATGATTTTGGTCTTTCCAAAATTTTTTGAAGTTTAGTTTTACTAATTTTAAATTTTTGTTATTTTTTTTTAAAATTTTTCTAACTTTAAAACACACATCGATTTATCCTTCAAGTCCTATTCAAACTACTTTTTCATTCCTCTAAATTTTTATCTGAATTTTTTGGAGAATTATAAATAGTTTTATTTCAAAATTTTAAAAAAATAAACAGATAAATATTTTGGAAACTACCTTTCTTCCTTTATAAATTTTTATCCAATTCAGTTAGAGAACTAAAAGTAACGCATTTCAAAAAATACATTAAAATATAATAGATAAATAATCTGAGGAAGTAAACCTAGATTTTAAAACTTTTGAAGGAGTTATATTGTCAATTTTTTTTTTGCAGCATTATAAAATAATTCTTTACCATACATGTATGTGAGAACAAGGTTCTTGACATTTTTGAAACACTGCAAAAAGTAAAAATCAAATAAATTGTTTACTATAAAATCAGCTTAACATTATGTGCACGTATATGCACAATGTCTTTCTCGAAATATCAATAATTTTGACTTGTTTGTTAGATTGATATTAATTAGTTGCTATAAATAATCAATATCTCAAAACAAAAATTACTAGTAGGTGATCAAAGGTAGATTAAAAAACAATCAAGGAAATGACTTGAAAAATAAAAACAAAATTTAAGTAAACTTATTTAATGATGCTCTCTAATATTAAACATCAACTTTATTATTTAATAAATACAATATAATTTAATTTTTTTATAAGAATTTGTGAACTTAATCTACTGAAGTGGAACTTTAATATTTAATGTGATATATATATATATATATATTAGTTTATTTGTAAAATTTAGGTTTATTCGGTACAATTTATCTGCAAATACTTTTAGTAGAAAGAATAGAAAAAATAAAATAATTATTAAAAAAGATATGAATTAATTTGTAGTATTTCTTAAATTTTTTTTCGAAAATAAATTTTTAATTTTTAGAAACTGATTTCATTTTTCTATTTTTATTTCAATTCAAAGAAAGGTTTAAATTGTATAATATAGCTATAGCTATAACCATTGATAAAAATAATAATTAAAAGTTGAATTAATAAATTCATAATATATACAGCTTGAGGTCGCTTGTATTTAATTATGTAATGATATTGGTGTTTTTCTTACACCAGGTTGGAAAGGTAATAATATTAGTTTATTGAGAAAGAGGAGTAAATTAAAAAAGATCTAAAGATATTAAGAAGAGAAAAAGAATACAATATTATTGAAATTATTGGACCGCAGGGTCGGTGTCAGCAAGTACCAGGTTCTGGCATTACATTACATGTCCCCGCTTATAAACTTGGGATTGCGAGTGAACGGGACCTATATAGCTTAAGCATAAGACCAACACATTCTCAACTTTTATCGCCATTTCTTCTATTTAACCGTCCTAATCTCAGGATCACCAGCCCTAATCCATTTCTCTCTCTAATAGTCTTTCATCTAATTCTTCTTCTTCTTCTTCTTCTTCTTCTTCTTCACCATGCATCATTCCCAATTTCATCATTAATTGATCGCACTCTGATTCCTTCACCATGTTCGAAGCTCACGTAAGAATCTCCTTCCTTACTCTCTTTTGCGCAACAATCTCGAACTTGATTTTCAATTTTAATTTCATCTGCGTGCGTGTGTGCAAGTGCGATGTCTCTTTACTCCTCTTTCCTTTCAGCGAGCATGTCGGAGTTGAATTTTAATCTTAATTTGGAATTTCAATGTGCTTCTTGCGTTTGCAATGTTGCTTTCTATTACTTGTTGTTTGTTGAATTTGAGTTGGATTTGAATTTTGTGTGCGTCTTTTGCTTCGGTTTGCGTGATATGTTCTCGGTGAATCCTGTGACGAAGGTGATAGTGACGTTGCTTTGTTGACAGGTTCTGCATTTGCTTCGAAGATATTTGGGTGAATATGTGCACGGACTCTCTACGGAGGCTTTGAGAATAAGTGTCTGGAAGGGTTTGTATTCTGCTATTTTCTCACATTTTACTCACTTCTTTTACTGCGTCTGTTGATTTCGAGCACAAGTTCGATAAATAGGTTTATTGTTTATTCTTTATGGTGTATTATTTTTACATACACTTTCTATACTCTGTATGGACGCATGTTGCTCCACTTTTTTTTTTTTCTTTTCTGATTTATATACCAGCTGGCGACTAACCAATTTTGTCAAATGTCTTTGTAAGTTCTCAATTTATATCAAACTGAGCATATGCTCAGATTTTTTTTCAACTCTTTAAACCTGTTAAAACTTATTGCATTGTGAGGTAAATTGCCAGATATGGAGTACGCTGTTTGGATAACATTGGATTTGTTCTAGTTTGGAATTAATTTTTTTCCTCTTAATTTTATAATTCACTTTAGTAGTTCTGTGGGCACAAAGGAAAGTCAAATATGCTGGAATTATGCTCTTTTAATTGGACTGCTGGCACATTTTGTTGGAGTGCAACTTTATTGTCCTTAGATTGATATTCTTTGACATGGTCTTGTTTTCCCAAACTTTTTTTTTGAGGTCTGTTCTTTGATTTTTTTATTTGTGATGAAACATGTGCAGGTATATTCTTGATGTAGTTTCATTTTCACATGTTTGTCTATATTTTCATTCTACACATTTTATTATTTATGTGTTTTTTCAGTGAAACCTAATTCAAACTTGTGCGAGTGAATATTTTGCATTGGATGAGTTTCTTATAAAATACATTGTTTTCATGCTTATTAATTTTCACATTACTGTAATGATTTGTAACTTGTTAGTTGTTATTCCAACCAAGGCATTATTGGTGTGTGCAGGCGATGTTGTCCTCAGAGATTTGAAACTGAAGGCAGAGGCACTAAATGCACTAAAACTACCAGTTACTGTCAAAGCTGGCTTTGTTGGTACAATTACATTGAAGGTACATTCAGTCATTTAGGTTTACTGGTTGTTCGAGTATTGTTTTACTCGGAAAGTTATATTATTGTTAATCAATTAGAGTATTGTTGATTTTTCTGTTATGCAGTAGTTAGTTAGTTTTAAACCGCTGTTATTATGACAGCTGCTACAATTAGTTAAGCTCTATATAAGAGCATTGTGTACTCTGTTTGTAAGTAACTTTAATACAGCAATAACAAATTTAGTTTCCGCTCTCTATCTTTCTTTTTCTCTATATCAATATGGTTTGTATAGCTTCAATGGTCATCTTCCTCCTCGTCCTTCCTTATCATCCGATGCTTGCTTCCATATATCAGAAGCTTGATGATTCCAACTTATTGCTATTGCGGCAACATGTTGAGCCATGTATTAAATTACATTGTCTTCAATATTTTGTTGTTAATATGTTGATTCCTCTTTGTTTTTTTACCAAAAAAATTACAAATGCTAGAAAATTCAATCTCGTGTATAGTGCTTGGGAACCACTAGATCAAATGCTGTTGACATGGCTCCAGTTGAGATCATCAGACTTGTTTCTTTCTGAAGTCTTAGGAAGTGTTTATTATTATCAAGTTTGGGATAGAGTTCTAAACAAATTTGTTTCGTATTACGACAACTCACGCTGAACTTTGATCCACATTTCTTAAAGACATCCCATGGCAAAGTTTCTTGTTCGTGTTAAACCATTAGTTGATTGTGTTGCTTTTATTGAAAATCCTGTTTCTCTCCAAGAACACAATGATGTTATTCTTGAAGATTTGGTCAAGAATATGATTCTGTCATTGAAAGTAAGTTTGAACCATTACCGATTGAAGAAGTTGAAGCTTTACTTATTGTGCATAAGTCTTGGTTACAAAATTTTAGAAAGAAGCTAAAACACTTGTTATTGGCTTTTGTGGTGGTTGTGGCTCCAGATATCGGGGTTGTGGCAGTGGAATGGAGGCCGCTTTGCCAATATTTAATGTCAAGTGTCTTAACATGGACATACTGCTTCTTTTTGCTATCATTGGTTTGATCAAAGTTATCAACCTCCTACTCACAGTTGCATCCGTTATATTGTTTTTGTGAATGCTTTTTTGTTTACAGTTCTTGGAATGTTGGTTTGAGTCCAACTCAATTTCATAAAACCGGTTTGTAAAGTGAGGGTTGTCCCCACTTGTATATTGTATCTTGGTCTTATTTGTAATCAATGTGAGACTTAGGCTTTTCCTAACCATAATACTTTTTTTTTTTACGTTTTTCACTGTCTCTTGAATTAATCCATGTGCTTTCAAATGTGTGTTTATTTGATTTTTTTTGTTACTAATGTCATATAGGTTCCATGGAAAAGTTTGGGAAAAGAACCTGTGATTGTTTTGATTGATCGTGTGTTTGTTCTAGCTCATCCTGCTGCTGATAGTCGGACTATGAAGGTACAACGATATTCTGTATTTGGTCTATTTCGGGTGTGATTGGAAGATGTTATTTACAACTTATTTTAATATTGTAACATAAGCACAAATATAAGTGTTTGGAAAAACTTATAAAAATAACTTATGATATGTCCATAGTCTGTTTTCAGTTTATTTCAATAAAAAAAACTTAGGATAGCTTAGGAAAACAACTTGTATATAAAAAGTTTAACCATATTTTCTCTTTGGATTATAAAAACATGTTATTCATAAGTCCTTATTTGATTATTACTTGTTAATAAGCACTTAATTGAACTGTTTACCAAATTGTGCCCTTAATATCTATTCTTTCGCTAATTGAGTTTGTTTTGTCATAGGAAGAGGATAGGGAAAAACTTTTCGAAGCCAAGCTTCAGCAGATTGAGGTCAGATTCTATATAGATTTGTATCTTATTTATTAGGGTATATAGATGTTTGTTATTTGTCAGTTGATTGTGGTATTTATAATTATTTTTGTATGCCTATTTTTCGGTATGTAAGCAATATTTTCTATCAATTATATTGTTGAGTGAATTATAATTTACCTGTTTGGGTTTTGTGAAATCTATGGAAACAAAATCCCTTTTAATTTTTGAAATTACAATGGTGATATGGAAATTTACTGCTATGTCGTGGAGATGATCATGTTTATAAGAATCATGTACCAAGTAATTTAAGTAGTAGTATGTTATAATCCTTGGTTACATTTGTGCCTATATTTTTTTCCAAACAAATGGATGGCTTATCTTAAGATTCCTGCATTATAGTCCTTTGTGAATTTCTTATGAGATACGTTTACTTTGAAGAATATCAACTAATTGGGTAATTGTTGTCTAATGTGATACTGGATGATTGGAGGATTTTCTAGCCATAAGATGGTTATTATTTTGTGGCAGTTTACTGGCTATCTTGTTCTTTGTGTACTTGAAGGATCGTTTGTGAAAAATCTTCTGAGATACGGGTGCACTGAAAAATATAAACTAAATGAGAGATTGTCGTCTAATGTGATTCTGGATGAAAAGGATTATTGAGGAATAAGATGATTATAATTTGTGGCAGTTTACTGGCTGTGTAGTTCTTCGTTCTATTTTGTTAAGAAGAATGGATGCCTATATCTCGCAGGGTATCCGTGTGACCTTACATTTTGTTGATGAGAATATAGTGCTTTTGGTTTCTCTTATTTCCCTACTTAGGGTGTTTAGGAACTTCGATTGTTGATGCTAGGACTGCTTTCTAACATTTTTGGGCCACTTCTCTTTTGCCCTAACCAGTTGAATGCACACTCTGCCAGATCTACTATGCTTTCTGTCTTTCTAATACTTTTTCAATAAATTACTTTTCTATCCCCAGAAAGTTGCTTCAAATACTACATCCATTTCTGTAATTTTAAGGAGTTTAGAATTGTACTTCCTTCCCCTAAGTGATGAAATGTGTTATACTTCAGTGCATCTTAATTTTTACGAACCTCTTAGCATTGGTGGTGAGCAACTATATTTCAGCTTCACAAAGGCTTTGTTCCTCTCTCTGTATATGAGCATAAATCTTTGAAACACAACCAAAAATCTTTGTGAACTCCAAATATCAATTACCAAAGTTTTAAAATTCTTTGCCGATAATGCTCAAGAGTCATATAGAGAAAACTTGTCTCCAGTGGCTGTGTCTGGCAGCTGTATAAATATACCCCTGTTCTTTGATAAAATTACAAGTACATATCTTCATTTTTATATTTTGTCCTCTATTTTCTTACATTTTATTAGAGTTAAGAAATAGAGAAAGAAAAGAGAAACGTGAAAGGTAATTTTTTTGCATTGATAAAATGTAGAAAGGAAAACAAGGATATAGAGAATGAAGAGAAACAAAGCTATAAAAGAACAATCTAGAAAAACATAACAAAAACTATATAAATCTTAACACTAACACCACCCTGGAAACTAAAGGTGTGTGAGGATCAATAGAAAGGAAAATCACTTTGAGTTTGCCCCTAATTAGCATAAAACACGTAGGAGAGAGAGGTCCCACCCATTGTACTTGGCCTGAGATATGTTGAACATATAAACATTTGGACATAACATTTTCTTGAACAAAGAAGAGATCAATTTCCATGTGCTTGGTTCGAGTATGAAGTACAAGATTATGAGCTAAGTCCACTACACTTTGATTATCACAAAAGATAGCAGGAGGACCTTGTGATATTGCTAGTTCTGTAAGAAGAGTTTAAATCCATAGAATTCCAGCAGTTGTTTGGGCAAGACTATGATAGTCCACTTCTATACAACCTTCCCGCAATAACTTGTTTCTTAGACCACCAGGAACTGAGATTTGATCCAAGAAAACAACAACACCAGGGCTGGACCTGCGATCATCAAGATCCGTACCCTAATCTGCATCACAACAAGCTTGTAAGGGAAAATGACAGCCAAAAGTCGTAGAAGTAAGAGGAAGACCATGGAAAATAGCCCATTTTAGATACCGAAGAATCCTATTTACAACAGTCTAGTAAGATTCAAGAAGTTGAGCCATAAACTAAGACTCTTTGTTCACAATATAGTTGATTTATGGACGAGTTGTAGTAGGGTACTTAAGAGCACCCACAATAGATCTATAGGAAGTTGTATCAAGAAGAAAATCATAACCTTGTCTTGATAATTTGCAACTAGAGACCATAGGGGAAGAAATAGACTTAACTTCAAATATTAGATTTTTGTAAAAGATCACAAATATATTTTTATTGGGTTAAAGGAAGGTAACCATCCTTAAGTTTTCTGATTTCTATTCCAAAAAAATAATCAAGGTGACTCAATGACTTAAGAGAGAAGGCATAAGTAAGTTGATTAATAATCCTTTGAACAAAAGTGAAAGAGTTACCTATTATTATTTTATCATCAACATAAACTAACAAAGTGATAGTGGTAGTTTGCCATTGATGAGAATGATCACACTTGTTTGGTGTAAAACCATATTGATCAAGGGTTCCTTGCAGTTTGGCTAGCCATTGACAAGGGGCTTGCTTCAAGCCACAGATAGCCTTGTTAAGTTTCCACACTATAGGAGGATCATCAAATTCACAACCAAGAGTTTTTGTTGCATATAAACAGTTTCATGCAAAACACCATTTCAAAAACATTATTAACATCTAATTGAAGAAAACACAAGTGATTAGTAAGAGCCAAAGACAATTAATATGAATAGTAACTAGTTTGATGACAGGGGAGAAGGTTTCATGAAAATCATAACTAGCTTGGTTATGAAAACCTGTATGTACTAGAGAAGCTTTATACTTGTGTGAGAGCCATCAATGGTTTCTTTGACTATGAAAAGCCACTTGCAGGAACAAATGTTGTGTGTAGAAGGAGGGGAAACCTGAATCCAAGTATTGCTGTGGACCAAGGCATCATACTTCTGTTTCATAGCAATGTTCCAATTATGAACTTAGAGGGACATTTTTGCATTTTTGGGTTCAAAATGAGCTAGAAAAACATAAGGGTGAAGCCTTTTTTTTGAACAAACCAAATTTGGGCCTAGTTTGCATAGGATGAGTATTGATAGGAAGAGGTTGAAGGGGAGTAATGACAAGTATGGAATGTGTATGAGAAGTAAATTCGGTGGAAGAAGTGTGCGCAAATTGAACTAATGTAGTGGTATGATACGAAATAGTAGAATCAATATTATTATAGGAAGAAACAAGAGGAGTGGAGCTGAAAATTGGGGAAGAACTAGATGTGGTGTTAGTACATGATAGAAAAATAACTAGTACGAAAACCTATGTTCATTAAAGATAACATTTTTGGAGATGAACAATTTACCACTAGGAGAGAGACATTTGTACTTCTTGTGAAAGGAAGAATAGCCAAGAACAACACATTCATGTCATCAAAAATCAAATTTCTGTTTGTTGTAAGTTCTAAGACAAGGAAAACAAGCACAATCAAAGTCTTTAAGAAGAGAAAATAGGGAGAAACCTTATAGATACCATATAAGGTATTTGAAACTGAAGAGAAGCTTAGGGAAGTCTATTAATAGGTAGACAACAATGGTGAAGGCATGACCCACAACTTGAGAGGAAGAGAAGCATGGCTAATCAAAGTAAGACCAAAGATTAACATGTCTTTGTTTTTGTTCAATAACTCTAATCTGATGATGAGTATGAGGACAAATAATCCTGTGTTGAATTCCCATGTCTACTAGAATCTCAAGAAAGGATCTAAACTCACCACCCCAATCAGTCTTAACACTTTTTAAGGGCTGCTGCAATTGAAGTTCAGTCACAATCTTGAACTATTGCAAAACAATAAAGAAACCAAATTTTTGCTTAAGAGGAGAAATCCAGGTAAATCTTGAAAGAGCATGAACAATTGTTGCACAATATAAAAAACCATTAGTGTTCAATACCGGAGATGGACTACGTAAGTCAGTATAAACAAATTCTAGAGAATAATTATGAACCATTCAAGATAAGGAGGAAGAAATTTTGTGAACTTTGCCAATTTGACACTCTTTACAAAAAGGAAACAACGTTTTTCCTAGGAAAAGGATAATTACATTGCTAAAAAATAAGATTCATAGCATGAGTATTAGGATGCCTTAGTGTCACATGCTAAACGGATTGAATATTATTATTATTGCCACTATTGACAGAAAAACAATATTTAGAAAGAGGAGGAGGTTGATGGATGCCACAGGTGGGAAAGGCACAGAGTCCATCTGGCCCAATATCTCCTTGAACAAGAACTTCATAAGTTACCTGGATTTGACAAGACAACGAGTAGCACAAAATTGAAATAAACAAAATTGTCCTTAGCAAACTTAATATCGCTTATTAGATTTTTTAGTTGTGATAGTAATATGCAGTAATTGATGAAAAGCTAAAGAAACTAGGATTTTTTTGGAGTAGAAAAAATTTGGAAGGACCAAAAGATATAATAGCAAAACCTTTACCATTGCCAGTATAGATCTGTCAGGGACCTTCATAAGGGATGTTTTATTAAATATTTGACTTTTTCCAGTAACATGAAAAGTAGCCCCAAACTCATGGTACCATTTAGAATTGGAATGAGGAACAATGGGGGTTGACAATAAACTAACACTACCGTTGGTTAGCATGGTAGAAAGAGGATGTTGTGAAGTGGAGAGATGAGGTCAGGGAGGATGATAGTTGGTTGGTGGGTACTGAAGATCTGGAGCAAAAGTTTGTTGTTGTTGACCAAACATATTTGTATTTCTTTGAGAGTTGGAGTTAGTATTACTTAGTGGAAGGTTAAAAACTGTGATCAAACTTGTAATAATAGAAAACAACACCGTGCCCAGTCTTGAAGTATAATTGACATTGAACATTTTCAAAACACCCTTTATGGTTGTCCCTGTGTTCACTAACCACCACGAAAAGATGAGCCACAAAAGTTGTTGACCTGCACTTGAGTATCATGAATGAACTAGTCAATGTTAGAGCATTAGAAGGTTCTTCATCTTTGTTTGAAACAAAATTGTTAAAGGTGCATGAGTTAGATTAAGAGAAACAAAATTAGAAATAGTCTTTTTTTTCCGATTTTTTTGAAGACGAGACTCATGTGCAAGAAGAGCTTCAACTTCTTCAATTGGAAGAGGTTTGAACTTACTTTCAATAACATAAATAATAGATTGAAAATCTTGAGGCCGGCCTTTAAGAATAACATCAATGTGTTTTGGAAGAGAAATAGGATCTACTACAAAAGTTAAGACAATCGACTGAAGAATTTATTTGAAGAAGAAAATTACTGATTGAACAATCATTAAGAGTCATGGAACAGAGTTCCTACCAAGTTGCTGTACTCTTGCTCTTGTTTGTTTGTGAAAATAATCATATGCTTTATTTTCAAACTTGATAAGAATGAAGACATCCAAGAATGTGTGAAAGGAAGGATCTTGATATGGTGGATTGCAACCAAATCAACATCATCTGATTTTGTTGTTCCCCGAGAAACTTAGGCTGGATTAATTGTTCCACTATCCCAGTCTGTTTCACTTAGAAACTGAAGAGTTAGAGAGGGATTTACTACAAAATGTTGAAGGCGATGTGATTTGATGCATGGTTCTACTTGTTGACGCCAAAGCAAGAAGATGGAATCATCAAGTTTTTCTGACATTTCGACAAAACTTGTACAGGAAACAGAACAAATAGAGTCACTAGTAGGCGGTGGATGTGGGGGTTGAGGAGGAGGATTATTTTCTGAATCAATGGATCTGAGCTCTTGATACCATATTAGAGTTAAGAGAGTGAGAAAGAGAAAAGAGAAAGAGAAAAGGTATTTTTTGTATTGATAAAATGTACAAAGGATAATTGGTCTTCTCTCTATACAAAGAATGAAAAGAAATAGAGTTGTAAAAGAAGAACTGATAAAAACACCTATAACAAAAACTTTATCAAACTAAATACAACACTAACATGTTTGAACCCATAAAGGATGGTGTGATTTAAACATCTTTATCATGAGTGGAATGGGGGGAGTGGGATTTACCCTATTTTCTGTTATTGAAAAAAGGAAATGGAGGCGGGGAGGTGTTTGATATATGTTTTGATGCAGAACATTAACACCTTGCTTCATTCTGTTTTTTCTCCCTTGGCTTTACACTATCATTCGATATTAATGATTGCGTGGTTTCATGCATAATTAGTTTTTTTATCTTTTAACATTTCTTCCATGTATTTTAGTCTCTTCTTTTCTAATTTGTCTTGGACAATGTCTTTTATTCACTTAAATTGAAAGTTAGAACCAACACTCAATTGAGCTAAGCCAATATGTACACTAGAAATTGTTTTACAGATTTGAATTCTGTTCATTTACCTTTATTTCTTAAACCTACTTTTGTAAGATTGTTTTGACCTATAGTCTCTTTTTCATTTCTCTTCATGCAGGAAGCAGAGGCAGCTACACTTGATGCAATATCCAAGTCCAAGTTGGGAAGTGTATGATGTTGTAATCTGGCTATTGTTTTGAATACATTTGATTCTTTGTTTTAATTACTCATTTTGTCATCAAGTTGTTTAAAGCAAAGACTGACATGTCATACCGAAGTTTGTCCATATATCTGTACATTGTGGCAGTCATCTGTTTTGTTGAAAATAAATCTGAATGACGGTGTTTTGTTTTGATTGTATTTCAGAATAAGTTATTGGTAAATTTTGATCATGTTTCACGCTTTGTTTTCATTAGAGGCTAGAGGCTAGAGGCTATTTATCTTGATCTGTAAGGGTATACGTGGAGGAATATGTCTCCCATTAAAATGTAAAGGATGCACTGATAAAATGTGACTCATTTTTGGTTTCTTTTTAAGAGTGTTGAGAGTTCATGAGAGCTACTTGGAGTTAGTTAATGATAGAGGAATTAAGTAATGAATGATCCAGTCATGTTTGTTGTTTTGGTTAGTAAAATGAATTTGGACATACAATGTATAATTGCATTTGGTTGTATTTAAACAAAATTAGAGAAGAGTGAAGTGGTAGCTTTTTTGGAAGATGTTTTTTCTGAGAATTGAAATGATTAAGTCAAATGGACAGTGAGCATACTTTCTTTCGATACAAGAAATCACATATAAACACAAACATTGAGATAACAAGATTGTTACTATTATCTCACAGCCGTCTTCTGGAAATTCATGGCTGAGTTCTCTAATTTCTACAATCATTGGAAACCTCAAGATATCAATCAGCAATGTGCATATCAGATATGAAGATACAGTCAGGTTGGTTTATAAGTACCATTTTAATTTCCTTTGCACAGAAAAGTGGGCATGAAAAATGGACATTTTTTTTTCAGTTTTTTTAATTGATGAAATTTTCGTTTTATTTATTTTCATTTGCTTACACACATAAGTGTTGTTTGCAGTAATCCAGGCCATCCATTTTCTTCGGGTGTGACTTTGGCTAAGCTTGCTGCTGTTACAATGGATGAGCAGGGGAATGAAACTTTTGATACAAGTGGCGCTTTGGATAGGTTGAGGAAGGTAAAGAGTCCCTCCCTAAGAAAATTTTATTGACAGTATTGAATGTTAGTTCTAACTTGAGAAACCAAATTTATACATTCCAAGATAGTTTTTGATGCAGTAGAGCATTGTCTTTTAAATGTTATTGGAGTTAAGAGATAGAAAGAGAGAAAGAGAAAAGAGAAACAGAAAGGGTAATTTTTGTTTTGACAAAACAGATAGAATTGTTTCCTTTCAGCGTGTAGGGCTATTAATTTTTATGTTTTTCATATATTTAGAGAAGGAAATAAGTGTGCTGACAGACTTGCTAATTTGGTCTAAATTCTAGGGTAGAGTTTGCTTGGTATGGTAGTAGGTTGCCCACTTGTATTACGGAGGACATTTTAGTAATTAGTATGGGTTTCCAGATTATTGGTTTTCTTGATTGCTACATGGGTTTAGTGTTGCCCCACATAGTTTGGTTGACATTTTGTATCTTTTCTTTTTTTTAATGCATTTTCCTCTAGAAGCACGTGATTGTTGAAGCTTTGGGGTGCTAATCTAGTTGGGATTTCAAAGCTTCATAGTGATGCTTTCTGGAGTGAAACCTTTTATAAAATATGTACAAAGGAAAACAAGGATTCTCTTTATATAGAGAATTAAAAGAAACAAAGCTGTAAAAGAGCTGATAGAAACACCTATAGCAAAAGCTATATCAAACTGAATACAACACTATCAAATGTCTTTTATGTTGTTGTTTGTATACCTGTGTTCTTACTTTTCTATTGTTTGGTTGTTTGTACAGAATTGTTTTTACATTAGTCAGAATTTAGTGGACCCCCTACACACTGTGTAAAGTATGATTCCGTTATCTGTATAATTTTTTTTAATAACTGACCCAGCTCTTAGTCATCTACCAGCTTCTGGATAGTTGAACCAGCTGTCATTCAGATATAACACCTGGAGTTAGTTGCAAATCAATTAAGTGTGAGTTAGTAGCGTCCAGTTTATAGCCTAGCCTATCAGTATATAAAGGTCTGTAGCATTTTTGTCTCTATGTAATCAGAATACATTTTAAATTAATGAACATTTTCAGTTTGATTTCTCTTTTGTTCTGGTTCTTTACATGGTATTCATAATTCTGGAATAAAATGGACAATTTTTGCTCTACTCTTGGTTTAACAAAGCCATTGTTTGGTTCCTAAATTATTTATCCACTTTGATATAGTTTGATTCTTGTTACCTCCATTTTTATTTAATTGTTTAGCTTACAGTTGAAGTGGGATTTTGTATGTTTACAGTAACTTATTATTTTTGATCTGATGTATACTTGTTCTCACTACAGTCAGTGCAACTGGAGAGACTAGCTCTTTATCATGATTCTGACCACCTTCCTTGGGAGATTGATAAGAGATGGGAGGATATCAACGCACCAGAATGGATTGAGGTATTGTACTTTGTTTGATAACTTTAATCTTATGCTATGAGCTACATATATATAATCGTTAAATGCTTTGTCTTATTGCTATGTCATGTGACTTTTTTCTTATTTTTCACATGTCTTTCTTTATTTTTTGGTGCTAGATATTTGAAGATGGCATAAATGAGCCCACTGATGATCCTAAGTTTGTATCTAAGTGGGCTAGGAATCGTGCATACTTGGTTTATCCTATCAACGCAGTTCTACAGTATCATCGGCTTGGAAACCAAGAAAGAGTTAATCCAGAAATTCCATTTGAAAAAGTTACGCTTGTTCTCACAGAGATCTCACTTACTCTCACAGAGGTATTTTATTTTATAATTATTTGATATTTCTATTGAATCAATGATGATTTTAGAGCTAACAGGACCCTGATTAAGGAGATAACTCTACCTGTATTCTATACTTTAAAGAATCTTCCTTGTTTGTAAGATAACTGCCTGAATTGAATATTTACTGGATATTATAATTTATATTTTTAATTTTTGTGCCAATGTAGTTTGAAGTGTAGGATAGCTTTAGTATTTGACAATTGTTGGTTGCCTATTGTGTCTATCTAAAGCTGAGAAAAACGTTTTTCTTTGGTTTTTCTCCTTAGTTATGTTATGTTCAATTTTTTTAAAAATTTATACTAGAGTATGAAGGGGTTCCTTGTTGGATAGTCATCGGAATTGATTTTATGGTTGAGTGGTTCTTCACCCTCCTCCCATATTTTCTTTATCTGATTTTGACCATCTTTTAGATTTGATGTATCACTTGATTTCAATTTTTTCTTTTATTACTTTCTTCCTATTATATTTTTTATTTTGATAAAGGGAGAAAATTTTATTAGAATATTGTGTGTATAAATGGGATCAACAAAGATCTCCAACATACAGTAGTTGGATATGTCGTGTATGTATTTATTTTAATGAATTAGATTCAGAACATAAGAGTAGTAGGACTGGTATAATGCCAGACAAAGAATACTCAAGATGTTCTAACAATTTGCTTGCAAACTTCACATGGTTTAACTAACCCTTAGTCTGCTTTAAAATTGTTGTTTACTTGTTCCTCTGTGAATTATAGGCTCAGTATCATGATTGGATTAAACTTTTGGAAGCTGTTTCAAGATACAAGACATATATGGGAGTTTCTCATTTACGACCTGCAGTTCCCATCTCCAAGGCTCCTTGTTTGTGGTGGCAGTTTGCTGCACAGGCTTCGCTCCAGCAGCAGCAGAAGTGGTAACTTGAATTTTCTGTTGTTAAAATAAGTCATCTTCATATTTTGTTTATTGTACATGGAGAATTTTGAAAAAGATTGTAGAGAATACTATTGTTATTGATGTATTTTCTGTAATTGATACAAAAAAGGGAGATACAATCAGTCATTTATGGAGATCTGAACTATTATCTTAGATTTTAACAGAAGTCTATAGACATAGCAGACACAATGACAACTGTGCTACAAAAATAAACTTTCTAACTACCCAAGAGAGCAAGTTAAAAACAGGTCTCTATACAACATTTGTTGTTGGAACAACCGACTCTAGAAGTATGGTTAAATAGAGCCTGAGCTTTTTTTTATAGAGAACTAAACTAGACTGTCTAGCACAAAAGTAGCACAAAACAACACAAACAAAATTTATACTGGTTTGTCCAAACCCACGAGCTACTTCCAGTTCTTCCTTAGAAGACTGTTCAAGAGGTTTCACTAATTAAATCACTTGATTACAATGAGTACACAAACCACTATTGGTTACAAAGAGTACCCAAACCATTCTTGATTATATCGTCTTAACCGCCCCCTGAGATTCAGACATCTCAGAAAAAAATAAACAATACTTTTAAAGAGAGCACAATTTAAGCTCACTGGGTTTACATCACAAAGTAAATAATTACAAAGGTTTTCGCTCACCCACAAAGAACTATAAGATCATTAGAAGATTCAAAGAATTGTAGAATCTACATTAATCTCTGGCAAGAACGTGCATTATAGTGAAATGTATGCTGAGAGCCTCTTATCTAGCAAAGAACAGGTAAATCTCCATGTGCTAGAGAACATGATTGTGAGCTAGAGAAATAGTATTCTGGTTATCATAGTCACTAGTGAAATCAAGATTCCAATCTTGAATTAGAAGGCCTAGTCTTGAATAGGATCGAATTATGAATCATGAGATTCTTGTTCAATAATAAAGCATAGCATATACAATTAACAAAGACATAAATGCACAAATTTATAAACAATAACTAAACAAACTTAAACCTAAAAGGATTTTAACATAAGGAGACATATCTAACATTAAAACTATTAAGAAGTGGACTATAAGCCTAACTCAACCTTACAAATTCAGCTTATAAGGTGAAGTTTGCAGCCACTTATATATTATGAAATGTCCTTATCTCTAGTTGATGTGGGATCTCCAACACACCCCCTCACGCCAAGACTTTTCAACTCGTGCGTGAGACTATATATTTATGGGTGGTTCGATACCGTGTGACCTTATAAGCCAAACAAATTCTCTCTAGGATAGACTCTAAATAATTCTGATACCATATTAAAATAAAAGAAAAGAAGAATATGATAAATCCCTGTGTATATTAAACACATAGGGTTATGTTTATATTGAAAAAGAAACATACAGAAAATATAGGCTAAGCCCATTACATTGATAGAAATATTTAACAATATCTATAATATTTAACAATATCTATAATATTTATAATATCTCATAATGTCTAATAGTATCTAACAAAAACATTCTTTGAATTAAATAGCCACAAATCTAAAATGATTTTAACATCAGGAAGTATATTAAACATAAAATCATATTTTGAATTAAATAAAATATCTGACCCATTTATGTGCATAATTAAAATATATATTAAAATTTTAAAGATAATTAGATAATTAAAAAAATACATTTTGTAAATTTATAAAAAATAATATAATTTTAAAAAATACTATAACATAACTCTATATATTTACATGAGGGAGACGCACATGCAACAGTGACATGTGTGTCAAGGTTGTCTCTGAATAATAGCAAGTTGTTCTGCAACCCTTTACCTCGAGCTGGTAAGACTGCAAGCAATTTGAAGGCAGTGCCATTTTTCCTGCTATGAGCACAAGCTAGTGAAGGGCTGAAGACAGTGGCTGCTAAGGGATGCTCAATTTTCCCTGTTTTAACTAATTTCTTGAAAATAAAAAAAGCATTTTAGGCATTGTTTTTGCACCAATATCGTATGATTCACCTGGATTGATCTATTCATCTGCTATTTTTACAATTTGATAAGCTAACAAGTACTTGGGGAACCTACCTTTAAATCTAGTTGCTTAGGGCGGAGAACCAAACTTAAATACTTCATTGAGTTGTCCATACTATCGATGTGACGCTCCATAATATCAAAGTCCTTATCACAATCATATCTGGTTCAGGCACCAAAATGATTAGCAGCGTGGTTCACATTGCGAGCTCCTTGAATCGAATTGTATGTATTATATTGTTGAGACTAAGATCGGTCAGAAGGTTTGTGTAATTTTTTGTGAGCTTGCAGTTAGAGGCAGTAAGGGAGGAGACATACTTGGCCTTGGTCATGTTGGTTTTATGCAGAAGATCTCTAATTTAGTTTAATTGAGTAAGAGAGTAGAACGTTTGGAAGATGTCTGACTTAAATGCCAAAGACGTAGTGTCAAGCTTGCGAAGTTGTTTTATAGCTAAAGTATAGTTTTGTTGAGTATCTAGGATATGATATCATGTCAATGGTACAAAGAGAATTTTGAAAGAACTTATTGAAGAGATAGCTACTGTTATGAATGTACTGATACAAAATGAGAGATACAATCTTTCATTTACAGAGATGATGACACTTAAAAGTTAGCTTATACCTTAACAAAACCCTATAGACAATTATTTATGACAATGAAAGCTGTGTAACTAACTCAGTAACTACTTAACCTCTAATAAGATATGTATCACCATTCATTCCTGGAATGTGGATCTGAGGCTGACTTGATGCTTCTGTATTGAATCAGTTACCGCTTGTCATGGGACCAAATTAGGCATCTTTGTCAGTGTCGACGTCAGTATATTCAGTTGTACGTGGCTTTTCTACAACAATCATCAAATGTCAATCACAAAGAAATCAGAGAAATAGAGAAAGATCTTGATTCGAAAGTGATTCTTCTATGGAGGTCTGAATCATTTTTATCCTATTGTGCTGATGCTTGTTAAAGGTGGTTGTATTTTTTTTTTGAAAAAGATCACGCTTTGTGACTTCTGTTTTGGCATTTCAAGAATAAGATAAAACACATTTCTGTGCATGCGTGATTTACTGAATCAAGAAGCATGTAAGCATTAGTTTCTAAGTAATCTATTTTTATTTATTTTTAAATAACAATTCAATGATATTGAATAGCTCTGGATTCTGAATATGAAAATGAAATGAAGAGAGAGAATAGAGATTCTGGGTTCTGAATCTGGTGATTTGGCAGTGCTTATCTGTGTGTTTCAATCTGCTTTGTGCTCTTTTATGCTGTATCTGATAAGAATGTTGTTGAAATGTAATGTTATTTTATTATTATTTTTTTATGTACCCAGCTTTAGGGTTATGGTTTAAGGTAAGTGCCTTGCCTCTTTTTGTAACCTATATATATACATCAATCAAAAGCACATTAGTGTAGGTTGAGTTGAATACTCTGTATTTTCTCCATTTTTTTTTGTTTAAATAATGTGTTAACAGTCGTTCCAAGAAGTCAGTAGGCTAATTCATATTATTTTTTTCTTTTTCTATATCTTCTTTGTCTTATTCTTCCTTTTGTTGTGTGTGTGGGGGGGTTGGTACCGTTTGGCTTCTTCCTGCAATATATGTCTATTCATACGATGTTGTATCTGTGTTCATTTTGTTTGTTATAGGCTACTAGCTCATGCCAAGGTTGAATCTGTGAAATCAAAGGTAGCAGCCGAGGAAAGAAAGATCAAGAAAAAGAGCTGGTTTTCATTTTCATGGTACATGTGAACTTCATTATTTCTACATATTATCACTTCTGATTCTTTTCATGTTAGTTCTTTTGTGGATTAACTTCAGCAACATTTATTGGTCTTGCTGAATCTGTTTTCATGAGGTTTTTTCAGTATGCGTGAGCATTTATTGTAGTTTCATTTTTATCTAGGGGTGAGACGGAAGAATCTTGTTTGGATGATGCTTCTGAAGAGCAACAACTTAGAGAAGAATGGCAGGCTATCAATAAGTTTCTAAGTTACCAGCCTGAGGAAGACTTGATGTTACGATCTGCAAAAGATATGCAGAATATGGTTCAGTTACTGGTAACTGTATCTGTTGGTCAGGGTGCTGGCAGGATTATCAGTGTTCATCAAGAGGAAATTGTTTGTGGTCGATTTGAGCAACTTCATGTGTCAACCAAATTCAGGCATCGCAGTGTTTACTGTGATGTGTTACTAAAATTTTATGGTTTATCTGCTCCGGAAGGTTCACTTACACAGGTTTGCTTTCTATGAAATGAATGCTGCACAAACATTTTATTATGGCATAAATTAACCTTGTCCAGGTTCCTCTTTTTCCTATTTACCTGTCCCTTTGTTGGGTTCTCCTTAAAATCTAATAGTCTGTCTCAATTGTTAATATAAGTCAAGTCTAACAATTTTTCTTTTTCGATTTTTTGTTTGTTAATTCGGTAGTTGTTGTCTACTTGATGTGCAGAGTGTCCATAGTGAGCAGAAGGTGAACGCATTAGTGGCTAGTTTTGTGTACTTACCGATTGGGGAGAATATTGACTGGAGATTGTCTGCTACAATTGCACCCTGCCATGTTACGGTAATTTCAGTCTTTGGAAGAGTGAAAAAGGAGCCTTTTTATTTACCAATTTCCTCAAAAGTGGATCCGTTTTCTTCCATTTTCTTCCATTTTCAATTTCTTCTCTTTGTTTTATGATTTTCTTATTTTCTTTGGGAATATTTCTCTGGGCCCTGTACTAAGACTCTTCCATTCTCCCTCCATAAATAACTGACCTAAGACTTGATGGCACTAGAAATGAGCTCCTATAAGAGTTTCTAAGGAAGTAATACCTCTAAATGGTGTGTCAAGCCATCTGTTCGTAGCCTTGAAACAGAACAAATCTTTCAAAAAATAGTTGACAGTATGGTTGTTCATCACATATTGTAATTTGTAAGAACTAAATATTGAAAAGATGGCTGCAAACTCATGCTATACAAATAAAAAACTTCTACTTCTAAATGGCTTCAAATCAAACTATTCAATTTAGCAGGTTCTTTATTTTCATCAGTTATATTGTTGGAACCTTTCTTACGCTTTACTTACAGGTTTTGATGGAAAGTATAGATCGTGTCATGGAGTTTGTAAAACGAAGCAAAGCTGTCAGTCCTACTGTTGCATTCGAGACAGCTACAGCCTTGCAGGTGATTATATCCTTGTGCTTAAATTAAAATATTTGTTAATTGAATAAATATTATATATGAGGACACCACTGCCTTCATTCCTGAATTTCTCCTCTCGTTTGTTTTAATTCTGTTTTTTATACCTTAATTACTTTTGATACAAGGGTGCACGGTGAGGTTTTTATCTCATTTTGATACTATAATTTGGCTTTCTCTCTAATCAATACTCTATTCAATTTTTTGCTTCCCTGGGTCAGCAAACTTTTAGGATCAAAGTTTCTTTTTTCTTAAAGAGTAGGCCCTTTATTGGGTTGACTTAATGTATTGAAGAATTTTGTCAACTACTGGTATGTGTCTTTCCCTCAGATCATGCATAAGTTGGCTTAGCACACTAACCGCATGTGCAATGTCCAGTCTTGTGTTTGATAAAGAAATAAGTTTTCCTTCCAATATTTGATATTAGGCTTTTTTCTACAAGAGATCTCTCTTATGTTTATTAGGTATTCATGAGGTTCTACATCCCTAGTTACTTGTCACTTTAAGGAGATTAATGCATATTTTCTGAGAGATGAAAATTCCTTTTATTTTTCTGTCTAAGCAACTTTTATTCCAAGGAAATACTTAAGTTTTCCTAGGTCTCTTTCATTTCAAATTAGGTTGCAATTTTTTCTCTTAAAAGTCAATTTTTCTATTCCTCATCTCTTTCAATAATCATGTCATCTCCATAGACCAACAACACTGAAAGTTTTTCTTGTAAAAGAGTGCTTAGTGAATAAAGTATGATCTCCTTAACTTTGCTTATATTCGAAGGAAACCATTGCTTGTAAATCTCGTAAACCATGCTTTTAGAGATTGTTTAAGACCATATAACACCTACTTTAGGAGACATACCATATTCCTTCCATTGTGAGCTTTAAAACTGGATGGAATTTGCGTGTGCACTACTTCTAATGCTCCGAGAAGATAGACGTTGTTCACATCAGATTGGTGAGTTGAAAGAAATAGATGAAATATATTTCTGAGATATTTTACAAATGTAATTACAGTATCTATTTATAGACTGTTTTACAACCTAATTAAGGAAAAAAACAATAGGTAACGAAAGCCAGAAATAATAGGTGTTTAAAGCTGTACAAATCAAATAAAATCAAATCACTAACAAATCTGTCCTAATAAATATAGAATGGAATCTGCACTTAATTATAAAATAATTCTCCTGATTATGCAACATGGTGTAAGTCTCATCCGAAATGAGTTGCTAGAGTAAGAACAACTCGAACTGTTCATCTTTGCTACAGGAAAAAAAGTCTCCTTCTAGTTAATTCCATAAGTTTGAGTGTACCCTTTCGCAAGCAATCTTGCTTTTTACTTGTCTACTGATCCATTTGCATCCTAAGGCCTTTTTGTCTCTTGGTTTGTCAATAATCTCCTTTGTTGAGTTTATTTTTAATGCATCCATCTATTCTCTCATGGCTTGAGTCCAATGTTCACTTCTCTTGACATCTTTGACTAGGGTAGGAATTTCTGTGGCATCAATAGTAGTACTAAAGTTTCAATGCTTATTAGTAAGATTGGCAATGTAGACATATTTAGAAGTAAAATAGTTAACAAACGATCTTTTGCTTTTCTCAACACTATGGGTAAATTCTCAGTAATACTTACCTCCTCATTATTACCTTTTGAGCTTTTCACTTATGACTTTGACAATTCTTCTTCTTTCGATGTCCAAGTATTGTCTCTTTTGATATTTTTTGCCAAAGAATTTGTCTTTTTCCTCGTTGGTTGGTATGATCCCATTTATGGTGTTTCATCACTTAGATCTTAACCATCCCGGAAAGATAGATATGGTAATGACAGGAAGGAGATCTTCTTGGGTTTAATGGCTTTCTCCCATTGAAGCATAGGGGCTGACAAAAAAAGATTACGTTTTATGGAAGATAAAATCCATGGTGATAAAGACTGAATGGCTCTTAGGATGATAACATTTGTACTCTTTTTTCTTACGTGTATATCTTATTATAAATACACATTTAAGAGCTCTGAGATCTGTTTTACTGTGAGTAGGATTATGAAAGTGAAAAAAATATAGAACATCTAAAGTCTTGACACTAGGGGAGTAGAGAGAACAAAAGATAAAGAAAACTTAATAGGACTATTGTTATTTCAGGATACACGTGGGTAACTTGATTAGGTATGTCTAATTAACACAACTTCTCCCCAGTAGTTTTAAGAGCAAACATGTAGAAAAGGAGGGCTCTATATACTTTTTGGAGAAATTATGATTCACATATTTAGTACCATTATTAGACCTAATTCTTTGGATGTTTTTCCAAATTTGTTTTACAGAGAAATTGACAATTATTTGAAAGACCTCAAATTTAGTTTTTATAATGTATGTTCTTGTGACACGAGTATAATCATCGATAGAAGTTATAAACCACTTTGATATAGAAATAGATTTTGAATTAGGTCCCTAAACATCATAGTGGATCAAGTCAAATAAGAAATTATTATTTTTATAAAAGATTGGATAAGATGCATAGTGATGCTTTGATAGTTGACAAATATAACATTTGAAAGACTTAATAGACTCTTTAGTGAACATATGAGGCAACAAGTTTTGATAAGGTTGAATGAGGGATACCCAAGTGTTTTATGCTGAAGCTATATTTGGGAACTTGCCCATGTTTGCTTGTTGACTTGTGACATTTGTTTTGTTTTGGTCCTTGGATTCCAATAGATACAAATCACTCTGCTCCAATTAAAACCATTTTCGTCATGGCAAAGTCTTGCGTTTATTGAACAATTCAAATTTTTTTATGTTTTTGTATTAAGATAAGACTATTGGTCAATTGTGACACATGTAAAGTTATATTCTCAGATCTGCATATGGTTACACTATTATCATTGCAATTATAATGGATTGTTCATTAATCATTTTGACATTCAAATTGAAGAGCTTATGAAATGTAGTCTTGTGATTAGTTGCTCTTGAATCAAGAATTCAAATACCATAAGACAAACAAACAACCAATAGTATTGAATGTTTCAAGGAATGGGTGTACAACTCAGAGGATTTAGTCATTGATTCAATCATAGTTTTCAAACTATCAATTTCCTCTTTGTAAGCTTTCACATCTGATGTAATCCTTAATAGGATGGTTGGATCTTTATCAATTGAAGAGATGTTGGAGAATCCAAAAATCCGTGGAAAAGAAAGATTGGGTTGGCAGAAGCATAACAATGGTGGCGGCAAATGTAAAACAAGAATAAGTTCCAAAAGGAAATTGAAAATGGATTAACAAAAGGAATGAGTAAGAACACGCTAGTTTTGAAGAGAAATCCAAAGGATAAGTGCAAGAAGGATTCACCACTTGAAGAAGCTCTCTCTGATAAGAATCAGGACAAGAGTAAAACACTCTCAAGACACTCAAAAGTTGTCTCACAAATTCAGTTGTATTCATTAAAGTGTGTTTACAAGAGAGTTTGGCCACATTGATAAGCAAAAAATTTTGTCGAAGGCTTTAAGGAAAAATTCTCAAGCAGTGTGAACACAAGAAAAGGAATCGTAAATGTGAACACAAGTAATGATGACACACAGTGAACACAAGCCTAATTTGTCGTTAAGGTTTCAAGTGGGTCATAAAGGTGTGCCCCCCTCCAGCAATCACAACATCGAACAGTTCATCACTTGAAACCTTAACGACGATGTCGAACAATGTTATGGCCGTAATTAACAGGCAATGAAAATAGGGCTTCTAAGATTATAATCTTTGATACCAACTTGAACTATGTAAGGATATATAGAATTATTTTACTGATAACAATCACACCATTTACTTTCTTGTTTATTTGTAATTATGAAATCCTTTAAAATAATGTAATAAGAATGCATTGAAATGAATAAAAATATTTTAAAGATATTTTCTTCTAACTATTATGGAGATATAAGAATATTTTTATCCTAACAATATGCTATTTTCAGCAACAGTTAATCTGAAATCTTGATCAGATTGCCTAGTAAGTCATTGTGATTTTAAAAATTCCAATGTGACAACACGTTCAATGTTGACACTCATATGGGTTACAAGACTTAATGTACGTGTTGCATGGACTTCACTTTAAATTTTTCTTGCTTATAGGGTTGTATTGCTAAGGATCAAGCTGATGCCAATTTTTTTATGTGTATTATGTAAACAAAATGTTATTTATGAATTAAAATGAGGAGATGTAGTTCCTTGACAAAAAGTGCATTTTGCGAAATTGGGAGTGAGTTGCTTCTCTATAAATTACAAAACCTCTCTAAAGACATGCTGAGGGACCATATAGTTTTCATTGATATTTATTTTATTCTCTTATTTATATTTTTGCTTGGTTGTTCGGAGGTTATGTTATCTTTCTCTCATATATGTAGGTTCTCAAGGCATTGATTATGGTTATGTTGAAATTAAAAGTAAATTGTGGAAAAGGAAGTGTGTGATTAGTATATCTAAATGGAGAAAAGTAAATTCATATTCATCCTAAACTGACTCATGTAACCAACATTTCCGAGGGTAGGTGAAGTTTGAGAAAGTGACTCGTAGAGCACAGGAGCAGTTTCAAATGGCTTTAGAAGAGCAAAGCAGGTTTCATCTATAGTTAATTCTCTTTTTTTCTTTTGGGTGGATGTTTTGGTTTTTCTGTCTTAAATGATTGTTGTTGCCTTTATTTTCTATTTTTTCCAAGTTAATGCCTATTGAAAACCTTTTGACAGTGTTCATCAAGCTAGTTATTTTTTGAAATATTGAATATTTTTGTGAGATGTAGGCAGCCTTTTCTCTTTGAATATATGAGAATAAAATATTTCCTAAGCATTATAATCTTCTGGGTACATTTAGCAAAGGAAATCCCTTCCTTTTTTATTTTTTCATTTTTTGATTCTTGGCATGCATGATTTGAATTACTTGATATGTCAGTACATTTGTTTTTCTGATTATTTTTGTCATTGTTTGTGTTAAATTGAAAAGGCACATTATGTTGAATTACAGATTCTTGTTTCTGACTGAATTTCAGATTTGCATTTGATATTGATCTTGATGCTCCAAAAGTTAGAGTTCCTCTCAGAATTAGTGGTTCAGACAGATGTGGTAGTCATTTTGTTCTGGATTTCGGTCATTTTACACTACACACTGCAGTAAGCTACTTGAAATACAAGATTTTAGTTTGGTCATTTTACACTGTACACCCTGCTTATGATTTGACTTGGCATATTCTTTATTGATTCCTTTTCTCACAGGAAAGCCAGTCTGATGAGAAGAGGCAAAATCTTTATTCTCGGTTTTACATATCTGGTCGAGATATTGCTGCCTTTTTTACGGACTGTGGCTCCGAGTTCGGGAGTTGTAGTATGGTGAAACCAATGTATGAGAGTCAAGTATTGAATTCACCTATTGGCAAAAAAGATGAAAACGTGTATTATCTCATTGATAGGTGTGGAATGGCAGTACTTGTTAATCAGGTTTGTTTCCTAAATGCTTATATCTGAATGGCATTTGGATGTGCATGACTTGTTCATATTCTGTTTCTTTCTCTGGTTATTCTAGATTAAAGTGCCTCATCCTAGTTATCCATCCACTCTTATTTCCATTCAAGTGCCAAACCTTGGCATTCACTTTTCATCAGAGAGAAATTTCAGAATTATGGAGCTGCTGAGCTCATTATATAAGGCTATGGAAACTTGTAATCAGGCTACAACTGATAGTTTCGAATCTAAACCTGTTCCTTGGAATCCTTCTGATCTTACCACTGATGGTAGAATCCTAGTTTGGAAGGTAACTCCACAATTCTTGTTCAAGTTACTTATTTTCCATTTATGTTTAATGTAATGAGTCATTCTTGTCAATGAAATTGAAAATATTGTTTTATTTTACAGGGAATTGGCAATTCTATTGCTACATGGAGTCCTTGTTTCCTGGTTCTTTCAGGATCATATCTTTATGTATTTGAATCCGCAAAGTCTCAGAGTTACCAGCGATACCTAAGGTATTTTTAGCACTTCTTTCTCTTTTGTCTGTTGGACACCAATTCCAATGTTTTTTATGATTTTTTTTAAGAGAAGAGCATTTACTTGGCTTAACAGTTTTTTCCTCCCAGCAGAAAGAACTTATTTGTATTGAAGAATATGGCAAAGATAATTAATGACAAAACAATTTTCTAGAGAATAATTAAGATATTGTTACTTCCGAAGTGGATTGAACATAGCTGTACCAAGTATGCAGGCCACTTGGAAATAAAAAATGAAGAAGCTTTTATCTCTTAAATCATTCCTGTTCCTGACATGTATAGATGTTTAAAAGTGTCAGGAATAATTGAAATGTTTAATAGTGATTAACTTTGCCTCATAAATGATCAAAAGATTTAATGAGTATGCTTGGGTAACTAATGGTTAAATGTTCCTGGAACTGGTTTACGTTACGAGGTTATTGAATGTCTAATGGTAGTTAAAATTGGTTAATTGTGTCTTGTGGATGATGAGTGGACAGTTGCAATGTGATGTTCCTCATTTTTCATAACAAAAATAAGGGTAAGATAAATTTTTTGTGCCTCCAAAATTGGCCTCACTGTAATTGGTACCTCTGAAATGGTTTCAGTGCTTTTGATACACAACATCTCATAAATATGTTAATATTTATTTTTTACAGTAACTTTTTTACTCTTGAATCAATGATGTTGACATATAATCATCATCGTGAGATATTTGCAGGTATTATAGCATATGACCTTATCAAATTAACATGTCAAAACTGTTAATTCAAAGTAAGAGAGAAACTATCAGGAACAAAATAGCATATTTGTTATATGTTGGGTATAAAAAATGCTTAAAGTTTTTGGAGGTACCAATTTTAATATGGGTCATTTTTTGAAGGTATAAAGACTTATTTAACCCTAAAAAGAAAAGGCTGCTGAGTTTGTGTACATGTCAGAATTAGAAACTCTTTTAAACCAATCTGATCAGAACATGATCTTATAGACTAACTTAACCTTAAAAAGTTCATTTGTGAGGTTAACCTCCTATATTAACGTGGAACTTGGGTTTTCTTTCTAATCCTTCTCCTTGCAGATGAACCAATAAATTGCAAATTATTGCTATAAAATGCAGACAAACCAATAAAATAGCCACTTTGATTCTTGTCAAATTTTTTTTATATGAAATACATAATCATTAATTAATAAGCACCAAGGCATATTCAGTTCCCTTTATAGATCACAAATTAACTGCTTTGTAGGAAATCAACTGCATCCTAGTGAAGTAGCTGCTATGCTAGTCCCACTGGAAATAAAATTAAAAAAAAGCAGTAGTTTGTGGGAGGACCTCAGAAAAGATGTATAAACAAGCTTTAGGCTCTGTCTCTACATTGACAGTTGGTTACTCGGGGAATGTGTCTGTAACTGTGACCAACAAGAATTGTAAATAAAACATGGAGTCAGGGGACTAATCTCACTCTGTTATTTTTCTCATTCAAAATTCCTCTCACCTCTCTATCATTCATTTACTTTCTCAGTTTAAAAAATGGAATACAAGTATAAACCAAGTAGATTTGTTGGTATTCTAGTGTTGCATTGCATGCCCACATCACGTACATGCTTGGCAGATCTTCATCCTCTCATGTTACTAGCATTGAGTAGATGATTGTTATTGTGACAGGAAGTAAATATCAAAGGAGCAAGTTATCATTATATTGGGCTTATAATCTAGTCATCATTAGAATTGTTTAAGATCCTCTTGTATTGGGCTTAATTCCATTTTTAATTCCTTTAGTTTAGATAATGTGCGATTTTGGTTCCTGAAGTATTTTTTGAGCAAGTCCTTTTATTTTTAAAATCAAACATATTTGGTCCTTCTGTCAATTTCCTTCCACCCAAAACCCCCAAATTCTCACTTAAAACTCAAAATCCTCACATATCTTTCCTTTCCTCAAAATTCCCTATCCAAAATTTCACAAAAAAAAAAAAAATCTCAAGTTTGTCCACTTTCATACCCTAATCCAGCACCATATAATTTTTTGTAGTTTTATTAAAATTTTATTGATTTTTCCACTAAATTTTTTCTTCTACATCTGTCTCCCAAATCCATGACATTACTCAAATATTTGGATAGAAAATGAAAACCCATTTGAGGGTTTGAGGTAGAAAAAAACCAATGGAAGAGCCAACTTTGTGTAATTTTAAAACTGGAGGAACTAAATTTGCTCAAAATCTTGTAGGTCCAAAGCTGCACATAATCTAAATTTAAACTAAGTTTAAAAACAATAATATCTTTGGAATTTATGTAAATTTGTCTTTCATCTCTGCAGCATGGCTGGTAGGCAAGTCCTTGATGTGCCCTCGACATATGTTGGTGGTTCGGCATATTGTATTGCTTTAAGCATTAAGCGAATGGACATTCAGAAGGTAAGCCAAATATTTCTTTAATCTCTTGGAACGACTATAATTCTCGAAACAGTCCACCCTAATCTGCCACTGGTCATTGTGGACTCTAGTTTTCAATTATATGTGTATTTTCATCACTGGTGTGTTCTAGTCTCACTAGAGATGGAATGCCTTAAGCAAGTTATTCCATAGCATTGTAGCCAGTTTATCGTGAAGAAAATTTGCCCAAATGTTTAAGAACCTGTGCAGTACATTCATTACACTCATCAGGAGAAAGAGTAGTGTGGAAAAGGAATTGTCCTGCAAAATGTCACTGCCCAGCCAACTGAATTGACTGGGTGTTTATGATCTACAAATTGGTTATCAAGAATGAATTTCTGGAGACTGACTTTAAAAACAGAGGTATTTAAAAAACAATTCAGAAAGTCTATAGTACACAATTAGCAGTTTGATTTGGCAAAATTTTGAGTTTAAACTGAAAAGCACTCTTCCTATCTGGCTCCAGAACCACTAAAAATTGAAAATGGGAGACAGATATAGAGAATGAAGTAAATGTGTTTGATAATAGACTTGCTAATTTGAGAAGGAAAGCTCATGTTGTGCACACTAAACTTAATAAATATTAAATAATTTAGCGAGAGAATTTAGAATGAAATTTAAGAAATTGTATTTCTGAAAAGTCGCAGGTAACCAAAGAGATTCAGCTATTTATAGCTTACTACACTTCGTAACTTGCTTTACTAAGTCAAACAACTTATAGGCTAGCAAATGTTTACATAACAGACTTCATTTGAATCAAGTGTATACAAATGCAATACTCTAACACTCACCGTTGTTCTTGTAGTTTGTTTCACTTCGATAAAAATTTTCTATCATTCAATTGTTAACTTCATGATAAGGAAATGGGGTGACAGAAGAGCAGATGATCTTGGGAATTATTAAGTGGAACGTAAACAGTAAATTTTTGTTAGAAATACATTTTTTTGTAACTTTCTGCTGACCTTTTCTCTCTTAAATTATTTTATAGGCTCTGGAATCTTCTAGCACATGGATCTTAGATTTTCGAGATGAGGATGAGAAGGCTAGTTGGTTTAAAGGACTTGTTCAAGCCACGTATCAAGCTTCTGTATGGCATCTTTAATCTACTTTCATATCATGCTTTTTTTTTTGTTAATTTATGATATATTTTTATTTATCATCAGTTTATAAAAGTATACATGTTGCATGTAGACTCCTCCATCAATTGATTTGCTAGGTGACTCAGAGGGTGATGCTATTTCCTACAATGTTCTTAGTACCACTAATTCAAAAACAGCTGACACTGTTATAAATGGGGCACTGGTGGAATTGAAGCTGTTTATATATGGAAAGGTTAGGTGAATTCATTTTAAGATTTGGCCTGGCAAAATAGCACATAGAGTGAGTAATATTCGTTGCATACAGACATATGAGTAGTATTCTCATTCTGGCAATTTTTTGTTTTATTCTCTATTAACAATTACTTTGAACTAATGGGTAGTTTAAGGTCTAATGTTGAACATATGCTTTTTGCTGGTACTTTGGGATATTTTCATCTTTTCTTCCTCGCATTTATTTGTTTATGTTCATTGTTTATAGTTGTTATGTGTGCATGGCAAAATCTATACTGAGATATGTCTATATGTGTATATATATATATACACACACACACACACATATATATATATATATATATATATATATTATTTGTGCAGGTTGGGGACACCACAAATGGAAAGCTTGACGAGTCTCTTATTCTTGAAATTGTTGCGGATGGGGGGAAGGTTTGTGCATATATTTCTACAATTTGTGTATAGATAGATACATTTTTTAATTTGAATGGACCTTGATTGATAATTTTTTTAATAGTCATGTTATGCACTTTTTGAGGCGTCCTTGTTTTAAGTTCTATTCCATACGTAACACAATATTGGGGAATGGTCAGAAAAGACTAGTGTAACTTAAGAGTAAGTTAGTGTTCTTGAATATTTTGGTGAAATATAAAAATCCTAAGGGATTATCTTTTTCTTTTTTTATAACAAGCTTCATTTATCTTTTTTAATAATATTTGTCAGAAGCCCTTAATTTGTGTTGTAGATAATATTTTCTTGTACAATTTTAATTACATAGTATTAAAATTACATTCCACAATCTTTGTAGAATATTAGTAGATTTAATTACATTCCACAATTAGAAGGATGGTCAAGAGATTTGGACACCTAAAGGAAATCAAGTTGGAGGACATAATAATGTCCATATGGCACAACTAGGTTAGCTGAAGACAATTCTTCATGACCCACCACAGACTTCAACTCAGGAGAGTATGAAATTAAAGGGGCTGTTGGACACGTTAAGAAAACCTATAGACTCAAGTAATTGCTCCTTAGCATCTGCATGTAATATTCCTTATTCCTATGCACTCAATGCTTTAAATTCCTTCAAAGGTGTCTGGGTAGTTCATTATCGAGCTAGAGACCGCATGACGAAATCATCTTATGGGTTTATATCTTGTCAAAGCAACAAAAAAATTGCACTTGCAAAGGGAAACTTCATTACAATATTAAGGAATATATTGTTGTGTAGCAAGATCAATGTAGTACAAAGATTTCTGAGGTTGATAAGAAACATCAGATCTAAAATGACGGGCTTTAAAAATTGGTAGATTTACCACCTCCACGACTTTTGCCAAAACCACAACCACAAGAAGTAACTATATTGCAACAGCCACCATGATTTCCACCACCAGGATCATACGAGGCTTGAGTATAATTTAGTGAAGGAGATACCAAATTTTGCATCTCCTTGACATACCGATCAAAACAAGTTTCATGGCCATAAAGAAGAGCTTCAATTTCAACAATGGATGGTGTACACTTTTAACTTTCAATAACAAAAAGTATTGGTGTATAATCAGAAGGAAGTCCTTCAAGAGTTGCATTAGCATTTCTTCATGGTACTAAAACTTCAACACCAACGAGTTCATCAACATAAGTTTTAATTTTGAGAAGATAATCTTCCATTGTTTTGCAATCAAGTCGATTTGCATGGTTTGACGACCAAAATATTCATGAATCTTCTCCCCAACCCCAAAAGAGGGATTGGAACCAAGGGTGCGAGTTAGAACAAACTTATAGATGGTAGACTAAAGCCAAACAAGTAATTTGGTCCTAAACTTCCCACACTTCATACTCTGGATTAACACGATCAAGTGTGTGATTATTTTCTGTGAGATAACGAGGTGGAACCACGAGATTCAGAACAGATCGTTGTTGTTTTTACGACAACATGTTCTTGTTAATGAAGATAATTCAAATCATCATGCTTTTCAGGAATGGAGGATGGAAATGATTGTGATGCAAAAGCCATAGAAATAGAGGAAGACTTCACAAAAATGAAGATGCTATGAAGAAGATTTACGAGATTGAATTCAGGAATAAAAATTCAAGAAAACTGTGAAGAGAGATTCTCAGAGCGAAATCGCGAAGAAAATGTTATGAAGATGAATCCTAAATTTGGAGAAGATGAAGCGTAAAAAAACTAGCACTAGATACCATCTTAAAGAAAAAGAACGAGATGAACAAACAAACTTTTATTACTTTTGCTTACATGAAATAAAAGGAATACAAAATTATTTATAGGCACCGCTTACAACAAAAGTAATTGTAGCGGTAAAAGGTAACACTTGTACAAACTAACAATTATTGATTTAGTCTAACAAGCTTTCTCTTGCTTTTCCACATCCTAGATTTATTAAGGAAGGTTACCTACCATATTATCCATATGGAGTTGACTTAAGTTCATTTCCAAATTCTAAAAGAGACACTGTTGGGAGAAATGTAATTTAATTATTTTGGTATTTTGCAGATTAAATATTTTGATCATAAACATGGAGAGCCTGAAGCATCTTATAGTTTCTAGAACCTTGACAAAATTATTTTGAGATGCGTGAATATTATACAGCTGCCAGAAATAGGAATAGACTATTGCTGTGAAAATGTGAGCTCTTAAAGTGGATTATTATCTGCTTATAATTGGAACCCCATAAGAACATGGCCGTGCTCGGTCACATAAAATGATTTGTAGTTCTGACCTAGGAATGGGGAAATTAAAAATATTATGTCAACTAATCCATTGAGTGATTATAACTATGCTTTTTGCCAATAAAATTATTCCAATTTTGGAAGTAGATTTTTGTATTTTTCCTATTTTGTAAGTTGGTTCAATTATAAATGCATTGTGGCTGCTTTTTTCTTTCTCAGGTCCAGGTCCTTCTTGCAGATGGTGACCTGACAGTTAAGTTGAAATTGCATTCTTTAAAAATTAAGGATGAACTTCAGAGTCGTGTATCAGTGGCTCCTTGTTATCTTGCAGTTTCAGTCTTGACAAATGAAACTTTATCCTCCGACATGTTTGATTCTCATGGGAAGGAATTGTTTCATGATGACGATGATTGCTTTACGGATGCATTATCTGATTTCATTGCTCACACTGATGGAGGACATCAGGAATTTGTGGGGATTGCTTCTGATTTTGAGTCTCTGGAAAGAATAATACATGAAAAGGATATTGAGTTGGTAAAAGGCACTCCTCGTGAGGTATATTATGAGGCGCAGGGAAGTGATACTTCAAATTTTGTGTCTGTTTCCTTCATTACAAGGAGTTCTGCTTCGCCTGATTATGATGGTGTAGACACACAGGTACTTGTTGCACCTTGTTGATGATGAATTGGAGTTTCTGGTCTTCTCTTAAGTATGATACATTGTAGTTTTCACTTTTCTGAATGTTATTCTTCAGATGTGTGTTCGTATGTCCAAACTGGAATTTTTCTGCAACCGACCTACTATAGTTGCTTTGATAAATTTTGGCTTGGATATAAGCTCTGGAAATAAAGTCACAAGTTCTACTGACACGGCCACAACTTCTTCAGATAAACTTTCAGTAAAGGATGAAAAAGGGGCCGTTAGGGGTTTGTTGGGATATGGTAAAGACCGTGTAGTATTTTATTTGAACATGAATGTGGACAGTGTAACTGTTTTTCTTAACAAGGAAGATGGTTCTCAGCTCGCTACACTAGTACAAGAAAGTTTCCTTCTGGATCTTAAGGTAATGAGAAACCTTTTTGTTTGCAAGTTAGAGTCTTCCTTTCTCTTTTCCCTGGCTTTCTCAATGCTATTGGTTGTCTATACAAGTTATTCTTTTTCATTTTCCTCTGTTCTAAAAGCACTTGTGCTTTCTATTATTCACTGTCATATGTATGCAAGCTCTGAAATCCAATATTTTTTCTGTCAAGGTTCATCCAAGTTCTCTTTCCATTGATGGAACATTAGGCAATGTTAGACTCTGTGATACGTCCCTTGGGTCAGATCAGTGTTGGGATTGGCTGTGTGACATTCGTAATCCTGGTGTCGACTCCCTTATAAAGGTGTGTTCTCTGCCTATAAATTCTTCTTGCGTATTTTTATTTATTTATTTATTTCGATTACATTTTGCAATATTCCACTATTCAAACAAATTATTCTACCCCTTGTATTGCATTAATTATTTTGGGTTTCATATATCTTTTTATTTTATCAACACACTGTGCCAACTTAAATTGGTTTGTTTTGATTTTGGAGAAGTTTATATTCAATATAATCTATCAAATCTTTGAACAAAGTAAAGAATAATTACAGAACTCATTCTAAATTTATAAAAAAATATTGTTGCTTTTCTTGTTTTTTATGTTATTTGTATGCCTTATAATTTTGTGTTTTTGTTTATCATTTATAATTTACATGTAGATGTGTAATTTTAAAAGAAATTCTTTAAAGTTAATTTTGTGTTATTATTTTTAGTGTTTTATATGTTAAAACTATACTCTGTTTTTATTATGTTTTGTTATTTTTAATTTAATATTATATTTGGATAAAAAAGTTCTGAAGTTTCAAGCTGTTCGTGGAAAACCATAGTTACTAAAACCATATCAGTTTGACTGTGTAAAACACTAGTTTTCCTGGTTACGCGGTTGATTTAAAAATTAAAGGGTAACATTAATATGTGTGAACCAGACTATTCACAACTCGTGAATTTGATAACCATGCACCCATAACAGTCTTTGTGGGCACCCTATTGAAATTCCCAATTCTGTGATGGTCTCTCTCATACACACATACATTTATCTTTGTCTTTTAATATTTAAGAATCCATAATTCGGTAATGTATTCAAAATAGATTTTCACACTGATTAATGTTGGAATGACAACTTTACGATCTTTATTTTTTCAGTTCAAATTTCATTCTTATAGTGCTGATGACGATGACTATAAAGGATATGATTATAGCTTGCAAGGCCAACTTTCAGCAGTTCGCATTGTTTTCCTTTATAGATTTGTGCAAGAGGTATGCTCCAAAACTCAGTAAATTTGGAGTCAGATGTTAATTGGTATTTTTTTGTTTTAAGATTTTAAGGTTAAAATATCTTTAGTCCCTCGAATTTGGGTCACTCTTTCTTTTAGTTCTCCAAATTAAAAGTTGCATTTTTTAGTCCTTGAATTTTAGAAATGTTCTTTTGTATCCTTCAGCTCTAATAGCGTTATGCTTGTTGTTGACATGATTAATGACATGACGTCAACAATGACACGTATACCAAAACTAATGATGTGGAAATTATTTTTAGATTTTTTGGCTGAAATATATTTTTAATTACTTGAATTTAGGTCAAATTTTCATGTAATCTCCAAATTTAAAAATGATATTTTTAGTCGCTCAAATTTAAAATTATTTTTTAGTCCCTCAAATTGGGAAAGAATTAACGTCTATAATTCAAGACTGAATGTGAAAGTTTTGTTTCATTCCACTCCTTTACGTGAAAAAATAAATAAATAAATTTACCCATATAATCTTTGTCAACCTTTTTTTATTGTATGAATAGGTTATCAAATGATATTAAAAAAAATCATGTTAGGTATCACTAAGAATTTTGACATCTTAGCTTGGTGGACATCTCAAAATCCACCAATCATCGGCCATCACATGAAACATAACAAAAAAGAAAACAGAAAAGAAAACAGAACATGGGGGGACCAAACTGAAACCCATGTAATAAAAAGGAACACAACCTAAATACGAAATAAAGAAAATTGGTATTTCTTATGGAAAAAATCGAAAGTAATACAAGGAAGCATAACAGAGTACCAAAAAAGTCTAACTTATTATCAACATCCAAATTAGCCAATATATCAGCATTTCCTTCCCTAAAAATATGAGAAACTTTAAAATCCATGCGAACACATACCTCCCTCTAAGAGTCCAAGGAACCACTTTTGCAGAAGAAAAAGCTTGATAGAGCAAAGTAGAATCACCCTCCAACAAAAGCTTTCTAAACTCAACCCTCTGGCATACAAGGCATTCTGATTACCCAAAAAGCAAGGCATTCTGATTACCCAAAAAGCAGGAAAACTACCTATATTTTTATATTCCTGGGACTCCCTCTGAAGATACCCGCACAAGCAGCAGGGCTTGGAGACCCCCGAGCTGCACCCTCAGTGTTCACTTTAGTCTAGCCCACAGCAGGGAAGTCCCAATACACACAGAGAAGTCATTCATATGATTAGACACACAAATTTTAGACACATATTTCCTAAAATTCAAATACAGTTATGATATATTTGTTCCTGATTTTAGTGAAGCAAAACAAAAACCTTGTATTCACACATTCTATACACAACAAATACTATACTGTCATAAGTTTTATTTTATTTTTTGATCACCAAAGAATGAAATTAAATTAAGAGGGATACAAAAGGGGTATCCCAATCCTTTTACGTAAACCAAACCACATTAAGAATCTCCAAGAATAAAGAGATGAACAAACACCCCAGAAGCAATAGATGGATAATGTTTGCTGCATAAGCTAAACATCCTATTCCAGCTAGCACCGTGCTCGTATTGGAATGCTATAAGCACTGCAAACTGCAGCTTCAATACTATCAAAATACACCAAAATATTGGTTATCTCCACCACCTCATTGACATTCCTTTTACCTAGCTTGCAGTGGCACGATTGTAGCACTTGTCACAGAATTAATCACTTCAATGCATCATCTTCTATTCGCTCCTTTTTGGACTTTGGCTTCCCCCTATTTGCTCCTTTTAAACTCACTTTTATAAGAAACCAACTTCCTACTTGCCAAGGTCCATCTCGCACTTAGATTGGTTGGAGTTTACAACTTCGACTTACATCCCCCAACATGTCTGAATACCCACCACAACCTCTACTGCTACCATCCACATGTGAGACCACTAGTTGATCAGCAAACACACTTAGGGATTTCCACAACAACCAAAACACCACATAAAAAACACAGGATTTGTTTCCTGCATAAAGAAACCTGAACCAGCATACACCCTGCTTCTATTGGTCTGTTATAAGACACACCAAAACAGAATCCTCCATCATGTCCTTAACATTCCTTTTGACTCCCTTGCATACAAGCACATATGTCCTTTCCATCTTGCACCAGCTGCAGGCCGTGACAAACCCACCAACACTTCCAACCAACTATAAATCCAGTATAGGCCGTAGTCTTAAAACTCTTGGCACCTGAGAGTCCTAATTATAACTTCTAATGCAAAACATTGGATTTAGAATCCAGTCTACGAAAGAATAAGTAAAGGAATGCACCTTATGCTTCATCCAAAGCCAGGATTTGAGTTGAGCCTTCTGAAACACCTCTTCCGCATCTACTAGCCCTTTTTTGAATACAATCAAGTTCCTTTGGTCCCAGATACACCTAATAACAGATGTCCAAACACTTTTCCATACCAGGTTTTGCTTCTTGCTTGCATTGCTCAGATAAAAACTCATAAAGTGCAGATTTAAATCATTTTGTTGAACAAAAGAGATACCTATCCATTTGAAGCACAAGGACCATACCCTTTGTGCGTATTTACACTCCAAGAAGATATGTTAACAAGACTCCTCCTTAAGTTGACACATTGCACATAGCGTAGATTTCATCATCACCCCTTTCCTACTCAAACTCACCCTTGTTGGGATTCTATCCAACAACTCTCCAAGCTGTCACGATCACATTTGGGAATGCCTTAGTCTTCCAAAGGAGATTAAACACATCGGATTGGGTTCCACGAGACTGCTTGGCAAGGCACTCATAAGCAGAATTCACAGAAAAAAGGCCTGGTTCTTCCTTCCCCCACACCTGCACATCCACGTCATTCCTTCTCATTAGTGCCTCTGATAGCAGTGTAACAGGGTCTGCTTCCAGTGATGATTCCCACTCAAATCTGGCACCCCTCCATGTCAGCCTCCATCTCCAATCCGAATTAATCCACACGCCAACTTCACCCATTGTTTGCCCCTGGTTTAAGGATAGGGAGAACAATCTAGGAAACAAGGATTTGAGATCAGAGCTCCCAACCCACACCTCCTCCCAGAACTTTACTTTGTCTCCACACCCTAGTTTCCAACTTAGTTCTTCTTGAAACCATCCTTTTCCTCCTCCCTCCTTGCACACTTTGTAGAGATCTTTCCACCACCAAGATTGGAGTTTGACTAGTATATGGACGCTTCCAGGCTCCAACCCATACTTTGAGTCCAATATCTCCTTCCACCTTTCCAACCCATACTTTGAGTCCAATCCACCCTCCTCTTTAGGTTTGCACACATCTTCCCAACTAACCCATCAAATTGGCTTTCTTTCTTTCCCCCAACCCCACAAGAATCTCCTTTGGATAGAGGTAATCTTTTTACAGACTGAGTCAGGGGCTTTGAAAAGGGAGAGATAATACAGAGGTATAGCAGATATGACAGAGTTGATAAGACAAATTCTCCCTGCCATGGATAAAAATCTCCCTTTCCACACACTGAGCTTCGCTTTTAACTTGTTAACGACCGGATCCCAGAACTACTTCTTCCTGGGGTTACCTCCCACTTCAAGGCCCAGATATTTAAACGGTACTCCCATTTGTTTGGAGTTCAACGTCTTTGTATAACATGCTACATCACTACTTTGAACATTGATGCCTGCAAGCTTTGACTTATGGAAGTTGATCTTCAACCCTGAGGCTAATTCAAACCCCCTTGGGATGGCCTTCAAGGTTACCACGTTGTTGAAGGAGTCTTCACATAGAAAAATAGTGTCATCCGGAGGATGCACACCTCAATCTCCTTCCTTCCAAACTTGAAGTCAAAACTCTATTCATGACAAGGTGACAAGACCAAGGAAGATAGAAGATAAGAAGGGACTGCATCGTTGTGGTAGTAGTAGTAATCATCCAGGTCACTACTTGTCTTTCTCAAATTAAACATGTGTCAGTTAGCCAACAAATTTTCAACAATGTCAACTTTCAAAATCAATCGGAAGTATTTAAAAATTGGTAGTATTTAAATACATAAAAAAAATTTAAATTTAGGGGACCAAAATAAAATTTGGTTTAAAATTTTTGCATAATTACTTGAATGGTAAATGTCACTATTAACATGGACATCGGTAGCCACATGGGCAAACAGTGTAACATTGTTTGTAGGGAGAGACCAAAAAAGATAATTTTTTGAAATTTGGGGACAAAATAAACAATTTTTAAATTTGGAGGACTAAAAGAAAAAGTTTGGGTTCATTTAGTATTTTGATTTAAGGAGAAACTGTTTGTATGTTTGTTGGTTGTTACAGATAATGATGTACTTTATGGAACTTGCCTCCCCTAATACCGATGAAGCAATAAAACTTGTTGATAAAGTTGGAGGATTTGAATGGTTCATTCAGAAGTATGAAATGGATGGAGCTACTGCACTTAAACTTGATCTGGCACTTGACACCCCAATTATCATTGTTCCAAGGAATTCAACGAGCAAAGAGTGAGTGATATTTAGATTCGTTTGTGGTGTCAATTGAAGTGTTTATTTAATATGCTTTGTGATTTTTATGATGCCATAACGTTTGGACAAGTTTCTCCATAAACACTTGTAAAAGAGAAAAGAGTAAAAATTAGAACTATCTCCTCTGTAAGCTAATTTGTAAAAGTTCTCTCTCTCATAGTTTCTTTAAATTGTTCTTGTAATTTGTTTATAAGCTAATTTTAGCTTACAGAAAAGTTCATTTCATTTTTTTCTTATTTTTCTATTCTTGATGTACTTATGGAGAAGTTTGTCTAAACAGACTAGACATGTAAAAGTCCAAATTTAATAGGTGAAAATTGCATCACATGATTATTCTATAGTTGATGGTAATATTGAATTGCAATAAGCATGATAGTGTGTGCTTGATTATATGAGAGTTTCAGATGGTAATAGTTCTATTAGAAAATTGTATATATTTATATCTTTCATTTGGTAGGATATGTAAGTATGGAGAAGTTTCTAAATTCTACCATGCAAGATTCCTTTTGACTTGAAGTATAGACAATGCATATCTCCAGGCACCTTATGATTACTTTCTTCTTTTTATTAGAAGATTGTGGGTGGTAAGAACTGAAATTCTGACCACTTTGCCATAGAAACTCTGATACCTTATCAAAGCTACCTCTCCTAAGCTTAAGCTATTATTAGGTGAAAGATGATAAATAGTTGTTAAGAATTGGACTTTAAACTTAATTGAACCTAACATTACAAAACCTCACTATATCAGCTTTTAATGGAAGTTTGTACTACTTATATATTAAAATTTAGTCATATCTCTAGTTGATGTGGAATAGATTTATACTTTAGAAGCTGAAAAATCTTATTCTTGTTCTTTTATTGACTTCCAGTTTTATACAACTTGATCTTGGAAAGCTACAGATTAAAAATGAATTAAGTTGGCATGGATCTCAAGCAGAAGATCCTTCAGCTGTGCATATTGATCTTCTTCATGCTCAGGTACACATTTCTTGTCATAAGTGCTCTCCAATTAAAATCATAGGCATCATCTTTCTGAGTCAAAATGAAATGACAGATTCTGGGTATTAACATGTCTGTTGGAATTGATGGTTGTCTTGGAAAACCAATGATACGCGAGGGTCAAGGACTTGATATATTTGTCCGTCGAAGCTTGAGGGATGTTTTCCGGAAAGTTCCGACATTTTCACTTGAAGTGAAGGCAAGTCCAATTCCAAACCCTATTTTTTAAAGTCTTTTCTGGTATTTCTTTTCCAATTCTGGAACAAATATATCACTTGTACCAAAATAATTGGGTAATGACAAATTTCTGCTGGGATTCTTCATCAAAACATTCACCCATTGTGTGGATAATTATATGTAAAATATTGTGATTCTATATATTTATTGTGTTGTGGTTGGGACAATAATAGTTAAACGTCTCAAATGACTAAAAATGTCATCGAAGTTATTGAAATGCCCCATGATGGTTAATTTTTCCTCGCAACTGGTTAAGAGTAAATGAATGGGTCCATCGAATTATCAATTTGTATGTCACTTAAAAATGATCAATAGTGTCATGATGTTATTAAAATGTCTAATGGTGATCAACTTTTTTTCAGAAGTGGTTATAAAATGAATGTTTGAATACGATTATCAACTTGTGGAACTAATGGTTAAATATGCCTCAAGTAATTAATAGGTCTAGGTCATAGGTTATTGACATATTTAATAGCTATTAACTGGTCAGGTGGATATTGTTGAGGATGTTTTTCGGCTAGACCATTACAACTTTTCAAAATAAGATGAAGTACTTATCCACTAAATGCATAGAGTTGGACGCAAAGGTGTTTATAGTTTTTATTTTCTGTATGGAATAAATTGTGTTTCCATTAATCTCAGTAGAAACTGTTGTATTTATGTTTGGTATTTGTGGTCATATTGGTTACATTGGGAAACAAACATGTTAGTATTTTTTTAAAGCATAATGGTGTGATTCGTTGAGGTGTCATAGGTGAGAACCATCTATTATGTTTTTAAATGCAACAATTGACAAAGTATAAATAAAGAGTCATTCTTTAGTAAGGGTTCTTCTTAAGTATTGACATAAATACATGATTCCTAAATTGGTCTAGGTAGTTGTGGATTCTCCACTAAGAATCAAACCTATGACTTTGATATTAATTGTTGAAAGGAGCATTTTATCACTAAGCTAAAAGTTATAGCTAATAGTTAGGAGACAATTCTTTCTACTTAAGAGCGTAGCTGCCCAAGCATTACAATTCAATTGTGGTTTGACTCACTTGGTCTATGCCGTGGGAAAATTGGTGCAACTTACAATAATCTCCTCCTCAGCAATGCCCCATTATGAATCAAACATGATTCGATTTTGACTTATCCTACCTGATCTTGCCTAATAATCAGGGATCAATGATCCTATTCCTACTTACAAAGCCCATACATACATACATATACATGTATATAAAGAAAGATCAGCTGAAACAAACTACAACTGTAAAACAGAGGAAATAAGCTCTCTAACATATCCAAACCCAAGTACTAGACAACCTTAATGTAGTATGAATTATTGTAGATTTTTAAGCTTTCCAATAAAATTTTGTAGTTAATATTTTTCTAGTGAATCTATTGAAGCAAGTGTAGGGACTCAGATTCTCCCTCAATAAATTTTTATTTCTGTTCCTGCCAAGACACCTAAAAACAACATAGTATACACTGCTATAACATTTTTCCCTAGTTGTCTAGCCTACGGCCCAGCAGTTACTTATAAGGAGTCTTCTAGATCTGACTCAAAGCAAGTCTCCAAACAGAATATATCTAAAAATATGAAAATCTGTGTATCTCATAAATCAGTTTCATACTGCAAGTAGTTGTTATGCTCAAGTTCTTGTATTTCACCCCAAAAAAGGGACCAAATTCTAATTTTTTTGTGCTTGTAAGCAGGTGGATCTATTGCATGGTATAATGTCGGATAAAGAATACAAGGTGATTTTGGATTGTACATACATGAATTTATCTGAAGAACCAAGGCTTCCTGCTAGCTTTCGTGGTGGAAAATCTGGTTCAAGGGATACCATTAGGCTTCTGGTTGATAAGGTTAATCTGAACAGTCAACTTCTGTTGTCACGAACAGTTACAATCATAGCTGTTACAGTTAACCATGCACTGCTGGAGCTTTGTAATGGCACTGGTGGGGAATCTCCATTGGCACATATTGCTGTGAGTTCATACTTTAAGAAAATGAGTTAAATGTCTACACAGTTGAATTCATTTCCATGGCATTTCTTCAATAGTTTGATTTTATTTTAGCTAAATCATTTCACCTTTTGCACTTAGCTTGATATGTGTGAATGGAACATGCACATCTCTCTTTCTGCTTTATGTTATTCTGTATTTTGCAGATGGAAGGTCTATGGGTTTCATATCGTATGACCTCTTTATCAGAGACAGACCTTTTTGTGACTATTCCCAAATTCTCTATACTAGATGTCCGCCCTGATACAAAACCTGAAATGCGTCTGATGCTAGGATCTTCTGCTGATGCTTCCAAGCAAGCAGTTACTGGAAATGTTCCCTTTTTGTTTAACCCGAGTAGCTTTAGAAAGACCACCAGTGAAGTTGGAATTGATGATATGCCTATTTCAACAATGTTCTTGATTGACTACAGGTGGCGGGTATCGTCCCAATCATATGTAATTCGTGTGCAGCAACCTCGAGTCCTTGTTGTGCCAGATTTTCTTCTTGCTGTGGCTGAGTTTTTTGTGCCTTCTTTGGGAGCACTAACTGGAAGAGAAGAGAAACTGGATCCAAAGAATGATCCAATTAGCAAAAATAGTAGCATAGTGCTGATGGAATCAATTTACAAGCAGAAAGAAGATGTGGTTCACCTCTCCCCATCTAAACAGTTAATTGCTGATTGGGTAGGCATTGATGAATATACATATGATGGTTGTGGAAAGGTTATTTGTTTATCTGTTGAAACAGATGCAAAGGAAGTTCGCATAACAAAGTTTAGACCAATTATAGTCATTGGACATGGCAAAAAATTGCGATTTGTTAATGTAAAAATTGAGGTAATATGCTTCCTCTGTCTGTAATTAATTTCTAATTTCCTTCGTTTACTTGAGAGTTCTATAGTTTTTTTTTTCTCGAAGGAATCCAAAGCTTCCTCAATGTTACTAATACTAATTATAATAATTTGTAAAATGTACACCTAGAAGAATACGCACACAATTTATTTGTTCTTACACTGTCCAGTAGCCACTTCAATGTAGAATTTGGGTTACTGCCCTTTCCCTATTTTGCTTGCTTATTAGAAGCTCACAGTTTTTTGTTTATTCACCAGAATGGTTCTCTTCTACAGAAGTATACATACCTCAGTAATGATAGCAGCTACTCAATCTCTAGTGAAGATTGTGTTGACATGGCAGATCCAGGCAATTTTCTATCTAATGATAACAAAAGCCTTGACAATTTGAATCAGTTATCAAGCGCTTCTACATATTCTGAAAGTGGTTCAAATGGATCTCAGAGTTTTTCCTTTGAGACCCAGGTATGATATTTCATGTTTCCATGAATAATATGTACAAAGCTTTTTAGTGCCACATATGCAAAAAGACATTACATTCCTTCTTGTTATTACCATTAGCGTATTTGGACTGCCTGCATATTTTTTGTCGCTTGGTAGTTCATTGATCAGAACTTGTATATTAAATCGTAACACCACCTGCTCACCAAAGCCCTTTTACTGCAACATCAGGTCATAGTTGATCTAGATACTAGAATGAGTGTACTTAAGTTGAATTTTTTTATCAAACTCTGTAATATTTGCTTTTCTCTTTTGACTAAAACTAGTTTTTTGAAATGACAATAAAAAACCGAATGAGGGGATGATTCATTTGTGGAGTAAGTAATTATAATTATTTTAGATTAAGGTGAGTAATTGGCAAGAGAATTATTATTTGTAGTTAGGATATTCAGGTTTATCCCTTTTGTGATATCTTATCCCTAGTCAGCTCAGGACTGTACTTTGATTCTGGATAAGGAATTATTGTTGACCCCTAAGATTGGATTGCCTGTCCTAGTTGTTGTATTGTTGTCTTAGGTTCTCTCAATCTTTGGGGAGCTTGACTCTACTATTGACTCTAAATGTTTAGAATCTGCCATTTTGTGTATTTTCTCTTGGTTCTGTCCTTTGTACATCACCACCTTTTTCTATGCCAGTCTATCAGATTTTGTTGCGTCTTTGAAAACATATTTTTGACATCATAATTTGTTGTTGTGTGACCGTGTATATGGTTTGAGAGGCAAGAGAGATGCATTGCTTTTTATATAGAAGATTCACAAGATAATTATGATCAGAAATTTTATTTTATGTTGGGAAAATTGGTTTTGTACTTCAATAGTTTTTGGAGGAATATAAAGCCCAGACACTGACATACTCCATCGAGCATCCCATACTAAGAGGGGATGTCTTGATGGTTTCATTCTTATCAACTACCAGCTCTTATACCAATTAATAAGTACCCATGCACTTGGGGAACTCCACCAAGCATTGGGCACCTCATAATACTCAAACTCCTAGTACATTGATAATGGTATACTTTTGTCCTTACCAGGATATTTGTTTGATACCAGCCTAGATCATTTGGTATATTCTAATAGAATCTAAACAGCCTTGGCAACTGCATCATTTGTTGCCGCAATTTTGCTTGGTTCTTTCCATTGCTTGGTTCTTCAGTCATGTTGAAGATGTTCAGAAACAGAGAAAATACAATGTATATGAAATTCCTACCAACATTCTTAATTGAAAAAAACTGGCTTTGGTTTTTTGGTTCAGCATGTCTAACCTATCAATCCGCGTTGAACTGAATCAATAATTATCCATGCGTAGGGTCTATTTGGACAAGCTTGTCCACTAAGACTTCCTGGAGAAAAAAAGTGAGAAAAAAAGGAAATGGACTTCTCTGTAATTTAAAAATGAGCTTATGTACACGTTCAAATTGGGTATTTGGAAAGCTATAAGAAGAGACAGCTTGTACAAATTTGTTTGTGCTTAAACTAATTTTTATTTATGGAGAAGTCAATTTCATTTATTTAAACTTTATTTTTTCTCTTAGAAGTCTTTATGAAGAAGTTTCTTCAAACAAGCCCTTAATTTCATCATAATCCAAGCCCAGAATAATAGCTCCCAAAATGCTTTATTGATGCAAGGTAATGTTGTTTAGATATATTTGTCAAACTTTAATCCAAAAGAACTTAGATATTTGTTTAACTTTAAACCTACCCACCCCCCAAGAGATGATATTTTCATATTCTTTTGTTGTCTGATGGCTATTGTACTTTGTTGTTAGGTTGTTTCTTCTGAATTTACCTTCTATGATGGCACTAAGTCATTTCTTGATGATTCATCTTATGGCGAGAAGCTTGTTCGTGCAAAGTTGGATCTAAGTTTCATGTGAGTTTCATTGAATACAGCATTAAATTTTCTTGAGAGAATTATGGTTTTAGAATTCCTGTTAGAAATATTTCCAGTTTTGGAACAAAGTGACCACAGACCTGTTTGGACGTGCTTTTTCATAAGTACTTCTAAGAGAGAAATCTAGAGAAAAATTGAAATTAGAATCTCTCTAAGGTAAAATTAGCCTTTTCGTTTTTCTTTTTATTTTTTTCTCCTAGAAGTGTTTACGATAAAGTTTGTTCAAACAGACCTAATGCCTGTTCAGGGTTAGACCATTAGCTAATTAGTCTTTCTGAACATTATGAAACTTTGTTAATGTTTTTCAGGTGGAATTGTTTTGCGCAAGAATTCCCAAACTATATCTCCTAACTTTCTCATAACATTTTTTGTGTTCAATTTCTCTCTTTTGCATTGATTCTTTCAGAAAAAACTCTAAGAATTTCTCGGACTAGAACTTGACCTGTTAGTTTCTTTAATATATTTGAGTAGGTATGCCTCCAAGGAAAAAGACACTTGGATTAGAGCTCTGTTGAAGGATTTCAGTGTTGAGGCTGGTTCTGGTCTTACCATTCTAGATCCAGTGGATATTTCAGGGGGATATACATCTGTGAAAGACAAAACAAATATATCTTTGCTATCAACGGACATCTGTGTACATCTTTCACTTAGTGCTCTTTCTCTTGTGCTAAATCTGCAAAGTCAGGCATCTGCTGCATTAAGTTTTGGAAATGCAATTCCTCTGGTTCAATGTACCAACTACGACCGAATTTGGGTGTCTGAGAAAGGTTTATTCCTAATTATGGAATTTCCTGGTTGCAATTTTTCTTTTATTTTTATGTAATCAATTCATCAACCTGGCTGATTTTTTTCTTTTGCAGAGACTGGTCATATAACTTTTTGGAGGCCTCGAGCTCCTGCAAATTATGTTGTATTGGGAGATTGTGTAACTTCAAGGTTCTTTATTTTTTTCCATTTATACCTTGCTTTTGCATTCTAATCTTCAGGAATTCACTTTCCCGATGTAATACTTTTAGGAAGTTTTCAACTTGGTCAAACATCAAAATCACATCAGGAAAATGTCATGAAATATAGTTTGAGATGGTCCTTTTCTTGATATTGTTGTACGCTCTATGCTTTGTGAAATAAGAATGAGAGAGAAAAGAGAGATTCTGCACCGCCGAATCTGTTGCATCTGAGCTCTTAATTTGATTACTTTGAATTGCCAAAAACAATTTTGGATTACAACAGATAATATAGTTGTGTTCTATTAGTATTCTACGTTAAATATTTTGCCAGCAGATTTGGTTGTAAATTATGATTTCTTTTCCTCTTTTTTTGATAGGACACATCCTAAGTTACATAGATTCCTTACTGTGTTAATTTTACATTTCCATGTCTTTTCAGGCCAATTCCTCCTTCACAGGCAGTAATGGCTGTTAGTAACGCATATGGCCGTGTAAGGAAGCCAGTTGATTTCCATCTTATTGGGTCATTCCTCAACATTCAAGGGTGTAGTGGAAGTGAAGATCATTCTCTTGATGGAAATGATTGTTCTCTTTGGATGCCCATTGCACCCTCTGGGTACACAGCTCTAGGCTGTGTTGTGCATGTTGGGAACGAACCACCCCCAAATCACATTGTTCATTGCTTACGCTCTGATCTGGTAACATCAGCAAAGTATACAGACTGCGTATTGAATATACCATTAAATAGTCACTTTACTTCTGGCTTTAGCATATGGCGCTTTGACAATGCTATTGGTTCATTTTTTGCACATTCTTCCACTGGTTGCCCTCCCAAAGACAGATGTTATGACTTAAATCATCTGCTTGTCTGGAATTCAAATCGAGCCCCCTTGATAAATCCCGTGCCAGATTATCCTTCTGATCATGAAAATAAAAATGCACAGACAAGCAAAAGTGTGAATACATCTGGATGGGATATTCTCAAGTCCATTTCAAAAGCAACTAACTGCTATATGTCTACACCTAACTTTGAAAGGATATGGTGGGACAAAGGCAGTGACCTCCGCCGTCCAGTCTCCATTTGGCGACCAATTGCACGTCATGGTTATGCTGTCTTGGGTGATTGCATCACTGAAGGGTTAGACCTGTTGCCCTCTATGCCTTTTTCTAACTTTCTATGATCTATATTTACTCAGCCTACTTCAATGTTTTGGTTGGGACTAATATTTTTTTCTTTCTTCTCCTGTCTTCAGCCTAGAACCTCCTGCACTAGGAATAATCTTCAAGAATGACAGTCCTGATATCTCTTCAAAACCTGTTCAATTTACCAAAGTTTCCCATATTGCAGTGAAAGGGATTGATGAAGTTTTCTTTTGGTACCCTATAGCTCCTCCTGGTTATGTTTCTCTAGGATGTGTTGTCTCCAGATTAGATGAACCTCCACGGTTGGATCTGTTTTGCTGTCCAAGGATGGATCTGGTTAGCCAAGCAAACATTCATGAGGTCCCTCTTTCAAGATCTTCAAGTTCAAAGTCTCCTCAATGCTGGAGCATATGGAAAGTAGAAAATCAGGTTAAACATGACATCCAATTCACTTGGCTTACTCTAAAAAATTATTTTCTATTGAAGGCTCTATTTATGTGTGGTATTAAGAAATGGCAGTTATTCTTAGAATTTGGGTTTGGGTCTAAATTCCCACACCTAGCATTATTGAGTTTGGCTCGTGGTTATTGTAGTAGGTAAACCAACAATATAAATGGAACAGTTTTTTATCTCATCTTAAAATTTGAGTCTAACTGGATTTCACAAAATTGATTTATAAGGTAAGGGTTACCTTCAAGTTATATTCACTAATTTAGCTTTATCTCTACTCCATGTGGAATTTGGTGTTTTTCCCAATTTGGGTGATGCTAATTTGATCCACGTGATATGGAAAAAAGCTTAGGGGAGCATCCACATTCCTAATTTATTATACAAACTTATTAAAATAGGAAACTCTTAATTTTGAAAGCAAAAGCAGAGAAATTTTAGCAGGACCTTATGATCATATTGAGCTATTGTTACATAGCATATTTTCAACCCTCTCCCCCTCCTAAGTGAAACAAAAAAAATGTACTTATCATACTGTGTGTCTGCAGGCTTGCACATTTCTAGCTCGTTCTGATCTAAAAAAGCCATCAAGCAGATTAGCATACATAATTGGTGATTCTGTGAAGCCCAAGACTCGTGAAAACATAAATGCCGAGCTAAAGCTGCGATACTTTTCCTTGACAATTTTGGACAGCTTATGTGGAATGGTTTATTTTCTATACCTCTTATGAATTGTGAAAATAGTTGTCATTCTTCCCTATATTCTTCTCCAACAATAATTTTTATGTAGGGAATAATCATTATGTATTATTCAACTTCCCTTGCAGATGAGACCCCTATTTGACACTACAATTACTAATATTAAGCTTGCAACTCATGGAGGACTACATGGGATGAACGCTGTACTGATTGCTTCAATTGTTGCATCAACCTTCAATGCCCATTTAGAGGCATGGGAGCCTGTTGTGGAACCATTTGATGGAATATTCAAGTAATTAACATTATTTAATTTTCTTCGTACAATATTTTAGTTACATATTGATATTGATTGCCTAATATCTTCTTGTTTTTAGCATGAGTCAATCCTGTTGAGAATATTCCATTAATTAGATGCTTACTTTATAACTTGTTTAGGTTTGAAACTTTTGATACCAATGCACAATCACCATCAGGAGTTGGGAAGAGAGTTCGAATTTCTGCTACCAGTATCTTGAATGTAAATGTTAGTGCAGCAAATCTTGAATCCTTTGTAGGAAGCATTCTTTCATGGAGACAACAGTTAGAGCTAGAAGAGAAAACATCGAAGCTAAATGCGGTAAAATTCAGAATCCCTTTTATCCTTTTAAGCTCGCAATTCTTAACCTTGCTGTTTGGATTTGCAGGAGGTTGGTGGTCAACAAGGCAAAGGAGAAAATACTACTTTTTCTGCACTAGATGAGGATGACTTGCAGACTGTGGTAGTTGAAAATAAACTTGGGTGTGATATCTTTGTCAAAAAAGTTGAGCATGATGTAGATACAGTTGACAAGCTGGAACATGGCAATTGTGCTTCTGTCTGGATTCCACCTCCAAGGTTTTCAAATAGGTTAAATGTAGCAAATGAATCTAGGGAAGCACGTTATTATGTTGCCGTGCAGATACTTGAAGCCAAGGTTATAATAAGTTGAAAATGGTTTATACATAATGCCAATCTCCTTCCTGATTTTCCTCCCTACCCAGAACATTGAATTCAATTCATTTCATATTTTGTAGGGCTTACCTATCATTGATGATGGTAACAGCCACAACTTCTTCTGTGCTTTGCGTCTTCTTGTTGACAGCCAGGCATCAGAACAGCAAAAGCTTTTTCCCCAGAGTGCAAGAACTAAGTGTGTGAAGCCTGTTCTATCAAGAATTAAAGATCAGGTTGAAGGTAGAGTAAAGTGGAACGAACTTTTCATATTTGAAGTCCCCCGAAAGGTACTGCATTGTTAATTGATTGGTTTTATAATTTTGCTTCACTTTTTATTCCAATTTGCTCATTAACTGAAAATTTTATAGGAAGATCTTGAGCTGAAAGTTTGGCCTACTAGAAAATAACGCCATTACTTTAGAAATGTTATTTTTATTAGGCAACACTTATTTTCATATATCTACATTGTCATTTTACATCCAGCTGGGGTTTCTCTATTTTATTAATTCTTGCATCAAAGATTGTGTTCATTTAATTCTATACTTCATACCTGCTTTAGTATTAACACAAGCTGTAGCATGGTCATCCCTTGGAGTTTTTGAAATGTTTATTCAGTCCACATTTTCGCCTACCCAACATCACCCTATGTATATATGTGTGTGAGCACATAAGGTGTCTGCATTCATCAATTTAAACTATGTAGGCATTCACCGCATTTACTGTTACATTGAGAAATTCATTACAGGCCCCTGCTAAGTTGGAAATAGAAGTTACAAATCTCGCAGCAAAAGCTGGGAAAGGTAATTCTTTGATGACTTGTTCTGTGAGACTTTATACATATCATGGATGTCCTGTTGACTTTGTTTGTACAAAGTCTAATGCTATTGATTGAATCCATTGGAGTAATTTAATCAATTAAATCAATGTATGTTTTCTTTCAATTTCAACTATTAGTTCTCATTTATTATTTGGAATTATATATTTTCTTCCAACTCAGTTGCTTTTTCCCAAAAATAATGTAGTCAACATGCAGGGGAAGTTGTGGGTGCACTATCCTTTTCTGTCGGACATGGTGCAAATACTCTAAAGAAGGTTGCTTCCGTGAGAATGTTTCAACCACCAAATGATGCCCAGAGTATTAGAACATATCCACTTAGTAGATTGGTCAGTTTCTATAATTTAAATCATCAAATGTCTAGAATTTTCTATTTACTTATATCCTCTTTCACTTATTCAGGTTGAGCAAAATGTTGAAGCCATGCATGATGGATGCCTCTTTGCTTCAACCTCTTATTTTGAAAGAAACAAAATTGCTAACCTTCAAAATGATATGGAAAGTGAGAACGATGGTGATAGAGACATAGGTTTTTGGTTGGGGCTCAGCCTAGAGAGTGAGTGGGTGAGTATACGAGCCCTGCTTCCACTTTCAGTGACTCCAGTATCATTACAGAAGCAATATATTGGTATGGAAGTTGTGATGAAAAATGGAAAGAAGCATGTAATTTTCAGGGGTCTTGTTACAGTAGTGAATGATTCAGATGTTATTTTGAATATTATGACAAGCCATGCATCTCATAGTACTGGTCCCTCACTTGGAGTAAACAGTTCTAATACTGTAACTGAAGAAGTCTTTCAAAATCAGTATTACCAGCCGTCAACTGGTTGGGGTAACAATTGGCCAGGTGTGCACAATGATAATCCTGGACATTGGAGCACGAGGGACTTCTCAAACTCATCTAAGGTCGGTATATTTATATATTTCTGTCATCCCTAGTTAACTCGCCCAAGTAAGATACTGTCATTATGATTATTGTCCTAACTCACTTGTATCATTTTGAAGGATTTCTTTGAACCTCCACTTCCTCCAGGGTGGAAATGGTCCTCAGGTTGGTCCATAGATAAGTCTCAATACGTTGACAAGGAAGGCTGGGCATATGGGCCTGACATTATAAGCTTAAGATGGCCTCCTACTTCTTCACAGTTTTCAACCAAATCAGCCTCTGATGTTGTGCGTCGAAGACGTTGGATTCGTACTAGACATTCTTTTTCTGACCAAGGTACAGAGTGCTTGCAGAGTGGAGCAAGCACTGTGCACCCTGGTGCTTCTGCTGTTTTATCATGGAGAAGTACATCCAAGGACTCTGACCAATGTTTGCAAGTTCGACCTAAATTTGATAATTCTCAGCCCTCATACTCATGGGGTTGTGCTATTGCTGTTGGTTCAAGTTATATATATAGCAAAGATCAACTATTAGATCCAAGTTCTAGATTACCTTCTGTAACACCCAATTGTTCTTTGAAGCTTAATGAGATTGAGAAAAAAGATATACTTCTGTGCTGTAATCCTAATAGTGGAAGTAAACAATTGTGGTTTAGTGTGTGTACAGATGCCTCAGTTCTCAATACTGAATTAAATGTACCTGTATATGATTGGAGAATATCTATCAGCTCTCCTTTGAAATTGGAGAACCGGCTACCTTGTCCTGTTGAATTTTCAATCTCAGAAAAAATAAAGGAAGGAAATTGTATTGAGCGACATCGTGGTACCGTATCTTCTCGTCATAGTGTACATATCTATTCAGCAGATATTCAGAAACTTCTGTATATTACTTTGAGTGTGCAGGATGGCTGGGTCATGGAAAAGGTGATAACTTTTATTTTGAAGAAAGTGTCTTAAATTGTCTGTGTTTTGCAATTTAGCTCATATGGTTAGACTTCTTTACTCTATTCATTTGCTCAGGACCCAATTCTAGTGCTCGATCCTTCTTTCTCGAATCACGTTTCATCTTTCTGGATGATTCACAGGCAAAGTAAAAGGTATGCAATCTGTTTTTCATTCAAAGTAAGTAGCATAAATTTTATTTTAAGTGATTTGCAATTGTGGTGTATTAAATTCTATACAAACATTTCTTTCAATAATGTTCCGAGGGATAAAGTTTTTGGCTTTCATATTTTGATCAGTATTTTTCCTTGAAATACACCCATTATGTTGTATATTTATCATATCATCAAAGCAATATGACTATAACTTGTTAAGTATGTTATATTCTTTTGCAATGAAAACAGAAACATGAATATTTGTTTGTCCTCCAGCATAACGTTGTCTATGTATATGTTAAAATAGAGAACACAAGAATTTGGAGTGAGTACTGTGCGACTGAATATGTGACTGAATACATGACGGATACACGTTTATATATACTCCATACATTTATTATGCATGAATAAAGAATATTTTGTTTCCTCTAAAATAAATATTACATTACTATAATAGTGAACAAAATTATTATTTTGATTGTCAACACTCCCTAAGCTAGAATATATAAATCATGTGTACCAAGTTTCTTTTGGTCACAAATTTGATGAGGCTTGTGGCAATATCTCCTAACTTGATTTTCTCCCTTATGAAAATAGCAGTCAATCTTAATTTGTTTACTTGAGAAGAATCAAACTATATTGGAGAAAAAAGATTTTATTGAATTGAATTGAATAAATGAAACACTACTTAGGCATCTCTATCCGTCAAGAGCACACTTGTAGTGATAACACATGAATTATGTAAGAAAATAATTATTTTATTGATTGATAACAATCACACCAATTACATTCTCATCATCTCTATTTGTAACAATTAAAACCTTTGAAAAAGGAAATAAAAAGTTATTGAAATGAATAGAAAGATTCTAAAGATAAGTTTTCCTAATTACTATGGAGATATCAAGATATACTTTTTATCCTAATAATATGCTATTACCAACAATTACAATATCCTTTTGTAGCTTAACAAATATTTTCTCTTGACTCAACACTCCCTCTCAAGCTAGTGAATGGAAATCTCATTCATAGATTGCATGTGAGATCATGAAATCGTTCTATGGGAAGACCTTTTGTAAACATATAAGATAAACGAAGCCCAGATGGGACATAAGAAGCGGTGATTAGGCCATTATCTAATTTTTCTTTAATGAAGTTTTGGGCTAACTCTATGTACTTGGTCCCATCATATTGAACTATATTGATAGCATTGCTAGTAGCTGATTTATTATCATAATAAAGAGCCATAGGCTTTTCACATGTCGCTTTAAGATCGTTAAGAATAATTTTTAGACGTAACAATTCACACACCCTATGTGTCATAGCTTGGAATTCAGTCTCTACTCTAGACCTTGTAGCAACATTTTATTTTTTCTTCTTCAAGTCATTTAATTTCCACCCATGAACAAGAATATCCTAAGGTGGATCTCTTATCTATATTGGAACATGCATCTCACACCAAGGACTGGACATCGCGAGGATAGGCTTTAATACCATAATCAGTCAAGTAGTACAATAGGTCCAACGAACATAGCTAGAATAGGCTTTAATACCATAATCAGTCAATCTCACAACCAATTGTAAGGTAAGATTTGCACCCCACTTTTATATTCAATTTCGCCATAATCTTGTTTGATATGGGATCTCTAACACACTTGTTCAAGTTGAAGAATGAACATCTCAAGCGTGGGATTAGATTTTTGTTGGTGGTCTAATAGGAGTCCAGTAAGGGGTAGCACAACAACCCCAACAAACTTGACTAGGATAGGCTTTGAATTCTCTGATACCATCTTAGTAAATGGGTTTGTGTCTAACTCAACCTCACAAAAATGACTTCTAACATGAGGTTTGTGTTAGAAGGTACATTAATTGTCCCATGGCTTAGGCCAGGTTGGCCAAGTCATAATTGAATTGTGGCGCTTTGTGTGTTATATACTTAAGTAGAAAAGGTTGCGTCCTAACTATTAGCTAGTTTTTAGCCTAGTGGTTAGCATTCGATCCAACACTTGATATTAGAGCCAAGATCAAGAGTTTGATTCCCAGTGGGACAATTCTTTACGGGGAGATTGTTGCAGGCATAATTAACCTGTGGCATAGGCCAGGTAGGCCGAATCACAATCGTAAAGTTGGATTCCTAGTGGGAAAATTGTTCAGAAAGAGATTGTTGCAAGGTGCATGAATTGTCCCGTGACGTAAGCCAAATGAGCCAAGTCACAATCAAATCATGTTGCTTGGACTATTATGCTATTAACTAGAAAGAATTGCATCTTGACTTTCAACAATTTGCACCCAATTTACATATTATGATTTGATTATATTCTTAACCAATGTGAGATCTCCAATACCCCTGTCATCCAAGGAATGAACATCTTGAGCGTGGGATTAGATATATGACTATGATAGGTTTTGAATGCCCTAATATCATATTATCCGGAAGTGGATTTTAAATCCATCTTAACCTCACAAACTCGATTTATAAGGCGAGGTTTGCATTCACTTATATATTATAATTTGGCTTATTTATGTGGGATCTCTAACATTCTTTTCCATGCCAAGGATTGGACATTTAGAGCATGGAATTAGATATTTAACAACGACTTAATAGCAAGTAGCATGATAGGCCAACAAACCTTGTCAAGATATGTGTTAGATATTATTAGATATAATTAGATATTATTTGATATTATGAGATATTATAGATATTGTTAGATATCTCATATTTATGTAATGGGCTTAGCCCATATGTTTCTTTTCCTTTATAAACATAACCCTATTTTATAAACATAACCCTATGTGTTCAATATACACAAGGGATTTACCCTATTCTTTCTTTTCTAATAATATGCTTTGATACCATCTTGGTAAGTGAGTTTATGCTTGATTCAACTTAACAAAACAGGCTTGTAAGGTGAAGTTTTTACTTTACATATATATTATGAGTTGACCATATCCCTAGTCAATGTAGAGTCTTCAACAAATTTCAATATCCTTTTGTAACTTAACAAAATGTTTTCTCCTAACTCTACATGTTTGATCCTCTCATAGTATACATGATTGCAAGCAATATGTAAATTTGTTTGATTATCATAAATTACTAGCATTGGTGTAGCCCTTTCAAACTTGAGTTCTCTAAGTAGTTGTGTTTGTCATACAAATTCACAAGATTCTAAAGAGATGTACCTTAGCGCTTGATCTTGCTATATCATTTTGCTTTTTACTGAGATATATAATTTCTTCCAATCAGCACTCAATGCCCATAAGTGAATCACCTATGATTAGGTGAACTAATCCAATCAGTTCTAAGTATCTATGCTCATGTCCACTGTCTTCATAAACAAGATCCTTGTTTGGAGCACTCTTAATATACTTGAATATCTAAATCACTACAGTCTAAATACTTGGCAAAGAGAACTCAAGAATTGGCTCACCCTTAGAGGAATATGTACAAGTGATTGTGTAATAGTTTAGTTTACCAACCAACACTTTCTAGGATGTAATTAGGGCTCCCTCTGATTAGGTAGTAGTTTGACATTACAATCCTTGGATTGATATTGCTTGGCCAATTTCTTCTAGTATGTTAAGAATATAGTTCCTTTGCAGAACTTCTATACCTAAAAATACCAAAGCTCTCCAAGGTCTTTAGTCTAGAACTAATAGGTTGTACTTGAGGTTGAGAATTCCATTTTGGCCACTGCCTCTAGTGAAAATATCATTAACAGATACAGTGGGATAAATGCTTTTCTTAGGTGAATGGTGGCGATAGAAGACAAAGTATTTGGTTTCACAAAAAATCAAACCAAATTGTTGTACAATAATCGAATAGCAACCAAACCATATTAAAGAGGATTATCTAAGACCATTAGGGGACTTGGAAAATCAATAAATCATATTGGAGAATTCCCCTTGTGTAACTTAACCATACAAATTGGCTTGTAAGATAAAGTTACACCCCACTTAATTAATATAACTTGGTTATATTTATAATCAATGTGAAATTTTCATTACAACCCCTCTCGCCCAAGATGGGACATCTCAAGTGTTGGTTAGATATTTTCAAAAAATATGATAATGGTTTGATAGTAGGTGGCCAACAAATCTCAATATGATAGATTCTTAGAAAGTGAGTTCATATCTAACTAAATCTTACAAACCAAAATTGTTAGCGGATGTTTGCACATCACATGTATCCTATAATTTGATCGTATGTTTAGTTGATATAGTATCTCCAACAGTATATTTTATCACTCTTGTACCTTTATATTTTTCTACTAGAACTAGTTTACTCCATTAAGGAGTTTACACACTTTGTATTCTTGAAATGAATGTTCTTGTTTATATGATGTGCTTGTTGTGTCGGGTAGAAAGTTAAAAGTGGAATGGTATACTTTCACTTGTGCAAATTTTAGTCTAATAATGCATTATTCCTCCTTACAATTTTATCCCAAGAGTTATGCAATGGTGAACAACTGTTGGCTATTCTTTTTAACAAACTCTTTGTTCAATAACACTGCCAATTTTCATTTTATTTAATTAGAATAAGCTTTATTTTAACCTTGATTATCTTCATCATCATTTTGCAGGAAATTACGTGTGAGCATTGAACATGATATGGGTGGGACCAGTGCTGCTCCAAAAACATTAAGACTTTTTGTCCCTTATTGGATTGTCAACGATACTTCTCTATCATTGGCATATCGTGTGGTGGAGGTAGAACCTCTGGAAAATGCAGAGATGGATTCCGTCTCACTCTCTAGGGCAGTTAAGTCTGCCAAGACTGCCTTGAAAAGTCCCATAAGCTCATTAGATAGAAGGCATTCTAACTCAAGAAGAAGCGTGCAAGTGCTTGAAGTTATTGAAGACAACAATCCATTTCCGAGCATGCTTTCTCCACATGATTATGTTGGGCGTAGTGGAAGTACAATGTTTCATTCTCCTAAAGATACGTATTTGTCACCTAGGCTGGGCATTTCTGTTTCTATGCAGTCTTCTGAAGTTTACAGCTCTGGCATTTCTCTGCTTGAACTCGAAAAAAAGGTGCTTTTTAAAAAAGGGGCTAACCAACTACTCTATCTCTTTTACTTGCATAAGTATTTCCTCAGGATTATATCTTGGTATTTAATGTTCATTGAAACTCTCACAGGAACGTATTGATGTCAAAACTTTCGATTCTGATGGATCTTACTACAAGCTTTCAGCATTGTTGAACATGACATCAGACAGAACAAAGGTTGTCTATAGTCTGTATACATCGTTCCTTGCCTTTACAAGTTAATAAATCAAAATCATTTGATTATCTCCCTTTATTCTTATGGAAATTCTTATTATCAATGCCTATTGCATATCACTTGGTTCAAGACCAACCTACATAATTTTAGAATCGTGATTGTTCATGATGCATTTTAGGAAATTTTATATTACTTAACCTTCCTTGCTGTATTTTTGCTAGTATTAAGAAGTAGGATGAGTCTAACAGTTATGGTTGCGTGAGTTAGGCTACAAGTCCCATCTCACCATCATTGCTGACTTTCTTCCTGCAGAAAATCAAAACAATGAATAAAGATTGATGTTCAACTTTGTCGTGTTATTAAATCCACTATTCACATCTCACACAAACCTAATTCTGTACCTAATGACACAGCGTTTGTATGGTGTGTGTCAAGATCTCTTATCACTTCTTGCTGACGTTTTGAGGTCCTATGTCCACTTATCTTGGGTGATTTCATGCTGCCTTGCCTGATTTCAATGAGTTCCCTCCACCATTTGAATATGTGAAGAAGGAACTTCAAAACCACTATATGTTCTTTACGACCTTGGGCTTTTATGGTTGCTTTAATGGTTTCCCATAAAACTATGTTGCTACCTATGATCAGATTTTGGAATCACCAGTAAACTCTACTATGACTATTGCATCATCTACATTCCTCCCTATCCCTCAGAAAATAAACATGAAGACACATACTTTGACCTCAAGGAAAAAATTGCCTTTGCATAACAAGTAAATTTAGATGCTTTCTCTATGTATTTCTAAATATTGTCAAAAATACGAACATTGTCACCACATTAAACGTACACTTGATAGGTGTTGAAAGCTACATGAAACTCCCTCGTTCACACCATATCAAGAATATATTGTTGAGTCAATTGCTATTTCTACATTAACCTTTAACAACATTTGAAGACTTTAACAAATGGTGTGCAACATGTCAATCCACTAGTAACATAGCTTTGGTGGCATACTCCTTACTTTAGTTTGTGGCTCTGACTCTGGTGTAATTCATCACATATATGATAATTGTTTTCTTTTCTCCTTTTATATTATTGCTATCAATTTGTGTCCATAATTGCTACCAATGCTTCACAGACACTAGCTTGAGACGTTTTGATGACGACTATACACCTGAAGAGTTGGTGGCAGTGGTGAATCTTTAGGTGCACTAGGCACAACAAGAGGAATATTAACTTGATTAGATAAAGACGTAGAAGGAGAAGGACAAGACTTAAAGTAAAGGGAAGATTCATTGAATGTGACATCTGCTGAAATAAAATTACGGTTTAGAGAAGGTGAGAAACATTTATATCCCTTTTGTGATCTAGTGAACCCTAAAAAGACACCCTAAAATAGAATGAAGAATATTGTCATCTAAAACTGAAGATGGCGCATCACCCCAAAAACGCTGAGGAACTTCCCCATGGATTAAATAGTACGAGTTGTTTCAACAAGATGTTTATTCTTGTGCTCAGCTACCCCATTTTGTTGAGGTGTATAAGCACATGAAGTTTGATGAAGAATACCATGAGAAGCCATAAATTTTTTAAAAGAATGAGAAATATACTCACGTCCATTATCACTGCTCAAAATTTGAATGAAAATTCCAAATTTATTTTTAATTTTATTGTAAAATATTTTGAAATATAGAAAACAACTCATAACGGTTTTTCATTAGAAACACCTAAGTACATCTTGAATAATCATCCTGAAATCCTAAATTAGACTTAATACGACTTGGTTCTCAAATGTCAGGGTGAACTAAGGCAAAAGGAGATGAAGCACGTTGTGAGCCACTACTAGGAAAAGAACTATGAATGTGCTTCCTTAACTAACACAACTCACACGATAAACTAGATACAATAGACAAATTTGGAACAAGTTGTTGCATGTTGGCAAGACTAGGATGACCCAACCCGCATGAATGAGAGATGGAGAATCCATAATCGCACCAACATGTGCAGAGATCTGTAGTTGATAAAGTCCATGAGACTCACATTCGGTGCCAATCATCCGTCCCGAACTCCAGTCTTGTAAAGAAACAAAATCTTTGGTAAAAGAAATAACACAATTAAGGGAACAAGTGAAACAACTAATTGATAATAAGTTAAATGGAGATCAGAGGCATAAAGAACATTATGAATAGATAAAGAAGGAAAAAAGATTAATAGTACCAACACCAGGTGATGGTACCCTTTATCCGTTGGTCATGGTAATCGAAGGTAAATAACTCGTAGTACATTATGAAGAGAAAAAAAGATTTATTACCAGTAATGTGATCTATAGCCCTTGAATCTAGAATCCAAGGGCCAAGGGAAGTAGAGTGAGTGAGGCCAACAAAAGATCTACCTGAATGTGCAACAGAAGCAGTGGAACCAGGGTTCTGACGATCCTCATACCATTTAAGATATTCATTGAAAATAACAGGCTAACTTAGGGTATCAAATGAAGATGAAGTATGAGTAGAAGGTTGCACAGGAGTAGTTCGGGCAACCGCAACAGATTTAGGAGGACGACCATGTAAGCATAACATTTGTCAATTTTGTGGCCAAGTTTGCCACAATGGTCACACTTGTGACGCGCTTTGCCTGACTTGTGAGGATGAGCACGAACATTATGCAGAAAGACTAAAGCAGAATAGTCATCAACATGAGGTGTTATATCAGTGGTGTCTTTACCTGACACACACAGAAGGGTACAAGTAAAAGTAAAATTGGGCACGGTAAGAGATCCCAAAATTTGATCACGAACATGAGAGTAATCATTAGGAAGGCCATGTAAACCCAATAACATGAAGAAGTTGGATCTTTGTTCTAGTTCTTGAGAAAGAGTAGGGATAGGAGGTAATAACTCATTAAAATCATGAAGAAGAGCATGAAGTTTACCTAGATATTCCGCCATTGTACCATCAAAACGATTGGGAGCAACAACTTTGAGGAGAATTTGACACACCATAAAGACATTAAGTATCATTGGTGTATAATAATTTTGCTTGTTCCCAACCTTCTGAACATGTCTCATAGGTATGAAAAATTTGTTTTAAAGATGAGTGAATGGTAGATTTGATAACAATGCATAATTGAGCATCAATTTTCGACCTACGGCAAATCTCATTTTCAGTAACATTGGGACGGGTAAGATGATCAACATAACCTTGACTCTTAAGCCATAATTTAATATCTGAGGCCCAAGTGTCATAATTGGTTCCATCCAATTTGTCAATGGACAAAAGGACGTTGACATAATTAATATAGATAGACAGATCAGGCATAATGGCAGCGGAGGAAGGAACGGAAGAAGCCATAGATGATAAGGACAAATCCAATCACTGGTCAATTGGCGGCAGCAGCGGTTCCGGCAGCATCTCCGGCGGCAGCTGCAGCGAGATTCTTGCAGCGGCTTCGGCAAGATTCCGACGGAGGATCCGGCGAGGCGGCGGCAGTGGCGGCTTCGGCGGTGGCTGGAAAATTCTAGTGAACTGTGGGTTCACCAATAAAAATTGAACCCTAACCCTAGCTTTAGATACCATATTAAAGGAAAAGAAAAAATAGGATAAATCCCTTGTGTATATTGAACACATAAAGTCATGTTTATATAAGAAAAGAAACATATGGACTAAGTCCATTACATAAATAGAAATATCTAACAATATTTATAATATCTAAAGAAATAAATCTTTAGACATAAAGACTCTAAATCAGGAGAAAATCTACCAAATAAACTCCTAATGCCAATCCTTAATTTTAAGAATTTCTTGCAAACAAATCTATATTTATTGTACAATAAATGTGCAACATTTACACCCATATTTCAACAAGAATCCTTCAATATTTGAAGATAAGTCCAAGAAGGGGATTATTGTTCTAGAGAAATGAAAAATTAAGAATGGATGTGTATATTAATGCGAATTATGCAAGGTTTGTCACAAATAGGAGATCCACCTCAAGATATTGCATGTTCTTGGAAATTTGGTGACTTGGAGAAGTAAAAAACAAAATGTTGTTGCAACGTCTAGTGTAGATAATTCTGAGCTATGGCACATGGGGTGTGTGTGTGAGTTGTTAAGGTTGAAAATTATTCTAAATGGTTTAAAGTGATTGTGAAGAGTCTATGACTCTTTATTGTGACAATAAATCAGCTATTAGTGTTGTTCACAATTCAATTTAGTATGATTGGACCAAGAACATAGAGATAGATTGATACTTTATTAAAGAAAAACTAGATAGTGGCAATATCATCCTTCTTATGTCCCATCTAGGCTTTAGTTAGCAAATCTATTTATTGAAGTTCTTCTCACTGAACAATTTCATGATCTCACATGCAAGCTAGGAATGATAGATATCACTCATCAACTTAATAGGAGTCTTGACTGATAAGCTATGGTAGAATATTGTAACTAATTACAAGTGTCTTGTTAGGATATGTTAGAAGATTTTAGAAATCTTTGTAATTATTAAAGGAAAAGAAAGAATAGGGTAAATCCCTTGTGTATATTGAACACATAGGGTTATGTTTATATAGGAAAAAGAAACATATGGGCTAAGCCCATTACATAAATATGAGATATCTAACAATATCTATAATATCTCATAATATCAAATAATATCTAATTATATCTAATAATATCTAACACTCCCCCTCAAGCTGGTGCATATAGATCATATGTACCCAGCTTGTTACAAATGTAATCAATCCTAGGTCCTCATAAGGGTTTAGTAAAAATATCTGCTAATTGATTATTTGAATTAACAAACTCAGTCTTGATATCTCCTGATATAATCTTTTCTCGAATGAAATGACAATCAATCTCAATATGTTTTGTCCTTTCATGAAAAACTGGATTTGAGCTAATATGAAGAGCAGCCTGATTATCACATATCAGTGTCATTTGAGTAACCTCTCCAAATTGCAATTCTTTAAGTAACTGTTTAAGCCAAATAAGCTCACAAGTAGCCGAGGCCATAGCTCTATATTCTGCTTCTGCACTAGATCTTGCCACAACACTTTGTTTCTTGCTCTTCCAAGAGATCAAGTTATCACCAATGGAGACACAATAACCAGAAGTTGACCTTCTATCAGATGGAGATCCTGCCCAATCAGCATCTGAATAACAAACGACTTTAGTATGGTTATTATGACCATATAACAAACCTTTTCCAGGAGAGCCTTTAATGTACTTCACTATACGAATGACTGCATTCCAATGATCTTCACATGGAGAATTAAGAAATTGACTCACCACACTGACTGCAAAGGAAATATCAGGACGAGTAACAGTGAGATAGTTCAATCTTCCAACTAATCTCCTGTACTTCTCAGGATCTGAAAGAGGTTCCCCCTGATTGGGTAGAAGCTTGACGTTGGGATCCATGGGAGTATCAACAGATTTCGAATTCATCAACCCAGTTTCCTCCAAAATATCTAATGCGTATTTTCTTTGAGAGATAACAATACCAGTATTGGATTGTGCTACCTCAATCCCCAAGAAATATCTGAGTTTGCCAAGATCTTTGGTCTGAAAGTGTTGACAAAGGTGTTGTTTTACTTGTGAGATGCCATGGTGATCACTGCCTGTAAGAACAATGTCATCAACATATACTACAAGATAGATACACCCAGCACTCGAGTGACGATAAAAAACTGAATGATCGCCTTCACTGCGAGTCATACCAAATTGTTGAACAACATTGCTAAATTTTCCAAACCAAGCCCTAGGAGACTGCTTGAGGCCATATAAGGATTTGCGAAGACGACATACCAATCCAGAAGACTCCCCCTGAGCAACAAAACCGGGAGGTTGCTCCATATAAATTTCTTCCTGCAAATCCCCATTAAGAAAAGCATTTTTAACATCCAGTTGATAAAGAGGCCATTGTTGAAGAGCAGCCATAGCTATGAATAAGCGAACAGAGGCCATCTTTGCTACTGGAGAAAAAGTATCACCATAGTCTAAACCAAAAATTTGGGTATAACCCTTAGCCACAAGACGAGCTTTGAGACGATCAATAGTACCATCAGGACCAACTTTGATAGCAAAAATCCACCTGCAACCAACAACAGATTTCCTAGATGGTAAAGGAACAAGTTCCCAAGTTCCATTATTCTGAAGCGCATTCATTTCATCAAGCATGGCCTGACGCCAACCAGGATGGGCTAAGGCATCACCTACAGATTTTGGAATTGATACAGAAGAAATAGACGAAAGGCAGGTATAAAAGGGTTGAGATAGTCTATGGTAACTCAAAGCAGTATAATGTGGAGAGGGATTACGAGTAGAACGTATACCTTTACGGATAGCAATAGGAAGATCAGGTTCAACAGTCGGAGGTTCAACTATAGGAGCCGGAGGGGGATGAGGTGTTGGCACCAAAATAGAGTCTGCTGATGGACGATGAGACGGTTGACGACGACTATACACCTGAAGAGTTGGCGGCGGTGGTGAATTGTTAGATGCACTAGGCACAACAAGAGGAATATTAACTTGATTAGATGAAGAAATGGAAGGAGAAGGACAAGACTTAAAGTAAAGGGAAGATTCACTGAAGGTGACATCTGCTGAAATAAAATAACGGTTTAAAGATGGTGAGAAACATTTATATCCTTTTTGTGATCTAGTGAACCCTAAAAAGACACATTTGTGTGACTTAGGAGATAATTTATCAAGACCAGGACTAAAATTATGAACAAAACATGTGGACCCAAAAACTTTGGGAGGTAAAGAGTGGAGAGGGTCATGTGGAAATAAAATAGAATGAGGAATTTTGTTATCTAAAACTGAAGATGGCATGCGATTAATGAGATAACATGCACTAAGAACAGCATCACCCCAAAAACGCTGAGGAACATCACCATGGATTAAAATAGTACGAGTTGTTTCAACAAGATGTCTATTCTTGCGCTCAGCTACCCCATTTTGTTGAGGTGTATAAGCACATGAAGTTTGATGAAGAATACCATGAGAAGCCATAAAATTTTTAAAAGAATGAGAAAGATACTCACGTCCATTATCACTGCGCAAAATTCGGATGGAAATTCCAAATTGATTTTTAATTTCATTGTAAAATATTTGAAATATAGAAAACAACTCAGAACGGTTTTTCATTAAAAATACCCAAGTACATCTTGAATAATCATCAATAAAAGTAACAAAATACTGAAATCCTAAATTAGACTTAATACGACTTGGTCCCCAAATGTCAGAGTGAACTAAGGCAAAAGGAGATGAAGCACGTTGTGAGACACTACGAGGAAAAGAACTACGAATGTGTTTCCCTAACTGACACGACTCACACGATAAAGTAGACACATTAGACAAACTTGGAACAAGCTGTTGCATCTTGGCAAGACTAGGATGACCCAACCGAGCATGAATGAGAGATGGAGAATCCATAATTGCGCCAACATGTGCAGAGATCTGTAGTTGATAAAGTCCATGAGACTCACATCCGGTGCCAATCATCCGTCCCGAACTCCGGTCCTGTAAAGTAACAGAATCTTTGGTAAAAGAAATAACACAGTCAAGGGAACGAGTGAGACGACTAATGGATAATAAGTTAAATGGAGACCCAGGGACATAAAGAACATTATCAATAGATAAAGATGAAAAAAGATTAATAGTACCAACACCATGTGATGGTACCCTATATCCATTGGCCATGGTAACTGAAGGTAAATAACCCGTAGTAGATAAGGAAGAGAAAAAAGATTTATTACCAGTAATGTGATCAGTGGCACCTGAATCTAGAACCCAAGGGCCATGGGAAGTGGAGTGAGTGAGGCCAACAAAAGATGTACCTGAATGTGCAACAGAAGCCGTGGAACTAGGGTTCTGACGATCCTCATACCATTTAAGAAATTCATTGAAAATAGCAGGCTGGCTTGGGGTATCAATTGAAGTATGGTCCATGGTAGAAGGTTGCACAGGGGCAATTTGAGCAACCGCAACAGATCTAGGAGGACGACCATGTAAGGCATAACATCTGTCAATTTTGTGGCCAAGTTTGCCACAATGGTCACACTTGTGACGCCCTTTGCCCGGCTTGTGAGGGCGAGTACGATCATTATGCTGAGATACTAAAGCAGAAGAGTCATCAACATGAGACGTTATATCAGCGGTGTGTTTACCTGGCACGCGCAAAAGGGTAGAACAAGTGGAAGTAAAATTGGGCACAATAGGAGATCCCAAAATTTGATCACGAACGTGAGAATAATCATCAGGAAGACCATGTAAACCCAATAACATGAAGAACTTGGATCTTTGTTCTAGTTCTTGAGAAGGAGTAGAAGCAGGAGGTAATAACTCATTAAAATCATGAAGAAGAGCATGAATTTTACCTAGATATTCTGCCATTGTACCATCAAGACGTTTGGGAGCAACAATTGTGAGAAGATTTTGACACACACCATAAAGACATTGAGTATCATTGGTGTATAATAATTTTGCTTGTTCCCAAACTTCTGAACATGTTTCATAGGTACGAAAAATTTGTTTTAAAGATGAGTGAATGGTCGATTTGATAACAATGCATAATTGAGCATCAATTTTCGACCAACGAACAACCTCATTTTCAGCAAGAGTAGGATGAGTAAGATGATCAACATAACCTTGACTCTTAAGCCATAATTTAATATCTGATGCCCAAGTGTCATAATTGGTTCCATCCAATTTGTCAATGGAAAGATGAACATTGACGTAATTAGTATAAATAGATGAATCCGGCATAATGACTAAAGAAGAAGCCATAGTGGCAGCGGAAGCAGAAGAAGCCATAAAAGATAAGGACAAATCCAGTCACCGGTTAATTGGCGGGAGCAACAAAGATGAAGGCTCCGACAGCGATTCCGGCGAGATTCCGGCGAAGGTCCGGCGAAGGTCCGGCGGAGGTCCGGCGGAGGTCCGGCGAAGGTCCGGCGGAGGTCCGGCGGAGGTCCGGCGAGACAGTGGGGGTGGTGGCTGGAAAATTCCAGTGAATAGTGGATTCACCAATAAAAATTGAACCCTAAACCCTAAACTCTAACTTTATGCTCTGATACCATATTAAAGGAAAAGAAAGAATAGGGTAAATCCCTTGTGTATATTGAACACATAGGGTTATGTTTATATAGGAAAAAGAAACATATGGGCTAAGCCCATTACATAAATATGAGATATCTAACAATATCTATAATATCTCATAATATCAAATAATATCTAATTATATCTAATAATATCTAACAGTAATCATTACTTTAGGGTTAGATTTCTCAATATACAGATGTAGATGTACTGTCTCAAATAATCAATTCAATAAAAACTATTCTCTCATTCAAGTTAATATATGACTGATTATTCCTAAAGTTGAGCTATAATTAACTATTAAGCTATTTAATGTCCAGGTTGTTCATTTCCAGCCACACACAATGTTCATTAATAGGTTTGGATGTAGTATCTGCCTGCAGCAATGTGATACTCAGTCAGCTGTATGGATCCATCCCACTGATCCTCCAAAGCCTTTTGGTTGGAAGTTATCAGCCAGAGTTGAACTTTTGAAAGTATGTTTTATCAATTTTCAAAATATATGTCAAACTTACATTACATATTTGTATTATTTTCTATATCCTAATAAAGAATCCTATATTGATTCAGTTGCGGATTGATGGCTACCAATGGAGTACACCATTTAGTGTAAGCTACGAAGGTGTAATGCGCATTAGCTTGAAAAAAGATGTTGGAGATGAACCAATGCAAATAAGGGTAGCAGTAAGAAGTGGTGCCAAGAGATCACGCTTTGAAGTTGTTTTCCGTCCAGATTCACTCTCAAGTCCTTATAGGTTTTTGTTCTTAGTTTCTTCCCTTTGAACCATCATAATACTGTCTGTTCTTTTTTCTATATTGAGGAAGGGAAATATAGGAATTCACTTGTATTCATGTATTATATTGGAAAGTCCTATGTTTCCTACCTCATTTAAATGTCTTTTGGTTTTTAGCTGAAATCAAACCTACTATGTTTTATTAACATCTGAAGTAGAGTGGATTCCCCATTTCTTCATCTATTTATATTGTCATGATCTTGATTTTGTTCAGAGTCAAGACCAAAAGTTTTATGGACTCGTTCATGACACACTTCACAGCATTGTGTTTGTTATTTAGCTTTTTAATGATTTCTAAGTGCATTTATGTTCACAGGATTGAAAATTGCTCCATGTTCTTGCCCATTCGTTTTCGTCAAGTTGAAGGTATTAGTGATTCCTGGCAGCTGCTTTTTCCACATTCTGCTGCTTCGTTTCTATGGGAAGATCTGGGTAGAAGACATTTACTGGAACTCTTGGTAGATGGAACTGACCCAGCGAAATCCCTAAAGTATGATATTGATGAAATTTCTGATCACCAAGCTGTCAATGTAAAAGATGGATCAACTAGAGCCTTGCGTGTTACAATAGTAAAGGATGAAAAATCAAATGTTGTTAAGATAAGTGATTGGTTGCCAGAAAATGAACCTACAGGAGCTCCAAGAAGACATTTATCATCAATGAATGATTCTCAAAAGCAACAACTAATGTCAATTACAGATTGTGAATTCCACATCAATGTTGATCTTGCTGAGCTTGGGATATCTATTGTTGACCATACACCTGAGGAAATTATGTATCTCTCTATTCAGAATCTTGTGCTGGCATATTCAACTGGTCTGGGCTCAGGAATTAGTCGGTAAGATTTGCAATCTTTGAATTTGGCTAGATCTTGCATCATGGTCATTTATCTTCCATTAGTTATTTTCTCATGTGTCTTGGTAGATCTAACTATCTAGTCAACCAAGACAACTTGATCATTTGCATAAAAGATTTAAATTAACTTTAGAAGGTTTATTTCTGTTTAGGTTTCCTGTATGTACAATCATTTGATTTTGAAATACAATTTGAATCCTATTCCAGATTCAAAGTCAGAATGTGTGGGCTACAACTGGACAACCAGCTGCCATTAACTCCAATGCCAGTTCTCTTCAGGCCACAGAGAGTTGTATCAGAAACTGACTATATCCTGAAGTGCTCCATTACAATGCAGTCAAATGGATCACTGGATCTTTGTGTCTATCCGTATATTGGTCTTCATGTGAGCATCACACGATGTTATATTTACTATTCTGAAAAATAAAATGGCAATGTTTTAAGTTTATAAATTATGACACTGTTTTATTTTAATCATGGTTTCTTTCACGCAGGGGCCAGAAAGTTCTGCTGCCTTTCTGATAAACATTCATGAACCTATTATTTGGCGCCTTCATGAAATGATCCAGCAGGTGAAGCTCAGTAGGCTGTATGATTCTCAAACTACCGCTGCATCAGTTGATCCAATCATTCAAATTGGGTATGTAAGACTCTTTGAAATGTCTTGTTATATTTGTACGGTTTGCTTGAAACTGCATATGACATTATATTGAATTACAGTGTACTTAATATTTCGGAAGTTCGATTCAAAGTGTCAATGGCTATGTCACCAAGTCAAAGACCAAGGGGTGTTCTTGGGTTCTGGGCATCCTTAATGACTGCATTGGGTAATACAGAAAATATGCCTGTAAGTATGTTAATTTCTTTCTGTAAGTTACCTTAATTGGTGAACCACTTCAAAATCTGTTGTACTTGCTGAACGCAAGTTGTCAATCTTATGTCTCATTTGTTTTCAAACTAGGAGTACATTGTGTAAGTTTCACAAAGTGATTAAATTTCACCTACAGAATGACAACTGACTACTAGGTTCATAAAATATTATCTTCTTTGTACAAGTAAAGATGAAGCATAGATGTAGGATCACAAGACTTTCTTCATATATTATTTGAATGATTGAACTAGTATAAAAAAGGGTAAAAAAGGAAAGAAAAAAGAGCCAATTCCTATATTAAGTATGAATCCCTAAACACCAATTCTGCAATAAAAAGAAATGGTAAATAATCTCATAAATTATGATACATAATAATATCCCAAATATTTTTTATCACTTTAGCAATGTTTAACTAATTGTATTATATTAAGAAGTGGACTTTAAGCTTGACTCAACCTCATAAAATCGGCTTATAAGGTGAGGTTTGCTCCCACTTATAAATTATGAAATGTCTTAATCTTTAGTCGGTGTGGGATCTCTAACACATGCACACCTCACGCGGAGGCTACCAACTCGTGTGTGGGACCATATATTATGGGTGGTTCGATAATAGTCCGATAGCGGGTGACCTGATAAGCCCAATAAACACTCGCTAGAATAGACTCTAAATGGTTCTGATACCGTATTAAGAAGTGAACTCTAAGCCTAACTCAATCTTATAAAACCGGCTTATAAGGTGAGGTTTGTACTCACTTATGAACTATGAAATGTCCTAATCTTTAGTGTGTGTGATCTCCAACATGTTATAATATCTCAGAAATGTTTATCCTCTTTTAGGATATGGGAACAAGGTGAAATAATGCTAACAATGAATGTTTATTCACTTTTTGGATATGGGAACAAGGTGAAATAATGCTAACAATGAATGTTTATTCATTAACCAGGTTAGGATAAACCAGAGGTTTAATGAGAACGTATGCATGAGGCAGAGTTCTATGATTAGCATGGCTATCTCAAATGTCCGAAAGGATCTTCTGGGCCAACCACTTCAGCTTCTCTCGGGTGTGGATATATTGGGCAATGCAAGTAGTGCACTTGGACACATGAGTAAAGGTGTAGCTGCATTGTCTATGGATAAAAAATTCATTCAAAGTCGACAGAGACAGGTTTGATTGGACATTCTCCTGTGCAATTTTTACCTTGTTTCTAATGCTTAATGTGTTAGACATTTAATATAATATAATGCAAACACCTGCTTTTAATATAACTGTGTGCAGGAAAACAAAGGTGTCGAGGATTTTGGTGATGTTATAAGAGAGGGTGGTGGAGCATTTGCTAAAGGTTTATTCAGAGGGGTAACTGGTATTTTAACAAAGCCTCTGGAAGGAGCAAAATCTTCTGGCGTCGAGGGTTTTGTTCAGGGTGTTGGGAAGGGAATTATTGGTGCAGCTGCACAGCCAATGAGTGGAGTTTTGGATCTTCTGTCAAAAACAACAGAAGGTGCTAATGCTATGAGAATGAAAATTGCGTCTGCTATAACATCAGATGAACAACTTCTCCGGAGGAGACTGCCTCGAGTTATAAGTGGTGATAATTTGCTTCAACTATATGATGAGTACAAAGCTCAAGGACAGGTAACATGGGTTCCGCTTGCTATGGCAGATCTGAAGTTCATCTGTTATTTTAACATTTGAGATTTAATCGTAAAATATTGTAAACGATATATGTTTGATACAAAGAAAGTTAGTTCTAATTGAAATTCAAAAGACACAGTGGTTTAGACCCATGATGAGTAGATTAAAGTAGAGATATTGCCTTCTGTCACTTTTGAAGAAACAAATGTTCGAATTATATACAATTTAATTCTAAATTATGCAACATTTTGACAGATACTGTGTTTATAGGCTAAAAGGCAAAAGCTGGAATTGTATTAATGCAATTGAGGATCCTTCTTTCAAGTAGTATGTTCATTAAAGAGTTTCAGGGTTCAACAAGTCTTACTTATTTTATTGACCATTTCTGACATTAGAGAGTAACTATAATGTCAGACTTTTGTAGTCCCCACCCCTTGTATTTCTTGTTAAACTATCACCTTCCCTGACATAATTTTTCACCTATCTTTCAACTAAATTTATTAACTCACTATTAACGTAGTGACAAAACCTAAAATTTTTCAATTACCTATTTTGAGCTTCATTAGCTGTTATCCTTAATTATGTGGATGGCCATGTTATGAAAATATTTTACTTTGTAATTTACTGATTATACTGCACTAGTAAATAGTCCTATCAATGAAATTACCTCATGTCCTTTTCCTACTCTTGACTATTGCAATACTTCTGTCTTGAAGGTGATATTGCAGTTGGCCGAATCAGGTTCATTTTTTGGTCAGGTTGATCTGTTCAAAGTTCGCGGAAAGTTTGCCTTATCAGATGCTTATGAAGATCACTTTATGCTTCCAAAAGGAAAAATTCTCATGGTCACGCATACAAGAGTCATACTATTGCAAGTATGTAGTCGTGATTGAGAACAATGAATAAAACCTCATTTTCTTTAATCGACTGTTACTTATCAATATTTGTTTGTCATTGCCAGCAACCATCGAATATGATTGCTCAGAGGAAATTCAGCCCTGCAAGGGATCCATGCTCAATATTGTGGGATATTCTGTGGGATGACCTTGGTACCATGGAACTAACTCATGGCAAAAAAGACAACCCGAAAGGTCCCCCCTCAAGGCTCATTTTATATTTGCAGTCTAGGTCATTGGATATGAAAGAAAATCATCGCATTATAAAATGCATCTCTGAAACCCGTCAAGCTCTTCAAGCTTACTCCTCTATTATGCATGCATTGAACACATACGGCCCAGGAGTATCAAAGGTATGTTTTATTTCATAAGTTTCCTTAAACTTTTTAGTTCTTCAAGCAATTGTTTCACTAGTGACCACCAAGCCTAAACTGTTGGAAAACTAACGAACTCATAAAACATGCTTAAAAATCAGTTATTTGTTCGCAATGTTTATGCACACAATATTAAAGCTGACTTCTGAGTGAAATTACTGTCTCATTGTTCAGGGAGTTCAGAAAAATAAAGTGACAAAGCCATATTCACCCCATTTTGATGCCTCTAGTACTGATCTATCCCCCCAACAGATGCCTGGATCAACCCCTCTCTCCTCAACTTTCGGAAGCAGTGCCCGTCACTAGGACCATCATTGTTCATCACTTTCAACAGTCCTGTGCTCTATTGAATTCTATCAGCGTACTTGGTCAAGATGAACCCCAGTTGCCCTTCAGTTTAAATGGTATCACTTTTTTTCCATTTGTCTCACCACCGTATCAGCATTGAGATTATAATGCTGCTTTCTGGAACCATATACCTACCCGATGATAACAGTTACGGTTAGTTGGAGGGAATTGGTTCAATATCTATGAATCCTGTAGAAGGCCCGTGTCTCCCATTTTTTGTTCAAATATAATATCCAATAGTTCTTGTATTATATTGAATGTAATAGCTTTTGTTGTACATATACAAAATCACACAGCTAAGATAGGATAGGAGGATCCTACTTGCCCTCATCATGCCCTTTTCAAGTTTCATATCTTCATATTACGTCTGCTTTGCATGACGGAATACGATATCTGAATGTATCTTCCATTTTTTGGAACCATATTTCAAAAATTGTTAATGCTTCTCAAAAGTTAGTATTTAACTTCCTCTCGCGATCGACTAAGCAAGAATATAAAATGCTTTCTTATTACAATCACAATTTCTGTACACACTATATTAAGACTGAATATTGATAGTCATTAATAATTATATTACTATATCATATTTTAAAATTTACAATAACATTATTAAAGTTATATAACATCATTTTCTCAAATTATTAATTTTCCCATAAATTAAAATTTCAGAAAAAGAGCTGGTGACAATTTCATGTAAAGGACAATGATTGTAGATAATAAGTAGATGGATAAGTTTAGAGAAAAAACACTAAGCAAAGACAATCAATTCTCACCTCTTATTTAAGATTTAAGATAACGCTCTAGGATAATTAAGCAATTTGATTTTTATAATAGAAATACGGTGGTTATGTTTTAATTTTATAAGAATAAATTTATTAATTTATCACGTTAAAAATTATAAACTAAGATAATAATAATAATTTCTAATCAGGTGTCATAATTTAATTTAAATAAAATATACAAAAATTTGCAACGATTATATATATATATATATATATATATATATATATATCTCCAAGTCATATATGGAGCAATCAAAAACATTATTTTATTTTAATTACAATGACATCTAAATGAAACTATTTATATTAAAATATAAGTATGTCTTTAATTTTTCAAGTTGGGGATATTTTTTTCTTTAGGTTCACCAATTAAGTTTTCTTTTTTAGTTTTGTTACATGTTACTTTTATATCTCAAGGAGTAGACGTGATGTTAAAAGATATAGTAAATAATTAGTGATGTTAAAGATATAGTAAATAATTATATACTCAAATCTTTTTATCTGAATTTAATTGAGTAAAATGATTTTTTTTTGGAAGAATTTAATGAAGACTTAAATATGGTTTTAGTCTTTTGGAGGTGATGTGTATTTTGGTCTTCCAACTAAAAAGTTTCATCTTTAATAATTTATATTTTATTTTATTTATATTTTAAAAAAATATTTTTTTAAATAATCTTATTTAAATTTAAAAAATACTTAATGAAAGAAAAGTATCACAAGTATCACGGTATATGAAAAATTGGATAATGTTATAAAATAATTATCTTTCATCGAATTTCAGCCGCAATTTTGTTATTTTTTGTGTTTTCTAAATGGATCACATATTCAAATAATATAAGTAATGAAAAACAAACTTCAAATTCTTTATAGGCGTCTATGATAATTTTGCATTACTTGATCTCATGTCTCTCTTAGATGCACCAATATTTTACATTTTATTTATGACATTTTTATCAATGTGAAATCGATTAGGGATGGCGAAGCGGGTCGGCCTACCCCGCACTTGGCCTGTAAAATGCGGGTCGGGTTGGCTTGTCCCGCATAATGAATGTGGACTAGATTCTATGCCCCGCCCGACATAAGGGCCAACCCGCGGGTTTATTGGGCAACCTGCATTTTTTTTTTTTTTTAGAAATTCAATAAAAATTTTTTTTACTTTTTGTTCTTGAAATTTCCAAATTAAACCCTTATATTTCCTACTATCAAACATCAATATTTTTTTCTTCCATTTCAAACATAGTCAAACATCAATAATTCAATTAAGATAAAAATCAAATATCAATATTCTTCCATTTCAAAACATTAAAAATAACTAATTTAAAAACATTAAACATAAACACCATTACAATTAACATAGTTAATTCAAAAACATTAATATTTTTTTTCTAGTCCAAGTTATCACTGCCAAGCCCAACCCAAGTCAACATACAATTTTTTTTTTGCGGGCTAGCAAGCCAGCCCGCCTCATCCCGTGGTTGGCCCGCGCGGGCTACGAGTTATGCGGGACGGGTTGAAGCAGTTTAGTGGCTTGAAAAACTAAGCTCGTCCTGCGTTTTTGACTAGCGGGTTGTGGGTCGACCCGATTGGACCACCATGCTCAAGGAGCTCCTCTACATCTTTTTTAAATGGAAAATGGTTTTTCAACATCCCCAAGCCCCTTGCGCCAGATTACAACGCGCTGACATGAGAACTTTGATTAAGTGGTAGTGGCAGTTTTGTAAAATGAGAAAGGCAAAGAGGGTGATTACGTGGCAGGGTCATTTCGATAAAATGAGAAAGGCATATGGGATATTTAAATTACCAAAAGCGCAATTGAGTAGTACATTCGTGGAAGAGAGGACCAACGGGAAAGAGTGCTTGGAACGAACATTGCAACTGCAAAAGGCGACGACGACAAAGTGTGAAGGGTAACAGCGGCGTAGTGCGAAGGGCGACGACGTCGCAGTGCGAAGTTGCAGTGGTTTAGGGTTTAGGTTGTGGTGGTTTACGATTTAGGTTGTGGTGGTGTGTGAGAGGTTGTGACTGAAGTGTGAGGAACAACAAGAAGGTAAGTGGGTTTATTTTGATTTTTCTTGCATTTTAGGGTTTATAGTGGGTTGTTTGTGGTGGTGGCTTCTGCGATATAGGGTTTATTTAGGGTTTTAGTACGTGAGTTTTTCTGTTGTGTGTGTTGTTCTCTTCTTTGATGATTGATATTATTTTTGGACTGAAACCTAATCATTGTATATTTGTTTTCATTTGAAAGTTTGTATTATTGAGAAATAGTATTAAACTTTATCATGAAGGATTGGTGTTGTGGTTTTTAGGTTTTGAAGTTTGAACTGATTTGGATTTCATTGTTTAATATTTTGTGGTCTGCGATTTTGGGACTGGTTTAGAACTCTTTGTGTCTTGTGAGTTACCGGTGATAGAATTTAATGTGAATGTCAGTGTACTGAATTAGTGACAGTGACATGGACAAATGATGACCCATTCTGTTTTATGTGAAGCCCTTTTTTGCACTGTGATGTGTTACAAGTGAATGTTTTCATGTCTTTTTTTTTTGTTTTTGTGAGGGTTCAAAAGGAAGTCCAGTGAGCTCATTGAATATGTTGAACAATTGATTATTTTAAAGGTAGCTTGAAATGTGATATGTGTAGCTAAGTGGTGATCTCTTCATTTTTATGTGGTTTAGGGTATGAAAAACTTTGTCATGTCAAGTTGTCTTTGAAATAAATGTTTGCATGTCCCTTTTCGGTGTTGTGAGGGCCAAAAAGAGAGTCCAGTGAGCTTATTGTAGGTTAGACAAATGATAATTGTATGGACAACTTGAAATGTGGTGTGTGAATAGAAGTGGTGACCCTTTCGCTTTTATTTGGTGACCTGTGAAACACTTTTTGCACTGTCATGTTTGGATGTCCTATTTGGTTGTTGTGAGGGCTGAATAGAGAGTCCAGTGAGGTCAGTGTAGGTTACACAAACGATAATTCTAAGGGCAGCTTGAAATGTGGTATGTAAATGTAAGTAGTGACCCTTTTATTTTTATTTGGTGACCTATGGAGCACTTTTTGCAGTGTTATGTAACATTTTAACTAAATGTTCGCATGTTGTTTTTTGTATTGTGTATGAGAACTAAGTTGGTTTTTTATGTGTTTTTTGTGAGCTTTTCAATTTTTTGTTGTGTTACTTATTGTGTTCTCTGTTTTGTTTTTTATTAAATGAATTGTTTTTTAAGGTTTAGAGAATGGAAAGTTCATTGTCCAAGAATTTTGTCTCCCATGCAAAAGCTGAATTGAAGGTACTTTTTTTATTTATTTTGTGCATATTATTTTAATACTTTAAGAAGTGTCATTGTTGAAAAAATAAATATGGTCTTGTTTTATTTTGTTATTTTGCAGGTACGAGTTAGGCACAATGTGCAAACTCAATATATTGTTCATGTGAACCATAACCTTACCAGCTAGCTATCAACGAGAAAGGATACAAGAAACTCCATTTAAGTGGATGGTTGAAATGGACAAGGTATTGGACATTTCAAACAGTCTTCTGAGAGAGTTGCTAAGTAGATGGTCATCCGATAACAATGCATTTAGGATTACAAAAGGTTTACTTCCTTTTTCAGTTGTTAATGTATGTTTTGTATTAGGATTGTCAGTTGTGGGGGAGGAGGTGAAAATGGAGAATGATGGGGGAGGTTTGGTGAATAGGTTGTTTGATGATGGGGAGGAAATTAAATTAGAAACAATTTTAAAAAAGTTGGGGGACAAGATATTGAATAGAAAGAAAAGTGTAGACAATTTTTGTAGGTTATACATATTACTTGGGTTGTGTGTTTTTTATGTTCTTAGGATTTCTAGGACATTTAGTTGTTTTGCTTTTAAATTGTTAGACAATTTAGATGCGCTAGATTTATATAACTGGGGGTGCAATTTTTAATGTATTATGTACAAGTTTAACGAGGGCATCCGAAGTGTACTATCAAGAGAAGAATGCTAGTGAAATATATTTGGTAGGTTGTGTTGCCATCTTGTAGGTTAGTGAAAATTTGTACAATTATGTTTTTTTAATGAATTGGTCATTTTGATTAAATGTTATTTACTTGTGTATTATTTTTTTTGGAAATAGGTGTGGGCGGTTCACCATGTGGGTGTTGGTGATTGTGCCAAGTGTATTGGTTTTCCACGATTTTTGCACTGACCGTGTGTAAATAATCATGGAAGAAGGTTACATAAACCTTTTTTATCTGCTGAGGTATTTTTTTGATTTGTTAAATTTTTTGTACATGCTTTTGCAGTAATTATAAGTTATTATTTTTTTTCAGATTGTATGGAATTGGTCAGTCACTACTCAAGAGGCAGGTTTAAAAATTGTGAAAGAAGCCTTAGTTGATTCAGATGAGGGAGTTGGGAAAGGTAGTGTTGGACCAAGTGAGTGGGCAACTTACTTGACCAACAGGAAGTTTGTTAGAAGAAAGTTGCAGATAACCAGAATAGAATTGTTGATTTAGATAAGCAACTTAAAGAGGTCCGACAACTGCTTGTTAAAGAAAATCAGTGGTCAGTTGGATTCGTGCGTGAACCCAACCCAACCTCTCCAAGTGCAACCTGTACTGGTTCAAGGTCATGCAGTTTAGATATTTTGGAGATGAAAACATTTTTTGCATTTAAGTTTGACATGAAACGATAAGTAAATATATTGATTCTCCAACATAAGTAATTTAGTCATTACTTTATTTGTTGTTATTGCATGATTGATGATTTGGTGTTAAATGTTTTGTAGTGTTACTCTGGACATACAAAACAATATTTTGACGAGCCTGAATTTGCAATCATTAAGGTCGCGGTCTAGAGTTGACAACATGGTAAAATTTTACATATTGTTGTGTTTTTTGTATTTGCTTATATTATTTACATAGTTATGTTGAATGTGGTTGTAGGTAATGTTATTTGTAACCGGGTTGTTAAATTTGAATCAAATTGTGAAATTTGGAGTGCTGAATCAGTTTTCATTCAATCTGTTTTTTACGATTAGTGTGATTTAAATTTCTTCTTATCTGTTTTAAGTTTTTGGTAATAGTAATAATAGAGTTGTTTGTTGTAGACTCGTGTAATTGAGGAGATGAACATGAATGGGGGACATATTTCGTGGTCCAGTTCTAATTACATGTCATTTTATGGGAATGGTTTATTCCCATATCAGGGAATATGTTATTGTCATTTTGTAAGTTAGTATTAGTCATGTTTTGTGTAAAATTTGTTGGTGTTGTTTAGAATGCTCATGTTGACTGTCAATTTAAATTTTGGACTGTTTTGTAGGTCTTTGTGCCAACTGTGTTCAATGACCATTGGTGGTTGTACGCACTCAATTGTCAGACAAGGCAATTGCATGTGTTGGACTCCATTGGTGATGGAATTGAAGGTCAAGAGAGGATTGATAAAGCAATGGTAAATAGTTGCATATTCTTCAATAGTTAATGAATTTATTTGGTTTGGATTTGTTTATAATTCTTGTTAAATTGCATGTTGTAGATTGGTCGACTACAACATCTTTTTGAAATTATTGATGACTTCTCTAGAAAGAGTGGTTCTCAAATTTCATTGATAAAAGAAAAGGTTCCCCTACAACCAAATGAGTTAGTGTTGATAGTAATAGTGTTATTTATTTTAATGTTATATGTATTTTAATTGGTTTGGACTTAATATTTAGAATTTTTGTTTAGGGTTAAAAATTTATTTGTTCTATGCAGTTATGACTGTGGCATATTAGTTGTCAAATATATCGAGTTGTGGAATGGTTCACAGCACTTGGATGAGAATATCTTTCCCGATTATACTACGGTAATAGTTATTTTGATGAGTTTACACATTTAATTTAGAGTTTGGTCATTGGAAACTGATTCCATCATATATTATTCAAAGGACCTCCTACAGTTTCATCAAGAAATGCTTTTGTCTTGGGTGTTGGATGAACGTAATGTTGAACGACAAACCGTGTTGACAGATTTGGTAGTGGATTGGCCTTGATCTTGATGACATTTTTTCCTTGTAATTTTACAGTTTTGTTATGATTTACAAAAATGTTAGTTATTATGACTACAAGTGAACTATGTATATACATTTCTTTGATGAATGGAAGCAATTTCAATTTGATTTAAGTTATTTAATTAAAGTATGATTTGAATGGAATGCAAGAAATTTCTTTATTGTTTTTGTGTAAGCAGGTATGCATTGTACATAGTGTATTATTGTTATATATCATATTTTCGGCACAAATGTGTCATTGGACGGAAGAATGTGAAGTTGTATGTTAATAGATTCACCGATATTGAATGTTGTTTGTTGAGTGAAAAAAATTATTGGTAGTGTTCGACATACAGGTAACTGAATGATGTGTGTGAATGCACCTAGGTGAAGGGTATGAATGTCAATTGGGTGGGTGAATGAGACATGTAGTGGTGGTTATAGGAGACCTTGTAGTGTAAGTGGGGACCCAGGTGTCAATAATTGGGGACCCATGACAAGGTTTGTGCATGGTGTTTTTTTTCATCTTGGTCATTGGAATTCAGGACTTGGCAGTGCATGATGTGTGTGAATGCACCTAGGTGGAGGGAATGAAAGTCAATTGGGTGGGTGAAGGCATGTAATGGTGGTCATAGGAACCCTTGTAGTGTAAGTGGGGACCTATGACAAGGTTTTTGTGTGGTCATTGTTTTCATCTTGCTTTTTGGGATTCAGCACTTGTCAGTGCATGATGTGTGTGAAGGCACCTAGGTGGAGGGTATGAACGTGAATTGGGTGGGTGAAGGCATGTTGTGGTGGTCATATGAACCCTTGTAGTGTAAGTGGGGACACATGACAAGGTTTCTGCATGGTCATGGCAATGTGGCGTGGATTTAACGAGATTGGGGCAGTTGCAATAAAGCATATTTGTGAAGCCTCGGGTTGTATTTGGGTTGATGAATGGTTGGACAATATGTTATAAGGGCACAGGGGAGGGGATTAATATTATTTTTTCAGGAACCTAATTGCCATTCATTTCTATCAAATTCAATGCAATAAATTATAAATGATTGTATTTTGAACATATCATGCATATCATTCTGTTCATCTCCCGACGTACAACCAACTGGTGCAATAGTGGTTTTTATATAACCATGTATTCAAACAAAGAAGACATGAAATTCATTTGTAAGTTAAACTTACACCACAATAAATATATTCAATACATATAGAAATGTATCCCTTGTATGTTATGGTAGTTAAGAGTTGTGATGCAGAAAAAATCATAAAGGTTCTCTCTTATCTCATATTAAGCACTTCCTTGTGTGCAAAAAGTTTTGTGCTTCCTTCATTACAACCTGCAACCAAAGAATTAATTTAAGTTATATGAACAAATTTAAATGTATACAACATTTGTTGGCTTGGGTAGCAAACCTAAACAACTGTGATGCACTTGATTGTTGGAAAATTGGTAAATTAGTGTCGACTGAGTTCAACAGTGAAAGAAAGCCAACAGACCCTGTACTTGACACCTACAATTTAATTGTACTAATTCAACAAAACAACAACTTCAAAACGTCCAAAATAGTGAATGACTACAACAACAAATACAATTTACACGTACCCCTGGAATTGCATGACTCATCCCATTCAATGTATTCATGTTCACTTCAGTTTCATTGGTCAACACCGAAGAAACACCTCCCACATATCTTTCTTGCTCAATTTCCTGAGGCAATTAATGGTGAACTAGATATAATATTTACATTTCAGACATCATACTAAAGACATTGACAAAAAGGTAATCAAAAGAAATAGTTTAATTAACCGTAGTTCGATGACATGGAAGTTGACGTCTAGTACATCTATTTTTTCTTCTCGGAGCCTTTTCAGACCAAGATTTTTTTCGTGTTGATCACGGCCGACCCTTTCTTTTCACAACTATAGGGCTACGGACATCACCGTTAATGTTCACTGTTGTGGTAGGAATACTTGGTGTTGCTTGTTCAGGACCTCCACACATGTTATGCTTTGTTGTATCTTTATCATGTCTTCGTTGACCGTATTCCATCATAAATGTGTCAAGATGTTTATGCAAGAGTTTTGTTATATTATTTTCCCTGCTGGCATGTTCAGCTATGTCATAAAACTTCTTGCACAACCCATCATACCTTTCAACTTGTGGATCCTTATCTTTTGTGCCATAGGATGATCTTATGTACGTGTTCTTTCGTCTTATGTTTTTACTCCACCTTACCAATACATACTTTGTTGGAACTTTTGTGACTTTTTCTTGGGCAAGGACAATGAGACAGTGTCGGCACAAAATTCTCCTGAATTCAAATAACAAGCAAGTGCAACATACATCTAGGTGTTGCCGGTGAAAAAGAACAACTACATTACGGTGTTCTGGTTGACCATTTCGGAATGGCTCCTCTATAACAGTGAAGCGACATGCATCACCCTCAATATAGGCATTATTAACAACACAATTCATTTTTCCTATAAACTCAGCTTGCACTTCATTGAATTTTGCATGTGTGTATTGTGATTGGAACTGTCTTTCAATGCTAGTGCACAAATTGTTGCAAACTTGTGCTTGAATTAATGTACCCATAAAAAAAGCGTTAATGCTTTCACTCCTCTGCGTTGTTGACATTCCGACCCAAAAAAATGATTTCAGATAACAAGGAACCCAACGTTGTCGTTCTTCAAATAACGTACTCAACCAATCGTTTTGTACTTAAGTCTAACGTATTTATGAAATTCGCCCATGAAGACAAGAAATCATCAACATTTGTGGACTCATAGACTACTATCTTCATTGCACGTTTGATTTCCTTGTACTAACTATATTCTTGAAGTTTTTCTGATATTTTTTTCATATTGTGCTAGAGACACCACTTGTGTCGTGCATTTGGGAAAACAACTTCAACTGCATTTTTCATTGCCCTGCATTGATCGGTCACAATGCCTACGGGGGGCCTGTATGACATGCAACGCAACCAACTCTGAAAAAGCCACACAAATACATTTGTGTCCTCAGAAGATAGGAGTCTACATCCCAACAATATTGATTGATCGTGATGATTTACACTAACAAAAGGTGCAAATGGCATATCATACTTATTTGTTAGGTATGTGGTATCAAAACATAAAATGTCTCCAAAACTATCCCATGCTGCCCTGCTTCTAGCATCAGCCCAAAATACATGTCAGTTATCATCGCCCAAATCAATGTCAAAGTAAAATTATGGATTCAATTCCCTCATCCGACAAAAATGACTTAAAAGAGCTTTTGCATCACCTTCCTTCCTCAATACTCTCCTACTTTGGGCAACATAATTACACACATCTCGTTCAACAAAGTCAAGATTCTCATAACCACTAGCAGTAGACACAAAAGACCTAAAAGTCTTATTTATATGGACCCCAGCATCGTCATTTATATCAAGCACTATTTTTGTGTGTAAACTTATTTTCCTATTACCGTGAAACAATCTAGACTTCGTGGGGCTCATATCATGTGAGTGTTTCCTCATGTACGAACATAATATACCATTTCCCTTCTTTTAAGCCAACAGTTATACGAGCTGGACATTCAACAATCTGAGTAGGGCGAGTGTTCATTTCGGGAGGAATCGCAGACACGTATTTTCTTGCCCTTTCACATGCCAAGATAAAGTACCTCAATTCCTTGCAAGTCCTTTCCTTGAACTTCGTGTTCTAATGGCAAAACCCTTTTTAATGGCATATTGTCAGTAAAAACTTTTGACGCCATCTGTAGTGTCAAAACACATTCCAACTGTAGGAACGGATTCATGGACTACATTTGGAACTGTGTCATGAACATTTATATGAGAATCTGATTCATCAACTATATTTGCCACTGAATCATCAACATTTAAAGGGTTCCAATGCTAAGATTCTTCAAAGAAGGAAATGTCATCAAGTGACAAATTTTCCATTAACTTAGAACTGTGCAGTTTAAAAGGTTGTGCATACTATGGTTAGCTTAAATTACATTAACGAAAAAGATAAATGCATATCAATACAAATTTCTTCATATAACTTGACTTCAATATTTGAAACAATGAAAAAAATAATTCTACATTTCAGATACATTTGAATTGATAAAAAAAAATTAACTAAAGGGAAGACAAAACAAACTTTTTATGCTAACTCTTAGACACAGAGAAGTCTCCCTAAAAGTAACTCATCGTGTTCCTTTTTTTCTCCTTCTAAATATACATTAAAAGATAAAACTATCAAGACTAAGGAATATGATTTTACATTGAATGTATTAACAATTTGGCTAAAGCTATGAATAGTTTTATGAATTATTTAACATTTTGCAGTAACTTATTAATAACCTATTCATATAGAATTGGGATAGATCAACAGCTGTGTTTTGGATTCTCATCCACACACCTCAAACGTGGATTGCAGAAGAAACAAAAGTAGTTGTTGTTTACGAAATTTTACCAGAAGCCATTGTGAAAAATTAATAAATATTAAAGATCTAAAGACGCAAGAAATCTATTAACCAAAACAAAAATATTGAATACTAATTCATTTTAAGATTTTAAATGCATTGACTTTTTCATCCAATAGGTTTTTATAAAGTATACATACCATGCATACAAAAAATTTGTAAACAATTTTAGCATAACTTGTTGCAATTTGCAAAAGCCACATCCAGTCCAACCACCTAACTAATAAGTTGCAATGTGTGTGTCACAGTGGCACCATTAGGAGACTTCAATGTGGGTGAGAATGGAACAAAAAAATTCAATGCACCATAGAATTGGCAAAAACGTCAATGGAATGGAAGGAAAAAAAATTTAATGACTTTCCACCCAACAATGAAACTATATTGAATGTAACTGTACCTTCAATCCCTTGAATGGTTATGCAAAGTTGAATGTGTAGTAAATGTCCTGAACAAGAACGATGGCAGTGAATGAAAGAACCACGTGTGTATGTCTTCACTTTCGAAAGAATTGCAATGGAACCCGGACGCTCATGTAGTTTGATGAAGCCCACGATTTTTTTGTCTTTATTGTGTGCACGGAGATGGAAATTTGGTAACATAAATTCCACGAATATAATATTATTTGTGGGGAAGGTGAGCATTTAAGGAGGCCACCTACCTCCTACAAAATTGTACTTCAATCGAAGCTTTATTTCCATCTTTATAGCTTAAAAAAGTAGTATTTGATCTACTTTTTAGGTAGACTTACTGCAGCTCACCTAACAAATTTTTAAAAATAAATTTGTTTTCCTATTATGTTAATTAATTGACATGACCTAAAGTTATTTGCACAATGCACTTCAGCCATAGTCAATCATCCTTCAACCATTAGGCGTGGGCACCGGTCATACATAAATTGCATGACATTCTTAAGAAATTCTATGTAAACATCCATTCCAAATGGAGCCATGGGAACGACTTGATATCGACGACAAGGACATTGGTAGTTTTGTATGTCGTTGCAATTCCCCTGCTAATGTCATTTCGGGACCAGCTGGTAATGTGCAAGTCGTGATTCTTAATTGGAACTCTGACGATGCAATAAACACTCAAGAATTTATAAACCGTATAGGTCAACAAAGTTATGAGCGTGATTTTACATCCAACCCATGGAAATGGGCAGAAAAAATCCTTCAATTCCAATGTAATATTGAGTCTACCTTTTTATGATTCAACCGCCAAATATAATTATTATGATCTTTTAATTTTATTTTGAAGGACAAATTGATGGACATGATTGTGAACAAATATCATCCCTGGGAAGTTTGAAAGAGTTAGATGTTTTCCCACTCCTAACTTGTGTTATCAAATCATGTAAACCCACTGGTCTAAGACACATGTTAATAACGGTTAAGGTAACATACGTATTATGTAGTCTTTCATACATTGTGCATAAGAAGTTGTATATTAAATTTTTTGCATTACAGGATCCGACGGGGACTACAAGTGGAAGTGTTCATGGAAAGGTCTTAATGGATGCATAATTTGGATGTCTAATTGCAGTTGGCTCTATCTTAGTCTTAAAGAATGTATAAATCCACCAAAAACAACCAATTCTCTTACAATTCCATATGTGATCTCATTCATAGAAGTAGTTTTGTGTGTTTTTTAGGTTCACATTTTCAGTCTAAATCGAAGGAACTTCTACCTTAATATAACTCTTAACAACATTGTCAAGGTAGGTAATCAAACAACATAAGTGTAATACAAGTCTACTTCATAGAATCATAGCTTTCTTTACATTACATTACATGATTTTAATTAAATTGTCATACATGTAAGTTTTCAATTTTGACATATGTCTACCCACTGAGGACTTAGTTCGTGCTTGTTATCCAGTAATAAGACTTCCACCACCTACTCGAGGTACAATACCATAAATGAGCAACACTTTACAAAGTATAATGGAAGTTGCCCATGTTTATTGACAAACATTTCACTTCCTGATGTATTTTCATATGCAAACAAGATGGAGTTATTATTCAAGGTCATCGAAGAATAACGAATTAGACTCATCAATGTTATCCAGGTCGAACTTCTATGTAACGTCGAATAATGTTAAATGACGATTATTAACATTTGCATGAGATATTGTTTCCTATATTTCAATGACATATTGTTTGCTATATTCACCAAATTGGGGTGATGCAAAAAAACGATATGCAAACATTCACTTGGACGCTCACATCACAGTGCATGAAGTTCTACACAGGTCCCCACATAAAATAAAAGGGGTCCCCACTTAGATTCACATAGGACAATTGAAGCTACTCTTGCACTATTTAATTGCATAACCCTCACAACACCAAAAAAACCAGATGCAAACATTCACTTAGAGGCTCGCATGACAGTGCATAAAGTTCTTCATAGGTCCCCACATAAAATCAAAGGGGTCCCACTTAGATTTAGAAACCATAATTGAAGGTATTCTAGAACTATTGAATTGTCTAACCTCCAATGACTTTACTAGAGTCCCATCTAAACCCTGACAACACAAAAAAAATGACATGCAAACATTGACTTCGAGGATCACATGACAGTGCATAAAGTTGTACATAGGTCCCTACATAAAATCAAAGGGGTCTCCACTTTCATTCACACACCAGAATTGAAGTTACTCTTCCAGTATTGAATTGTCTAACCTCTAATGAGCTCACTGGAGTCCCATATGAATTCTCACAACACCAAAAAAACCACATGGAAACATTGACTTGGAGGATCACATGACAGTGCATAAAGTTCTACACAGGTCTCCACATAAAATCAAAGGGGTCCCCACTGAGATTCACATACCAGAATTGAAGCTAGTCTTCCAATATTCAATTGCCTAAACCAATAAGCTCACTGGAGTCTCATCTCAACCCTTACAACACCAAAACAATGACATGCAAACATTGACTTGGAGGATCACATGACAGTGCATAAAGTTCTACACAGGTCCCCACATAAAATCAAAGGCGTCCCCATTTAGATTCACATACCAGAATTGAAGGTACTCTAGCACTATTCAATTGCCTAACCTCCAATGACCTCACTGGAGTCCTATCTCAACCCTCACAACACCAAAAAAACGACATGCAAACATTGACTTGGAGGATCATATGACAATGTATAAAGTTCTACACAGGTCCTAACTTACATTCACACACCAAAATTGAAGTTATTATTCCAGTATTGAATTGCCTAACCTCCAATGAGCTCACTGGAGTCCCATATGAACCCTTACAACACCAAAAAAACGACATGCAAACATTGACTTGGAGGATCATATGACAGTGCATAAAGATCTACACAGGTCCCGACATAAAATCAAAGGGGTCCCCACTTAGATTGACAAACTAGAATTGAAGCTAGTCTTCCAGTATTCAATTGTCTAACCTCCAATGACCTCACTGGAGTCCCATTTGAACCCTCATAACACCAAAACAATTACATGCAAACATTGAGTTGGAGGATCACATGGCAGTGCATAAAGTTGTACAGAGGTCCTCACATAAAATCGAAAGGGTCCCCACTTATATTCACACACCAGAATTGAAGCTACTCTTCCACTACTGAATTGCCTAACCTGCAATGAGGTCACTGAACTGCCATCTCAACCCTCAAAACACAAAAAAAATGAGATGCAAACATTAACTTCAATGTCTATACCACACTGCATAAAGTTCTTCATAGGTCCCGACCTAAAAAGTAAGGGGTGACCACTTACATTCACATACCACATTTGAAGGTACTCTTTCACTATTGAATTGCATAACCTGGATTAAGCTCAATGCACTCCATGTGGACCCTCTAAAGACCAAAAAAATCACATGCAAACTTTGTAACATAACAATGCATAAAGTTCTTCACAAGTCCGCACTTAAATACATATGGGTCACCAACTACATCCACTGAACTCAATTTACACACAATACAATTGACCACATTCACTACAAAGTTCAACAAAAACATTTGAACAATACAAAACAATCACAAATATAGTTGCAAAGCTGACCAAGGCAATAAACATTTATGAATGAATAACAAAATTATTCCACTCACACATTGTGAGTTTCCACAATAAATTAATCTTCAACAAAAATTTGTGTTACCACAATTTCATAAGAACATAAATTGTACAAAACCACAAATTACAATCGTTTAAACAATGTCAATAAACCATACATTCACTAACTTAAAATAGCAGTCTTGAAACGTTTCTTGGGTTCATGGTTCATTTTAGGAAACATGTTGACTTCTTCATTTGGTTGATCTTCATCTCCATGTAAGTTTTTCTCTTCATCTACATCTTCGTGACTACTTTTTGGCTTTTTGAAGTATGTGCAATCCACTGAAAGAGGTTCAACTTCAACTACTTCCGACCAAGTATCATCAGGAACCGAATTTCTACTTGCAATTAACTCAAGTATGTCGTTGACCTCTTTCTCCATACTCGTGATTAATACTTCATGTTCCTCATATTTGCGCATCAGTTCAACAACTTTCACCGTCATTGCACGAACTTCATCCTTTGTTGTTTTCTTCTTCCTAATTCCACAGCCAATTTGGTGAAAACCTTCTTGAACAAATTCACTACAAAGTTCTTCATTGGAAGCACATAACTCAACAACAACATGTTCGTTGACATATATAATTCCAAACTTAATTATCTACATTTAGAACAACATTAATGTAATACAAATTCCAATACAAATGACATACCTTATTCTTACGCAAACCACGTCGAGGTTCATGGTCATCAACTCTAACATCCATCTAATGTATGATACGAGGATATTTATTTCCACTCCTAGGTACTTGACGCTTATAAGAGAACAAATGCTCCATCGCCCATATCTGAAGAATGAATACAAAAAATTCATTTATTACAAAGTCAAACACATGCACAATTATTACAAACATTTACCAATAAGAAAAATGTTTCATATTACCCGCAAGAGGTAAACACAACCATCCACATGGATAGACGACATACTTTCCTAGGTCATCCATTTTGAAGTCAAACACAAACTATCAACCAAAATGTCATACACTAAACCCCCCAATTATACATACCAAGTTTGTCTAAATCATTAACAATGTTAAACAATCCATCATGAACTAAACTCATTCTAGTAGGCAAAATAAACTTTGACAGACCTAACAGGATGTACAACTTACAAAAGTCCTCTAAGGAAATATCGTTCCCACGTTTCAAACTTAATTGCTTATTCCAAACACTTTGACATGCAATTATGCCTAAACATTTGTATATCAAATCAAATAAAAATACACTTTAATATATAAAATTATAAAAAAATAAATATAACATCATGTCTACTTTAAAACACAAATCATCATTTCAATTAAACCTTAGCTTGAGGCTCGGGATGACGATCAATCATAAGAACCTCCTCATCTGAACATCCGCTAATTGACATTATATCTTGAACAAGTAATTACTTAATCAATTGAAAACCATGAACACCACAATTCAATTATACAAAAACCAAAATAAATACTGCCCCACCAAAATACATGCAAGAAATTAATAAAAAGCACACGAATTTTAACTATGCATATACGTGGTGGCAGGTCACCACCTATTCCCACATATCTCACCCCTTCCCCATCCTCCTTGCCCATCTCAACCCTAAAAAAACCAAATGCAAACATTAACTTTGAAGGTTACAAGGCAATGCATAAATACCTATACAAATTACATTTGAACCTACCCTTACAATAATCAATTCTCTAACCTTCAATCGCCTCAGTGCACTACCTTTTCAACCCTCACAACACCAAAACATCACATGCAAACATAACAGTGGTAAGACAATGTCACAGTGCAAAAAGTGCTTCATAAGTCACCACATAAAAACAAAGGGATCACCACTTCCCCATGACAATGTCACTAATTCAGGACATTAACATTCACATTCAATTTTATCACCACTAACTTAGTCCCTAACCTACTCGACCCACAAAAACTTCAAAACCAGTCCCACAATCGCACAACAAAAAACAATGAAAATCAAATGCATTTAAACTTAAACACTCAAAAACCATAACACCAAACAAACTAACGAAATTGCATTTTGCAGATCAAGTTTTTTTTTAAATTCATTTTTTCAATGGCATAAATTTAGTCGTATTGACCCTTTTCAGTTAAACTACACAAGGTTTTATACCAAATCTATGTTAGGTGGCCTACAACCACTATTCTATTTGCCACTTATCCTTCTTTGGTCCATTATTTTTGCATTATTTCCTTTTCTATTCCTCTAAATTTATAATTCCAAGCACTTCTCTGTTTTTTTTCTTCTAATATGTCCAACAATCTACACATTTTCATGATTTTTATGTAATCAAACCCTCTTATTGAACAGTATGACAATGATGATTACTAACAATTTTACTTATTTATGATTAACAGTCATTACATATTGCACTTTTTCATAATGATACAAATTTTCTTTAACTAACATTCTTTAAAAAAATTATATCAAATTTTCATAGGTGACCACATAAAAAGGGGTCACCACTTACCTAGACAGACCACATTGCAAACATTCACATTAAATTCTATCACCAGCAACTCATAACACACACAACAAGTTGAAAACCACTCCAAAAATCGCAGAGCAAAAAACAAAAAACAATGAAATCCAAATCAATTAAAAATTCAAAACTCAAAAACCACAACAACAAACAATCAAACGCAATTACATTACACTCAACGCTACACTACGAAAATCAAACCAAAAGCAAAACAATCAAACAAATAAGCTTATTGCAAACGAACCAAAATACATACTCGATTCGAAATTGCACTCTTCAACCAAAACCCTAATGCCAACAGACCTCTATGAAACGTCTTTCTACCTTCAATAACCGTCACACAATTGTTTAGCGCCCAATCCAAAACCCTAAACCACTACACTCTGAAACCCCACCAATCGACAACCTCCCAATTCAAAATGCACACAAATTCGAACCTGTTCTTTCGCAATGAAGAACCTCAAACGCAAACGATGTCCACAATCCTTCACAATCTACAATCCTACCTTTCAAACGCACCGATCAATGGATTTAAAATCCCTATTGCTTCGACAAACCCTTTCACGAACGCATTCCAATAACCCTTTCAGAAACACACCTTTCAAATGTTATAATTTTTCCAACTCAACAAGTGGAACCCACACACTCTTTCTTTAATATTAAAATTGACATATCACCTAGTTGTATTCTAGAAAACCTTACTAAAGGTGTCAAAATATCGATATTTTTTTAAATACAAGTGACAAGAAAAATTTTAGAATTTTTAAAAAAATGTTGAATGTAAGTCAGAATTAATCTAATCCAGGAGAATTAGCCGTTTTTTAAACTAGTATTTGACTTACCTTTTACTCTTCTTTCGTAATCCAAACAATATGATTTTTTTTTTCACTTATTTTTCTGTGCTTTTTTTCACTCCCTAGTCGAAAATACTTCACAACACATTCAAATTTGGAAGATGCAACGTCAGAGATGAAATGAAACAACTCCTTTTCTTTTTAATTTAACATTATTTTTATTAATGAGTGTCACTCTGTTATTGGATGTGTTCAATACATCATATTTAGGTTAGTGTCCACAGTGTCCATCCATGTCTTTCGCATCACCAAACACCAGACGACGTCGTCCAGTGGGTGTAGAGTAGCAGTAAGGAAATGGGAATGGTGGTGCAACTATGGAGGAATTTCAGTGTCACCCATCGTCCCACTCTCTCTCTCTAACTTCAAACCACCATTTCAATGGTCAGTCCCTCTTTTCTCTCTCTTCCGTTCTCCGGATCTTGTTCTTTTGTACACCTTTGTGGAGGAAAAAAAAAATAAAGGTGGAGGCTTTACAACAAAATTTCTTATGCCCCATAAGATTTGAATTAAACGCTGACCAGAACATTATGTTATTCTGGGCTGTTGTTTCAGTTCTACTGCAAAGAACTTGAATATCAGTTGCAGTGACCATTACTTACATTTAAGTACATGTTTTTGTCCCTGAAGTTAGCAACTGAGTCATTTAGTCCATGATGTTAAGGATCTGTCTACTTGGTCTCTATGCTTGACTACTATAGTCATTTTGGTCTTTGACTTTGGTACACATTGGTCAATTTAATAATCCTTATCTTTGATGTGCGTCAAGCATTTGATTCCTAATGTATGTATCTAGTTGATTGATGAGTGTTAAATTTAGCGATCAGTTTGTCAATGTTAACACATGCAGGAACTAAAGTAATTGATTATGTAATCTGAGGGACTAATAGAGACCGATTGGTCAAACCAATTTCAGGGTAAAATTGATTGTCGATTCTGATAATTGGGAACTTGGTTTTCTTATTATAATATCAAGGACTAAATTGAATAGAGCTTATGGTATCAATAATCTGAACTTTATTCACTTTCTCTCTATTATGGTAAATTGAACACCAAATTGCAAATCAAGTGCTTGTGCTCGTAATGCATTTTCAATATTTCAATAGGTTACTCTGATGCCCATCCACTCATATACCATGCCTTATTATGGTATGGATTTCCTATGCGGATGTGAAAAACCTGGATGTGCTCCTTCCCCATCATCAGTTTCAAAAGGGCATAAAAGGAGCGCTGATGATAATTCATTACTATAATAGGATCTCTCCATTGATTAGATCATATCGATTGTATTCTGTCAATAAGCTCTTTTTTTTATTTTTTTTATCGAGTGGGTGGTGCGACTCTATCCATTTATTTTGTAGTGAAAGTTGTGTAATTTATCTGCATGCAGAAAAAAACTATATTTAGTTCAAGGTTTACTGAAAATGAGGAAGTGGTATGGAGGCCTGTTGATAATAGCTTTGGGTATGATGTTGTTTTTCCTCTACAACCTAAAAGGAATTCAGCCACAGAAGCAGTCAGCAAAACAATCAGCCTACAATTTCTTTAATAACCATACACCAGATGATTCTATCAAACAAAGCAGCAATCTTTCAGTAAACTCTTCCGAGATGGAACTAAAAAGGGTACCGAAACCAACAAGAAGGCCACATTTGGTACATGTTGCAGGGCTTAATGATCTGTATGGCATGAAAAATTTATCCAAAGGAGATATGGATTCTGTGCTTATTTGGGATTCCTTACGTACCTTGCTGTCAAGGTCAGATGCTTTGGATGAAACGGCTCAAGGAATTAAAGAGGCTTCTGTAGCATGGAAAGAGTTGCTGTCCACCATTGAAAAGGACAAAGCTTCTAAGGTTAATAGGATGGATGGCCCTGAAAATCAAAACTGCCCATTCTCTGTGACCTCACCTGGTAAGGCTGAACTAGATAGTGGAATCACTCTTGATCTCCCCTGTGGTCTGGTTGTAGATTCTTCTATTACACTGATTGGAATCCCCAATGGACAAAACAGAAGCTTCCAGATTGGCCTTGCTGGGCAAGAGCTAGAAGGGGAGCCAAATCCTCCAGTTATCTTGCATTATAATGTGAGTCTTCCAGGAGAAAACATGACAGAGGAACCATATATTGTTCAAAATACATGGACTAGTGATTTAGGGTGGGGAAAAGAGGAAAGGTGTCCTGCACATGGGTCTGCCAACATCCAAGAAGGTATATTTAGTAATTTTTCATTTTAATCGTGAATTTTTTATTTTTGTAAGTGATGAGCAGTTATAGATCTTTAATTGTTAAATTAGTCTATTCTGCACACTATAATGGATAAAAAGCACTTTTTAACTAGAAATATCTTCCTTTTCTTGTAGAGGATGTAAAATTGTAAATTTATATCGTAACCAGGATGATGTCTTGTTTAAAAATATCATTTCCCCTCTACAATAGGCTATAGCTTTGTAAGACTAATCATATAATAATTCGTAACAAAAAGCTCTTTTGTTTTGTGTTATTGTGGACCCATTATTACTCTTGAGTGCAATTGTTTAAGAGGGAGTTTTGCTGTAACTTCTAAATAATCTAACTGGATGTTGTAGTTGATGGACTTGTTCTCTGCAATGTGCAAGCAGTCAGAAGTAACACCAAAGGGAATGGAAATTTTGGTCAACCTGCTAGTGTACCTTCTAATATTTCCTCAGAAAGTGCACATAGAAATGCTATTTTCCCTTTTTCTGAGGGTAATGCTTTCACTTCCACGTTGTGGGTTGGTTCAGAGGGATTTCATATGACTGTGAATGGAAGGCATGAAACATCTTTTGCATATAGGGAGGTATGGTATGGGAAGAGAAATACTGCTAAAAACAAAAGCTTTTGATAGACTAGTCATTTTAACCTTGTACAGGTTTTATATGAATGCAGAACCTTGAACCGTGGTTAGTCAGCAGTATTAAAGTAGCAGGCAGTTTAAGTCTCTTATCAATCCTGGCTAAAGGTTTACCTGTTACTGAAGATAATGATATAGTTGTTGATGTTGAGAATCTGAAGGCTCCTTCAATCCCCAAAAAAAGGCTTATTTTGTTAATTGGAGTATTCTCTACTGGAAACAACTTTGAGCGTCGCATGGCCCTGAGGAGGTCTTGGATGCAATATGAGGCTGTACGTTCTGGAGAAGTTGCTGTCCGATTTTTCATTGGGCTTGTAAGCAATGCATTTTAAACTTGTACAAGTGAAACTATACATTAGTATAATTCTTGTTCTAGTTTAGCACTAATTCTGCCTCGGAGAATTTTGTTAAAGATCTGCTTTCCTGGTTATTTATGCACTTCTCTTTGTTTGAAAGAAATATGGATGAAATTGGCTGGTTTATAAAGGGATCGATGAATACTGACCTTCATTGTTATACGTATAATCAGTCAATGGTTCCTAAGTCAAGCTCTTCTCTTGGCTTTGTTTTATGATTCCTTAGATCAATTTGTAAAATAGTTTAGTACAACTGGGGTCTGGAGTGCTAGTGCCATATTCATTAAGGAATATACTCAAGTAATTACATTATGTAGAATGACAGTATGAAGTGGTTGGGATATTAGCTGAATTGCTCAAGTTGGATTCATTATTAAAATGAATATTTAATTTATTTTAGTTTTTAGCACAGGAAAATGGTGATCGAAAGCTAAAACCAAAGCTGCTGATCTCTAGCACTCTAGCCCATAAAATTCTGTATCTCGGAGTCCACCAAGCATTCTAAATTATAGCAATTTTTTTAAAATGTTTTTCTCTTTTCAAATAATTGTTGGGTGACATTTATTTGATTTTATTGCAGCACAAGAACAATAGGGTTAATTTTGAGTTATGGACTGAAGCTCAAGCATATGGAGATATTCAATTAATGCCTTTTGTAGATTACTATAGTTTGATTTCTTTGAAGACAATTGCAATTTGCATTATGGGGGTAAGTTGATTAAGATATTATGCACATAATATATTGGGATTGCTATTGTTTATCTCGATTCAAATTATTGAGTCAACTGCTTACAGCCTAAGATAGAGTGGTATGAAGGTATATATATACACTTTTTTTTGGTGTGGTATGAAGTTTTACACTTAATTGCACTTTTGATTCTTCAAATGTCATAATTATACAATTTTGGTCTCTTTGATTTTTTTTGTTAAATATTTAACAAAAGCATTGGATAGCAGTACAGTTGCTAAAATGTTACCTGACGCATATGGTGGTTTAAATTGCACTTTTGGTCTGGTTGATCTGCATGTATACACTTTAATTAAAGTTCTAAGAGCTCTTCAAGAGTTAATTATTCCTGTAATTATGGTTCTAACTTAAGAATGCCAAGAAACAGCCCAAGAACAGAAAGGGGAAAGCTTGAGGGATACAACTGAAAGAGTAATCAAAATTAGAAAAGAAATAGGAATTATCAAAACAGTAAACTTATATTGAAATTGTTGTGAAAGATGTGATACAAAATAAAAAATAAAAAACACTAATTCCTAGTCCTAAAAGATCATGTAAGACACTTTGTATTATAAAGATCCAATAATGATATTCTGAGTTATTCTTTCTAACAACCTTTATTTCTGTGACAGTGTCATTTTTTATCTAAGCAATGGCTTTTGTAACTTTATCTGTTTATCAAAATCAAGAAGTTGCCTGTAACTTTTTTCAAGACCATAAAATGATTTCAACAATTGAACAATTGAACAATTGTTATCCATCTATTCAAATATATCATTTAAAAGTTGTGTAGACTCTCTATTTTGGCCATTACTTTCTACAAGGTATTTAATGTGGTCTTATTTTTGAAAATTGCAGACAAAAATCATCCCTTCTAAATACATAATGAAAACAGATGATGATGCCTTTGTTAGGATTGATGAAGTGCTTTCGAGCCTTAAAGAAAAGCCATCCAAAGGCCTCTTATACGGTCTCATATCTTCTAAATCATCTCCTCAGAGGGATGAAGGCAGCAAGTGGTACATCAGTGAGGAGGTATTCATGCCTGTATGGTGCTATTAATTAATTACATTATCATTTTCCCCAAATTTATTTATATTCTTAATTATTATAATTTCAGGAATGGCCACATGATACATACCCACTATGGGCACATGGTCCTGGCTATGTTATCTCTCGAGACATAGCAAAATTCATTGTCAATGGCCACCAAGAGAGAAAGCTCAAGGTAAGAATTTCTTCTTTCCCATTACAGGATGGCAGATTAAAAATGTGTTTTTTTTAGAGTCTTTTCGATATTTCAAGGATATGCTTGTTAAAGTTTTTTTTTTTAATTAGTATTTTTTATCAAATAAATTTCAAAGTAGTTAATTTTTTTAAAAAAAGTTGATAGTAAGTCACCTTAGACATACTGGGCTATATATTTTTTTCTCTCAACCATGATAAGAGAATGAGGAAAAAAAAATGTTAAACCAATATAAAATATACAATGAGAAAATGAAAATGTTAGGAGAAGAAAGGAAAACATGATAAAATTTATGAAAAAATTTAAAATATAAATGACAGTAGAATGAGAGACTGAAAAAGAATACAAAAAGAACACATGATAATTTGCATCGACTCTTAATCCATACTTTCATTCAATGATGTAAATGCATTGGATGATGCACTGTGTGAAAACTTTCTTCTTGCTAGTTGTAAGTCACCTGACATATTATCTCAACCTATGATAAGAGAACGAGGAAAACAAAATGTTAAGTCAAGATAAAAGAGACATTGAGAAAATGGAAATTTCTGGAGCAGAATGTACAAGAATAATGAAGGAATTTTAATTTTACAAAATTAAATTAGAGAATTTATTAGATTTAAAACAATAACATTTTTTCATTTTTTTATTTAATTAATAGTACCTTAAATTATTCTCACTGTTCCTTTTTAAGTGTCCTTAAGGTTTATGGAGAAACCAAAAAATTTCTTGACTTTAATAAAATGTTTATGAGATTTTCTATTTTACCCTTTTCATATTTACATCAAATAAATGTATACATGTAACCTAATTAAATATTTTGTCTAAATAACAATATAGTAAACAATGTTGTGTTGAATTTTGAAGATGCCAGCTAAACAGAAACAAAAATCTGTCAGAAACGGCACACTTAGAAGAGAATGTAGGAATTATTTATATATCCTCTACTATTTTCTTTAACTTTTTTATTTAGACAAATAATAATATATTCCCTTCGTACCAAATAAAATACAATATTGATTTAAACATTCTTTAAACATGCATAAACGGCGCACAGAAACGTGTGTATATATATGTATATATAAGTTTATAATATATCGGGGAATTTAGCTGAGTTTTAAAAACTGTAACAATTTTTTATTTTATTTTATAGTAATATATAATATTTTAACTGTAATAATAGTGTGTTTAAGTATTAAAGTTTGAAACATTTTAGGTGCGTGATCACGGTTTGGAGATCCATTGAGCTTTAAGAAGCTTTTACAATTTTTAAAAAATGTAACAATTTTTTGTTTATTTCATAGTTTACAATATATAATAATATGGGTTGCATATTGGTCTACTGGGTGTTAAAGACTATAACAGTTTTAATTATGTCTATTTAATATTATGAATTAAAATTTTATTTGTGAATTTTATTTCTACATAAATGGTCTTACAGTAGGAAATAAATTTTATTGTGTGTGGAAATTGATAATATTCCAACTCTAATGGTCAAGAAAAGTTTAGGTGTATGCTACATAGATATATAAATAGATATAGGGTGTGTTTGGTAAGGCTAATAAGCTAGTTCTTATGTATTTGATTAATTTATATAAGTTAGTTTGACTACTATAAGAGCAAGGATATCACACTCGAGAGTCTACTCAAACTCATGGGAGGTGTGCAAATTCGACTTGTAAACCCGACTCAACTCGTTATTTCATATCAAAATTTAATAAAAAAAATATTCATAATACCAATTTTATAATATTAAAATAAACAAGTTCATACACCAACAAAATATTAGTTGTCAAACTGATAAGATAATTAAATAACTAAAACATATCAAGTTTAAATGTCTCATTCATCTAATCCTCTAAGAAAATCATCTCCGAGATTATGATGAAAATTGTTCATCAACATTATCATGAAAAAAATTTATTATCAAGATTAGCTGCATCTAGAATCATTTAAACTTGTTTCAGCTAAGTCAACATTTACACCATCATCTTCAACCTCAACACTGTCTCCTTCTTTAGTTATCCATTTTATTAGACTCAATCTCATCAAATAAGAGAGCAACACAGTTTTTCTAATTTGTTTGTTTCTCAACTTAAAGTTATACATCTGCAAGTCTGTTTGTCTTCCAAAAAACAATTTTACTCAGGATGAACCCCGCAAGTTTGATAACCTTGTATAATTCCAGTATTATCTTAACTATATATGGGTGTATTAGTAAAAAAGTTTAATTGTGATCATTGCACTGCTCCTATGTTCGCCCTGTCATAAATGTCTTTATTGAACAAAATTTTGTATTATTTATTATTTTCAATGTCTTCTGATGGAAGATCACCTTTATTTGACTGCCTTTTGTTATATATTTCTTAGCTCTTTAAACTGGAAGATGTTGCGATGGGCATATGGATTGAACAGTTCGCAAATGGTGGGAAAGAAGTGCGTTATATGAATGATGAGAGGTTTTATAATGCCGGATGTGAATCAAATTATGTCCTTGCCCACTATCAAAGCCCAAGGATGGTGCTTTGCCTTTGGGAGAAATTGCAGAAAGAACGCCAACCACTATGCTGTGAGTAGATTATATCTATGTTTTTATACTTGTAACAGTTGATTCTGAGGTCTTAGCTTTCTTAAATGTTTAGGTTATATGTAACTTACCGCTAATCATCTTACATCTATGTTGTATCCTATTGCTCATTCATTTATTCGTTCATTACAATCATTTCAGCAGAAACAATTAGTTCAATGCTTAAAACTGTTTTGTAACTTCTGGCATTTTGGTGCTGAACAATGAACATTGAATTCTGGATGGTGTTTTTGGTCCTTCAAAATATTACTTTTCCTTTTAATCTCCCTTTATAAAGGGGTTATAATTTAGTCTTGTATTTTTGTTCATTTCCCATGCACTGTCTTTGTTAGTTTTGTTCCAGAAGTGCTACCTTCTGGTCCCTCTATAAATACCACTACTTTCCATTTGGTCCCTTGTATCCTATAATACTACTGTAGCATGTATATAAACACTACACAAAATATTCTGCATTATTAAAGGCTTAATCAGTGTAAGTATACTAGGAGCCAGTTAGTCCAAAAATAATGGTTATCTTATATCATGCTTAAAAAGTAACTCCATATTGATTATAAAAATGAAAAGTTAGTTGTTGTTTAGTGGGTAGAGAGAGCAAAAATCAAACTCAACTCATAATCAGATTATGACTAAACGTGCCACTAACATGGATAACTATATAAAATTAGAGTAGGATTGAAATGGAAACTACTGGTGCTTTCCACAGCTTCTTTTCCAATAGTAATAATAGTCAAACAAAGACTTAACCATGCATGCATTGAATTTGAACATTGTGTGGGAAACTGGGGAGCAGTTACTTCTCTTAGTCAATTCCTTAATAACCTTACTACGTCTATATCGAAGACAACCTATGTATCCACCTGTTAACCCCCATTAATTTTAACAATTCATAGTCATATATGTTACTCGTATAAAAGTTTTTACATTATTTAAGATGATTATGATAAAAATGTTCTTTAATTGGATGTCACTGTGAAGTTTATGTTCACATAAATATTTAACCCCATTAACATCTCCTACATACTAAAATCTCCTTTGTTCGAAAGTAATTTAAACAAAAGATAAACTATTTATTTATTTTTATTTCAAATGCATATTATATATAAGACACTCATCACCATTTTTGATAAAAGTATGGCATCAAACATTAGGATACACGTAAGGTGGAATTTCAGCAATGCGCAATTGGAATTCTTGACTAAGTTTTTTTTTTTTTTTAAAAAAATGTAAGATAACTTGTGAGTGTATTATAATATTTTATATTGTTAGTGTGTTTATTACTTCTTCTTCTTCTAAGATATCATAAAAGCCATTCAAGTATCTTATACAAGGGATTCTCGTTTTAAGTGATGATGTATAGTTATTGAATAAACCCTTCGTCCACAATAATAGCAGCCCAAAATTTCAAGGAATTTGAGAAATAAAAGCAGTATAAATTTAGGAAATGTTAGTATTATTAGATAAAGTTCATATTGAATTAAGGATTAAAGTAAATCATTCTTCTCAAAATTTCATTTTATACTCATAATAATAGTATTAAAAACTTTACAAAATTTATATGGATAAGTTCATCCGTGTTCAGAAAGATTGGAATATTTTATATGCATCCATAGCCAGAACCACAACTTTTTTTTTTTTACGTGGTTGTTAGTTATTCACTAACTATTAAGTCAACGTCTGAAGGCAAAGCTACAATCTTCACTGTTCATAATTACTTATACGCAACCTCAACCTTCAACCATACAACTCATGGATTGCCACGTGCTTAGCCGCAAAGTTAAACTTTTAAATTTGTATTAATTAATTAATCTGTGGGTCACTAAACTAACAACTAACGTTAATCATAAGCAAATCTAGGGATACTTACGTCATTTCATTCCACGGATTCACGAACTTAATTTTATCTTAGAAGAGGCGTGACGACTTCACGCTCTTGTCCTCGCGTCACACATATAACCTTTCAGCGAAGTGTCTAGAAAGAGAGGAAATACAAACACGATACGACACCGTGTTCGAGGGGCATTACTGAGTTTTCATGCCACGCGCACCGACGTGGTTATTAGTGTGTTGGGATTAAGCACCCTTTTAAGTATCATGTGCGCATAATTCGAAGCAGACACATACATAGAGGTGAAAGAAAGAGAAGCCCTAATTTTGTCACTGTTCTCTTCTTCTTCTTCTTCTTCACAGAAAACTCCAAATCTTCTCAAATTCAATTAAGGAAATTCTAGTTGGTTGATTTCGTTGCGGAACGGCAATTGAGGATGATCGTGAGCCCCAAGATGGTAGCGGAAGCGGAAATTATCTGTCAGCAGACCATTCCGATGTTGGACGTGAAGTATCATATTTGCGTTGCGCAAGAACACAACGTCGAGGTCGAGGTTTCGCCCAAATCGCCTTCACCTTCTGTTCCGATCTTTGGCCAAGTATGTTTTTTTATCTCAATCCCTTTGTCTTTTTTTTTTTTTTCCTTTCGGGTTTGATTTTAATTGCGGTTATTATTGGTTTGATATGCTTGAAGGAATTGGTTTTTGAGTCGTCTTTTTAGGTTAGTTTATTGTCAAATCTGAATCGGGTTTGTGAATTTGATTTTGTTTCTTTTTATTGATAAATGTGAGAAGATCAAATACTCCTCTGGGTATGTTTGGTATAGAAGAAATAAGTAGAAATGATGAAAATAGAGAAGGATTAAGCTGAGAAAAGACAAATAGGTAAGAAATAGATTGAATGTTTAATTGTTTGGTAGAGAGGAGAAATATGTGAGAAAGGAGAAAGTATTTTGAAAGTTGAGTAATTTGATAGAAAATAAGAATAATGATAAATTGATGAACATAAATAGTTGATGAATATAGAGTAGTCTCATCAGTTTTTTCTCCTCCCTAAACCAAACAATCAAAATTAGCTCTCTTCTCTACCAAACTAGGGACTAGTGTTTGTGGAGTTTATGAATCTGAATTTTGGAAGTAGAATTTGGATTTGGATGTTTATTTATCGCCATTAACACGTAGGTTCCTCACTCAGTTGAAATTTATAATTTATTTATCGTCTTTTAGTTGTTTCGAGCTGTTATGCTTTGTGAGTTTAATGGTCAGGTTCATGTTTATTCTTTAACACTTTGATTCGATCTCTTTAATTTTGATGTGCTGACTTTTGTGTTACATGTTTGTTAGGCAGTGAATCACTCTGATATCATTAAACGTTCCAGTATGGAGACCCCTGAAGTGAGTTTTGTCCCAAATGCGCGTTCTGGTAGCTATGCTGAGATTGGGCCGCGGGTTTCTATGGATGATGAGCACATTTGTATTGACGATCTAGGTGCTCATCTTGGATTTGTGTTCAAGTACCCGATACGGAGTGCTTTTTATGCAGTTTTTGATGGTCATGGAGGGCCTGATGCAGCTGCTTTTGTTAAGAGGAATGCTATGAGATTATTTTTTGAAGATGCGAACATGCTGCAGACATATGATACTGATGCGTTCTTTCTAGACAAGTTAGAGGATTCTCATAGGAGAGCTTTTATACGGGCAGATCTTGCCTTGGCTGATGAACAAACTGTTAGTAGTTCATGTGGAACTACTGCATTGACTGCCCTTGTACTTGGAAGGCACTTGCTTGTTGCTAATGCTGGTGACTGTCGGGCAGTTCTTTGCCGGAGGGGTGTGGCTGTTGAGATGTCTAATGATCACAGGCCAAGTTTTCTGCCGGAACAGCGGAGGGTGGAGGAGGTAGGTGGATTCTTTGATGATGGATACCTCAATGGTTATCTTTCAGTAACCCGTGCCCTTGGGGATTGGGACTTGAAATTTCCACTCGGTGCTGCATCTCCTCTTATTGCTGAGCCAGATGTTCGACTGGCCACATTGAGTGAGGAGGATGAGTTCTTGATCATTGGGTGTGATGGGATTTGGGATGTAATGTCAAGCCAAGTTGCAGTTAGTCTTGTTCGCCGAGGATTAAGAAGGCATAATGACCCACAGAAGTGTGCTATGGAACTAGTCAAGGAAGCATTGCGCCTGGATACATCGGATAATCTCACTGTGATTGTTGTGTGTTTGTCGCCCATTGAAACCATTGTTGAATCATGTCCACCCCAAAGGCGAAGATTCAAAGCTTGCAGCCTGTCTGAAGAGGCCCGTAATAGGTTGAAGAGCTTGATTGAGCGAAATTGACTGTAAATGCAATTCTTGTGATTCACAAATGTTCCTTTATTAAAAGAAATTATCTGTTTTTTAGGCTGTTTCAGAGAGCTAAAAAGCAGCCAGCAGTTTTGTAGGGATAGAAGAGATATTTGGTAAGGGGTAGAGGGGGTTCAGACCTATTTAGTTCTGGGTTTTGTTGGTATAGAGACAATCGTAATTTTGGCGGATTAGATTCGGTGGCCACCATGGCCGTTCCCATTTTAACAGTTTCTGCTGCTGTAAATAGAAATGATTTTAGAGGCTTTCTCAGTAGTTCTCTGGGTTGCATGCCACTAAAAATTGATACTCATTTCAAATTTATTTCATATTTACTTAGATGAGGTGTCGTCAATAGCCGAATGCATAGCTAATTTCATGTTTGAGCCTTGTTTATTGTTCCTGACCCTCTCCATGTTTTATGGATGGATATGCATGGCCCATCTTATCACTGTAGGACCTATGTAATGGGGCAATATTATCGTTTGGCATCATACAAGTTAATACCTTATCACATGTGATGAATTTTTTCGGTTATAATAGAAATATTATTTTCAACTTGTGTTGTTTTGTCCTCTAGGAGGGGGGAATGGAGCCTGTCAGTTGCCCTAGTCCAACCAAATACTTAGAGGCTTTGGTAAGGTGTGTAAGGCCGTTATTTCGTTATCTAAATCTTGCAAACGTATGACTAGGGAAATTTGTTGTGTGGCATCCTTATTCCCAGATGTTCCAACTATCAGATCCCTTCTTTTCCAGATCCTAAACATATGGCAGCCGTTTCTGCCCCAAGAAGATTTGTATAAGTATGTAATGTAACCTCTAATTGATTATGACCATGAAACTGCAATCTCAAATATATAGTTGTAAAAACTATTTAGTATTTGTTTTTTCGGTGAATATAAAACTCTCTTACAACGATTTCTTGTTGAGTTTTAAACCTTTAATTTAAGGGAGTGATGATAATGGTAATACTAGTGGGTTCAGATAACAGTGTGGTAACAATAATAGAAAGAGCCATTATTAAAGAAATCTGAATTAAAAATTCAAATTTTCTTGATTTTTAAAATAAATTTAAGTTTTTCAAAATTTTATAAAAAAGGTATTTCAATATCTTATCATGCATTGAATTTGACATAGTAAAATATTTAGTACAGACCTGACCAATGTTCTGCAAATTATGCTCTGCAAAGTACATTAATTTATTTCATTAAGTGTATGCTACTCCAATGAGTTTGTTATCAAATCAAAACCCAACAAAGATGCAGCATCACAGCAACAAATAACTCCTTAAACGTGTTTACACTTCAACTCTTGATTGTATGTATAGAAAAAACAAATATATGAGGAAATAAACAAAAAATGCCTCTTCCACTCAAATGTTCCCATTACAAATCATTTCCAAAACTGTAATTGCTTTTTTAAAATGATGTTTTCAAATTATGGAAAATTGAAAAATCAAATATCATGAAAAGTTGAATTTTGAGAATGACAAATTATACTCGAATTTATCATTTAAAAAAATAATATTTGTGTATATTTAAAAAAAAATCATGTCATGATATTTTTTATAAGTAACTTTTCATGTTGTAATAAAACATGAAAGTATTTTTTAGTCAAACACTATAAATTTGTTGAAAACACGATGTTAATTAAAAATAATTTTAAGAAAACAATGTCCCTGCTTAATTTAATTCGATTCTAACTTGTTGGTCCAAAAAGCACAGCCATGCGAGAAAGTAGAATAAATAAAAAGCAATTTAGCAATAATTAACAGAAAAACATGAGATTTAAAAAAAGTGCAATAAAAAATAGTAAAGAAGGGGAAGAAATGCATCTAAGGGCTAAGATGGTAGGGAGAGTTAATCGGAAACATTAGTTATTTGTCATTTTTAATTTTAATTTATTAGAATTATAATATTATAATGTGAGAGATGAAGGAGTTTATATATAATTATATAATAAAGAGAAAGAGCATGGATTGTGTGGTGTGTTAGGTCGTGAGAGGAAGAGTAACAACTAACTCAAATCAAATCAAATCCGAAGACAGAGAAGAATCATGGCCATGGCAAGCTTGGCTCGAAGGAAGGCTTACGCCGTCGTTTCATCATCCAGGTCGTCGCTTTTCCTCACAACTTTCAGGGGATTCGCATCCGGATCTGACGAGAACGATGTCGTCGTCATCGGCGGCGGTCCCGGCGGCTACGTGGCCGCCATTAAAGCCTCGCAGTTAGGTCTCAAAACCACTTGCATCGAAAAGCGTGGAGCTCTCGGCGGCACCTGTCTCAACGTTGGATGCATCCCTTCCAAGGTTCATTACCTTTTCATTTTCTTCTTCACGCTTTGTTTTTCCTTTATTTTAATGAATTTTTTCTTTTCTTTCTGTACGGGATTGGGAATTTGGTTTCCTGATCGTTTATATTTTCTGCGTCGTTTCTGATTGCTGTCTTTTTTTTTGGAAGAGATTAAAAGGAAAAACTCTTGAATTGGGGATTTTCGTAGTTAAAGGCCTTATTTTTGGCGTTGCAGATTATTTTTTTTTTTGGAGTGAGAGGATGATGTTTTGTTATGGTGAGGTGGTGGTGGTGGTGGTGGTGGTGGTAGGGGGAAGTAATTAGGATGGAGTGAAGCTGATGAACTGTGTGTGAGCATGTGTTTTCATTTCCTCTTTGGGGTTTTTACTATCTAGGAATTGAGTGCAAGTATGTTTCTGTGCTCTGTTTTTTTCCGCGGATTTTGTATATTTTTCTTGTTGTGTGGATGAGTTGCTTGATTTGCAATATCAAAATTTAAGGTCTCAACCGGAATATTAGCTGGATGAGAAAACTCTTATTGTTTGGCTTTCCAATTTTTATACAATTAATTGTTTTTTCTTCAACAAGTCTTATCTCACTAGGTGGGACTGGTTTCATGAATCGGTATGGGACTTGGTAAAAAAATTCAGGGATATAATTCACCTTGAGACCCTGCCCTCCAATAAAGTTCATCTCATTCATTGTAATTTATTTGATTTTCCATATAAAGACATTTCACATCCTGCTGCAGATTATACTTTAACTTCTTTTCTATAATTTCTCTGTATTGATCACCAATATGATCTCAATCGTTGTATTTTTAAACAAATATATTCCTATATACAAACAATGTCATCTCATTTGATCCATCCATCTATCTGCTGTGAAAGACTATGGTTTTTGTTGTTGTGTTTCCATTTATAGTTTGAATAAAGTAATTGATTAGCATTTTAGAGATCTATGTACTCATTTAGGAGGGTACCTCCATATTTTGGTTCAGGCGCTTTTGCATTCTTCCCACATGTACCATGAGGCTAAACATGCATTTGCCAACCATGGAGTCAAGTTTTCATCCGTGGAGATTGATTTGGCTGCCATGATGGCCCAAAAGGATAAAGCTGTTTCGAATCTTACCAAGGGTATTGAAGGACTGTTCAAAAAAAACAAGGTAAGCTATGTCAAAGGTTATGGCAAGTTTGTTTCACCATCCGAGGTCTCTGTGGATACCCTTGACGGTGGAAATACTGTTGTGAAAGGCAAGCATATTATAATTGCCACTGGCTCGGATGTGAAATCTCTACCTGGCGTCACTATTGATGAAAAGAAAATTGTATCATCAACTGGAGCTCTTTCTTTGACTGAAATCCCCAAGAAACTCGTAGTTATTGGGGCAGGCTACATTGGGCTCGAGATGGGCTCAGTATGGCGCCGACTTGGCTCTGAGGTAACAGTTGTTGAGTTTGCATCAGATATTGTTCCAACCATGGATGCTGAGGTGCGGAAGCAGTTTCAGCGTTCTCTTGAGAAGCAAGGCATGAAATTCCAGCTGAACACGAAGGTTGTTGGAGTCGATACTTCTGGGGATGGGGTGAAGCTAACCCTTGAACCAGCTGCTGGTGGTGATCAAACTATACTTGAAACTGATGTTGTCCTTGTATCTGCGGGTAGGACTCCATTCACTTCTGAACTTGGGTTAGACAAGATAGGAGTTGAAACTGACAAGATCGGACGGATTTTGGTAAATGAAAGATTTGCCACAAATGTCTCTGGTGTTTATGCGATTGGGGATGTAATTCCAGGCCCAATGTTGGCACACAAGGCAGAAGAAGACGGGGTTGCTTGTGTCGAATACATAGCTGGTAAGGTTGGCCATGTGGACTATGACAAAGTCCCAGGTGTTGTCTATACAACCCCCGAGGTTGCATATGTTGGGAAGACGGAGGAGCAGGTGAAGGCACTTGGAATTGAATACCGTGTTGGCAAATTCCCATTTATGGCTAACAGCAGAGCTAAGGCAATTGATAATGCTGAAGGACTGGTGAAGATATTGGCTGAGAAGGAGACAGATAAGATATTGGGAGTGCACATTATGGCATCCAATGCAGGAGAGCTCATTCATGAAGCAGCAATAGCATTACAGTATGATGCGTCTAGTGAGGACATTGCACGTGTGTGCCATGCACATCCAACAATGAGCGAGGCTGTGAAAGAAGCCGCAATGGCCACTTATGACAAGCCCATTCACATATGAAGAGCTAGTTGCTTCTTCATTCTCGTTTCATTTTTGTCCAACAATTTTACATTGACTTGGAGATGATACCACCTCTGTTAAATTTAGATTCAGGTTTTTAAATGCAAATTATCCCCTTGTTTACTTGTTTGCATAATAAGAGGAATAATTGTGTTGTTCTTGTCTTTGTTCAATAATATATATCTCCCCTTCTCTCTGGGACTATGTTGTAATTCTTACAGGGCGAAGACAACTTAATGGGATTGCGGAACGTTGTTACGATATCTTTATAGATGAAATTAGAGATATTTTCATTTACCGAATCTTTATTTTTGAGTGTGAAGAATAATTTTTTTGGTTAGTTAGAATGTTATAAAATAATATGATTTTTGTTATTTTTCAATAGTTCTATTCTCGTAAAGTTTTTATTTTCATTTCAAGGAAGTGGAAAAGTTAAATAGAACGTGAGAATTATTTTAGTTTTACTTTATTTTAATTATTTTTAAAATTGAGAAAGTTTTTCTAAAATTATCAAAACTAAGTCAAACGCAGTTTTTATTAACTCAAAACAAACTTTTTGAAAGAAAATTTAATTCGGTGTATAATTTAAGAGGAAAAACATTCTTTGTAGGATCAGAGCACAGAGTAAGCAGTTAAACACATGATTTATCTCCATGGTGTATTTGTGATAAAAAAAAATCTTCAAGATGAACAGCTGCCACAATTATGCGTTATCTTATCTATTACCTTCCTACACTGTATTATAAAAAATTATGATTGTTTACGTGACGTGGATTGATGTTTTTTATGGATGTTATTTGTAGTTTAGTCGTATCCTTAAGGACAGTAAGGCAGACTACGGTAACACATACCTTGTTTCAAATCCTTTTAGACATGATTAGCTTTTGGCACGATGGTTAAAAGTAATAATAACTAAAGGTATTTTTTCCTTCAATCCCAAATCTCAAATAGACCACATATATTACTTATTAAGCAGATTGCAAAAGATACAAAACTTACAAAATACCTTAGAAAATACCATTATCAAAGACAAAAATAAAATAACTATTAAGTGGCCGAGAATAAAAACATCGTATAAAACTTTAAAGTTATTAGTAATCTGGCCACGATAACTTACGCCTTGAAACTAAGAATCGAGTTGCTCTGCAAAAAAATCGAGTCCTAGTATTTACTTAAAAGAGGAAATGAAACAACCAAATAATGAACAGACACAAAATCTGTTCTTTGAAACCACCTATGGCGAGTTGTAAATGTGTTTTTTGAGGCTCTCAAGGAATGGAATAAACAAATGTCAGTCTAAAATTTAGACCTGTTTCTCTTTAGCCCCGTATTTTTCCTTCCCATGTCATTGAATAGCATTTCAAATGCTCAACAAGCATCACACTCCATTAATGTGATCAAAGGTCTTATACCTCTTGAGAGACCAAGACCTTCCCATGAACAATAGCACTTAGACCATCAACTGAATACATAACCGTAAATAATTCTTGTAGCAACTCCAATCTTCAACTACCTTCAGTCATATGCAATCCTCTTGCATATTATCTGGTCGCTTCCTGGCTTGCAAAGCCAATCGTGCATCTCTCTCTCGCTCAAATTCACGATAATCTGTTCGTTGTAGGAAAGAAACCTTGTCCAAATACTGGTTGGAACTTTTCTTATAGGCATCAAGCTCTACATCCAATCCCTTATTTTCTTCCTTATATTCTCCCCAGTCCTTTTTGGTCTTGTCAAGTACACTGAGCTTCTGTTTCTTCTTGATTTGTTCAAGGACAACATCCACTGCAGACGGTGGAGGAGCTTTGGCTCTTTCCATTGCCTCCTTTGAGTCAGAATCAACAAGCTTTTTAACTTCAATTTCTTGACCAGCAAAATCCCGAACCTCAGTAATCTGATAAACAAAGGAAATCAACAAACACGGAGAATCATGCCCCACATGGGTGCTGGGAATGCTAGATCATCAACCAAGTTGAAATCCAAAGCATTTCAAATATTCAAGTGTTTTTTTTGGCATGGTACATACTCATTGTGCTGGGCTTGATCCATGACATATTGAAATAGCTGGATATAAACTAAATCATGTCCTGTCTATATCAAAGCATTTTATTATATTACTCAGGCTTCTCTACCTATTGAAATAAAAATAAAGAATCCAAAGCATTTCAAATTTAAAGTGAAAAATTTTGTGCACGGTATACACCGTAATTGCGTTGGGCTTAACAGTAGGCACCCCTAGTATATTACACGTTGAAACAGCCTGATATAAGCTAAATCCTGTTCTATCTATGTCAAAGCATTTTTTTTTTTTTGTATATAACTCAGACATCTCTACATATGGAAATATAACTAAATAAAATATTCAAGTCTACATATTTTGCGCTTCCATTTGGCTAAAAGCACACAAAATTTTCCCAATTCAGCTAGATTGCCACATGACCAAAAATAGGTACAATAGATAGCACTAAGCTTACCACAAGTTTCCCCCTGTTTGAGGCAGCCATGGCAGCATCATCTTTCACTGCTGCAAGAGCAGCAGCAGCAATCTTCTTGGCTTCTTCACTGGTGCCGCTCTGTGTCATGCCATGTTCATTATTTGAAGCACCTTGCCCAAAGGATTCAGTTGCCTTTGGTGCCAACCCCAAATAAGACATCCAATTCTATGTTCAAATTTATCAGGAAAGAAATTAAACCCTGTAACAGTGAAAAATGTTTTATTTTATTTTTTTACAAGTGGCTTGAAGAAGAGAACAACAGCAATTCCTTACAGAAGATGTCTTTCTTGCAGTTTTTTTGGGGGCGGATTTAGGCTTGCTTGTAAATCTATTGAGGACCTTGTTAGATACTCCCTTATTCATTTGTTCCCACATGGCATCAGCTTGAGCTTTTATTTCTACCAAGAGAAAGAGCATGTGATGTGACCAAGTTTATCCCCAACAAAAACATTAAACTCTCCACCACAGACACAATCATTGTCAAAGATAAACAAAAGTCTCAACATGCATATCGAAGCCAAAACCTCACCAGTATCCTCCTGTTTTGCTTCCAGGCTAGACCCCATGTCAGGTTCTTTGACAGGCTCAGCAGAACTTGCGTTGACAGTATCTGAAACATAAAACCTAAATTTGATTCAAAGAAACTCCATTTTATATCCCAAAAATAGACCTACAGCGATAAAAACCATATATAGGATTCAAGAAAGAAGTGTACTCGACCATCAAGACCCATAAAGAAAAACTGAAACTTGATTTACCTTTACCTTTACCCATGCGTGTAACGAAACAAAACATCAACCACCACAAAATCAAACGTTAAAATAAATGAAGAAATGGGGAAATGCAGAGAACTAGGGTTTTCACAGTAAGCATGAGAAAAGAAATCTAGTAAAGAGAGTGAGTGTGAAAAGAATGAATAAAATGGGTATTTAAAAGTACGCATAAAATCACGAATCGTGTAAGTAAGATGGTGTAGAAGAGATATCGGCATTTTGAGTAGTTTGTTTTGGGGGAAATGGAATTGTGGGCGTTTGGATTGAAAGCTGAAAAGAAGAGGGAAGGGGAAACAGAGAATGAATAGAATTCAAAAGAAAAGAAAAGCCTTACCGGCAGAGCTCATATCTGGCGGTGACGGTGACGGTGGCGGTGGAGAAGGCGCAGAAACACAGACCAACAATTTGGCTTTACCTCTATGCTCTCCCTAAAATACCTTCCATTTTCTTTACCCAAATCACCCTTCTCACTTTCTCTGTGATTCTCTGTTTTTCTTAATTAACTTTTTGGTTAGGGTCAATATTAATTTATTACAATGATATTTAAAAAAAAAATTAATCTCATTTTTTTAAAAAGTATGCAATTTAACCGTTTTTATTAATTTGTCACAAACAACATTAACTTATGATAATTTTACATACGTGGAGTTAAGACACATGGTACGTCCATGTAGATACTTATGTTTAAGATTTTTTATTTTTTTTTTGCGTGCAACGACTATAGTGGTGGAATGGAATGGGTCTGCGGTGGTTGCAGTTTTTGGGTGTTGTCTTCTTTCTACTTCACTTTCACACTTTTCATCTCAAATCATCATCTTCCTCTAGTTAATCCTTTTCTGCATGGCAATTGCTTCCTGCACCCGATCAATTGTGATTGGCACCCGACACATTTTTTAAAATCCAAAAATGCCCTTGTCTTCTTCATTTATGAAAACATTGAATGGTGAGGAAGAAGAAGTTCATGAATGTGTGAAGCTTTGGTTTGAGCTGCAAAAGAGAAGGTTGTGCTTCGTTCATTGTTGCTAAGTTGAGTGTAAGCTTCGTTTGGCAAGTTAAAGGAGGTAATTAATCCATTTTCGTTCGTCTTTGGTTATTTTCTCGAGCTCAGCTGGTCCCGGATATCGGAATCCGGAATTCAAATTTTCTGCCTACGGATATTAATATCCGGAAGTCAAAATTTTGTATACGGATAATAATATCCGGAACTAGGATTTGCCTACGGACGCTGATATCCGTAGTTCATATTTGCCTTACGGATGAAAATATCCGTAGTTCATAATATTGCCTTACGGATGAAAATATCCGGGACTAGTATTTGCCTTACGGATGAAAATATCCGTAGTTCATAATATTGCCTTACGGATATATATATCCGGAAGTTAACTGTTGATATTTTTTTGGTTATGGATTAATTTATCCGGAAGTGAAGTGTTAATTTTTTTCAGCAACCGAATGGATTCAACAGAGTCATACATGGGAGTTTTAGGGGAGATTGATGTGTGGGATGGATTAGATGATGTTGATCTGGAGCAGTCAACAAATTATAACGCATTAGATAATGAACACAGGGCACATGAATGTAGTGAGGCATTTTCTACAAATGAGGTATGGTCAATGTTGGGTTGTGAATGTTTTTTATATGAATTATTTTTAAATTTGGCATGATGATCAAGATGTTCTTTTAAATTTTTAAGAATGTTATTGTAGGTATTTCGTGATCGAGATGAGCTGTTAGATTGGGCGAGAAGTGTTGGCTATAGTTATGGGTTTGTCATTGTTATATTAAGGTCAGATACATGGACGGGCCAACGAGGAAGGATGACCTATGTATTGTTAGGTTGTGAGAGAGGAGGTAAATACAGACGGTATAAAAAAGAAGTAGATGTCATTCAAACTGGAAGTAGGAAGTGTGAGTGTCCTTTCAGATTGCGAGGCAAACCAGTCAAAGGTGGTCAAGGGTGGAAGGTTGAATTAATTTGTGGTTCTCACAATCATGACTTGGCAGAGACAATGGTGGGTCATCCCTATGCTGGAAGGTTAAGTATAGAGGAAAAGGTTATGGTTGAGGATATGAGTAAAACTGCGGTGAAGCCAAGAAATATTTTACTAACCATGAAAGAGAGAAATGAGAAGAATGTGACAACGATTAAGCAGGTTTATAATGCAATCACTGTTCACCGAAGATCACAACGAGGTCACAGAACAGAAATGCAACAACTGATGTTGTTACTAGAGCGAGACAGGTACGTGCATTGGTGTAGGTGCGATGAGGTCTCTAATATTGTGCAAGATATATTTTGGACACACCCAGATTCAGTAAAATTGGTGAACTCATTTAACATTGTCATATTAATGGATAGTACGTACAAGACGAACAAGTATAGGATGCCGTTACTTGAGGTTGTTGGGATTACGTCTACAGGTTTGACTTTCTCCGTTGCATTTTGTTTACTAGCAGCAGAAAAGGAAAATAATTTTTTTTGGGCCCTTGACAGACTTAAAGGGTTGTTTTTAAGAGTTGATTCATGCCCTAGGGTGGTGGTATGTGATAGAGATGTTGCCTTAATGAATGCAATTAGAATGGTGTTTCCTGAAGCTTATAATTTGCTATGTCGGTTTCACATTGATAAAAATGTGAAAGCAAAATGTAAAATGCTGGTGCATCCAAGAGAGGCATGGGATCAAGTAATGGAAGTGTGGGGATCTGTTGTGGATTGTGATATTGTTGAGGCCTTTGAAGATCGTGTCAATGCTCTTCGAGTTGTCTGTTCTCCATGGCCTATATTTGTTGATTATGTGATGGATACATGGTTACGTCCACATAAAGAAAAATTTGTCAAGGCATGGATAGATAAGGTGATGCACTTAGGAAACACAACAAGTAACAGAGTTGAGTCGGCACACTGGAGCCTAAAGAGAGTTCTTCAGAATTCGATGGGGGATTTATGTTTCTGCTGGGATTCCATCAATAAGATGATTATTTTACAACATAATGCAATCAAAGATTCATTCCAAAAGAGTTTGCATGTGGTTGGACATCGGTTCAAGGTTACAGCTTACAAAAAATTGTTAGGTTTTGTGTCTAAATATGCTTTGAACCTTATTTCAGAAGAACTTGATAGGGTTAAATCAGTGGGGTTTGATAAAAGTAGGTGTGGATGTAGTCTTACATGTACTCATGGTCTTCCTTGTGCGTGTCAATTGGCTTCATTTGGTGTTGGTAGCATACCACTTAAATCAGTACATGTGATGTGGACTCGTTTAAGTTTTGAAGACATTGCTACTGAACAATCTTCATCTGAGTTGTCAATTGATAAAGAGTTTGAGGTCATCGCGAAGCGGTTTAAAGAGTTGGATGTTGCAGGTAAGGTTAACATCAAGAGTAAATTGCAGGATATTGCCTTTCCAGAGAAAACATCTATTTACGCACCAGATCATAAGGTGAAAACAAAAGGTGCTGTAAAGATGTCTCGTCCTACCAAATTCATGAGATCAACTAAGCGAATCCCTTCTTATTTTGAACATGTGGATTTCTTACACTCACAACATGATAGTTGTGCAAGCAAAAAATCTAATGAAGAAAGCTTACCAGAAATTGTACCAGCAAAATGTATTCCTTTCCTTGATCAGTTCCCTGTAGGGTATCATCCATATATTGTTGATGTTGTTGACGTTAGGGCTGATGGCCATTGTGGCTACCGTGCTGTTGCTGCCCAATTGGGAATGGGAGAGGAGTCATGGGCTGTTGTTCGAATGAATTTGTTAAAAGAACTAAGTGAATGGAGACAAGAATATGTTCAACTCTTTGGTGGTGATGATAGATATGAATACTTGAAGAACTCACTTCTAGTGGAACACATGTCTATGGTACCAACCACTAAAACCATTTCATTTTTACATTGCATTTCTTTATTTAACTTTGTTTGTCAATTGTACTTGCAGGCAGGAACAGATAAGTGGATGACAATTCCAGACATGGGATATGTTATTGCAAATCGGTATAATGTCATTCTTGTTTCTTTGTCCATGTTACAATCATTGAGTATTTTTCCTTTAAGAACCCAAGCACCAAGTAACTTCCGTCAACACCGAATCATTGCAATTGGACATGTCCACGGAAATCATTTTGTCCAGGTATAAACTAAACCAATCAAGATTGATGTGCTAAATCAAGATTTGTGTACCTTATATTTATTACCTTTATAGGTCAAGCTCAAAGATGGTTGTCCAATTCCACCTACGGATATATTGTGGGCATCACATCGTTATCCGGCGGCCCAAACTTGGTCAACATACTACACTAGCCGGATACAAGTTTATACCCAACTAATGTCCATTAGACGATATTTGTAATTATAACATTTGTAATAGCATAATTTAGATTTATGGATGTTTAGTACATTTGCAGTTGTCCTACAATATTCACTGAAGTCACTGTTATGCCTACGGATAAAAAAATCCGGAAGTCACTGTTATGCCTACGGATAAAAAAATCCGGAAGTCACTGTTATGCCTACGGATAAAAAAATCCGGAAGTCACAGTTATGCCTACGGATAAAAAAATCCGGAAGTCACAATTATGCCTACGGATAAAAATATCCGTAAGTCACTATTATGCCTACGGATAAAAATATCCGTAAGTCATACTTTTGCCTACGGATAAATATATGCGTAAGCCAATGATTTCTGTACTAATGATCATATTGAAACATATAAGGATCATATTGAAACATATAAAATAAAAGTAACGTGAAGCAAGAACCGATAAGGATCATATTGAAACATATAATTAAGGTTCAGATACATTGTCATGGATCATATTGAAACATATAATTAAGGTTCAGATACATTGTCATGGATCAAAATATTACATAAAAAGAAATCGTAATACATCTGACATATTGAGAAATCCTAATCAATCATTCCTACGTGCATGTCTCCTGACATAAACAGCTCTTTCATCAGTCGCTCCTCGTGCTAACGTAATGGCTGCTTGTATGCCTTCCCAAACAGGGCTGCCCTCCACGACATCGCCATGATCAAGTAATGGCTGCAATGTCTCTGTAATTCTACGACAAATACCCTACAAGCATGAATGACATACTATTAGAAAAAAACAATAGAAATTAATATCTTAACAAGGTTAGAAGCATACCAGAGCAGAATGTGACTCCTCATGATGACTTGGCACTGCTTCGTGATGACGTGCATCTGAGGGTACCGGTACAGGACGGTCATCCTCATCTGTATTAATCACATATGGATGTGATACAGATCTAAACCAACCCATGTACTCTTGAACGCAAGCGTCAGGATGACGTGCTATGGCATAGTCATGTATGACATAATCATTGAAATGTAACCATCGACGGTCCATTTCATTTGTATCCGGATGACCATGTCCAATTACAGATGGGTTGCGAGGGATGATCTGTGTATAGCCATACTGACGCAGAACACGTTCTGGCATGTGCAGCTGTGTCCAATTTCCAAGCCTCAAATAACCACAGAATAAGGAAATCCACTCGAATGGACGTTCTTCCCTGTGCTCGTTGTATGGACAAAACCGAATGGAAGCTGGTGTCAATGTATCCAACTGTGATCGTACAACAACAATTGAAGTACCTTTTCCAGCATCATACAGCCTGCACCGAGGTTGATCTTCAGAATACAATGCTTGCATACGTCTCATCCCTATAGACGGGAAATGCTCATAAATCCACCCCTGCAACAATGTTGCATAACCAGCTAGTTGCTTTGTATTTGCATAACTACAATCTCCTAGCTGTTCATACATGTGAGTTAGGGCAGCTGCTGCCCAAGAATATCCCCCGGTAAGCCTCAAATCAACAAAAAATCCAAGATAAAACACACTTACTGATGTAGCACTCTTGTCCGCAAAAATAGTGCAACCGACAAGGTGAAGTAAGTATGCTCTGGCAGCCACAGTCCACTGCCTCCTTGAGCATGCATCTTGATACACTTCTCTTAACCAGCTAAGGCGCACATGAGCTCCCCGACAGTGTCTTGTTTCTTCAGATGCAAGTGCATGGTCAACACGGAGGGCTTCTACCAATAAATCAGTCGCCGAATCAGAATCTAAGGTTTCCTGTGTGTAAAACTGACCGACAATGGGTAAATGTAACAAATTTGACACATCATCAAGAGTGATGGTCATCTCCCCAACCGGTAAATGAAAACTGTTTGTCTCTGCATGCCACCTCTCTACAAAAGCACACAACAGTCCTCGGTCTAGACTCTCATAACTAGCATGAAGCAGACCACCTAAGCCAGACAATTCTACAGCAGCTTCTATGCGCTCATGAGGTGCTCCTAACTTATTTATCTTCCTCCCATGTGAAACGACCTTCAGCTCACCACGATCCTACAATAATCAACATATATCATCAATAATCAGGAATACATAACAAATACAAAAATTTATTTTTCATTACTTACCAAACCATCCCACAACTGTTTGGCTACGTGATGTTCATAATTAACAAGTAAGGACTTATCCAATGGCCCTCCTGGATAGCCTTCATCATCAACTTCAACTTCTTCTTGTTCAATATAATCTTCAAACTCTTGATTTGGAATTGAAGTACTAGACCCACCCCGTTTTCTTCTAATCGATGCAGTTGGACGCACACGATCCAAATTAGAACTTCCTCCACCTCTAGTCCGCACCATCTTACATTTCATAAAAGTAACATTCAATCCAACATATATAACAAAATTATAACACATATAGTTTAAAACACTTGTGAAAAATTTCACACTAATACGGATATTAATATCCGCAGACCAATAACAACAATCCGGATAAAAATATCCGCAAGTCAAACGTAGCTTATGGATAAAAATATCCGGAACCCACTTTTGAATTACGAACAAAAAAATCCGGAACCAATTCTTGCACTATGGATAAAAATATCCGTAAGCCATTAATGAAGTCCGGATGAAAAAATCCGGATGCCAATATTCTTCTGCGGATAAATTTATCCGGAACCAAATGGTGGTCTACGGATAAAATTATCCAGAAGCAAAGGGTGATCTACGGATAAAATTATCCGGAATGTACTACTCTACGAAGAAAAATCCATGAACGGTACCTCAACTTCTTTGACGATGAAGCACTCACGACGAAGCAAACCAACTCTGCTCACGGTGGCTCACGGTGGCTCACGGTGTCTCCCTGCAACTTCACGGTGGCTGCTGCTGCTTCACGGTGGTTGCTGCTTCACGGTGGCTGCTGCTTCACGGTGAAGAAGAAGAAGAAGAAGAAGAACCCTATTGTTGGGTGCAGGCATTGGGTGCAGATCATAATTTAAGTGTTTTTAATTTCATTAAGGGTAATATGGTCTTTTCACAAATCTGATTGGGTGCCAGTCACAAAGCATTGGGTGCAGGGAGAATGAGCCTTTCTGCATTGTGAAAAGAAGTAAGTTTTGTTGAGTTTTTTTAAGAATGGTTGTGTTTTCAAATTGCCCCTGTCAAACCCTTTAATTTGTTGGATTTAATTATCTTTGGGCTTAAACTCTACTAATATCTAATAATTAAAATTGAACTAACACGTGAGGTATAATCGAGAGAATATATCGAGAAGTTATACCGAGAAATATATATATATATATATATATATATATATATATAAGATAAAATAAACATATATATAATCATTGTAGCATGATCCAAATCAAGAGTTCAAATTAATGGGTGTGTATAAAATAATAAAGAGGTGCAGAAAGAAAAGCCTAAACAAGGTATAAGTCTAATAAGAAAATCCTATAAATAGATGATCAACTCTATAGGTAAGGTAGAGTGAATTTTATCTGATGAATGTAAAACTACTTTCGACTTTGGCATTGAAGCGTCTTGCCGGTACACACACTCATCTGTGAGAAGAGAAGTCAAAAGCCCAAACCTGAAGAGAAGCCGAAAGCCCAACCATAGACAAATATGATGGAAATACAGATCCTGATGAACATATTCCAATTTATACAACTCCGGTTAGTTTATACACATGGAATGATGCTATAATGTCCCGAGTGTTTCCAACCACATTGAAAGGAGCAGCTCTGAGTTGGTTTACACGTTTATCACCTTTATGCATTGATTCTTTTGACACATTGGTGGAGAAGTTTATGGCTCAGTTTACGACTAGTCGGGCTCATCATTTAACATCGATTGCGTTGGTAAACATAAGGCAGGAGAAGGGAGAATTGTTGAGGATGTTCATGGAACGATTTGGAAAGGTGGCTTTGGGTATTTGAAATCTTAGCCCATAAGTCACAATGCATCACATGATAACAACACTAAAACCAGGACCATTTTCCAACAGTCTCGGTAAGAAGCCGGCAACTAACCTTGATGAATTAAGGCAACGAGCATCGAAGTTTATGCAGATGGAAGAGTTAAAAGAATTTCGTAATCAAACAAGAGCAGATGGAGGTGAAAAAAGGATAGTTGAGAGAGAAAACAGACCATTGAATACCTAGAAAGGGTAGTCACGGTCTTATTACACATGGGTGTTAATATATTTACCTAATTAATCTAAATAAGAAAACTAATTAATTTAATAAAAATATTATTCTAAATTTATATTTAAAATTTTATTTTTTATTAATTTAAAAAAAAAACATTTATTATGCGAGCTAACCAACCGATTCGCGAACTAATTCTTATACACAAAATACTGATAAAATCAAATCGTATTTTCTTTATGCGAACGAGTCAATCCAATTTTACGCCCAGACTAATTTCTATTCTCATCCTGATTATACAAATAGCAAAAAAAACAGTAGCATTCATTTACTATTTATCTTTCAAGTTTAAAACAACTCTTTCTTTGCCTTTAAGTATCAACTGGATCACCTCAACTAATTCTCCAATAACATTTGTATCATATAAGAACTTCACTAGTTAATAAAAATAATTCAAAAATATTATACAAAAAGGTTATTATTATTGCCTATTAGTAAATCAAAATCAACCTTTAATTGTTTATATCTTCAAACTTTGTGAAATGATACACATTTTTTTTTTAATATATGGGATATCTGATGGGAAAAACGCATGCGGAAGCAACACACACAATCACGAATCAACTGTAGAAAAATAAACGACACAAGATTTAACGTGGTTCGGTCGCCAACTGCAACTTACATCCACACGGGCAACTATTAGGTTTTCATTATGTCATGTTGCACACCAATTACAAGTACAATGATCTCTTTAAATAGAGATTATAAAAGGGACATAATGATTAAGCCCACCCATTGAACATGGTGCCTAGTCAGTCCAACCCAATTGGTCCAGGCTTCACACCCAACAATCTCCCACTTGAGGCCACGGAACAATGTTCACTTGCGCTTCAACCGTGTACATGGTGTCTTGTCAGCCCAACCTAATTGGTCTTGACTTCATACCCAACAATCTCCCACTTGAAGTCATGGAACAATGTTCACCTGCGCTTCAACTGTGTACATGTACTTCTGTAATCTGTAGACGGAACTCAATGTTCCACCTCTAGTTGCCACCAACCTTCTTAATCATTTTGAAGACTTCGTTAAAACTCCCCCTGAGTTTTAATACGTCAGTCACTGACCCGTTCTCCGTTCCTACCGACTCCCACTTATAGGAAGTGCCGGATCCTGGAATAACCTGAGAACAAACACTCTCCATATTCAACAAGAAATTTTCTAGAGAAGTTTCAACCGCTGGAATACTGGTTCTCCTAACCCACTATCGTCTAAGAACCTTAGCTGAAGCACGACCCGTGCTCCCACTGCCACAAGTACCTCTGACTGGTCTACCTGAACCTTTCCATGCTCGTTCATCCTGAATCTGACCTATGGCTCTAGGTTTCTCTCTTGTAAAGACAACCCTCTTCTACCCACGAGATTTTGTGAACCGAACTTTGTTTATCTTCTGAACTGGGATGGTCACTCCCTCAGACGCGGTAATCCGACCATATACAACGAACCTCTCTTTCTTTCGCAAGCCATGACAAGATTTCCCTTGACGACCTTCCACTGCTAATTTTCGAACTTCACTTCATGTCCCTGTTCGTCTAACTGCCTAACAGAAATCAAACTTTTTCTCTAGCTTGGAACAACTTTGACATCCTTCAAAGTCCAGAAACCAACTGGTGTCTTCAACACTATGTCACCCATGCCCGTAACATCAAGAGTTCTGTTGTCTGCTAATCTTACCTTTCCAAAGTCTCCAATAACTAGATTCTGCAATGCTTCAGAATACATGACCCAGGAATCCACACTGCTATCCACGCAATAGACTAAAAGGTCCTCGTCCGCGGAGTCTTCTGCAATGTTGACTTGTTTATCATTTGGACATTGATTCCTGAAATGCCCCACCTCCTTGCAGTTCCAACATGTTACACTTGAATAATCCCAAGTCTTTGACTGACTCCTTCTTTTGTTCTTGCTCCCACTATCTCTGATATTTTTCTTACCTCTGATGACATATAGCGATTCACTAGATAATTCCCCAGAACTCCTTCTTCTGACATCCTCGCCAAGAATGAGATCACGAATATTCTCAAAAGTGAATCCATCGGATCCCTCTGAACTGGTAACTGTTGTAACCGTTCCGGACCAACTGTCAGGCAAAGACAATAACAGTAGTAAAGTTTGAACTTCATCATCGAACTTAATGCCCACTGACGTAAGTCTGGCTAAGATCATATTGATGTGCTCAGTAACTGAACTCGCATATCCTCAATTTTCATTTTCCACCAATTGAAATTTGTACCATCGAATTTTCAATTCGGAACCTCCCTTCTTCTGCCATCTCAAATGACTAGACGAGATACTCGGTACAACTAATTTCAGATATTGGCAATTTTTTTTTTTAAATCAAGAACACAAAAATTGCACCACCCAAAATCACTCACCAACAGACCTGGTCGCAGTCCCCACTGCACTGACGCTCTGCACCACCACCGTCGCTGGTCACCACTGTTGTGAAGCAGATATGGGAGCCTCCTCCTTGCACCGTTGTGAAACCCTAAGCCTTGGAATGCTGCTTCAGCCCCTGCGAAACCCTAGCTTTGGGACGCTGTCGTCGCCTCTATGAAACCCTAGCTTTGGGATGTTGTTGCCATCTCTGCAAAACCCTAACTTTGGGACGCTACTGCAGTCGCAATTTTCATGTCTCATCGATTAATTTATGCTAATCGAATCTCTAGTGTGTAAACGAACCAAAGCTCTTGATACCACTTGATGGGAAAAACGCACGCGGAAGCAACACACAATCACGAATCAACTGCAGAAAAATAAACGACACAAGATTTAACGTGGTTCGGTCGCCAACTGCAACCTACATCAACACAGACAACTATTAGGTTTTCATTATGTCCTGTTGCACACCAATTACAAGTACAATGATCTCTTTAAATAGAGATTATAAAAGGAACATAATGATTAAGCCCACCCACTAAACATGGTGCCTAATCAGCCCAACCCAATTGGTCCTGACTTCATATCTAACAATATCTTCAACCTCTACCTTTATTCCTCTGATAAAAGCCAACTTGTAATAGTGTCTACTCTTTAACTTCAAAATTTTGGAGAAAATAAGAAACATCATCCTTTAACTGTTTCTTCCTTCTTCTTTTTTCCGTCTCCAAACGTGTCATTTGAGCATATATTTTGTTTTCCCAAACCATTTTAGAAACACAATACATTATTTGTCAAATATATATATGAAAAAAAATGAGGTAGTATCGATTGAAATCTGAATAACTTATCATTTATAATGATTATATTGAGAAAACTTTGAATATATTGATTCATATCTATTTGAACGCATGACGTAAAAAGATATTGATGTATATGTCATAGAAAATATATATGGAACCAATTTGTTAATTAATCATATTAAGCTAGTGGTGTCATTATATTTCAACTTTTGAAAAATAAAAAGACTAATCTAAGATGGGTTTTGTTGTTTTCCTAGTTCATCATACTCATTCATCTGGAATTCCAAATAAGATAAATTTATACTATTTTTCAAATAAAATGTTTTACTTTGCATTTTATACCATAAACATCAATATCACAATGTAGACATGCCAAAGTTCAAATTATTGAATGGATATATATATATATATATAATATGCATGTATATGAAATTCTATTCTCTTGAAACATATAATAAAAAGTATATTTTCATATAATAAACATTAAGGAAATATAAGATTTCATTTTTTAAGAGAGGTAAGGTTTATAGATAAGGGTATGATGAGTCAAGTCACAAACAAATTGTGACTATTGAAGTGTTATTCTCTTAAATAAGAAAGAAAGAATAATATTTCTTATCTTTTAAAGGAGGGTATATTCATCCTTGACAAATTTAGTAATATACATAGATTGTTGTAGGTCATCAATTATCCAATGATGCCTCATGGATCAAGTCACAATTTAATTTTGATGCTTAAACGCTCTTAAGTAGAAAAAAACTACACCTTAATTATTAATTATAACTTTTGTCTCAATGAGAAATATGTAAAATTAAATAACATCATACTTCATGAAAATGGCAAAAGTATTATACAATACTTTTATTTCTCCAAAAAAATGAGCTTATATAATGTAAGGTATTTGTTCTCGTCGACGGACCTGGATCGGGTCTAAGTGGTGAACTTTAAGCTAACTTTTCTTTTCTACTATTGTCGCTTTGAGATGTTTGAAATTCAAAGTGAGGAGAGTTCCACCTGTTGACAAGACTTCGATGATCAAGTCCGTGAGAGCATAAAATGTATGAGTGTAGTGTATATTGTATGGAATAATGTTTACCCTTTGCTCAGGGTCTTAGGGCCCTTTTATAACACTCGTCAGTCCTGTTTCAAGAGTTGGTAACTACATAATTAATTGGTTAATATGCTCCCCTGTATTTGGGGTTCTAGATTTTGCAGAGTAACATCTGACTGAGTCTTACCTTTTTGTTGAAACGACTAATTGAATAAGTTATAATGTTAATGTTATTTTTGTTTATTGTTTCTGAAGCATGTTAATTATTTACCAAAGGCCGACCTTCTTCTGGAGCCATTTGACTTATTCGTGTTTTGGGTCGACTTTAAATTATTGGGCTCGAAAGGAGTGTACTAATACCTATTGCTCATATTATTGGGGCAAGGATATGAGTGCTCGAATTGTGGGTCGAGCATATCAAATGGTACACAACCCCCTAGCCTCAAGCCGAGTAGAGCGAGACGAAGATGTTTGTTAGTGTTTTAGGATGACAAGACGTTGGTACGGAAGGTTGGTGGTGCACGGGTTTCAAAGCACCCTTTGATGAGACGATTATATTAAAGAAAACACGATGTGTACACGTGACACTATCAGGAGTATTCTGACGCTTCCACTTCTTATTTTGAAAATAAGTGAACATTTATTCTCCTTTGTACTTTCTTTTGTGCCTTAATCAACATCAGAAATGAGAAAAAAAACACCTCCTCGATAGTGCCCCTTCGTTTCCTTTGCTAATTGATTATCAGGTATGTGAAACTCATTTCGTCTTTTTTACTTGAGTCATTCTTACTTTGACTTATACTCTCTTTGGGATCTGTTGTTTCTGGATTGTTGGGTTTGCTATATTACCTTCGTCATCCTCTTTGCTGAGTTGTTCTTCTGTATTTTTGTTGTTTGTATGTGTTAAATTTTTAGAGAAGAATTATGTTTTCGCCTACCCTTGGGCTAAAAAAGAACTCCGTAGAAAAACCTGTGCATTTACTACCCATTTAAAAATAAGGGAGTTGAGGGAGTCTGGCTGTTTGAGCAAAACGCACTAGTATCTAATTTAGGTAGTTGCATGTGGGGAGAGTGAACCCATATGATGTGATGAATCCTCTGATCCTAAAGGCCCCTTTTGCCTTTTCTATACAACAATTTTCACCAAGATTAAACTATGTCTTCCTCTTTCCATTTTCGAGAAGGAGTTGTTGACCGAACTCAACGTTGCTTCTACCTAGCTGCATCCGAACAATTGGGCATTTATCTAAACATTTGTTATTTTGTGTTCTCAGTTTGGTATACCCCCAACCATAGATGTATTCTTTTATTTTTTTTGAATTTAAAAATTCTAGTATACAGTTGTGGGCATCATTGAATAACGTGTTAGGGAGAAGCTTGTTTTCCTCTTTTCAATCTTTATATAAAAACTTCAAAACATGTTTCATAAAAGTCCGCCCTTCTGTTGGCGATCTGACCTTGTTGGATGACTTTCCTGTTTATTGGTCGCCAAAACCTCATTTCCAATGTCCTCATCGCCTTGAAGACTTGGACCCAAGGGAGTGAGGATGTGCAAATTTTTTATAAATGTACATATCTATTACTTTATAACTTTATTAGTATATTTATTTAATGAATTAAATAATTTATTAAATGATATTTCAGCATAAAATCTATGTCTACTAAATTGAAATGTTGAAAATAATTTGGGTAGCCAGCTAAATTTACATAAGTATTATTATAAGCTTATTATTTTATATCCATGTTGGTATAATTAATTTGTAGCTATATATTTAGGTTGACTATGAAAAATGTATTGAAGTATTTAAAATTATTTAGGAATAAAATTGATAAGTTTTATGTTTAATTATTCTCTTGGTTGGTAAGTTGTAAACATTTGCATAAGCAATGTGATGTAATAAAGTAAAATTGGTGTAATATTAATTAAGGAAAAGATGATGAAAAAGAATTAAGAAAGAGTTAGATCTGAAACGTTATCCTGTTTGTCAAAGTGAGAGGAATGGTTTGAGTGATGATAAGAATGAGACATTATCTGTGGCAATGGCACCACACAGATGGCTTCTCTTGCTCTTCAGTTCACCGCTCTCAAGTGCTCTCCACTCTCTTCTTCTCCCCTCTCCCAACCATCCCTTTTCACCCAACATCGCCACAACCACAGGCGCTCTTCAACTCCCATTGTTAACTCAGTAGCACTATCCAACGCACAGAACAAAGAGAGAACCAAGCTCAAGAAGCTCTTCGAAGAAGCCTACGAGAGATGCCGCACTGCTCCCATGGAAGGTGTCTCCTTCACCCTTGAAGACTTCACTGCCGCTCTCGAGAAGTATGACTTTGATTCTGAAGTTGGATCCAAGGTCACTGCTGCACTCCTTCTTCTTCTTTTCCATTCAATTTTCAATTGGGTCATCGTCAAACTAAGAAAGATCATCTTTTTAATAAACATTGGGTTACGTGTTTCACTCAGGTTAAAGGTACTGTGTTCTACACGGATAACAATGGAGCAGTTGTTGACATCACTGCAAAGTCCTCGGCGTATTTGCCACTACAGGAAGCGAGCATCCGCAGGATTAAGCACGTGCAAGAAGCGGGCATTGTGGCTGGGTTGAGAGAGGAGTTTTTGATCATTGGTGAGAATCAAGCGGATGATAGCTTGATCTTGAGTTTAAGGTCGATTCAGTATGATCTTGCATGGGAACGTTGTAGGCAACTTCAGGCAGAAGATGCTTCTGTGAAGGGTAAGGTGGGTTTGTCTTACTACCAAACTACGCTGACTTCAGTTACTCCTATCCTAACTCAAGCAATAGGGTTATTTTGATAAGATTATTGTATTAACAGATTGTGGGGGTGAACAAAGGTGGAGTGGTGGCTGAATTGGAAGGGCTTAGAGGGTTTGTTCCATTGTCACAATTGTCAACGGTTAGCTCTTGACTTTAGCTGTATTCACATTTATGGACTCACTCCAGGTTTAAGCTTGCTGTATGCCATGTGACAGTTCAAAATATCTTATCAGTGAATAAGTGCAGAACATTTGATAACATTCCATATAGACAGTTAAAATATAACTTCCTGTATTCTCATTGAAGTCCAAATTGAGTCATGCGTTTTTCTTCGAAACTTTTTTGCTTCTTTCTACAAGTTAAAACCTATATCATTTTGTGTGTTGTATCCATGAATAAGTGCACATTGTTAGTGTAAAACATTTACTAACACTCCATGTAAACAGTTAAAAGAAAACTTCTTATATTCTCATTGAAGTTGAAATTGGGTCATGCATTTTTCTTCAGAACTTGTTTGCTTCTACAAGTTATAAATTAGATCAGTTTTGCATTTCTTTCTTTCATTTAGCTTCCGTGACAATGGGTTTAAATTTTTTATACCTTTATCAAACAGCTCAAATTCTTCTCATTTATTATCTTATCAGAACTCAAATGTAGAAGAGCTTCTTGAAAGGGAGCTTCCCCTTAAGTTTGTGGAGGTGGATGAGGAACAATCTAGACTTGTTCTCAGTAATCGCAAGGCCATTGCTGGCAACCAGGCACAGCTAGGAATTGGTTCAGTGGTTACTGGTTCTGTTCAAAGTCTGAAGCCATATGGTGCCTTCATTGACATTGGTGGAATTAATGGCCTCCTTCACGTTAGTCAGATCAGTCATGACCGTGTAACCGATATCTCAACTGTTCTTCAACCTGGTGACATATTAAAGGTAAAAACTATAGTGAGTAATGGAGATTTTTGGCAAGATTGGACATTAAACTTTTACAATTTGTTTAGGTGATGATCTTAAGTCATGACCGTGAGAGAGGTCGAGTAAGTCTTTCCACTAAGAAGTTAGAGCCCACACCTGGAGACATGATCCGCAATCCAAAGCTTGTTTTTGAGAAGGTATGTTATGAACAAGCTTCTTGAACCTTTTACTCATTACATACGTAAATTATAACGTGTGATTTCAAATGCTTCAATTAAAAACTCCATTTATTTCCACTTTTAGCTATCTAATGCCATAGTTTGACATCATATAGGAAGCTTAAAATAGAGGTTTCGTTGTTTATTTTAGTTGTTGGAGATCATTTATACACACACATACAAGTAGATAACCCTTACTCTCTATGTTAGATTTTGAGATTGAGTTAAGCCTAAATGCAAATTCTAAAATAGTATCAAAATTTATCTTAGTAATTTTTTAGACCTATTTGACCATCTGTTATCTGTTGAAATTGAGAGAGACTCTAATGTGAAAATATTCTGTAAAATGAACCAGTAGACTCAGCAGCTTATAGCTGTTTTGTCAGAGCAAGAGCAGTAAAAAATCTAACTACCTGTAACTGAGGTTGCAGATACAGATACAGAATTAATTGGGATAGGTTCGTCTTAGCTATTGGAGTAAAACTGTACTCTAAACTATTCGGCCATTATTGGATCATGCAAATTTTACACTTAAAATAGCTTTCATCCATTCAATTCTCAACCTAAGTGGGAGTTGGAGAATTCTAATTGTTAAAAGGAAGACAATTTTCACCCAATTCTAGAATTAAGTTAAGTGCATACACCAATTTCTAAGCTTTTTCTTCGATTTGTGTTACATGCTTTAAATCTATTTAAATCCATTTTCATTAGCTTTGGCATTTTTGAAGGGGAAGTCACTCACACAATTCTGAACTTCTTTTGTTATATAGGCCGAGGACATGGCTCAAACGTTCAGACAGAGAATAGCCCAAGCAGAAGCTATGGCTCGTGCTGACATGCTTAGGTTCCAGCCTGAGGTATCTATGGGTTTATTATTTCTTCTAAATTCTGAATCTGAATAAAAAGGGAGAAACAGCGAATGATTAAAGTGGGACTAATATTGAAAAACATAGCAAAGTCAGGTTCTTTCTGCAGCTGAAAATTATTGCAGTTTCTGAAATGACTAGAATAAAATTATTTAAAAATGGATCTTACTAGACAAGGAAAGGAATGTCATAGTGCATTTGCATAAAAAAGGAATTTGCTACTTCAGACATGTTTCTCATGCACTTTTACCTGACGTGAGATGCGAACATATATCTGATTCCTGCCACTAGAAATTTATCTTGGGATTTGGTATCTTCCTATAGCATCCATACATACTAGAGATAATGATAGATGCGCATTTCATGGACCTCTCTATGTCACTCATTATTCCATTTTGTTTCGCAGAGTGGATTGACTCTCACCGGTGATGGGATCCTGGGACAATTTACTTCAGACTTGCCCGAAGAGGGACTAGATCTGAGTGAGGTGCCACCAGCTGAAGAATCATGATTGAGAATTTCGAGGTTTTTTTTGTTACATTTTGTAATGTTGCTTGTAGCAATCAAATATTGTTGCCGAACGATGTATTGATGCAAATGTATTACCGAGTCAAATAAATAGAACTATTAATATTATCAATACAATCTGAAGTGATTCTTCGCTAGAATACATTCATCGTTCAAGCAACTCAGAGGAGTATATATATTTATATTCATTGTTACGCATCTACATAAATAGCAAACCACACTAACGCTCACGTCGTCATAATAGGTTATTATAATTCCTGCACTGCAGTTGAGACAACAATGATCATATTCCAGTTCTCCATTTGTTTTCTTCTATCTTTTTCTACAACGTTGAATACTTTAGATTTCTTTATTCTTGAAGAAATCCCATATGCAGAGTTGCATTATGATTATCAAGGGCCAGTGGGTCAATTCTACATAAAGTCGGATGGGTGAACACGACTCGTTTAGTTGTTTTTTCAATTTTAACTACCAATATTCAAACCAGTTCAATGATATAACGTCTAAGTTTTAATCAGGCAGGTAATCGGGATTTATAATTAAAATAACAAAAAAAAATGGAAAAGTTGAAAAGTTGAAAAAGAAACAAAAATATAATTGAAAAAAAAATGATATCTTGCCACAAAAGTCTAAACTAAATGAATGAAATCCTCTAAAACAATAATGATATCTTACATTAAGTTTTTTAGCAGTTTAGTGATGATCGAGTGTGGAATTGTTAAACTTAATATTCACCTCAATCAATATACAAATTTCAATATTATTAAACTCAAATCCACACCTATTTTTTTGTCTTAAAAAAAGATTAAACAGTAGGTTAATATGATAAATCTGTGCTTTCACTTCCCTTTGAAAACCCAATTTCCAGACTCATCACCCTTAAATGCAAAAGTACAAAATGTCCTGGTGGAGTTTTGCTTTTATGATCATAGAAAGTAATCAGGAAAACACCTGCCAAAGTGTGAATTTCAAAAAATAATTCACATTTTAGGTATGTACATTTAGATAAAGGGCATAAATTGGCAATCAATATATATACATATACACACACATACATACAGTAGTAGCACACATGATATTTTTATTCAACTCTATCCATCCGATTATTTGCCATTTCCTGTTCAACTAATCGTCATCGGAGTCAATCTCTACCAAGCTTCACACCTTCCGGATATCGTAAATTCCACTTCATACTTTTAACTTAAATCAAAGCCAGCATCGGAATTTATGGCATACAGTAGTTTGGTTTCCAATTGCTCCTTACTGCAACAATTTTGTCAGGGGAAATGATTTAGAAGAACCACCAGAAACTACTTCAACAAAAAATAATATGAAGCACAACGAGACGATAAGTCATGCAGAAACTCTCCCGAATCATAAATAATATTTTAAAAGCATATTTTTCTAAAAATTCCGTTATATTGTTTATATCTCAATACATACTTTTCCAAAAAATAAAAAGAACATGAGGATGTTACAAATGCTCCCCTCATTCCTATCAAAATTCCAATCTACCAAAAATCGAAAATATTAATTCTAGTTAAGAAGGAATCTACAAAGGATCTATTTTTGACATGAAATGTATATCTCCATACCCTATATCTTGGAATTATTTTTTTGAAATAATTAAATATAAAACTCACTGCCTAGCGCCAATAATGACACATTTAAAAAATCTCGACCTATGCCCTGTGATGATCTTAACCCTGTTCTTTCTCAGAATAAATTGTTTCAAATTCAAACATAATTCCAGCCAAATGCTCGCTATTTCATATACTTTTCACAGACTAAAACAGAATCTCTTAATTTTCGTTCAGCATTATAGTTGAAAGGAATAGAAAGAAATAGATGGAATGTATTTCTAATGTGTATTACAAATGTGATTACAGTATCTATTTATAGACTGTTTTACAATCTAATTAAGGAAGGAAATAATAGGTAATAAAAGACAATTATAATGGTTGTTTAAAGCTGTACAAATCAAATAAAATCAAATCACTAACAAATCTGTCCTAATAAATATAAAATGGAATCTGCACTTAATTAGAGCATAATTCTCCTGATTATGCAACACTCCCCCTCAAGTTGGTGAATGTATATCTATCATTCCCAACTTGCAAGTAAGATCTTCGAATTGTTTTGTGGGAAGTCCTTTAGTAAACATATCTGCCAATTGTAGTCTTGACGGGATGTACTCAGTGGCGCTATAAGACCATCATCCAACTTCTCCTTAATAAAGTGTCGGTCTATCTCTACGTGCTTTGTTCGATCATGTTGAACCGGATTGTGATCATGTTGAACCGGATTGTGTGCAATACTGATAGCAGACTTATTATCATACGCCAAGCCCATAGGAGCTTCATATTTTATTTTAAGGTCATCAAGTATGATCTTCACCCATAATAGTTCAGACACCCCTTGAGCCATGGCTCTAAATTCTGCCTCTGCACTTGATCTTGCAACTACATTTTGCTTCTTGCTCCTCCATGTCACCAGATTTCCACCCAAGAACATGCAGTAGCCTGTGGTGGATCTCCTATCAACAATCGATCCTGCATAGTCAACATCAGTATATACTTTCATGGATAAGTTTTCCCCTTTTTTGAATAACAATCCTTTTCCTGGGGAGGCTTTTAAGTACTGAAGAATTCTATCTACTGCCTGTGAGTGTCTTTCCCTTGGATCATGCATAAATTGGCTAACCACACTAACTGCATAGGCTATGTCTGGCCTAGTGTGTGATAGATAAATGAGTTTCCCCACAAGTCTTTGATATTGTGTCTTCTCCACTTTTGGGTTTTCCTCATCATTCCCAATCCTATGATTTTGCTCTATTGGCACTCCAGTGGGCTTACAACCCAACTTACCAGTCTCTTTGAGAAGATCAAGGATGTATTTCCTTTGAGAAATAAAGATGCCCTATCTTGAGTAAGCAACTTCTATCCCAAGAAAGTACTTCAGCTTCCTAAGATCCTTCATCTCAAATTGAGCAGCTAGTCTCTCCTTCAAATTTTGTTTTTCAATCTCATCATCACCTGTAATAATCATATCATCTACATAGACCAAAAGTAGAGTGAGTTTACCATTATGAGAATGTTTTATAAACAGAGTATGGTCACCTTGGCTTTGTCGGTACCCCAAAGATACCATAGCTTGAGTAAACCTTCCAAACCAAGCAAGAGGTGATTGTTTAAGACCATACAAGGCCTTCTTAAGTCTGCACACCTTATTTTCTTCATTAACATTACCATAACCTGGTGGAATCTCCATGTATACTTCTTCCTCCAAGCATCCATGCAAGAAGGCATTCTTAACATCAAACTGATGCATCTCCCAATCAAAGTGCGCTGCCAAGGAGAGAATAATTCTGACTGTATTCATTTTTGCTACTGGAGCAAAAGTTTCCTCATAATCGATCCCATAGGTTTGAGTGTACCCTTTTGCAACTAACCTTGCTTTATATCGATCCAACGTGCCATTAGACTGATTCTTCACTGTGTATATCCACCGACAACCCATTGCCTTCTTATCCTTTGGTCTCTCTACAATCTCCCAAGTCTCATTCTTTTCTAATGCTTTCATTTCTTCATTCATGGCTCGAACCCAGTTCTCATCCTTTAAGGCTTCTTGTACTGATGTAGGGATTCTAATAGAATCAATAGCTGAAAGAAAACTCTGGTGCTGCATAGAAAGTTTTTCTGTAGACACAAATTGATATAGGATATTTGGCACAAGATCTTTTTTCTTTTCTCAAGGCAATAGGTAAATCATCAAGGTTAGTTTTATTTAAAGTGTCCTCAAGAGTCTCATAGGTATGAGTTCTTACCTCCGGTTCGGACAATTGAAGTTGCTGTTCGATCAGGACGGGTTCTTGTTGCCTTCGTTGGTATTGTTTCCCAAAGTATTTGTCCTCATTATTCTTCTCTGGTAATGATGTTGGCATAGGGTCTTTGTCATTCTACAACAAAGGAAAAGGTGGCAACTCAAGGTCCTCAGCTTCTTGAATACTCTCCCTCTGAAGCTGAGAACTAGGAAAGAAAGACTGTTTCATGGAAGCTGACATCTTTGGAAATATAAACTTTACGACTTTGAGGATGATAACATTTGTACCCCTTTTTGTTGGGGGCATAACCAATGAAGACACATTTGATGGCACGAGGATCTAACTTACCTCGATACGGGCTATGAACATGTACAAAAGCTGGACAACCAAAGACACGACTCTGAAGACTAGTTAACATGTGAATAAAAGGATAGAATATGGTCATAAGCTGAATAGGAGTAACACCCTCTAGAACCCCAGAAGGTAATCTATTAATCAAATAAGTGGCAGTCAGGACGGCTTCCCCCAGTAAGATTTTGGAACAGACATTTGGAAAAGTAAAGCTCTAGTTACCTCAAGGAGATGACGATTTTTTCTTTCAGCAACCCCATTTTGTTGTGGAGTGTCCACACAGGTTAATTCATGAACAACTCCATTTTCCTGAAGAAACTTTGAAAGGTTCTGGTTGACATATTCTCGTCCATTATCAGAACGTAATATCTTAATTAGACTTTCAAATTGTGTTTGAACCATTTTGTAAAAATTTACAAACAAGTGAAAAACTTCAGACTTATCTTTCATGAGGAATATCCAGGTAACGCGAGTACAATCATCAATAAATGAAACAAACCATAGTAGTTTGTTACTGAAAGGCTCCCTTGGCTGGTATGAAAGATCTTGTTTTCTATCTCGTACCATGCTGCAGTATCTTTTTTCATAGAGTATGTTTGACAAAGGTTTTCCCAAATCTCCTTAGCAGTGGAGAAGAACATACAATTTCGGCTAATCTCTGGCGTCATAGAATTCCATAACCTGGTCATGATAAGAGAGTCTTCATCATCCCAGTCTTCATATTTCGAATCAGTTTTGGCTGGAGGGTTCCCTTCTAGGTGACTCAATTTCTTCCTTCCTTTGAGAGTAGCACGAACCAACTGGGCCCATTGCAGGTAGTTGTTTCCATCCAGACGATAACTGCTTTGCAACATCGGCAAATCATTGGAGCTAAGAGAGGTTGTGTTGTTAGTTGCCATTGGTAAGAGTTGACCGAAATACTGGTGGTGATTTTTGTTTGGAAAAAAAATGTTGGAAAAAAAAATTCCAGCGGTCAACGGCGGAGGTCGGCGTTGGAGGTCGGCACGTCGGTCGGTAGCGGAGGTAGAGGTCGGCGTCGGAGGTCGGCAACGAAGGTCGGCGTTAGCAGCGGTCAACGACGGTCGGCAGCGCAGGTCGGCGTCAGAGGTCGGCACGTCTGTCAACGTCGGGCGGCAGCGGAGGTCGGCCTCCATATTAAGAAGTGGACTTTATGCCTAACTCAATCCCATAAAACCGACTCATGAGGTTGAGGTTTGCACCCACTTATATACAATGAAAGGCTCTAATCTCTAGTCGATGTGGGATCTCTAACACACCCCCCTCACGCCGAGACTGCCAACTCGTGCGTGGGACTATATATTATGGGTGGTCCGATAGCGGCCCGATAACGGGTGGCACGATAGGCCCAACAAATACTCGCTAGGATAGGCTCGAAATGGCTCTGATACCAAGTTGAAAGGAATAGAAAGAAATAGATGGAATGTATTTCTAATGTGTATTACAAATGTACTTACAGTCTCTATTTATAGACTGTTTTACAATCTAATTAAGGAAGGAAATAATAGGTAATAAAAGACAATTATAATGGTTGTTTAAAGCTGTACAAATCAAATAAAATCAAATCACTAACAAATCTGTCCTAATAAATATAAAATGGAATCTGCACTTAATTAGAGCATAATTCTCCTGATTATGCAACAATTATCAATTCAAATATTGCCAATTCTGGTTGTTTTAAAAGTCTACAATTGCAACTACAGAAAATACCGGTCTGCAAAGGTAACCTAGCCTAGGACAAACCTTGTATAAGGCGGAAGCTTTAGTAGATTCATACAAGTAGCCGATGTCGGTAATCGGTCGAGTGATTCCTCCGCAGCATTACTGGAAGCCCTACAACGAGAGACATTAGACAATTCTAATCTGTCATCCTGGTCTTCTAGATATGCTTAGTAATGTTAGAATTAAATATCAGAACATAATTGCTGGAGCAGAATTCACCTTTGTATGCAAAACAAAGGTTCAAGATTTCGGAAACCAAGCAATGGCCCACGAGAGCAACCTGTCACAAACCTGTAGAGATGATAAATTTATTATCCATATTAAGATCTGTCATATAAAAGGGCTACCGATTCATGTATATATGTATTGCTTACTTCAAAAATTTCTTCCTGTTTTCCAACGAAAAGCCTTTAAGAACTTCCCAAAACATCTCGATAACATAGTGCTCCTATCGTAAGAAACCACATGTTAGAATTCAATAGTGTCAACAAGAACAGTGCATTTTAAGCCTAATGGGGTGTGTGGCCTCGTCATCAGAAAATTACGGATTGAGATTTGAGAGGTAAGACTCGGCAGTGTATTTAAACAGAAAAAAGTAAAAATGTATGCTACATCATTCACAAACTTCTCATGTGGATCTTATTGAGTTAACATGTTATTTTGTTCCTTACTGACTAAAAGCACAAAAAAAGCCAGAAGGCTTACACTATTATAACCTCCTGCATAGTTTGTGTGCAGCCGTAGATCAACAATATCCAAGCTGTCAACTGAACCTGATATCAGAAGCTGTGGAAAACAATGATGTCAAGCAAGTTGGATTCCGATGAAACACAGAAGTGTACGATAAAACTACTTAAACATCACGTCCAAAAAAATGGCAATAATAAATACAGAAGTTTAGGATAAGATTTGGTTAACATTGTAATAACTAATGATCACTAGGAACAAAATTACAACTTAAGATAAAATTCAGTTACGTGCCTTTCTAGGTTTTACAAGGTTGAATTATTACATATTCTGGTTGTTGAATACATCCTTAAACCCATCACAGGAGCAAATATCAAAACCAATATAGTTAAAATCGCAATTTAGATGTGGAATTGTCCAATTCCACAATTTCGCACAACTCCATTTCAGATCGCATGCATGATCACGACAGAGTGAGATCCTGCAGATTGTCCAGCAAGATCTTCCATCGGTTGTAACAACATACGTAACTCCCTGTTCACTTTTGCACATCTTTCACATGTCGGTTTTATCTCTTTTGTTTATGCCTCTTCTTTTCTTAACTTAAATTGATTTTACAAACCAAAATGCACAAGCACAATTATAATGGCTTTGGGAGTTGGGGCTTCTAACCCTCTCCCTCTAGTGATGTTGCCATTGCTTCTAGCAATGATGACAGTTCCTCTTCACAAAATGTTCGCTCTAAGAAAGTGGAAAATGCTTCAGGTAGTAGACCAGACTTGGGTTGGAAGATGGAATATGCATTGATGAAGGTTCAAGAAAAATTCAAATCAAATTTTTCCAAAAAGGGGACTTTAATGCCTGAAGCACCATTGGGCAGGAACTCAAAACGATGTTATTTCATGCATTGATGAATGGATTATGGAAAATGTTGAAGGAGACAATGAAAACGTATGTTTAAGTTATGCTCCAAATTCAAATGAATATGATGAGCACTTAGTGAAGGTCGAGGCCAAGGTGGTTGGAAAAAGGATTCTTGCCATCACACCTCTAGAGGAGGATGTTTTTATTGAGGAGGATGTTTTTATTGATGTGCTTTGTGAAGGAAATGGAGCTAATGAAGATCTCGAGTTTTGGTTTTAATTTGAAAGAGTTAATAATGTGTCTACTGTTTAGGGTTTAGCCATCTAGGTGTTCTTTGTCTTGGACTTCTAAGAGGTGTTTGTTACTAAAAAATTATGACTTTCGACATGCTTTCTTTCTTACGGTTTACTATGAACTTAGTTTGATGACACATTAATAATGTGATTGACTTTGTTCCAATTATTTGTTGTTTTCATAGCCATATATATATATACACGATTTTGTTCATATTTTTGTAAAAAGTAGAATTTACAATCAGTGGTCCCACGAATTATAATACTATGAGCCCTTTATGATCAAAACCAAGAATACAGTGGGAAAAGGGAATGGCACAGCTTTCGAGACCCAAAATTGGACAGGGTTACTGGAAAAAACCTGAAGTTCATGTTCATTAAACATATCAATCCAATCCTTCGGAATAAGTCGCTCAAATCCCCTCAAGAAATGTGAACTCTGTTGGCGTATCTGAAAGCACAATTATTTTTATTATTTAATTGCAATATGGAATGATTTGCAGTACAAGATGCAATACAATTACATTTTTCAAAAGAACTTTACCTGAAAATTCAAGCGGTGATTGGCTACAAGATGAATAAAAGTAATAACATTCTCATTAGTGACACGTAGGTTCCTTCCCCCAGGAATGAGTTCCTCCTCTGTTTGTTCTCCATATTCATTATTTACTATAACAAAGTATAGTTCCAACTCCGAAATGTCTCCCTTATAATGCTGTTAGTCAAACAGATTAGAAGGACAACATTGGGTCAATAAGAAAATAGCAGACGTCCTACATAAAAAATATATCATCTGGACAAACTACACATCACATCAAGCCTACAACCCCAAGCCCATACATATTTAACTAGCATAGTTCGTATTTCAAATAACTTAACAGTTGTATATTTTATTTAATAAAAAACTACTAAGTTCATATTAGACTTTTACAGCCTAAATTACAGAACAAAGAAATCAATATTTAGAAAAGGAATTATATGTAAATAAAGTCAGAATATTAAACTGGACGATGAAGTGTATATTTTTTTGTTATTTACCCGTGTTATTTGTATTGGAAAGACTAAGAGTTACCTTAAGCCTCTGTTTGGATCCATTGATGTACTGTTAATGGAGAAAAGGACACACAAATTCATGGCTTACTATTCATGTTTGTATGAGTGCAAAAACAGCGGAATTGTGAAGATGTAAAGCAGAGGGGTAGGGGTGGAAATGCCCCCCCATGATTGTAATGAAAAGAGTGGAACAACAGGTAGCATGTTGTGTTTCACAACGTGGCCCATATTCCAACACAGAATCATGACCCTTTTTGGTTTTGTTTATGTGCATGAAGAAAAATTGTAGAGCATTTGCAGTTATGGACATTGGAAAAGCACAGTATATACTTCTGGTTTATAATCAATTATGTCATCACACATAATCTATTACGTCTAAAGACATAATAATGTTTTGAAACCCATGGAAAATAAATAGAAATGAATCATTTGTCTAGTCCGGTTGCTATGTTTGTCAACAACTACACATGCATAGTTATTGTATTTTTTGAAAATGCATTCTAAACAATGATATAGAAAAAAATTTGAATCAGCTGGCAGCGTTAAATCTGAGATATTTAATTCATCTAATTTAAATGAGTTTATTCTTGTGAAATATATATTTAATTTCAAAAACTAAATAATGTTTTAAGAATATTATTTCCATTACATAAATTAATTATTTCTATTTTATTATTTTTCAAATTTAATTTATACTCATTCTTATTAAAATACAAACAAGGGCCTTTTTGTAATCTATTATATTTATAAAAAAAAAATTTGCTTTCACATCAATCACATTTGGTACAAACTTTCTACTCATTCTCACCCTCTTTTCATTAATCCAAACAACCTCATTTTTCACTCTTTCTTCCTTTCTTTCTTTTTCCACTCCCCTTTTAATCCAAACAAAGCATAATACTAAGGTAGATGCAAGTATATGAAAGTGACAGAGACTGAAGTGACATTACCTTGAGAAAAATGAGATGGCGATATAATTCTGGGTCCAAGGAGGGCAAATCATTCAAATAGTTGTACCTGGTACAAGTTAACTAAAGGTGTAAGAAAGCGTGAAATAGATAATCATATTATAAGCATGCAGTCCAACTTAACACATACTACTACTACTAGTACCTTTGTTCCTCTTATAGTATCTTCTTTAAGGCTGTGGCACATGAACTAGTATAATTAATGTTTTCACTTTTATAAAAAAATTATTCAACTTTTTATAATACACTTTATCTATCTTATTTATGTCATTTATTTGTTTCAATTTCTCGAGAAATGCACAAATAATTAGAAAATAGGTGTGAAAGTAAGGTTACAATTGGAAAAATATTATCTTGAACATTTCAAGTGTAAATTAAAACTGCAGTTGAAAAGGAATATAGGTTGTAAAAGGACTTCAACATATTCAGAGACAACTCATTTGCTACTAACACCACCTTGGCAATATTTTATATATGCATTTTTTACCTAAAATATCTATTTAATCCATGAGAAATATTTTAATAAAGGGGAAAAGGAGCATTAACTTTCTTACTATATACAAATAATTTAAATGCAAAGATCTAAGTTCAAATTTAAAGTTAAACTTCTTGCAAGTTTGTTTGGATTTTTTTGTAAGATCCAGTGATACCCCTATATTAACTGGAAGGGCACAAGGTTAATTGAAATCCAGAAATACAATTTATCCGTCTACAGCTATAAAAGTTATGAAGTCAATTTGTGAATCTCATACTAGTAAAAGCAGTTGTAAGCATGAAAAATAATGTATGAAAATCCAAGATTTGAGCACTTAAACTAATTCAATTTAAACGAACAAACTACCTAAAGCAGAGCAAGAGACTCCTTGAGTCTTACTTTTGTTTCAATTTGCTCAAAAAGAATGTAGCAAATGGTATATCAACCAGAATCCCTTCAAACATAGCCTGCAGACGCAAGTAGTAACTGTGAAGCAAAGTTCCAATTAAGTGCAGGCAGTACAGTTATAGGAGAAATACTGTTCAAACAACATGACAAAAAAGATAAAATAGCACTTTGAAGTAAATTCAGGCATCTAATGCAAAGGCCTTCTTTATTAGAAGAGAGAAATTAAAAAGGGAATGGGAGAGGAGAGGGGATACCTTTGCAAGAAGAGTACCAAGGAAGTGGAAAAATTGGAAATGTTGTTCATGTATCATTCCCGATCCAGGATTAGGATAAAGCAGGTGATCTGCTGTTTCCTAGATGCATTGGCAATCAGCATGGCAAGAATCAGTAAATCAAAAGGATCGAATAAAAGGACAAGGGCAGGATTACAAAATGAAGTAACTTTTGATCACTCCACCTATCCAATTGCATCCATATTCACACTCACTAATACTTCAATAACCTTGATTCTTTAATGCGGTCAAATACATAGTAGAAAATAATCTTCAAGTTAAATATAGACAATAGCACAACATTTCTGACCTTAAATAATCCATACTGCACATCAAAGGCAGCACGTGTGATGTTCTCCATGAAATCTTTGAAAATTCCACCGCCATCAATTCCAGCCTCTTCGACTCCAAATTCATTGACAAAAGTCACCCGCATCTGCAAAGCAGCAAAAAGGAATCACTCTCACATAAAAGGAGGACTTACAAGATCCCTCAAAAAATAGGGAATGAATAACAAATAAGGAAATATGCCTTAGAAAAGGACATACCAATCCTCGAAGACTATCTTCTGTCAACTGACTCATTTGATTATAAGCATCTTCCAAAATATGGTCTCGTTTTATTCTGAACCGATTCCTACTAAATACAGCCTGAGATCCATGCCTTTGCCTAACAGCAGCTAGTTGAGACTAATGAAACAATAAATACACTAAAGTCACTGTAAAGTGCAAATCATTATATTACCGATCCAGTGACATATGATACAGGAACTCCAAAACCTTGCTTGCAGTTGCAGATATCTATTGTAAATAGATAATACAAGGATAACCAGAAATCAAATCAAAGTCAAAAAAGAGTTTCTTACAGAGTATATTTTAACCCTGCTCGTAAATGGTATCAAGAAAGGGGCCTGTTTCAATATTTCATTTGCTCGTGTACTTTCTACTAAAGCCTGTAGAAAAAGGATTACATTATACAAATAGACATTCCAGTTTCCATCATATAACCATAATCAATGAAAGAGAGAATACCTGAGAGATAAATAGGTCATTCACACCATCAGCATGGAAGTTACTGTGGGATGTAAACTGCCGCCTATTGTTCCAATCTTGCAGCTATGGAAGAAATTCAGAATGCAAGTTAGAACAATTCTTATGGTTATTGGTGATGTTTCATATGCATGCCTCTTAAAAACAGACAGCAGGATCTTTAATACAGAAAGAGGGGACAGTAAAGACTTGTTTTCAAATATTTATTCAACAAATAGGGAAAAAAGAACACAAGGTGAAAAAGAAAGTGACACTTTTGGAAAACGTTCTCAAACCAACAGATCCAAAGAAAACTGGAAAGCTTTGGTATCTCTTTTTATTGTGTTGATAGATGAAAAAAATGTCACTAGTAATAGTGAGAATGGAGAAAAAGGCAACAATATAACAAAAGAGAAGATAAGTATCCCCGAAAATAGAATGAGGAAGAAACAAAAAAAATGAAATAACATTGTCCAGTCTCCCTGTTTGCAAATACGACAGAAAATCCTGCCAAACACTATTGAGCATAGAGTAGAAAAGCCTTAATACAAACCTATCCTAAAGCCAAACCCTAAGAGACGCCCTTGTGATATAGATATAATTTTTTCTGCTTCCAAGCAAAATGTAACAGGGAACATGATATAAGATACACGACATATGAGCTATTTCTACCTGTGAGAGAAGCTCAGAGACCGCAATGCTAACCCTCTGTTGAATGGCCTGAACAAACTGCCCCTTTCTAGCTGAACTAATTGGAACTGATTTTACTGAATTAGCAGATGTAGTATGATTCACCCACAGTAGCTGCCACAGAACCTGTGGAAACAGAAAAACTATCCAGAATTAATTGCAATTGCAAAGGTCACATTTTTATCCAGAGATTCTGCAGAAAACATGTTTGCAATATATTCTGGGTCAATGCCACCAATATAAAAAAATACGGCATACTATATTTAGGTTTAACTCAACCAATGTTGTCAAACTCGTGGTATACCCATGAACTAACACAAAGTTGTGAGTTTTGGTGACCAAGCAAGCAAACTTGGTGGTGGCATGGAGATTTCACAAATAGTTGCCAGATTGTGATCTTGCCTGCAAAATTGGAGGATCCTGGGTCACGTCAATCCAAAATGGAGCCTGTGTGGACTTGGTTTTTTCAACCCAAAACAAGTAACCCGAGTTTTTTTTTTTTTTTATCGGCAATAAAGTAACCCGAGTTGTATTTGGACTTAAAATTTTTCAAACACAGACCCATTTCCCCAAGGATTTGCCAATGCAAATTATAACCATTTTGCCATCTGAATGAACTATCGCAACCCCAATGAGCTCCATCACTTTCTTATTGCCATTGCAGGTCGTCTTCAAGCATCGTATCACTGTCTCCAACCCTCCCATCACCATAATCATCCTTGTCCAGGCTCCCATTGTTGTTGTCGATGCTCGTGTGACCATGTCATCCCAAATTGTCAAGGGTGCACAGTATCAAGATAGCTGACTTTTGGTAGTTGTTGGAAGTGTTCTAATTTGATATTTCTTAGTGATGTTTTGCTCTATCATTTCTTCTTAGTATTATGTTATGTCCTTCATTTATCATTATGAGTTATTTTATGACTTATGAACCAATTTTGAGATGTGGTATGTATTGGATCTAAATATTTATGATTATGAGTTATTTTTCTTGTTTATATTATTTTTAATGTATGTGTATGTCTATAAGATTTTCTTATTGCTAACTCTTATGAGTCAAGTTCCGATCTTTTATTCCCCTTCCAATCATCTTGCGATCCACAAGTTTGACAACATTGAACTCAACTGCTTCATTCATTAATGTAATATCTTGTCCTATTCAACCACAAAAATGTCATGAACTTCCCTACAAAAATAAGCCATAAAAAACATATACCTGTCTCAATATAATGATGAGGGTCCTAATATCATTAAGTGATAGCGGTTTCTCCTGCTCATAGAATTCTTCATTATCAACAATCATAAGCATGTGCCTGATAAGAGAAAAATAGGTTATGGTATAATGATTTAGATCACAAAGAATATTGTTGAATAATAATGTTTTGTGAATTGCTAGAGTTAAAAAGAACTCATAAGGCTGTATATTTTATATTGATTCAATTCAAGAGTTAAATACATAAGTACAACAAAGGCAATAAATACAAAACTAATGAATTTGTAAAATCATGTAACCTCCTTTGACATTAAATGCTAGTCACAGACCCCTTTTCAACAAATATATTCAAAATAAAAGAAGTTGGAAAAAAAACACTCATGGTGAGCAGGGAGAATTTCAATGTCTCGCAACAAGCATTTATTAAGACAATGGCACAAAAAGTTGTACTTTTAGACAGGATAGACTACACTAGACTCAACAGGAGTATCATAGAAAATGGTGATATTGACTTGATCAGATAGAGACGCAGTAGGAGAAGGAGACTAAAAGTATAAGGAAGACTCAATGAAGGTGACATCTGCTGAAATGAAATATCGGTTAAGAGAGTGAGAGAAACATTTATACCATCTTTGTGATTTAGTGAATCCTAAAAAACAAATTTGTGTGACCTAGCAAAGAGTTTATCAAGACCAAGACTATAATTGTGAACAAAACATGTAGACCCAAAGACTTTAGGAGGTAAGGGGTGGAGAGGCTCAAGAGGAAATAAAATAGATTAAGGAATTTTGTTATCTATAATCGAGGATGGCATGCAATTAATGAGATAACACACACTAAGAACAACAAAAGACCCCAAAAACGTTGAGGAACCTTACCATGGATTAAAATTGGGTGAGTTGTTTCAATGAGATGTCTATTTTTGCGCTTAACAACCCCATTTTGTTGAGGTGTATAAGCACATAAGGTTTGATGAAATATGTCATGAGAAGCCATAAAATTTTGAAAAAGAAAGAGAAAGATACTCACAAGGCATTATCACTATGCAAAATTCAAACAGTAACTCCAAATTGATTTTTAATTTGATTTTAAAATTTTGAATAATAGAAAACAACTCAGAACAATTTTTCATTAAAAATAACCAAGTACATCTTGAATAATCTAATAAAAGTAATAACATACTTAAATCCTAAATTGGACATAACACGACTTGATCCCAAAATGTCAAAGTGAACTAAGGCAAAAGGAGACGAACCACATTGAAACGCTACTAGGAAAAGAACTACAATTGTGCTTTCCTATTTGACACGACTCACAAGACAAACTCAATAACTTGGAAATTTTTTGAACAAGCTTCTGCATCTTGACAAGACTAGGATGACCCAACTAAGCATGAATGAGAGATGGAGAATTCATTACAGTGCCAACATGTGCAGATGTCCACATAAATACCATGAGATTCACATCCAGTGCCAATCATTTGTCCCGAACTCTCATCTTATAAACAAATAGAATCTTTGGTAAAAGAAATAATACAATCAAGGGAATAAGTGAGACAACTACTAGATAATAAGTTAAATGGAGATCCAGGGACATAAAGAACATTATCAATAGATAAAAAGCGAAGATGAATAGTACCAACACCATTTGATGAGACACTATAGTCATTGGCCATGGGAACAGAAGGTAAATAACCCAAAGTAGATAGAGAAGAGAAAAAAATATTTGTTACCAGTAATGTGATTTGTGGCACCTAAGTCTAGAACCCAAGGACCAAGAGAATTGGAGTGAGGCAAGGATTTTACCCTAGTTCTAGATACCATGGGAAAATAAAGTAAAAAGAGGCATACAATTAATCCCCTTATGTATATTAAAGACATAGGGTTATGTATTTATAGATAAGAAAAATACAAAATGTATGGGCTAAGCCCATTACATCTAACAATATTCAAAATAAAAAAAAAAGGTTGGAAAAGAAACTCATGGTGAGCAGAGGGAAAATTTCATGTCTCGCATCAAGCATTTATTAAGACAATGGCACAAAATGTTTTACTTGTAGACAGGACAGAATACAGCCAGAGGTAACAGACAGCCAGCTGCATCATTTGAGGGGTGTGATGACCATTTTTGGTTCTCATGACACTTCTTCATAAAATTCCAAAGCGTAACAACAAGTTCAGTTCTGTAAGCAAGCACAGTCATGATCCGCTCAAGTGGCAGCTTGCTGAAGGTAACATGCAAAAACCCACAAACCGCATCAACAGCAGTAACTTCTCTATCTTCGGGTCCATAATCTGAATCATTGACAGATGAAATCTCTTTAAATAGTATGTTTGTCTGCACATGTCAAAAAATAAAAATCTTGATTAAATTTCAAAATAAATGTCAATGAGATTTCTAATCAAAAGAGATCCTAGATACAAGTGTCATTTACAAGAAGGCATACCAGTTGTAGAAGGAAGCGAGGATTTATGGCATTATTAATTTGCTGCTCCAATTTCCTATCTAAAGTTATTTCCATGAATTCATCTCCCGTCATATCATCTTCAACGCTCATAGAACCTGAAATTCCCACTCTAGACTTTTTAGAATTTTGAATGGATTGAACCTATCCCCAAAAGGCTAACTCTAGAGGGGAGGTTTGAAAATTCATTATAAGGAGTATTTCCCTGTTATTCTTTTTAACAGAATATTATTTTATCAAAAAATAATAAATGATGGTACTATTTAATAAAGAAGTAAAATATTCAACTAAAAAATTGATCATACAATAGGAAAGCATAGTTTCTCTACCATTGAAAGTTTTCACAGATGGGAGTGCCTCCAGCAAAAGTGTAGTGACAGCCGCAAGGTCTATTGCCTGAAAGGGATCAAACATGGGTCAACTTCAAAACTGAGTTAAGTTATTAAGCACAAGTTTCAAATTCAATTGCATGACAGCATTGAATAATTTAAATGGCCATCCGTGCAAGAAAAAGATTCATTTTCAAAGGAAATCTAAAGAAAACAATTTATCTAAAATGCTCTAGAGATGAAAGTGTTTGCCCATTACCCTAAATTTGTTAGAAGTGCATTAGCAAACTTGGTACCAGTTAGAATATCAGTCAACTTTAGTTATTAAATTATGCTTACAGTTAACATATATAGTACACACTAACTATTTTCTGCAATTAGACCTTGATTAGCTCATGTACTAAATGCACTCATACTCATGCTACGTATAAGATGGTCTAAGTGTAATCAATGCACATGCAAACAAATTATAATCAGTCACTATTTCTGTAAGAATAAAAGAACAGATCAAACTTCCATTCTTTATTGAATATGCAGAACCTTGTGAGCCTTACCTACCAAACCTGTAAATCTCAACCACCCCGTCTCTAAGGTAGATCAACAGTTAGTGGAAAAAAATATTTGGAATTCTAACCAATGAGAAGAAAATAAGAGTCAGCACAGAGTGGAAGAAAGGATGTCATGTCAATACTGTTCATTTAGCACTTCTCTGCTTTGAGTTCTACTAGAATATTAGCATGAAGCCTTGACATGAACGAGCACGAGTTCTATACATACCAACACTGAACTGAAAAATACTCTGTTTATAACTAAATGATTCTTTTGAGATACTTACAAATTGACATTGACAAGAAAAGAACTCTTTTTGCCTAATTCGCAAATTTCTGTAACAAGTATCCTATCCTATATATATATATAGCCAGTTTGGCCACATTTATAAGTGGCAGAAAAGAAAACCAAGTTATCAGGATATGAAAAGACAGCTTTTGTAATAATTATGAATCTGAATGTTGTGCAAAAGGCAATATAAGATGTGGGCTCCTCAGGATGTAAGAAGTCACTGACATTTGATAAATTGTAAGAACTTTGTTCCCGCTACCAACCAAAATAATTTAGCATAAGGTTAATGGCCCATGATTGCACGAGACAAATGAAGGGATACCTCCGTCATCTTATAAAATGTAAAACAACTTGACTCTTTCTTGTCTACTCTTTAATAGAATTTATGTAATATGGACCTAAAAAAACAGAAGATATGTAATGCACTCCTTGTAACTCTCTTCTATGACATAATAAAACCACTTTTATGTAATAAAAGAACCGAAAGCAAAATCTAGTAGACACCATCAGATCAATGTCAATAGAAGTAAAAAATCAAAGTTCCTAATGCATATCCACCACGAGATCAATCTCTGACATAGATAAGTCAAAAAGGGAGATGAATGACGCAAGTTATAGCAGATGGTATACTGCAGTGAATAAGTTCCTTACCATATCAAATGAACAGAGAGGATGAGACAAAGCAATTCCAGCAGTTTCTAATACATTTCCAAGCATACATGCATGGCTAGGAAATTCATTTGATATATCCTTAGGTAGCAAATTGATCAGATTTTGCCCAAACTTTGCCATTTGATGAATGTAAAATTGGCTCAGCTCCTCTGCCGCAAAAACCTGTGTACTAATTCAAACATATTACAAGACTTGCCAAAATTTACATATATAAAATCTTTAAGGCTGGCAAAATTTTCCTTTAACATTTATGAAAAGGATAGACGTCCTTGATGACTAATACATTTCTTCAGCTTCCACTTATTACAAAGGACAGGCACTCCATCAAATAGAATAAATGGAAAACGTACCTGTTGTAAATTAGGGAAAAGATGCCACAAAAAAGGAATTGTGATGATCTGAGATGCAAAACTATATCTTGTATTAATATGTGAACAGATACATGGCTTCTGACCAGCATGACGTACTACAGCCATAAGTACACGCTCCAATGATGAACCCTTGCCGGCAGAAAAGTAATTTTCTGCATTATCCTACAGGGAATCACTGTGAAGTTTAACCATTTGGCTGGTGAATGATATAATACATGATCTGAAATAACAAAACTAGAAATTATAACAAAAATATGGCATTGGATATTTAATCAATAAGCCTACTTTTTTCTTCTGGTGAGGTAGAATGCCCCCAATCAAGATCTAGTAGGGGAAGAGGGAAATTGGTTAGGGATGCACTGCCGGCTTCAGGTAATAATCAATAAATGTTACTGAAGGTAGATGTTGATTCAGGAGAAATATTTTTTATAAGCTAAAATAGGATATTGTAATTAATTACAAGTGAGTTGTTGGAAGATTCTAGAGATCTCTTTGTAATCATTACTTTAGGGTTAAAGTTCTCTATATATAGAGGCTAATGTGTTTCATTGAATTAATTCAATAAAATATTTTCTCTCATACAGTTTAATCTTTTTGAAGTGTAGATATTAAGAATACTACAAAAAACACAATAGAAATAAAGGAATAAGATATATCGACAGCTTTGCTGCATATTTAGAAATGGGCGTTGTCCTTGCTTATTTTCTTTCATGAGAATATTGCAAATTCCCCCAACTTTATTATCTTTTTCTTTAAAACACATAACTGTAAATGCAAAAAGCTCAGAGAAGCAGGCATTTTGAAGAAATTTCTCTTAAAAGATAAATGTATTCTTGTCAGATCACACATTTAGAAAACAAGGATCTTTTTCATCCACAAAAAAAAGATGGAGGAAGAAGAGTTAACCCAAATGATTATTTTCCCTTGCTCACTCGCATATTTCTCAAATACCTATCAAATTATGAATTAACTAACTTGATTCTGAAAAAACATTACCTTCCCTGTAAGAATGATCTCTCTGAGTAGGCCAAGTGCATTGTTTTGAAAAAGATATTCTAGTATCTTACAGCTCCATGGCAATTTGGAATCAACTAACAATACTAAAACCTCCAATAAAGGAACAGCTGATACATTCAATTCCTCAGGAGTCAACAAAAGCTGATCTTTTAGCTGCTTTCTGTCCACATAAATATTAAATAAGCAAGGTAGCAAAGAAACCCAAAAATACTAAGTAGCAAAAATAAAATACAAGGACTTTTTTCAGTTATTAAAAATAAATGGTGCAGCAAGACAAAGAGCAAAGGCAGGAAACTGTCCACAAAGATTACAACTTTTTTAACTTTTGAAATGCTTGCATAGCATCCGATGGCCATCAAGCCTGATGTTGAGTTCAGACACTTGCCTATGTTCAATTCTAACCTCATGCTCCAACTATTCAGCCTTGAGTGAGAGGAGGATGTTAAAATGTCTCACAATTAGAGCTGGCTAATAAACCCGCACCTGCAAGTATTGTCCGAATCTATCCTGAATTTGATGGAGAATACCGGCATTGACGACACAAGTATGAATATGGGTAATACCTTATTTTTTTTAAATCAGAGATGTAAGGACCGAGAAAAATAGTCTTAGAGTAAAAATGGCACCTGAATATTTTATTATTAAAGTGAAAAAGCTATATAAATAGAAAATTAGTTATTCAGGTTTCATTTTAAAAAAACCACCATCTCTCTAGAAGTTTCCTTTTCCTTTCCTCTCCCTTCTCTCTAAGATTCTGACATCCTCGCTCATCTGTTTACCGATCGGAGTCCACCATTAGACTCCTAGCAGCGAGATCTATAAGAATGCCCGATCAGAATCTTTGATAGAGTAAGTTCATTTTTGTTCCCTTTTTTCCTTCCCTTTTCTTTCTCTCTAAGATTCTAATCTTCTTATTTTTTTTAAATCAGAGATGTAAGGACCGAGAAAAATAGTCTTAGAGTAAAAATGGCACCTGAATATTTTATTATTAAAGTGAAAAAGCTATATAAATAGAAAATTAGTTATTCAGGTTTCATTTTAAAAAAACCACCATCTCTCTAGAAGTTTCCTTTTCCTTTCCTCTTCCTTCTCTCTAAGATTCTGACATCCTCGCTCATTCATTTGTTTACCGATCGGAGTCCACCATTAGACTCCTAGCAGCGAGATCTATAAGAATGCCCGATCAGAATCTTTGATAGAGTAAGTTCATTTTTGTTCCCTTTTTTCCTTCCCTTTTCTTTCTCTCTAAGATTCTGATCTTCTTGCTTATCAGTTTGACTATCGGAGTCTGTCATTGAACTCCTGGCGGTGAACTCTACGAGACTGCCGATCAGAATTTTAGATAGAGTAAGTTCATTATTGGCTCATTTTCCTTTGAGTTAGTTTTGATTTGGTTAGGTTTGCTCTTAGTTAATCATGCATGTGATGTTGGTATCTTCAGAAGTAGTCTTTGTTAGCTCAGGATCCAAGTGATATAGTCATATTTGTGATCAAGACTCTGTGGTGCAGGTTAGGCTATCCTTAAACTTTTGGTGGGTTTGTAGCTCTTAGTGAGCATTTGCTCAAGTTCAGGTAAGGGAAACTAGTTTTATTTTTTTTATTGAACCTTAAGTTAGAAGATATGTATGTGGGAGTGACGTGATCACCAGTTCAAATTTCTGGTTAATTCTGAATATTTTATATTGATTTTAAGGTGAATAAGTTGTTGAAAGTGTTTGTAATTGAAAATTTAAAATGTTGAATGATAATATAAATGAGTTGAACTGCTTTTGAATATTTGTTAAATTACTTAAATGAGATGTTTGATGACAAGTGGTTGTTTGATTTTAGATGATTGATTTAGAAAGCATATATTTGGAACTTAGTTATGTGTTTAAGTGAATTTTTAGATATAATTGAATTGTTTAGAAAATTTTAAAATATTTATATGATTAGTGAATGAATTGTTGTGTGATTGGAAATTCTAAACTTTGGTATGATTTGATTATGTGATTTGGATATTGTGAGAGTCAGAATATGAATTTTAATCAAGACATAGTATTTTCAGGAAAGAAAATAACGTGTTAAGATTGTTTAGCATGTGCATTGACTAGGGATTCGTCTAGAAGGAGATATCATGACTCTCCTGAGATAATGAAATCATATAGATGAAGTTATTCAGGTGGTGAGAGTCGAAGGAGTTCATATGAATGGGTAAGTTGTTTGAAAGATAACTAACTTGACCTATTATATGAATTAACCCTGTCATACTAGGAGAGATGATATTGAGATTATTTATACGCATAGCTGTGTGAATTTCACAGTGAGATAGGATGACAGGTGCAGATCTCTGAGTCTGAGTCAACGCACGATTCTTCCTTCTTCCGGAAGTAGAGTCAAGTGTCTATGTGTTGTGAGTCAGTAGAAGGCTGACATGAGAAAGATGAATATTGAAATTGTTGATAGACACTTGATGGTTATGTGAAATGCATGAGAAATAAAGGATTTATGTGGATGTTTAAAGTTATATTTATGTTATAAGTTTTAAAAATACCTAGTTTACCCTTTGTTTTGTGGTTGTTTTTCTTTGATCTGTGATGATCGTGTATTTTACACGGGAGCAGATGATATTACATGTGATAGAGCTCCTCGGTGAGAAGTTAGATGATGAAAATATTTTATTTTCTTTTGAAAATTTGTTTTAATTTTATGTAAATATTTCAAGTCATATTAAGAGAGAGATATTTTGAAACATTATATGAAAGAAATTATAGATATATTTGTATTATGGTTATATATTTATTTTAATATTTCATACAACATTATGGTTATTAGATATGGAAAAATATAGGGATGTTACAAGAGACAAGGATGATACTCGTCTTCATCCTAGTTTTAAATTACTAAAATAAAACATCTTTAGTTTATTAGGTAACTTAAAAAAATTATTTTCGTTGTTCTATTTGGTGTTTGGTTTCATTTCATTTAAAGAACCCTTCTTTCGCCACATAATTTTTCATTATCTCTCTCTCTCAACTATTTGACTTGTTCGATATCCACTAAGTCTGCTCAGATTCTCAAGGTACTTTCTCTCTCTTTGCAACCTCAATTGCACATTTTTTCCTATGAGTGGTTTCATTCAAACAATGCATTGCCTTTCAAAAATGTAAAATTTCATCGAATTAAATCATTTGTTAGGGCACACATTTGATCATTTCTACTCCTTTTAATATTTTATTTCTTGTTTATTTTTTATCATGTGAGAGTCTAACTCTCAATTTTGAGTGGTTTATTAGATAACCTAAAAGAATTATCTTTTTTTTCTCTTTAATTCTTAGTTTCATTTTATTTGAAATCTTATCTTTAGCTACACATTTTTTTGTTCTCTTTATCAATAGGTCGATCTATTCGATATCTACCAAGTTTACTCAGATTCCAATGGTAATCCTTCTCAACATTTGCAAAACTAATAGATGTTGTAGTCATGGAATTTCAATTATGTGAAATGGTGTACTCTTGTCTTCCTTGATATTTGACATTAAAGAAAAGAAAATGTGTCGTTTGACATTGAATCCTTGATAATAACATGTTTTTTTGCTGTAATTTTTATATTTTGTAAAACAATTATTTAATTAATATTTGGGACAATATGGGAGAGGGTACGAGTATACCTGCTACTCAACGGGGATTGGGATGGGACACAAATTTACCAGACAATGATAGGGGCAAGGATGGGTAAGAATTTTTAATTCAGAGACAGAGATGAGTAGACGGTATAGTCAAACCCACATTGTTGCCATCCCTATTCACATTGGCTAGTAATATACCTAAAATATTCCTTATAAGTCTTGGGCAATACTCCTCCTTTAGGCTAGCCTTGGGTTGACTTAAGCATGCTGATTTCTAATATAGAACAATCATTAAACAAATTACACCTCCCGGTCTAATTATTCGCCAGCATGTATGTTTAAATTAAAAATTCTAATTAAATTTATAAATAAATGAAATAAGATAAGAAATGAAATATGTTAGGGCAAGAGAATGGCACCAGAAAACAACAGTTAGATATTGTTGGGTAAAAAAATTAGAACTGTAACAGGAAAAAAGTTAGTTACTCTGAATTTAAATTGAAAGGTTTTTGGTGAAAATGAAATAATTTATTCCATTTAAGGTCCTTGTATTTCTTGGAATTTTCGCATCTAAATACACTGAGTGATAGAAAACTAACTCGCAAGAGCTCCTTCTACATAAACTGAGTGCTAGAAAAACTAACGCCCAAATATGAGCAATTGCATTTTGAGTTCTTCCGCTGTGTATTTTTAGTTCATTTTCTCAGTTTTCTTTTTCTTACCCAATGACCTAATCTTTAGATACTATACTATTTGCCAGTTCCATTTTGAAGTCTAAAGTTCCCCTATAAATCAACAGCAGATCCCAACATATTTTGGGACATTTGCAATTATTAGGGAAAGAAATGTAATATAAACCACTTATGACCTTTTATTTAACGTCTTGTAAGTTTATAAGAGCTGTCTCACAACATAACATCAGAACCTCTGTAAACCAAGTGGCTTATAATCCAGTCCTTGCCACCGCTATTCTGATGATACAGTTGAATTTCAACACAAGATAGATGGACCAATGCATTGTCCACAATTCAAGTGTAAAGAGATCTTATGTGATGAGTAGTGCTAGATAAGTACTATAAATCATTCATGTGTCTGCACCTAATAGTCTAAGCTTTTGGGAGAGTCGGTTCATGACAAGTTAGAAATCAGTATGTTTTGACAAGCATCTATTATATTTGCTACAAAATAATGTGAAAATAAGCACAAAGTAGCCAAACAGTAATTAAGAGATAAAACCGATCTTGTTGTTAATACTAATAAAGCTGTTGTTAGTGCTTGTAGTCACAAACCACACCAACCACAATAGAGCAAAATTATTACATAATATGAATAAATTTGAGTTCATGGCACGTTGCCAGGAGCTTTAGCAATACAAAAAATACACAGAAAAAAAATACCATCAGAACCAATGTAACATGAACAGGAGAAAACCTCATCAGCAAAACAATATCATAAAAAGATATCAATTTTATAATCCAACATGAAAGATAATGGAAAAAACAGATTGGATAATTTTAAAAAGGCACAAGCTAAGAAAAATTGGATCAAATTATGGCAGGAAAACCAACCTATTCTGATGCAAAGCACGAATACAAGCCTGTACAAATCGCTTCACTCGGTAAATCACGAAAGCACGGGTGGAAGAGTAATCCACCCCCGCAAAAAGTTTCACAACGTCCCCTGTTGCAAATATTTTAGCTCTAAGTTTAGTAACAAACACTTAAGGGAAAAAGACTGGAAGGAATGCAAGAATCTACAATATTTCAAATTGCTTTTCTTCTAGCAAGAACCAGACCTAACAATACTAGCATGGTTTTGTCAAACACTTCAATACCTATGTCTTTATGAGATCATACAAAGAAATCTAAAAACTAGAATTCAACCTTTGTCAAATGACGCAATCATATAGAGATCACAATTTTTTCCTCAAAAGTACAATACAAAAAAAAAAACTGTAAAATCCTGTCCATGAGAAATGGAAGGCTGATTTTGAATTACCATTATCCTGAACAAACCACCAAAGCAACCGGCATATTTGCACAAGAACTAAAAAATCATCAATATTGTCTGCCTTAAAGAAATAGAGGAACTGACAGAGGAAATCAGAATCTGGACCAAAAGAATTCCTGAATGCACAGAAGATGGCATTCATTTGATTAGTAATGGTGCAATTTACAAGTAAGATTGTACCAAACTAAGTTGCATTATTAATTACTACAAAAGCTTATAAAAAAGAAAATGAACAATATTCAACAAATAATTTGTAACTATAAAAAAAATCCACCTGTCCACATTCTGGCAATACTTCCCATAGGCTTCATAGAACTGCTCTCGTAACTTATATTGTTCAGTTTTGACAGCTTTTCTTCCTCTGAAGCATTTCTGTAGCTATAACCAGTCAAAAATTTGCATGACACATGAAATATTTTGACTTCCACAAACATCATGTGCCTTCCCAGCCGTAGGGACACATTGTATTCAATTACCACAGTACCCACCACACATCAAAGTACAAACAGGCAGACAAACTTCAGGAACTACACAACATGCAATAATGCAATCTTGTTTTCACTTTTCATGTAGCAATGAATATACTATGGTGATGTCCGGCATAAATCAACAAAAAAAATTGTACCAAAATTTCATGACAAAAGTGCACGAATTGAAAGTATTAAGTTATTAAATTACTAGAATCAAAACCTTGTAATTGAAATCTTGAGCAAACATTATTGTAACCTTGAACAACATCAAATAATTCATCATAAAGTCTTGATGGTGAGGTGGCAAAGTGAAATAGCAGGAAGTGGCAGGAATCAGGATATAGGAAAATTTGTTATGATACTTCTCCTCTCCTTTGGAACTAGAATTTTGTACATAATTTCGCCATAAAATTGTTTATTATCGAATTTGGTGTCCTGAATTTTCTTGGAAGTAAAGTCCTTTGTTCTTTCACTTAATTGCATATACTCTTTCGCAAGTCAAATAGTTAAATTGGAACGTGGATTGCTCTGATGTATTTAAATCCTTTTTCTTTATTTCGGACTCAATCTCCTGAATTTAGAGATTCAAACATATTTTGCAAGCCTGAAACACATTGTAAGGTCAAGACATTTATTTTTACAACAAAGTAAAATAAAAGGAATAAGATGTTATAAATTAGTAATAAAATGCTCTTTCTCCTAATGACTGCCTCATGTGGAGGTCTAGTTAAAAAAAAATTGTCCATTTATTCCTCGAATGTGAGGAAGCTAACTTGTCATAGCCTCATGAGACAGTGAACAATTTTGTTTGGGGTTTTTGGAGAACCAAAACTTGGTGCAATTTCTTATGAAACATTTTTAAAGGTTTTGGCAAGAATAAGAAAACAATGAATTTACAGCAGTATGTCGTTTTTGCAGTTCTCTGCATGTAACAACTAACAGGTTGGAAATGAGTGCCCAGAGATTCAAGGCTGTAAACTTTTATCCTTGCATCTATAATGGGACAGGATCGTGTTTATGGATTTTACTTTTTGTGCTGCACTCATAGTTATTTCAGTAAGGGAATGTATATCTTTGAAAAGAGACTCCAGAGCTTCATTTCAATTTTAGTTTGCCCTTTCCCTTTTGGTTTCCTTTTGAAGAGGTTTTCCAGCCCTCCCTCAGGTGTACTTTCTCTTCTTTCTCCTTGACAATATTTTTTTTATCGAGAAAAACAATAACAATAATTAGGTCATCTGTGAATATGATAGCACAGTAAAACTAGCGAAAGAAGCTTGAATCCTTATTTATGTGTTTCCTTAATACCAAGGTACCATGACATGTTTACATACCTAGACACTGAGCCAGAATACGCATCACCACTTCTTGTATCATTACTTCTTGCTAAACTTATCCAACATGATGGAACTTGAAACAGCAGAGCGATACTCGACCAAATCGATTTAAATTGCAGGAGCTAGCTAAAGGTGGCCAAAGGTGGTCCTGGCTCCCCAAACTTTTCTCTATAAATTTTGTAGTAAACACACACACACATTGCTCTCCAAAATTCTATTTCAAGTTTTTCGCTCCCAAAATTATTTCAAGCTTTTTGCTACCCAAAATTTTCAATCAAGCTACGTCACTGCCATCAAGCATTACAATGAGAAGAATTTAGGGACCAAACTCGACGACTGCAGTATAGAAACAATGATAATGCAACCAAATTGCAAGACTAAAGGATAAAATCAACCAAATGCCTTAAACCTGAATTCTGAGTACAGCAGAGTTCTGCTGGCGCAACCACAAGCGCCGGTTCCTTTCAACTCGCGTCTGTTCTAGAAGGTTCTTTCGGTCCCTTTCCTTTGAGCTGCGACCTCCCAAATCGACACGCTTCCGCGTAGAAGGATCACCGCTGAAGAACATTGTTTACCGTATTTTCTTCATCTCGGCCAATTCATGCCCTGGTTTCAATCACGACTAAGATCGCAGTACGCAAAACGCGTTTAATTTGCAATGGGAACTCGCTTCAGCTGGAAGAAATGGTTTTAGCTGAAAAAGTTGCCCTATAAATGGAGAAAACTAGGAACCGTGTTCTCTGATGCAAGGCGAGAGGAAAGTCTCAACAGTAATAATGAGAATTCTTAATCGAATAAACCGTTTAATTTAATCACTGCAAAGCAAGATAATAATAACAGCATGGAGAGAAGGGAATATCAGGGTGTGTTTGCTTCCAAGTTTATTTGACTAAATAGACTTTTTTAAATTTTTAATTGAGAAATATCAAGCATATTTAGAATTCCGTAGATCTCCATACCAGATATCCTATATCCACTTTTTTTTAGGGAATCTATTTATGGACTAGCTTATTGTCATGAGTCCTTTTTTATAGAAAATATAGATTATAACAATAAATTTAGTTTATTAATTGTAAAACATTTAAGTACTCGAATGTATCCATAGACTAATTTCATTCTTTTTGCTAACAATTAGAGAGGGGGAGGAGGAGGGTATTTTTTGTATTTGTTTCCATGGTTTTGAGAATGTGGGAGAGGGTGGAGAGTTTTTTTTTTTTTTCTTCACAAAATGAAGAGATTTGTGGGGATTTAGTAGGATTATTGCATTTTATCAAAATACCCTTGTGCATACATTTTATTTTAATATATAAAATTAAATATTACATAAATTTATTTATTATTTATAATTTCAAAAATATTTAATTATACTATTAATAACAACATATAATTATAAATAATAAAATAAAATTATAATATCAACAATATATATAGTTATATAAATTAACAAATGAATATTATTTTCATAAATTTTAATGTATTTAATAAATTTATTTCAATTTAACACCAAAATATTTTATATTATATTTTTTAACTTTTTATTAAAAATATAAATAATTATGGATATTATATATTAAAAATATTTAATTAATTCAAACCTACACACAAAAAAATCATAATTCATTATTTAAATATTTTTTAATAAGAAGGATAATTTTGTAAACTTACAATAAACCATCCTCACAAATCCACTCTATCATCCCTCAATCCAAACAACCTCACGTATCCTCTTCAATCCTCACAAATCCATTCCCTCCCCTCCTCACAAATCTTCTCCTCAATCCAAACAAAGCCTCAGTAGAAGAAGAACACGTAATTTTCCTTAGCTTTTTCTCGTTTTTCCCTCACTTTTCAGAAATGCTGGGTAAGAAAAAAGTCTACCAAGAAGGGTTTTTTTTTCCTTTCAGAAAATATTTACAATAACTATCACCAATGCATTTTTACACATATTGACAACTTTAATTATTTTTATAAAAAATGTGGGCGAAATTTGTTGTACAGATAATATAGAAAAAATAAATTCATTTTTTTATGCTACTGCATTTTTTTGGAAAACTATATTCAATGCAGTTTTTTGTGGTTGAGTAAAACACTTTATTCTCATCAACTTTGAGCACCAGAAGAGACACCCAATCTTGGATTTAATTCCCTTAGAATACAGAGTCAAATTTTCCACCTCCTTATCTTCCAAATACCTTTTCATATTAATTATAACAAATTTATTTTCACTTTTTTAAAATTTTAAATAATCATATATTAAACATCTATACTTATAACATTTAAGGGAGCACAAACAAGCAACTTTCTACACGTGTCGCTCTCACGAATTTTTGAAAAAAATAAACAAAAAATGAGATTTATCAGAAGAAGAATGTTTTACACGTGGCAGATTGTGAGGCTTTAACTGGGAAGAAAACAAGCTCATGGTTATGTTGGCCCAAAATGAGTGAACAGGCCCAATATGCATAGCTGGAGCGAAAATTAGGGTTTTTGAATGTGTGTTTTGTGTGCCTAGCAATGGCTTTTCCAAAAGCGTGTATGGATGTGCAAATGTTGATTCCAGCAGATGTTGCAGAACAATGACAGACCACCCTTCAAGTAATGGTTTTTGAATTTGAATTTGAATTTATGCTTTCTAGCGTTTTTTTCACTTTCCCCATTCTCTCTGCCTCTGAAACCTAATTACTCTCCTTTACTCCTTTTCACAAATTCGCAAACTTCATAGATGCCGTATTTGAAAGCATTTTTTCCCCAAAACACCATTATTTTCACTATATATACAGTGTTGTATAGAACCATTATTTCATTTTTGTTCGGTATTGTTCTTTTCATTTGACATCGAACGAGGTAATCTTTATACCGTTTCTAGGGTTGAGTTCGTGTTCTAGGGTTGTAAGCATGTGTTCATTTCATTTCTCTTTATATTTGCCTTTCTGATAATTTGTTCTTTTGATTTGTTCATCTGATCAACTTTTTCAATGTATTTTACCTCCTTTTTGTTGAATTCGTGTTCCAGGATTGTAAGCATGTGTTCATCTTATTTCTCATTTTTGGATTTTTGTTCATCTCATCCAACTTATTCAGTGTGTTTGTTTTTCATCATTACTGTTGAGTGCACAGATCCTCCATGCATTCAAATAGACCCTACAACTGTTCAGGTTGTTTTCTATTCCTTTTTTTCTATTATATTAGTTTACTTTCTGACATGCAAAAGCTTTCTTCAATTTTTGTTTTTGTTTTTGTTCTCTGTTTTTTATAACATTTGAGGGAGCACAAATAGACAACTTTCTACACGTGTCGCTCTCACGAATATTTGAAAAAAATAAACAAAAAATGAAATTTACCAACAGAAGAATGTTTTACACGTGGCAAATTGTGAGGCTTTAACTGTGAAGAAAACGAGCTCATGGTTCTGTTGGCCCAAAACGAGTGAACAGACCCAATATGCATAGGTGGAGGAAAAATTAGGGTTTTGAATGTGTGTTCTGTGTGCCTAGCAATGGCTTTTCCAAAAGCGTGTATGGTTGTGAAAAAGTCGATTCCAGCAGATGTTGCAGAACAATGACAGAGCACCCTTCAGGTAATGGATTTTGAATTTGAATTTGGATTTCTGCTTTCTCTAGCGTTTTTTTCGCTTTCCCCATTTTCTCTGCCTCTGAAACCTAATTACTCTCCTTTACTCATTTTCACCAATTTGAAAACTTCAGAGATGTCGTATTTGAAAGCATTTTTTTTCCCTAAAACACCATTATTTTTCACTATATATACAGTGTTGTATAGAACCATTAATTCATTTTTTATCGGTTTTGTTCTTTTCATTTGACATCGAACGAGGTAATCTTTATACTGTTTCTAGGGTTGAGTTTGTGTTCTAGGGTTGTAAGCATGTCTTCATTTCATTTCTCTTTATTTTTGCCTTTCTGGTATATTGTTCTTTTGATTTATTCATCTGATCAACTTTTTCAGTGTATTTTACCTCCTTTTTGTTGAGTTTGTGTTCCAGGTTTGTAAGCATGTGTTCATCTTATTTCTTATTTTTGGCTTTTTGTTCATCTCATCCAACTTATTCACTGTGTTTGTCTTTCATCATTACTGTTGAGTTCACAGATCCTCCATGCATTCAAACAGGCCCTGCAACTGTTTAGGTTGTATTCTATTCCCTTTTTTCTATTCTATTAGTTTACTTTCTCACATGCGAAGGCTTTTTTCAATTTTTGTTTTTGTTTTTGTTCTCTGTTTTTTATAACATTTTAGGGAGCACAAACCGACAACTTTCTACACGTGTCGCTCTCACGAATTTTTGAAAAAAATAAAAAAAAAATGAAATTTACCAGCAGAAGAATGTTTTACACGTGGCAAATTGTGAGGCTTTAACTGTGAAGAAAACGAGCCCATGATTCTGTTGGCCCAAAATGAGTGAACAGACCCAATATGCATAGGTGAAGAAAAAATTAGGGTTTTGAATGCGTGTTCTGTGTGCCTAGCAATGGCTTTTCCAAAAGCGTGTATGGTTGTGCAAATGTCGATTCTAGTAGATGTTGCAGAATAATGACAGAGCACCCTTCAGGTAATAGTTTTTGAATTTGAATTTGGATTTCCGCTTTCTCTAGCGTTTTTTTTCTCTTTCCCCATTCTCTCTGCATCTAAAACCTAATTACTCTCCTTTACTCCTTTTCACCAATTCTGAAACTTCAGAGATGCCGTATTTGAAAGAATTCTTTCCCTAAAACACCATTATTTTTCACTATATACAGTGTTGTATAGAACCATTATTTCATTTTTGTTCGGTTTTGTTCTTTTCATTTGACATCGAACGAGGTAATCTTTATATTGTTTCTAGGTTTGAGTTTGTGTTCTAGGGTTGTTAGCATGTGTTCATTTCATTTCTCTTTATTTTTGCCTTTCTAATATTTTGTTCTTTTGATTTGTTCATCTGATCAACTTTTTCAGTGTATTTTACCTCCTTTTTGTTGAGTTTGTGTTTCAGGATTGTAAGCATGTGTTCATCTTATTTCTCATTTTTGGCCTTTTGTTCATCTCATCCAACTTATTCAGTGTGTTTGTTTATCATCATTACTGTTGAGTTCACAGATCTTCCATGCATTCAAACAGGCCCTGCAACTGTTCAGGTTGTTTTCTATTCCCTTTTTTCTATTATATTAGTTTACTTTCTGACATGCAAAAGCTTTCTTTAATACTTTTTTTTGTTTGTTTTTGTTCTCTATTTTTTATAACATTTGATGGAGCAGAAACAGGTAACTTTCTACATGTGTCGCTCTGACGAATTTTTGAAAAAAATAAACAAAAAATGAAATTTACCCGAAGAAGAATGTTTTACACATGGCAGATTGTGAGGCTCTAACTGGGAAGAAAACGAGCTCATGGTTCTGTTGGCCCAAAATGAGTGAACAGACCCAATATGCATAGATGGAGGAAAAATTAGGGTTTTTGAATGTGTGTTCTGTGTGCCTAGCAATGGCTTTCCCAAAAGTGTGTATGGTTGTGCAAATGTCGATTCCAGCAGATGTTGGAGAACTATGACAGAACACCCTTCAGGTAATGGTTTTTGAATTTGAATTTGAATTTCCGCTTTGTAGCGTTTTTTTCGCTTTCCCCATTCTCTCTGCCTCTGAAACCTAATTACTCTCCTTTACTCCTTTTCACTAATTCGGCAACTTCAGAAATCCCGTATTTGAAAGCATTTTTACCCTAAAACTCCATTATTTTTCACTATATATACAGTGTTGTATAAAACCATTATTTCATTTTTGTTCGGTTTTGTTCTTTTCATTTGACATCGAACGAGGTAATCTTTATACTATTTCTATGGTTTAGTTTGTGTTCTAGGGTTGTAAGCATGTGTTCATTTCATTTCTCTTTATTTTTGCCTTTCTGATATTTTGTTCTTTTGATTTGTTCATCTGATAAACTTTTGCAGTATATTTTACCTCCTTTTTGTTGAGTTCGTGTTCCAGGTTTGTAAGCATGTGTTCATCTTATTTCTTATTTTTGGCTTTTTGTTTATCTCATCCAACTTATTTAGTATATTTGTTTTTCATCATTAGTGTTGAGTTCACAGATCCTCCATGCATTCAAACAGGCCCTGCAACTGTTTAAGTTGTATTCTATTCCCCTTTTTCTATTATATTAGTTTACTTTCTCACATGCAAAGGCTTTCTTCAATTTTTGTTTTGTTTTTGTTCTCTGTTTTTTATAACATTTGAGGGAGCACAAACAAACAACTTTCTACATGTGTCACTCTCAAAAAATTTTGAAAAAAATAAACAAAAAATGAAATTTACCAGAACAAGAATGTTTTACACGTGGCAAATTGTGAGGCTTTAACTGTGAAGAAAACGAGCCCATGGTTTTGTTGGCAAAAAATGAGTGAACAGGCCCAATATGCATAGGTGGAGGAAAAATTAGGATTTTTGAATGTGTGTTCTGTGTGCCTAGCAATGGCTTTTCCAAAAGCGTGTATGGTTGTGCAAATGTCGATTCCAGCAGATGTTGTAGAACAATGGTAGAGCACTTTTCAGGTAATGGTGTTTGAATTTGAATTTGAATTTCCGCTTTTTCAGGCGTTTTTTTCGCTTTCGCCATTCTCTCTGGCTCTGAAACCTAATTACTCTCCTTTACTCCTTTTCACCAATTCGGAAACTTCAGAGATGTCGTATTTGAAACTATTTTTTCCCTAAAACACCATTATTTTTCACTATATATACAGTGTTGTATAGAACCATTATTTCATTTTTGTTCGGTTTTGTTCTTTTAGTTTGACATCGAACGAGGTAATCTTTATACCGTTTCTAGGGTTGAGTTTGTGTTCTATGGTTGTAAGCATGTGTTCATTTCATTTCTCTTTATTTTTTCCTTTCTGATTTTTTGTTCTTTTGATTTGTTCATTTGATCAACCTTTTCAGTGTATTTTACGTCCTTTTTGTTGAGTTCGTGTTCCAGGTTTGTAAGCATGTGTTCATCTTATTTCTTATTTTTGGCTTTTTGTTCATCTCATCCAACTTATTCAGTGTGTTTGTTTTTCATCATTATTGTTGAGTTCACAGATCCTCCATGCATTCAAACAGGCCCTGCTACTGTTAAGGTTGTATTATAATCCCTTTTTTTTATTCTATTAGTTTACTTTCTCACATGCAAAGGCTTTCTTCAATATTTGTTTTTTTTTTGTTCTCTGTTTTTTATAACATTTGAGGGAGCACAAACAGACAACTTTCTACACGTGTCGCTTTCACGAATTTTTGAAAAAAATAAACAAAAAATGAAATTTACCAGAAGAAGAATGTTTTACACGTGGCAAATTGTGAGGCTTTAATTGTGAAGAAAACGAGCCCATGATTCTGTTGGCCCAAAATGAGTGAACAGGCCCAATATACATAGGTTGAGTAAAAATTAGGGTTTTTGAATGTGTGTTCTGTGTGCCTAGCAATGACTTTTCGAAAAGCGTGTATGGTTGTGCAAATGCCGATTCCAGCAGATGTTAGAGAACAATGACAGAGCACCCTTCAGGTAACGGTTTTTGAATTTGAATTTGAATTTCCGCTTTCTAGCGTTTTTTTCGCTTTCCCCATTCTCTCTGCCTCTGAAACCTAATTACTCTCCTTTACTCATTTTCACCAATTCGGCAACTTCAGAGATGCCGTATTTGAAAGTATTTTTCCCCAAAACACCATTATTTTTCACTATATATACAGTGTTGTATAGAACCATTATTTCATTTTTGTTCGGTTTTGTTCTTTTCATTTGATATCGAACGAGGTAATCTTTATACCGTTTCTAAGGTTGAGTTCGTGTTCTAGGGTTGTAAGCATGTGTTCATTTCATTGCTCTTTATTTTTGCCTTTGTGATATTTTGTTCTTTTCATTTGTTCATCTGATCAATTTTTTCAGTGTATTTTACCTCTTTTTTGTTGAGTTCGTGTTCCAGGTTTGTAAGCATGTGTTCATCTTATTTCTCATTTTTGGCTTTTTGTTCATCTCATCCAACTTATTCAGTGTGTTTGTTTTTTTATCATTACTATTGAATTCACAGATCCTCCATGCATTCAAATAGGCCCTGCAACTGTTCAGGTTGTATTTTATTCCCTTTTTTTTTATTCTATTAGTTTACTTTCTGACATGCAAAAGCTTTTTTCAATTTATTTTTGATTTTGTTCTTTGTTTTTGTTTTATTAAAGTTGCAAACTTTGATTTTCTCTGTCATCCTTTCTTTTTTTGTTTGTCAATATGTTTTCTCATACTTTTTCTCAATATTTTTTTGTCTTTGGTTCTCTTTTTCTGATAAAAAAAGCTTTCTTTCTAACATGCAAATCCTTTCTGTTTCTTAAATTAATTATATTATAACATAAAAAAATAAAATAAGAATATATTTACAATAAAAACAATTATTAATTATATTATAAATTTTATAACATAATATGTAATCGTTAAGAATTTTATAACATAATCTATTATTATAACATAATCATATATTATAATTTGATATAATAATAATAATAACATAAATATATTTATATAATAAAAATAACATAAATTTATTTATATAATAATAATAATAATATAAATGTAAACATTATAAAATAATAATAATAAAAATTAAATTTAAACAAGTAATAATATATAAAAAAATTAATAAAATATAAATAATAATCCTAAAAACATAATTAAAATCATAATAAAATCATAAATTATAATAATTAATATAAATACAAATTTAAAATGTTAATAATAATTAAAATAAATTTATTAAATAATAATATTAACAATAATATTTTTTATTTGATTTTATTTTCTGAAAATATTTGTATGTGTACCTATACTAAAAATAAAAATATTATTTATTAAATAGATTTATATAGTAAAAATATTAAATAATTAATAATAATTAATAAAATAAAATAAAATTAATTATAGTATATAAATATTAAAATCGTTATTTTAAAATGAAACTAAAGAAAATCTCTCAATTTTTCATGTTGCGACAATTATACAAAATTCATATCTTTTTATTTTTTACGAAGTCTATTTTTAGATGCTGAAAACAATATTTTAATTACAAACAATTAAAATCTACAAATATATCAATCATATTTTTCTATTAATTATTTTTAAATATAAGAAATTTTTTATAATATTACTTTTTTATCAATTAAAAAAATTACAATTTCAATGATACTCACAATATCAGTCACAAACTTTCATAAATTTTTTCTTAATTTTTCAACTTTATATATGTCAATCAAAATAATATCATTTTCTTCACACTTTATTCTCAAATTTATTCCCTCAAAATCATTCCTTAATTTAACAAAATATTATTTTTTAGGCAGTTTCTTCCTGCACCGCCACGTTCTTCTTCCTGCACCCCCACACTCTTATGCAAGGACTAAAACGCCTTTATTAGTTTTTAAAATTTTAGAAATATCCTTAACTTAAAAAAACCCTAGAGAGACTCAGGCAAGGATGTTGTCAGATTGCGCAGCCGTGTCTTTCATGTTCTACAGCAATGGCACCTCCAAATCATTTTCCTTTCATTCTCACATTTTTTGTTGGTGATTTAGAGTACTTTTGACGAAGGTAAGTAAATTTATTTGCTTTCGAATCTACACATCCATTTTTTTATGGATTTTTATTTCCGTAAGTGCTTTCTCACATTTCAGATTGTAGAATCTGGTAGAATTTCGGATCACAAAATACGGTAAAATCCCATATTTATGCTTCCGGTAAAATCCTAGATTTGTGGTTCCAAGAATATTCTGAATTTGTGGATCCATGAAGGTTTCGGATTTGTGATTGTATGGTCTTCCTTTCTACAACATATATAACTTCATCCTAAGATTTTTTCTATCTTCGAATGTAATTGTTCTAGTGGGATATCAATATGATGGAAGTTACAATTTAAATATGACGGGAGTTACAATATAATATGAATGTATACAACTCGAACATCCAATCTATTCCAAAATGCATTTTATTTAATTGGATCATATCAAATACAACGTCCAACACCATTACTATTTTTGGTTAAGCTCTTACAAGAAGATTTGAATTTATGATGTGATCTTAGATACAATATTTAAATCTCTCTCACCTCACTGCTATCACTCAATTATATCTTAATTTTATTACTTCACAAATTATTCTATTTAATTAAATGTTTGTTCAAAATGTTATTTTATTCTGGTTTAAATATTATTTTATTTTTCTGGATTTCGTATATGATTTGCAATGAGCTTCTTTTTTTTCTTCTTTTAATAATTTTTTTGTCTATTTAGTTTAGTTATATTTGTTTAGTACAATGTTTTTTTTTCTCTCTTTTGGTTTCAATAGAATTTATATTTATATTTATATTTATATTTTTTTTGTAGAAATGATACAATTCATCAATACAATGTTAAAGACATTCAATAGCTTCACTGAATCAAGGTGTGTCCAAAATAAATCTTGCACAACATTCGTCCCTTCTTCAAACCTAGATCAATTGACATACATATCTCACTCAAGTAACATCATCAATTGTTACATTTCAATTCTATCACTTCGTACTGATTTTTTGTACATATATCGTGCATTATAAACTTGCTTTATTGTGCTCACATTTTTCTCATTATGTTCTTTCATTGTTAGCAAAATATTTATAGGTTTCACCGAACTATCTGTCATGTCCATAAGCATTGACTTCTCACTACATGTGAACCTACCAGCATATGGATGACCAACCAATGTATTTGCCAACTCATGATTATGAGACCCACAAATTAATTTCAATATTCATCTGTCACCACTCTTTACTGGATACCCTCATAATCTGAAAGGACAACCACATTTCCTAGTTCCACTCTCAGTAACCTGTAAATCCTTCTTATATCGTTTGTATTTACCTCCTCTCTCACAACCTAATAATACAAATGTCTTCCTTCCTTGTTGGTCAGTTGAAGTATCCAATCTCAATATCACAATAATAAAACCAAAGTGAAACGCAACTTTTCTAACCACTTTAGGAGCTCATCCCGAGTACGAAATACCTACAAAAGTTATCATAACAAATTATTTCATTTACTAATTAACAAACAACTTAAACATGCTTTACAAACTTAACTTTACCTCATCTGTAGTAAACACATTTGTACATTCATATCCCTTCGATTTACATAATGAATTCTCGATATCATCATCATCCCACACATCGACCTCATCATATAATTCTTGTTCAAGTTCTTCACTACTGTCCATGCTTCTACAAATAAAAAAAAATGAAACTAAATCATTGCATTCTGGATCCATGAATCCATAAGTCAAAAAAATCATTCCGGATCCAACAATCCATAATTCAAAAAGATCATTCCGGATTCAGGAATCCATAACACAAAAAAAAATAAAAAATCCTGGATTCAGAAATCCATAATGCAAGTTACACATTCTGAATTTAAGAATCCATAACACAAAAAAAAAAAAAATTCTATATCCACCAATCTGTAATACAATTTAGGCTTCCGGATTCAGTAATCCAGAAAACAACAATTTATGAAATTTTAACTTCCAAAACACCCCTCATCTGGAAAACACAATTTAATCAATTCAAGATTCATGAATTCAGAATACATTACCGGATCTCGATATCCAGTAACCCCAAAATCTCCATAACCACCATGCTCCTAAAAAAACTTAACTCTTACCTCTACAACCCAAACAACACTTCGACAATGTTGCGTAGTCCTCCACCTTGCTCCAAACAATTACAACGATCCTCCACAACAGTTGATATTCAATGATGAAGATGAACAATGACAATGGAAGTCAACACGATGCCTCTTTTCAAATTGTAGGTCAAGGTTAATTTTGGGATATTTAAAATTGTGGGGTTCAGGAAGAAAATCGTCGGGGGTGCAGAAAGAACAAGCCTAATTTTTAATAGTAATACATGGGCCTTCAATTACACGGTTCAGCAAATGTTAGGAAAATATTTCCTGCACCCTCGTAATTTATTTCGGCACTCCACCTTAGGAAAGTTTGTTCTTGGAGATGGTGCCGAGCAAGTCTCCACTAGTTTTTCTTTTCCTTTTAAATTATATAATTTAAAAAATCAATTCAAAATATTTGAAATTTATTTTACTTAGAATTATATCTTAAAAAGGTAAATATAATTTTTTTATCAAATAATCCAAAATAAGCATAAATAAATAAAATGTTTAAGAAAAATATTTGTATACTCTCAAATCCAAAGTAATATTTTTTATCTGAAATTTCAACAGCAATCAATCTAAAAGTATAATTATAACATTAAATTTAACCATTTGAAATACATTTCTTCATTTATGAATTGATCAATTCTATACAGTTTTTTTTATTTATCAAATGGTCATATTGCTTTTATCCAGAAATATACTATGTTAAGGTGGTTAGAAAATAAAATTGTCCATCTTGCTATCATTATTTTTTTTTTCCTGTCATCATGTCTTTTTTTCACCACTATATTTTATATATGTATTGTCTTATGAATGGACTTAAAGAAAAAATTATTCACGATTGTACAATAAAAAAATTCCTTAATTAAATAATTCAAAAACTTATTTTATAAAAAAATAACTTTTAGATGCAAGTCATAAATTTTTTTCTTCTTGCAAAAAATGATTTTTATATACATTTTTTTCATGTAGAAAATCACTTCTAAGTTTTACAATTTAGAAATTACTTTTTTATAAAACCAAAAAGACAAAATAAGGATTTTCGTATTGATAAAGTGTCGTATGAAATTATGAGGGTGCTAAAAGAAATCTCATCTTTATTATTTTATCAAAGGCCCTATTGGGTGAGGAAGTAAAAGTTTAAATTGAGACATTAAATTAATTTCTTTCCCCGCCTCCATATTTTATTCCTGAACCTCCATAAATATTTCAATTCCATAATCACCTTTAGACAAAAGGTGAAGATTTTTTTTTTCATTTATAAATTGTATAATATTTATGAATTGTATAATCCATAGACGTTCCAAAATCTAAAATTCGAATATAATTTTGCAATCCAAATTGTAGAGTTGAGAATGTATTTTTTGGGTTAAAAAATATCTTGTAAATTCTAAAATAAAATTTTCTATTCTGAATTTTAGAGTTTAAAATGTATTTTTAATCCACAAAATACCTTCCAAACTATAGAATTTGAAAAAAAATTGTATTTTGAATTCTATAGTTCAAAATGTATATTCAAAACCATAAAAATCTTCCTAATGTTATCTGAATTCTATAATTCATAAGTTATTTTTAAAACTTAGAAAAAATAAATTCTAAATACAATGTGAATTCTGAAATACAATTTTCTATTCTGAATTGTAGAGTTTAGAATGTATTTTCAAATCCAGAAAATACCTTACAAACTATAGAATTTGAAAAAAATTGTATTTTGAATTCTATAATTCAAAATGTATATTCAAACCCTTAAAAATCTTCCAAATATAATCTGAATTATAGAATTCATAAGGTATTTTCAAACATAGAAAAAATACATTTTAAACTCTAAAATTTATAATATAATTTTGTATTATGAATTACAAAGTTTTGAGATGCTTCAAAACTTTAAATTCAAAATACAAAATTGTGTTCAAATTGAAGAATTCAAAATTTTAGATTTCAGAAAAAAAGGAAGAAATGAAAAAAGAAGAAGATAAATTGCTATTTCACATCTTTTATAGAGGTGAGGAATAAAGCATATGGAGGTGAAGGAAGAATTCGCGTGTAGAGAAATAATACAGTCTAGAAAACACAAATAAAGCTAAATGGGTCTTGAAGCTCAATTCAATTGAATTTCTATCTATGCCAGTTCTATTAGTAAATGTCTGAATGTAGTTTATTTATATATATATATATAAAAACAAATCCAATAACAGTTATTATATGGTTAAATAAGCATTTAGCTGTGGTAGAAATCAAAATTTGGTTCCAATTAAAAAAATGTTAATTTTTTTCTTGTTTATTTTTGTTGTCCATAATTAGACTGTAGAGGTTAAACTTGTTGTCATTTTCCCCATTTTCAAAAAAAAAAATTACAAAAACTAAAACTTAAAATCTGAACTTTGTATGGACAGAAACCCATTTAGCAGAAAAAGAAAAGGCATGTAATAATTTTGCTTAGGTAAAGTATTTGGTGTTACTGAAAAATATGTGATAGAAAATAATAAGTATTGAGCAACAGAACACTAACTGGAAAATAAATTATAGTTTATAGCTACAATGCTTATCTAGCTGACTCACTAAACCTTATTATAAGAATGCAATATTTTGTTATTTCAGCATTTTAATTTGGAGGTTTTGACTCTCTTCCCTTTTCGACCACGCAAATTCTTTTGACTTAGTTTAGCCTTATCTACTTCCTTACAAAAGAGGTCTTCAAGTTGAATGTTAAAAATTGACAGCTTTCAGATACTTGCAATGTTTTAGCAACTACATCAAATCGTTTCGTATAACTTTCCACGACGAATTTAAGGGTGGAATTAGGAATCTATATTTAATGAAAATGAGTAAAATGAATATTATATAAAGAAAAAAAGTCTCTTAAATTATGTTTTATATAATTGTTTAAGTACACAATGAAAATCAAACACAAATTTGGATGTAACGTATTAGAAAGTAGAGAAAACATATTAAAGAAAAACCAATAATTAAAAGTGATAAGTGTAAAATTGAGAAAAATTAAATTTGAAATCTTGGTAAAATTAGAATTCCAACATTTTAACTTAAAATAAATAAAAAATTGTATACCATTAATTTTATTTGAGGGATTAGACTAAATCTATATGGAAAAGAAAAGAAAACAAAGAAACTTTGAAGAACAATAAGCAAAACTATATTGGGAGATTAAGCCTATAAATGAAAAAACCAAACAAAAAGTCAAACAAAAGAACATTCTTTAAAGTGTAACTCCGATAAAAACAACAAAGATGAATGATTGGATTACAACAAATCTCACCAAATTGAGTTATGGTTGCAATAAGCAGAAGTAATGAAATAATTTGATATTCATATATATCACTATCATTACTTGATCTTGGATTTACCTACTTTTGATTTCTTCTTATTGACTTTCATTTCAGTTTCAGGAGGACATCTCAGTTTCCTAGAGGTTTGAACCAGTTCATCATCTTCGCTTAATGATTCCTCTTTATCCATCTTTATAGTCTAGAACTTAGAAACTAAATTGGGTTTTTCTAATAAAATATCAATCGATGTAGATTCAACTATGTCAGGCGCCAAGATAGTCAAACATGACTCTAGAGTCTCTTGTTGATCACCTGAAAGATAATCAAGACAGTTTTACAAGGCTAAATCTTGGGAAACAAATTTATAAGTAATCCGTTTAACAACAACAAATTTAGGACATGTTGCTTTAGTTGCAAATTTAAGTAGAGAGGATCCTTCTAAAAACAAGTAGAATTGTAATAGGCAAGGAGTCATTTTTTGTAACATATTATCTTATTTATTAACACTCTACAAATAGAGCATATCAGCAAAAATAACATCATGGGATCCTAAATCACCTTATATCAATAGTTGCAACAACAAATGCATTATCTATAGTAGATAATACTTCAACAAATTTCTTAACCTCTTGATCACCCAGAGATCCAATATCCACCTTTTGACCAACAACAACTTTAACAGAGACGTCATAAAATTGTCTTATACTACAAACATCTTAAACTAAAATTACAATATATCTAAAACATCTTTAAATTATCAATAATTTCACATGAAAACACTTATGAATAAAGTTATTTTAAACTAAAGTAAACATCGAGTTGTGGCATTTTGTAAGAGATGGAGGAGTAGCGAGAAAGGGAAAAATTCCAGAATAGAGAGGAAGGGAGTATACGAGTAGAAGGGAAGAAAGATTTGATAGGAGGGATGAAAGAAGGGAAGGAAGGGTGGAAAGACAAGAAGAGAGGAATCATCAAAGTCCTTAAAGGGTGGATCCCGAACAAGATGATCCAATGGTGATAACGGTGGAGATAACAGTGTATGCGGTTATGAAAACCCTAGTGGATCAGGGAAGTTTTGTTGATATTTTATTTTGGGAGTGTTTTCATAAGCTAAATTTAAGGGAGGAAGATATTATACCACATCGAGAACAGGTAATTGGGTTTTCGAGTGTGAGAGTGGATACAAGGGGGTATATAGATTTGAAAACAACGTTTGGAAGCGGAAGAGTGATGAAACCAATTAAAATTAGATACTTGGTTGTTGATGCATGCACTTCGTATAATGCTCTATTGGGAAGGTCCTCGTTGAACAAGATGGGAGCCATAGTGTCAACATCGCACTTGGCTATGAAGTTTCCAACTGAAAAGGGAGAGGTTGCAACTATTTATGTTGATCAAAGAGCGACACGAGAATGTTACATGGAAAGTCTTAAAATAGTTCAAGAACCAAGAATGTCGAGAAGATGAAAGGACAAAAGAAATGTGATTGCAATGGTTGATCTTGATCCGAGAATGCATGATGAAGAAAGGATGGAGCCAAAGGAGGAAACAACACCCATTCAATTAAGAGAGAATGAAAAGCAGTGCACATATGTTGGAGGCAACATGCCTGAAGAGTTGATGAATGAACTGGTTAAAACTTTGAGAAGAAATAAGATTTTTTTTGCGTGGAAGGTTACAGACATACTTGGGATTAATCCTAATGTTATTTCCCCACAAGTTGTCTTTATGCTGAAAGGCCAAGTCGATATCTCAAAAGAGAAGAAGGATGGGGGAAGAGAAAAAAAGGAAAACTTTTCAAGAAACCAAGAAGTTGTTACAAGTTGGGTTTATCCGGCAAATTCAGTATACAACTTGGTTGACGAATGTGGTGTTGGTAAAAAAATTGAGTGAAAAATGGAGAATGTGCACTGATTATACAAATTTAAATAAGGCGTGTTCGAAAGATTCATATCCATTGCATAGTATTGATAGGTTGGTAAATGGAGCTTCTGGTCAAGCAATGATGAGTTTTCTAGGTGCATATTCAGGGTATAATCAAATACAAATGTACGAGTTTGATGTACCGAAGACGACTTTTACTATTGAGGTGGTTAATTGTTGCTATAAAGTCATGCCTTTTAGATTAAAGAATGCAGGGCAACATACCAGAGGTTAATGGATAAGGTGTTCAAAGAGTAGATTGGGAGGAACAAAGAGGTGTACGTAGATGACATGATTGTTAAGTCATTTGAAGTGGAAAGCCATGTTAAAGATCTTGAAGAAGTGTTTGCAAGAGTGAGAAAGTATGACATAAGGTTGAATCCTGAGAAATTTGTTTTTGGGGTGAGAGGTGGAAAGTTTTTAGGGTTTATGTTGACCAATAGAGGGATTGAAGCAAATCCCGATAAATGCAAAACAATCTTAATAATGAGGAGTCCAACTAACTTAAAACAAGTTTCTAGAGGTTAGTTGGAAGGTTGATTGCCTTGGCCAGATTCTTACCAGTCCTAGCCGAAAAGACGAAACCTATAATCAAACTATTGAGAAGAGCATAAGCTTTCAAGTGGAATGAGCAGTGTGATCAAACCTTCTTATTGATAAAAAAAAATGTTAGTTGAACCCCCAATTTCAGTGAAACCAGTGTCATCTCAGCCCATCATTGTATACCTAGCAACTTCACATAAAGCCATAAAAGTAGCCTTAATCCAAGAGTTTCCAAAACAAAAGCCGATCTACTTTGTGAGTCGAGCCCTACAAAATGCCGAAACTAGGTACCAACTTGTAGAAAAAATAGCCCTTACCTTAGTGTATGCAGTAAGACATTTTCGACCATACTTTCAAAATCATCAGATAATAGTGAGAATCGATTGTCCAATAGCAAAAGTTTTAAGAAAACCAGAACATGCAGGAAGAATGGTAGCTTGGTCAATTGAACTTTCAGAGTTTGGAATAAAGTATGACCCAAGAGGAACAATCAAAGCACAACCCCTTGCAGATTTCATCATCGAGTTGCCACAACAGCATCTGAAGAAAAAACGCGGACTTTATATGTAGATGGGTCATCAAACAAGAAAGGAAGCAGAATAGGAATATTGTTGGAAGGGCTGACACATTTCCAACTTGAAGTAGCTTTGAGATTTGATTTCAAGACCGACCTCTAATAATCAAGAAAAATATGAAGCTTTAATTGCATGACTATTGCTTGCTAAGGACATGGGAGCTATGAAGGTCGTTTGCTGAAACGATTCTAATTTAACTATGGGATATATAAAAGGTGAATATGAGATAAAAGATCCTTTATTGTTACAATATTATCATAAATTTTAAATATCATGCAAAAGTTCAACAAGGCCAAAATTGAGCATATTTTGAGAGAACAAAATTCAAGAGCATATTTGTTATCCAAGTTAGCCAGTCAAAAAAGACAAACTCAACACAATTCAATTATACAACAAACAATGAATAACCCAACAGTTGGAGTAGAAAGATGTTTGATAACGACAACAACTAAGAATGAATGGATCAAAATGTATAAAGAAGTAATCAAGAATCAATAGCAAGGTGTTGAGTATGACATCAGTATTGCAAGAAAAACGGCCAAATTTGTTATGATAGGAGATGAGTTGTATAGAGAGGACATTCAACTCCGTTGTTAAAATGGCTTCCACGAGAACAAGCTGAATACATTCTCCGAGAGCTGCATGAAGGGCTTTATGGGTTACATTGTGGTGCTTGAACGATGGCAACAAAGATTTTATGGGTCGGGTATTATTGGCTAATAGTATGAGAAGACTGTAATGTTTTTGTTAGGTCTTGCAAGAAATGTCAAGAGTTTGGCAATCTTAACCATATACTATATCAAGAGTTACAAGGAATTGTCTCACCTTGGCCATTTGCAAAGTAGGGAATGGATATCTTATGTCCATTTTCTCTGGGACGGGGACAAATAAAGCTTTTAGTGGTGGAAGTAGATTATTTCACAAAATGGATAGAAGCAAAAGCTCTTACAAGAATAATAGCTCAACAAGTTCAAACAATTATTTGGAAAAGTATTATTTGTAGATTTGGTATCCCACATACCATAATAACTAACAATGGCCAACAATTTAATGATAAATAACTTATAGAATTCTATGCAGATCTAGGGGTCAAGCCAATAACAACCTTAGTTGAACATCCATAAATGGATGGAAGAGCAAAATCTTCCAACAAAGTCATTCTCAGTCAACTAAAAAGAAGACTCGGAAGTCCGAAGGAATTATGGGCTGAGAAGTTGCCTAAAATATTATGGGCATATAGGTGCATGCCACAAACGTTAACTGGAGAAACTCTATTCAACCTTACTTATGGTACTGATGCCATGATACCAGTCGAGGTAGGCGAGCCAACATTACGAAGACAAATTGAAGATTGGGGAATAAATAATGAATGTTTGAGAACAAATTTGGATATAATAAAGGAACTCCAAGAAAAAAACAAAGGTTAGAAAAGAGGCAGTAAAGCAAAGAACATGTAAAAGATTTAATGCAAAAGTAAAGCCAAGAACTTTCAATGAAGTAGATTTAGTATGGCGAATGAGGGCTGAAGCAAGAAAAGATCCAACTCAGGGAAAGCTGGCACCAAATTGGGAAGGACCATTCAGAATAACCAAGAATTTACAAAATGGAGCCTACAGATTAGAAACCCTGGACGGAAAAGCAATTCCAAGAACATGGAATACAAGACATTTGAAGTTTTATTTCAGTTGAAGAGTTGTATGTATGGTATCAAGAATCAATCAAGGTACATAATACTTCTCGGTCAAGGATGTTTTCTCATTCCAAAAGAGAATCCTTCTCGAGAGGGAACTGTTTAATTAATAAATCAATTTTAAAAAAGTATGCTCTCATTCTATTACTTCAAAGAAAGAAAAATAAGCTCTCGGCCAAGGAAGTTTTCGCTCCAGGTGAATCCCTCCCAAGAGAAATACATTTCAGTAAAGCTAATAAGCTTTCGGCCAAGGAAGTTTTCACTCCAGGTGAATCCCTCCTGAGAGAAATACATTTCATTAAAGCTAATAAGTTGTCTTTTAAGCAAGTTTTTATTTCAAGTGAATCCCTCCCGAGAGAAACTTATATAATCCAGTGCTCCAAAACTCTAGGCCAAGGAACTTTTCATCATAAGTGAATCCCTTTCGAGAGAAGTCTATATAATCCAACGTTTCAAAACTCTTAGTCAAAGATGTTCTCACCGTAAGTAAATTCTCCTTCAAGAAAAACTTATCTTGTTTAAGTAGAATCTCTCGGCTTAAGAGAAAACACAAACCTTTCGGCCAAAAATTATTTCAATATAAATAAATCCATTTTGAAAAGCAACTTATCTTGCTAAATGTTCTTAACCAAAGAAATAATCATATCAAGTAAATATAGCTCTTGGTTAGTTTTATTTAAAACGTCGGCTTAAAACCATTTAACCATCTTTACATGATTTGTTTTATCATAAGTTGATATGTTGACGTCGAATGGCCGAGATGTTAAAAGGTTTAAGATCATTTTACCATCTTTACATGATTTTTTTTATCATAACAGTATATGTTGAAAATGTTGAATGACCGAGAGGTTGAAAGGTTTAAGATCATTTAACCATCTTTACATGACTTGTTTTATCATAAGTTGATATGTTGAAAATGTGAAATGGTCGAGAGGTCAAAAGGCTTAAAACCATTTAACCATCTTTACATGATTTGTTTTATCATAAGTTGATATGTTGAAAATTTCGAATGACCAAGAGGTCGAAAGGTTTAAGGTCATTTAACCATCTTTACATATTTTGTTTTTATTATAAGTTGATAGGTCAAAATGTCAAATGTTCGAGAGGTCAAAAGGCTTAAGACCATCTAACCATCCTTGCTTGATTTGTTTTATTATAAGTTGATGGGTCGAAAATGTTGAATGGTAGAGAGGTTGAAAGGCTTAAGATCATTTAATCATCTTTACATGGTAGAGAGGTTGAAAGACCGTAAGCTTAAAACACTTAATTGTTTTTACATGATTTGTGTTAAGTTGATGATGCCGAGAGTGTTAGAATTATAGGCCTTAAACAAGTGGGGGTGAATTATTTATGAAAGATTTTTGCAAACTTTGAAGGTATAGTGAAAGACAACGGAGAATTAATCAATTAGAAAACTGTTTAGCTAATTAGAAAACTACTTTTAATATGATTGCAGAAAATCAACTTGTTGTTTTTACGAAACAATCGGTTGTTTTTATCAGCAGTTTATAAAAACAAAGTTAAAGCAATTTAAAAAGTGTAAGGATAGACAAATTCACACAAAATGTTTATACTGGTTCACTCTTAACCAAGAGCTACATCCAGTCCTCAGAAACCATTGAGAATTCACTATGTAATCAACCATAGATGACAAGCTACACACACCAAGAGTGATGATCTTGAACCCCTCAAGAACACACACCATTCCTTGGAAAAAACCACACCAAAATTTTTTATTTTGATCCCCTCAAGAACACACAACACTTCTTGGCAACACAAGTACATAAATACAATTATGAAGGAAGAAGGGAATAGAATACACCTAGGTAAATCACAAGATCAAAGTCCGGAATACAAGACCAAATCCTATTCCACACTTGAGATGATCCAAAAGCTATTTGAAAACTGTTTTTGATTGATCTCTCTCACTTCATTAATGCATAGGAGCGTAAAACAACCTCTTTATCTTTCAATCAAATGGTTAAAACAAAAAACCAAAAGTTGTTGGAATCATTTAAAACATAAAAACCACTTAATAAATTTTGTTAAGGTTTTCAGAAAAACAATCAATTGATTTATCGAAACAATCGATTGATTTTTGTTTAATAGCAAAGGCAAAGGCAAAGCTTTTCCAAAACATTTTAAAATCCACTAAGTGTCAAACAACCTGTTGATTCGAAATTTCAACCTGTTGAAATTTAACTTCCTTTTAGTAAACCCATCTTTTCAAAAGGTTAAAGATTCAAATGAACTTTGATCATCTTAAGAAGTGCATTAACAAGTTTCAAACAACTAGACAACACACACACCGCAACAAGGTCTTCAAGCTTTCTACTTGGATTTGGAGACATCAAAACATCTTGTTCAATAGAGATGTCGAAAGACTGAAAGAAAAATAAGAGACAAAGGTAATCAAACAATAATGTTGAAACTAGTATATTAAAACTAATAAGGTCAAAATAGTTAACAAAGGCCAAACCAAAGCACACAAAATCGGTAACTAATAACCGAGAAGTACATCAAAAAGAAAAAAAGATATAATGATCTTAATCATTCAACATCCACTACAACATCATTGGTGATGGCGGCTTCTTCTTTTTGATCTTCTTCATAAGGTATTTCTTGAGTAGGAATGAGGTTGTCATTGTAAAAATATTTTCAAACATCAAATTTCCTTCATTCAAAGGAACTTTGTAAAAGTATTCGGCTTGTTGGAGAGCTTTAGAACAACCCAACTTATGTTGTTCTATTAAAAACTTTGGGCTTCCTCTAAATCTTTCTCCAACTGATTTATCTTCTCGGCATCAACACTTTTGGAAGTAGATAAATCGTTCAAACCTCCTTTCAATTTTTCATTCTCGACTTGCAAGGAAAGTCTTTCAAAAACCAAGGCAACAATTTCGTCTTTAAAAGAATCTTTCTCGGCATCACAACAAAAATGAACATCTGAAATCTCTTTAATTTAAGCAATTAAAGTCAAATTTGCATCAAAAGCAAATTGAACACTCTTCCCAGATTCAACAAGCTCTCTCTTTAAATTTTCATGCTCAGTGGTAGAAACACCATTTACAGCTTCTTCCTTAACTTTTTTCAAAATTAGCAAACACCAAGTTGAAAGATCAATAGCCGCATCCGCCAAAGAAAGAATGGTTGTTAACCGAAAAACTTGACCTTCAAGTCCATTTAAATTGATGTTAATAGATTCACAAAACCGCATGGAGGCACCAAAAGACTTTCTAAAAGAGGTAGAGAAGAGTTACCGACACCATGACGATGACGCCTTGGTGAGGAGTGAAACCGTCTACTACCTCTATCCTTTTTCTCTCTATTCTTTTGAGGTTCAACATTAGCGCTTTCAAGAATAGGTTCAACTTGAGAAATGGGCTCAACATTCTCAACTTCTCTTCTCGGCTGAGAGGTAGAGGCACCAGGCTTATTCAAAAGTTTTGGAAAATATGCCCGACCTTTCAGATGAGTAGAAGCCTTTAAATCTACAATTCAAGAGAAAATTTTAAAAAGTTAAAACTCTTTTATAAAGCAAGTCAATTCAGAATAAAACATACTGATAAAGTCTCTTTCCGGTTTGGGGGAAAGGTAAATTCATAGCAAGCCATAAGTTGGAAGCTTATGGGAAAAGTGATCAAGAACTGAAAGGACTTGAAGATCTTTCGGCTTCATTGAATGGCGCAACCAAGAGTTTAACTTCAAAGGACTGTTAGTCCAATAGAAAGCAAACTTTGGAACATTTTCATCATAAAAATATTTTTTCCTGGTTTCCTCTATAAGAATTTTAAAAAATTCTCCTTTGAAATTTTTATAAGAGAAAGTGAAAGGTGAAAGTAAACAAGCCTTAGATCGACTGATGAAAGACAGCCGACCACAACGCTTGTCAGGCCGAGAGCTATAAAAATGAAGAAAAACTTCAGGAGTAGGAGTTAATGGAAGAAATTCACAAACAATATGAAAAGCTTGCATAGAAGCCCAACTATTAGGGTACAAATGAGTAGGAGCTACATTTAAAAGGCGAGGAACACCCATTTGGAGGTCATCAAGAGGAAACCGAACATGAATGTGTGTAAAAAGGCAGTCATAAAATTAAATAAAAATCAAGCCTCACCCTCACGACCATGGCAAACATTATCGATAGCCCGACAACGCCTAGAAAAAATGATTTCCTCAGTAGCTTCAGGAGAATAAATGGAAATATTTGACAAAAAACTTTGAAATGCAGACAACCAACAATACTGGGGAAAATACTCTCGAACTCTATAGTCGACTCATTCATAACCTCTTATGAGGCTCCAATTTTCTTTCGCCCTTTGGGCTCGTTCTTCAGCCTCAAGATCTGGAACTTCATTACTTGAGATTAAATCAGTAGAAGCTTTATTTCTTGTTATTAATAAAGTTGTTGATGAAGCAGCCGAATGAATACTCCTATTGATATCTTCAATCACTCTCCCGACTACTTGTGCACTTGTGCTCGAAAACCTCGAATCCCCATCAGAACCGGAAACAAAGCTTGAGGAAGACATAATACCTTCTTAAAAATTTGAAGAAATACTTCTTGGCAACAAGAAGACAAATCCAATAGAAGTAATGGGCCATTGTCACTCAAGAACGACTATTTATAGAAATAAAAATCCTCTTCCAAACGATACGACACAATATTTTGACCGTTAAATTTCGGTGAATCCAATAGCTAGGGGTTAGAGACTTTTCACATCAAAGGCACAATAATCATCACGCACACGAAACAATACGATCTTTCTTACAAAATGCATTTAATATATAGAGATTAGAGACTTTGTTTTGATGTAGCGAGAGATTGGAAAAAATCTTTGCATAAATTTTTCCTTTACATCCTTCCAGCTAGTGAGACTCTAATTTGGATGTGATTTGAGTCATTCTTTAGCTTTTCGTACCAATGAAAAAGGAAACAAGCACATATAAATAGTTTCAATATCAGCTAATTGAAAACCCATTGTTCCCACCAATTCATAAAATGTAGCCAAATGTGTATATGGATCCTCATGATCCATTGCTGTAAATTGGTGGGTACTGATGAGACTAGAAAACAAGTTTCATCTCTAAGGCCCTGGTGGTAGCAGGTATTGCAATACTAGAAAAATGTCTTAGTCCCTACTGCATGGCATAATCTCCAAGGATCTTTCTAGGGGGTGGTGTTTGCTTTTCTGCCATATTGCTTTCCTCGTGAAAAAATTAGTGGAAAAGAAGAAATGGTTGAGGATTCATGTCTAGTGTCTCCTTGTCTCTCTTTTGTCTTTTCTTTTTGTTTCTTTTGGTTGCCCTTTCAATCCCTGCTTCAAATAATAATTGGTCTTTGGAAATTTGACCTCTTAATATCATATAAGACAACTATTTCAAGGATTAACACAATGATTCACTAGCAGTAACAAAATATTTTTTTTCTTAAAATTTAACATTGCAAACAAATAAAAACAAATAAATTCAAAATAAATTAAAAAAATCAAATCAAATCTGTAAATTAAAATAAATAAAAATTAAATTAAATTAAAAAAATTTGTAACAAAAATAAAACAAAATAAAAACAGTAAAAAAATATAAACACAATAACAAATATAAACAAAAATTAAAAAAATTTAGAATATTCACAATATTTAAGAATTTGTCCCTAAGGATGGATATCGAGCCCACAAAGAATAATTGAATAATCAAGTAAAAGATTCACTGAATATAAAACAAAATAATAAAAGTTTATTGAGATTTGTTATGATGTCAATGATTAATAAGAAAACAAGTCAAAGAGTTTGTTGCTTCAATTGAAAAAATAGGGATTGAGGTTCATCTTTCTCACTCTTTTGTATTTTGATTAGCATGACAATATTGTATCCTTTTATTGATATTGATGTCCGTATAAAAATAATTTATATTGATTCCTCGCATATAAAATTATTAAGATGCTTCCTAAATATCGATTATTTGCATATTTATAAAAACAACATATCATTAAGATTATACGTTGATATCAAATAACATTTCAAATCTATTCCTAGCATTCAAATCTGTTAAGCATTATCATTTTGGTCAGAACCTTAGAAGTACTTTCCAGTCAAATCTAAGTTTCGAGATCATGGAAAACCAAGCATTACAAATAAAACAATAATATCAATCTTCAATCAAGAACAAAATATTATGTTTAGATATCACCTCAATACATAAGAGTTTGAACAAATTATTCCCAATCCCAACGGGTAGAATTAGCCACACATGATGGTTATTACAAACAGAGAGAGCAAGAAAATAAGATTCCGGATAATTCTCCTTGATGGCTACCTTTTCTAGGGTTTTCTAACACCTTATATTCTCTCAATTGGATTACAGTTTACTCAATGATGTTTTGCTCTCAATCACTGATTTCTAGGGTTGTCTCAAACCTCCTATTTAACCTAATTATCTTGGGCTTAAGTGACTTCTCGCTTGGGCGCTAATGGGCTCGCTTGGACGAGTTTCACATAAAAAGGCCCAACATTATTGAGCTCGCTTGAGCGAGATTCACTGGTGGCGTCTTGGCTTTTTTTTTAGCTTGGGGCAACTTTGGTGAATGTTGGTGCATTCCAACTTTCCCTTTTTAGCTTTGTATATATATATTTTTTTGCCCAATCCTCTCCATTTTTTCCTAAAATCCTGAAATTAACACAAATTTGGGAATAAATCGCTCTTATTTAAATAAAAATCACAAAATAGGTAAAAGGTATAATAAATTAGGGGTTATTTTATACTTATTTTAAAAATTAATACTCATAAGGACCTATATTTTAATAGAAAATATTACTGAAATTTTGCACTTATCATGTCAGAATACTGAAAGTTAAAATAATATAAATAAATAATAACACTGTATCAAAGTCTAATAAATAGGCCCAAAACACTAAAAATATACTTAGTAACTGCAAGGTGTGAAAAGTAAAAGTCCAAACAAGTTAAAGCCCAACAACAACCACTATAAATAGGTGGTCTGTTTAACAGGTAAGTAGAGTGTTTTTATCTGATAACTGAACAAAATGATTCTAACTTTATCATTGGAGCCCCTTGCAAAGAGTGATCTTGGACCTTGAAGCCGAGAGTTGACCTACATCCAATAGCTGAAAACAAGCCCAAGCCTATATAACAAAGTCAAAGCAAGTTGATCCAGTAACCGAAAGCCCAAGTCAATAACAAGAGACCGAGAATCCGATAGGAGGAGAAGAAGGAGTTAATTGTTTCCAAGACCCTGTAAGAACATTTTGACGCCCACCGTGGAGCTGAGAAGCAAGTTAACTAAAGAGATGAAGAATGACAAGTAGAAGAGGAGACCAAACGGGAGGACAGGAAGACAACTAGAATGTCATCCCAATGACCCATTTCACTACTCTTATAGAATTATAACTTATTTTATCATTGTGGCTTCTTGAAAAAATTATTCATATTTTTAATATTAACCACTGTAACGTTCCATAAACTATAACTATATTAAGTGTATAAATATATGTTTTTTTTTATATATATATATATATATAATATAATATAATAATGTTTTAAATCATCGTACTTATATGACACTACATAAAAAAAATATTAAAAAGGAAACAAGAAAACAAACATAAAACTCTTATGTGTCTAGTTTTAATTGATATCCTGACTTACACTATTATATGTTTTTGTATACGACTTTAACAATCATCACAAAATAAAACACATAAAAGGATAAACCAACTTGAATTAATATTCCACTAGAAATACACATACAAACTTATAACACTAACACTCCTCGTTATAAATCATCATACATAATCATTACTCTCATTATCATAATCGACATCATAACTCATAAAATTCAAGAAATCACTCCAACCACAAAATTAACAATCATGAATCAAAATATTTTGGTATATCAACCTCATCAAAGTAAAATAACGGTGATTAATAAAAAAAATGATATTTTTCAAAAGATATGTATTAAATATGTCTTACTAGATATTAACGCCTAATTCACTACAAGTCATTTTGATATAGCAACCTTATGAGTAAAGGTAATTCTTTGCACAAAATCTATAAAAGTTGTGTTATAACTTCCTTTGTTTCCCCCCACTTGATATCTTAATTATATGAGTAAAATTAAGATATTTCATTTACTTAATACAACAAACCACAACTCAGTGAGATTATCATCTGAAGTATATATTATTTATCATTCAATCAAGTTCATATATAATTAATTCATAAATTTTCAAACAAACATTAATCATATATATAACATTTTAGTTTTATAAAAAAGACATGCATGTGGAAATAGAGTAATGTCACTTGAGTGAGCATCATTGTTTGAACCATACTTCAAGAGGATAAGGAATTAACACTAATTCTCCCTTACTCAACCTATGAACCAACACTTTGGTGATAGGATATGTCATTTAAGCAATATGATATGTCACTTAAACAATATATCTTTAAAGAAAAGAGAATAGATTTAGCTTATTCCTCACTTAAGTGTCCAAATGAACATTTGAGTGACCAACTCTCACTAAAGAGGAAATCAAAGTCGACTCTTATTGCTCAAATTATCGCTTTAACAACATTACTCCTTATTCAAAATCACAAAAAATCATTTCAAGTTATTGAATATGGTTGCTTGAATGATTAAAATTTCACAAGAGAGATATTTGTCTTAGCATCTCTCTCACTCAAATTTTAAACTATGGTTAGAGCGAGAAGCTATATCACTTAAGTGATCATAAATGCTTTGTACATGCATTTAATGTTACTATTTGAGCTTCACTCGAGTGACCAACCTAACACTAAAACAATAGTACACATAGATGAAAATGAAACTCCACTTTAAAACATATTCTTGACAACTTCCAAAACAATTTTATTCAATTCAAACCAACTAGCTTAGTTTTAAGCACTAATATACTATCTAAATAGACATATTCAATATTTACATGATTATTTTGATTTTGATTTCATAACCATTGTAATAACATCAATACCAATAACACATTTAAGTAAACAAAATTAAATCTAAGTAATTTCAAATTCCAATTCTTTCCAAATGCTCCGTATAATCCACTATATAGTTTTCTTCACCATCATTCTAAACAAAGGATGTAATCATCTTTCTCAATTCCATTTAGATTAATTTCCCTTACTAGAAGATAGCTTATTCTTAAAAAAAAAATACTTAAAAAACACATAAATTTCATAAAAGCCTTAAATCACACACCTAGAAATCAAAACGTCTTCATTAATATATAAAAAAAAAAAACTATTTTTAAGTGATGTTATCAGTCCCTCCTTGCCTTGTACCGCCATTGATGGTTTTCTTCTTCATGGAATCTGACAGGTATAGGTCAAACAAAGGAAAGATAAAAAAAAAAGATTTGTCTAAAAAAATAACAATAATATGCTAAGATAAAAATTATGATAAGATGTATTTGATTTTATTTTCGTCCCGTTCTATAAGTGCGATCTAATTTTAAAATTATTAATGGTTAGTCTTTAAATTTAGAAAAAATTATAATAATTTATTAAAAAAAAGGAGTGAAATTTTATAATAAATAAAGAATAAATTTTTTTATATCTATTTATAAAATAATCACTCTATTTAATTTAAATATTTTCCAAAATCAAATAAATTGCATCTTTTTAATATTTAAATATTATATATATATATATATATATTTTTATGTGTGTGAGAGAGTTAGGGGCTAAACAAATCAATATTAATAAGTCATATGTTATAATGCATCAAATCAAAATCTTAAAACCTTAAATTTATTTACAAGTTTCTAACATTGTTTAATTTATTCATTTTTATAATGATTTTTTTTTATTGACAAAAGGATTTTAAAAAATGTTTGTCTTCCACATTTGACATGCTTTCTTTTATGAAAAAGCATTTTTATCCACCTTAAGATACATAAACATCATATTACCTTATAAGCTTCATATTATTATAAAGACTTCACAACAACAAAATAATTAAATAGCAACTAAATTAGAACCAATTAATTAATTTAGGTAAAAAATTATTAATATCTAATTTCTATTATTAATAAAAATTTATAAAGTAATTTCTAAATTAATATATAATATTTGTTGAACCAAGTGGTGTTCAAGCTTTGAAGAATCCAAACCCTTTGAAGGATGTTGAAGCCTTGGCTGTGCTTGCTGTTGCTGTGCTGGTTTAGTTTAGTTCTGGGGTAGTTTGAGTGTTGTAATCCACCCCTTGATCGAATCTAAAGCATAGGCATTCTCAATCTTTGTGAAAGTAAAATGTTTTTCAAACTAAGTTAAAACAACCGATTGTTTTGTCGAAACAACTGATTGTTTATACTTAGATGTTTTGAGAAAATATTGAAAATTGTTTTTCAAATGGTTGAGCTGTTAAAACCAAAACAACCGATTGATTCGAGGAAACAACCGATTGTTTGTTTTGGGACCATAATAGAAAAACTGTTTTATCTTTGACTGAGCTTTAAATGATTTAACTACTTACGCTCCGGTCATTAAATGCTTTGACCAATCTTTTAATGCAATTTAAGAGTTTGTTAAGATTTGATAACAAACATCATCTTTGAATAAATTCAGAAAAACATATTTGAGTAACAATCTTTTACAAGATTTTGAAAAGAGTTTTTGAGTTTTTCAGAGAGCTGAGATTGCTTAGAGTTTGTGATTGATCAAAGTGTGTGGAATAGGATTCTGCTTGTATTGATTTCATATTATCTTCTGTAACAAGTGTAATCCTTGTACTCTGCTGAACAAGTTTCGTTTCTGTGTTTGCTGAGATTGGTTGTGTGTTCTTGAGGGGATCAAGATCAGCAATCTTAGTGTTGGTGTGTTGGCCAAGAAGAGTGTGTGTTTTGAGGTGTTCAAGGTCACTTTCTTGGTTGTGGTGTAAGTGATCAAGTTGTGATTGCTTAGTGGATTTCCTCATAGGGTTTCTGAGAAGACTGGATGTAGCTCTGGATTTGGAGTGAACCATTATAAACATTTGTGTGCATTCTCTTTATCCCTAACTCTTTAAAATTCAGTTTTGATATTTGTTAAATGGTATAAACAACCGATTGTTTCGGTAAAACAACCGATTGTTTATACTAGTGTTGTGCCTTTTGCTTTATGTTTTGAAAAACTGATTTCTTAATCAAGGTTTTCTTGAAATAATTTCATTCAAGGCTGAAAAGTATACGAAAACTCTCTTTAAACAATTCACCCCCCCTCTAGTTTAAAGTCATATATTCTAACAATATTGACTATCAACTACTTCATATTCTAAATTAGTCTTTAATTAAATTAGTGACTAAACCCACCATGCTTGAAGGCGGACGACCCATCAATAAAGAGCAAATAAAATTAAATTAAATTTTAATATTCTAATGAAAGAATGTTTAATACCTAACAAAATAAAGTAAATACCAATAATACTTCAATAAATCAAATAATATATAAAGAAATTAATGTAAATAAAATTGTATATAAAACATTGACCACCAACAACTTTTATTACAAAATAAAGCCAATCCGTTCCACCTGTGATCCAACGGGTTAGTGGGTTAGGCGGACCAAACCAATGTGGGTTGACAGATTAAAAAAATTAACTCACTCAGTCTAAATGATGACGGACCGACTCAATCCTGAATTTTATCATACTTTAATATTTAATTAAAACAATAACAAAGTAATGACATGAACTCTGATATAATTAAAAATAAAAATAAACGAATACCTCTTGACATTCATTAATAAAAAAAAAAAACAAATAAACCCTTATAAATGAGTGCTATTGAGATATTTCATAAAAATAGTAGTATGCATAACTTAGTAGAAACAACAAATCACAAACAAACTTCTTCGCACCTTGTTGATAAATTCAAACCTGATTGTTGTATTATAAGTAACTTACATTCTAATATTACCCTTAAAAATTGTCATTATCTTTTAAATTTGAAGTGAATCTCTCACACTTGAGAAGTTCAACATAAGATTTTCAGGTGGACAAATATACATGGAGCTAAAACAGATGAACCTTTGAGTTATATAGCACAGTATGCACCACTAAATGATGTTGGTGTTTGATCACTTAAGGAAAAACTTAGACATGTAACATGATGACTCACTAGTATTTCTCAAACAAGCAATAACAATAGATGAGCACAAGAAGATCATCATGCAAAATGACAAAATAGCTTGAAGCCAAAAAAAAAAAAGAGTTGATTTCTAATTATGAAAAGAAAGGGAGAAAATAAGTTTCTGCTTAGAGCGAGGCATGAAAAGAGAGAAACGAAAAAGGAAATTACCAATCATGGGATAATGGGGGAATATATTAGCATTATAAGAAAGCAAAGCAATGTATTAAAAAAATTACAAGTAGAAAGTGGTGTGTTCCAAAAGACATAACGTGGAGTTGAGTTCATGAGTGCCATTGAATCTGGACTTCCTATATACCTTTCTCCAATCTTATTCACATTTTTTTTTCCACAAATTTGAAGACTTTCATACGTCACTTTCTTCAGCTTTCTCTTGTCACAACTTGTGTACTTCCATGCCCACCTCGTCTTAATCTTCATCTTTTCCCTCTTTATCTTTATCGTCTATCTTCATCTTTTTCTATTTCCGTATTCTCCCCTCATTGGGCCAAAACACAAATTCCACCATAACATTGCTTAAGTAATGAAAAAGGAAAATACCATGCTTCACTTGATTATCACCAATGATCTAAACGTGAAGAGGAGAGCATGTACATATGTATTTTAAAAAATTCGAGTAAGTCTTATGTTAATTCAATTAAAAACATATTAGGAAACACAAAAATCCAAAAAAAGGTAATTAACACAATATACAGGCGAAAAAGGAAAAATAAAAAAGATACAAATTTGAACAAATCAACTTTTCTTACACTAAAATAAAATCATTAAATAAAAACTAATTTTAAAGATAAAAAAATTAATTAATTATTATAGTAACTAAATTAAATACTATTTTAGAAACTAAAAAAAATTATTGATATTTAAAGTAATTTTTATTATTAGTCATTTATAAACTAATTTCTAAATTGGTATCTAATTAGTTATCAATTAATTTATATTCTAAAGAAAGTAGGTATATACACTACTTTATGTTTACACATAAGAACTTGCATGAAATTAATTAATGGATTTTATAAATATATCCTTAGTTTTTTCTTATTTTATTTTCATTTTTTATGATATTTGTGAGACATTTTAGATCAAGTAGAAATAAAACTAAATTACGTCCCAATTCTTATTTTAAAAATAAAACTAAATTACACCCCAATTCTTATTTTAAAAATTATTTGTGAAAATTAGTTAAATTTAAATTCACGATGTTAACCGACTATAAATATTTAGTGTGGTTAAAAAAAATAAAGATAAATAAAGAAGAATTAGTCTTTAGTGTTTTGTAAGACAAATTCTCTTTTTACTCACTACAAGAAAATCATGAAATAGAAACCAGTTTTTAGAAATCAAAATAATTAGTTACAATAGTAACTAAATTAGAGACCATATTAGAAACTAAAAAAAAATGGTTTCTAAATTAGTTTCTATTATTGTTAAATAATTTTTAATTTTGTATTTAATTAGCAACCAAGGTTTTAGAGACCAAATTTATAAATTAAATAATTGGTAGTTAAAACATTGGTTGCTAATTAGATACCAATTTAGAAACTATTTAACAATAATAGAAACTAATTTAGAAACTAATTTTTTATATAATTTCTAAAATGGTCTCTAATTTAATTATTATTGTAACCAATTATTTTGGTTTCTAAAAATTAGTTTCTATTTGATGATTTTGTTGTAGTAACTCCTCAAATTCATCCCATATGAGATACACGATTATAAGTTTTCATTATGTTTTGTCTAGTAAGTAAAGAATGAGACATTTTTAATTTTTTTGGATGTAGTGAGAAATAGTTAGAAACGTGAAAAAGAAACAAAAAAGGAAGGAAGTGTTCTGATTAGGATAATCTTATAATGGCATTGATTTGAGCATCTATTATTGATAGTGGGAGTGTACGTTTTGATGACTAGGCTTTGTATTGGATCCAAGTAATTAAAACGACACATGCGATAGTTACCACTGATGATGCTCAATTTTCCATCTCACAACGTAACCACCAACGTTAACGGTTATCTAAATAATCTACACTTAGATATCCTCAATCTTTCATCCTAACCTACGAATCTTTCAAAAAACAACACCCTATTTCAACACAACACAACCCTCTCTAGCACCAATCACAGTTCGACATCAACCATGCACCAGATACGAATAGTTTCAACCAAAGATCATATCTTGCGATCTTTTTTTAAGAAAAAAAAAAAGAACCAAATCCAATCATACACATGTCTTCGATCTCAAATAAAAGTTCACCAAACCCAAAAGTGGGTTTGAGAAACTAAAATGAACACATGTTAATGGTCCCCCACATAGCCCCTAGTTAAACTAAAGACATGTGTCGTGGCATGAGACTGTTACTGTGCAGGTGGCCACAACTCAAGAAACCTCCATTACCATGGTGTGAACAACAACCTAGATAATGGCAAGCCCTCTAATTTTGAGCATTGAACAATCAAATACGTTGGAAAGAAGAGGGTACATGTGCAAGTTGATGACATTAAATTATCCAAGACCAAGCTTATAAGGTATATTATGTTTATAATTATGATGATGGTGGTGGACATTTTCAATTTGAATAGTGAGAGCAATGAAACATATACAACACGCTCTGGCAGGCTTCACGAGGGGCTGCTTCTGTCTGATTATTAATTTTATGTTGCGACTGTAGAGTTTGAAACCAACATAGTTACGTATATCATACAAAAACCGGCAAAGACTAGGGAACACAGATTCATGCTTCGGATTAAATATTGCTTTGCAACCTTAATAATTTAGTTCCCAAACCCTAGTGTGCGTCGAAAGGACACGACAACGCTGCTCCTCTTTTTCTTTTGTGTTTTGCTTTGGCGGCTTCTTTTACCACGTTTTATTGGATTTCTACGAGTTTCTTTCTTGCATATACTACTTCTCAAGAAATTAATGTTCATGTATGTTACTCAATCACGAGAGCACTCACGTTTTAATTAAAATGGACTATACTAGAAGGCCACAATTGCAAATGAACTTTGATTATGCACTTACATAACTTTGAGTAAAGATAGCCCACAAAATTAATTTAAATAAATGGAATAATGGGAGGACCCTTCTTGTCTTCAATAGAATATAAAGGAAGAATATGTTTCATAATGCACATAATGGTTAACTAGGGTTGGTAGATGGGCATCTGAATTAACTTAAACTATTTGTTCACATCAATTTAATTTGAGTGAGTTACTTTTTTTTTAAAGTTTGTAGCATGCTTTTTTCTGAAATATATAATTTAGTATATTAAACTTTTTTTTTTATCAATAATAAAAATTATATTATATTATATGAGACACTTGAGTTTACTCTAAACCCTAAATCATATAAAAGATCTTGTCATAAAATTGATGCTTCAAGTGTGAAAATAAGCTCATGCCTACACACAAAAAAAACCTAAACGAATAATGAAATATACCATCCAATTTTACATCGTTAAAATAAATTAACTTTCATTTTCTAATATATATGTGAGTTTTACTTTAACTTTTTCTTTCTTAGAAATTATTACTTTATAAAGTGAGAATTGCATTATATTTATATATTATAATAAAATTTTATTTTTAATTAATGTTATATCTTCAATACACAACATAAATAATATTTGATGATATTTATTTTTAAGAAAAGTTAACAAAAAATATTTAGATGAAGTAAAGTGATATTCACTTGAAGTTGTACTTGCATCTTTCAAGTAAAAGGAACCCAACTTATTCCGTTGTCACTAAATAGAAATGATTTTTTATTACGTTAGAAATATGAAAGTGTAAGAAACTTTTAATAATAATAACAAAACTTGTCCATTGTAGCTTATTTAAAATAAGTTCTTTTGCCCTCAAATTTTAATTAATCTCAAACAAATTATAGCTTGTACGTTACTAATAAATAACTAAGTAAAACACCGTCTGTATTGAAACTTTGTTTCTTTCTTACAGTGGCTAAACTCGGTGCTTAATAATGTTTTTTTTTTCTTGTTTTAAAGAGGTTTTTGTATAATTCGTACATTTCCATATTTCAAGCACAGTACAGATATTTAATTTTGAGTAACCAATAGCATGAAAAAAAAAACAGGTTTAACTGAGAAGAATTAGCCATCACAACCATGTTATATTTTTAGTATTAGTTAGGTCACAAATATCTTTTACATCGGATAATTCTATTTTATTTAAATAAACTAGTATAAACAGTAATTTTTTAAATATATTTAATGTATCAGTACAATTAAAAAATTAAATACGATCCATTAAGATAAAAAAATTAACAATTCATATATATATATATATAGGTTTTTCATGAAAATAATTAAATGAATATAATTGAAACATTCAAGAAATACTCCAACTCTTATATCAGAAATTTTAGGAAATATATGAAAAGATTATATCATTTAAAAAATATTTTTAAGTTATACATAATCTAATTTAAATTTATGAAAACATAGTATTTTTATGAGAAATATAATGTGCATTGATTAGTGACTTATTTTTCCTAGCAACAAAATGGGTGGAAATGAAATTGGTGAACAATAATAAAGAAATCCCTAATTTAAGCATATATTGCATTTGAAAGTAGTCAATATAGTGTGCATTGGCATTAGATTAAAGACAATAGATCACATAAGGCATTTGTTGAGAACAATTAATTAAAGTAAATGGTAAGCCATAGCGTGAATACAATGGATTGTTGAATTTTCTTTTGTTTCCATTTATTTTTGTTTGATTGAGTTTGGATGCACTCTTTCCACTGTTCTTCACCTTTTATACCTAACATGGGCATAGAATTGGTAAGAGAGGGGAGAAAACACACGCTTTGGCTAAAATTGAAAGAGGTCAAAGATTAGGGAGAAGGGGAAAAAAGGGTAACGATGAAGAAAGTGAAGTGGGGAATTTAAGTCAAAGACGCTTTCGGATGAATTAAGATGTATAATTAATTGAAGATGGATGAAGAAGAAGAAGAAGAAGAAGTAGAAGGAAGTGTAGTGACTTTTAAATTTTGATTTGAAAATGTCACACAAACTCATAGAGGATAGTGTTTGTTTGCAATTCGATGGAGAACGCCGTCCATAAGAGAAAAGTCAACGCCATAAATCCTGAAAATCCGGCAATCTTTTGACCAAATAACAGGAACCTATGTCTCATTTAACTGTCACCCTCACTCAACCCTAAATATTCCTAGTGCCATGCCTCCCAACAAACTCACCTATATTCTGTCAATTTTTTCAATTTTCACTCACTAATTATTAGTTTAAGTATAATTTTATCAGTTTCAAGAGATGGGGTTGGCATAGCTGTCCTTTTATGGCATAATCACTGCTTTTATATCACCAAATTTCATCACTTCCTTCTCATAATATCTTTGCCATCTTTACCTAACAAACCATATACATTTGCGGTTTCAACTAGTGCTAATTAAGAACAACCATTGTGGTATATGTTTTCAAACTATGCCATTATTTTTTAGTATGAACAAAAATGTTAGTACAAGAAAACGCGCTTTCATTATTAACCAAAATACTCAAATAACAAAGTATTGTTATTTTTAACCATTGAAAATAAAAGAAACTGCCTTAAAAGTTAGAATATTGCCTTAAAAGTTTGAATATTGAATAACTAGTGTTTCTCATACTATATCTTAGTTTTGTTAATGTTGAAAAATAATTAATGTTGATGTTTTATTATGCTGAACAATTCTAAACTAATTTTTGGACATCAATCATAATTTTTGCTATATAATTTCTTAGATAAAATTTTTTGTATTTTGACTACTAAGTTCACTACAAGTTATTTGTTTCTGTATCCGTCTAGTCAGTAACAGATATAGTTTGTTCAGCCGAGCAAGAAATATATTGATTGTAGTTCGAAAGATACTCTTTTTTTTTTGTTGAATTTTTAGAGTTATGCAATAACTTGTATAGATTGTAATAAGATTAGAACATTTATAAAATGCTTTTAAGAAACCTATGTCTTTTCTGATATGGGTTCTGGTTTGTATTGGGTTGAGACACTCCATTAATGTCTCCTACAATTTATTTAATTCTTTGCTGATAAAAAAAATGTTTCATTTTTTATTGTTAATAATTTTTTTTTTAACGATGATACTAATAATTTTCACTCAACAATATACCATCAAGATTTTGAATTTAGAGAAAAAATTGTTATTTTCACTCCTATTGTATCTCAGCCCTTGTTTTGTGTTCCATTTTAGCAGTTTGGTATGTATGTAAATGAATAATGAGTGGTGTAAATTTCAACTCCTTTTGTGTGTATTATTATATAATATAATATAATAAAAGGTAGTGGAAGATAAAATGGCAATGAAAAACGAAACACAATTAAAATTAGTATAGCACTAATAATGCTGATAATTAAAGCTCCCATTGGTGGGGCTTGACAAGATGATATCCTGAAAAAGCGTTGCATAGGATGGGAGGCTAATGGCACGTGTCTTAGATGAATGAGAATCCTGATCTAACTTCTGACTCTAGTTTCCTTGTGGGGTGTAGGAACAACTCATCCTTCCAGAATACCTACACACCTTGTCTCTTTATCAGAAACCCCTTTTCACACTCTATACAACACTGCTGTTCCAACATAATATTATATTATTCTCAAACTAATCTAACATCTTAGTCATCCATTTCCTTCTTCTATTTCCTTCCTATAAAAACATTATCGTTTCATGTCTGATACAAATTATTTAACCAAAAACCAGTCATGCCAAATAGGTTTCAGTTCTTATAATAACAGTCATTTGTTGCACTTTTGTAATTACAAATGGTGAATAAAACAATGTGCAAAATGGAACTTTGAGACGAATGCATTACCCTAGTTTTGGTTTGAGGATATTGCAATCGATATACAGTCTAAAAAGTTTGCAGTTACTATCAGACAAATTGTAAACTGTTTAGAACAATAATTGGGATAGTTTGTTGAGTTATGAGAGATTCCTACAATTTTCTCCATCAAAATCAATAATGGGGTGGGGACGCCCTTGGAAATTATGTAAAATGTGAGAATCTTATACATCAAATTAAAGGTTGTTGGATTCATTATTTTATTGTGTATTTGGATTAGGAAGTGGAGTTAAGATAGATAATATTAAGAAAAAGAAATGAGAGAGAAAGTAGAAAATAAAGGTGTTTAGATTTGGGGAAAGTGAGTTAAAAATAAATAATGATTTTATTGATATAATAAATATTAGAAAAATTATAAAATAATATATCTTTAAAACCATTCAATTATATTTTTTTATTATAAATTAATTTCAGTTAAATATTAAATTGTAATTTTATAAATTTAATGTTATTATTATTAAATTTAATTTTTTTATTATTTATAAATTTTTCTTATTATTTTATTACAATTTTACATTTTTTTTATTTTATAATTATATTATCATTATTTTATAAGTTTATTTCATTTCTTGTTATTAAATGTTGGAGATCTCACGTCAAGTAAAAGTGTCAATAGTATATAAGTGAGTGTAAATATCATTTTATAAAGTCATTTAGAGTTTATCCTAACGAAACTTTGTTGGATTTATTATGTCACTCATTATTGGGCTACTATCGGAATTTGAGTAAGTTGATTTTGTGGTGTTTTTCCTTTCGGTGTCCCTGTTGATTTTGAGTTGGCAGCTTTGGTAAGCTTATAGGATTTCTCTTTTGAAATGAGTTGTTTTTTAAAAGGGTTGGATTACGTGATTCATATTTATTTATTTTTTCTTGTTGATAAAAAAAAGTTGAATTAAGCTTAGAATCTATTTCTTAATTTTTTTTTTACTATTTTATAAATTTATTATTATTATTTATTCAAATTTTATTGTCTTATTATTATTATTTTATAAATTTTATTATTATCCTATAATTTTATTTTTATTTTATAAATTTTATTTTTAATAAAAATATTATTATTTTAATACTTTTTATTTATAAATAATCCTATTATTATTTTATAACTTTACTATTATTGTTATATTATATAATTAATGATTATCTATACATATATATAAAAGATATTTTCCATTATAACCGTTTTTTGTGTATACAAATATTTTCTGATTATATCCTCTTTTAATATATCTCATTTTATTAGTATAATGAAATATTTTGTCATTTCATATGAATTACTTAAAAAATAAAATTATTGTTTAATTTTTTAAATTAATATTAATGTACAATTTTTTTTATATAGAGAGAGCATACTATCATTCATTCTCACACAAAATCTCACATATCAAATAAAATAACATTCATTTCCAATCACTCTCTTCACTCCATTTCAAGCAACTATAAGAAGAGAAGAAGCTTGAAGAAGAACAGAGACCTAAATCAGGAAAAAAAATGTTGTTTAATCAATTCATTATTTTTCTTTTACATATTAATTTTGTTTTTCAATTTCGACTCATCTAAATTTATTTTTGTATGTATGTTAAATTTTTATCATCGCAAAATATGAGTAAAAGAAAAAAATGCAGATACACCAACACAATTATGTTTGTATTTTCGTTAGTATATATATGATGTAATTGATTATATTATTGATATAATCGATTACGTGGGTAACGTGATGTTATGTTATATAAGATAATTGATTATTTTATATATATAACTAATTAATTTTATTTTATAATAAAATATAATATATTTTTTAACTTTTTGATTTGATATTTGTGAAGATAAATGTGTAATTATTTATTTTATTTTATTTTTTATTTTTTAAATATAACAATTAGTTGAATGCATGCTTCATATGTTTTTGTTTAAATTATTTAAAGTAAATAAAATGATTCTGGGTTTTGTTTTATACCTTTTTTTTATTAAAAATTACAAATAAATAAATATGAGTATTTAAGGGATACTCAAATTCTTTTACAAAAAAGTATAGACAAATTCTCTCTCCTTTACACCTTCATGTTTTTTAGTTTCAACAATATTCTTCTTAGTATGATAGAGAGTATAATGTCTTCTTCTTTATTTTCAAATGATGGTGGTGGTTGAAGTAAATTTTGTGGTATATTTGCAGATGGTGATTATGCTTTTGTTTACTTATTTTTTATTTTTCATTTTTTTTAAAGTCTTAAAACCTAGTAAAAAACCAATAAGATAAAAAAAAAAAAAAAAAAACTAAAAAAAAATATCTTCACACGAGGAATACAACTATTAACTCTCATGTATGCTTAAATGATAAAATTCTCTATCAAAACAATGTAATTGAAAGTGAGATATTGAAATGTCTGGTGCAGCTTAAGCTATTTAAAAATGTGAGGTGGAATGAAATGCATAGAATATGAATTGAAAATTTCCCAAAAAGGATATTATTGTTGAAGAAGAGGAATTGCTGTAGCTGAAGAAGAAGCTAAGAGGGTTCCATCAACTTTATGAAATTTCAATTCTCTTTTGAAAGCAGCCAACGGAACCCTCTGCCTAACTAACTACAAGTCCTATCTAATTCATAGGCTTAATCATTATCTTCACACTCAATAAACCCATTATCAAACATTTTTCAATGTCTCTTCAATCTTCTAAATATCTAAACTAAAATATCATTTGCTTGCTTATTGTCACATTATATGCTTCTTTTCATTCTTCTTTTTCTCTCTCCATCAATCAAATATTTACATTTTAATAATATAAAAGATTAAAATAAACTAATCAACACAGTAATTATTGACTCTATAGAGCTTACATATCCAAATTCCTCTGTCATGGACAAAAGAATATGAAATATTTCTTATGAACCATTATTTAATTCATATCCAAAAATGAAGAGTAATTTCAGTAGTGAATGATGTCACTTTCAGCTTGATACCCTATCATGTATACAAATTCATTACCCTTCATGTAGCTCTCACACAACATACATTAATTCTGTATTTTAATAATTTTTATTTTATTTTTTAATTTAAATTTAAATATATTATTATATTATTAAAGTAGATGTGAAGTGGATGTAAATTTCTAAAGAAGTGTCAAAAGTATTATTTTCTTTTTATAAATATACAAACCTTCAATAAAGAAAACATTTTTTTTCCAAATTTCCTGAGAAAAAATACACGTGAAGAAAAATCATTTTTAAAATTGCAAAAGGACATGTCTCACCAACTACTAAACATTGTTGAATTGCTTTTACACACAGATTTCCATATCTTTCCGACACTCTGTTGGTTTTGCTCATTCCTAAGTTACTCCAACTAGGCTTTAAATTAAATTATAATAAAATGCATCAGACAAAAAGTGATATGCGAATACTTAAAACTGAATCGATAAAAAACGAAATTTATCAAAATAACATTTTTTCAACCTTATTTGGTTTGGATTTTGAATTAATTAACAATTAATAAATATCCGTGTGAGTATTGAATTTTACTGTTTTTATTATATATTTCTAACAATATATTTATATTTGTCAAAATAGTACATTTATATTGTAATTTTAAATATGAGATTATCTAATTTGTTTATAAAATAGAAAATGAAATTGAAATTATAAATATAAAAATAACTATAGAAAATTCCACAACTTTTACTATAATTAATACTAAAAAATAAATCTCATGTAAAAGCACATAAACAATTATTATTATTATTATTATTATTATTATTATTATTGATTTGGTCTAAGAATTTTTGGATTTCAGTCACTAATTATTTTTTATATCGTTTTTGTTGTTATTATGTTTTTTTATTGTTTTTAAGGATGTATTAGTTTTTGTTATGCTCTGAGGACATTATCTTTTTTTCTTCTTACATTTTGATAGATTATTAATGATATCAGATAGCATCTAAATCGTTCAGATTATAAATGATAATCATTATTTCCCATTAATTGGTAGTAATATTTAAGGTATTTATAGTTAAAATATTTTTGCAATTCTCACATACTATCATCATATTTTTTTTAGGGTTCGAACTCATACTATTAAGACTCGTCCTATGGCTAAGACTAGTGATGGCCCATCCATCAATGAACCTGGATGGTTCACAGGCCCTAACCTTGAGTTGATGAGTGTGAATATGTTTATCAAGGATTATTTTAATACTCTAAACAACGTGGACAACTCACAACCCCCAACCTTAAGTCAAGGAGTGCGAAAAACCTAACCAAGGATCAACTTAATATTTCAAACAAGTTAAGTCATCAACCCAAACGACTCACAACTCTCAACGTTGAGTCTAGGAGTGTGGAAAGGTTTATTAGGGATCGACCCAAATGACTCACAACTCTCAACGTTGAGTCTAGGAGTGTGGAAAGGTTTATTAGGGATCGTCTTAATAACCTGAATAATAGGTTCGACCATCAATTCAAACGACTCACCATCCTCCAACATTAAACCAAAGAATACAAAAATGCTTATCAAAGATTGTTTTAATACCCTGAACAACAGGTTCAACAACCCAAGCGACTCATAGTCTCCCAACCTTCAATCACGGATTACGAAATGACTTACCAAAAATTTCATATACTTCACAAATAATGTTATCTTGCAATCGGATTCTAGAATCATCCTAACACTCAAACGTGGCATCTTCCCATCAACCTCTACCTCATCATTAAGGACATGCCACCTAGAGCTTTACAAGTAAAGAGAGAAAACAAATAAAGAAAAACCATCTTACATGTAGAGCTTTCAAGTTATCATTCAATAAAGTTTCACATAGAGGGTTAGCTGGGATGGGAAGGGTGGCAGAAGAAAAGAAGTTGATTGACAGTCTGAAAGTTGGCAAGGATAAAGTGAAGGTAAATATGTTACAGTATGCGGATGATACTATGTTTTTTTGCGAAGCAAACTCCAAAAGTGGGTTTAACATTAAGGCAATTTTGCATTGCTTTGAGTTGGCTTTTGGACTTAGGGTTAATTTTTTGAAGAGTAGACTTGGCGGGACGGGGATGGATCATGTTTCGCTTCAGCGTTTTGCAGCTATCCTTAACTGTGACACGATGGTTTCTCCATTCGTCTACTTGGGTCTGCCAGTTGGTTGGAATCATAAGCATAGTGCTTTTTGGAACGGGGTGATAGAGAAAGTCCAGGTTAGATTAAGCAGGTGGAAAGGTAGGTGCTTGTCGATGGCTGGGAGGATTTGTTTGATTATGTCTGTTCTTTCCTCTATCCCGTTATTCTTTATGTCCTTATTCAAATTACCTTCCGGGGTGGCAGAAAAGTTGGTCAGGATTCCAAGGAATTTTCTCTGAGGGTGGGGTTCTGAAGGAAGGAAGATCGTTTGGGTTTCTTGAAAAATGGTTTGTAAGCCTCGCGAGTTTGGGGGGCAGGGTATCATTGACCCAAAGTTGTTTAACTTGCCTTTGCTAGGTAAGTGGATTTGGAGGTTGGGTGCGGATAAGGGAGGTCTGTGGAAGGAGGTTGTCTTCTCTAAATACAGCGAGTGGAGAAGTTTGGGAGAGGGAGGAAGAAGTCATAGAAGCTCTCTTTGGTGGAAAGATTTGAAAGAGGTGTGGGTTTCAGAGGGTTGGGGGAGAAGCTTTAAGGATGATTTTAAGTGGAAAGTTGGGGATGGAAAGGATATTTCTTTTTGGGATGACAGATGGTTGAGTAGTGATGCACTGAAAAGAGTTTTTCCGAGACTATTTTCTATCTGTTCGGCAAAAGACGCAAAGGTGGCAGAGCTTGGGTTTTGGGCTAATGGCGTGTGGATTTGGCAGCTTGCTTGGCGAAGATCCTTTTTTTATTGGGAGCAGCCTTTGGTAGACCAGTTGAGTTAGGTTTTGCTTGAGGCTGGATTGGTTCAAGGAGTGGCGGATAGTTGGGTTTGGAAGGTTGGGGGTATTCAAACGTTTTCAGTTAACTTTTCCAATAACCTTGTTAGGAAATACAGTGAGGTGGGCTCCTCTCCGGTTTTCAGTAAGTTGTGGAGATGTAAAGCAGTTCCTTCTGTTGTTCTCACTGCGTGGAGGACGTTGGAAAATAAGTTGGCTACTAGGGTCAATTTGTTAAGAAGATGGGTGCTGGTTGAAAATTTTGCGTGCTGTTTGTGTGGGGAGGACGTAGAGTCTTGTCGCCATCTGTTTTTCTATTGCAGGTTTGCTTGGCATGTTCGGTGTCTATGCTTTAAGTGGCTTGGAGTTTCGTTCGTGTATCACAATGACCTTAAGTCAAACTTTGATCAATTCAGGATAAGCATGTCTTTAGATTCGGTAAATGATGTGTGGAGCACAATTTGGGTCAGGGTGGTGACAAAAATCTGGAATCACAGAAATTTTATCATTTTCAAAAAGGGTGTGGCTGACGCGTCTGAGGTGTTCGTTCTAGTACAAGTTAAGGTGTGGTCTTGGATTTCAGTTAAAAATCGCTCTTGTTTTCCTTTTCTAATTGGTGTTTGGAACCAATAGTGTGTAAGAGGATGGTGTCTTGAAGTTTGTTTTTCAGGGTATAGTACGGGCAAGGTTTTGTAGTCAGTCGACAGTAATCATATGAAGTTGGTCTTTTTGAGTATTATATATAAAGGTTGAACCACTCTTAAAATAGTTCTCATTTATTATTTTTTATTACTGATAAAAAAAAAGACATTTATGACAGACACTCAAAATTCGTTTGCATTTGATCCCTTTTTAGTGTAACTTAGAACTGGGGAACTTTTAATTTCGCATTAAAAACTCCCAAAGCTAGGTTGTTTGCTCGTTTGCATTTGATCCCTTTTTAGTGTAACTTAGAACTGGGGAACTTTTAAGTTCGCATTAAAAACTCCCAAAGCTAGATTGTTTGCTCGTGTGACGTGGATCAAAGTCACAAAATTTTGGTTTATACTGTACTTTACTCTATATTAAAGTTTTTACCTTCAACAAATAGATAATTTTATGATTTTAAGGAAATTTAAATATATTAAATTGAAATTGTTTTTATTTTAAACTTTTGATTATTAAATTTTAATTTATAGAAATCAATTTTAGAGAAAAATAATAATTAATTGTTATATTAACAAAATTAAATATTATTTTAAAAATTTAAAATATTATTAGTATCTAAATTAGTTTATATTATAGATAAATAATTTCTAAATTAATATATAGTTAACTCTAAAAGTTTTAGTTGACAAAATTAAATATTATTTTACAAATTAAAAAATATTAATATTTAAATTAGTTTATATTATTAATAAATAGTTTCTAAATTGATATTTAGTTAGTTATTAATATTTTAACTAACAATTTTATAACTAATTAATAGTTAAAATCTGAATAATTAATTAGATATTAAATTAAAAATTATTTATTTTAATTAATATAATAATTAATTAATTATTTTTTTTCTTTAAAATTTATTTTTTATTAAACTATTTTTTAGTAGTGACTATTCAAATTCACACATAAAAATCACTATATATTTTATTAAAAAAATATTTGACTTTCTACTGAAAATAATCTTCATTCACATTAATCGACAAAATCCTAATAAACACCAATAAAAGAATGATAGTCTCAAAATAAATAAACTAGAAAATTATTTCTATAAGTGTAAACTAAAAAACTTTAACATACATAAATCAAAGAATAATTTTATTAGCGAGAATAAAAAATTCTAAGTAACATTGATAAAAATCTAACCCTTTCAATATTCATCGAGGAAATCTTGAATAATGTTAGTTAAGAAATAATATCAATCAACCTTTTAATTAAATTTGGTCGAAAAATAAATCAATTAACATCAACTGAAAATATCATTTTGCACATGTTTCCAAAAACAAATAGTGTTTGACAATAACCGAAAAAATTATTGATGTTAACATAAAAATTCTTATTAATATTAGTTGAAAAATAACATAAACCTATACTGATAAAAATATGACGACTCGTAATAGTTAATTTTAAATTGATTGATTATTGTCTTCAAATTCAATTAAAATTTTTAATGTGAAGTACTATTATTAGAAAATTATTAAATATAAACTAATTTTAGAGATATAAAATAATTTATTATTATATTGATTAAATTAAATACTGTATTATAGACTGCGAAATTATTGGTATCTAACTTAATTTCTAAATTTATAAATTAGTTTCAAAATTGATATCTAATTAACTATCAAAGTTTTAACTATTAATTTTAGAATCTAAAGTAGTTGGTAGTTAAAACTTTGGTATACATAGCATGTATAATAAAACTCAGTAACCATAACTTTAAGAAACACAAAGAAACCACAAATAAACTCTCATACTCCCACGAAAAATACCTCCACAAGTAGCAAGACCATTAGTGTTAATTTTAACTCAACACAGTGAAGGAAACATTTATCTAAACATTCATCTAATCATAAGAGGATGAAAACTTTATCACTACGAGTATTAATACCAAAAAACTTAATCACTTTGAAATCCAACATATTATTCTTCATTGAAGTTTTAGACGAATTTGTCATTAGACTATTTAAGTCTTTAATTACCAAAATAGCCCTAGAAACATTAATCCCATTAAAATCTAGCATAATTTCTCATATGTCATATCATCCAAATAAAAAATACCCTACTCTTAATAAAAATCTTAATAAAAGAAAGAAAATAATCATTTCTCCAGTCATATTTTCAAATGCAATTCTCAAACACACAGGAAAGCAAGATGGGACAAAATAACATAATTCTTTTCTGATATTTTTTTCAAAAAAATAAAGAATGAATAGCTTTACCTCCGTACTATAGTTTAACGCATCGTTGGTATATGGCACTTGGTAGCAGTCGTTTTTGTCCTTTTAAGAAATATTTTACTCCTTAATAATAAAAACTATTTTATATATCAATAATTTTATAATCTTTAAAATTATATATAATTTAATTAAAATAATAATTAATTAATTTTTTTAAAATTATATTTTATTTAATGATTTTTTTAGTCTTACGAACATGTCTCAATTTCGATCTGAATGGAGAATGTTCTAATGAAAGTAAAAATAAATAAATTTAAGAAGTAAAAAAATATTTAATTTATTATTCTTTTAAGTAACATTTAGAATTATTCAATTCTAAGTAATTAAATTACATCATCAATTTTCGAAATTTTGATTTCTTTTAAAATTATTTATTTAAATAACATATTTTAATTTTTTTTATAAAAACTAAATAAACACAAACGGTTAAGTCCTTTTTGTCTACTTTTTTATGAATAAAACTATAATTTAAAAAATTAACTTTTAAATTAAAAATATTAGTAAGATTTATATTGAAATTGTAACACTCTAGAAAAAATGACATCTAACTATTACAATACAAGTTATAATTGTTTCTATCCAACCTTGAAATATTTCAAAACATTCTTATTACAAGATTATGCCATATAGAATTACAAACAATTACCATATAATGTTCAAAAAATCATCATAAAGTCCTTTAGGACTTCTGACACCTGTATGATCATTTGCTCGTATACATAGTACAATCATCGCAATTCACAACACAACAAGAAAAACAAGGATAAGCTAGTGAAAATAAATTTTTATAATATATACAGATCAATCAAAAGAGAAAACTAATTAATTTTTCAATTATTCAACATTCTTCAAATTCCAACATAAAACGATCACATAGATCTCACATGGATCTCCACATCCAAGATATTTAGCAAACATAATAACAACTAATGTCTTTTGGAAGACCCATATTAAGTAAGTCCTACCAGAGACTAACACCTGATCCATAGATTACCAATGAATCCAAGAGAAAGGATCATGGTAAGTTCAATACAACCAAAGTCGTGCATCTCATGTGTCACGGTGTGCATGAACTCCCCGATCAGTTTCTCACCACCTGATATCTTAGTGTATGTGACTTAGATCATCAGTGAAGCTCGAAGATTTTTGTTACCAGATATGCATCAATAATTAATACACAAACAAACATCAATCCATACATTATCCCAAATGTATGGATTCAATCTCATACCATTTTGATCATACAATATCATTCAAAATGCAATCCACAACATTCAAAATCCTATTTAACATTAAAAATACAACACTTAAATATTAAACCATCAAAATATAATATTTTTACAAGTTTAAAATATATATAAACAAACAACATCTCTACAAAAGAAATTGAATATTGGGACTACATCCCCACCACATCCAGATCTTCTAGCCTAACAACTTCTATAATTTTTATCCTCTCCGTTTGGATAAGCTTCAAGATTTAAGGGCCTAATGCAAGTTATCCAAACAAAACAAAAATTCATTATATAATAGAATAAGTTGAGAGGATTACTCTTTTCAACTGATCCCACCAAAGATTGATACTAAATCCTAATGAAAAACAGAGAATAAAGAATCTTTAGAGTAAAAATGAACTTATTATATTTGAAAATTTGATCGGGTAGAAATGTCCTCTAACTCTTCAACATTAACTTGGTCCAATCAAATTATAAAATAGATGATGTATTGAGTGACAAATTTATAAAGAAGGAAAAAAGTTAACGAGATAGAAAGAGTTAGAAGTTACCGATGTTGGGGAAAAGACTTTTTTATTTATTTCTGTACGCTGCTACATAAATAAATAAAAAATCAATATAAAAAAACGTAAATAGTTACATAATGGATGTAAAAAAAAACAGTTAAAAAAATTATTGTTATTAATTATTAAGTAGGTTTCTTAAAGATAAATAAAAAATAAGATAAAAGTTATACTCATAAAAAGTAAGATGAACTACATTATATATATATATAATAATAAAATTATTAAAAAAGCATCTCATTAGTAATATTTATACATAATTAGTCTCTAAATTTCTTATCCAAATACAACATTAGGTTACATGAGCTCTCTGTGAACGCAAAACAAGTTAATCAATATAATAATTCGTTAGGGTTGTGAGACAAAAGTCTTAATAACATGAACCCTAAGAAAAGTCTGATTTTTTTTATAAGATAAAGAAATTTGTTATCTTTATCAACATGCAATAAGGTTATTGATATGTGTGAATGTAATGATTGTCAATTGCAATACAACAAATTTTAAAAATGTTTAGTTTATCATTCTTTATGAATGTTTACCTTTATACATTACTATATAACTTTAATTCTCATATTAATGATAATGAGTAATATTACCATCATTAAATAATCTCAAAGACGAAAATGAATTTAAATTAAACTTGAATACATAAAACATAAAAAAGAAAAAAAAATATCAATAATAAAAAATAAAACAAAATTTGAGTACTCGAGTTTTTCAAACCCATATACAAAAATCTCCCTCGAGATATAGATGATATCTCATTCTCACACGAGATATAGATGATGATATCTCATGATAGGACTAAATGTTATCTAATCAAAGAATTTTTTTAAAAAAACATGTTATATAAAAAAGAAAGAAAGAAAAGCGTGTCTATATAAACATTTTTTTTGCCACAACCCTTCTCATTGAGGACCCTTCTCATTGAGGACAGATAAATGTCATTTAGTGAAAGTATTTCTTCCCTTCATCAACTAAAAAAGACACCAATTAGTGATATGTTCCTAAACTAATAGTTGTCCCTCTCATATGATCAACAAAATGTACAAATAAAAGTGTGTGAATTGATTGATTTTAAACATGTAATCAGATTCAAGCACCAATCAAAATATAAAAAATTTGTATTAGAAAATTTATGATTCACTCAGACCCTAATATATGTTACTAAAGATTTCAACCAAATCCACCACTTTACCAATAAAAATGACATTATTTATGTGGTTATAAATTTTTCAAATAATTGCTACTCATATATATCTCCATATGTTATAAGAAATAAAGTGTATAAAACATAATATAAGTTTTAGTTTTTAAAAAATTGACAACCACAGCATTTGAACGTATAAAATTTTAGATATTAGTTTCAAAAAAACACCAGTATTTTTATAAGTACATTATATAGATTTTCTTCATTAATTAATTATAAAGCTTCCCGACAAGAACACAAAGACTAAAAAGAAAAATTGATTAGAAAAACTTGTGTTCATACTATAAGTGACAAAGAAACGAACTATTAAGAAATCTAGCTTTAGTTTTCCATCCCACGTGATTTTCATGTGAAAAGATTAATGTTTCGTCTTTCTTGTGCACATATCACAATCTCATTACAGACACACAAATATGATAATCAATAGCCCTAATTTTTGAAACATTATTAATGACCAATGATCTAAAACAGTAAGCATAGGTTGATCCAAGTTTTAGATTCCACTACTTAAATTATTCCTTGGTTTGGTTTTCAATATTATCCAAAGGAAATGCTTTCCTTTTCTGAGAGAAAAAAAATCATGGTCGTGGTGTTAAAAACCATTCCCTTTCTGAAACACGTTTTTAAAGGTCCATTAAGAAAATCATAAGGTAGGCCACTGAAGCTCAATATATAATGGAAAATTGTGATGTGGTAATATTTTAACATATATGTCTTACTCTCCCTCTGTGTAATCCTTGTCGACATTCATGGAACCCAGCTTCTTCATCTCACTCCCTTTTGCTTTTATGATTTTATATCAAGATGAAGAAACCTAACTCATATTATATTTCATATGAGATAATAAGTGTTAAACTTTTTTATTAACTTTTTTATTAAAGTGTGAGATCACTACAAGAAAATCATTAAATATAAATCATTTTTAGACAAAAAAATAATTAGTTGCTAGTGATTAAATTAAAGATTATTTTAGAAACTAAAAAAATTATTGGTTTCTAAATTAGTTTATATTATTAATGAATAGTTTATAAATTGATATCTAATTAGCTACCAAGATTTTTGCTACCAAATTTAGAATTTAAATTATTGGTTGCTAAAACTTTGGTAGCTAATTAGATATCAATTTATAAACTATTTATCAATATTAGAAACTAATTTAGAAATCAATACTTTTTTTAGTCTCTTAAATGATATCTAATTTAGTCACGATAACAACTAATTATTTTTAGTTTTTAAAATTGATTTCTATTTGATAATTTTCTTGTAGTGCACACGGTTAAATCAATCAATAATACCTTTGTGTTCATCATCATATTTATTAATTTTTTATGTTTTTTTCTCGACGAAGTAAGTATTTAAAAGATAATCTAATCTTTATAAAATATGACTAATTAACCATCAGTAAAAAAAACTCTCCTAATAAAAAATACTTACACTAGATAATTGAGTTACTCTCCCAATCAAAGTTTTTCAAAAGTATAAAATTATATTTATGTATATAAAATTATCTAACTTTTTTAAATTTAACAAATATAGTGATTTTATAAGGATAATTTTTTTGTTTATTTAGTTAATTATAAAAAACTTAGCAACTTTTTTAAGTTTTATTAGTAAGATTTGATATAAATAAATTTGATAGACAAATGAAAGTGGTTGATGAAAAATTAAAGGTAATATAGTTTTAAAAAAGTAATAAATGTTATTTTAAGTTTTTTATATTTTAAATTATTTCATTTTTTCTTCTCTTTTATACCTACATTCTTTTTGTTTTATTTTTCTCTTATCATCTTTATCATTATTAGTGAAGTTATTAAGTAATTTTTTTGTCACAAGTTAAAAGATCCAAAACACAATTATAAAAGATCACTGAGATATTGAGAGCAAATACGTATGCACACAACATTGTTGCATAAACATGTGCATGAGAAATACAAAAAGTAGTTTAGAGAATAGAATTATATTTGGAGGGGTAACATTTTATAAAATATCATCACTTTGATACATTAGAGGTTGAATTCCTTCAACTTATTAATTAGGTTGTTATTTCATCTTTTTATTATATAGTTTTTTTTTATGTTTAATACCTAAAGCGTTTCTATATTAACATTTTTTTCCTTAAAAAAATCTATATTTTTTTCTTTATTTAATTATCCTTTTTATCTCTTCCCTAAGTCTTTCTTTAGTACTTGAAGACTCTTAATGTTATATTTAAGCAATTTAATAGTAAAATTTAAATTTATCTTAATAGATTTCTAAATTAAGAAAAATTATAGGATAACAAACATTAAAAAAATATTTATCACGAAAAATTATCGATAGAATTATATTTGTAAGTAACTTTTATTAATTACCATATTTAACAACGGATTTTTGTCTGTTAATAATTATCAATAAATATAAACATTAAATATAAATGAATATCTTTAAGTAATTAAACACTAACACAGTTTGTCGGTAGAATTCATATAATAAACATAATAATAATCATAATTTGATCACTAAATATATTTATGATTTGTTTGGATTGGGAATAAAATGTGTCAGGATTCGAGAGAGTAAATTTGGAGTGATTTGAGAAAAAAGTGTGAAAAAAGTGAGGTTATTTGATTAAGGTATCTAAAGTGGAATTGTGGTAAATTTTTATTGAAGTTTGGGAATAATGCGATAGTTATGAGAAAATTTTTAATTTTTTTAAAAGTTTAAAATATAAGTTTATAAATTTATTCTTATCTTTTACTATATTTGAATAATAAAATATGAAATATTTTATTATTTTGTGAATTAAAATTTTACAAATTATTTTATAACACTACACGAAAATCATGAAATAGAAACCAATTTTAGAGACAAAAAATATTTAGTTGTTATAGTGACTAAATTAGAGACTAAAATTTTTTTGATTTCTAAATTAGTTTTTATTATTCTTAAATTGTTTCTAAATTGGTATCTAATTAGCTACCAAGGTTTTGACTACCAATTCTTTAAATTCTAAATTTGGTAGCTAATTATATACCAATTTAGAAACCATTTAAAAACTAATTTAGAAACCAACAATTTTTTTAGTTTTTAAAATAGTTTCTAATTTAGTCAATATAATAACTAATTATTTTTTATTTTTAAAGTAATTTTTATTTAATGATTTTCTTGTTTTAATGTAGATTTGAGTAAATTAACATTTTGTAAATTATTTTTCATATCATTCAATCATTATTTAAAAAAAAATATGAACTACTAATCATTTTCGGAACATGGAAAATTTTCATAAAAGAAATTATCCGTTTAAAAAATAATTTCATATAATAAATATAATTGATTAATTTTTAATTATTAATAAAAATATATAATTATAATTAATTAAAAAATTAAATATTTATATATAAAATCTATTTTCAAATCTTATTAATCAAATATTTCTATTAAAAAATATAAATTATCTAATTATAAAACAGAATTAAAAGTAAAATTTAATAAATATAAACAATATTTAAATATTATAATTATAAAAATTTAATAAAAAATATTTTTTATTAAATAATAATATTATTTTTATTTTAAATTTCTTAAAATTAATACTATTATTATATAGATTTTTATTTTTATCATAAATAATTATATTTATTGTTATTATTTTAAAATTATAATTTTATTATTATTATTATTAATATTATTATTAAATATTTTTTAACATAAAGTTATTTAATATTTAATATATTTTTATTTTTTTAAATATTATTTTTTATTTTCATTATATTATATTTAATATATAATCGATTATATATATATATATATATACAATTTTCTGTTATAATATAAATTATATAATCGATTATATATATAGCATAATTAATTATTTTAATTTATTTTTTCAATTTTGACACAAATTGTTTTAAAAAAATTAAGGGCAAGGTTAAATATTATAATTTATGTGGCTTTCTTTGTGAATTATGGCTCATACGAGGATTGTTAAATATAATTTCTTTGTCTTTCTACAACTTTAAATTTACAACAATCATTTGATACAAACATATACAATCGACGTCATTCAATTTAAATGAACAGTATTTACTTGGATCAAAGCACATACTTAATCTAATGATTATAAATTAATCTAGTTGTAATAAGATGTTGTAGTTAATGAATTTAGATTCAAACTTTTCTGTATTAAAACAGTAACATTAACTTTAATATTAATAATGAATAATAATTTTTAAATTACTAATAGTAATTGAGAATACTGATAAAACTATTTTTTTTAGTATAAAAATTAAAAAGTATATATTTTATATATTTTTACAATATAATATTTTATTTTATGTGTGATTATATAACAATAAAAAAATCTACATTTTTTGACTTATTAGTTATTTATTATGCAATTTCTTCCGTTTCTTTAAATTAATGTTTTTTATAAACTTACATTATTACTTATTTATTTATTATATATATACAGCACTTATGATATTTTTTTTAAATGGATGTGTCATATTTCAAATGGTAAAAGAAAATAAAAGAAATTATGATTTTTTTTATCAAATAAATAGGGTAAAAGGTTGGTTCTATATAGAAATGTCATTTAAAAAATCCAGAATTAAAAGTTAAAATATAAGTAAATTTAAATTAAAGTTTATAATACAGTCGATAAAAAATATCTTTAAGTTTGAAGTTGTATAACTCTTAAATAATATGTAATATATTTGCAAAAGAAAAATTTTCCTAATTTTAAAATATGATAATATATATATATATATATATATATATAAATTGAAATATCTTATGTAAATAATTATAGTACATAATTTAAAGTTAAGAATAAGTATCTTTACCATGTAATTTTAGTTATGATTTACGGATGAATTACTTAAGATAATGTTTAATCACTTTAGTATTATGTTGGAATTTGTTTTTAATGTTATGCATGAATAGTTTACCAGAGAAAAGAAACAGAAGATCAAAGGTTTATTCAGAATGTAAAATTAAAGAAGAAACAGTTTTGGGGTTAAACATGCTTTTCCTTAATTTTCATCTCTAATCTAAATTTTAATTTTTTTTATACCTATAATAAGAAAATTATTATAATGGTTTATTATTTTTTATTAATATTTTTTTAATTTCTTTTTCACATAAATATACAAGTCTTTCACAAATAGGGGTCAGGTCCCAGCCATGTAGCTCCTATATACAATCCCCACACCACCCTCAAAAACCTATTTTTCTTTCAAATTTAACAACTGGATATATACTTATTCATGGAAAAATTTATTATAAAAAATTATGTAAGGGATTATGTATATTAATTTCTTTTCAAATATAACAGCTTCATAGATTTTACAAATTTAATACATTTAAAAAAAATGTAGGTTCTAAAAAGACATAGGGTATGCCCACTGGCCATAGATGGGACTAACCCTGATGATGTGATTTGACAAAGATTAATACCCTTTTTTTTCTCTCACACAACCATGTGTTAACAGCATATTTGCTTGATTTTTATCATGATTTCCATTAAACTTTTTTAATGCAACGGTACATAATATATTATTCTTTTTCTTATACTCTATTGTCATAATTTTGGCATTTTCATTTCTGTCAACACTGTTTCTTTCAACTGGAATATTTCAATTGTAGTTGAATTCCGTTGAAAGTAAAAGTTGCGGGAGAAAAAGGTTTCATTCAAGGTGCATTGAAAATCGAACAAGTTCATAAACCAAACACGGTATAAGTATCTACTAATAACTGATATGTATATATATGAAAAATACTACTAATCAAATAAAAATCAATTTTTAAGATTAAAATAATTAATTGCAATAGTAACTAAATTAAAAATTATTTTAGAAATTAAAAAAAAAATTGATTTCTAAATTAATTTCTATTATTGTTAAATAGTTTTTAAATTGGTATCTAATTAACAACCAAATTTTTAACTACCAATTATTTAGTTTCTAAATTTGGTATCTAAAACCTTAGTTGCTAATTAGATACCAATTTAGAAACTATTTAACAATAATAGAAACTAATATAGAAACTAATTTTTTTTTAGTTTCTAAAATAGTATCTAATTTAGTTACTATTTTGATTTTTAAAAATTGGTTTCTTGTTCATGATTTTCTTGTAGTGAAAGTTAACCTTTTTTGGTATTTTATGGAGAAAAAAAAATAAAGGAGAAACAAATTTAAATTTGAAAAATCTAGTTATTTTCATTTCTATTAAATTAAAAAAAGTATCATTTTATCTATTTATTTTGCATTCATCTTATTCATACTCGTTTCTATTTTTTAAACAAGACAAATCTCATCACCATTAATTAGCGTAAACAATGGAGGAAACCTCGAGAATCAGAAGATCACATTGAGTACTGTTGAAAAAACCATGATAGAAAAAGGAACAGATGAGAAAAGTGTGATGGTGAGAAGATGGAATTAATATGGAAAAATGGTCCATGGAAAGGTGGAGAAAATTCAAAGGATGGTAAATGAAAATTTGATTGCAGCCGTCCTAGACGAAGCACATGACACAACATGTATAAATATTGGCCTTATTAATTTGCATCATTACTTTACTTACAGAGAGAATGACAAATTTTTACTGTACTCAGTTTCAATGCCTGAGATTAGTGCCTGAACTGCTGGGTAATATCACCAATATTAAATCCGTAGTTATTAACAAACACTTCATCCTTCAATTCCCCTAAGCATTTCACCTACGTAATCAAGACAAAACCCACTCTTATACCACACTATTTTTATAAAGATTCTTAAGTGGGTTTTGTTTATTACTTCCTTCAAGTGTTTGACCATAAAACTATAAAACCTAATATATATACAGTCATAGAAAAGTTGATGCTGAGTGAACAATGTGCAATGCATGCTTATGGCTAAAGACATGTTTGTTTTTTAGTTGCATATTCCAGTTTAACAAACGTGTCATAAAGGAAAATTAAGCTTAGTATATATGGGTCTTTGGTGACACTACTCGTTGAACTATTGAGGCCATTTAACTCAAATTACTTCCATTAACTTCAATATATCTCGTCCTCTTCTAAAAGTAGAGAAGGCTTGGTGACACTACAAGAAAATCATGAAATAGAAACCAATTTTTAGAGACCAAAATAATTAGTTACAATAGGAACTAAAATAGAGATCATTTTAGAAACTAAAAGAAAAATTGATTTCTAAATTAGTTTCTATTATTTTCTATTATTGTTAAATAGTTTCTAAATTGGTATCTAATTAGCAACCAAGGTTTTTGCTACCAAATTTAGAAACTAAATAATTGGTAGTTAAAACCTTAGTTACTAATTAGATACCAATTTAGAAACTATTTAACAATAATAGAAAATAATAGAAACTAATTTAGAAACCAAAGTTTTTTTTAGTTTCTAAAATGGTATCTAATTTAGTTACTATTACAACTAATTATTTTGGTTTCTACAAATTGGTTTCTATTTCATGATTTTCTTGTAGTGTGATGTAGCTGAGAACGATTGAAAAGAAGAAGTGAACAAAGTGATCAATAAACCTGGCCTTAATTCCTATAGATGTTTAAAGTTAAACAACTATATTAGTTTCTTTGGATAGATGAATAAGAAGGGGTGAAATCACTCTTCAAAATGGTTTTCTTTTGACTACTAGGTAAATTAAACTTGACAACTAATGAGAATGTCGTATGTTGCAAAGTACCTTTTGTCCCCATGAAATGTTTTATCTACTAATTATGGTGTATACCCTTTTGAAAACGTATATTTAGAATATATATACAAGCCTTGTTTTGTATTATTATTTTCAATAGCTATCAAAATTAAGCTACATCTCACAATTCTATTCTCTTACTGATTACCTGAATGTTCAACCAACCTTTCAAATATCTTATTATCTTCAATAACTATTTTGTCATTTGAAGTTTAAAAGTGGACCTTTAATAAAAAAAATTGAACCCACATTATTTGCACTAAAATCAAAATCAAACCAAATTTAATATTTGTTAAATATGTTCCAAAATCCAAGTTATAAATGTACCTTAAAGCTAGGTTAAATTATCATATCAAAGAGATCTTATAAGTGATTTTATCATTTTCTCGATGAAATTAATTACGAGTAAGATCTTATTATTTTTTAAGAATGCAATTAGACTAATATTAAATCTGAATGGACTTAAATAATCTTTTTCTGAAAAGAGAATCTTGACAAAATTATAAATAGGTGAAAACTTTTAAGTAAAAGATAATCTGAACTTGTAACCTGATCTGATTAGAAAAGATGATTTGAACTCGTAACTTGAATATCGTTACATCTGATTTGAGCATCGAAATGTTTTTGGAGATAATATAGTCATACCAATAAGACAAGAAAACGGGAAACGGATATTGACGTAAGAATAATATATTTTTTTGGTAAAATAATATAGTAGTTAAGATAAGTATAAATACATAAATAGAAAATTATTTTGCAAATGTAATCCAATTAATTTTAGAGAGAATTAAAAGCAGGTGTATTTTGTGTTGTGGAGATGAAGATATATTTGTGTTAGTAACATGTAGAGAGGAAGGTGAGTGGTGAGAAGAGTTGAACAGGTGGTAACTTGAAAACGCTTGAAGTTAAAATTGAAAGTGTGTTGTGAGCATTGGTAGGCACGCGCACACAAGAAAGGAGGAAAGAAAGTCAAAGTGTCATACATACAAACTACAATTAATTATGCTCCAAATTGCTACACATTCTTAAGTGATACTTAATTAATCATCTTCTCTCTCTTCTATCGTTTTCCCTTTCTCCCACATTTTCAAAACCCCTTCCTTCCGTATTTATAAGAACCCCCACCCTTCTTTATCTCACTTGTAACAATCCAACACAACACAACACAACTCCCTTTTCTCTCCCTACCTATCTCAATCTCATTCACACCTCTTCACCAAACACACCTCTTTTCTTTGGTCTCAGAGAAGTTGTGTCATCAATGGATGAAAAAGGAAGAAGAACTACCAACACCCTTTTGAGTGAGGACGAGATGGACCTTCGAAGAGGCCCCTGGACCGTCGATGAGGACCTCACTCTCATCAATTACATTGCCACTCATGGCGAAGGTCGCTGGAACACCCTCGCCCTCTCTGCTGGTATCTACATCTCATCACTTTTCCTATATATATATATATATCTCTTTTAATTCATTCAAATTTCTGTTTTTCAATCTTCCTCTGTCATTCTGGTGTCATGTCTCCACTTATTCTACCTTTTAATAGCCTCCAATGAATTTGGGGAAGCCAAAGTTCAATTTTTGTGTGTGTGCGGATAAGCTTATAGATATATATGTATATATATCGTATGGTATAAAATTGATGAATATTGGTTGGTGGTAATTGCTTGGCCGCACCCACTTGTGAAAAAAGGGAAAAGAAAATGAATTGATGCCTCCTCTCTCAATCATTAACGTTTCAGAAAAAGAAAGTGCCATATAAAGGAGGGAGGCAATGCTCTTTCGTTTTCCCTCCTTTGCAGTGTTGTGTTATGCTCAGTGCTTTACCGATCTGAATAATAACTTATAACCTTTCTGCTCATAATTTTATAGGGCTGAAACGAACGGGGAAGAGTTGCAGATTGAGGTGGCTCAACTACCTTCGTCCTGATGTTCGACGTGGAAACATCACGCTTGAAGAACAACTTTTGATCCTGGAACTCCATTCTCGCTGGGGAAACCGGTAATTAATTAACCCAAAGATGCATGCATTCCTTCAAAAATACCTATTCTTGTTTTCTTCTTTTCTATATCTTATGCGTCTATTGCATAAACTGTTGAACTGAGATCAATGATCTTAGTTATTATAAATCATTTCATGGTTTTGATTATATAATAAATGTTTTGTTTTCATTTAATTGTGACTACCAAAAGAGAAAGCAGTATATACATATATTATATAGAGTTTTTTTTAGTAGAAATTGTCCTAATAGAAGAAATTAGTATTTTATTAACAATTGTTTATTTATGGGTTCAGATGGTCGAAAATTGCTCAATATTTGCCTGGTAGAACGGACAATGAGATAAAGAACTATTGGAGAACTCGTGTTCAAAAGCATGCCAAACAACTCAAATGTGACGTGAACAGCAAACAATTCAAGGACACCATGCGTTACCTTTGGATGCCGAGGTTGGTGGAACGCATTCAAGCAGCTGCAACTGCCTCAGTCACCACCAACAAAGCATACACCTCTGAGAACAACCTTAAAAACAACGAAATAGAGGTTCATAATCTCAAGGATAAAATGGGATTAATCGATCCTTCAGCGATGAACAGTGACTTTGTGGGTTCCTATGTCATGCAAAGTCACACTCCAGAGAATAGTAGCACAGCTTTGTCATCATCAGACTCATTCGGGACTCAAGTCTCAACAAAATCTGATCTCACTGATTATTACAGTGTTCCGGTTAGCAGAAACAGTAATAACACTAATCCTGCAGATTATTATCAACCCTCTCAAACCAGTTACTCCAATTGCATCACAAGCCCATCTGGGGCTTTCCCTCAAGGATTGGATTTTCAATCCCTAGATCCGTGGAACCTGCAGAATGGTGACTCGTCTGACAATTTTTGGAACGTTGAAAACATGTTGTTCCTAGAGCAACATCTCATGAATGACTACATGTGAAACATTGGAAAGCAAAACATAAAAACTTAGATGCAATTCTTTAAGTAAGTTTAGTGTTGTATTTTAATTAAAGTTAAAGTTAACGTTTATTGAAGTGAAACTTTAATTTTAATTGAATAACAGTACTAGAAATAAGAGTTGTTTGCAAGTTACTATAGTCTTTTACAGATACCAAGAGCAGGGTTTGATTGTGAAATATGGAGAGGTGGCAGTAGAAAATAGAGACATGAAATAAATCATTCATGTGTAGCACACACCTAGGGATTGTGGATTATAAGGATAGAGAAGGAATTGGGGATTGTTTTTCAGCTTATAGATACAGTTGTTTTTTATTTTTGATTTTTATTGTAATGGAGGAAGGTGATGAAAGGAGTTGTAACTTGTTTGTTTCTTTACAGATGATGATGATTTCATTCTTTGATATTATTAACCTTGTTTGATTCGATTCTTGTGTTTCATTCCCTTGGTTCTTTAGTAGGTACCTAGTGAGGGCATTATAGATGGAGAATGGTACATATAATTAAATAAGAATTTAAGGACAAGCATATACTTGGCTCCACACACACCCTTTTTCATTTTCTTCTCTATAAGTGTTATTATATTTAGATTATGAGTAATCCCACTCTTGAAACCTTGTCCACGGGAGCTGAACCAGCACCTATCTTCCAAAGTTTCTAGATTGCTAAAGAAAAGGTGAGAAAGTATTGGCAATTTTTTAGACGTGGTGCACTGTTATTGGTGAGGTAGCTTCAATGTTCAAGTAGGCCATTAGGGAGAGTTTCTTTTCTAAAGTTCCAAAATATGCCCCCAAAGTACCACTCCAATAACCCTAAACCTTCTCACGCTTGTTGCCTTTCGTACGGACAATATTATTTTTTCACTCGCCTCCAAACTTATTTACTTTCTCATCATCAAAATTTCTTCATCGGTAATATCACACTTTCACCTCCTAACTTTATTCTATTCTCTTCTCTTTAATATTTCACGGATGGGTCCCTCCGCTACACGTGCCAACCAAGAAAAACAAACACACTTTCTTCTCACTATCACTTCTGAATACGAAGTTTCTTACTCACATATATGAACTGAACATTGAACTAGCTAATATTCATACATAAAAGAACGTGTTTGATGAAGGTGAAAGAAATTGCAATAAAGGTTTTTGAACATAACAATGGTGAAGGAAAACTTTTGATAAAGATAGTAAGGATGAAAAAAGGAGAGCTTGCCCAAAATGGCATATATGGAGTGTGTTGAGGAGGCTTTTCAATATAACTTTTAATTTATTTGATTACTTTAAAATTTTATATTACCAAATTAAACCTATTTAGGAAAAGATTTTATATTTGGTGAATCGTAGTATTTTTTTTGTGAAATATCATTGCATGCATTGTTTGAACTTGCAAATGCTGAGAATTTTAACTTTATTCTTCCTATTAGGCGAGGTTGACACTTTACAGAGTTTTCAATGTAATTGTTTAAATTTTGTTGTGGCATTCTTTAATGTGAAAGTTATTTTAAGTTAAACATGTTTAGTATAAAACTTTCTATTTAAACATATATAACGTGACATTAATTATACAAAGAAAACGCAGCTTAATTATTTGTATGTGTTTGAGGTGGGTCCCATGAATTCAATGCCACGGTGGATTCCGACGTGGATATATTATGGGTCCCACCCAGGCTTGACTTGAAATTTGGAAGTCGCTTCTGGTGGTCCCACACACCAAGGTTGATTTTCAGTTTGATTTGAATTGCATTTGGATTTGCATTTGTATTGCGGGGTAGAAAATCAAATTCGGCACTCAAGAATAAAAATAAAGTCTTGTTTGGTCCGCACACTTTTCTTTTCTTCTTTCTTTGCGTTGTGGAGTCCAGTTATACAATACTTTTTCTACTTTCAACTTTTCTAATTCCTCTACTCAACCCTAATACGTTTCTCATACGTATATATCATTTTCGTTTTCTAAACAAAAATACGACCCTCATTCTTATAATTCCACTTTTATTTTATTTTTCACACTAAAAAAGGTAAGTGCCAAAATTCACTTTTATTTTTCTTTAAGGAGTTCATTTATTTTTATTTATACAAAACGTACCTAGAAAAAGTTTCCATTGTATTGTAAATTAAACTATTGATTCTGTTTCTGAGAAAAGAAACATATATATCTATTTATTGGCGGGACATAGATGAATACTGAGATATTCTTAACCTTTAAAAAGTTTAGGATTTAGCTGACCTATATAAAGTTCCAACTTAGTTCTAGAAAACTGACTCATAAGATAGATTTGAGTCACTTTATGAATTATATTTTATAAATAATATATTATGTAATATCTTTATTTTTAGTTAAGCTGTATTAAGTTATTTTTTTGGTCAACATAAATTATATATGTTTTTATAAGTAAAAGTTTTATAAACTATTTTTTTGTTTGATGTAAGTTGGAGCTTTTTGCGTTTGACATTGTTCATATGGTTTCTTTTACCAAAATACACCAGAAATTATTCCTTGATCTATATCATTTACATTAGTCTCAATCAATGTTGGTAACATTGATAAAATAATTATATGATTAGTAACATATAAATAATAATCTTGATTAATATCAATAAACAATAACTTCGATCCATATTAATAGAAAAAAATCCTTTATTAACATTAACTAAAAAACTCTGTAAATTTTGCTTTTAATTAACATGGATTTAAATATCATCAGGTGATAATTTTAAATTATTAAATATTTTTTAATTATGTAGTAATTAAACTATTCCATCCAAACAAAATAATATTTTATCTAAAAAATGTTTGAAGAGTAAAATAATTTAAATTACAAACAAATTAACTGTAATGTATTTTTATTTTCTTAAAATTGTTAAATTTCTTATTAAAACACACTATTGAGGTTTTTTTATGACCTTTAACTTTTTTTTAAAATTATTTAAACAAGTGATCATATATAATAAATATTACTCGTTACACTAATTAGCTTCTTCATAATGTTCTTCCAAAGAGAGAAAAAAAAAATCAACTTCTTCATAAAATATAATTATTTTGTACATAGATTTGTAAAAAAAAAAATCATACCAAATTTTATTTTTAACTTATATATAAGTTAATTTTGATTTATAGAAAAACTACTCTGTAATTTTTCCCCTGAAAATAACTTATAGAAAATATCGCCCAAGCATGTTTAAGACTTTTCAACAACAATATCATCTTAGAAGAATAAATACATTTTACGACATATGTATGTAAATTTTTTGATGAGCTATGTTTGCGAAAGAGAAATAAGAAAAAGTTAAAATTTATTATTTCATAATTAATATGTAGAATTTCGCTAATGTGATTTTTTATTTTTATTTTTACATAGGTTAATTTTAACTTATTTAATTTTTTTTCTTGTCTATATAACTAATTATTACAAAAAAAAATATGAAATTAAAAATAATTATTATATTTATTAAATTAAATATTATTTTAGAGATAAAAAATTATTGATATTTAAGTTGATTTTTATTATTAATAGATAATTTTTAAATTATATTTAATTAATTATCAAAATTTTAACTATCAACTTTAAGTTTTAAAATTTAAAATATTTGTGTTTTATAATTGAAGTCTTTATATGATCTAAACATGCACTTAAGTAATGCAAACCGAAATAAAGTACATAGTTTGAGAGGTCATAGATTGAGAGGTTGAAATTGAAGTTCAACGGTTGGGGCTGCGAGTGTTTGGTTTAAGCAATATTTTTATTTTAAAAAAGAAAAACACGTGGGAACTTGTAAACACGCACACCAAAGCTTTGTCACAGGCACGCACGCGCCCTATATAGATTCCCCGCCGCCACTCTTTCTAATTCCTCACACCACAAAATACATTTTCTTTTTCTTTTTAATTACATTCTTTAATAATCTATGTTTTCTGTTATTATTTCAATCTTCGGAGCTATTTTTGTTCCTGTTCCAGAAGTCCAGTTACATGATAATCAAATATATTTTTATATTTTAAATTTTATTTTTATTTTAATATATTTAATATAATCTTATATTATTTAAGAGTCAGATTAATAATAATTTATATGCACTTTTTTTTAATTCCTGATGTATTTTTAAAGATAAAATTATCACAAAGTTTCAAATTAGTGTGGAAAAAAAAAATTCTAACAGTTTGGTGTTGGAATTTCCCTGGCGACATCATTAAACCCAACACCTCTTTCTCTTTCAACCATAATGAGTGGGAGAAAACAGCACCATTTTCATAAACATTGTTTGTGCAAACTACATACATCAGAGATGTGTCCTTTTCATTTATCATTCATTGCGTGAAGCATTGTGATCAAACATGGTTGCAACCTTCTTTTTTATAAAGGCCAATTCCTCACACCCACATGCTGCTTAATGCTCATCTCGTAATTACCCTAAAAAATATACACAATTTTTTTCCAATCCGTAACTAAAAATCTTCATTCTTCCTTTCTCCTTCTACTTCAAGTAAATACACGTTTTCTGCTTCTTTCATTCTTATCCAACACAAGTGTTTGTAAGGTCTGAGGTTTGAGTATGTCTAAGGTTTAAATCACATAAATGGAAGTTTGTAATTATGATCATACTCTGCTAATTGAAGTCTAATCATTCATTTCACCGCGTATGGAGATGGAATTCGACATTAATTAGCTTCAAACTTCTGCAGGTTCTAAAAAAATTAAAAAGAAAAGAGGTGGTTAGTAACAAAATATTGCTGTTAATAATAAAAAAAAATGAATGATTTTTACACTCGTATCGTATCAGTAATTGAAATTAAATTATTATAATAAATTGAATATTATAATATTAAATTAAACCTTAAAACAAATTTGAAAAAAAAATTGAGTTATGTAATAATTTAAATGAATTGAATTAAACATATCATCATGTTTTGAATGAAACAAATTAAATTAAACTACTTTTAATTATTTTTAATTGGTGATTCATGATTATGAATTATATGTGTTTGTGCTGCACCCACTCTGGTTTCTGTATGGGGTATCTTTTTACATAATGGCACAACAATTAATTCACACACAAAAGATTAAAATAACTTGAAATAATTGGAAGAACAAGATGTACTAATAATTAGAGAAGACAAGTAATTCTTAGAACAAGATTACTGGTTTGACTCGAGAGAAGACAAGTAGAAAATATGGCGTAATAACTTTAAGACATGAAACACGAGTAAGGTAGGGTACATAATTATTATTATAAGATCACATATATGTTGGTCTAAACCTATATCACTGCTTACGCAAGAGATTATTAAAATTAAAATCGTGTGAACACTTTCTTATTCTATACCTTTGGTTGGCACCACGCGTTTGTCTTGTGTTTAAAGATTCAAACCTTAATTTATATTGTTTTAAAATATTAGCGACTCATAATTGTTTTAGATTTTGTATTTATTTTCGTGAAGGGTTAAAATAACGACATAAATCAATATAATTTCAGACAAAATCTAAATGATTAATGATAATGATACTATTTTAAATCCGATCTTCTAGAATTACACAAAGCAACTACTTATAATCTCATTGAGGTTTTTTAACTATAAATCACAATAATAGAATGATCAAAAAACGAAAAATCTGCTAGTGTTGGAGAAATTAGATATAGTTTTTACTAATCTCTTAGTGACGAAATTGTATAGTTAGGAGATATTTTTGTGACTAATCATTCACTAACGATAATACAATAATTAGAAAGGCAACATTTTGCAATAATTAAGGTTTTAAAACACAAAAAATGTTGAACTTTTTAGGCGTGAATGTTCGTTGTCCTTAAGACTTATCCATGGTATATTGTGCAAGTCTCTCAACATACAACAAGAACTTCTCGCAAATTATCGATGATAGCAGAACTAGCAAACAACTCTTAAAAGAGTGATAACCCAGGATACAGAAAATATTTAGAACAAAAACAAGAAAAGAGAAAGAATGAATGAGAGAAAAGAAAAAAGAAAATGATCAGATGCTTTGAGGAGGTAGACAAAGCCCTAGTTTATAAAGTGGAAAAAAGGATAACAACCCCAAAACTGCCACAACTCTAAAATCGTCATTGACAACACTACTTCATGTCCCAACAACACAACTTGTCGAGAAGAACAAATGAGATTTTAGAGGTTCGAGTCTTGCGCGTGGAGCACCTACTTTATCAAAGATCGTGAGTTACATGAAGGTTGCCGAAAAACAACAATAAAACTGAACCCTAATGAGTTTGTGAAGCAAAATTGATATCTCTTTCTTTTGCTACATCCTTTTGCTATATCTCATATGCAGTATTACAACAAAATTATGTTTAACAAGAAAATAATCCCAAGCTATTTCCATGTTATATTGCGTAGGATTTATTCGTTTTAAAACTATATCCAATAAAAAAATATATATATATTTTTTTTTAAATTATTAGAACGTATTTCCTTAAAAATTCTTTACAACTTTGTGAGAAGTATTTTTTCTTACAAACCCCACACAAGTTTATCCATAACGTTTTAATTTGACAAGTATTCTCCATTCTAATTTATCTTTGCGTAATTTCATATTTCAATATCTTTGAAATCTTTTGCATTTGTTGTATATTATAAAAAAAGGTGAGTTGAAAATTATCTATGTTTTTAGTAAAACTTTATTTCGAATATTAAAATTTTAAACAATATGTTAAATTTTCAAAATATTTACTTTAAATGGTTTATAATAATATTGATAAAGTATAAACATCGGAATTCTTAATTATCATCTCTCCACCATAATAATTTTTTGTCTCTATTGAGACATCATTATTCTCCACGTTCATCTATGATTGTGCAAATATATGAAGAATCTTGTGTGCATCAGACGTAGACATGTGTTGTTTGAGTTTATTTAGTACACATGTGTTGTTTGAGTTTATTTAGTACACATGTGTTGCTTGAGGTTTATTTATAGCATATTGTAGAATGTTTAATATTTACATAAAAGATGATGATGAATGAACGATGCTGTCATAAGTAAATATATTGTACCTTAAATTTTTCAATAACTTTAGGTTGTGCGAAGGATAAATCCGCCTATTTGAGAAATCAACTAATAAATATATCATAGGTTAAAAAATTAACTAGTTTTGACCTTTCAAAAAAATTATAATCCATAACTACATTAAATATAAATTTATTATTGTGAATCCTAATACCATATTTACCACTATTGCTTGAATACCTAGGAAAAAAACCAAGAACTTTAATAAAACTATTTAATTTCAACATCTACAAAACCTTCACTTCCAACAATATCTTTTTTTTTTCAAATCCAATGTTAAGACAAGAGGTTACCAAGCAATGAATAACATCAAATTTTGGATGTTGAATAAGTTATAAAACTAAAAGGGTAAAATGGACATTTTAGTAATTAAGGGGTGAAGGAGAAAAATAGATGAATGAGGGAAGTAAAGGCCCAGTTTGAATTAATGGAAAACTTTCAAGGCAAATTCTTCCTGCACCATATCAATTTTAACCTCCACCATATCAATTTTTTAAATTTCCAAAACTACCCTCCTGCACCATATCAATTTTAACCTCCACCATATCAATTTTTTAAATTTCCAAAACTACCCTTATTCCAAATTTAAAAATCCAAAATAATAATTATAATTGAGAAATAAAAAAAATTATGAACACAAAACTAAAAAATACATTCTGGATAAAAATATTCAGAATTCAAAAATATGTTCCCAAAATTGAAATCCAAAATATTTCAGATAAAAGTTTCAAAAATAATTTTTTCCATTTTTGTATAAGATTATTTTTATCATTTAAGGAGGGGTATTTTTGTCATTTTCTAGAGCCGGTACATGCTGAAATTGATACGGTGGAGGGAGAAATTGCCAACTTTCAATTTTGTATAGAAAGCTCATTCTTGGGCTACAAATTGCCTATTAAGAAGATACTGTTATTCTCGCCCTAGTTTTTATGAGTTCACTTCCAAGTTTTGCAAAATAGATTTGAAAAAAATCATTATGTAGTTCTGCTGTTTTAATTAAGAAAGCGTGTTTTCAGTGTTAATTTTTTAGGATCGGAATTTACAAACAAATTGTACAATGTAGATATATTTCATTTGTGCCGTTAATTATATATATGGGTATTTTATTGAGAAAAATGTGACCTTTTAATTGAAATAATTTAATTACAGAAAGATATAATTTTCAATCTAGTCAAATTAATCATTTAAATTGTTTGAATGATGACACACGTTTAATAGGAATCAAATTAGTCATAAGTAATTTGATGTAAATTAAACATAGTGATTTTTCTATATCATATTTAATTTGATTATTATTAAGAATAGTAAATAAAATCACAATTAAATTTATTAAATCATAATTATTATTTTTTAAATGTTTTGCTATCATGTGCCCTTCAGCGCACTTTAATTATGATTTAAAGTTTTTTTTTTAATATCAGTTTTGATACACTTTTTAGATGAGGTAACTTATATTTAAAGAGTATTAGTTTTACTCTTTTTTTTATATATATTACTGTTTTTCATTTTCAACGACTTTTCTCACCATCTTTAATTAGTTGTCTATTTAAAAAATGTTAAAAAACTAAATTTAAAAAAATATATTTTACTTTTATTTCTTAAACTAATATGGTTTAAAATACAAACTTTTTACATCATCATATAATAAAAATTTGTCATATGATATTTTTTTTGTCTTATGAATATTTATCATAAAAATCATATCTATCAATTTTTATAATTAAATGATAATATAATCTATATGAAATATCAAAATAAATATATAAACATAATATAAATATTTTTATCACTTTTTTATAAAATAGTTCAAAAATATATCCCTTTTCATAAGGACTTTAAATATTTATATAAAATAAAAATAAATATTCAAAAGAAATAAATATTTCCATCATCCCGCTTATCAGGAGTTCTATCACATGTAACACCATCTGCTCTCTTATAAATACATGATCATTGCAGATTAAAGAAAACAAAACACAACAAACAACAGGTAAGGTAGTTATTTTTAAAATTTCTAATATAAATATAACTTTAAATATTCACATAAAGTCATCAATTCTGATGCATTTCCACATAACTATAAGTATGTGTTTGGATTGGGGAGTGAATGTGTGAGGATTTGAAGGAGTGGATGTGTGAGGATATGAAAAGAAAGTGTGAAAAAAGTGAGGTTGTTTGGATTCGGGTATGTTATATAAGATGTGTGAGGAAAGCTTATGTGAGTTTGTAAGTGATATGATGGTTGTGAGAGAGTTTTTTTTTTTTTTTAAATTGTTAAATGTTACTTTACAAATTTATTCTTGCATATTAATTTTTTTTAATAATGAAATGAGTTATTTTTGTTTAAAAATAAACAACTTTCCCATATTTCGTAGATTTAAAAATTAAAATTAGAAAATAAATATATATTAAATATAAATAGATACAATTTAAAAATTATAATTAGAAAAAAAATGTATTCGACAAATTAAATAAAAATTAAACTTCAAATAATTTCTTTAAATATTAAACATTCATTATAAAATTAGAAAATAAAGCAGAAAATAAATCAGATCTTATATAAATAAAAGATAATGTTTTTTATTATTAAAAACCCTATAGTAATGAATAATAATAAAAAAATACTAAAAAAATATAACGTAATTAAAAAATTTAATACATGCTGATGTGACTTTCCCTCTACATCTCTTCATTTTGAGGGGAGAGGATATTTACTGGTTCACATGTATATCCTTTCCTCCTCTTCCTTACAAAACCCTGGATCCAAACAATTGATATCCTCTCACTTCTTTCCTTGTGAACAGTACATCCACATAAGCAAACAAAGCTTAAGTGTCTTTCATAATTCATTTTTCTCATGTCAGACTTCTATTGACTCACAACACATAGAAGCTTGACTCTAATTTCAGAATAACATCCTAGGACTTGCATCTATCATACTACTCATTGTTAATCCACACAGACATACACATAAACATGTCAATATCTCATCATCTCATTATCTCATATGAAAAGGTAAGTTCAGTAACGAGACCTAACAAATCAATACACCGTAATAATAATCTCAACACAGTATTTCCTTTCCTGAAAATACTATGTTTTGATCACACTTTCACATAATTGCATACTTCATTTAACCCATAAATCACATCATAATTTAAACGTTCTAAACATTCCAGATATATCTAAAATTTAAGTTAACAATAATAAGCAATAATAAACTATGCTAAATAATATTAGTAATTTTTTTTTTTAAAATGGCTTGAGAGAATTTCTTTTAGTTTGAGCGAACATGAACTAGCGTGTACCCAGGATTTTTGGCTTGAGCAAATTTTTTTTGGTTTGGGCGAAAATGGACCAACGAGCACTCCAGAATTTCCCCATCTTTGCTTGAACGAAATTCCATTTCTTTCAAGCAAAAGTGGACCAGAAAGTACCTTAGAATTACCCCATTTTCGCTTGAACAAGATCTTATTTCGTTTGAGCAAAAATGAACCCTAGAGCACCTTATATTTTCATTTAAATTGTTATTTTACCAAATATACTAAACCAAAGTAACAATCTGCTTGCTAGAGTTGGATAATTACTCTAAATCAAAATCACACCACCAATACCTAACAACATTATCCTTTAAGTAATTCATCAAACTATTTACATACATGCATTTACTTATTCAAATAAAAACAATATAATTTTATAACATCTACCATATCTAAAATTTCACATTCTAATCTCAATCAAATTCTAATATACTCAAAATAATCAATCCTGCAATAAATTTTGAAATTGGTGATCACGTCACCTCCACATACAGATCTTCTAGCCTAGGGTTCTATTGGAAATTTAAAACTAGCATCCATTACCTGAACTTGGCAAATGTTCACTAAGAGCTCAAAAATCTTATAATTGTTCTAGGGTAGCTTAACTTGGACCACAAAGTCTTGATAAAATATCTAACTATATCATTATGATCCTTAACGAACAAAGACTTATTCTGAAGGCAAACCAAACCATATCAAAAGTAACTAAAAGGAAATGAGCTAAAATGAACTTACTCTATCTGATATTTTGATCAGACAATCTTATAAAGTTCACTAACAAAAGTTCAATGGTGTTGATATGATAAGCGAAGAGGTTAGAATCTTATAGAGAAGACAGAGGAATGGAAAAATGAATGTTTAGAGAGAAGATGGTTATTTTATAATGAAACCTGAATAACTAATATTTATATAGACTTTTCACTTTAATAATAAAGGTATAATTACCTTTCTGGTCCTTACATTTGGGGTAAATATTCAATTTAATATAATGATGTTTAAAAAAATCATTTTAGTCCCAAGATTTTTTAAAAAGGTTCAATTTGGTCCCTTTCGTCAAGTTTCCACCAATGGCGTTAATTGTTGATGATGTGGCGCACACAGTCGTATTGGTCTACACACGTGGCGCATCATAAACTAAGGCTAGAGTCTTGCGTCTCCACCTTTTTGGTACCTTATATCCCCTTCCCTCACCTAATCTCACCTCTTTCACCCAACTTCTTCTGCACGACCCACTTTCTCTCTTTAACACAAGCTTCAATTTTTTTTTTATGTTTTTGTTCTCTTTACTCACAACATGGGTTCTTCTGCAGTACAATTTCTTCTCCATCTTGAGGCTTTTGACTACTTCATGCATTGCACAAGCCCCAAGGGATGCACCCACGCACGTGTTGCCTATTTAAAATGGTATTCGGAAGAAAAGGGGATGGGTTTAGTGGGGGAGGTGAGGATACTTCAAGGAAGATGCTACCTGGGATGGACTTTTAATGAGTGAGATTCCCTCTGCAAAGTTATAAACAAAAGTGCTAGAATGGAAGTGTGTTTGCTCGTTTATTGAAGTCGTCTTACCAAACCAAGAATTACATTTTTTCTACGAACAAATGATTGTAGAGTTGTTAAGCCAATTGAAGAAGGCTTTGTTTCAATAAAGAAACCTCCTCCCTACAAAACATGGAAGGTATGATGTTTTTCATTTAAAGCATTGCTTATGTAACTACAATTATGGTGTTGCGCACAAACATCCCCTTGTTTACTCTTATAGAAGGACGATGTTAGCAACCTATTCTTAGACCAAAATGCCTATTTATTATAAGGGTATTTAAGACATTTTAAGAACCTTTGAAGCAATTGGGTAGAAGAAAATATGAGTTTTATTTATTGAATGAAATCAAACGCGAAGCAGGAGACATTTTTTTCTCCAATGGTTTCCCTTTTTCACAAGATTTGTAATTATTTGGTTGAATCCCACCTTCATTCCATTTACCTATTAAAACGATCTCTTATTACTAAATAACTGCTCTAATTGTCCCTAATCAACTATCTCTAATTAATTTTCCTTTTGTTCTGTTTTAGCTTCACAATTACAATCTTTTAAAATTTAAATTAATTAACATCTTTTTTTTCTTATTCTTTATCTCTCCTGACTTTTTCATCATTTTCTAAATGTAAGTCTATTAAGACTCAGAAAGATTCCACTAATGGAAAAAACATGAATAGGTGCAGGTGGCAATGGTTGTTCTCAAAATTATAATTGTTCATTTTGTTGGAACGAATCGGTGATTCATAAAATTTTCATGCTTAGAAGTTGTGGACAACAATCATTAGGCAACATTAAACCCAATGAGTATGTTTGCATCCTACAATTTACGATAGTTGCAGTATGCAAAGAAAAGAATGGTATGATTGAATCAAGCTTTTGCTAGATCATCTTTGTGAAAGAGGTGCAGTTGTGGTTAAAATGAGAGTCGTGTAGAAGAAGTTGGGTGAAGAAGGTGAGGTGGGTCGTGCAAAAGAAGTTGGGTGAAGGAAGGGGATAGAAGGTACCAAAAAAGGTGGAGGTCCAAGACTGTAGTCTCAGTCTGTGATGCACCACATGTGCAAACTAATACCACTATGTGCGTCACGTCATCAACAATTAACGTTATTGGTGGAAACTTAACATAATGGATCAAATTGAACATTTTTAACAAATCTTAAGACTAAATTGATTTTTTTTTAAAACCACTATATTAAATTGAATATTGATCCCAAATATAAAGACCCAAAAGGTAATTATACCAATAATAAAATATTTAAGCTTCATTTTAATTGTATCACTTCTATTCTAAAACTAATTTTCTCATTCCTTACAACAAGTGTACAAAATTCCACTTATATGATTTAACAAAAACTAACACTAATAATATATATATATATATATATATATATATATATATATAATGTTATAAATAATTATACTTGTTATAGAATAAATTAAATAACTACTGTTAAAACTTTATTTTAAAGTTTTTAAATTATATACGTGGTCAAAATTACAAAATTTAACAGTTTTTAATATTATGAATAAATATAATTGATGCAGTTATAAATACAGACACACACTAAGTTAAAAATAGTTTATTACATCAGAATAATTTCTACTATGTGTAATTACATTTTTTCACTCGGTATATAATATTTAAAGTAAAAAAATATATCAGTCTTATTTTTAATAATACAAAAGTAGAACTTGGTTCTCAAATATTGCTCTTCACTTATGGTGTATAATGTTTCTTGTCATAAAAATTTAAATATTTTTTTTAATATAAAATATTTCACACATGTAACAAAAAGGTGTGGATGTGAACTTAGAAACAGGTAGGGTGAAAATAAGAAAACATTTAAAAAGGATATTTGGGCCCAAATAATCCATTCTAAGTTGCAAGGAGATTCTATTCTTTGGGTTTTGTGTAAACGCAACTTTAACGTGCGCAAATAACTGTTTGTCTGGTGCGCAAATATAGGTTGCACGTGGGAAGAAAAATGAAAATATCACAATATTTGAGACACTGAAGGAGACCAATAAATATTTGCCACGTAGATTTACGCGGCGTGCACCGTAGGGACTTGTAGTTGAAAAACATGTGCTTTTGCAATACTTGTAGGGTCAGAACTTGTTTGTTGCCTAATCCAATCCAAATATCTAAGTTTTTGAACACCCGAATAGACGGTTTTACCCTCTATGCTTATCCTCACCGCTTCACCATTATTTTTCATTTCCCAATTTGTCCCTTTGCGTACTTGCTTTTCCTTCTTAAATTCGCTTCCCATAGAAAGGGAATCCAACCTTACAAATTACAATACGTAAATACAAAGAAAACAACGTAGACTATACGTCCTTACCAAAATACATACGTCTCATGAGAGGAAAAAAAATGTATTTTTAACATATATGTGAAAAAAATCTTACAATCCATTTAAGAATTCAGATCAGTGAGACTCTTACAAAAATTATTTTTTATATTAGTATGTTAAGATGTGTTGAAATAAATCAAAAATAACATTGAATCCAATAATATTACAAAAAGCTAACAAATTTAATATATAATAATTTATGTTTTAACAGTAATATAAATTTATTTTATATTATCATTAATTAAAAGAAAAAAAAATTAAAAAGTGAGGATTTTTAATTAAAGATAAAATTATATTTTTTTCTGTTTTGAACTTATTATAATTAAATTCACAAGTATATGACGTGAAAATATTTGTTTAATAGCTCATCTAGTTAAGCTAGTAAGTGTCAGAAGGTACCTTTATTATGGTTTTTTTTAACTGTTTTTTGCTGGGATGGACAAGTTCAATGAACCAACCAAGGCTATTAGTGTAATATCATATGTGGTAACTCAAAGAAGGGCAACTCAGCACGTGTGAGGGACAGTAACGTAATTACAGTTTTCGTCAATTTGGGAAGGTGTCCTCTTTCTCCTCCCAACTTTCCTCTCTGAGCGCCTATAAAATGGCGATGCGAGTTTCATTCTTCATTTCTTCAAATCTTAAACACTTTTCGCTGTCGTGTTCAAACCATTTGATCTCATCATCGCCTTTCTCAAATAGTAAGTAAACCCACAAATCACTTTACATTTTGCCATTACCATTCTTTTAGCTTTTAACTTAGAATCTTCCCTTTCTAGATTTATAATTATAATCATTCTTCTGTATAAATACGTTGGACATACATACTTAGTTGAACATAAGAAAAGTGTTGGTTTTTCATAGTTCAGAGTGGTTTCATTTTCTGGGCTGTGGTTGTTTGATCATACCAAATGACTAGTGGTAGTTCTATTGGAATTTCTACCATGAAGCCTTGCTGTAGAATCTTATGTAACTACAAAAGTCCGTCCATTTTTGGGTTTTCTCCAACCAAGTTCAGTGATTCAGCGATCATGGGCATGTTGTCCAGATCAGGTCATCACAAATCAACCCATTGTTGTAGATATAATACGTGTGATACTCAGGTTGCAGGGTACATAAATGTGATCAAACCGAATCGGAGAGATTTTAGTGTTTCCGGTTCGAATTGGGGTCTTGCTAGGGATTTTAGCACTAGTGTTTGTGTAAATATTGGTAGTTTTAGGCCTAGGGTTGTGTCCTTGATACCGCATGTAGCGTCGGATTTTAGGAACCAGTCTACATCGGTTGATTCTCATGCTCATGACACGAGCTTTGAGAAGATTTACATTCAGAGTGGCTTGAATGTGAAGCCATTGGTAATTGAAAAAACTGAGACTGATCAAAGTATATTGGAGGAAGTATCTGAGTCAAATGTCAATTTAGATAATTTAAAGGATTTGAGTGAGAATAAGGTTCAGAGCAAGGTCTCTGAGGTTGAAAAGGAAGCTTGGAAGTTGCTTCAGGATGCTGTCGTCACTTACTGCGGGAATCCGGTTGGGACTGTTGCAGCTAATGATTCCGCTGACAAACAACCGCTGAATTATGATCAAGTCTTTATCCGTGATTTTGTTCCATCGGCGCTTGCCTTTTTGCTCAATGGTGAAGGGGAAATTGTCAAGAATTTTCTACTTCACACATTGCAATTGCAGGTATGTTATGGCCTTAATAGCTCAATTAGATTGTTTCTGCATACACTTATTTTCTGTTCTTCTACAGAATAGTTTCATCTGTAGTATCTGTTAAATTTTGATAAACGCCTAGAGACTTGCTTGTGTCTACACCGCTATATGTTGTGTATACTCTGTTGAGATGATGTCATTTAGCTTTAATGCTGCATAATAAATAACTGATGTTCTTTTCTATCCATCAATTGTATATTTCAAAGGAATTTAGACATAGATTGTTTCTTCTATGTGAATGAAATAAAGATAAGACATCATGTATCCAGTTCTCTTTGTCGCTCTTATTTCAAATTGTCCCATGTCAGACATTACAGAAGAAATGTCAAACCGCATGTTTGGATTCATGTTAGAAAAACCTAAACCATGGTTTGGCCAAAATCTTCCCTTTTGTAACTTTTGGTCAAACGTTGGTTTGGAGATTCCCAACTTCAAGCCAAACATTCTCTAAATGCTTCTCATGTACTGAACCTATTTAAACTTTTCCTAACTTAAGAAACAAAGAATCCTCGCAAATGCCTGACTACTCACAAGCTAAGTTAACATGTAACCAATGAATGGAGGGAAGGACTATTATTTAAAGTGTTGTCGACAAACATGTAGATGAAGCTGATATTGGACTTGAATTAATTTCTTTTGGTGTATTTGTTTCTTATTTAGTATTTTAATTAAAATTTTATGTTTGCCAGAGTTGGGAGAAGACTGTTGACTGCTACAGCCCAGGTCAAGGGTTGATGCCAGCAAGCTTCAAGGTTAGAACTGTGCCTCTTGACGGAAGCAATGAAGCACTTGAGGAAGTTTTGGATCCTGATTTTGGGGAATCAGCTATTGGTCGTGTTGCACCTGTCGATTCAGGTATATTTGTTGTTGTGGAAGCTTAAGATATTTTCTATTACATTAAATGTTACCTACACTGTCATTATTATACTCTTTTTCTGATATAGTCTTGCTATATTTTTGCTTATTCAAAATTAGCTTGACATCTATATTTTACAAATCAGATTTAGGCCAACATTTTAAAGTTTATTCTACATTCTTCGTTACAGGACTGTGGTGGATTATATTGTTGAGAGCTTACGGGAAATTAACGGGTGACTATACTTTGCAAGACAGAGTGGATGTCCAAACAGGCATAAGACTGATCCTTAAGCTGTGTCTGACTGATGGATTTGACATGTTTCCTTCTTTATTAGTCACTGATGGTTCCTGCATGATTGATAGAAGGATGGGTATTCATGGTCACCCTCTTGAGATCCAGGTAAGCTGATAACTACTTATCTCTATTTATATAAGCAAGTAGGAATTATCAGTTATTTTGCTCTTCGTAATATATGGTACTGAAAGAGGGATTTTTTTTTCATTGATAATATATTAACTATCACCATTTATGAAGGAGTTCAGTTATTTGCTCTTCCTAATATGTGGTACTAAAAGAGGGGATTTTTTTCCTTGATAGATAATATATGAATATGGTTTCCTGCTCTGTATTTGGAGCAGCATGTTCTTTCAGTTCGATTATTTGAGCAAGAACAAGTGAGGTCACTGTGATTCAGCAAAACTTAATTATTTGCCATAGAAGTAGAACTCTTAGTTTGAGAGTTTGAAATGTATAAATTTTCAGTTACTCACTGTTGGACACTGACTGATGTAACTTTTAATATTAAAAAATTAAACTTAATTCAGCATTTCAAGTTCACAACGTGCATTGCTGAATATCTACTACTTACCTAGTGCTTGCTACATCTTTATACAATTAGTTTTAAATTGGATTACAATCAGTTTTGGGCTGCGGCGTTGTGGACTGTCTTTAATAACCTTTTCCCCCATGCGTACTTCAGTAGCATGGAGCTGTTGATAATGCATGTTATATTGTATTGAAGAGACTTAGAAAGATAATAACTAAAGCCACTGGCCTTTTAAACCGGTATTAACATTTTGTCACCATTGATCAGATTCTATCCTGTTTCCCTTTTCTTACGTGTTGGTTGCTGGGTGTCTGAATATATGCCTCTATACTTATAAATTCATCCTTGGGTGGATTTGAATTGCTCATTTGCAGGCATTATTTTACTCGGCTTTACGCTGCTCCCGGGAGATGCTGATAGTCAATGATGCAACTAAGAACCTGGTGGCTGCTGTTAGTAATCGCCTGAGTGCACTCTGCTTTCACATGAGAGAGTATTATTGGGTTGATATGAAGAAGATTAATGAAATTTATCGGTATAAGACGGAAGAGTATTCTACTGATGCTGTAAACAAGTTTAACATCTATCCTGAGCAAATTCCTTCATGGTTAGTAGACTGGATATCCGAGGATGGCGGATACTTCATTGGCAATGTGCAACCTGCTCATATGGACTTTAGGTTTTTCACACTCGGAAACCTTTGGGCCATTGTTACTTCTTTAGGAACAACAAGACAAAACCAGGGCATTTTGAATTTAATTGAAGCAAAATGGGATGATATTGTTGCTCAAATGCCTCTCAAGATTTGTTATCCAGCACTGGAGGGTGAGGAATGGCGTATCATCACTGGCTGTGACCCCAAGAACACGTAAGGCTCTTCTAAATTTCTTGTTATTTTTTTACATTCGAAGTATTTCTAGGCACAGCCATTTACAAACAATGATTCAATATCTTGCCGGAGATAGTTGTGTTTTCTGGTATTGTAAAGGTTTTGGCAGTTGACTTAGGCTTGTTTGCTATTTATCTCCTCATTTGTCTCGAAATTACAAACTTTACTGATAATTGCTTAAACTGCTTGCAGCCCTTGGTCATATCATAATGGAGGATCTTGGCCAACGCTTCTGTGGCAGGTCAGTTGGATATTTGTTTGGATCAAATAATCCATGTGATTGTTTATTACTTCTTCTGGTTTTATATACAAGAAGTTAATATTTAATTCACCAAGACCAATAATTCTATTTATAGTTTTTTTCAACCAATTGGTGCGAATTATATTATATATGGTTAATAGTCCAGTGAATGCATCCACTTTCACCATAAATGAGTGAATGTCTTGTTAATAGATTTCACAATAAATTAAGGATGTAAAAAATTACACGTTGACAATTAATACATTTAAAATTGGGTCTGTGTTTGTCATAATAGAATAAAAAATGATTTTATTTATTTCTTTTACAAAGGACGAGAGGAAGCAAGCATTGACTACACAAAAATTGTCAACTGATTTCAACCGGTCGTTTTCATTTTTTATATCTAAAATATTTTTATGATAAATAGAAAAACATATTTACGCATTTCACGTTAGCATTTATTATGTTGTTCTATTATTAATTTTCATCTTTTAAAACATATAATTTGGTACCTATATTAATTTACAGTTTTTTAGATCCTGTTTTATAAAAAATTTATGGCTAAATGTATAAATTTAATTACTACTTGTTCGATGACAATTTAGCATATATATTGATGTTTATGTCGTCCATTGACATGGATTTAAAAGTTATATTTGAATCAATTTATAATTAGTTGACAATGCAAAAAATTTAACATGACTTAGTTATATTTGCTAACAAGTATGATATGTTTAAACTTCAGTTCACATTAGCCTGCATGAAGATGGGAAGGCCTGACTTGGCACAGAAGGCTGTTGATTCAGCGGGGAAAAGGCTTTCATTGGATAAGTGGCCCGAATATTACGACACACGAAATGGAAGGTTCATTGGGAAACAATCTCGGTTGAAGCAAACATGGACCATTGCTGGTTTCTTGACCTCAAAGATGCTTCTAGAAAATCCAGAAAAGGCATCCTTGTTGTTTTGGGAGGAGGATTTTGAAGTTCTTCAGAACTGTGTCTGCATGCTAAGCAAAAGTGGTGGAAGGAAGTGTTCCCGTTTTTCTTCAAGGTCTCAGTTTCTTGTTTAATGTCAACAATCTCTCAATACCAGAGAGTCATCTTTTGGTGGAGAACTAATTCATTGCAACAATTGATTGATGCCATTTTTCAAACGTAGTATGTTAACTATTTATGTTGTTTGGTGACAACGGGTAACTGTATAACATGGTTATGTTGCATCATTTATTTATGCGGTGTAACTCACTCCATGTATATATAGCCTTGGAGTTTCTACTTTTACTGCATAACTATGTATCATATTTTAACAGTAGTCACACTCGTTCTATAAGAACCGGTTATTGTATCACCAAAGTACTTTCGTAAATCTTGCTAATTGAAGGATTGATATATCTTGTGAAAGTTTATGAAACTATTTGATAACTTTCTTTAGAATTGAATTAGGTTGAGTGGTTAGCTTTAGGAATTAGATTGAGAATTTTTTCTAGGGGTATTGGTTAAGGAGTCAAAAAGGGGATTTATTCTAAGTATTGAAAATGAACTTTTGATTCAAATGGTGACAGTCATTTAGTATCCATTTAAGGTAGGAGAGATACTGTCTCGATAAATTGGTTTGGAAGGATTTGTGCAGCTTTTTGTCAAAAGTTAAAAATCAAGTCTTAACAAACAGGGTTAGTTTTCCTTGCTACTTTTATAAACAATTTTTTAGAGTTAATATAGAAAAGGAAATGTTTGTCTATAAAAATATAAACATCATAAGCATGGTTGTCCAAAAATTGAAAGAATTGTACACGTCCTTTTTTAAAGTCAATTATTTTCTTACATAAGCATTTTGGTAGAGAAATAAGTATTTGGGTGGTGCTTACTGTAAAAAAAAGTTGGGTAGTTGAAGTTATGATAGCATGCATACATACATAAAAGTAAAAGATTGATACGATGAAGGAAACACAATTTTGGTTAGAAGGAAATAGAAAGAGAAAAAGTAGAAGAGAGAGATGAATTGCAATTGATGATGATTGGTTGAAAAGAGTACAGAGAGTTATCTTAGGGTTGTGAAGTTAATGAGTGGGGAAGGGTATGGAAAAAATGTTGACAGATAAGGGTTGGAAGGACAGGAAAAGAGTGGTGGTCAGCGTTTGCAGTTTCTGAAAAGCTGAAGGCGTGTGTCTCCAAGCTTGAGAGAGTATGTGGCTTTCTTGTATTCGGCCCAAGTGAAGGGTCTGAAGAGAGAGGGCCTCTGAGGTGTGACCATAACTGAGGGAGCAACAATGGTTGCATGCAGAGGTGGAGCCCCAAAATATGCCACTGACATTCTACACTTGTATGAGTTCGTCATTGCCCTGTGTCTCACGCTCACAAATCTTCCATTTGTCATAACCTTAACACCACACAACACAACACCCACATAATCAATCACTTCCTTTTTTGTTCCAACTCTTGTACCACACTTCAACCCCCACTTTCCCAAAATTCATTCATTTCTCATTCTATTACTTCCATCAAAATTCATGCTAATGTTAAAAATTAAATCAAAAACTCAAACACTGTACACTTTTTTATTGTTTGAAAAAAGACTAATCAGATCCACTCCCAAAGTGAAAGCATTTAGGTGCAGCAGACAAAATTTTGGTGGGATTATTAGAACAATGTAAAATATGTTATTAAAGATAAATATATGTTTGTGAGACACATTTTTTATTTTGTTTCTACTTGTGACAAACAAAACAAAACAAACAGCTAAATTCTATTTATCTTTTTACTTGTGTCTGACTCCAGTTTAATACATTTCATCTGAGTGTTAACATTTTGCCTTTCTCTAAAATCTTACACTTGTCATTAAACTTATTTTGATTAAAACAAATATTTGAAGGCAGGAGGTTGAGTAGATTGATTCAGAGTGAGTGGACCGTGACTGAAATTCAGTCCAAAAGTTGCAGTGAAAAGAAAAATACATTGATTCCCATATGTCATTTTTCACCTCACTTCACTTCCCATCAACTTTTAGGATTTTTTTTTCTCTTTCTGTGCCAGCATACGAACCAGGCCCCCCACTCACCTTTTTTTCTTTCCTTTGCAAATCGAATCAACCCTCTGTGTTGTGTTCTCTTGTGTGGGGTTCAAAGATTATTATAATGCGTGTATGTAGCAAACACACATAGGAAAAGTGAGCATGTTGTGAACTAATGGTAATGAAAAAGAATTAGAAGTGTTTAGTTGATCGAGTGATTATGGAGAGAAACACCAAAGCATACATGCATAGACACATTATACGTACGTACCTGTAGTACATCACCCACATTCACATAGAATGCAGAGGGGTCAGGGGTGACTGGGATCCACACCCCATCTGGAAGAGAAATTTGTAGGCCTCCCACGTCGTTGGATCTGAGAATGGTGAGGATCTGAGGGTCAGAATGCTCCCCAAACCCAACCTTGCTAATTTGTGATGACTTGTCCTTATCTTTGTCCTTCTCCATGCACCACTCTCTGTTAATTATAGGTGGGTAGTGATTGAGCCTCAGCACTGAGTCACTTTCACCATCCCTTATCAATCTGCTGAAAACCCAAGTGTCCGGGACCCCCAGCCCCTCTGCCATCACCTCCAATATCTCACATGCTAGCTCTTTCACTGCTTCTGTGTATGCACTCAAGCTATTGCTGCATGCCATGTGCAATCACACACTAATCACAATTTACATCACCATTAACATTAATGCAGGACATGTCTTTTGTTGTCAGTGACAAGTGTGCCATCACCCCAAGTTTCAACAAAAAAACCTCAACTCTCATTTTTACTTCTACAACATGTTTTCAGGTTGTAACTTCAAAGTTCACATCTGTTTCACACTAATTGTGTTTCAACTCTTCAAAATGAAAAAAACATATCTACATTTCTTAGCACATATATTATTCCCATACAGTCATAACAATTGTTTTTTATAAAACTATAGATATATTTTTTTAATGTTTAGGTGAGAAATAATCATACACATGCTGATTCCCTTAAAAGTAACAAAGTTGGTGGCGTGTACGGAAGACGAATATAATGTTTTAATGAAGAAGAATAAAAATATAATTGTCGCTTTCTTAAGGGGAATGCCATTGCCATCGTCAAAATAGTAGATTTGGAGTATGAACACAGTCCCGAGACATTGAAAAGTTAAACAGTGTTATATATAAAAGAAACAGAGAGAGAATAAGGTCTAGTTGTAGCATAATGACACATGAGTTGCCACATTTTTTCAGAGATTGATTATTGGTTGACTCAGTTTTATCACTTGTACTTGCAAAGGGAACACGTTGAAACCATTATTGATACTTATTCATTGAACGTTGCTAGTAATAGTGTTTGCTTCTATTTTTTTCTATATCATATTAAACATATTAATACATGATATCCACTAATTTTATTAATAATTATTGTAAAATTTGACTAATCATTTTAGTAAAAGGAATGATATATTTACAATTTGTTCTATTATACAACTTCTAATAACTCTACTATACTATTCAACCTCTAATTGATAATATAAAAAAAAAAATTACCATAAAAAATTGAAATTTTTTAAAGAAAAAGATGCTATACACTATAAAATTTCTAATTAATAATATAAAAAAAAGTATTTTGATCATTTCATAAAAAATTGAATATTTTTTAAAGAAAGAGAGTTGAGCAAGTTGTTAATGCATATTTTTCTTAGTAGAATCTCCTATTTTAATCCTATTTACTCATCAATGATATTTCAGCTTCAGACCTTGGTCTAACCTTACCCTAAGGAGACCAAATCCACTTCTACATTGTTGGATGGTATGGTGTCTATGCGCATATATTGATGAATTTACCATGTGTGTGTGTATATATTATATCTAATAAGTATGTATACATATATAATAAGTCTGAATTGTGTAAAACTATATACATGTTATTACAGAACGAAAATATTATTTCTATATGTGACATGTGTATAATAACCTAATAGTCCAAGACTATAAGGCTATTACAGTTCTGATAATTTCGTGTATAGCATGCAACCAAGTTTTATTTATTTTTCCTGTAAATGGTAAATATGCATAATATTTTAGATAAGAAAAATGATGAGCAGCAAAGTGGGTGTAGGATCTGTGGAATGGTAAAGGGTGAGATAATTGGCAGAAGAATTGTAGGTGGAGGATATAAAAAATGGTGGTAGTTTGGGAGCATGTGGAGTGTGGTTAACAGAAAAAGAAGCATGCAATAAATAAAAATGGTGGTGAGAGAGAAAAGGGTAGATGCATAGTAATAAGTGGTAACATGATGCATATATAGATAGATAGATAGATAGAAAGAAAGATACCTGAGATTTAATGGGTCAGTGGATATGGTTTTGGAAATGTGAGCAATGGAGTCGGTGGTGGCACTGAGGAGAAGGTACTCCACCTCACCCATGTCTCCATTGACACCTATGTTCTTGCACCCATATGCAGGTGCCGCCACTTTCTTTTCCACCATCGCTTTCCCAAAGAAACCGAACCCTGCTTCTTCAGTTTTCGCTATAACTTCCTTGCTGATACCGTGGTTTATCACTTTGAAGAAACCGTATTCTTCACACGCTTTCACGATCACTTTTGCCACTTCCGCCCTCTCGCCTGAGAGGTCCACCACGGGAAGCTCACTGGGGAGAATCCCATCGCTCCTTATTGGGATTGGGGCAGCCAGCACCATGTTTGTTAAAGACTAACGTGTTTTTTATAGATGTTGCAGTGGAAGCTGGAAGAGCAAAAGAGAAGAAGAAAAAGTGAAGGAAGAAGAAGAGAAGGAAGGTGGTGAATTGTGGTGGAGATAGTGGGCTATTTATGCACCAAGAATAGGAGAGAATCCATGGGAGGAAGGAGATTAAGATAATCTACATCTCATGAACAAGGCTTAACAATGTTTCTTCAGAAAAAAAAAACTGCTGTAATTTCTAATTGAATAGTGTGGTAAAATCCGTTCGTTTAAGCTGTAATTAATTAATATTACTGAATGAGTTTAATGAGAAAGCTTTCTTTATGATATGTAGAGTAATTTACGTTTTTATTTAATCATAAATTATAATTGATATGATTATTTTAGTTTGTGATTAAATGATAATATAAAAGTTATTTATAGGATTAATGTAAAATTAATATTATAAAAGGTTTATACTTTGATAATAAGAATTTTAATGAAGGAATATTATAGAAAATATTGATATGAAAGATGAAGTTGATCTAAAAATGTAAAATTTGCTTTTATTATTATTGAAGGGAATGGATGAAAATTGTACTTTATGTTGTTGGTGTTGGAAGTGGGAGAAATTTATAGTTAAAAATGAAGTACAATGCAAGTAGGAAAATTCCCAGAAAAGAATGTTGACTTTCTACACACTTTCTTGACTCCACCATTGGCTTTTTCACTTTAGTTAGTATTTACTGGTCTAAATCGTCCTTTTCATCAACCTTTTTTATTCTCTTTTTGACTTCCTCTCTTCGTTGCCCACTTCACGTGCCAAATGTTTCTGCATCCTTCAAATACTCAACATAAATTAAGAAAGAATCATTCTTTCATTTTTCTTTAACCTTTTCTTCTATTTTAAAAAAAAAAATCATCAAATTTAAAATCATTCTAAAAAAATAAATTGATTTCTAAATTAGTTTATATTATTGTTAAATAGTTTCTAAATTGATATCTAATTAGCAACTAAAGTTTTAACTATCAATGACTTAGTTTCTAAATTTGGTAGAAAAACCTTGATGGATACCAATTTAGAAACTATTTAACAATAATATAAACTAATTTAAAAATTAAAATTATTTTTAATTTCTAAAATGATATCTAATTTAGTTATTATTGTAATTAATTATTTTAATCTTTAAAAATTAATTTTTATTTTATAATTTTCTTGTAGTGTAAAGATTGTTCCATCTTTTCATAAATCAAATATTTATTTTTTTCAATTGTAATTTGATTTCTCAATATATCACCACTCATTTTTTATGATAATCTTATACCTTATTATAATTGAAAAGAAAAATATTTTTTTTATGAAATGAAACTATTTAAAAATTATATATTTAAAGGTGTGAAAGCAATATTTAATAGTAATTAAGAAATTTGTTTAGTTTTGTTGAGGGTGGGTTTGAAAATGAAAGTAATGTGGTTTAGGGTTAGGGTTAGGGTTAGGGTTTCCATGCACACTTGCTTTAAATAGTGGCTTGACGTTCCCACAGAATCGATATGATAGGAGGAGGGTTTGGTGTTTAGAGTACCCTAATTATATAGGAAAGGCAGCTAACAGTATAATCCTACACGTCCCTATCAAATCCTAGTGGTATTGAGTACTCACATGTCTTTAAAGGGTGACCCATTTTTTGAAGTTCAAATATCACTTACACACCTATCACCTATCTTCAACACTTTCAATTCAATTGTTTGTTTATACTTCCTTTTCTTGCTTGCCCTATTTGTACCCAAATCCTGCACCCTTGCAGATGCAATCTTCACATTTATGATTCTTCCCTCTTTGAATTTTTCAATCATGGAATTGCCAATTGAGTGTGGTGTGACCAGGTTTTGATAGTGAAATATCAATTTTAAAGGCCCCATTCAACCCATCTTAATTCCCACACTCATTATTCTATCAAATATTAACCTAATTTTCTTTTTCATATCACTAAATTTTAAACCTAAATTTCTTTTGTATGAAATTGGTTTGTTAAGGTTCTCCATGATTTTTATCTTGGTATTAATAATTTTGTCTATTTGATAAGGTCTCTTGGAAGGACGAAGAAGGTTAAACGTGATTGTATAAAGGTTGGATCTTCATATTTATTAAGTCATTTTGCTAAAAAAGAAAATTCTTAAAAAATCCAAACATGTGAGTTCATTCACATTTGGTATGAGTAATTAGTAAAATAATTAGGTTTAAGATGGAAGAAAAAGTGGTGTTCTTTGACTTGTAACATTGTTGGAATGCGTAAAATAATTATTTAATACATAAAGTATGGTTATGATGTGATACTATGGAAGAGGAGTAAGTGAGTGTGAGAATTTAAAAATGAGAAATATACAGTATTATTTGTTTATAGTACGGAAGATATTTTAAAGCTGACTACGACCTATGGCTGTACAATTTAAATATAAAGACGTTATAATATTTATTAGCACACATAACTATTCTATTCTTTCAATATACAAACTTAATTTAAATCTAATATTAATTTAGTTGCTTAATCTAAAAAATAATCGTTTACCATTCATATAAATCAAATGTTAAACAATCTATTCATTGCTTTACTTGTAATTACAAACCTTTAAGGTTGACCTAGTATTAAAAAAATTAAGTAATTTGCATCAAGTCTTATATTTAAGTAATTAAAAAATATAGTCCTTATATTATATTAAAATAAAAATATTTTATAGTATATAAATAGATATGATTTTATAAATTAGGTTCCAAAGTTAGGGTGCAAAGTTAGGTTTATCAAAGACAACAATAATTGAGCAAGAGTAAACTTTGGTAAAAATAGTTTGAGATGCCAAATTTAATTTAATTTCTGTGTTGGCTGGTTATGAGGTTGTGTAGGTTTGCTTTTTCCCATGCACTCAGAAGATTATCCCATACTTCAATGTCAAAACTTATTACAACACAATTCACTTAAACTCTATTATTTGAGTCACTAAGTTCCTAATTATTATTTGGTTGTTAAAATTTCGAATTTAGTTAAAAAAATAGTATAATATTTTAAATATGGATTAAGTTCAATCTGTCTTACTTAAGATATGCATTAAACGGATTTTAATTGAATTAAATGATAATTCTTTTTATTGTAGTTATAATTATTTATTTTTAATTATGTAGATTAACACTCTGTTTTTATTAAAATTAATAAAATATTGTTTAATAATATTTAAATAGTTTGATTGCTTGTTTTTTTTATTTGTCTGATAATATAAATTAATATTTTGATTTATTATTTTTATAATAGTTCCTGTAATTGTATATTTAGTGAAATAAGTAAACATCCTTATAACACTTCAATAAACAAAACATAATTAAATAAGTTAACTTACTTAATTCATTATCTTATTCACCATCAGGAAGTCTGAGAACACATTTTGGGGTTTAGTCTATCTTGAGTGAATCAACAGGTGAATAGACACTACAAGAAAATCATGAAATAAAAATCAATTTTTAGAGATCAAAATAATTAGTTGCAATAGTAACTAAATTAGAGACCATTTCAGAAACTAAAAAAAAAATGTTGGTTTCTAAATTAGTTTCTATTATTGTTAAATAGTTTCTAAATTAGTATCTAATTAGCAACCAAGGTTTTAGAGACCAAATTTAGAAACTAAATGATTGGTAGTTAAAACCTTAGTTGCTAATTAGATACCAATTTAGAAACTATTTAACAATAATAGAAACTAATTTATAAACCAACATTTTTTTTTTAGTTTCTGAAATGGTCTCTAATTTAGTTACTATTGCAACTAATTATTTTGGTTTCTAAAAATTGGTTTCTATTCCATGATTTTCTTGTAGTGAGAATATGAGATTGCGTGTGGATTGTATTAATAGGAGAGATATGGAAGCACATAAACAAAGTCATTTTTTAGAAAGATAAAGTTGATCACATTGAGGTTTTCACGTTAGCTCAATTAAAAGTTTGGTCATGGGTGACGAGCAAGGAAAGTGTAGTAGTTTTTTCTTATGCTCAATGGTGTATTGATCTTAAGTATTGTATGAAGTCTTACGGTGGGTAAGTATCTGTATGGTGGACACAGTTTTGGAGAGGATTAAGGAAGACGAAGTAAAAAGAAGGTGGAGAAGTAGGGATTTGGTCGGTGTTCACTACTGTAGTGGTTTTGATTAGGATCAACATCTCACAGTGTGCAACGGATACGTGAATCTGTTATCTCTTTTTTTGGTGTTACGCTGGTTAGAGTTTTACCTCTTTTTTGGTATTGGGATTTAAGCTTTGCCTTTTAGAGAAGACCTAGTGGTTTTTTACAGTGTTTATATAAGAGTTATGACACCCTCAAATATTTTTTCTACTAAATTCATTCTTTGTCGATAAAAAAGAAATTTAACTCACGACTGATGTATCAAGTCAAGTTACAAAATTTCTTACTTATTAAAAATAAACACAATCATTTTTCATCGACTTACTCTAAGAACTAGTGTTTCATGTTTATGTCAATGGGTTTAATCTTGGAACAACATGCACTATAGGTTTATTTTATGGGTGAGTGAGTTGTAGTTCTAATTTTAAACATTAATGTTTGTTTGATAAAGAGCAAACAAACAGAAAGGAGAAGTTAAAAGAAAATAAAATAAAAAGAAAAAAGAAAAAATATTTAATTAAATAAATAATTAATTATTGATATACCCCATTGTTTTTGTTTATTTATTTTTTTACTTAAGCTTTATAAATTTAAATATTTTTAATTTAATTCTTATCGAAAAATTATGTTTTATTAAATGTTTAAAATATTTTTTTTAATTTTAATATAAGTACCATATCTACCATTTAATGTCATCAACGGGATCGTGTGACCATATTTTTGTTTTATTATTTCTGATTTATATACCAATTCACTTGATCATTATCCAATATCCTTAAACTCCTCAGTCAACTCAATAACAACGAATTGGAGAAGATTGAAGAAAAAATAAACAAATTAATCAATAAATTGAAAATGAAAAAATGAAATTAACAATCACGTCATTTTGTTAACGAAAAACTCAAATAAACAATAAAACACTTAGATAAAAATAAAAATAACATTTTTAAACACTTAAATCAAACTAAATCTTTTAAAAAAAAATAATAGAAACTTGATTAAAAATATTGAAAATTGTAAAGTAATTAATACTCAATTAAGTCTACCTTTTGGAGGAAAAGTTCAATTTTTTTTCATATTTTTTTTTTCTTTTACACATCCAATCATTTAAACTAGTTATCCTTCATATTTATTTTTTTCTGGGTCCCTTGCATAGATGATGTTGGAAAGAAACATGAATTGAATGGGCGAGGTTGTTTTTGGATAAAGAAATGATAATATGAATATTAATATTATAATTGAGTTTAATGGAATAGGTGTTTGTTTGGAAGTAGATGGTAGGGACTTAGGGTCGTCCTTGTGTTATAGGGTATGGTTTGGTAAATAGGGGTCCAGATAGAGTCCTCTTTGCCCTTCAATTATTAATACACGAGATGGAATTATTATTTCACACACATAATTGCCCAACAAAGCAATAGTACACTGTGTATTATATCACCCTAATAATTGCCCATAGTACACTCTTTCTATACCCTCTCTTCAATTCTAATAATCATCCATTTCTATTTTCACTCTCTCAATCTTTTCTTTTTCTTTTCCTCTAACAAAACAACATTCTTTCATTCAACAAAAACAAATTTGTGATTTCACTTAAACTCAATTTATAATTTTTCTAATTTAATTCATTTTTTCTTCTTTTATTTTATCGTATGATATAATGTTTAAACATGTTTTTACTGTTGAATGGTTATATTAAAATATTGAATTATTTATAAAAAAAATTTCGTCCACACAACACTACAAGAAAATCATGAAATAAAAACTAATTTTATATAAAAATAATAATTAGTTGTTATAGTGACTAAATTAGAAACAATTTTAAAAACTAAAAAAAATTAGTTTCTAAATTAGTTTCTATTATTGTTAAATAGTTTCTAAATTGTTATCTAATTAGCTAACAAAGTTTTAACTATCAATAATTAAGATTCTAAATTTGATAGCAAAAACCTTGGTTGCTAATTAGATATCAATTTAGAAATCATTTAATAATAATATAAACTAATTTAAAAATTAAAAAAAAAATTAGTCTTTAAAATAATTTTTAATTTAGTTACTATAACAATTAATTATTTTTTTCTTTAAATTTAGTTTCTATTTCATGATTTTTTTTAGTGTAATTTTAAGATTATGATATTTAAAAGCATAGAAGTTGGAAAGCATATATATTCTCTATGATTTGTTTATATTACTCTCGTACATGTAATGAGATGTGAAAAACATAGTGTCTGTGGGATATATAAAATTATTTTCATTTATGTATTGGTTAATGCAGAAGTACGTACTGGTTTCATAACTCTGTTATGTGATATTGGATGAATGTAGTATTGTTTTTATATGAATTTGAATCCTCTAAAACACAATGATCGTCAAAATAATATTATATATATACACAACATTTGATTAAAAAAATAAAAATTGCTAGAAACCCAAAAGTCCATGCCACCTTGGAAGAATAAAAATGTAAAGACCATAATTGCTTGCTATAAACAAAATATATAATGTAAAAAGTAAAGTAAAGGATTAACATGAAAGAAAGGTCCATCTCTCGAGTGTTTCCAAAATATCCATAAATGCTTGTGGTCCATCAAAATATGACCATGGTTTGAAGAGGATGGCCAATAGGACCACACTCCAATTCAACAAGATAATACATTTTCTGTTCTTGTTTACTCATCTATTCTCATTTCCTTTTCGATTACAAACTTTAAAAATGAGGTCAGATGAAATGAAAATAACCTCAATAAAAGATGAATTAAAAGATTATTAAGTATACTAGTGTTTTAATGGTTTTACTGTGAATTAAATTAAACTCTCACGAAATATATAAGCCACCTCCGACATTAAAGTAATAATGAATTTATGGGAATATGATATTGCTTATGAGTATTTTTAAAGAGAATTTATTTTGACAAAAATAAGACTTGATTTAAATCACATAAAAATTATATAATCTTTAATCCAAAAATCTTAAGATAACAAATGTATAAATATTTTGTCATACGTTATTCAACTTTTTTATTTATATTTAAAGTAAGACTTAGACTCACACTTAATTACTAACAATCTTCTTATTAAAACTGAATCTCTTTTACATAGTATATTATATATGGAAGGGTTTGTAATTTTTGGTAAAAAAGTTGCACTAGAGGATTTGTAACGTTTGCCAAAAAAAAGTTGCACAATTTGCAATTTTTGTTAGAAATATGGTATGTTGAGTAATATTAATTTTGTTAAGTATTTGTAGATGTAAGAGCCGAAATGTCCAACCACTTTAAATTTATTGTGTACTTTTATTTACTATGTGCTCTTATTTATGGGTGCGCTTCCATTATAAGAGTTGGGTTCTAACCAAGGAGAAAGAGGAACAATTTTACTTGAGGAGAGTCAACATTGTGTGTTACACCTTTGGAGAGAGGTTAGTTGTGATGGTTTTTTATTTGTGCAATGACTTCGTTGATGCATGTATGATGAGATTTGACATGGTCGGTGTAACAATGTTGATGGTGGATTTCACCTTGAGTATCATCAATTAGTAGCGATGATGACTTGAAAGTTGTCAATTGTGAGTTTGAGGTGCAAGATAATGAAGATTGATGATGAGGAAGGATTTTCGACTTCAATGAGTTTGTGCAAGTCACCAATGACAATATTAGATGTTCATTTCAGAAGATGAAGAAAAAAAAAATTGGTGTTGAAACTTTGTTATGGGATTACTCCCTTTATATATATGTGAGACTTTTGATGAAAGAATGATAAATTAATGAGTATTCACCAAAGTAGCAAGGTGAATATGTTAAGAAGAAAAAAAAGTAATAAATTACTATAAAAATAAAAAGATTTAAGTGTTGTCATCACATTTCAATAAGTATTTTAGGTAGTAGTTTTGCATCATGAGAATGTTTGCAATTTTTGGCAAAATAATTGCAAGAGAAAGTTTGTAATTTTTGGCAGAAAAATAGCACCAGAATGTTTGCACATTTTTAGAAAAATTGCATAAATAATAATATTTTTGTTGAGTAATTGTGGATGTAGGATTTGAGATATTGAACCATGTTAAATTTATTGTTTTCTTTCATTTAAATTTACACTCCTATATGTAAGCTTGCTTTGATATAAGAGATTATTTTTCTATTAGGGTGATTCCAACGTCATACACAGTTATAAATGTTTACTTTATACAAGTATAATTTATAATAAATAAATATTTTTGAACATGTACATTATATTACAATTTAAAATTAGTAAAGAGTACTTAAATAATAATACATGTACATTTATATTACAATAAATAATAGTTAGAATTGATTTATAAATAATAGTTAGGATTGATTTATAATGCTCATTTCCTTCTTCCGCACAACTCTAATTTTCATCTTCATTTACATGTGAGATTCATTAATTTATCAAGAAATATTAACTAAATTTTTTATATAAGTGAATTGAAAAAATAGTTCTTAAATCAGTTGTCGAAAATAATAAATACTATTGTTCTTAAAGGTAATCATACAATGCATAATATACTATTATTAAATTATTAAATGAATGTGTGAGGAAGAGAAAGGTATTTTCTTCTACCAAATATTGTAATTCCTCTTATAAGCATTATATATTTCGTTAAAGGTGATAAGAATGAATATGATGACTAGATAGGGGAAAGGTATTGAGGGAAAGCTGAATAGCTGGCATTGATGGAAGGATATACAAAATATATATGGGAGGATAATAAACCTAGATGGTTTAATTAATAAATTAATATGGTAACAATATATAATAAATTATTTTCTTAGTCTAAAATGCAAGAAGAAAAGAGTGTAAGAGATGGTGCAATCAGTGAGTGACAAGTGAGAGTGAAATTCCAAATTTGAAGTGGAGAAGGGAATTATTTGAATGAGATGAACAATTAGTGGGAATTCTGCAAAGAGATTTGGATAAAATAAAGATACAGAGGTAAATAATGAGTGGTGTTGGAAGGCTTAATAAAGTGAAATTTACTTTGTAAATTTTGCATATAATATATTCACAATATTAAGGTGAGAAGTCAATCAAATAGAATATATGTAGGACCTAAAACTGACTTTTTTTTCTTATGGAGGCTAATAATAGGTTAATTACAAGAGAACAGATGAAAAAGAGAAAGGGTGTGTACAATGATTTTAACCTTTGTTGTCTTTTTTTTTATCAAGACTTCGAAACTATAAAACCTCTTGATTTCACAATAAGAAAAACATAAAATATAAACAAATTTTAGATAAAAAAATAATTAGTTGTTATAATAATTAAATTAAAGATATTTTAAAATAAAAATAAATTAATTAATTTCTATTATTTTTAAATGATTTTTAAATTAGTATTTAATTAGCAACCAAAGTTTTAACTACCAATTATTTAGATTCTAGATTTGATAGCAAAAATTTTGGTTGCTAATTAGATACTAATTTAGAAACCATTTAACAATAATAGAAACTGATTTAGAAACCAAAAGAAAAAATAGTCTCTAAAATGATCTCTAATCTAGTCACTATAACAACTAATTATTTTTTGTCTCTAAAATTAGTTTCTATTTCATAATTTTGTTGAAGTGTTCTTTCAAATTGTGCATAAATAAATCCATGAAAACATGAGATTAGAAATATATTAGGTGCATGGAGGTAGCATGGAAATATATTAAGGAATTGAAGATGGAAAGTTTATTATAAACTCAATATTAAGTCTAATTCAATTTTATAAAATAAACTTATAAGGGGAGCATCCATTTATATATTATAAAATATTTTTATATATCTTCAACACACGTCCACTACATCAAGATTTTCCAACTCATACATGTGATTATATATTTGTGGGTGATCTAATAACAACTGATAGTGGGTGATTCGATAACAGTTCAATAGTGGATGGTTCGGTAGCGGTCAGTAGGTGATCAGATAAACCTAATAACTCTTATACAATTTTAAAAAATACATTCTAAGTCGAACTTAATAATATAAAATCGACACTTAATAATATAAAATCGACTCATAAAATAATATTTACATTCATTCCTATACTATAACTTTAAGACTTTTGGGTAATATCATACGTATTTTTTTTTTACTTTTTATTGGTTTTTTATGTTATAGTAGGGGTTTTGGTAAAATCTTTCTTGTATTTTTGTTCATTAAGCTTAAATATAATGTAACCATCTGCTATTTAATATGAGTTAAACATTATTGTTTACACATATATTATTCTAACCTTATTGCTAAAAAAAAATCTGTAAATATATGAAAAAACGGTAAGAAAAATTACAAAACACTATTTATAACTAAGAATACACTTTAATAAAAATAATACTTACAACGATTTAAACGATGGTTTTTAATTAGCAAAGCTTTTTATAAATTTATAAAAAAAATTGGATGTAATTTTGATTGTGAGGAAGTAGAATAAATAGTCATGTTTTGTCCCTTCTTCCTTTTCATTGACATTGATGAACAAAATCAATTGGAATTGTAACTGAGTTGGGTTTGTTTAATAAATTCAAATTCGTTAAGGTTAATGTCAACAAGAGACAAAACATTTGTGTTCTCCAAAAGGGTTTACAAATGCTTGTAAAAAGAATTTAAAACACAGTTGAAGAAAGTTTTGGTGTATTTTACATGACTTGGTTTGTTCCAATAATGTAGTCTAACAATTTATGAATGCAAGAATTTTTACTGCTTCAATACTAATTTGGGCAGAGATTGAAGTTGCTTACGTGTTACATATAATATGAATTAAGAAAATGCATTAAATTTGATAAGAAAAAAATATTATTTGAAATAGTTAATTAAATAAAATAGAAAAATGTTATTTTTGACAGTGCAATAAAAAGTACTTCCTCTTAACAACTATGACGTTACAAAGGTAATTTTATTTTTGTAAATAATTAAAATTTTGAAATTTATAAAGAAAATATTGGGAAATATAGAAGACGTATTTAAGTTTAAAGAATTTTTGACGAATTTGAATAGAAGAGTGTTTAAGATTCGACTTGAAGAGGACTTGATTTGTGGCTCAGTGGAAAAATCAGGAAGAGCGTGTTTGGCTCTTGGTTCAATCCAAACAAAAAAATAGCCTCATACCAAAGAATTGAAGGAGAGAAGAGTTCATGCAGAAATATCATGTGATGATCACGTACCACAGTCGAAATTCGCCCAGATCTAAAAAATTAAACGAGGAATGACTGAAATCACCACCATCACAAAAAAAAAAATATAAAAAAAATAAAGAAAAAAAACCAATAAAAATATTTTTTTTTTAAAAATTTATTCTTTACTACAACAAAATCATCAAATAAAAACTAATTTATAAAAAAAATTTAATTAATTATTATAATAATTAAATTAAAAATATTTTAAAAACTAAAAAAAAATTATTTATAAATTATTTTATATTATTGTTAAATAATTTTTAAGTTGGTATCTATATACCAATGTTTTTTCTATCAAATTTAAAATCTAATTAGATACTAATTTAGAAACTATTTAACAATAATAAAGATTAATTTAAAATTTAAATTTTTTTTAATCTTTAAATTTGTTTCAGTCACTTTATCAATTAATTATTTTTTATCTTTAAAATTAATATTTATTTTATGATTTTTTTATAGTGTATTTTTATTAAAATATCATCCCACATTTTAAAAAAAAAATAACCATGCCACATAGAGAGATAGTTGTTAACGCATGGGACTCAATCAAATTTTGGAATGAAAAATTGATGCACCGTCTTGTTTCTGCCATCAGCCAGCCTGTGCCTACCATTCACACTACTCACCCTATACTCTTATCATTTTTTTTTTATTTCTCTCCCTCTCTCTCTCTCTCTCTATATATATATATTCTACCACATTATATTATTTTAATATAATTTTTTCTCCAAAAAAAAAAAGATAGGATTGAAGATTGAGAAAAAAAACATTTAAGAAGTCTATAAAGTTGTATAATTTCTGTTTTTTCTTTCACTTTTTTGCCATTAAGAAGTTAAAATCTTTCATGATTTAAAAATCAACCACATTGAAATGTAATGTATGATCAATCTTGTGTTCCTTTGCAACAAATTCAAAGAAGGAGAAGTTTTCTCACTTTAGCTTAAGATTTAAGATAATGATTAGCACAACTTTGTTGAATTATATTTTGGTGATTTTTTTCATGAAATGATTTAGGTTTAATTAATTGTAACTATCTTATAAATTTAATTGTTTTTAGTTAAGTTTTTATCAAAAAATAATTTTTATTTTTGGTTCAATACGTTATCATTTAATTTTGTCGTTAATGGAATAATTTTGTTGTTAGTTTTATCTTTTTATCATGAACTGAGTTTTTTTTCTTCATTTTTAAAAAAAAATAGTTAACTGATAATTTTAAAAGAATTGAAGAGAAAATAAACAAACTGATCACTAAATTAGAAATGACGAGATACAAATAACCGTCCTCCTATAATGATATTGACAATAAAAAAAATAAAAAAGATAAAATATTTTAAAAAAATAAAAATATTTTAAATACTTGATAAAATATTTTTTTTTAATAAAGAAAACCTAAATTTTATGTTAGTAAATTAGAAATCATGATAACTATATAAATTTTAAAGTAATTATCATAACCGTTAAAAAAAGTACTCCTTCCATTTCACTTTCAATTGTTTTAGTTTTTTTAATAAATATTTAAATAATATAAAAAAAAATTGTTATTAGTTTCAAACTAGGTGAGAGAGAAAATGACTGGGTGCATTGGAAGCTAGAAACCAGTTAGGTGAGATAGCAACCGTTAGTATTTATATTCCAAAAACAATTTATTATTACATATGTGCTTGTAATTAGTGTCAATTTAATTCTGAAACAGTTATGAAGAATAATGAAATAGATAAGATTGGAGGGGCATTTATTAAAAAATATTTTCATTAATTAATTTATTGTTTATCTTAATGTATTAGAAAATGTTAAACAACAGATAAAATAAAATTATTCGATTATATGTGAGCTTGAGTTTTGAATGATCTCATCTTTTTTATTTAACATTTGTTTAAGAACATATTCATCAAAAATAAATTCTTATAAGAGTTGCTTAAATAATTATTAACTTAACAGAGAATCAATAATTCGTTTAACCTGTAATTCATAAAGTGTTTAATTGAATTGATTTAATTTCAACTTGGTAATTAATAATGTAAACTATTCTCTCCTTTTCAAATTAAGTAAGGTTTGTGATTTTTTACATGGATTAATAAATAATAAAAAGTAGATTAATTTGTTGAATTATTTTTTTTGGTTGTTAAAAAATGATGTCCAGTGCATATCAAAACCTTCATACCGATACTTTTTTTTAAGAAGAAATTGTAAGAAAAAAATAATATTTTAAAAATTAACACCTTACTTAATACGGAAATCAGTGAAGAACCAACATGAAAAGAGTGTTTAAAGATATTCTGAGTTGAAAAAATTACAATTAAATATTTTTATTTTTAATATTTTGCTTCTTGTATTTTTGTTATGTATTTGGAACTATTGCTCCAAATATTGCAAACTAAGGTTGAAACAAAGAGTGAACACAGAGGTATGCTTAAAATAATGGGCACACAGGTGATTGAAAGTAGTTATATTTTGTTAAACTTATTTTTTGAAAAAAAGAGTCATTTTCAGTTGTTTAAGAAAACTTTAATAAACGTGATTAAATATAAAAAATGTTTACCCACGAATTAAATGTGTCACAATACCAACACTCACACTCTTCTTCTTTAATGTGGTAAGTATTTTAGTACATTTCAATATTTTATTAAATAAATTAACTTAGTATTTTTATAATTTATTTAAGACTAAATATCTCTTATCAAGTTTTTTTCATCTTTTTTCTCCTCAATTTTTCAGTTGTCCTTTTGGGTATGTCCGTGAATGTGAGGTACCTGCAAAGACACTCTGACGCTCAAGTCAGTTGAAATGTATATTAATTATTTAATTAATGGTTGAATTAGTCATTACCTTTTACCATGAGATTCCCTGTTATTTATATTTTTCTATCAGACTTTGTGTTGTGTAAAGATTAACATAGGTCCAATGATCTCTTAATCATACTTCATCTCTTTTAATCAAGCTTAATTGATTTAATATGTGAATTAACGCGATACTTGTTTTGGCCGAAAGGTCGTGCTACCGCATAAGGTGATCAACTTTTTGACTTTTCAATTCTTTGGTAGAACACTTAGTTTATAAAATCACAATTTTCCTTAATTCATAAGCTTTGTTTATAATAATCTCAATTCATTTTATTTACGTATTATACATTAATTTTAGGTTTGAATAAAATGCAGTTTGAGAAAGTGTATTTTATTAAATATTTTTATAGAATTTCACCATACCACTTAATATTAGGGTTAACCATGTCTTAACAACATGCTTAGTAATTTTGATAAGGTGTGGTATAATTCTCACATTGCAACTTTGTCTACTTCTACCCAAAAAAATGGACACAGAAGGAAGACAACAAATTTATGCATATTTGCATGATACGAAACTATAGATTCCGTACTTGAATCCATCCATCATCAATAGATTAAATGGGTTAATATAAAAAGAAAGTGAGAGTACAATTAGCAATTTTCTTAAATATTTTTCATATATGATTTATTTTAAGAAATTTTTGGTTATTTTATAAATCTTACACTTAATATATATTTTCTATTTTATTATATTATCGAACACTTACAATCTTTTTAATTATTTTTTCAATTCCTATTTTATTTCTATTAATTCAAACAATCTTACATATCATTTATTTATATTATGTTCCTTTCTTTTTCACTCTTTTCATTTTTTTCTTAATCCAATAAAAAGCTTAAAGTTCTTCGGGCACAAGTGCTGGTTTGTAATTTGTTCTGATAAAAAAAGGGAAAGAACAAAGCACAATATAAACAGTGAGTACAGAAATTGGCAGCTACGCCTGTAATTGAATTTGCCTGTTGCCTACATATACAAGTCCAAGTAGTTTTAACAAATAGTTCTTTACCCAATCCAAATTGACCAATTGAAATTGAAATGCACTTACACTCAGCTCAAATTTTCTATATACAAACCCAACAGAATACACTGTAAACACCTCAACTCATAATTCCTGAAATTGAATGTCATTTCACAGTCTGCAAGCTTCAAACCAACCAAGACATCGTGTTCACAATACAAGGACTTTGAAACGAAGCATATACATATTCTAACTTGAGTGAGCCGTTTGGAAACCTTTTCTTTTAATTTAAATGTCAGAACCTAGTGAATGTTACACAATAAAACAAGCATGCTATCGTTTATATAGATCTAATACTGTTGTACAACAATTACACAAGAGCTAGAATAAAACATTAGTCACAGATGGAGGACTTCAAATTAATCCTTTTGGCGTTTGGGCAGGGGAAACGACACTCTCTGATGGGGATTCTGCTGCATCTCTACCCTCTCTTCCTGAGTGGGATTGGGAATGGTAGTTTCTTCATCCTCTGTTTCTTCTAAAGGTTCAACAGGCCTTTTGTTTCGAATTCCAAACTGGTAGTTAGGATTGATTAATGTGTCCTGGTCAGGTGGAAGTGGGATACCGGGTCCTGATATAGTCTTTGGCAATGGTATCTTGTTGCGGTTCTGAGCCAACTCCAGAAGCACCTGGTAAGTGATTATAAGAAACATTTTATTTTTCAAAGATGAGACAGAATGCTTTAGGGAAAAAAGTGTTGGAAATCCATATTGACTAAAGATATGATTAAATTATAATATATAATTGAATGTAAATTTCATCTTACAAGATAGTTTTATGAAGTTAAGTTAGACTTAAAATTCATTTTCTAAGAGCAAATGGTATTGGATCACCAAAGAGACAAAGATCCTTTCAAGCAAACAAATATTTCCAGAGTGCAGCTCATGATATGGTAATTAGTAACTAATAAAATCAATCTTAGCAAAATATTTATTGATAATTTAGAATGTAAGCGAAAATCTGGTCCTACCAAAAGGCTATCTCAGCCATAATTATCAAACAAACGAATATTAAAAATTAGAACAAGATTATTATCTGCAAGTTAGTAATAAAACTGCAATACAGAAAGGTGGGGGACCTCTCACAGAAGAGAAAAGAAGACAAGAATAATTTACATGAAATTTCTTACTTAATCCAGTTTGATCATTTAAAAACAAATTTATCAAAACTATATAGCACAGGAGCTTGTGCTATGGGTCTCAGATTGAAATTTATATAATTGTGCTAGTTTACAATTCAAGGCAAAGAAAGAACATCAACTCGCTTGAAAACTTGTTGCACAGACTTGGACAGACTTGAGTGGATACTAGATTCATTCATAGTTTCATGCAAACTTGGTCGGTCAAAGTCTAGAACAAACCAAATAATCTTCTCTAAAACATCAGCAAAACAACTGCATTTTAGGTGTTAGGTCCTTCTATTCTATCCAATATGCTGTACTACTGGTCATGCAAGTTTACTGGAGTACTCTGTTCATACTGCCAGTGCAGGTTTTGATTTGAAGACAGTGGATAAGATCTGCAGATTGTTCTTTCTTATAGTCTAGTCCTCCTGATACAAGAACAAAGGGAATGTTGATTGGAAATTTGCCGCCTTTTAAAATAAGGAGCTCAGAACTTCGTCAACGGAGTGGAATAAAGCTGGCTGCTATGAAGCAGCATGTCTGGGTTCTGGCTCAAGAGTCCTTCTATCCTGGTATGAATCTTACATACAATGCTTCTAAAAATTAAAAGCATTTTTTGTTGTATTAAACCACCAAATAATGGTAGCTAGATTTGTAGGAAACTTTTACAAGTTAGAGAGATGGCCACAAGATATACCATACATGATTCTTGGCAATGAAACCAAGTAGAGAGGCATGTATGGCAAGCGGATCATAGGGTTGTCTACTGTTCCCCAAAATGTAAAAGTTGTAGATTTGCTTTCTCCTTGCAGCTACAAATCAAGATCTAAAAAATCGGGGAGTGTATCAGAGCCATAAGGCCCTTACACAGTGATCAACAATACACGGTCATATGGGTGCCCAATTACTCAGTTTTCCATAAAAATATGCACCAGGACAGGAGGTAAATAAGACATAGATGTGTCAGGACAGGACGCCTATGTTGCGAACATGGGTAGTTCTGCGAGCTTTGTGTCTCAATCCTCCTCTCTTGCTCCATAAATTCTTTACTCTGGTGCATCGAACCATATGTCGAATAACAAAAATCCCCTTTCTCACATTCGTAACAAGCTTGATGCAAGTAATCCATAAGCTCCAGTTTAAAGGGGAAGTGATAAATAGAACATGCAGCACTTGTAGTTATTAGTTTTAGCACATGTATTACGAATACGATTGGATTACAAATTAGCCTATGTTAAGGATATCATTGAACACGTACTGTTCTCAATATGAATATAAATGTGTGTGGTCAACATTTGACACACAATTATCAAGCCTAGTACATAAAAAGAAATTTAATCTTTGCAAGTAACAGAACCCAACTATTTTTCAAGTCCTGTGGCGGACTTAGCTTGAGTTGCGACACAGACATTTAAACTTCACACAAACAAGGCAACCTCTCTCACACTACCTTAACTCTTGCAAACTCCAGCATATTGCTTCAAACTATCAGCACACCCAATTAAGCCAACAAAATTAACACCCTTAAGTTTTAACCACAAACAACAAATAAAGAATCCATGCGTTTTCTCTCATAAATTTTATAATCAGCATAAATTCACACGAAACACGGTTGAACAATTGGAAAGGCGAATTATTAATTACTGTTATTACCTCACGAGGCGGTGGTTGCGAGAAGCTGAAGTTAACCTTGGATTGAATCGCAAGCTTGACATCGTCACAATCGATTGCGGATTTTCCCGCATGCTCTGAATAGACTTGTGCGTCGGTTAAAACATCGACGACGTATCGATACCACAGTTCAAGAAACTTGTGAATGACGCGAGGCTCGTACCCCTCCACACCCATTGACTTCAACAAAGACTTCACAATCTTTGCATCCCTTGGCATTCCCGACTCTTCGTCCTTGTCACCCATGCCTCTCCACTGCTCCGCCGGAAGAAAAAATTAATTCAAACCCACGGTGGCCGAAGTCGCCGTGGACGGTGTCGGACAGACGCTGGTGATTCGAATAGAAAGACTTAGGAGGAAAAGCTAGGGCACAAAAGCTCTTCCTTTTGCCTTGGGCTTTGTTATTCGCACTCCCCAGTTTTATCTTTCTGTCTTCAATTATTTTAAGCAAGTTTAGATGTTGTCACTATTTAAGCAAAATTTTATAATACGAGAGGAGGTTGTCACACACTACCCATGCTGTACTTAATTTATTTGTATTTCTTTTATTTTCATTAAATTTTGTAAATAAGGTTAATAACTTTAGAATAAAATATTAACTGATTTACTTAACTTTTGTACGGGATTCATTTATTTTAAATATTTTAATTGTTGAATATAAATGATAAATTAGAAGAAAGTATAAAATAAATCAAACTAAGACATTTAAATATATAGAATTTGAGTAATTCTCATTTTAAATTGTCTTATTTTTAAATACATTCTTTGGATAAATAAATTTAGTGAGTTTTTTTTAAATGGATAAAGTATTTTAATTACCACCAATTTTTTAAAATAATATTCAAATTTTAAATAATTATTAAAAAATTCAAAAATATTAATATTGATAATCTTTTGTAACAGTTTTTTATGTTTTTTTTGTCAATTTTTTTCGAAATCTTTTCCATTTTATATTTGGAAATTTTTTCTCAATTTATATTAAAATATAATATTTTAAAGTTATAAAATATTATACTAGATTAGATCCAAGTAAGATAATACTGGATCATGTTCATGCAAGGTCAGGTCAAGTTAGTTCGTATTAGAGTCAAGTCAATTCTCAAGTCTAGGTTAAGTCAATTCATATCCAATTAGGTTAAATCAAGTAAGTAATAATACAGTTCAAGCCTAGTCAACAACCCGAGTCTAAGAAAAGCCAAGTCGGGATGAGATCACATTTAATCAAGTAGGGATAAACCCATGTCAAGTCAAGTTCGATTAAGTTAGGTCAAGTCAGATCCAAGTCAGGTTGGGTCCAGATGCGATAGAGGCAAAACAAATTAGATTTGACCATGTTGATTTAAGTATGTGTTAGGTCAATACATATGTCAAACTAAGTTAGGTCGCTCCAACGTCAGGTTGAGTCAAGTTGACCCGATTCGAACTGAATCACGGGCCTAACTTGACTCAAACTACAAAGACAAAAAATCTAAATTTGAGAATATGAAAATTTTTAAATTCTTCCTTTTTTTTAAGTAAATTTTAAAATTCTTTAACTTTAAATAATCTAAGTTAATAAAATTTTATAATTTCAATGTCTTTCAAATTCTTTATCAAAAAAAATATTTTTGTTAAATATTTCAAATTTTCTAAAAAATAAATACCATCTTTAAATGTTGTTTATCCAAACACAAGAGTATTTTACCATTAAACTTTTATGTGTTTTTCGAATGTCATACTTACTTTTTCTTTTTATGAATATTACTATCTAAAATTTAGAATTATATATATATATATATATATATATTATTTTTTACTATTAATTTTGCAATTTTATATTTTTTTACTATTTAATTTTCAATTTTATCGGAATTTTGATTACTGAAACTTCAATTTCACAAATTTTAACATTGGATTTTTAATTTTATGACTATACCACTGAACTTTCAATTATGTGAATTTCAAAATTACAGATATTTACTTCTTTTTTTTATTAGATGTCAATTTACTAATAATAGAATAATATAACCAGTAATAACATCGTTTTGTACTTGAGTGTAGATTTGAGGTGAAAGGCTATTTACTTGGAAAATATTAAAGATATAAGAGTAAATATCAAACACAAATTTGTGTGCATAAATTGTTATAATAATAATTTAAAATATTTGGATGATATCGTATGATAATTTTTAATACTTTCCAATTGATCACAAAATATTTTTTCTTTATTTTTTATAATTATTAGATGATAAAATAATTTTAAAATTATTAATTGAGAGAAATTAAATAAAATATTTATAGTCATTTTAGACCAAAATAATATTGAAAAAAACTAAATTATTTTACAAATATTAAGAAGTATTTTCACAATTTTTACTTTTATATGATCTTAAAGTAATTATTTTCACATAATATCTAATTAAGTAATAGTCATGATAATTATTTATGATTTTTATTGAATTTATTATTTTAATTTTTTCTTTTTTCTTAAATTTTCTATGATTTTCTGAAAAATATATTAGTAATTCTATTATTACTACTTTAAATCAACTCGGAAAAAGTATTAAAAATATAAGATAGATAAGATTTTAATTATGAACATGACATCTTAAGATTTTAAACTATTTTGATACAAATAAATTAAAAAGTTAGTTTAATATTGAGAAATATGAGTGTTAATATATTTTCTACTCAATACAGCATGAAATATTTTTACTTTTGTTTATCACATCATCGCACTTTTATATTTTTCATCTTATTGGTTGATAATGTGATTACACAATTAGTAAATTAACATTTAGATGACGAAAATATAAAATGCTTATAATTTTGAAAGTAAAATTCATAAATTTGAATTTGAATGTTCAATGATAAAATTTACAAAGTTAAAAGCTTAGTTACAAAATTTATAAAATTGGAAATTCAATGGTAAATATATACAAAGTTACAAAGTTCAAATAAGATGAAAATATAACTTTGAAAAAAAAAAACATGTTTAAAATTAGAAAAGATATAAATTTTCTAGTGGTAATTCCAAAAGATGTATATTAAGAACATAAAATGGGTAATTTTCTTCCATATATTTATTTCATATGCAGAGTAAATACCTTTAAATCACTTTATAGTTGGTTAGTGTCCTATTCAGAATTAGTCGACCGAGTGGCTGACAAGACGAAAGGTCACACGACCTCTCGATCAAGGTCACAAAGCAGAAATCTTGTGGATTAATTAGACTAATCTAAATTAGGGGTTACAAAATATCATTAAGAACTTATTGGGCCTGGGCTAACGTCATTAAGAAGGAAAATCCAATAGAAAACTATAAATAGGCGAAGACCCTTGTAGTAAAAGGTAATGACTATTCTAACTTTAAACCTTAATAAACACATCAACACCTGAGCTGACTTGAACGTTGAAGTATCTTTACAGGTACCCCACCCTACAAACTTGACAAACGGATAGCGAGAGAAGATAGAAGACCAAAGATACTTGATAGGTGATATTCGATCTCTTATATTATAAGACTAGATAGTGTTTAATTAGTTTAGGACATTTCACTCTTAAATTACCTTATGTTAACGGATTTTCTTAGGCTATAGGACTGATTTTAAGTTAATCTATAATTCAAAATTTAATTGCAGTTAAAATTTTCCACTCCTTGCTAACAATGTATCCAACTCTAGCTTCCCAACATCAATATTCATCATAATTTATGTTATGTACTTTCAGCATTATTAAATAAAGAGACATAAATAATAAAAATAAAAAGTTCAAATTATTAATAAAAAAAAAGTTTTTACTAAAATAATTGAATTCGAGTCCTGTAAAAACAGTTTGTTATTAATATAAATAATAATATTGATAACATAAATAATAATCATAATTAATAATTATAAATAATAATAATAGTTAATAACATAAATAATAATTATAATTAATAATTATAAATAATAATCATAATTTTTGTTTGTTACAATAAAAAATAATAATATGTATTCATACAATACATTTTTTTTTAATTTTTTTATCTAGTTTCTTTAAGAAAATTGTTAATTGTCTATATGAATTTTTCAATGTGATGAAATAATTATTTACTTGATATATTCTCATTTTTTTCACTTATTAGATTTTGACAGATTTTGTTTTTGGTCAAAAACTTTTCATGATTTTTGCTTTTAGTATATTAGATAAAAAATTCAAATTTTGGTTTAGTTAAAGATTTTTATACTTTTTTTCAATTACTCATTGTAACATTTCACTTAATAATTTTTTTTTGTTAGATCTAGTGATAATTAATTTTTTATGATTTTTATTTTTTTATGAAAGTCTTTATTAAAATTAAAACAAAATTTAATAATTAAAAATTATTAAACATTCAACCGTCTCACATTAAGAACGTATGTGAGAATGAACTATTTTCAACACTACATTTACAACGTTTTTTTACAGTCAAACGTTGTCTTTTAAAATGCGGTGACATTTTTTAAATTAAATTACTTTAAAAAGGCAGCTATGAGGTAAAACCGTCAAACACTTTGTTGTAAGAAGGCAACTTTACCTCATAACCACCTTTTTAGAGTCTTTTTATTACCTTAATTCATAGCGCGTCAATTATGTTTTCATATTTTTTTTGTCTTCTAGCACTTCATTTTCGTTTTCTTCTTTATGCTTCTTCTTCATCTCGAGTCATTGTCATCTTCAAACCATTATGTAAGTTTCTTTTGAGCTCTCTGCTTCTTCTTCATTATTTTTTTTTCTCTTATTTGTTTCTTTTCTCCCATTGTTGTCAAGGTTCTTCACCATTCCTACTGTTTAATTTCCTTGCACGCTATTCTTTGGGATTTTGATGTTCCTCCATTTGGTTCTTCGCCGATGTCGTTCGCTGCCGCCGTTGCCGCTCTTCACCACCACCGTTGCCTTCACACATAAGATTGGTGGTGTTTTAATTTTTTTAAAATATTTTTTTAGTGTTATTAATTTGTTTATTTTTATTTATTATAATTTGTATTTTTTTAATTTAAATTTATATTATGTTAGTTTTTAGGTTATTATAGAATTATTAAATTATTAGATTCTAGATAGATTTATATTATTTAGTATTTATAATTAATTTAATGAATTTTAATTTGTATATTTAGTATTTATTATAATTTATATTTATTATTAATTTATATTATGTTAGTTGGTAGATTAGAATAAAATTATGGTTTTGGTATTGAGTCCGAGGGTAATCGACTCTCGACAATTGATACATATTGGTATTGATTGCGAGGGTGTTTGGTCATCAACAATTGATACGTTTTGGTATTGAGTTCGAGGGTGTTTGACCCTCGACAATTGATATGTGCTGGTATTGAGTTCGGGAGTGTGTCAACCCTCGATAAACGTGAGATTTCACACTCATTAGTAAACACCTGAATGACTATTACAGATATAATGAATCGAAATTGGATTAGTTCTGTTCGCATAAGTGATGAGTACGAAAGAGGAGTAGAATAATTTATATGCGCAACGTAATGCCAATAATAATTGTCATGATGGAGCAAAGATTAGGTGTCCGTGCGTTAATGATTTGAATGGAAGGAGACTAGGTGTTAAGAAAATTAGGGAGCACCTTCTATGTGATTCTCCGATCTTATACAAATTGGACATGACATGGTGAATTATTAAATTTATCACGTGTTTCCGTAACTGAAGAATATATGGGGTCCACCATGAATGAAGCTGTACATGGTGAAGTACATGATGATCGATTGAAGGACATGATTCGTGATGCAGGAGTTGATTCTTTTGCATAAGCACATGGATATGGAAGTATGTCAAGCGATGCAAAGATTCCATTGTATCCTGGATCAACTAACTTCACATGGTAAAAACCACCCTTTTACACCTCATGGTTTATGAGGGCATGCATACATCTTATATGGAGGTGTAAAAGGACGGTTTTTATCATAACTGCTCTCTTTGTTTGAATCTAAGAAGGCGACTAAATAGCCACCCTCTTAGTTTTGGAATATAAGTCTACGTGCTGATCAACAACGGTTGAAAAAGTGTCGTTTTACATTAAAATAACCGTTATCTTTAACCTTGTTTCCACCAGTAATAAATGAGGTAGATTTCTGATAAGTGTCTAATTTCAGTAATATTTCATATTAAAATATAGGCACTTATGAGGATTTATTGCTAATTTACATATAAAATAATCCTTAATTTATGAATTTATACATTTTTACATTTTTTATGATCTTTATTTGAATAAGAGTATTTTATTCCCAAATTTGGTGTTAATTGCAGATTTCTAAGGAAGATTGGAGATTTGGATTAAAGATGAATGATTTGAGCTAAAAAGATAAAGATAGAATGTCCCAGAATGGAAAAAGATGCAAAGGAAGATTGGGTCTTTTTTTATGTTTTATCATTTAGCCCATTAGCGCGACACAATAAACAACCTAACCCTAGAAAACTAGGATAAATAGAGGGCTAGAGGCTCAACCTTAGTGTGCCAGATTGAGAGGAAAACACCATAGAGTGAGTTGTAACCCAATTGGGAGAATGGAAGGTGATAGAAGTATGCGTGGCTAATTCTACCCTTTGGGATTAAGAGTAATCTACTCAAACTCTTATGTATTGAGGTGATATTTTATATATTAATATTCAGTTCTTGATTGATTATTGGTATTGTTGTTTTACTTTTAATTTTCCGTGACAAATTGAGAATCTTAAATCTGACCGGGAGGTATTTTTAGGGTTCGGACCTAAACAACAATACTTAACATATTTGAGTGCTAGGAATAGACTTGAAATGTTAATTGCTATTAAACGTCTGAGTTTCGTTCTAAGTTGTTCTTATAATTATGCGAGGGATCGATAGTTAGGGGACATTCTTAAGGATTTTATATGCGAGGAATCGATATAAATGATTTTTATACGGGCATCAATTTCAATCAAAGAACTTAATATTAACATGCTAATCAAAATACTTGAGAGTGAGAGAGATGAAACTAATCCTTATTTTTCCAATTGAAACAACTAATTCTTTGTTTGTTTTCTTATCGATCAGTGCCAACACAATTAATTCAAAACTCTTTTAATTGTTCTGTTTTTATATTTAGCGATTATTGTACTCGATAATTCACTGTTCTTTGTGGGATCGATATCCGTCCTTAGGGACAATTATTACTTTTGACAAACACGGTGCACTTGCCGTAAAAAGTCATCAATTTCTCACACTATATTCATTTATGGGAAGAATTTTAGGCTTTTTTTTTAAAAAAAAGAAAATATTTTTTTATCAATAACTTCTTCTATTCGTAATTTGTATTTAAAAATAAATAAAAAAAGGAAAGTAACTTGCATATGCTCTATCAAATGCTGTTATTTGTGACCATGGTAATAGGAGAACAACATTGTATATATAACAATTATATGTATATAATACTAAAATGAATAGTATCTTCCTACTTAGGTTTTTTATGCTATAACCTTTAATATTAGTTGTTCTTATATGAAGCGCAAATTAAAAAAAGAAAAACTGATAAAATATAAAATTATTTTTCATGACAAAATACAAAGCCAAAGTGTCATTTAATATCAATTTAAAATTACTCATCATTTATCAAGGAAACTTCACTTAGGAAAATATTTTACTACAAGAAAAACCTAAAAGTGATACTTCAGTTCAAATTTACAATATTAGGATTCAATTATACACCAACTTATATTAACATGCACCAATTTTTTCAGCAATTTATCTTTTCATGTTTAACAAACTCAACAAGTTCAAAATATCCATAAAGAACTATTAATATTTACTAAATTATAATATTATAACTTTAATTAACCTCTCAATTTATACCAAACACGTAATATTAAATCCTTTTACCGTTATCATATACACTTCTAAAAGAAGAGCATAAGTCAAACCAACCTAAGAAAACCTTAACTTGCTTCTACATATTCTAATTCATAAATAGAAAATATTAATATCAATTTAAATTATTAGAAACTCATCTAAATTTCTAATAAAAACTTTAATCTAAATTTTTTATAAGATATGAGATAAGATTTTTATATTCTGAGTTCCTACAAGATAAATTTTGATTGGAGAAAAAATAATTAAAATTATAATTTTCTTTTATCAGTAAAGAATATAATAGAATAAAAAGGGGTACTTCAGGGGTACCCCAACCCATATACAAAAGACCAAGTAGCACAAGACAAAGGCAAATATACATATTAATAAAAAAAACAGAACAAACATATCCTAGCTTAACAAGACTTTTCCATCTGCTCCACACAACCCCTCATCCACCTATTTAATCACATCTTCAACAAAAACAGATCTTGACCACCTGGCCTCTTATGTTACGTGTCTTCATATGCTACCCCAACACAACTTTCTTTTAAACCCTTGATGTGTGCAAATCAGGAACACCAACAAACTGATATACCTCCACATGGCTTCTATCACTGACCACGACACCAGAATTTCGTGCAAACCACCTCGCTCACCCAAACATCCTTGGAGCAACCCTTGAACCAGCTCCTTCTCTAAACCAGAAGCACCTTAATTCCTAACCTCACATCCACCGAAAACCTGTAGAAAGAAAGGAAAAAGAAACAACCTCCAACAAGAGTAATATTTTCCTTTACTGAATCTACACAAAACCAGCACATATTCCACCCTACAGCACCCTGTTTCTCCTTAAACCTAAGTCCTGTAATTTTTGGCATCATTTCCACCGCACCTACCAACCATCTAGCTAACACAGATACCTTATGCTTAACGCAGAGATACAAGATCATCTCATCGCCCACCTTCATATCAGTAACCCTGCAGACAAATGTTTGGATTAAGAATCCAATCCGAATACGAGAAACTAAACGGAGCCGCACCAAACTTCAAATATAACCACATAGCCAATTGAGCTGAGTGGAATATTTCTTCAGTGTCCGGAATCCCTTGTTTGAACACAATCAGATTTCTCTGATCCCATATGCTCTTAATGATTGCGATCCAAAGGCCCTTCCAGACTTGATTATGCTTATTGGTTAAATGAGGGAGATGGAAGCTCTCAAAGTGAACTAAGAGATCCCTGTGCTGAACAGACACTATACCCATCCACCGTAGGCAAAGTACCCAGATCCGTTGTGCACACAAACACGTCAAAAAATATGTTGAGCTGATTCTTCAGCTCCATTACAGAAAACACACACAGAGGAATTGACAGCAAGGCCTCTCCTTATGAGGTTATCATACGTTGGTAACCTCCCAATTAGAACCCTCCATGCCGTACACACATCCTTGGGTACCACTTTGGCTTGCCACAACAACGGAAATACATTAGGCGAGCTGCCGTTGGGATAATTAAACAGAGTTAAATATGTAGATTTGACAGAGAACACACCTTTGGGATCCCCATTCCATTCAATAATATCCTCAGAATCCTTGTTCAAAGTCTTTCTTGTAATGAGGTTCATCATTTCTTCCTCTACAGAATTTTCCCACTCAAATCTAGTCCTTCTCCACCCTAACCTCCAGGACCAGCCTAACTCCCCCCATGAGCCTACCTCACCCACCATTTTTCCTTGCTCTAAATATATGGTATACAATCTAAGAAACATAAATTTGAGCTTATTATTGCCCAACCATGTATCTTCCCAAAACATGATTTTGTCCCCGTTTCCCACTTTCCATGAAACATGGTTACGGAACCAACCCTCACCTTCTCCTTCTTCGCATACCTTTCCAAGGTCACTCCACCACCAGGAATGATTTTTACCACAACCTTGAATACTTATCGTACCATTATAGTACTTAGATACCAAGATCTCTTTCCATTTCCCTTTTTCTTCACTCATCATCCTCCACTTCCATTTTGCTAGCAAAGCCCGATTGAACTTCTTAATATCCTTGACCCCCAATCCCCCTTCCTCCTTTGATTTGCATACATTTTCCCACCGAACCCAGGCTATATATTTACTTTTTTTGCCCCACGCCCAAAGAAACCCCCTCTGAATACTAGATATCTTATCACAGACTGATGTTGGTGCTTTGTAGAAAGACAAATAGAGCAAAGGTATAGAGGTTAAAACCGACTTAATCAGACATAGCCTACCGATAAACGATAGACATTTCCCCTTCCACGCGCTAAGTCTGACTTTAACTTTCTCCACCACTGGTTCCCAAAACTGTATCCTCCTTGGGTTACCACCAACTTGCATTGCCAAATAGATAAAAGGTATTTGCATGACATCACAATTGAGAGTTTTCGCATATAGCTCAAGATTGCTTCGATCTACCTTTAGCCCTGCTATCTTTGATTTATAAAAGTTAACTTTGAGCCCAGAAGCCAGCTCAAAAACCCTGAGAATCGCCTTGATTGTAAAAACATTGGAAAAGGAGTCTTCACCATGAATAAGGTATCATTTGCAAATTGCAACAAGCAGCAATCTACCTCGTCTCTCCCCACCTTGATACCTCTTAACAAGTCCTCCTTTACAGCTTTACGTACTAAACTCGCCAGCCCTTCTGCTACAATAAGAAACAAAAACGACGCCAGAGGATCTCCTTGCCTCAACCCCCTCGTAGGTTTGAACTCCTCTGTTGGACTACCATTAACCAGGACTGACACCGTAGCCGTCTCCAAACATCCTTTCACCCACTTAATCCACTTGCTATGAAACCCCATCCTTTGTAACATGTCCAGCAGAAAAGTCTACCTTCAAGCACACCCCACTCTTCCGATTTCTTCGAACCTCCTCAATTACCTCATTTGCCATCATGACACTGTCTAGCATACCCCTATCTTCCAAGAAGGCTGACTGAACATCATCTATAACTAAATGCATGACTTCCTTGATACGGCACGACAAAACCTTAGTGATAATCTTATAAAGAGCTCCCACTAGAGATATAGGTCTGAAGTGCTCAACCAAGACATGATTCTTCATTTTAGGAATAAGAGCAATAAACGACGCATTGCAGCCCTTTGAGAAGCTCCCAGATTCTTGAAACATGTACACTGCTTCCAAAATATCCTCCTTTAAAATCTCCCAATTACTCTTGATAAAATTAAAATTATAGCCATCTGGACCTGAACTTTTTGATCCCTCACACATCCACACTACAACCCTGACCTCCTCCTTAGAGAAATCCTCTACCATTTTCAGACTAGCCACCTCTGGGAGAGTCATGAAGTCCACAAGACCAAGCCTAACACCATGATCAGGAGTGGCCTTGAACCTCTGTTCAAACACACGTTTCACTTCCCTACGCACAGCTTTCGGTTCTTCGCACCACTGGTTATCTATTTCAACATCTTTGCCTTTGTTCCTAAGCTTCCTCCACCTAATAACAGAGTGGTAATACTTGGAATTTGAATACCCATGCTTATACAAAGTAGATCTAACTTTCTGCTTATTTATAGATTCCATCTTTTTATTTAAGATCCTTTTTTTACTGAGTAACTCCAATCTTCTTAATTTTCCCCTTCCAAAAGATCACATTCAGCATCCTTGACATCAAGATTCTCAATCTCCATCATGATTTCACGCTTACACTCCTCAATATTTCCAAAAACGCTCTTGTTCCACTCCTTGATGTCTGTTTTCAGCAACTTCAATTTATCTTTGAGCCTGGACATTCTGTTTCCCTGTACCTCATAATTGTTCCACTTGCCTTTCACCAAGTCCTTAAATCCAGGTTCCAAAAGCCAAGCGTCAATAGTTTTGAAGGGTCTAGGACCCCAGTCTTTAGCCCAAGATTTGGCCACTATAGCACAATGATCGAAGACTTCCCTCTGCAAAACATACTGCTTACTCGTAGGCCACCTTTGTAACCATTCCAAGGATACTAAAAATCTGTCTAATATGCTTTTGGCGGACCCATCTGACTTATACCAGGTGAACTTTTTACCTACAAGAGGTAATTCCACCAGTACATTCCTATCAATGAACTCATTGAAGTCTCTAATCTCTTTCTTCTAGCTGGAAAAACCTCTAACACCTTTCCTTTCCTCTATAAACCTAATAGCATTAAAATCCCCACAACAGCACCACACCTCATTATGATTAGCACTTTTAATGGTTGACAGAGCATCCCACATGACAACTTTATCACTAATCGAACATGTTGCATACACATTCACAATTACACATAAGCAGTTCATTTTGACATGAGTCCCAGACACAACTATGAAACCTCTTCCTTTAACATGAGACCTGTACTCGAACGCTTCTTTGTTCCACATAGAGAGAAGACCTCCTGCCCCATTTTCTCCTTCATTAAGTACCCAACCAATTTTATTATCCCCCCATAAGGCAACACATTTAAAATCAAAGAAACCCGTAACTTTTGTCTCCTGCAAACACAGAAACTCGACACCCTCCTTGTAAATAATATGCTTAAGATATTTAGCTTTTACCCCTCCTCCTAACCCTCTGATATTTAAATTGATAATAATCATAAACAACCTGTTTTCGTGCCCTTCTTCATCTTGCTCAAGACTTGTCTATCCCTATCCCCCATCACCTCCACTTCTTGTAACATCATAACATCTCCCCATGGACATGTCGTACCTAACCTTTTTGCCAATTCTCATATCCTAACTGATTCAGATTTAATAGCTTCTTTCCTAATTCGGTTATTACATTTAACAATTTCTGAATCAGACAACGCACAAGTTAAAGAACGTGACCTGGTTGGGTATCTATTCCCGGAGTGTAGCGATCCCGTGCCCTTTTAGAACGCCACCGTCGCTGGATCGTTCGACCCCCCTGCTCCCATAGCGCACGTAGATGACGCACTCTATCTGGGGTTTGATGATCATCCACCTCTATATGTTCCTCCTCGTCGCGATCAACGCCACACATCTTCTTCCCCAAATCTCCCTCACAGCCTTTACTGATCAAAAACTTCCGACCGCTATTCGATTTGGATAGGGAATTGTTTACCCGACTTAACGAACAAGCACCCCCTTTACTATCACCCATGAAAGAGTGCTTCAATGGCTGCTCCACCCTTGGACTCTTCGGCGTTGATGATTGTACACCGTCAAAACCCATTGCACATACGCCTTCGAGGAATTTTTCTGAAACTGATGCACACCTAGCATTGGTGTCCACATGGGCCTCTGTTCCACTAACCTGCAAATGGGCCTTAGATAACACTGGGCTTTCGTTAAGAGAGTTAATAGAGTTCCCCACTTTTACTAAGTTGACCAAGGAACTTTGTATAGCCCCACACGCCACATTGACCTGCTGAGCGGCAAATGCTGTTGTCCCCTCCTTTGATCCTCCCTGCAGCCTCACCTCCTCTTTTGTGAAAGAAGAAACAAACTTTCCCTGACCTGACACAAGTTCTTCTGCACCTTCCTTTTCTAGACCCTTTTTTGTCTTATTCATAGACCACCCCTTCCCTTCCCTTTTCTTTTCCTCTGGCCACCCTCTGCTTCCTTCTCCGTTCCCCCCCTTTCATTACTCAGATTTGCAGAAAAAAGAGAGTCTTCAACAAAAGTTTCAAAAGATGAAACACTATCCGATGATCCTTCAAGGCTATGTTCACAGTTGCATCCGAACTTGACTCCATCATAATAATTCATCTCCTCCACCAAAGTAATATTATACAGACACCCATTAATCCGAAAACCTTTGGACAACTCTGCCTTACGAGATTTCAACATTCTTACTTGAAACCGCGCATACTCCAACCGATGCCATGACAAAGAGGCTTCATCCACCTCCATCAGCGTTGCTACATCTTCTACCACTTTCGAGAAACACTCCTTGCTCCATAAGTGAATAGGCAACCCATAACATCTAACCCACACCCGCTTGTAGCTGACCGCAAGAGATTCTGACCAAGGTTTAAGTTCCTCAAAGAAACAATCAAACCATTCAGTATTAGATTTCACTATGTCCTCTATTTTCTCGCCGGACTTAGAGGTCAACAGAACAAGATTGTCTCCCAAAAAGCGTGTTATGAGCATGCTCATCCCTCCTTAAAACATTCTTCCTGCAAAGCCTCATGTTCACACTCCGGCTTCATACGACCAACCATGTTGTTCTTCATCCACGGTAAGATATTCGCCTTAGTCATAAAAGAAGGCCCTTTCCAAGGATCACGAATTGGGCTTCTTACTACATCAGCATAGGTTTGCTTACCTAGGTCATTTCCAATAGCATCCTTCCCTACTTCATTCCTGATAACTTCTTTCCCTCTTTTTTCCATCCACACCTCCTTGTTCTTCCTCTGTGGGTTTCGAAAGGGAAGCCCACCACTTCTACTTTTCTCCTCCAACAAAGGGGCACTACCTTTATTCTCAAAACTTTCCCTCCTGTACCTTGGTACGTTAACATGAAGTTTCATGTTTTCGATGAAACAGTTATCTAACTCCCTCTCCAGGCTTAGAACATTTCCTACCTCAAAAAACCTTACAAAACCAAACCTTCTGCCCCATCTATTCAAACGTTTAGATATGAACACTTCTTTAACCCTGACCCATTTCTGAAACAGTTTGAACATTTCATATTCACCATGATTTTCTGGAAAGTTTGAAAAGAAGAAGGTTGGAAAAGACTTTGTCGAGTGTTGATGATGATGACGCACCACCTGCCTTCTCCGGTTTTCCTCGTCCTCTCTCACCGCACTCCACGAGCCTTCATCCCTATACCTTAATTAAAATTATAATCTACTTAAAATTATAATTTTTTTGTTTCAAATTCAAAAAACAAGACTCCTAAAAGTAAACAATTTGAATGAAATATTTGTTTATATGTAGCTCTTAGCACCTAAAAATTAATAAATACGTTTACCAAAAACTTTCTAGAATATAAAATATTAGTTATCTTGTAAAAAAGTATTCTTAAATTTAATTTAATGTTATATAGCCGCTTAATGATCATAATAAAAAATACATTAAAACTACAGACAAATAAAAATTTGATGAACAAAAACAGTCAAATTTGTGCTAATAGATAAAAATAAAAATTTTACTGAAAAAATGAAAAATGATCAAAATTTGTCATAAAAATGAAAATGTAAAATAAATAATTTCCATTTTATTTTAATTATTTAGATTTAAAAAGTTATGTAAGTTTTAAACAAAAGTAAGCCTATTATACGGAGATAAATTGATCTTTTTCTATAATAAAAATGAAAAATAAAAACCATCAAGATATTTTGTATGAGAAAACATATTTCACAATTTTATTATAATCTTATTTTCTATTTTTTTCATATTTTTAATAGTCTCATATTAGAAATTAAGCATATTTTAAATATATATATTTTTATTATTTTTAAAGACAAAATTATTACATTACAGAGTTTCAAACGTGAAAGCAAAAATAATATAAATTGTCTTAACAACTTTTATCATTTATTATTTTCGTTGTCTTTTAGTCAGAGTTTACAACCTTGTGTTGTAAATTGTAGTTATACTACACAGTATCTTATTGTAAACACATACAAAAACTAAATAAACACCAGCAAAGTTACATATTCAAAATTAAAAATAGAAATTATATATAAGAGTAACATAATATTCTTGTTGTGAATCTTCATGCATCTTTGTTTCTGGAACATCGAAGAGAAATAAAAAAAAAAGACGTTATCCAAGAAAAATTCCATCTAGAAACTCCGTAGCTGGCACGCGCCACGTGGATCACTCGCTCTCAATCTTTCTCAGTTGAGAGACGAAGTTCAGAAAACGCCGGCGAAAGAAGCGTTGTTGATTTGGGTGGGCTGACGTGGAGATCACGCGCACCACGTTATGTTCTTCTATTTGCCATGACTTGGAGAGTTACTTAGCAACTGAAACACGCATTTCCATGACGCTGATTGCACTCTTCCTCACTGCCACCAAGCTCGCCGGAGCTCTCTTTACTCTCACCGTCGCCGCCAACGCCATCTCCTACTCCCGCTTCCGCAAGAACAACCTTCGCCGATTCCGCTCCCCTATCGACGAATCGTCCGAAACTCTCGCCGACTTCAACTTCGCCGGTAACTTACAATTAAACGCTCTCTCTTCATCAATTAAACTTCAAAAGCCTTTGTTCTCAACGACCTAGGGAAAGGGAGCGTTTTCAGGCGTAATTAAGTGAAGTTACGAAATGTCATCTAATCATTGTAGATGAAATTCGTGTTTAGGATAATTTCTGCAGCATTTTCAAGGTTTATGTAGAGTGATGTATAAGCCGTAACTTCCTGTAATATCAAGGATTACAATGAAATTGGAACTGTGACTGAGCTTAAGAGGCTGTAAATTTTCAGGTGTATGAAAAGTGAGCTATTTAGGTTGTTTGTTTCAAAGCATACGGATAAGAGTTTATTTTTCTTGCAGAAGAGGAGTTTTTCTTTGGTTTGGCTACAGCACCGGCTCATGTCGAGGACAGGCTTGATGATGCTTGGATCCGGTTTGCTGAGGAAAAGAGTGACGACTCCAACGGGAGGCAGACAGTGGATGCTGTGATGGCTTCTGCTTCTGGCGATGGTGGGTCCCAGCGGGCCGCGACGTCTCCGCGGGGCAGGAAGCCTATTAAGGTGGCTATGGAGGCCATGATTAGGGGATTTGAGAAGTACTTGGAAGTGGAAGGAAAAGAAGGGGAAGTAGAACCTCGTCCTAATGTAACTGCTTGGCATAATGTTCCACGCCCGTAAGCCTTGAGATTATTTTGTTTTTATGTTAATTGCGGCAAGAGATGGATCTTTCTAACCTCGGGTTTTTGTTTGGTTTTGGGGAAATGGAAGGGAGTGCAATTTTTTTTCATTTCATGCATATATTCTTTAATTATTTTTTACAATGAAAGAAATCAAATCATATGGGGTATCATGAAAGGAAACTGTCATAAGTTGGGTGACTTTTATAGTAATTACGTCAAAATCAATGATGATATTGGGAGTGTAAAAACTTGCGCAGATGCCTATAAAACTCCTTCTGTAAATATCATGCAACTCTTAGTTCAAAATTGAAAAATTTACCCTCCCAAACTCCATGAAGTAAAATACGCTGTAGTTTAATGGCTATCTAGTAAGAAATTTCTGATTTTCAGGGAGGAGAGGTTAAGATTTTGGTCTGATCCTGAAACAGAAATAAAATTGGCCAAGGATACCGGTGTTACTGTTTTTCGCATGGGAATAGATTGGACAAGAATCATGCCAGTGGAGCCAGTAAACAGCCTTAATGAATCTGTAAGTTAGAAGCTGAACTTTCAAAATGATGATGAATTACGGTGCCATGCATGACTAAGCTTATGTCAGTCAACAGCTTCTTTAATGGAGCTTATTTATATGCTATTCAATTTTCAGCTTTATGTTGAGCCTTATCAACCAATTGAACTGAGTAACTCAAGTGTTATTCTTTCTTAGGTTAACTATGCTGCGTTGGAACGGTATAAGTGGATTATCAATAAGGTTCGATCATATGGAATGAAGGTGATGCTTACTCTTTTCCATCACTCACTTCCACCCTGGGCTGGTGAGTATGGCGGTTGGAAGCTGGAAAAGACAGTGGATTATTTCATGGACTTTACCAGGTTAGTTTTCCCTTTAGTGTTTATTATCTGTATGATATTATTTTCTTATCAAAGCACCAATCGAACCACGCTAAATTGCTAAGAAAATCATTTGAAAGTTAAATGAAAAACTGATAGTTCAGTATGAAATGTCTTCCTCTGTGAATTGTCCATTGTAATATTTTAGTTTCTGAGTTTTCAGGTCACATTTAACCATCCTTCCATCTCTTTACTTATGAAGTTATGACTACTAATTCCATGCACGTGTTTTTCTAATGCATATTGGGAAAGTTAAGAGATTGAAATTCCTGCTTCAGTAGATTATTTGCTCTTTTCATGAATATCAATTTTCCAGTTTAGATCACATTATTGTCTAGTCCTATTGAGTTACTCCTCTTATGATAGTATATTGATGAAACTCTTTCTCATATCCTCTCTTTTCACGTAGGCTTGTTGTAGACAGTGTATCAGATTCGGTAGACTATTGGGTAACATTTAATGAGCCCCATGTCTTCTGTATGCTTACTTACTGTGCTGGAGCTTGGCCTGGAGGCCATCCTGATATGCTTGAGGTCGCAACTTCAGCACTTCCAACCGGTGTTTTTCAACAGGCCATGCATTGGATGTCTGTTGCACACTTAAAGGCATATGACTACATCCACGGACTAAGGTTTTTCTTTTTCATAAAAGCTTTAGATTTATTGCAAGTTTTATCTTTCTTTCTCATAAAAGCTTTAGATTTATTGCAAGTTTTATCTTTCTTTCTCATAAAAGCTTTAGATTTATTGCAAGTTATATCGGCCATATAGATCATCATAGACCTGCTTATGAAATTTAAAATTATTTCTTATGATACTTATCCTTTTTTCTGGGGATCATCTGTATTAACTTTTATTTATTAGCTTCTGTCTATGTCCATTCTCTGTTTGAGTTCTTGGCTACTATATCTTTCTAGTGCAATCAGTTGTTTTATGCCTTATCCCTTCGTATTTGTAAGCTAAACAGTTGGAGTTGATCACTTAGGCACTTTTCTATTTTTATGTTTGTAGTTATCTGAACTATAATATCTTTTTGGCAGTAACCCATTAAATCCAATAGTTGGTGTAGCACATCATGTGTCATTTATGCGACCCTTCGGTTTGTATGACGTCGCTGCTGTTTCTCTGGCTAATTCATTGACTCTCTTCCCGTACATTGATGGAATATCTGAAAAGCTGGACTATATAGGCATAAACTACTATGGCCAGGTTTGCTTTATTAACCTTGATATGCACTATGCATGATATTTGGCATACACACTAACAATTGTGACATTTCAGGAAGTGGTTTCCGGTGCAGGCCTGAAGCTGGTGGAAAATGATGAGTATAGTGAATCTGGTCGCGGGGTATACCCTGATGGCTTATACCGCATGTTGCTTCAGTTCCATGAAAGATACAAACATCTAAAAATTCCCTTCATCATCACTGAAAATGGTGTTTCGGATGAGACAGATTTGATCCGCCGGCCATATTTCTTGGAGCATTTGCTTGCTGTTTATGCTGCTATAAACATGGTTTTATTTATGGATTAAATTTTATTTCCTTAAAATTAAACTATTATTTCATAAACAACTAATTTGATTGTAGACTTCTTGTAATTGTTCTACAGGGTGTACGTGTACTTGGTTACCTGTTCTGGACTATTTCTGATAACTGGGAGTGGGCCGATGGATATGGTCCCAAGTTTGGACTTGTTGCGGTTGACAGGGCAAATAATCTTGCACGGATCCCTCGCCCCTCTTACCATCTATTTTCTAAAGTTCGAACTCCCTGTCTGCATTTGCTTTTCCGTGACATTTGATCTGTCTAGTTTGGATCACTAACTATGGGCTTTTGATTGCAGATTGTGAATACCGGCAAAGTCACACGTGAAGATCGTGAAAGAGCATGGGATGAACTCCAAAGAGCTGCCAAAGAGAAGAAAACAAGACCATTTTATCGGGCTGTGAATAAACACCGTCTAATGTATGCAGGTAATTATTTACTGGTGATATAATTGTAAAGTTTCATATTGTTTTTTAACTGTCTTAGTATGATATGGCCTTGTTAATAATGTAGTTGATGCCTTAGCACTTTGGCAACAAATTACATGAAAACCCAATAGTTAATGGCTTCGACAGCAGTTGCATAATAAGTACTACTTTAGTCAAGATCAACCAATTACAATGGACTGTGAACCAAACCAACTAAATTTATATAAAGCCCATTTAAGATCCACGGCAGTTAGATTTAAAATGTGTAATTAAGAGTGCCTTTATTGTTTGAATATTAGCTTTAAACCTCAGGTAGACTGCGTATGCTTACAATTCAGAAAACTGAACCCGCTATACATTAGTCCCAAAATACTGTTCCCTCAGACCATTTGTCCCTTAGCCGCCACAATCAGAATACTGCTTCTAATCCTTGCAGAACATATAGAAGCTGTTTAGATTCTAATTCCTGAGTGCTTCCCACTGAATTTGGGTTTTGGCTCCTTTGGGAAAGGCCAGACCAGACAAATATAACACCTTGTGTCAGGGTGATCATGTTGAAAAAGAAAATGTTGGGCAATGGTACTCCATCTGAAACATTTAAAAGCTTATGTTAATAGGTATATAGACATTGTTAGAATTTTCTTATAGGGGTTACATGGAAAAGTGTCCAAGTCTTCTTGCTTCTCGTGACAGGTGGACTTGATGAACCTGTACAGCGACCTTATATAGATAGAGATTGGCGGTTCGGTCATTACCAGATGGAAGGACTCCAGGATCACTTGAGCCGCTTCTCAAGAGTCATTATTCGACCCTTCTCCCCCAAAAGGAAAACAAAATCTCAGGAGAAGAATCCCAAATTAATTCTTCAGCCTCTTGAAACTTAACAATTGACAAGTTGCCCATTTCTCTTGTCCTAAATTCTATATTTTGAGCGAATTAGCACTTTCAATTTCAATATTCAACACTAGATACACACCAGTCTTTGTTGCATTAAGTCTGTGTAATATACAGATTATTAGTAATGATGCATTCTTGTTGTAAAGCTTATTTATCTCATTTTACCAAGTCAACACATGAAGATAATCACAGGATATAAATATGGGTTATTTATGGGGTGCTTACCCTGGACATGCACAAAGAATAAGTACCTGCCACTTTTGAGGGGATTTATAATAAAGATTCAACAACAATAAGATTTGACTCATAGTTATATGATGAATTTAGATGACATCCAAAATCTTAAAACAATGCGAATCTATCTTTTATTTCTCAAAATAAGATTCACACATATCTATTAGCTTTGTCAGTTAGAGGTAATGTTTACTTATTTTGTTAATTTAGTAATCTTATATACTTTTTAAGTTTAAAATTATTACTTTTTGGTCCGTGAATTTATTAAAAGTAAAATTATTAAAATAAATAAGAACCAACTTATTTTAATATATTTCATGAATTTGTAATTTTACTCCACAAAATTCTGGTGATACCTTGAGTTTATGGAAAACAATTATATTTCCATTACAATTTTGCAAGTTATGTTACGAACTAACTTTATTCTTTATATATAAAAAAACTAAATTATATTTTCAGTCATTTAGCATTGTATTTATATTCAGTTTAGCCTTTTACAATTTTCAAAAAGTTGAATTAAATCCTTTATTTTAAATATTATCTTTTAGTTTAATATCAATTATATTAATATTTTAAACACATTCGTCGCTTAATATAATGACAAAACAATACATTATTTTTAAAGTGTTTACTTTTCAATCACTACTTTAATTATTGTCCTAATCGCCTTTTAAAAGTTTTATTATAATTTTGAGTAAACATTTTGAAATTAAATATTGATTTTTTTTTTTTATCTAAACATGTATATTTCACTATTTGATAAGATGACAAAGAGCAATACAATTTGACTTTTAAATATTTGATCACAATAACATACATGATATCAGTAGTTAAATTGGAATACTCTTAAACAGTCACACATTAAGAGATTTTGAGTTGAATTAAAATTAGACCGAATTTTTAAAATTTCATATTATATAAGGTATTCAAGCCGGTTAATAGAGCCCATTACGTTTTGAAGCCTTTTCTTTCCGCACCTCCATATCTTCTTGTGTCACCCTATAAGCTTTTGTATTTTAAAAATGTCTTTATATAAAAAAGTTAAAACATATGATATTTATGATGTGGTGTAGTTCATATTTTTGATCACATAATTCAATTTTTTTTTTCAAACTAGGGATTAACTTTCGAATTATGTAATCTAAAAGCCTTTTTCAGATTCAAGATTACCTTATGAATTACATAACCAAAAATTATTTTTTGACAAATTATTTTTTGACAAATTATTTTTTGACAAATTATTTTTTGAATATGAGATCAACTTATGTATGTAATTTGTAATATATGTGAATTACATAGTCCATAAGTTAATATCAAATCCAAAAAACTTTTGAATTACGTAATTCAGAATATTATTTTTTTAATATATATTTTGGATTACATATTCTAGAAGATATTTTTGAATCCAAAATTAGTTTCTGGATTATGTAATAATATATATATATATATATATATATATATATATATATATTTAAATTGCTTTGGATTCTACAAATATAAAAAACACTTTCAAATTTAAAAATATATTTCGAATTATCTAATCCAAAATATTTAAAATAATAATAATTAAAGATGCAAGAAAAAGATGAAGGTCCTTGAATAAAATGAAAGAAAAAAAAAGTGTGTAAAATTTTAAAGATTAATTTATTATTTTACTAAAGGATAAAAATACAAAATTACCAAGAAATGTATCGAGGTAAAAGAAGTAGCAGCCAAAGTTGTGATATGTCCTTCCCAAAATCTTCTCCTTATCATCAATTCGAAGACAATTTTTTTCCTGCACTTCCATGCTTTATTATTTTACCTCTATAAAAGACATGAAAGCACAACTTTTTTTTTCTTCATATTTTTTATTAATATTTTTTTTTTAATTCTAAAATTTGAAATACAATTTTATATTCCAAATTATAAAGTTTATAATGTATTTTCGAATTCAATTTTTTTTTTAAATTATAAAATTTGAAAAAAAAATATTATATTCTAAATTTTGAAATTTGGAATATAATTTTGTTTTACAAATTTTAGAGTTTGAAAAATATATAAATTATATAAATTGAAAATGAAAAAATAAATAAATCATATATTTTTTGTTTGAGGGTAATTTTGGAATTGAAAGATTTATAGAGGTAGAGTAAGAAGATGTGGAGGTGAAGGAAGAAATTCCAATTCCTATTCACACAATTTTTTTTTCCAGTTCCTTGCCATTTTTATTGTAAAGAGATGTCTATGCTCCCCATAATTCTGCGCCCTGCTGCAATTTATCCCTTCGTGTAAAGTTTTAGGTTCCAAGCATGTATCATTCACACTAACACGGGTATTGATACGATACGGACATAGAGATATGTAAAATCTATTCACACTAACACGGGTATTGATACGATACGGACATAGAGATATGTAAAATCTTTAAAATGTAAGACACAGAGACATAGATCTATATATTATATAATTATAAATTATATAAATTGACAATAAACATTTATGTGCACATGTTTCCAATTATTTTTTGGAGCAGAAAGATGTTTTTCATTACTAGTTCACAAGGATTTGTTTCTTATTTTTATAATCATAATAACAATTTATACAATAAAGTTTGAGTTTTTAGAAAATTAATGTATTTTTCCTCTTTAAAATTGTGTTTTTACCGTACTAGAATTGTCATAAATCTAATAAATACTTTTTAAATTGGACACTTCATGGATACGTGTTTTGCAAGTGTCATACAAGTATTGGACACCGACACGTCATTTAAGAGGAGTGTCCGAACTTCATAGGTTCCAAGTGCTGCAATGTTTCCTCCAAGCTCCACGTAGGTTTTTTCTTTCTTTTATCTGTAAATAAAAAAAATTGGAAAATCCCAAAGTAATATCTTGCTCCCCATATTTACATATTTATAAATGAATTGGAGACACCCGAATTCACACTACCTTTACTTTCTTGTTTTTTCATTCTTTTGAATTTATTATTTAAGAATTAAATTAAATTATAGTAAATGAACAATACAATAATTTATGCATTTAAATTTTAAATATTAAATTCTCAAACTATAGCTTTATAACTAATAACTAATACTAATTTTAATAATTATTTAGTTAATACATATGTTAATAAATAAATTTAATTTAAGAAACATATTAAATTTACTAATTATTTAATTAATAAACATTTAATATTTTTGTTATTAAAGTTGCCAATATTAAATATATAAATTATAATATAATAAATAACATTAATTATTTAATCAATGCTTGTTTAATACTTAAAAAGAAATTAAATAATTATAAAGAAAATAGTTTCTATTGATACCTAATGCTTCACCACCCAAAGTGGATATATGAAACAAGAAGCAAGGACAAGAACAAAAAGTAGTACCACTTGTACATTGGCCATTTCCTACATATCCAAGTGATTTCACAGTCACCAATGTTAGCACTATAAGAATAATGAACTCAATGGTTTGGCCAAAAAAGTCCACTTTAGTAGTAGCAGTTTTCAAGAAGAACATCATCAATGTTATTCTGATTCTCCCTTTCCTATGTTTCTTTCTTCTGAGTACTTCCTTCATTAAAGCTTCTGCATTAAATGCAACCTATGAGTCTGATAGAATAATCGATCTTCCTGGTCAACCTTCCAGCCCCTCACTATCACACTTTTCAGGTTACATCACTGTCAATGAAAACCATGGAAGGGCCCTTTTCTACTGGTTCTTTGAAGCTCAGTCTGAACCCTCCAAGAAGCCTCTCCTTCTCTGGCTCAATGGAGGTTTGTGATTCATTATAATTTGTTGTCATTGTCAGCCACCATTGTCATATTATTGCTTTGTTTTTCACTTTTAATTCCTCTAATGTTATCCATAGTTAGAGATCTTAATGTATTGAAACCATTTCATTTGATTGGTTGGCATTTGGAGGACCTGGATGCTCCTCTATTGGGTATGGTGCCGTTGTTGAGATTGGACCTCTTATAGTCAATAAAAACGGGGAAGGACTACTTTTCAACAAATATTCTTGGAATCAAGGTTTTGTGTTTGTTTGGTTATTGTCTCTTGTTGCTTCCAAATATTTGTTTTGGACTTGTTCTGAGCTAAAAAGTATTAAGAAGGGTAGAGATTGACGATTTGCTTGAAAATTTGAAACCCTTGCAGAAGCAAATTTGTTGTTTGTGGAGTCCCCTGTTGGAGTTGGATTTTCTTATACTAACACCTCTTCTGACACCATATTAGAGGATAACTTTGTCGGTGAGTTTCCTTGACAAAAGATAAAATTCTTCTGATTTTTTTGATTAAAGTGGTCATGTTTGACAAACTACTTGAATCAGCTGAGGATGCCTACAATTTCTTGGTGAATTGGCTAGAAAGATTCCCACAGTTCAAATCCCGGGACTTTTTTATATCAGGAGAAAGCTACGGAGGTCAGTGGTTAACTTCACTATGATTTCTCTGTCTCATACCTTACTAGCATAATCACATTTCCATTTTCCAGGACACTATATCCCTCAGCTTGCAGAGTTAATCTTTGATCGAAACAAAGATAGCAACATTTACCCCTTTATTAATCTTAAAGGTTTTATTGTAAGTAAATTAGACACAGTTCATTCTTTAGTAAAAATTAAAGTTTTATCTCAATAATGTAGATTTCTGAACTTCCTTTGTGATTAGAAAAACAACATGCATTTTTGTCTAAAATTAAAAATTATGAAACATCTGAAATATGCACCACAGATGATTTCTTTGCTTTCTAAATATATTCACATGTTCAGGTTGGTAACCCAGAGACTGATGACTACTATGACTATAAAGGACTTCTGGAATATGCATGGAGCCACGCAGTTATATCAGACCAGCAATATGAGAAAGCAAAACAAGTATGTGATTTTAAACAATTTGAATGGTCAAATGAATGCAACAGGGCCATGAACGAAGTCTTCCATGATTACTCAGAAATTGACATATACAACATTTATGCCCCGAGATGTCCTTTAAACAGCACATCCTCAATAGCTGATGAGAGCAACAGTATCGGCCATGAATTATTTACCAAGGTTGATAAATAATATCCCAGGTTTATTAGCTATTTTCACTAATTTATTCCATGTCAAGTTATTTAAGTTGAGGGAAAGTTTGCCTCTTGCAGGTGAGAAATGATCATAGAGAAAGGAGGATGAGAATTTTTGGAGGCTATGACCCTTGTTTTTCCAATTATGCAGAAGAATATTTCAATAGAAAAGATGTTCAATCATCTTTTCATGCAGATACTAAAAGAGCCACTAACGTGGCATGGAAGGTTTGCAAGTAAGCACTGAAATTAGTTCCTTGAATGAACTTTATTTATTTTTGGCAATGAACATTGAATATTAATTTCCATGTTTCATGCTCAGCAATTCCATATTGAGGGCTTACAACTTCTCTGTTTTCTCGGTCCTACCTATATACACCAAACTCATCAAGGGTGGGCTTAAGATATGGATTTACAGGTATTTTTACTGCCTTCTATCTTTCTCTCTTTCAAGATCACATACTGTCTAATCACTAACATGATTGTTAAGTTTAGATATGAACAATGTGCATTGAATGAGTAGAGGAAATTTGTACTTGGTTTGGGCAAAAGGGTCACGTACTCATGTGGTATCCGTGCAGGGATTACAATCCCTGCTTTTTACCGTGATTTCCTTTTTCCAATCATCATTCTTATGTCATGACTCCCATTAATTAGGTTCAGTTTCTGATTAGTTGGGTACAAAAGTTCCTACTCAGCATTAACAAATTAAAGAGATGGTTTGTTTGTGGTACAGTGGAGATGCAGATGGGAGAGTGCCGGTTATAGGGACACGATATTGTGTTGAGGCTCTGGGATTACCTCTCAAGTCTAGGTGGCAAACATGGTACCATGATAACCAGGTATATATACAGTCACTAATGATGTTGTAATTTGTAATTGACTATGTAATTTGTTTATTTGTGACATGTTTTGTTCTAACATGATTAACTTAAGCAGGTTGGAGGAAGAATAGTGGAATATGAAGGACTGACATATGTGACAGTGAGAGGGGCTGGTCACTTGGTGCCATTGAACAAGCCCACTCAAGCTCTCTCCCTTGTTCATTCTTTCTTAACAGGCAACCATCTTCCTACTCGTGGATAATCATCTATAAGCACTCATTCTACCAATTTCAGTTCCCAAATTTTCTGGCAACTATTATATCAACATCATATGTATGAGATGTATGAGTATTAATAAATCAGCAACGTTATACAGCCACTCTTTCATCATTAACCATTCAATTCAAATGTCATTTTTATCAAGCTTCTGTCTTATCTTTCACCATCCTAGGTTTTTTTAATAAAAATATTATAATAAAAAAATAAGGTTTTAGCTGTTAATTGAATGAAAGTTTTTTTAGGATAAAATAATATTTTTTTAGGTGTCAACTGAATGAAATTGGAAAAAGGGTCTTTCTGACCATTTTAACCGACTAGTTAAATGTAGAAAAAAATGTCACATAAATCCACAAACATTCATTAAGAATAAATTAATTTGTAAAATTTATCTGATATAATTTCTCTAAATTCTTATTTTAAATTTATTTGAGTTAATTTAGATTATAAAAAGTTTTTTTTATTTGATTTATTTCTCTTAAAATATTCTTCTAAATGAGTTTATTCAAATATGCCTATGCTGAATTGATGACATGGTTATTTGGTAGAGAAATTATTAATCACCAGTATAGTCCCAACCAATTTTTAAGTGATACATATTTAAGTTTTAAAATAAAATAAAATAATTAATAATATTTAATTATGCTATATAAGTATTAATTAATAAATGAAAAATAATGCCAAAAAACTTAAGCTTTCTGTCCATGTCTACTACATTACACTCTACTTAGATTGAGATATGAAATCTCTTGATAATGGAACACTCATCCTCTGTTGCCTCTACAACAAGGTTTTCTCTGAAACTTCAACCACTCATCTTACCCTCTCTCTTCACTTATTTACACCGCAATAGTTAATTAATGCTTCAAATTTGCACAATGGTAGTTCTAAATCATCAAGTTCTTGATAATGATAACATGCTTTAACATGATAGCAGATTTCATAAGATAAGATTAAATTATAGCCTGTAAATCTCTGAGATTAAATTAAACATAAACTCCTTTACTAAAATAGCCTTTACTAAAATAGTATTAGTGTTAAAATTATCCTAATCAGTTGCGAACTATGAAGTCCAGACACTCATTTTAAATGATGTGTCGGTGTTAGATACTCGTATTGGATACTGACACTCGTATGACACTTGTAAGACACGAACTATCAAGTCCAAACACTCATCTTAAATGACGTGTCAGTATCAGATACTCGTATCGGACAACGATACTTGTATGACACTTGTAAGACACGTATCCGTGAATATGAAATTCAAAACATATTTTTTGGATTTATGACAACTCTAGTACATTTCTAGACAATTTTTTTTTAAAAAATACATTAATTTTCTAAAAATAAAAATTTATTATATAAATTTTTATTATAATTATAAAATTTAAGAAAAAAACATCTTTTTATTATCTTATTATTAATTTATATAATTCATAATTATATAATTTGTATTACCTTTCGAACGGGGAGATTATACATTTCAGTAGTGTCTCTGACATATAGGTTTTGTGAATCTCCCGAATCTTATATAAATAAACTCATCTCAACCTTCTTGCATGATAAACGGAAAAAAAACTTTAATTCAACTTTTAACCAACTTTTCTTTTAATATTTAGTCTTATTTGATTGAAGCTGATTAATAAAATATAATTGTTCATTGTGGTCTAATTAAAATTGATTGGCATCACTTGTGAATTCCTAAAAACGATATTATTATTTTAACGACAAAATTTAGATTTTTTTTGCCTCTGTTTTTTACAAGTTTCCCGATGCACACATGGGCTTGGCAGATTGAAGCAAAAGTTATATATATATATATATTCTCTTATAGTAACTAGATTCCTCTAATTATATTTAACTTAGCTTTCCTTCACACCTCATCTCACGTAACCTATGCCATGCAAATGAAAGGCACACGCCTCCTCCAAGAGTATTACGTGATCAATTTGGAAAAGACACTTCAATAACCACCTCTTCGCATATTCTAAACCAAACCAATAATATTATGCAGCATATTCTTTCTCTTCCACCTCCTCTTTTTCACACTTTCATTTTTTTTAATGAACTACTACAACTAAATCATTCAAAATATGTTTTGAGAAAAATAAGAAGCTTAAATACAAGTGTTATCTCAATAATCTGCTAAATAGATAGTTCTACATCACATATTAGTGAGACAACATTTTAAATTTACCATGATCAACACTAACAGAAGTTATAATACTACTTTTTTCTCACTAATTACAGTTTGATCTTTGCTTCATCCCTGGCTTATTTTGAAGAAAGAGAATGGAAAAGACATGGACAAGCCAACCAAAGATTTGAAGGTGATGACAGGTCCTTCTGGTCGGCTCCTAACATAAATCTCACTCAAAGAGAACCAAACCAAGAAGTCCCTGACCTTAACCCCAGTTAGATTCTTGATCTTGTTTGGCTCCACATAAGCAGTGATCACTGAATCATAGCAGACAAGTATGTTATCAAACCTGTGCTCCTTCTTCTTCTCCAGCTTTAGCCAAACAAACCCTATTTCCTTCACATAACCACATTCCTCAATGTCCTCAATGCTCAGTAACCCTTCAGGTAGACCTTTTTCTGCCAGCAGCAAAGAGAACTTCTCCCTGCAAGCTTTGTCCCCGTGATAAACCTCAGCTTTGGACTTCAATTCCTCTGTTAGCATAGACTTTGCTGCTGCTTTGTGCATTGTGAAAAGATTGCTATTTATCAAACAAGTGGTGGTGGTGTTTATACAAGTTTTTGTAGAAATTGGCCTACATATATATAGTGGTTTGGACATGATAGAATAACTTTGAGGCCTTTTAACCGCCTTGGTCGAATATTCAGGTTTTTATAATGTACACCTAAGGTACTCCACCAAACAGTTGAAGCTTCTTCCATACTACCAAACGGTCACCACATCATTTTAGGAATAATTCTAATTCCCCCATCTTCTTCATATATAATTACTCAATTATCCTTTTTTTTATTATTAAGATATTGAATGTTTATTTTGTATCAATAAAAAAATGTTAGATGGAGTTATATTATAGGAGGACGTTATTGTAGTAACTACTTAAATGAAATAAGAGAAGACAAAAAGTTGTAACAATTGATTGAATGTAATTGTACAAAATTGCAAAATAGATCTTATTCATTTTGATTTTCACTCAATTATATATATATATATATATAATAATAATAATAATAATAGTTACAATTATTGAAAATATAAACTAAAAATAATAACATGTCTGTAAATTGACCATTAATGCAATATAACGGTAAAATAATTTAAGAGTAATAAAATATGAATTAATAATAATAAAATCTGAATTAAAAACTAAGAAAAGTTTGACCGAATTATAAACTATAATGTACAAGCAACTCGTAATTTGGGGGTATATAAACTTGCAAAATGGCACATACCAAAAAAAAAAAAAAAATCATTAATTTTTTTGAAAGAGTTTCAAAAGAAGAAAGAGGGTGAGATTGTATTTCCTTCGTGGGAGATAAAAGTGTGGATGAAAGGAATCAATGATAATAAAAAAGATGAGAATGAGAAAACATACATAGAAAATTGAGAGAGAAAAATTACTTGTTTTACTTGATTAAAATAAAATTTCACGGATTACAACACTTTATGGTCTTTAAATTTAAGATTTTAGATTGATTATTATTTTATGTTACGAATATACAAATTCATAACAAATAAATGAAATTAGGTAACTTAAACAAATTTTAAAAATATATTATATTAAAATTGGTCTAATAAACATTAACTGAAATAAATAATAAAATAAATAAAGTTAATAATAATTTAACTTATGTTAAATTAAATAAATATTACTATATCAGTTAATTAACATTGACACAAATATTTTTACTAATTAAAAAAATAAAAAATTATTAATATCGACTAAAACCACATCACGCCAATACAAATATTTTTACTCAATTTTTTTTTTAAATAATTAGCATCAACTCAAAATTAGCTAAACTTACTCTATTGGTATTTAACAGTAAATAGACATTATTACTTAGCACTTATTCTTCTAAAAATAATTTATCCTTTCTAACTTTTTTAAGAAAAAATCACCTTTGCATTAAGTTTGAATCTACTTAATCAACTCTTGATATTTTCTTATAAAGAACAATACACTAAAAAAAACTCATAAGGATTTAACAATTATTTTGGATAAATTCATAAAAGAACTCTTCAAACACCAAAAATGCACTAATGGAGAAAAAAAACCATCAATAAAAGGTTCCAACATAGAATGCACTGATAACATGTACTGTTTTTATTCTAGGCTTTTCCTTATTTTGTATATGGCCCGGATTACCAACCCATTCCTTTTTGCACCTCTCCATGTACTATCTCTGTGTACTCTTAAAATAGATATCAATAATTATACATTGTTTTTACTTCTTTACTTTATAGGGTTTTCATACTCGGAAGTACTGTTTTGCCTTAATCTCCTTCCAATATGGTATCAGAGCTCTGCCGTGTTCTCTGATATTTGTTCTTCTTTATTTCTTCTGCCATTCTTGTTTCGTTTTTTCATTTTTCTTGTTCTTCTTTTCAGTTATGGGAGAGGAACAATTCGACCAGACCTATCTTTCATTACATCCGAACGAAAACCCAACCACATCGCTAGTATCACCGATCCTCGACTCTTCCAATTATCACTCTTGGAGTCGATCCATGACGACGACACTGAGTGCGTAAAACAAAATCGAATTCATCCTTGGGACACATCCATGCGTTGCCGCAAATCACTCAACCCTTTCGACCTGGAAACGTTGTAACAACATGGTTGTTTCTTGGTTAATACATTATGTCTCAGTTTCTATTAGGAAAAGCATTATTTGGATGGATTTAGCCATCGACATATGGAACGATTTAAAAACTAGGTATTCACAAAGTGATCTCTTTAGAATTTCTGATTTACAAATGGATGTTGCCACCTTGTGTCAAGGGAATCAGTCTATGACTGAATATTTTACAAAACTTAGAGTTATCTGAGATGAAATTGTGAATTTTAGGCTTAACCCTGTCTGTAGTTGTAAAATCAAATGTTCTTGTTCTGTATTATCAATCAAAGAAAACATGAGGATCAGGCTATGCAACATTTACGTGGGTTGAATGATCAATATCATAATATAAAATCTCATGTTCATCTTTTGGAACCCATACCTCCTATCACCGAGATTTTTTCTCTTGTGGTGCAACAAGAACGTCAATTGATCAATAATGATTCTTCTTGTGTATGTGGATGACATTGTACTCAATGAAAATAATGTTGAGGAAATCTCTCACATTACCAAACTCCTGGATGAGCACTTTCGAATAAAGAGTCTTGGGGACCTATCGTATTTTTTGGGACTTGAAGTGGCGCGTAACCATACCGGAATTCACCTAAGCCAGAGAAAATATACTTTGGATCTCCTGCTTGAAACTAGGACGCTTGATTGCGCACCTATGCCTACCCCATGACTCAAACCTCACAGCTATCCTTGAATGAAGGCACCTAGCTCTCTGAAGCAGAGCCCTCTACTTACCGACGACTCATTGGTCGTCTTTTATACCTCACCAACACCAGATTGGACATCACTTTTAGTGTCAACAATCTCAGGAAATTTGTTATTGCACCTACAAAAGATCATCAACAGGCTGCTTTTCGAATTCTGAGGCACCTCAAATCTGCTCCTAGATTTGGTATCTTCTTCCACAACTCTAACTCTATTCAACTAAGGTCTTTTAATGACTCTGATTGGACAACCTGTCCTACCATAAGAAAATCTATTACTGGATTCTCTATTTATCTGTGAAATTCTCTTATTTTCTAGAAATCTAAGAAACAACAAATCATTTCTTGAAGTTCATTGGAAGTTGAATACAGGGCACTTGCTGCCACCACTTATGAGATACAATGGCTAACATATCTTCTCCAAGACCTTCACGTTTCTTATGTCAAGCCAGCTATTCTATATTGTGACAATCATTCTGCAATACAAATTGCCTCTAATCCCGTTTTTCATGAGCAAACCAAACATACAGAGATCGACTATCATATTGTCCGTGAAAAAGTCATGGCTAGTCTCCTCAAGCTGCTACCTATATCATCTTACATGCAAGCAGCAACACCTTCACCAAACCTTTACCTCCCACCACTTCCAAGCTTATTCATTCCAATCTGATAATGAAAAATATATATTCTATTTTGATTTTGATTTTTATATGTATATTTATAGTGTTTGAAAGTTTAAAATCGGTTTTTCTTGTAAAAATGTTTTTTTATTTATTTTATTTTTAATTATAAATTTATCATTTTATGTTTTCTTATTTTTTTAAAAATATTTGTAAAAAAATAGTGAAGAAAAAAGTGTTCTTTTGGGTTTAGTTATTATGGAAGTCATAATAAATTAATGGACAGTCATTTGGATATATTTTCTAGTTGGTTATTGTGATGATCTTATAACTAAACAAATAAATTTTAAATTAAAATTTGTCGATACATAATTATTTTCTATGAACAAATTGTGTACTTTTGATTTTCATTATATTTGGGAAACATAAGAGAATTTTGGCCGATTTAAAAATAAATAAATAAAATCTAGTTCTTCATTATTTAAAAAATCTGTCTTACATAAATAATCATTACATGAACAAACTTGTAAAATGAAAAAAGTTGTTTCACACTCTAATAATAAAAAATAACTGTTTTTTGAAATAAAATATTATATTATAATAAAATAATTTAAATTAAATTTTTTCGATACGTAATTATTTTCTATGAACAAATTATGTACTTTTGATTTTCATTATATTTGGAATAGATAGGAGAACCTTGGCCGATCAAAATCTAGTTCTCTATTATTTAAAAAGATTTGTCTTACATAAATAATCGTTACATGAATGTACTTGATAAATGGATAAAGTTTGTTTGACAGTCTACTAATAAAAGATAACTTTTTTAAAATAAAATATTATAATGGTATCGATATATCATTACTTTTGTTATATATAGTTTTAGTATAAATATAATGACGATGATAATAATATAATAATATTAGTAATTGACGCCATTACGAGGAATAATACATAAGAATATTTAATAATATCTTTTGTGTGAAACCATTTTTGTCGATTTATAAAATATTATAAAAAATAATTAAAAGAAGAATTATTAAAAGTAGTTAGGTATAAACACAATTTAGTTTAGGGTTACTCATATTTTTCGTGAAGAGAATGTGTGTGCTGATAAGTTGGCTAATTTATGATTTATTCATAGAGAATCCTTTCATTGGTATAATAAGCTTCTATCTAGTCTGTTCTTAGAATTCTTTATTAATAAGTATAATCTACCTATGTATCGTTTTTGTTAACATGTGAGTTTTGGTCTAGTCCTCCCATATTTTTGTATTTTCTTTCTTTTTCCTTTTTTTAATAATATTTTTTTTCTGTGATGAAAAATGATTGTTGTTATTTGAGTTGTCAGCCTAGCTGAGATGTCAAGTAGCACAGTGATGCCTAACATGAAAACTTTTTATAAAAAAAGACACAATTTAGTTTCTTTAAACTTAAAATAGAAGGAAACTCCCCCATTCATGTACAACTTAATATTACTTCTTATTTTTTAAGTTTATATTTCTAATACATATTTAAATTTCACAAGTTAATAAATAAAAAGATACATATATTTAAAAGTTAAAAGACTTAGAAAATCCATGTATATATTGTTTAGGGTTTAGGGTTTATATATATATATATATATATATTCAAGAAATATTAGTGTAAAAAACGCATATAAGATCGATTTTAGGAGACATATAACACTGGTTTTCTCATCAATGTAGATTTCAGCGATGTAAAATGTCAATCACATATAACATCAGTTATAAAAATTGGTGTAATATGTACCAAAATCTAAATAAAATATTAAATAATATGTACTCCAAAGGACACATATAACATCGGTTGAGAGCCACAACCGTAATTATATGTGGTTTCAATATGTGACTCTGAAGCACATATAACACCAGTTGTGACTCTCAACCTGTGTTATATGCGCTCCAGAGTAAAATACTGATGCCACATATTACACTGGTTAAGATCACAACTGGGTGTTATATGTTACATATTACATCGGTTAAGGTCACAACCAATGTAATATGTAATAGTTTTTTTTTTTTATAAATTCATTAAAATGTGTTTTTTCACAAACCTGTAAATTTTATAAAACCAAAATTCCAGTCATATTGATTTGTATATAAAAAATATGAAAACATGTTTCTAATACATGTATTTATTGTTCCAGCAGAAATAACAATCTATATTTAAATTAATGATAAAAAACCCTGTTATTTCTTTATTTTGTTTATTGGTTAGATTTAAATGTTAGGGTATATGTAATATATTTATATATTTATATATTTATATATTTATATATATATATATATATATATATATATATATATATATATATTCAAGAAACATTAGTGTAAAAAACGCATATAACATCGATTTTAGGAGACATATAACACTGGTTTCCTCATCAATGTAGATTTCAGCGATGTAAAATGTCAATCACATATAACATCAGTTATAAAAATCAGTGTAATATGTACCAAAATCTGAATAAAATATTAAATAATATGTACTCCTGAGGACACATATAACATCGGTTGAGAGCCACAACCGGGATTATATGTGATTTCAGTATGTGACTCTGAAGCACATATAACACCAGTTGTGGCTCTCAACCTGTGTTATATGCGCTCCAGAGTCAAATACTGATGCCACATATTACACTGGTTAAGGTCACAATTGGGTGTTATATGTTACATATTACATCGGTTAAGGTCACAACCAATGTAATATGTAATAGTTTTTTTTTTCTATAAATTCATTAAAATGTGTTTTTTCACAAACCTGTAAATTTTATAAAACCAAAATTCCAGTCATATTGATTTGTATATACAAAAATATGAAAACATGCAATTGAAACTAAACAAAAGTGTATAATTACATCTAAATAAAATGTACACATATGTAGAAAGTTACAAATCTTTACATGTTTTGATTCCTAATTTGTAGAAAATATTTGAACTATTTTTGACGAATTTGTTCAAGAGTTTGTGTGCTTAGTGACTCGGATTCATGAAAAAGTTGAGAAATGTAATAGTATATTAGTGTTAACAAATATGAATTTACAATGACAAGTTAGAGCATTTAAAATCTTATAATTCATACATGCTCCTAAGAGTCTATAATAGTCACACAGGCTATGGTCCATATCCAGTGCATTACATAACCACATTCAAAGTTTCCTTGTTGCTTATTGCACTATTATGAAATATAAGTAACAATTAATTTAGTTGAACTAAAAAAAGTAAAACTTATAATGAAGAGGTAAATATATATCTTAGGTTAAATCCAACGTAGACTTTGTGATGATGAAGTGGATCTACCCCCTAAGACACTGCATACATTAATTGCACTAAAAAGAGAAAAATCATTAGTAATTCATAATAAATTATATAATTTACAATAACATACCTTTGTAATACGACCTTCATATCTTGACTTGGCTTACTATGCAGTGAACAAAACCAGACAACAATATTGTCCATGAGGCAAATAAGCATTAATTGTCAATGAGACCTAGTATAAAACATTTCATTAGTCATTTTTATAATTATGTAGACTCTAAATGTAACAAGTTTTACTCACCCATTTATAAAAGGAGGCATATAAATCCTTTTTCTAGATGTTTGAGTGCATCTTTGAATGCAAATCTGACAATTAATTTTTTTATTCCCAAACTTTTGTATTTAAATAGAAAGAGTGCATAAGTAAAAATGGTGCTTTGCACTTCATTCAATGTTGGTTTCTTAAAATTTCTTCTTCTAGTTCTATACACCCCAACGTCTTATTCTTCCAAGATCAAAGAAAGACAACAAATATTTATTTGTTGAATTCTGCTTGATGAGTGTTATGGTTCATGGATTGGATGCTTTTGCTCTAGGGTTAGCACAGGGAGAACCCCTCCATCGGTGGCAAAATGGCCAATTTGGATCCCCTCATAGAAATCTCACCTTAAAATATTGTTTCATTGCATATGGACATTTGAGGTTGTCTCTAGTCTTTCTTCTGCGTCTGTTGATTTGTTTGTCTTCTTAAAATGAATCCCATAGGATTGTAAAGTAAGTGAAGTTGTTGCATTTATAAAACACGTAGTAAAAAGGTATCTTAGGTCATTACCGTAGTAAATAAGGGTTTAAAACACGAACAATGTTGATTTTTTGAGGTATGGGTGATCACTGTCCGTAAGGACTTATTCGCGGTGTATTGCGCAAGTCACCCAGGATACAACAAGAACTTCTTGGATAATCTGAGGATATTAGAACTAGTAAGTAACTCTTGGAGAGTAAAACCCAGGATATCAGAAAATGTAAATAAAGAGAAGAACACTAAAAATATTCTATTTTGGAGAGTAATATAAAAGAAAAAGAGAGAAGTTTGGATGATGTGTTTTGGAGCAGTCTGGTGCCTCTATATATAGGCAAAGAAGAAAGCTCAAAAACTACAAAAAAGGAGAAAAATAGAAGTTGTTCCGCAGGATTGGAAGTGTTGTCGGAAAGCGCGCCAGAAAAAGAGGAAGACGCTCATTCGATCTAGATAGTGTCGAATCTGGAACTTCCTATGAGACTGGGTAACACTGGAACAACATGAAACTGCAGCGAAAAACATTCCAACTTCCATTTGTTTTTCAGGTCCGCAAAACCCTCCCCTTAGATTTAAATCGGAACATGGCACGTTCGCTGCATAACTTTCACAACTCTTGCTTAATTTCCACAACACTTTGTTTTGATATCTTTTGCGATATCTAAAGGGTCCCAACAATCCCCCACATATTGCAAGAGATAGAAGATAAAAAGAAAGAAAGAAATCTTGGGTTGGAAAAAGATGTAATGCATTAGAGCTGGTGTAATAATCTACATGAACTAGCCCTAAATCTCATGCAAACGACCCCACTTGATACTCATATAGGTGATTTAATCAAGTGTACGATGCAAATCATATACCACCCATAAGGGATATGAAAATCATTAAAACTTTGTTAATTGCTAAAATTGTTATACCTCATAATTTTAACCAAAAACTTTATCATCTCAATAGTGCAATATCTAGCACTTTTATACATCACAGGAATGGACAAATTTGATTTTAAATCAAGTTTAGGGCTAGTAGAACTAACAAGTGACTTGTTTTACCCATATGAACCTTATTCATGGGATATCCAATCACAAAGGTTGAGTTTCCATCACTTGTTTGTTTGCAAGTGGCTTAAGTTCCATTCCCTTCGATGTTTCTAAATCAATTTTCTCCCTAAGGGTTTAGTCAGAGGATATGCCAAATTCCGTTATGACTTGACATAGTCAATATAAATCATTCCACTCTTTAGCAGTTGCTTCACCAAATTATGTCTCAATTGTATATGTCTATTCTTTTCATTGCAATTTTTATTTTTAGCTATAGCTATTGCCAATGCATTGATACATATGGGATTGGTTTCATTCCTAACAAAATGTTTACTAAGAAGTTTTTCAACCACTCAGCTTCACTACCAGCCATTTCGAGAGCAACAAACTCAGATTCCATTGTTGATCTTGTAATAATAGTTTTCCTGGTTGATCTCCATGTAGCTGCGCCACCCCTAAGTGTAAATACATAACCACTAGTTGATTTGGTCTCATATGAATCAGAGATCCACTTAGCATCACTGTACCTTTCTAGCACAACGGGAAATCCACTATATTCCATGACATAATCTATTGTACCTCTCAAGTATTTCATGAGTCTCGCAAGCATATCACAATGGTCATGGCTATAGGATATTGAGTGTACCTACTTAGTCTACCTACTGCATAAGCAATATCTGGTCTAGAAAAGCTCATTAAATGCAATAAGCTCCCAATTATCTGGGCATATCGAGTTTGAGAAATAATTCTCTTATGTTCTTTAATTTAGAGTTAACATCATTAGGGTTGCTCACTGACTTAAAGTCATGGTAACCAAACTTCTTAAGAACTTTCTCAGTGTATTGTTTTTGGGATAGTAATATACTATCTCCCTTCCTAATGATTTTAACTCTTATAAATCAAAGTTATTCCACCCATATCTTTCATCTCAAACTTAGATCCAAGAAAAAGTTTTGTTTTAAAAACAATATTATCGCATGTACAAAAAATTAGCATGTCATCCACATATAAACACACAATGACACATTCACCATTTTCAGATCTAGAATACCCACATTTATCAGCATCATTGGTAGAAAAACCTTCACAAAGTAAAACATTATCAAGTTTTTCATGCTATTGTTTTGGTCTTTGTTTCAAAGCATACAGAGATTTTAAAAGTTTGCATACTTTTTTCTCTTGACCTGGAACTACACATCCTTCAAGTTGAGTCATATAAATTTCCTCTTATAGTTCACCATTCAGAAAAAAATGTTTTAACATCCATTTGGTGAATTACTAACTTATGAATAAATGATAGAGCTAGCAACACATGGATAAAGGAAATCCTAGTAACTGGGACAAAAATATCAAAGTAATCTATGTTAGGTTTTGAGTAAAACCTGTAGCTAATCTTGCCTTATATTTCTCTATGGATCCATTAGGATGATACTTTTTCTTACAGACCCACTTACAACCAATGAGTTTTGCTCCTTTAGGCGGATCTACTAAGGTTCAAGTATTATTTTTCTTAATTGAATCAATATCAGTCCTAATGGCCTTATGCCAATGTTTAGCATCATGAGCACTAATAACTTCTAAAAAACTTATTGGATCATTTTCAACTATATAAGTGTAAAAATCATCTGCAAATGAGGTTTCCTTTCTCTGCGTTTTACTTCTCCTAACATTCTCACTCATGACATCACTAGCACTATCTATAGGTTATTCAAAAGTACCACCACTCTTTAAAGGAAAGATATGTTCAAAGAACTCTAACATTTTTCATCTCTACTATAGTGTTACATTTAATTATATCACTATTAAGAACTAGAAATCTATAGGCATCACTATGTTCCGCATATCCTAAGAACATGCAATTAGATGTTTTAGAGCCTATTTTCCTTTTCTTAGGACTAGGTAACATTAGTTTACCTAAGCACCCCCACTCTCTTAGGCATTTTGGATTAGGTTGATAAATTTTCCACAACTCATAGGGTGTTTTACCAGTTTTCTTATGTGGTATCCTATTTTCAAAAAACACGCGGTAAGCAGATTCATTCCACAGATTATCAGGAGCATTAGAAATAATAAACATGATATTCATAATTTCTTTAAGAGTCTTATTTTGTTTGTCATGCATGTTGATTAATCCTAGTCATTACAATTTTATAACATACGAATAATTCACTTGTCCTAATCTAGCATGCCATACATCATACGAATCAACAATATAAGTAGAAAGCTCAGATTCATTAATAACTTCATAAATGCTCAATACAAAAAGACCTTGATCACAATATCTATTCTCCACAAAAACATTATTTTTTGTCATAACAATCTTGTAAGATTCAAATGACACTTTAACCCCAACTTTCCCTAGCAATGCTATAGAGATAAAATTAACTCTAATGGATGGCACATCTAGCACATCACTCAAAGCCAGAGTTTTACCAGATGTGATATTCAGAAGAACCTTTCCATTTCCTAAGACAAGAGTTGTTCTGGAATCATCAAGATAAACTTGTTCTTCTCCATCCCCCACACTTGTGTAGGAGGTAAACACATTTTTGTTTGCAAATATGTGTTTGATAGCTCTAGAGTCTACCATTCATTTACTCACATTGGTCACAATATTTACTTGTGAAACGAATGCAACAATGGTGTCTTCCTCTTCAACTACTTTTTTTGAAGAAGAGCTTTGATGCCTCCAAATATCCATGGATTGCTTGAAGGCTGATTGTAGCTTAGTTAGGTGTGTTCTAGGGTAGTTTGAATTTGTTAATTCACTCTTAGTTTGAATCCAAAGTTGGTTTAATTCAAATCTTTTTGAAAAGAGTGTTTTATGAAGAAGGATAAAAACAACCATTTGTTTTATCGTTTCAATCAGTTGTTACATACTTAAGGTTTTTGAAATTGGTTTTAGCAGATTTGAATTTGGTTGACTTTGCTGTCAAACCAATTCAATCGGTTATTTCGACAAAATAACTGACTGTTTTTTTAATTGTCTTAACAAAATTCTGTTAAGTTAGTTAAATCTGCTTTAAATGATTTGAAACTGACTTGGCTTTTATAATAAATGTTTTCAACTGCTAATTGGAGTATACATGTTCTGTTTTACGCTCCTAGCATTAACTTTACAATATCTGTTTGTGAAATCTAGTTTTCTCCAAGATTGCTTAAGGCTTTGGATATTTCTCTAAGAGTGAAGTAGGACTTGCTGTGTACTTTGATTTGATTTGTACCATGTGTGATCAATCCTATTTGTTTCTTCATTTGTAATTCTGTAAGTACTGGTGTTCACAAAGTCAGAGGTTTTTATGATCTATGGTGTGATTGTGGTGTGCCAAAGGAAGTGTGTGTTCTTGAGGGGATCAATATCACTTCTTTGGTGGTTGTGCGTTTGTAATCTGGTTTTTGATTGCATAGTGGATACCCAGAGTTTTCTGAGAACTGGATGTAGCTCTGGGTATAAAAGTGAACCAGTATAAAACTTCTTGTGTGATTCTTTTTCTCCCTTAACTCTTCTCTATATGTCTTTAGTTGTTTTTATACTCTGCTAATAAAAACAATCGGTTGAATCGAATAAATAACCAGTTGAATTTATGGAATTCAACTAAAACTGTTTTATAACTTGTGTTCTTTCATTCCTTTGGTTGTGATTCTTCTTTGACTTTCATTATACCTTCAAAGTTTGCGAAAATCGTTTATAAACAATTCATCCCCCTCTTATTTAAGGCCCTCAATTCTAACACTTTTGTCTTAGGAAAATTTTCGATTTTGGCACTATGTCTGCATTGAGGTGCATGATGACCTGACTTTCCATAGACAAAGAAATTTCCCTTTTTCTTAAAGGTTGGGTTAGTTCCTGATGAATATAATTTTATTCACATTTATTAACTTTAATCATAAATTATTGGAATGTAATAATAAATAAATCCATTATTTTAATTAATATTCTTCTAATTAGGTTTATTTGGGCCTTTATTGTTATTTATGTTAATTTTGCATTTTTAACCTAAGTTGCTTCTTTTGGATCAAGATAGGAGACAAAATCTGAAATAAAGAATTAGAGAATTAAATCTGCAAATATCTGAGAAAAGGAATTGAATGCAAATTTATGCCAGGATATTCTCTAAAAATCCCGCAATTAAAATTAATCTGCTATATCCTTCAAAAATAGAGCAAATATAATTTGAAGATGTTATTCAAGAAAATCTTCTGCAATATCTTTCACATCAATGTTGGAATCAATTACAATCAATGCACAAATTTGAAGAAAATTGGAAACAATATTTCTGGAAGAGATGCAAGAATAAAATCTGAGGTTATTTGGAAAAGAATATTATAAAAGAGACTGCAGCGGAAAGAAAATGGAGCTTTTGGGGATCACGTTTCATAGTAGCTTCATAGGGTTTTCTTAGTTTCTTTTCTTCTTTGTAATTCTTTTGTTTTGCTCCGCATGGAAGGTTAAACCTTTTTGGTTGTTTCCTTTGTAATTTCCCATTGAGTTCTGAGGTTTTGGTCAATAAAAGTTTCGATTTTTAATTCTCTATAACAGCTGTTTTAATAGTCTAATCTCCTGGAAAACTGGTTTTTGTGAGAGGTTGTACTTGAACTCATGATTGACAGTCTTCCTTATCCTAAACTTTGGTTTCTTAGTTAGTTTGTATTGTTCTAATTAATGTCTTAGGAGCATGATTCAAGAGAGAGGAGATAAGCATTCCCATGGAGTATATGTTAGAATATATGGCCTTAAACAAGAGGAGGGGGGGGGGGGTGAATTGTTTATAAGAGATTTTCGAAAACTTTTGAAGGTTTAATGAAACTCAGTGAAGAAATCCAGAAGAGGAACCAAGTTAGCCAAGAACACAATCTGTTTTAAAGTGAAACATAGAAAATAATCGGTTGTTTATACCAGTAAAGATTTAAACAACTTAAAAACAAAATTTAAAAGAGATAAGAGAAAGAGAAATGCACACAAGCAGTTTATACTGGTTCACTCTTACAACAAGAGCTACATCCAGTTCCCAGAAACCACTGGGTAATCCACTAAACAATCAAAACCAGATTACATACACCACACACCAAAGTAGTGACCTTGAACCCTTCAAGAAACACACTACCTTTGGCAAACCACACAAAGAGTATTGATCTTGAACACATCAAGAACACACAAAACTCTCTGCAATACAACTACAGAAATACAGAAGATAGAGAAAAGGATTACACCTGATCAAAGTACAACTGAAAAGAATACAATTGCAATCTTATTCCACTCTCAGTTGAAAATCCAAAGCTTGATGTGAATCTTGAAAACTTGAGATCAAATTTTTCAAACTGAATTTCTCAAAACTGTTTCTTACTCCTCAGAAACATATAACAAACTATATATATACTTTCAAAGATTGGTTAAAACATTTAATGAAGGAGCGTATTCAATTAGAAATCATTTAAGACAGATTCACCAATCAAAATTGAATTCTGTTAGGATTTTCAAAGAAACAATCGGTTGAAAACACGAAATAACCGATTGATTTGGTTTGACAGTTAAGTCAACCAAGTCAAACAGCTTTCAACCTTTTTCAAAAACCTCTAAGAGCAAAACAACAGGTTGTTTTTTCACTTAGTTGGAAAAACATCTATTTTCAAAAAGGTTTCAATTCACATCAGTTTTAGATTCAACAAAAGAGTGGATTACACTTTAACCTACCCAGATCCCACCCACACACAACAGCAACACAAGCCTTTCATCAAACACCTTGGATTTGGATTCTTCAAAGCTCTT